>NC_059073.1:112427970-113631899 GCF_020497125.1 Mauremys mutica
TTTTCAGTCTGCATCATCTGGCCTAGTGTGCAAGTGTCCTATTCTGACTAAAATGTCAAAACAGGCACAGAAATTAAATACCTAGCGAATGTGAATAAAAAGCCTTGTCGTGAGAGAAATATATGAGGGAGTGGAATAAAACCTGCCTGGAGTGCACTGGCTTATCCATTTTGTGAAAGCAGAAAATCAAGCTATCGTTCTATCTTAGAACAGTTGTTCCCAGCTGGTGGGTCATGATGCATTTGTGAGTCACTTTGAAGCAACCCACCTAGCACAAGCAAGTTGGCATGTCTTAAAGTTTGTAATATGTAATGTAAGAAAAATAATTGTATTTAATCCTGAGTCTAGTTTTAAAATGGACTGGAATGTGGTGGGGGTGAGAAATAGTAATAGCCACAGTTTCCAAAGTGGAGGAATGATCATGTGCAGTTAGGACAGCAGGAACTAAAAGAACCTAAGTGCAGAGAGATCATGTGGAGTGAGGATGAGAAACAGGAAAAGGAAAGTGAAAGAAGTAAGAAGAAAAGAGTCTAGAGAAACTAGTAACTTAAAGTATATTACTCCCCTTTTTCTCCTATGCACATCCCTTTCCCACCACTCTCTGCTTCAGCCATCTGTCTCCAGTGACATAATGCAGGGGTTCTCAAACTTCATTGCACCAAGACCCGCTTCTGACAACAAAAATTACTACATGACCCCAGGAGGGTACATGACCCTGGACGGGGAGGCCAAAGCCCAAGGGCTTCAGTCCTGGGCAGGGTGTGAGGATGGGGGTGGAGGGGGTGGTAACGTGAGCCCCGCTGCCCAGGACTGAAGCCAAAACCTGAGCACCACAGACATAATGGATGAGTTCCAATACAGTTTGTACTATCAGAGGGTCATTGAAAGGTTACATTTGTCAGAGGGTCACAGAACTGAAAATATTGGGAATTATTGTACCAAAATGATACCACTGAAGCTCTCTTTCAAGAGGTCTAGAATAGAAATTTGCAAGTTACGTGTTCTTGTTAAGCACAGTTCAGACTTCCTGTCACAAACTAGACTATGGTTTTCTATCTAGTCTATTCATTAGAAGTGTGCCCATCATGACAGACTCCAGGTAACAAATCAGAGACCAGCCACTGAATCCGTTTTTACAAGCTACTGAAACAGATGATGTTCCAAAACATTGGCAAGCTTCTACCCTAAGTTTCTGGAAGATAAAGTAACATGAATCCTTTTGGAAATCTCTGCTAGTTGTTTCGACGTGGAGAGAATGACCGAAAGAGAGGAAAGGTAGTAAATGAAAATATATATATATAAGAATTGATAGATATGGACCAATTTTATCAATTGCCATTCTCAAGAAAACTTAGGGTAAATGTAATTTCTGTAAAAACTGGTAAGTTGCAGCACCTATCTGGGAAAGAATAGGTGAATTACTAGATTTCCAGAAGGTTAGTATAATTATCCTTTAACATTCTTACATGGTTTAGTCTGCACAGTAGTTCCTGAATACAAGATATGCCCTTCAACTGGTCTCTCTTGAGCCCACAGAAGCATTGACAGTTTCAAGGTAATCACAAGGGAGAATTGGTAATTGAAAGGATTTAAGGCTCAGATCCCTAAAGGTATTTAAGTGCCTAACTTCCATCGATTTCAGCAGAGTTACATGAATACCGTAACTCAAATTGACGTAGCTTAGATCTGCTTACTGTGGGGTTCACACTACGTGACGTCAACAGGAGACGCTCTCCCATTGACTCCCCTTACTCTTCTCGATCAGGTGGAGTACAGGAGGCAACAGGAGAGCGATCGGCAGTCTATTTAGCGGGTCTTCACTAGACCTGCTAAATTCACTGCTGATGCATTGATCGCCACAGCATCGATCCTCCGGTAAGTGTAGACAAGCCCTTAGTGTTTAAGTGGTTTGAGGTTTTGTTGATGCTGAAAATATACTTTTTTTTTTTTTAAAGCTCGGGGTAGCAAGATTTGAGACTGCAGACTTCCAAAAACGTGTGTCATGCTGACCCACTTCTTCTTGAAAGCTAATTTAGGGTTTTTGGCAAAGATGTTATGATCCCAAGAATGCTGAAGTGTCCAACAATTATCCTAATTATTGTTATTGTGTTTCTAGAAGTGGGAAGACCCTGAGGGAAAGGAGAACCAGGAAGTGGGATGAGTAATGCTAAAGGAATTGTTAGCAGCACATACACAGAGTGGTTCATCGTGCTTTTTCCTTTAACTGACCTGACTAGTATAATTGATGTTTTATAAGAACAGTTTTTTTCCCTCTTTCTGTGCCTATCACACTTAAGAATGCACATACTACACATGCGAGTCTCAGTGGTAGAAGTGGAATTTTAAAAAGAGACACTGAACTTGAAATCAAGACACTTAAAATATAGGAGTTCAAAGAAGTTTGATGATAATACAGCTGCCTCTAAATCCTACTGCCAATGTTTCTTGTGCTACCAACAATACATTCCTTGCCCACTCTCCCTTCATCTCCCTTCTTGCTGTGTGAAATACACACAGCAAAAACCAGGAGGAAAGAGACTATAGTGAAATCATGAAAATGACTATGCAGAAAGAGGTCCAAAATAGCTCAGAATTTCAGGGAGTGCTGCAAGATACATCATCTTAGGAGAGCTGCTGAAGAAGTGAATATTGGTTGGGGCAATGTTTAGAGAAAAACAGGGAATTTATTTTTATACTTCCTGGATATTTAGTATTATAAATAATATGCTATTTTTAATTATTGTATTTTTAAGCATGCTAGAGGCACCTAAATGCACAGATAACCACTGTGATGTTGCACCCCATAATGCTTTATAGAAATATACTTATGAGTGCAAATATGACATAACTAGATATGCCATGTAACATATCTCTGTAAAGGTTATGATCTACTGAATATATTCTTCCTATTTGTATGCATGTATCATTTTTTGTATTCGAAGTTATGAATATTGGCTACGTACTTGTTTGATTTTAAGTAGCGTCAGTGAAGCATTTGGTCAGCTTCTGGAGACAAGAGTATTCTCAGTAAGTGCCCAATCAAGAAACACTTAAACTAACAGTGAACTTTGAGAGATGCCAATCCACATCTGAGCTTTCTGGGAATTTGGTGTCAGCCTGTAAGGAACTGAGTCATGCATGAGCATGTGACTTGCCCATGTGACTCCAAAACTCCATCTTGGAGCTGGATTCTGCATAGGAGAGGAAAAGGTGTTTCCACCCACAAGAGAAAATTTAAGCCCCTGGAAACTCCTCCATTTTGTCTTCAGCTGGCACAAAAGATAGCCTCTCCATCCCAAGGAGATGCCTGAAAGAAACTGGAACAAAGGACAGTAACTACAGGGGTGTGAACAATTGCTGGACCCAGACTAGGAGGAAGTCTAGTCTGTAAAAGAGGCTTATTGGAACATCTCTGAGGGTGAGATTTACCTGCATTTAGTTTTTACTGTATTAGGCTTAGACTTGTGTGGTTTTGTTTTATTTTGCTTAGCAATTTACTTTGTTCTGTCTGTTATTACTTGGAACCACGTAAATCCTACTTTTTGTATTTAATAAAATCACTTTTTACTTATTAATCAACCCAGAGTATGTATTAATACCTGGTGGAGGGAGCGGGAAAGCTGTGCATCTCTCTCTATCAGTGTTATAGAGGGTGAACAATTTATGAGTAAAACGGATTTATTTGCGGTTTGGACCCCATTGGGAGCTGGGCATCTGAGTGCTGGAGACAGGAGCACTTCTTAAGCTGTTTTCAGTTAAGCCTGTAGCTTGTGGGGGACGTGGCTCAGACTTGGATCTGTGTTTGCAGCAGACAAGCGGGTCTGGCTCAAACAGGGCTGCTCAGAGGAGGGGCAAGTGGGGCAATTTGCGCCAGGCCACAGGCCCTGTAGGGGCCCCCATGAGAGTTTTTTGGGGCCCCTGGAGCGGGGTCCTTCACTCGCTCTGGGGGCCTCAGAAAACTCTCGTGGGGCCTGGGCTCCCGGAGCTTCTTCCGCTCCAGGTCTTCGGTGGCAATTCGGCGGCGGGGGGTCCTTCCGCTCCGGGACCCGCCGCCAAAGTGCCCCAAAGACCTGTTGTGGAGGGTCCTTCCGCCCCGGGACCTGCTGCCGAAGTGCCGGGTCTTCAGCAGCAATTCGGCATTGGGGGCCCCCTGCCACGGGTCTTTGGGGCACTTCAGCGGCGGGTCCCAGAGCGGAAGGACCACCTGCTGCCGAATTACTGCCAAAGCAGGGGGCCCCCGCCGAAGACCCCAGGCCCCCTGAATCCTCTGGGCGTCCCTGGGCTCAAACAAGGCAAGGTACTGGAGTCCCAAGCTGTCAGGGAAAAGAGGCTCAGAGGTAGTCCCAGCACATCAGGTGGCAGTCCCAAGGGGGTTTCTGAGACCCAACCCATCATAACCACCTCTTATTTCATACATGTAAAGAACAAATGCACAAACTAAAAAAATAGAAATATATTTTTTCTAATCTCATTCAGTTATAATAATCTTAGGCAATACTTGCAACACTAATAGACAAAAAAAATCAAACAGAAGTGTGATTTTGAAGGGAATTTTTAAATTATATGATCCAAGATGGAGTTAATCTTGATGATTGTAGGAAAAATAATTTCCTGATCTAGCATATAGAAAATAAGCAGTTATTTAGGTCTGTCGGGTTACACCTATGTTAACACCTACTCTCGTTCTAATTAATTGGTGATGCAATTCAATCAATGGCACAGAATTCAGACATTTTTACTATCCACTTTGCAGCTTTCTTCATTGCTACCACCAGGGAAGTTGTATAAGTGGTGAGTTTTGGCTAGAGTTTGGCATTGAAGACAAGACCCTGAAGGCTCATGTCCACATCCAGCGTGCTAAATTTACATAGTGCCTCCATTTGTGAAGTGACCATTTAAGAAAATATGATGGATATTTATTCTACTGAAGGGGACATTCTGAGGTTAAAAACTGTGTATCTTGAAAACTAAATCTCCTTACTTATGTTACTAATAAGTTCATAGATAAAAGTTAAAATAGATTTTTAACAGTCCACTTTTAATAATTTATGCCAGTGGTCCCCAACGCAGTGCCTGCGTACTGGCCGGCGGCCAAGCATCCGCCGAAATGTGGCCGAAATGCAGCATCACCAAGAGGCATCACTGCTGAAATGCCGCTGATTTTCGGCAGCATTTCGGTGGTGACGCCTCTTGACATTGCCACTTCTCGGCGGCATTTCGGCGGATGCTTGGCCGCCGGCCACAGTCCTCGGTGGCTCGTCGTCCGGCGCCCAGCACCCGGAAAAGGTTGGGGACCACTGATTTATGCTGTTCCATTTATTTTTTTTGTCCATGCTGACTGACATGCATGAGTAGCTAATTTGCAGTCCGTTTTACTCTAGCAGGATGCTGTAGTGTTTAGGTTGCTAACATTGCAGGGCAATGATTTTTTTTTAAATAAAATCTAAACTAAGATACAAATTTCCAATATTGCCAACCCCAACTATTCAAAAATCATAACTCTGGTCCCACTCCAAAGATGAGGTGGGCTCAAAAAGCCTTATTTCTTAAAAATAAGGAATGTTGATTCCTTTTTATGCGCCTTCTGGTTTCTGAGCCTTGATGGTACACTTATTTCTCATTTACACGTTTTTTTCCTGTTACCATGAGGGTTAGGAACTTACATTTTAAAAACTGAAAGCTGAGATTCTGACTTAATCACTTGACTTTAACAGATGGAGTTTAAGAAAAACACCAAGTATCATGATACTCGAAATAAGATCACAAGAGTCAGCAACACTGAATTTGACCTGATAGTACTCTAGCATCCACTGATTACTGAAGATTGCAAGCTGTGTGTGGGAGCCAACTTTTGACTACATTAAAATGATTTCCTTCAATTTTGTATTCTCAATACTCTGTGAGAAAGGAAAAGTACAACTGTACAGCCTAAATATTTTCTCCCTCAGAAAGCACATGCATTGGTAATTTCACTGTGCACTTTTAATCTTAGTGTTATTAACATCTAATTGTGACATACTGCAATATCTTTGGGGGTCATATTGTATTACAGTTATGAATGATTTATAGAATCCTAGAAATGTTGGACTGGAAGGGATCTTGTTAGGTCATCTAGTCCAGTCCTATGCCCTGGAGGTAGGGCTAAGTCAGGGGCTCTCAAATGGGATTGTGACCCTTCAGGGGGGTCACAAGGTTATTACATGGGGGGTCGCAAGCTGTTAGCCTCCACCCCAAGCACTGCTTCACCTCCAGCATTTATAATAGCATTAACTATATATATAAAACATTTTTTTAATTTATAAGGGGGGGTCTCATTCAGAGGTTTGCTGTGTGAAGGGGGTCACCAGTACAAAAGTTTGAGAACCACTGGGGTAAGTATTATCTAGACCATTCCTGACAAGTGTTTGTTTAAACTGTTCTTAAAAACCTCCAACAACAGAGATTCCACAACCTTCCTAGGTAATATGTTCCAATGTTTAACTACTCTGACAGTTAGGAAGCTTTTAATCTCTAACCTAAATCTCCCTTGCTGTTCTAGACTTTATTTCATCAGGCCCTGCCAACTTGGAGACATCTAAGACATCTATTGTCTAAGCAATTCTTAAATTGTATCTGCCTATCCAATTTACACTTATGTTCACTATGTTAGTCATCCAATCACTGCTAACCTTTTTGATGAAAGTAGAAACAAAAATGGCATTTATGACTTCAGCCATTGCTGCATTTTCTATTATTGTCTTTCCCTCCTCATTGAGTAATGGTCATAGCCTATCCTTGTTCTTCCTCTTGCTTCTAATGTATTTGTAAAATGTTCCCTTGTTACCTTTTAGGTCCCTAGCTAGTTTGATCTTGTTTTGTGCCTTGGCCTTTCTAATTTTGTCCCAACATGCTTGTTCTATTTTTGTATGTTCATTTGACCTAGTTTCCACTTTATGTATAACTCTTTTTTGAGTTTCAGGTCACTGAAGATCTCCTGGCTAAACCAGGGTGGGTCCTTACTATGCTTTGTATCTTCCCTACTCATTGGAATAATATGCACTTGTGCCCTTTATAATGTCTGTCTCAAAAACTGCCAACTTCCCTGAACTCTTTCCCCCACCCCTTAGACTTGCTTTTCATGGGGTCTTATCTACCAATTTTTTGAGTTTGCTCAAGTCTGCCATCTTGTCTTTGTTCTGCTGTTTTCTCTCCTACCATTTCTTAGAATCATGAACTCTACCATGTCATGATCACTTTCACCCAAACTACCTTCCACCTTTCAGTTCTCAAGCAGTTCCTTATTTGTCAAAATCAAATCTAGAACAGTCTCTTTCCTATTTTTTTCCTCCGCCTTCTGCAATACATAAGAGAGAACTTGTTATGATTGTTCTCTGCTCACAGTGGGAGGGTTGCCATACTCCTCCAGGAACTAAAAAAAAAATAAAAAAATTAAGTGTGTGTGTGTGTGCGGGGGGGCGGGGGGGGAGGGTGACCAAGGTGAGTCACTGAGATTAAACAGCTCCAGAGGCATTGCACCTCTTGGGGAGGTTTGTTAGTGTGTACTGTTCAGGCTAGATTTTCCAGAGACTAGAAGACAAACAAAGGGCTTTTAGTACAAAAGGATGATCTTGAACTGACTTCTGATCCAGCAAACAGACAGGACCTTTTCTCCCATGGAGGGCCCCCCCAACTCTTGTAGAGGGGTTGGAAAGACTATGGCCTATTAAGACCCTAAAGACTGATGGGGTACTCCTAGCCAGCTTTTAGCATACATGTAGAAACATTTAGTGTTTTTTTTTAAATGTTTCCTCTAATGTTTTTACCTTAAGAATAAATGTGCATGCTTAGAAAAAGCTGTGTGGTAACTTGTAACTGCTGTTACATATACTGTTCATAGCCCTCAGGCAGGAAGCAAAACACAGGCGCTGGCCTTTAGACAGACTGGCTTGCTGGGGATATTGCAGTGTAAGGCAGGGAGCTGCGCAGCTTTAAAAACTCCCTCATCAGAAGGGAGTGGGACAAGGGTCCCAGCCCAGAGCCAGGTGACATCAGGAGACCTGACAACTCTGGGAGCGGACCACAGAGGAGTAATACAGGTGCTGTTAGCCTGAAACTGTGACACTAATAATGTGTTAACAAATGGGTATATGGACCTAAGTCTGCTATTGGCATTTCAGGCCCAAGTCTGTTAAAGCTCCAGTCAACATGATTTTGTTTTTAAACTAAAGACTACAAATAGTAAATGTCTGAAAACCAGCTTCTTTAACAATTCAGCATTGGTACAGATTTATCTCAGTTCGTTCCTGGTAATTAATGGGCTTTTCTGATAAGCTATTTGTTTGCTTAATCTTGGCAGTCTATTTACAGTTAGGTATCCAAGAATAAATTTACTTGGCAGCCTGTTACTACTTGTTCTGGTGCAGCCACTATGTCATTCAGACATTTTAAAAAGGTGTATGTATATCTCAAGTATGAATAGCAACACTGCTGAAATCCTGTGAATATACATTTCTCTTGTATAGAACCTTCTAATTAGCAACATGAATGTTCAGCTTAGATTCTTGAAAGCTAGAAAAGTTGCATATTAAAATATCTTTATTTTTACAGACTTTGTAGCATTGAGCTCAGGATTTGTAGTAATTCTTACAAAGATGCAGTCTACAAGGGTTTAAAATTAATGTATGGCACATCATCCTCTTCTTGCAGAGTGGTTTTATTATATCTCCTTTAACATAGTTGTATTTTTAGATGTAATTATTCACTATTGAGGACCACTTTGCAACATAAATCAAATTATTCATATGAGGATAAAAGATTTTAGTTTAGTCAGCTGATTCTGCTTTCTTTCTGTGCAGATTATGCCAACACAACTTGCCTGGAGTCTTTGATCTAGTTCCATGCTTCAGTAATATAGTTTTGGTTATTTAAAGTTATGAGGACAGACAGTAACTAAGCCACCTAAGTAGTGACGGGTGCAGTGTAGATCTGTAGCAGGAGGGACTGCCTGCAATGCTGTTGGGGCTATTACACCAACACTGGGACTGTGCTGGTGTAGGATCACCTGGTGGTTTGGATTAGATTCGCTTCAAACAAGGCTAATAGTAAAGCTTTCACGCCAAAGTGCTTCAAATGGTGTGGATACATGTTGGGTTACAAGCACACTATGGACACAAGACAAGGTGATTACCATGTTCTGTGCAATAAGCAAAGTCTCCTTAGAATGGCAGCTCTAGTGTCTGACTGCTAAGACTAGTCGGTCATGTTTAACTCATTATATTTGGCCTTTCCATAAACTATATAGTTCTTTACATAGAGTAACATTTTCAAAAGCACATAATTCCTATTTTTCAAAAAAGAAAAAAAAAGTGACTTTTGGCACTTAAGAAGCCTAAGTCCCATAGACTTTCATTATGCTTCTAAATGACCGCATCACTTATGAAAATGGAATTTAGGCTTAAACACTTTTGAAAGTTTTATCCTTGAGCACCATGGTACCCAGGAAGGGGTGGAATTCTTTTATTTTTGAAAACAAAGAAAATATGTCTGCCCGATCATCATCAAATGCTTGCTGAGTAAAATAAGGTCAAAAACATCAGCACCGACAGAAACTAGTGAACTTGTAGGCTAGCCTACAAAGCCTCAGAGGAACCATTCTTCTTCATGGCAGCTTTCAAAAATGAAGTCTTTAGTATTATGTTGGTGGTAGGAGAAATGAGAAAGATAGCTAAAACATTATGTAAGGATGTGACACAGCTCATATTATGGCTGTGACATGGCCTGATTTGAGAAACCCTCCCAAGCCAAACTTGGTCTGCAGCCTCTCAGATCTTAATACTAACCTTGTATAAAGCTAATCACATGGGAATGACAAGTTAGAGCAGGGGTCCCCAACGCAGTGCCCGTGGGCGCCATGGTGCCCATGGGCGCATCTTAATGCGCCCGCATCCTGGCCCCTGGGAGAACACCCGCCGAAATGCCACTGAATTTCAGCGGCATTTCGGTGGGGACACCTTTCGATGACGACGCTTGTCGACAGCAAGCGACGTCATCAAGAGGTGTCACCGCCGAAATTCGGCGGCATTTTGGCGGGTGCTCCACCGCCGCAGTGGTCCTTCGGCTGGCGCCCGCCAGCCAAAAAGGTTGGGGACCGCTGAGTTAGAGAGACTGGCACAGCTCAGAATGGGGGCTGTTTGTATATACATTCATCAGTTTGATCCAGCTACCAGGACTCACCAGGGCATAGGATGCCCCAGATGCATCTCCTTTTCCCCAGCCAGATATCTTTCCTCAGGGACCAAGTTAGTGTATGACAGAGGTGGCACAGAGCTGTTCTAATTGCTCTGAGTATCCCTCTATAAAGAAAAATCCTAATGAGGCCAAGTAAGCCAACTTTAATCTACTGGAGAGGCATAAAGTTGTGGGACCATGGCTAAGGATCTAGCCTTATTGTAGGTGGGGCTGGTAGCACCACCTCTTAAAGTTGACTGACATTTCCCATTAGAAGACTCTGTTTTCAGTTGCTTATAAAACTTTGCCAAACTAGCCATTCAGATTGAAGTTTTTCCATGCCAGGCATCTGCCTCAGGCTGATTCTCCTCTCCCCTCACTTACCCCTTAATTCCAGCCACAACAATTCAGCCATTTCCAAGAACAAGGCTAGGGGAAAATATGCTGTTTTACCCATGTCCCCACCCACTCCCTCCCTCCCTTAATAAGCTTTAGCACCTCCATGCTTTGGAGCAGGAACATTAAATTTAGTAAGGGGGTGGTCTTTGTTTTAGAGATGGGCCTTTTGCTCTCTGCATGAAAATCCAACCAAATCTGGCCACGTTATGAGCCTTTGAGGTGTGGGGGAGAAATCAGTTCACAATGCTCAGAGATTTGCTAGAGCTTCACAGGTAAAGTTTCTGAAGATTCTGTCCATACTAAGCTTGCTGGGAGATGAGGAGGACTTTCCCTGGAATTACAGTTCTAGGTTGCTGTGGGCTGGGCCAGGGCCACTCCAGGTTGGATCCAGGCACGGTAACTAAGAGCAAGGAGCCTGCCTCTCCTGTGTTCTCAATGACCCCCTGCTGAGTCCATGCAGAATGAAGGAGAAAGTTGCCAGATTCAAATGCTGAAGGGACAAGAGCCAGATCTGGGATGGGTAAGACAGTGGGGTAAGACAGCCTGGAAGATGGAGGAGAAAGACTAGGACTGAAGGCCCATGTGAGGCAGATTGGGTAAGGAGCCAGGAACAGGTTGGGGACTGGGAGCCAAGGGTGGGGAGAGGAGACTGAGATAGAATAAGTTGTTGGCAGAGGAGAATGATTCTGGCCAGGTGAGGAGACTGGGACTCGGGGGGGGGGGGGAGCGGGGAGGGTTGAAGACTGGGACAGGGATTACAGATGGTAGACTAGAACTATCCAGGCAAAAAAGAATGAGACTGGGATGAAAAAAAGTCTGAGAAGTAGAGACTGGGACTTGTTAGGTGAGGAGGATGGGACAAACAAGGAGCCAGGATGGGGAAGAGAGAGCACTGAGACAGGTTGGAGGGACAGGGCAGAAAAGTCTGTGCCCACTAGGGAACATTCCCCTCCAGAGCCTGGAACAGAACCGGACCCTTGGCTGTCAGCAATTATTGTGAAACCCACTGGCAAACAAACAAACAAACAGTCTCTTCCTCCTTTAGGGCTGCTCCACATAACAGATGATAATCAGTTACTCATTAGCTCAAGTGGCAGAGGTCTGTGTGGTGGATATAAAGGTTCCAGTCCTTCTGCTGATCCATGGGGTGTCAATATGATGCCACACGATGGAATTT
This sequence comes from Mauremys mutica, assembly GCF_020497125.1. Taxonomy (NCBI): domain Eukaryota; kingdom Metazoa; phylum Chordata; order Testudines; family Geoemydidae; genus Mauremys; species Mauremys mutica. The sequence continues at coordinate 112,439,753 of NC_059073.1, forward strand.
CTATTTTCTCCAGTTTGTTTTTTTAAAAACCTAGAAAATTACACACAATAAAATGATATTAAAAGAACACTGAGGTTGCAAAATCAAAAGTTATGAAGTGCCAGAATTGTTTGCCTGTGCCATGTATTTAATGGCAGCACTACTAGCAAAACAAAACACAGAATTGTCATCGGCATCTCAATGGTTGGCATCTTGCCAATCACTTTTTTAAAAAAATAGATTTTAATACAATGGCTGCTACATATGATACATTTGTCTAGTTCTGCAAGATTTCGTGGACAGATTGTTAGAATAGCAATACTTCAGGATGTCTTCTGAAGACCTACTATTCCCTTGAAGTATTCCACCTATAAACACCATGCCCCACTCAGTGCACTTCTATAAATGCATTGTAGTGCTTTGGACCCTTTCATGTGAGCATATAAACATCCCTGCCCACAAGGAGCTTTTTTGTTCAGCATATTTTACCCACAGTACGGTGTATGTACATCTACGGAGTTATATAAAGAAGGAAGACTATTAATAGCAGAGAAGACAGCAACTAAATGTTTACATTTCACCATGATCTATGTACCAGTTCAAACACGAGCGTTCCTCCTCTCTCCCCATGCTATGCATTTGGAATGTTAATTCCTGTAAAAGGAAGTTTTTGGTTAAGTGGTTAATTGTTTTCTCCAGTATATCCAGTGACAGCAGCCTGATTTCCTTTATTTCATTGACGAGTCAAAATGGTATGGTCTTATATAAAGCAAAAAATATTTTGTTCTCTAAAAAAATGCAAGGAAAAGGAAGTACTGTAGTAAAAATCGGACACACTCAAAGGACATCAAGTCACCAGAATTTTTGAAGTCCTCATTGATTAGATATCATGCCTAATGTAGTGATTCAAAAACATGGGTTCCAAGCCTCTCTACAAAACAGGACTGATCCAAACAGCAGAACAAAAAGTACAACTGTTGTTTGGGCAGCAATGCAGTTCTGTAGCACCTGCAAGGAGAAGAGCTATTAACTAGTTGTAGGAATAAGTGTGTGAATTTAATTAATTAAAAACCAACAAGAGATATTGGATAATGGTTGGAACAAGTAAGTATTGGTCAACAACACTGACATGCTACACCTCTTTGAATAAACAGTCCTTAGTGATTATCCAGAAATGTTCTCTTTCAGCTGGCTAGAAGGTGAACATCAAAAATTGTGTAAAGAAAAACACCAAGTTGTTTATAAGGTTTCCACGAGGGAGGGGAGAAATAGATGACGTTGTTGAAAAGTGGAATTAGCCCTGAATTTTAAAAGCTGATAATGTCTCAGGATGTTAATGTGATTATTTTTGCTTTTGTTTTTCCGAACAGAAAAAGTGCAGTACAGTTAAAATATGCATGTACTCCTACAGTCTTTACTGTAGCAAAACTTTCATTGGATCAAGTACTGCAGGGGCCCAGTCTTATAGCAATGTACTGAATTGAGAGAGATGTTTTCAAGTTCATGAGGCCTTAAATTTCCCCCCACCGCCCACTTTCATGCAAGGTAACATTCAACATCCTTAAGGAGGTCTTTAATGCAATATCCTAAATTTGGATCCTCATTGACCTCAAAGATGTTTTAAGCACCATGTTCTCTAGGGATGCATATACACTGGGCAAATTGGCTGCAGCTCCATCAGAGTTTTCAACAGGACAAGCTGTAGTGCAATTAGGATGCATGTGTTTTTACCACATCATCTAACCTTACAGGACGCAACTGGTAAAAATCTGCACCCTGTCTGCACTATGGCTTCCACTAGTGGAAGTGCAGGGGGGGTGCTCCCCTGTGGCAGAAACATGCTTACTAGTTTTGCAAGGATAGGCAAAACCCTAGTTGGAAACATGAATGCATGAAGGAAGAGGGGCTTTCCTAAGTACAGGGACTCCAATTTGATTCCTCTTTTAAGATGCTTTTGGCTACAAGCAAGCATTGCATACATTGAGGCGGCCCTTTCCAGTCCACTTATAAAATTTTCTTTCAGTAGTTCTGAAATAGTAACTAAACCTCAGTGAGACTTGATTCCAGCCACCACATTTTTCTTAAATGGTTGATTCACTGGCAGGAAAATTCGTGAACTCTCAATGGAAAAAACAAAACACTTAAAAAGCCAAAATGCCATTTTGCTCCTATTCAAAGGATATGTGGACAAAGAACAAGGAGCCAGTCCATAGGTCTGAAATTCTGCAAAAGAAACCTTGACATATTCAATAATCATTTGGTACTTTCTCCCTGCTTTGATCCTCTGTCCCTCTTGCTTGTCATCTGCATCAATAAACTCAATTAGAAGAGACAACAACAATAGTGCTGAAACCAATTTGAATTTCTACCAAGAGTCACAAACAGCTATTGCGGTGTACAGAGATCACAGGGCAGCAGCCACCTGATGGTATGATGAACTGTGTGTCAAGAGTAATTTTATTAGTCCTCAGACTAATCTAGGTTATTTTCTTATCACAATTTTTAAGCCCTCAGAGAAGCATTTTTAAAATGCACAGCCTCTAACTATTTCTATGGCTTTTATTGGTTTTCACCATGTATTACTACACTATGGAAGGATGAATATAAAATAATCTATTCTATTTTACCTCTTCTATTTAGCAAGCATTGGCTTTTTTTTGCCCAGCCCTGAGTGAATGAAATGTGTCTGTTTTTAATTGTGTTCATATCAGCATCACAGATTAAGAGTATCCTACTTCTGGAAATATTTGCTAGCAGAGGAAGCACAAAAGCATATAAACCTGCACTTGGTGAGTTCCACTAAAAGGATTTAGTTTTTCATAATTTTCTCAGCGACAGAATGGCTATAAGAAGCGATACAGCCCCATTGACCTAGCCTTTACTGCACTCCGTTATTGTTCAGTACTGCCCAGAGATCTGAGGCCATGGCTACACTTGCAAATTTGCAGCGCTGCAGCAGTCAGAGCAGGGAGACTCATTGTGCAAGGCACTGTATGTACATATAAGAGAGAATTCATGCCTCAAAGAGCTTATAGACAAGATGAAACAAGTGGGTGTAAAAAGAGAGGGAATGGAGAAGATAGATAAGGGCCATTATTCCTGATTTGGTCTTGAGGAAGAATTGGAAGGTGCAGTTTCCTACTTTACAGATTAGTTGGGGAAGGGCAGCATGAAAGGAAGCACAAAAGGTACTATTGCGAGAACTATAACCAACACCCACTAGAGCTGTCCATGCAGACAAATCAGTGTCTAACCCTTAACCATCCAGAGGAGGTTGTCCTAGCCAGCTCTCATGGGGTACTTTCACCAAACCTATTTGCATTTAACCCTGTTATGGAGAGTTTCATATCAAGTATTCATATTAGTAATCCACAGCATGCATTATACTACACCGTTGCCATGGCAAAACAAAAGGACTTGTTAAGATGGACCTCAATCCATGCTCCAATATTGTGAGTGCAAGTAATTGTACCTGCAATCACATCAATTTAGAAACCTAAGTTTGTGTACAATCAGGTAGTCAGTCTCCCACACGTGTGCAATTTGGTGGAAGCTCTTTACAAGGATATTTAAGCCTCAAGGCTCTAACAACAAGACTTATTGAACCTAAGCCAGATAAGTGGCAAGCCTAAGAGCAGTTCTGTTGCTGTTTTTCTAATGGTAAGTACATTGAAGCTAAGCAGAGGCAGAGTTCAATATTTACAATATAAACTGTGTGTTATTAAAGTGAGTGCTTGGTAATGCTTGCCATAGTTAAAAGAGAAAAAAAAAACAGTGTCATATCAGAGGGGTAGCCGTGTTTGCTGCTTTTACAGATCCAGACTAAGAGTCCTGTGGCACCTTATAGACTAACAGACGTATTGGAGCATGAGCTTTCGTGGGTGATGAAGTGGGTATTCACCCACGAAAGCTCATGCTCCAATACATCTGTTAGTCTATAAGGTGCCACAGGACTCTTTGCTGCTTTTACAGTATCATATTATATATATAAAAATAAAAAAAATAAACACCTCTTTTCACATGCTGATTACTTTCTGAAAGTAATGCCACTCCCCCCCACATCCCTTTCTGCTAGGAAACCGACAAGGAGTTAGCCATCTAATAATGGCTAGGTTGAGAGGCAGGCAGAAATAGCAAGAAATATAGAAAAATATTTTCTGGAAAATTTAAGCAAGTTCTCATCAGCCAAGAGTGGCAAGAGATGGAAACTTAACATGAACTAGTGTCCTTGTTTTTTTTTTAAAAAACAAACACACACAAAAAAACAAAAACACAAAACCCTCACTTTTTTCTAGTGTAGACTAGCTCTAAAAAAAAAAAAAATAAATAAAATCACTGCTTGACGACTGCACCAAGTAGGTGCAATGGAAAATTTCCTTATTTATATTACAGTAGTGTATAGAAACCACAGTCAAGGATCATAGCCCCATTACACTAGATCAGTGATCTCCAAAGTGGGGTGCATGCTGTTCGGGCGGGAGTCCGAGTGCCTTTTTTTTTTTTTTTTTGTGCTTCAGCGTGGCAGGGGGTGCATGTTCAAAAAATTTTTACTGATAAAAAGTTTGGAGACCACAGCTGTAGATACTGGATGAGAGAGAGAGAGAGAGAGTAATGGGAGAAAAAGCCAGTGGCAAGTGAAACACTGGGACAAATTAAACGATCTACAATACATTACATACAGAGTGTTTTTGAGACTGCAAGTTTCTTGGGACAAGGACTCTGTCTTGTGCATGTCCCTTACACAGGGCCAAGCACATGACTGACACACAAAATAATAATCCATAGATTTTAAGACCAGAAGGGACCTTTTTGATCATCTAGTTCAACTTCCTATCTAACATAGGCCATATAATTTCACCCAATAACTGCTGCACAAAGCCTGTATCTTGTGATTGAGCTTGAGCAAATTTTTTAGAAAGTCATCAGATATTGATTTAAAGACATTAAGTGACAGAATTCACCATATTTCATGGTGAATCATTCCAGTGTTTATTATCCTAACTAAAAGATGCATAGCATCTCTCTAGCTTCAGCTTCCAGCTATTGGATCCTGTTAGGCCTTTTGTTCTGCTAGATTAAAGTGTCACAAATCTTCTCTCCATATAGATAGATTGTGATTAAGTCAGCTCTTAACTTTCTCTTTGATAAGATAAACAGATTGATCATCCTAAATCTTTTGCTATAGGGCAGATTTTCCAGACCTAAAAATAATTCTTGTAGCTCCTCTCCAAACCCTTTCTTCAGGCTTGTCTATGCTACAGGTTATGTTGGTATAACTTATGGTGCTCAAGGTTTGAATAAGCCACACACCCTCTGAGTGATGTAAGTTACACTGAACTAAGCACCACTGTGCATAGTGCTATATCGGTGGGAGAGCTTCTCCCACCAACATAGCTACTGCCTCTCAGGGAGGTGGTTTTATTATGCCGATGGGAAACCGCTCTCCTGTCAGCACAGAGCATCTTCACCAGATGTGCTACAGCAGTGTAGCTTCATAGCACAGGTACACTGCTGTAGCATTTTCAGTGTAGACTAGCTCTAATTTGTCAACATCCTCTGAAGTATTGACATCAGAACTTCACATCCTATCCCAGTGATGGTCTCACCCATGCTAGAATACTACCTCCCAACTCCTACTAGATATTCCCTACTTATACATCTCAGAATTGCTGTGACTAAGATGGTGAGTACATCAAACTGGGAGCATGTGTTCAATTGATTATCCACCAACAGGTCTGTTCTCTCTCTAAGTCATGCGATTCTATGATTCATCCAAAAAATGAAGTTGTCTGCATCATTGCAGCACTGGCCTAAGCAGGTTAGAGAGAGAAAGGAGGAGGAAGCAACTTAATATTCAGTGGCTATGGTTTTAAGGCTTCTTGATATGATACCCAATTAAGTGTTTGTTTGCAGGCATAAAGCAAACACCACAGAAAATTATGCAGACACTTTTCTAGTCAAAAGAAAACATACCCCAGGGTACAGTGAATTCTCACACAAAGTTCCATGGTAGTCTGAAACACATCTAATTAATGGTACTGCAGTGGCCTGTTTCAAGATTTTATTGTGAATCAAGTACAGTGAGGACAGGATTGCTTCCATGGAGAATAAAAGCAGTTTACAGATATAAAAATCTAAGTGACTGAACAGAGATTTTATGAATAGCATCTGATGAATAGAGGGGTTTTACCCTAGTAAAATTAATTGACAATGCTGAAAACATTTCTAAGTACAGTTACTCTTCCAAATCTTGTTACTCTGTCATTTAAAGAAAGACACAATAAAATCAAAGTAATAAAGAGGTTCAGGAAATCATGTTGCATATTGTGCTACATTGCCTGGAACATATCATACATAATTCAGCCTACTGGAAGGTGTTTATTGTTTGACAGGTTAGTTTCTAGTTGCTATATTTCATGACAGTAGCTTTGTTCTCATTTTAACTTCCTTTGATGTTCCATTAAATTTCTTAACTCAAAAATATATTTGAAAGAGGCTAGACCACGTAATGTTGACCTATTTTTTGTTTTCTTGCATGTACTAAGGTTGTGAGGGCAGGGTCCACAAACCAGATGAACGGACAGAGTTTAAAGTCGGCAGGTTATTCAGTCCTGTGAGCAGACTGTTCAGATTTGGATTTAGCTGTTGTGCATAAAAGAAAGAGAGAGCATAAAAGAAATGGAACAGGGAAAGAATACAGAAAGATTATGCTAAATAGGTGTAATGTCTCTGCAAGCTGAAATGTGAAGAGCCAGAAGCCTTTTTTTGGGTCAGTTCTGAAATATAAAACCCAAGATATACACTGGGCTCAACTTTTCTTTCTATTATGCTGGTGAAAATTCAAAGTGAATTCAGAGTTCAGAAGAGTTACTCCAGAATTACACCAGCATAACTGAGTGCAAAATCCGGCCCAGTATTTTTTTTTTATTATATTACACACACACTTACACTTTAATAATGAGGGGGAAAAAGATATTGTCTGGGAATGAATGAGGGGTCTCTTGCATCTGTGTTAGTCTCAAATACACAAGAGAGAAATTAAGGTTAAATAATTTTCCCAATCTTTCTCTTTCCCATTGCACTGCCATCAGAAACCATTGCACTCTGGTCAGTTTACATCCACTCCATCATTCCCAAACTATGTGTTTTATCATTTTTCTTCTTATCCATCTGCACATTTCTTTACTAAAATGACATTTTTACTTGCTTCACTTCTCATAGAATTTGCCTCATTTCTTTAAAGAAAAAACTGATTTGCAGTTGCTGACATGAGTTTTCCAGTTATGAAATCATTTATCTGTATGGTAGATTCTGCCTGCTGAGCTAACCCATAATAACCCAAAATGCAAATGGGCATGCATCTCCTGACCCCAGCTTTGAAAGCTGCTTTTACTTTCCCTGCTTCGCGGGCCAGACAAAAGGGAAGACAGACTGGTGCTTAGAAGTCAGCAGGAAGGACTGGAACAACACCTGCCTGTGTGCTAAGTGATCTGGATCCTCCATTTCATCCCACAAATGTTAAGTGCTGCAGACACTGAGAATCTGACAAATCAATCCCAGGAGAGATTATGGTTGATGCCAATTAGGTTAATTAGAGAGTTCTACATTCTTTTCTCCCTGTCTCTCCCTATTTTCCCCCAGCTTCCTTTTTGCTCTCTCCCCAACCCCCCCTTCCATCATCCTTGTCAGAGAACCAGCTTTAACATCTAAGGATTTGCTGCCAAAAGATTTTCAAACATGGGATCTCCAGTATATTTTAAAACATCTAAATTAATGCTCAGAATAGAAAGAATGTTCAAAATATCTTCCCTAGCCTATGCCGGCAAACTCTCTCTTTCTTTCTCTATGCAAAATTATTCTCTTGGGGGAAAAGTCTGTATAAGATCGACTCTGACCTCCCTCCTTCCCTAGTGACTAATGCTAGGTTTTTCACTGGTTCCCCTCTATTAACAACTCCACCAGCTTCTGTCAAAGAGGGTAAGGACACCATCCCTGCCCATCCTGGCTAGTAGCCATTGATGGACCTATCCTCCATGAATTTATCTAGTTCTTTTTTGAACCCTGTTATAGTCTTGGCCTTCACAACATCCTCTTGCAAGTAGTGCCACAGGTTTACTATGTGTTGTGTGAAAAAAATACTTCCTTTTGTTTGTCTTAAACCTGCTGCCTAATAATTTCATTTGGTGGCCCCTAGTTCTTGTGTTATGAGAAGGACTAAATAACACTTCTTTATTTACTGTCTCCACACCAGTCACGATTTTATAGACCTCTATCATATTCCCCCTTAGTCATCTCTTTTCCTAGCTCAAAAGTCCCTGTCTTATTAATCTCTCCTCATATGGCAGCCGTTCCATACACCTAATAATTTTTGTTGTCCTTTTCTGAACCTTTTCCAGTTCCAATATATCTTTCTTGAAATTGGGCAACCACATCTGCATTCAGTATTCAAGTTGTGGGTGTCCCATGGATTTATATAGAGGCAATATGATATTTTTCTGTCTTATTATCTATCCCTTTCCTAATGATTCCCAACATTCTGTTTGCTTTGACTGCTGCTGCACATTGAGTGGATATTTTCAGAGAACTATCCACAATGACTCCAAGAGCTCTTTCCTGAGTGGTAACAGATAATTTAGATCCCATCATTTTGCATGTATAGTTGGGATTATGTTTTCAATGTGCATTACTTTGCATTTATCAACACTGAATTTCATCTGCCATTTTGTTGCCCAGTCACCCAGTTTTGAGAGATCCTTTTGTAGCTCTTTGCAGTCTGCCTGGGACTTAACTATCTTGAGTAGTTTTGTATCATCTGCAAATTTTGCCACCTCACTGTTTATCTCTTTTTCCAGATCATTTATGAATGTTAAATAGGACTGGGCCCAGTACAAACCTCTGGGGGATACCACTATTCATCTCTCTCCATTCTGAAAACGGACCATTTATTCCTACCTTTTGTTTCCTCTTTTAGCCAGTTACCAATTGGTGAGAGAACCTCTCTCCTTATCCAATGATTGCTTAATTTGCTTAAGAACCTTTGGTGAGGGACCTTGTCAAAGACTTTCTGAAAATCTAAATACACTATATCCACTGGACAGGGTCGTAGCAACAAAGAACGTGGCCCCCTCCGAACATATGTCCGGGGCCCCTTACAATGCAGAAACTGGAATGCGGTATTTATTTTATACAATATACAGGGTTCATATTATGTATACATAGGCCTACAGTGTACATGTATTCCGTATTTACGCAAAGCGCTTCTTTCGAGCCTTGTTCTCTGCAAATTGGTTAATCAATGCGTCATAGTCCAGAGATCTGGCAATCTTGTTTTCGATTGAGATAACTGCAAGCACAGAAAGCCTGTCATCTGTCATGGTTGAGCGCAGGATATTCTTGATCAGTTTCATTCTGCTGAAGCTCCTTTCAGCACCGGTGACAGTAACTGGTGTGGTCAGAAGAATTCTGATGTAAATGCAAAGATTTGGATATATCTCCTGAAGGCTGTTCTTGTATATGTACGTTAAAAAATTGTTTGCCGTGACAACTCCTCTCTCTTTCTCGATGACATAAATAAAACGATTCAATTCCATTATGAGTTCGTTGGCATCAATGTCTCCCATTTTTCTTTCAAAATTTTTGCTGTGATTCTCCAGTTCATTTTCTCTGTGACACTGCTTCAGGCTGTTAGCGTTGTATAGAAATCCAAACAACTTATACCACTCCACGAGTTGGTCAAATCGCGACGAAACAGAAGATATGGCCTGATCAGTGAGAACAAGAAAGAACTGCGATTTGAATTTTTCTTCAGCAGAAAGACGACTCGAATCATCAGCACATTCGTAATCAAACATTCTCTTCTTACGTCGCACCCTGGTTTCTGGAAACACCTGCTCAATACCGATATGCTCTGCTATTTCACGTGCATTTGTGACCACAGAGTTATATCCTGTATTTCGATAGTCTTCCAAAAACTTCATTGTAGCACCGACTTCTGCCTGCAGTACGTCAATTGACACATCTGGTGACTGAATTAATTTGCTGGTTTTATTGACGTGAAATAGTATATCGTACCACGTGTACACAGTCAGAACAAAAGGCCACGTAGTAACATGGTCTAAAAGCGCACCGGCTTCTGTTGCTGTATTGCCATCTTTCTTTTCGAGCGCATATTCTCGCAAAGATGACAAAGCATTGCACAATTCTTCAAGGTGATAACGCAATGGCTTCACAGCATCAATTCTCGACTCCCAACGAGTGTCTGATAACCCTTTAACAGATATTGGCATATGTTCTTGAAGTATATCCCAACGTGAAGGTGACGAAGAAAAGATAACGTATATTCTGTTAATCAGACCGAAAAAGTCAACGGCATATTTCGATGACTTTGCCGCGTCTGAGATCACAAGATTCCAAGTGTAAGCTCCACATGGTACATACAAGGCACGGTCATTTATTTCTAGCATGCGGGCTTGAACTCCTTTATTCTTTCCTCTCATATTTGCGCCGTTATCATAAGCTTGGCCTCTCATGTCAGCAATGTCTATTCCTAAGTTGTTTGCGTTTTCAAGAAACGTTTCCAATAAGCCCTCGCCAGTTGTATCATGAACATTAAGAAAACCAACAAACGCTTCACGAATATTGACACCATCTTCACCATTGCATTCAACAAAGTGTAACACCACAGACATCTGTTCTTCATGTGACACGTTGGGAGTACAGTCCAAAATAACTGAATAATATTTTGCTTTTTTAAGCTGCGCTATGTTGGCCTCTTGAATGTTACTGGCAACAAGTTGAATCAGCTCGTTTTGGATCTGTGGACTGAGGTACTGAACATGTGTCTCTGCTTTCTTAATCCTCTGTAAAAGTTCGCTGAGGACAGTTTCATACTTTGCAAGCAATTCAAACAGTCCCCAAAAGTTGCCATTTGAAGGATCGCCGAACTTTTCATTACTTCCTCGAAATGCCAAGTTTCTTTTGGACAAGAAAATAACGACATCAACCATGCGCTTGACAACATTTCTCCAGAAATCTTTCTTTCAGAAAAGCCTGCAATTCGAGTTGGTCAATAGATGTACGGTTTACTATGCCTGACCGAAGGTCAAACCATTTCACCATACAGTCTTGATGACCTTTGCCTGTTTCATGCTGCTAAAGTCTTTTTGACAGCGCTTTCCAAGCAGATGTTCCACGACGTAGCCGTATGTCGCCAGTGCCAAATAATTTACAACAAAAACAAAAAATGGCATCTTTCTGAACTGAGTACATTAACCACGAACGTCTTATTTTCTCGCCATTTGCCATGGTTCGATAGAAATGAGTACTTGTGAACCTCCGTCTTTCCTCGTTAAATGGAAATTCGTAACTTTCATTCTGCTGCGGTGGGCCACGTGCAACAATGTCACACACTTGCCTGTCCGATATTATAGACGGCCAATCTCCTGGATCATCAGTCAGTGGTTCAGATTCAGATACTTCTTTCCCGGCAGCAGCTGGAATATCTGTCACAGTTTGTTTGGTAGAACAACTGGCTTCACCTTCGACCTCACTTGAAGCACTTCTGGATACTTCTGGATACGATTCGTCGCTGCTAGCGCTGTCCATTTCATGTGCCTGTTCCTGTACGTTGGATTGCAGCGCAAAATACGTTGACAACTTTGGAATTTTCTCAAGTTCCTTCTCGGCATCTTTTGCTGCCTTTCGTTTACTAGTTCCACTCTTATACATTCTCTTAGACATCACAAAGCACGCTTCTGCGTTGGAAACGATAAAAAATTAAACAACTAAATTAATAACATTTATCCGCCGACCGCCATTATGAACGCAAATACACATTCTTTGAATGGGTCCAACTAAAATTCGAAACTGACGGACATACAACTGATGTAGCCAATAGCATTATGATGTATCATAATGACTTCACGGTTTTGTCAGTAAAACCGACATGGATTGTGCAATAGCGTCAATAAATGTCACTTACCTAGTTATACTTTACATTTTTTTGCCACTTTTAGGGGCCCCCTTCCTTGCGGGGCCCCCTCCGGTCGGAGGGTACGGAGGGCGCTCGCGGTTGAATGTTGACAGTTACCCAAAACCACCCTCGACACATTTTTTCCCCCAGCAGGCATTGGGGGCTCTACCCAGCATTCCAATGGGCAGCGGGGACTGCGGGAACTGTGGGATAGCTTCCCACAGTGCACCGCTTCCAAAGTCGACGCTGGCCCCGTTACTGTGGACTCAGACAGTCGAATTAGTGTATTTAGTGTGGATACACAAATTCGACTTCATAAGGTCGATTCCACAAATTCGAATTAAGTAGATTTGAAATAGTCTTGTAGTGTAGACGTACCCATAGATGCAGTGTTTTAGACTACTACTGATGGGATGTCTGATACTGCAACGAATATTAAAATAGTGTGTTCTCACTCAAAAATTAAAAGATGATTGAGCAGCAGACAGAAAATAGGAAAGAAAATGCCATTTGAGTGATATACATGTCACAATGTTGGCAGTTATAGCCAGACAGACATGCAGATTTGCTCAGGAAGCAAGAATATGAAAATCTTTCTCACTTGTTAGGTGTGGTCCTTAGGCTCCTAGCAAGTTACTGGTGCAGCCAACGCAGGCGCCTCTGTTATAAACTCACGTTGATCACTCCTTAGCCTGCCACTCTCCTAAGAAATTCAACCCTTACATAATATTCTAACAAACATTCTCCCTTACTCAGCCTAACAAGTCCACATTCACTGATGTCCTCTTTAGAAAGGTGAGCATCAAATAAAAAACTGAAATGGATTTAAGCACAGTTTTATGATGCCTGTCCCACTAGCCTGTTTGGGACATTCAGCACAGAAGTAAGTTTCAACTCACCTTTTGAAAAATTCTCTCCCCCTCCGCCCCATCTTTGAATTATCATGGTACTTCCTAGTTCACCACATGTATCCCAGAATGCTTCATTTGGTGACATCACAGATAATGGGGGTTGCAATGACAGTTCCAGAATTTGTGAATTCACATTGAGATTCCCTCAGTGAAGAAACAGTAAGATTTTAGGGGAACTTTTTTTTTTTTAAAGTTAGTTAAATTGTATTTAGGGTTCCTGTCAGCAAGGCTCTGTACATTTGTCCAGTGGTGAGCTGGAGCCAGTTCCCAAGAATCGGTTGTTAAAATTAGACCTCCATGGAGAACCGATTGTTAAAGGGCCAGGGGGTGGGCAAAGAACTCCGGTCCGCGGGCCGGACCATCCTGTTGCTCCCAGGATTCCCAGCTGGGAAGGCTGAGGTTCCCCCGGCCCCTCCCCTGTTTCCCCCCAGCTGCAGCATGGCCAGCCACCGGTACCAGCTGGGCAGCTCAGCTGAGCTCCTGAGTCGTCCTACTGCTTTGAGCTGCAGGCAAGGTAAGGGGGGGGGGGCTGCGAGCTCCACGGCCGCTGGGGGGGGGGGAGAGAATATTTTCCTCCGGCCCCATGAGTATGTCTCCCCCCGCCCCTCCCCCGCTTCCCTCCCCCCTTAAATCAGAACTTTTTATAGGGAACCGGTTGTTAAGATTTTGGCAGCTCATCACTGCATTTGTCCCAAAGGAAAATGTCATACAAATATTTGATACAATCCATGTAATGTATTTAACTATACCTTTGCCATAACAAGATGATGGATAATGGATAAACCAGGAATTGCTTAGGACTAAATTCTGATGCTCCCACAGAACTTACTACTTTAGAAAGTTGCATTGTCTGCCCAAAGGGTGCCACACAACATCCTGACAGAGATTACTCAGAGCAACAGAGATGGTGCTTATGGATTACAAGCTGGTTAGACATTTTTATAAACACACTGACTTTATCTTTTACCCCTAGGCCCTGCCCTGCTCTCCAATCCCACCATTCCCCTCCTGGTTATGACATTGAAGGCCTGCATGGTGGGATTGGGGAGCAGGGCAGGGCCTAGGGGTAAAAGATCTTGGCTTCTAAATTTTCTAACACATACAGGGATATTCTGCACTGCAGCTAAAATAGCTTTAAAGCCATGAAAATGAGTCTAATTTTGAGCTAATGAGGGAAATTCTTTTCAAGACTGTGAACTGTACATACATTTTATCTATGCTCATTATGAACATTAGGAAAGTTTTGTACCATAACAGTTTGTGACCACATGCTCTTCCATGTCCCAGGCAAACACTAGGCTTGAGTAGGACACAAAAATGTCTAGTTATTGAGGCAGCTTCCCACACCCTACCTGTGAAAGGATTCCCTGCAGCAGTTGTAGAAGGCCCCTCAGGCCTCTCCCAAGTAGCCCTGTCTGAGACAAAGTCCTTTTACAATCAAGCAAAGAGAAACTCAACCTACCTTCCTCCACAAGGCTCTGGCAGTCAGCAGTGTCTATAGAGATCCTGGACTGGTCCTTTCTCTCAAAGAGCAACACATAACAGCTCTGTTCTTCTCCTTAGTCAGCTGGCTAGTGAGCTGTCTTCCTCCCCATTTAACTTCGCCTTCATTACCTGATTGCAAGGCCAGGTGTAGCTGCTTGGGGCTGAATGGGCCCAGAGCAGCTCTTTAGCCCTTGCTGGCTCAATGTGGCCTTGGTATATCCCATCACACAGTTCAATTTGAAATACTCATACATTGTATATGCACAACTTATCCTTTAAAAACATCTGCCCAACATCTGTAATGTGAAATTTTACAGATACAGCAAGAAGGGACTGTCCATTTAATGTTAATCACAACTTTACTATTACAACATCTGTAATAAAACTGAGCAACCAATGCACTTTTAAAAAAGAGCTTGACAGGAGGTGGGCGGGGGGAGAGCTGCAAGAAGAAAGGAGAAGTTAGCATAATTGGAATATTAGGCAGTGTTCATCTACCTTGAGGACAGGAATAAACATTAGCCAAAACTATAGATTTTGCTGTAAAAAGTTGTTTTTGATATTCTGTGTTTTGATTTGTTACCAAGTGGGCATCACCCCCAAGCAATTAAGTCTCCATAGGAAACAAGTCTTTAAGGACAGGGTGTGGTGGGGAAATGCTACAGTAGTGCTTAGCACTTTTTACCCCATGCCTTGTCTACACTTGCAAAAATCCACAGTTGATAACAACAGGCATCTATTGGTGGTGTTGTTTAGAGACATGCACAAAGATTAGCCATGTTGTTCTGCAAACACATCAGCAATGTAGTTTTCCTAGTATAGTGTAGACAAGACTTCACTTAGTGCCAAGTCACTCAGAAAAGAAAGTAAGTGTAGACAATACTTTGTTATTCCTTAGCTACCAGCTTAGTGGCTGCTCTTACCTTTACTTTTCACAGTATATGTATGCTTGATTTGACTTCTCTGTTGCTCTAAAAACGTATTTAATGTAAGCCAAGCTAATTTGGATATCTGACTTATCTCGTGCAGTAGTTGGCATCTGGAGAAAACTGACCACAGAAGAGACTGAAGGTAAATGCCTGCATAATGGATCACAGGAACAGAAAAGGCAGGACTCAGACCAAACTTCCTATTTCCTCTAAAGCAGTAGCAGAGAACAGCTAGTGAAGACTATTGTGGGCACACAGAAATCTGAATGCTCTACAGGGAATAAGGCAACAATTACTTCTAAATAACTTCTGTCAGGAACATAAGTCTTTGAAGTGGTAGAGGAGCAATGTTCAGAATAATGGTAAAATGTGATATGCTGCTAAAAAGTATATTCTACTAATCTTGTGCTAGGAAGAATAAAATTCTCAGTTATATCAGTTTTGATAAAAATAATAGGCAAGTCATTTTGCCAGCATATACGCTTTTATTTCAGATTAAAACAAACACCAAATATTCCACACATTTCATTAATGACAAAGGTCAGTTTTCTATTTATGCACTTAACATGAACAGTTAATGATGTAACAATTGCTCAAATGGAATGCATTTTAATCTGTAAAAATATAAATAGCTGTACAATTAAACACAAGATATGATAAAAACAATTAAAAATGCATTATGAAACTATAAAGTGATCAAGGAATAAAGATTTATTTTTCAAATACAATTCCTGTTCCAGTATATTTAAAAAAAAATCAGTATATCTATTTTTATTAACTTAATTTATAATGCAACTATATCATGAAAAGTGACTATGTATGCATTGGGATGTTTCATGTTCAGTGTCTTTCAAATAGAATTTGCTTAGTTTAGAAGCAAAAAAGATCCCTTTATTTGAGCCTTGAAAACTTACATTGGGATGTGAAAATTGGTCTTGCCCATGCATTGTGACCAGTAATAACAAATTGGCAACTGGAATTCAGCTAACAATTATGCTGATAGAAAAAAAATAAAATTGTGCTGTGTCGACTCTGCAGGTGGTAGCAGGAGTGAAAAAATAAAATCCCTTTTTTTCCAGGGAGGTAAAGCAGACATGACTTGCAATGTAGAGTGAAATCCTGGCTCCACTGAAGTCAGTAAGAAATTTTGCTATTGACTTCAGTGGGGCCAGGATTTCACTCAGTGAGTATATATAAAATGTCATTTTATATAGTCATTTACTGACCATAAACACACTTTAAAGCTTTTAGTATATTTTTAGTATTGTCAAACTTTTGGCTTGAAATATGATCCTGATTTTAGATGGTTTTAATGATCTTTCTAATATTTTGGTCAAATTGCAAGATCCAAGGCAGTTAAAATAGAAGCAAACAGTTTAAAAGTGAGATAAATAGATGAAGTGTTAGTGACAAGACCTTGAGTGGCTAGACTGTTTGCTGGCATAGACACAGACAGGCAGAAGAATAGGAAAAAGGTTGCAGATTACCTATGCCAGGGTATATAAAAATGGATAAAGAAAGAATAACATTAAGCAATTACATCAGAGGAATCAGGTATATGTAGTTAAAAGCAATAGACTGCTTCTGGCGCTGTGAAGGCAGATACACAGTACATTAACATTAAGGCAGATCATGTGTGCAGAAGAATCAAGGAACATTTCCAGTTAATGCAAAGAAAATATCTAGTTTGAAACAACTCTTCTTTCTCTACTCATGGTTTTAGCACATAAGCCCTTAACACCACACTTGAAAAAGGACACAATCAACATTTTTAATATCGACAGGGCTAGGGTAATTTAACTGCAAAGAAACAGGTTAGAACTTACTAGGGAAAGAGGCCTTTCTTGGTTACAGATTTTAACTAAACAAAAATGTAAGCAAAATAAAAAAAACTGTAAGAACTCCCATCTCAGTTTCTTCTTCCTACTAGTGTATTTAGTATACTAGTAGTATATTCCTACTAGTATATATATGTAAAGTTTGTTTTGTGGGAGATCCTCCTTAATTCACATTTGCTCCCCAGAACCCCAAGGCTTATTATAATAGGACTAACCTGTATTTCTGGCAGAGGAAGACTGCAATCCCCAACCCCCAAAGAAAACAACCTCTACCCTCCCCATAAAATTCCCTCTGCAGAACTTTCTATTCATGCCGGCCTAAAGGTACTCAGAACCTGAACTCCCATTCTCTGCCCAGCAGCATACTGTACTATTGACAGAAAAGTAGGCTGCCTTGAAACTTTTAGAATTGCAGTGGTTTTATAGAAAGACAAAATCCACCCAGCTTGCAGCTATGCCAGACAACCACACCTTCTGAATTGAGGTCTGCCAGTACAAAGCCAAAGTTTTGAAATCTGATACAGAAATCCATTTCAAATCCTGATGAGAAATATGCTATAATACTGAAGACATTATGTAGCATGTGCGCAGAAAAAAGCTTTTAGCGAAATTAAGGAATGGAGAATTAATGGCAGTGGAGTTGGGTTTCCCAGTTGCTGCTTGTAGATATTTGTTCTTTGGATCAAATCTTAACATTCCAAAAACTAGTTCATGGGCGCTGATGTGCTTGCTCCTCATCTGAATCAGTAAGCTGGATTTTGATTTTAAGGATCAGATTGGAAGGGATTTATTTGAGCTTTTCAAATGTAGAAAGGGCTTTTGCACTTTTTTTTTTTAATGCCAGTGCAGGTAAAGATATTACAGCTTGTGTGAATATGTCAGAAACTATCATAACTGATCTGCAATGGCTTTTAAATGCATAGCAAACTGTACCATGTTCCCTGGCCAATGAAGGTTTTGCATCTAACAACATATCTGATTTAGAAATTTCATGGCCTTGAGCACCATACCTGGAGACTTTACAGGCTTGGAATACTGAATGTTTCCTATTTTTTATGTTGCCCCTTTTTGTGAACTTTATTAATTCCAGTCTACAGCAAACATTGAAAGTGCTGGTTTTCCTTTAAGATCCATTTCTGGAGCAAAACAAAACAAAAACTTATAATCTTGCAGCTTTATTTCACTGCAAAAGTCTCAGATCCTCTTGTACAAGAATCTCACTTTTCAGCAGAATTCACTTGACATCTGAAAATAAATATGCAGATTAAATTATTTACAATTCACTAATATTTTAGTCATATGACAATTCATTAACTGCTTAGGCATCCAGGTGACCAGAGATATATTCTTGTTACCCTGGAATATATAGTTCCCACTAAGTGCTTTTATATATATAAAAGACTGAAGTAGATCACACCTGATGTTTACCTAAATTATAATACTTGACACTTTAAAATAATGACATTTTAAATAAATATAAAAATCTAGCTTTACCACAACCCTTAAGAGTTGCGTAATTATTAGAGCTTTTCCACACATACAAAACTGATTCAAAAGATGCTGGTAATTTGGAGCATGTTGTTTTGTAATACTTGCTTCCTTTACACTGACTCTTGAATATTCTCTCCTTTTCAGTGTTTTATAGAAGTCTTTTTATTTATGTTGTTTCTTAACTCTTAGCAGCTGGGGTAAGGTTTACTAAATTAAGAATCACTACTAATAGGAAAGACCAAATGGTTATTTTTATTAGGAGTGATTAAACTCAGATTATTATTATTAGAGTTACATTTTTAATGATTATCCATTAGCCGTTAGGTCCAGGGTAGTCCTAGCTTTTGTAAGATACTTCTACCTCCATCTGGCTTCCTCTCTGCCTTCATATAACAAATGATAGTCTCAACAGCCAAGGAAGTTCAATGGCTACTGGGGTATATATACACAAGTTAGCCAGCCTGCCAGGACTTCAATAAACAAAGCAGGGAGCAAAACTGGTATGGTACCCTGCCAGCCTTTATCATCAGCCCAAAGAAAGGGAAAAAACAAAAAGAGAAGCTAAGCAGAGAGACAGGACCCTAGGTTAATGAGAGTGATTGGACCTGGCAGCTCTATTTGGTAGTTGACCCTGGACACATTAACCCCATTTCCCTATAATTTCCCCTTATTGCTACCATTAGTGGAAGCATTAATGTAGAGAAGGCATTGATATTGTAACTACCATTCCATATGGCCTTGCTCTGTGCAGGATTAAACAGTGGATAGTCTACATTAGTGCTCCTACCATTGCTACCAGTAGAGGAGCTGTACCATTTGTAGAACCAGTGGGAAACTTTTGGGGAAATGGCTAGTGTAGACATTCCCTTAGTGATCACAGCCCTAAGGCTGTCACTCTAGTAAGTGATAGCCAATTGCTCTTTCCTCCCTAGAAGAGAACTAATCAGCTTTAATTCTCACCTCAAGAGTAAAAGAAGCAGTTCTCTTCTATCAATCAAGCAGTGACAGAGAGCAGTTTGTATCTCTATATAGGCTTGCAGAAGAGATTAATATCAGCTATTAGATCTTACTGCTCTTCAAACATCTATTCCAGCTTTAGTACAAAATTTACAATTAGCATGTGCAATGAGTTTCAGAACCTTGTGTGTCCTAAATGTGAGTTCTTAAAATGCTACGTAAAAAAACAAAGAGGTCTTAGAGACACTGTTTCGTTACACAACACTTTTTCATGAAACATAATTGTTTGTTTGGACGGCAACTTGGAAAACAAACCATGATGCAAACAACACTGTAAAAATTAGTATAACAGATAGAAAAAATATTTCTTTACAATATATGAATACATTTTATTAACAAAGAGGAAGTGTGTGGGCTGTGCATTAATCCAGTAGTGTTTCACTCCAAAGGCTAGGTCCAAAATTTCCATAAGATCACTAATTAAATACATTTGGAGATTTTAAATGTATGACCAAATTCTGTTCTGATACATATAACTGCTATTGCACATGCATATCTTGGCAGAGTCTGGCATATAATTCCTAGTGGATTCTTTGACACATCACACAGTCACTACACCATTTGGTATAACGTGCAGTCTGCTTAACGTAGGCTCTAAAATTACAATAGGAAAAGGATGTTGCCGGTCAAGATTGAGGGGACTTGGCAGAGCTGTGTCGACTATGCCTGGTTTGTACCAGAGGTAATCTTCTCCCTATATTTATTCCCAGGCACATTTTGGTTACATTTTCAATATAGATTATTTTAAAAAATAACTATAAATAAAATAGTATCGACTCGCTTTAAAGTGAATACTGAATTCTTGAAGCCTGGAGAAAACATCCTTGATTTTCATAAGGCAAGAGAGGCACAAGTTCTTTTAAACAGATGCTTTATTATATCCACAGACGATAAAATCCCAGTGCTACAGTAAGACATGTAAATACTGAACCTGAAAGAAAACACAAGAGTTAGTGTGAAAATGAGAAAAGGTGAGAATACATTGCTAGTTCTTGTATCACTCCCTCAGGAAGCAGTATTCCAACAGTTAATTGCAAATACAATGAATTTTTACAAGTTATGGCTATATTCTTTTTTTTTAAATTTAAGAAAACAAGCTATTCATCTCCAGAGTACAAACACAACTTCAATAGGGATGTGACCACAAAATGACAAAAAAGAGAAGAAAGGAAGGAAAGAGGGAGTGAAGGAAAAATGGGCTGGAAAGCTATCAGTAATATTGAAAAATCCTACTGCTTACCATTCCAAATAAGTAAGATCAACATGGCAAGTTATGGTTACGAAATGAGGAAATAAAGATAATATGAAACATTAGTAGCAAAGTTCAATATCTTGCAAATGCTATCGTTTTTTTAAATCTCACTTATAAAGAATAGATATGATCAATTTAATTTGTTGAAAAGTTTATCCTTTAACAAGTTTGCCATTCTGTCTTTGTGAGCCCTCATCTCCTTCTCACAGTCACCCTCCAAAAAGTAAAGAGTGTTTTACCTTTGTTTTTAATAAGAGCAGTTACGCAATGCTAAGTGATCACACAAACGTAAGAACGGCCATACTGGGTCAGACCAATGGTTCATCTAGTCCAGTATCCTGTCTTCAGACAGTGGCCAATGCCAGATGCTTCAAAGGGAATTAACAGAACAGGGCAAATATCAAGTGATCCATCCCCTGTGGTCCAGTTTCAGCTTCCGGCCGTCAGAGGCTTAGTAACATCCAGAGTATGAGGATGCATGCCTGACCATCTTGGTTAATAGCCACTGATGGACCTATCCTCAATTAACTTATCTAATTCTTTTTTGAACCCAGTTACAGTTTTGGCAATGTGTGTTGTGTGAAGTAGTAATTCCTTTTCTTTGTTTTAACTGTGCTGCCTATTAATTTCATTGGGTAACCCCCTTGTTCTGTTATGTGAAGGGGTAAATAATACTTCCTTATTTATTTTCTCCACACCATTCATGATTTTATAGACGTCTATCATATCCCCCTTTTCCCTCTTAGTTGTTTCTTTTCCAACATGAACAGTCCCAGTCTTTTTAATCTCTCCTCATATGGAAGCTGTTCTATTCCCTTAATCAGGTTGCAATCACGTTGGAGGACAGGACTAGAATTCAAAATAACCCTGACAAATTAGAGAATTGTTCTGAAATCAACAAGATGAAATTCAATAAAGACAAATATAAAGTACTTCACTTAGGAAGTGCAATCAAATGCACAACTACAGAATTGACTAGATGGTAGCACTGTTGAAAAGGATCTGGAGGTAACAGAGGTTCACAAATTGAATACGAGTCAACAATGTAATGCAATTGTGAAAAAAAGGCTAACATCATCCTGGGGTATATTAACAGGAATACTGTATGTAAGATGTGGGAAATAAATGTCCCACTCTGGTCAGCACTGGTGAGGCCTCAACTGGAGTCCTGTGTCCAATCTGGATGCTAGGCTTTAGGAAATAGGTGTATAAATTGGAGTGTCAAAAGGAGAGCAACAAAAATGATAAAAGGTTTAGAAAACCTGACCTATGAGGAAAGGTTAAAAAAACTAGGCATGTTTAGTTTTGAGAAAAGAAGACTGAAGGGTGAATTGATAACAGTCTTCAAATATGTTAAGGGCTATTGTAAAGAGGACAGTGATCAATTGTTCTCCATGTCCACTGAAGATAGGAAAAGAAGTCATGGGCTTAAGCTGCAGCAAGGGAGATTTAGGTTAGCTATTAGGAAAATTTTGCTAACTATAAGGGGAGTTAAGCTCTGGAATAGGCTTCCAAAGGAGCTTGTGGAATCCCCATCACTGGAAGTTTTCAAGAATAGGTTGGACAAACATCTTCAGGGATGGTTTATGTTATTTGGTCCTATCTCTGTGCAGGGGGCTGGATCTGATGACCTCTGAAGGTCCCTTCCAGCCTTACATGTCTATGAAAGTGTTCTTTACATACAAATGCCCCAAAGCTGAAAAACAGTACTTCAGCACAGGACATTAATCGTACAAGCTGAACTGTTCCAATTAATGGACAGTTTTCCGTTACATTCCGTTACGTAACCACTCTTGACAGGCAATCAGACCATTTCTCTTTTAATGTAAATAAATTTAAGCACAATTCAACGAGTAAGCATGTGCCTAACTTTAAGCACACAAATAATCCCACTGAAGTCAAAAAGTCTACTCAATGTGCTTAAGTCCCTTGCTGAATCAGGGCCTTTAATAAGAGAGTTGAACACAACTCTAACATGAGTGCATATATTTGTCAGAATTCCTTACCTGCTAAGTATTTAATATTATCAAGTTTGTGTGATTCCAACATGGTTTTCAGTCCTGCAACTTCTGTGTCTATTTTCCTATCTGTTTGAGTTAGAGCTCGGTCTTGTTGTGCATGCTAGAAACAAAGCAGAGTATTAAGTTATTTGAACACAATTGAACTTAAACTAAAACTAAATAAACCTAAATCTGTTTCCTTTCTGAATTACTTTTTTTGGCTCTCCCTTCACTCTTGCAGATTCAGTACTTTAACAATGTATTAAAAACTAAAAATAAGCCTCTCTCAGGAGGCTTCTGTAGTTATACTCCTCCCTTTAAGAAGTATTACATAATGTTATATTTCTTAAGAAGCCAGAGGTTTCCCTTACAGTACTGAAAATTCATACCACCACATTTAGGTGAACACAAATATAAAACTTATTGCTCTGTTGTAGTGTTTTTTAAAAAAGCCTATAAAACATATTTCCTGATGGATTTATTACAATGGTGACTTCATATCAAATTTACAATTAGCTGTAGAGTCCATCATAAAACCCTGTTCACAGGGTTACCTTAAAAAATCATGCTGACTATACTTGACCTACAGCTTTTGTGCCTGATCCTACAATCCTTAAACAAATTTCCAAAAAAGTAAAATGAGAGTTTTGCCAGAATAAATATATAATCTGGCCCCATTTTTATCTCACTCATCTGTCCACTTCCTTCCCAGCACTAGATTATAGTTAAGGATGCAACATCAGCATTCCCTTCTTTGCTGTTGGTGATTTGTATCACAACTTGAAGAGGTGCAGATAAACAAGGTGCTGAAAAACTGGCAATATACATGAATGGTGGACATACTGAATATGTACCAGTCTGGGAAAACAAACGTGCCTGGACTAGTAAGGGATGATCTGGCTTTATTGAGGCTTGATCCTAGCTGATCTTTCTGATCAGCTTGTTTCTAAGGAGAAAAGGCATGCCCCTGGAAGCTTAATCAGGGAAATTAGATGGTGTCCATTCTCCAGGCCTGTGGGAGCTAATGCTAGGAGCAGAATCTCACTATTCTTGTTGGTTTGGTTTGTAAACATCTCCACCATGGAAAGAACCACCTTGATATAATCTGATCAAGTTTTTGTTTGGTTAGCTCCCACTGTTCTACCATTCGCTTAAGACAACTAAGCAAATCAACATGACTGTTGGGCTTGCCACAGATGTACATAGCTTTGTTGGGCAGACCCAGGTGCTCCAATTATGGAAGAATTTTCTGGCCTCTCTTTTTAGACTTTCACTTTCTGGTCCATCTTGGTAGTTGATATGAGTCCAGTAGTTCTGTTGTCACCTTCCAAGCGAATAGTTGCAGTTCCCAGAAGGCCTCTTGGGAGGAAGCTGACTACTGAATTTCCTGCTTCCCACAGCTCCAGGAAGTTGATGCTGAGCTGGGATTCCTGGGAAGATCACTTGCCATGACTCATGTCCAATCTAAGCTCTCCTTCCCAAAAGTTGGTGTTGGTTGCCATGCACACTACTGGTGCATCTGCCAAAGCTGTGTCCTTGTTATCACTACTGAAGGGACTGGACATCTGAAGGGATTATCAACACATGGTCCATATCCTGAACCAGGTACCTCCACGCCTGATTGGGAAGTTCTGAAGGAGATGAAAGTTAGAGTACTCAAGGTACTTTTCCCTTCCTCACAGGCCTTTGATCATATGGATCAGCTGAATGCATTAATGTGCTGAGAAATTGCAGCTTGTATTATGTCAAATTTCTCCTCTGACAGTACCAAAAGACCCAGGTTGGTTTGGAATTCATAAGGTGAGGTAAGGGAGCTCTTCTGAGGATTCACTATGCATCAATTATGTTCTAGGAACTGGATGATTTGGTGAACATGGCAAGCTCATATGATTGCACCTTTGCTAGCAGCTTATCCAGAAAGTGGTAGAACTGGATGTCCTCTTATCTCAGAATAGCAGAAAAATCATTAACTTTGTGAACACTCCAGGGCTGGGCATCAGATTAAAGTACACTGCTTGAATATGATAATTGTTATTCCTGAATGTAAAATATAGGAACCATTAGTGGCAGGAATGTTTTGGAATGTTATTATTCTTGAGATCTATGAAATATAAGAAATAATTCCCAAGATTTCTTATGCCAGATCTTTAAATCTCCATCCTGAAATGAGTTCTGTACACAGAGAGGTTGAAGATTGACAAGAGCAGGCTGACAGTGCAAAGAAGTGACCATCTGAACAAGAGCCATTTGATATAGCTGGCTGGGTACCACTCTACAGCTGAGGCTTGGAGTCCCCTACCTTCCTCAAGGGGCTCTCCCAAAGAGTCTCTCTGCCAACACAAACCACACTGGGAAAAGATAGCAAAAAACTCCTGAGGAAAGGAATGATCAGAGAGCTGAGGAAATCTCTGCTTCTGAGTACAGAAGCAGAAGACTGGGGAGTCACATTAATGCAGTTGACTAGTTATACCTGTTGAGGATGCCAACAGACAAATTGCATATGGAGGGGGTAGCAAAGAGGCTAGAGAGGATCCTTTTGTTGGGCTCAGATTTAGAAAGGGTAGAAAAACCTAGCAGTTTCAAGCAGCTTCCATGATAGAGGCAATGTCACACACAAAAGTTCTCAAAATAACTCAAACCATATAAAAGATAATTGAATTGAATATTTATATATGTTCAGGGTTTTGAGAACATAAAACTCCATGTGAGCTTTGCTTTCATGTGCATCATGTATTCCTGGGGAAATTCTGCTCCACTGCGTGATGCAAAATTCTCACAGTAATTAATATTATGCGCAGAATTTCCTTTTCCTCCCACAGAAATGGGCTGCAGAGCTGCTGGCTGCCACTAGGGGGTACTGGACCCAGCAGAGCCCAGTTCACAAATAGAAGACACTACCGGGGGAAGGGGAGGGAGCTGGAGGGTACCCAGCAGCTCCTGTTCTCAGCATGCCCTGAAGGAAGGAGGCGGTGTGCAGGAAATTCCACACTAGCTTGGGACCCAGTATTGGGCAGTTTCTCTCTCTGGATCTCTGGGGGGTAAGGGGTGTGGGTATCTGGGCTGGGGGGTGCCCTATGCCTGGGCTCTGGGGGGGTAGGGAGTATGTGTGAGTGTCTGCGCTTGGGGGGGAGGTGCACACAGGTGGGCTCTGGAGAAAAGGGGCAGAGAAACAGGAACTGAGTTGTCATACGGGTTTCTTTAATTCTCTACTCCTGGGGGAATTTTTTTGTGCCTGTATTGTTACAGACATAGTTGCTGACAGGTATTTTGAAATAAATTACAAAATAATTGAAACTGGAATGATTATGTAGTGTTATTTTGACAAATAAAATACGCAGAATTTTACAATATTGTGCGCAGAATTTTTAATTTTTTGGTACAGAATTCCCCCAGGAGTATTCATGTATGTACAGCATTATATTTCAGTTACCTGTGTAGTAATGTCATAGTACTATATACAAGTACACAACAAACTATTTAAAACTAGCTAAAAACTGAGTTTTGTACATTTAGGATACCTGATATATGGACATTTAAATACTACTCATGTTAAAGATGTTTGTGCCGGCTTACAGTACAAAGGTAATAGGTAATAAGGTAATAATTGGAGATATACCAATCTCCTAGAACTGGAAGGGACCTTGAAAGGTCATCGAGTCCAGCCCCCTGCCTTCACTAGCAGGACCAATTTTTGCCCCAGATCCCTAAGTGGCCTCCTCAAGGATTGAACTCACAACCCTGGGTTTAGCAGGCCAGGGCTCAAACCACTGAGCTATCCCTCCCTCCAAATACACAAATACAATAAGCCTTATTATATCATTCAACAATCCATTCTTAAATTCTAAATTCTTACCATTGCCACTATTTCTGTCCTTATTTCCAGCAGTTTTTTTTCATTAATTGAATACTGAAGGAAAAAAGGAAACAAAAAAAGCATTATTCTTTCTCTTCTGAATTTCTTCCCAGCTTCACATTAGTACTTTTGCTTAGTTTCCAACATCATTGTTATAATTCGTAAGCTGGAATTCTTCTGTGTTTGCCAACAATATTTAGAGTTACCATTGTAGAACAGATGTTGCTCTTTGGAAGAAAACAGAGTTTAAGCCAAATGTTTCAGTAAATCTCAGAGTTATAAGGGCAGCAGATCTTCTACCAGAAACTGCCCTTTAATTATGGCAATATGTTTGCTGATTGGCAATGGGAAAGGATTGCAGATCTGCATTTAAACACACACACGCTCCATAACTGAGGCTAGATTTAAATATTCTGCTGTGTTCACTTATGCATGGCTTAAAGAGGACAAGGTTAGATTTTAGCCACTTTTCCTCACACCCTCCTCCCTCCCCCGCCCAGTACGAAGTTTAAAAAAATAAAAGCAGATTTAACTGTCATATATAGTTGTTTAATCAAGATTAGATTTGTTCCCCACTTGAAATTTTGGAGTGACAGTGAAAGAAAAGATGGGTATCCCTTCTTTTAATTTGTAATTAACACTATTAAAAATGATTAGATTTGTCAAATATACTATGTTTATGTCTGGTGGTAATCCATTAAGTGGTTTATGAAACCAGAAAGATGCATCACAAATCCACATAATGTTCTTGAGTTCTATCTGTGTCTTTGATTGAACTAACAGATCATATAAAATGGAGGATGGGGGGGAATATCACATGTTGCAAAGAAAAAGATTACTGCATGCTTGCAATACCTGAAACACATCAGTATCATTCAAGTTAGGAGAGACTCTGGTGAACGGAGAGGGGGAGAAAAATACCACAAACATCTTCACTCAATATTTCTTTGTAAACAAGTGATAAAAAGGCAGATTATCTACACCAGAACCTAATTTAAAAGTGCAATGTTTTTCAACCAAAGTTACAAACTATCATGACAAGAGATTGAACATTACAATAGTAAGTAATAGCTGATCACCACTACCTGGTGCCATGCTCAAAAGAACAATTACAGTTAAAATGATTCCATAATTTAAGAGTGAAATTATGCACAATACATATTTTAGTAGTGTTAGCTATATTTAAGGTTGCTAGAACTTCTATTCTAATGGCCCCTTTTTAGTAGTTTATATTTTTCAACTTTTTTGGATGGAATTTTCCAGGTCTGGCCTCTGTTCAAAGTTTTGTTGTTGTTTGTTTGAAATTATTCAGATATTTTAAAAAAGAATAAAGACAGGGAAATGCACACTTTCAGCAGTAAAGAAGTCAACAACTTGTAACAGTTCTAGCACCTAAGTAGATGGGGGACAGAAAACTAAAAGTTGGCAGGGAGGTGGCCCTTAGATTTGATATGTGTTTTCAGTGGTTGAGTAACAATCCATAAAAGTGAAAAGTACAGGTCCAATAACAATGATATTCTTTTAACGTTTTTATGGCATTTCCTAGAATTTTAAAAAGTAATAGAAAAAAATCCATAATGTGGACTAATTTGCTAAGCAGCAAGTGCTGGGCTAATGGAGTAACTGGTAGCAGAAGATAACAGCCTACTACTATGTTGATCAGCACTAGAGGCAGGTGGTGCACAAACTTTATCCAGGAGTTTTACAGATATTTGCTGGCAAGAGAATTCTTGGTTCCGGAAGGGAGTCTGCTGCAGTGGTTCTTCCCCTGTCCCCCCTCAAACCTATGTCTATCCTCCAGCCCTTGTCCCTTACAACAGGGGTCCCCAACCCCCGGTCCGCGGCCCGGTACCGGTCCGCGGCCTCTTAGAAACTGGGCCGCGAACCGACCCAGTGGACGCCTGCGGGAGGTCTACCCGAGCCGCGGGACGAGCGCTCCCTCCGCAGTCATGCCTGCGGGAGGTCCGCTGCTCCCGGGGCTCCGGTGGCCCTCCCGCTGGCATGACTGCGGACAGTTCGCTGGTCGCGCGGCTCAGCTGGACCGCCCGCCGGCACGCCTGCGGGAGGTCCACCGGCTCCGGTTGAGCTGCCGCAGGCGTGCCTGCGGGCGGTCCAGCTGAGCCGCGCGACCAGCGAACCGTCCGCAGTCATGCCTGCGGCAGCTCAACCGGAGCCGGTGGACCTCCCGCAGGCACGCCTGCGGGCGGTCCAGCTGAGCCGCGGGACGAGCGCTCCCGACCGGTCCCTGGTCCTGAAAAGGTTGGGGACCCCTGCCTTACAAGCCCTGCTCCTCCTAATGCCTCCACCACCCTTACTCATTCTCTTCTTGGCTCTTGACCTCCTCATTCTCTGCTCCTTCACATCCCTCAGCTTCTTCCCACCATCCTCTTATTGTCTCTCCCCACCCCATCTTCTACCCACCCTCTGCCTCAGCCTCCTATACATCCCACCCCCGCCTGTCCCATCCAATTCCCCCCTCTGGTTCCTGCCTCTCCCCCTCCATCTACACCCACATTTCCCAGCTTGTGCTCCCCACGTGCCTCCCCTAATACTCCCTCTGCTCCTATTCAACTCTGACTCCTGGCTCTTATCTCTCACTCTTTCCTCCACGGATACTGTCCTCCTAGCCGTCCTTCTCCCCACCCTCTGGCTCCTGCAACCCCTCTTTTCCTTTATCTCTTCCCCATTCTTTAGCCCTCTGCAGTCTAAATCAGGCTGCTCCTCCTCCTCACTGCCTGGGTACCAGCAGGGGGTACACAGAGCACAGGGGAGAGAGTCTCCCTGCTCTCAGTTCTGCTGCCACAGTATCCTGGAGCAACATTTGCAAGGAAAGTTCTCAGTCTCTGCAGCACTGGACTAGAGCATTCCCCATTTTTTTTTTCATGGGACCAGCATGCTTGACACAAAGACCACCCCTTTGCCAAATTTCAAGTCCCTGCTTCAAAACACGGAGGCACTACAACATCTTAAAAAGTCTTATAAGCATTTGTTAACAGGGCAAAACACTGTATTTTCCCCTAATTTTGTCCTCAGAAACCGCTGATCCTATTTTTTAAAAGGAGGGCTATGGGAGGGGGAGGAAGTTCACCCTGAGGCAGACACCCAGTATGGAAAAATTCAGCCCAAATGGTTAGTTTGGCAGGGTTACCATCGAAACAGAGTCTTACAATGTGTTGGGCAATCTTAACTAAAGACATCACTCCTGTGATGTCTATAAATATGTTGAATACTATAGTAAATTTAAGCAAGCTGTAAGATTCATTTGAACTAGTTTTATATAAATTGCCAGGATCTCCAATTCAATTACATGAAAGAGAAAAGATCATTCTATTCTACAATACTCATGGCTCCACCTCTTTCGTTATGCAGACCCGAGGTATTTTCTTGTGTGGTAAGAGCAGGTAAAGCAAACTGCCAGAATGTTCCTGGCATATGCCCTAGTACCAGCGGTTCCCAAACTGTGGGTTGTGGCTCCAAATGGAACACACCATCAGCAGGTGAGATTCCGGTGATCCCTACTACATGGAGGGTGCCGTTTTGCTCTGCACAGCATGACCTTGCATGCACCATACATACGAGGTCACGCTGTGCGGAGAATGCTTTTTTGTAGAGAAAAATGGTGTTGTCCATGCAAGGTGATCTCGAACATACTGTGCATGTGAGGTCATACTGTGCAGAGGACACACTTTTTCTCTACAAAATGGCATCCTCCATGCTGTCTGGGGTCCTGGCAGGAAATACTTCATTAAAATGGGATCGTGCCAGCAAAAAATTGGGGAACCTCTGCCCTAGTCCTAGGCTCAGAGCAATGAAAAGCTCCCCCTTTGCTCATTTCTCAGCAGCCTTAGTTTGCCCATTCAACTCTGAGTCTTTCTGGTTATATTTGTGACTGTCCCTCCGAACTTCTTTGTGTGGGCTTATGCCCCACATTTCAGTCAGCCTCTCCTCTTCCCAAACTGGATTCTTGGATGCAGCAGCAGGAAACATTTTGACTAGCCATTGCAATGTCATAACCTCAGTAATGCCTTTCTGCTTCCTACCGTATCACTAGAGAAACTTTCCTACCTTGCCTTTAAATGCAGAAGTTGAAACCGGATAAATAACTGTAATACAAGTACTGTGTATATATTTATATTTTTAAACCACACACTGATAGAATATTAACTTACCATGCTTTGAAAATATTTTATGAGTAAAGCCACTGGCTAAGCCTTTACTAATTTAAGTTACCTCAGGTATCTTCCTAGGTAAGTGTGCTTTATTTTTTCCTACAGCTTTTATAGGACTCTGGGCATTCAAGTAAAGGTCTCACCTGTGTCCAAGTGCATATGCCAATAATGCTTTCACTAATGCAGAAGAAACAACATCTAGACATAAGCACAGGTTGAAGAGAGGCCGCAGAACTTTCACCCAGCCCTTTATTTTGGGTTCTCCTCTTTCTTATTATGTACAAATAAACCTTATTTTATATGTAGCATCATGTTCTCCATTCACCTGCCTCTTTCCCCATTCTATGCCAGAATTCTGCCCATGCATGATGTCTGCTGACAACAATTAGCTAGCTAGCAAGCAGTCTCCTTGAAAGATACAATGCCCTGTATAACAGACTGCAGTGGAGTACATGACTGTAGTTTACAGTTGTCTACTTCTTCACATAAAGGTTGAGGGTTTCATCTAGAAAAGCAATGTAGTCTAGTGCTTTGTGCAAGAGACAGAGTCCAGATTGCTGGGCTCTATTCCGGTCATCTTGGACACATCACAAACACTTTGTGCCTAAGTTAACTGATCCGTAAAATGCATACAATAATGCTTACCTACTCAGAGATATTGTGAGGTTTGCTATTTAAGTAGTTAAGAGCTTCAGAGGAAAGGTGCTACAATAGTGCAAAGCATTATTTTTGCAACATCTGAAAACTCTACAAGTTCAAAAGTCTGAAGGCTTCAATTTGTTCTTCAGTCCAATCCTCTCATGGGGCAACACAGAGGGCTACCCACAGTATTAAGTCATTGACCCAACCCAGGATAGCTCGTTTGACAACCATTATGAGTAATCACTTTCAAGGGCACATCTACCAGTTTTGAAAGAATAAAGATTAGCAGTATCTAAAGAAAACAAAGCTAACTGCCCAGAGTAATGGTCAATATTATTCCCTCACTACACGTCTATGAAATATAAATGTTAAATGTGATGACTAGGGACTAGGGAAAATAAAATCTGTAGAAAAATGTCATTCAAAAAAGACTACTCAAGTTAGGCAATATAATTTCCTTTGATTTGCTGAAATACATTTTGGTAATGGCATTTACAGGAGCTTAAAACAGAGTTACATATAATACTCTAAAAGAGGGAAAAAAACCCTGCCAATTTATTATAACCTTTATTACTCCAGTTTAAGATCATAAAGATTTTCAGTTCTACCAATCACTTGAAAGTCAGAAGTGACTGGATCCATACCATTTAGGACTAGACAGTGTGAAGATCACTTCAATCCAACTGTTGGCTGACATACTGGCTACAATGTAATTGGTCCCCTATTGGGGCAAGGATAAGCTTTCAATTTAGGTAATTTAACAAAGCATTTAAACTTAATTTGACTAGATAATTTAGAAAAAACCCATTGTTTTTAATATCCAGATTAATGAGGAAATAATGTCAAAATATGATAAAATATTAAAAGCGAATGGTGTCGCATTATACTACAGCACTATTAAGATGAATAATCATGGTTCACACTAGCTTCTGGCCACAAGACTTCATTGACAATCATGAAAATTACATTCTTGACCAAACAATTTCAAATGGTATTCATGTTTTACATACTTCTAGAAGAAATCCATAAAACATACCAGTTCTTTTACTCTGCTCTTCTCCAGATTGAAGCCTAATTTGTTATCTGCACGAACTTTGGTAACTTCATCCTAGAGAAAAAATATGCAAAATATATCAGGAAATTAAAAAAAAAACAAAAAAACATTTTCCTTGTTCAATTCATAAGCTAAGTAATGGAACAAATTTATTGTGCCTTCCTACTGCAAACCTCAATAAAAGGACTTTTTTCCTGATAGGCTGCATCAGTTTCACAGTATGTGGGGACCTATTTTGCCCCTTCAATCAATGAAAGATACTCATGACCTCTGGGGTGAACAGGATTCCTGAAAGCTAGGACAACTAGCAGCTGCTTTTGAGACTAAAACACTGACATAGCAGATCCAGGACAATGTAATATGTCCATCCAAAGAAGCTGAGAACACTTCTTGTGTCCCAGGTATGACAAACTTAGACGTTTGGAGGCCAGGTCTGGGTATGTGTAAAGTTTTGATGTCCCATAGAGACATGCTACTGCTCTAATCCATTCAAGGCAGCATATAAAAATATGCTTGCAAAGAGGACACTAGTAATGGTCATCTCTCTAATAACTGTTGAGCTTAAAAGAAAACTACAGATAAACTAAGAATATTTACTGGAAGTTATATAACAGACATTATATTTCTAAAACTTTATAGAGCTACTTGTCACTGTTTTACTCGCACAATAGCAGTAAATGGTTCTGCTGCTTCCCAATGACAGCTACCATTTTACTGCTACTTCCCAGAGGAATTCCAGTCTCCAGACTGTGGGCCATAGAGCAAGCTGCTAACCAGACTAGTGCATAGGATAAATGTGAAGACTGATGAATATTTCAAGAAATTCTATGTATTAGAGACATGCAAGCATTTTTTTTCACAAGTCACTATATTAAGCTAATAAAAAAACCTGTTTAATTATCTTAGCATGAACACCACTTACACTGATTTCTGCTTTAGTAATTTTTAATTCTGCTAAATAACTTTAAAATTAGTGACAGATATTTTACAATTATCAATTCTTAATTATGAAATTTTAAGTTAGGTTTGTTAAAAGAAAATCGTATCTCACATACTGTGTAAATTTCTGTGTTTTATATAAGAACAAAAATTATTTTAACCTTGACTGTTACCCAGAGTAAATTTTCATTACATGACTAAGGAAAAATGTAACTGAATAATTGAATTTTATGTAAAAACAAACAGTGTTGACCTCAAACCTCTATAAAACCTACTAATGAAAAGTACCAGTTTTAGGAAGAATTATTTTGGATAGAGATATTAACATCTATGTAAAAGGAAATAAATATCAAATGCAACTAATTATAATATATCTAGTCTAAAAAATAGGGATTAATTAGAAGTATTTAAAACTATATTTTAGAGTGTTCAAAAGTGCACAATACAAATATACAATATGAGCCTTATTTTAGTCATGATGTAATATTATGGAAATCAAGTCAACAGGAAGGGGATGGGGTGATGAAGGCAATAATTACAAGATATCACAGTTACTAAGGCCTTGGCTACACTGGCGCTTTACAGCACTGCAACTTTGTCACTCAGGGGTGTGAAAAAACACCCCCGAGTGCAGCAAGTTACAGCGCTGTAAAGCGCCAGTGTAAACAGTGCCCCAGGGCTCCCAGCGCTGTAAGCTAATCCCCACGGGGAGGTGGAGTACCTGCAGCGCTGGGAGAGCTCTCTCCCAGCACTGGCACCGCGACCACACTCACACTTCAAAGCACTGCCGTGGGAGCGCGTCCGCGGCAGCGCTGTACAGCTACAAGTGTAGCCATACCCTAAGCCTAGATATGTCAACAGCTTGATGGTTTAGTGGAGAAGCATTAGATCAGCAACCTGGGAGTGGAAGAGTGTGTCCTCTCTCCAGCTGAGAGGAGCAAAGTAGGGCAGAGTGGTGAATAGGAACCCTGAGACTGTCCTCAGGGGCAACCATTTTTCCTAAGGGCAGTCCGGCTTCATTAACACTGGGAACAATGGGAAGTGGTGTCCATTTTAAAAAAGGACTTTTTTTTTTTTTAATTAAGGGCATCCCATAGCTTCACACCCATTGAAAATTGGAGACAGCAATCATTTTAAAAGAGGCCAGTTAGTAATGAAATTCTCTGAAGGAGACAAATTTTCATAGCATCTTCTGAAGCAGCAGCAGCTGTCAGTTAAGAAGAACAGAACTAAAATGACCATTAACTCTTAAAAAACAAACCAAAAAAACCCTTTTCATGTAGTCTGTATACTCAACTTCAGTAAAATTTAATTATATGGGAAGTTTGGAGAGAGTATTCATTTTTCTGTTATTACAATTATTTGGATAAAAGCATGGTCTGGCACATGGGGTTAAATTTCATAAAGAACCAATTTTTAAATTAAAATTAACTCAAATAAACCAATTTACTTGCAGATTCTCAGAAAATCAATTCTGTGCCCAAAGAGTAAATGCTGTAAATTTGGGGATGATGCCATGCATTTTCATAGGTAACAAAGTGGCCTTAAGAACAGAACTCAATTCAGTCTTAACCATGGAACTGAAACTGACATTTGCTTAATTCAATCAATTAAATGCAAATAAAGGAAAACAGCTAAGAGAGTAAAAAATAAATCCGATTAAAAACATATTTTTAGGTTTTAATAATTTCAGGTACCACTAAGAATACATACATGAAGCTGCCTTTGGAGATTTCAGTCCCCCATACAGGGTACCTGCAGCACAACAACTAAGCACTTTAATAGTAAAAACCTTTTAAAAGTGAACAAGACAGATATTTAAAATGGCTCTCTAAATTCTTCATGTTCATTATAGTCATATTGCATCTAAGTAATAATATAAACAATGTATCTTACCATTACTTGCTTCTTTAGCAGATAGAGTTCAAGTTTTATTTTCTTAAAAAAAAACAACATATAAATAAAAGTCCTAAGAGTACTGGTGAATCTGCATTACAGCTACTAGCATTGTACTAATGATCAATAAACTATGAATATTTCTAATTTCCTTTTCATTTTATAGATTGTCTAGTCCCAGCAAAATGTGAGACAGTTTATAGTATCAATTAGTTATTTCTGCAAAAACACTTTTTTTAGAAGCAGGTGTATCTACAGCTTCTTTCTGCTATTAACACTCCAGAATTGTTTTTTAAGGGTTCCATTTTAATAAATGGTAAGGGCTGTCAAGCAATTAAAAAAATTAATTGTGATTAACTGCACTGTTAAACAATAATAGAATACCGTTTATTTAAATAGTTTTGGCTGCGTTCTACATTTTCAAATAGATTGATTTCAATTACAACACAGAATATAAAGTATACAGTGCTCACTCAATGTAAAATTTTAGAGCCTGCAAGTCCACTCAGTCCTACTTTTTGTTCAGAGAATCGCTCAGACAAAAGTTTGTTTACATTTGCAGGAGATAATGGTGCCCACTTGTTTCCAATGTCACCAGAAAGTGAGAATAGGCACTCTCATGGCACTGTTGTAGCGAGAATTCCAAGGTATTTACTACTACTACTGCGAAACATTCATATGCCCCTTTATGCTTCAGCCAGCATTCCAGAGGACATGCTTCCATGCTGATGACACTCGTAAAAAAAATAATGCGTTAATTAAATTTGTGACTTAACTCCTTGGGGGGAGAACTGTATATGCCCTGCTCTGTTTTACGCGCATTCTGCCATATATTTCATGTTATAGCAGTCTTGCATGATGACCCAGCACACGTTGTTCATTTTAAGAACGCTTTCACTGCAGATGTCACAAAATGGAAAGAAGGTACCAATGTGAGATTTCTAAAGATAACTACAGCACTCGAACCAAGGTTTAAGAATCTGAGTGCCTTCCAAAATCTGAGAGGGACGAGGTGCAGAGCATGCTTTCAGAAGTCTTAAAAGGAGCAACACTCTGATGCAAAAACTACAGAACTCAAATCACCAAAACAGAAAATCAACCTTCTGCTGGTGGCACCTGACTCAGATAATAAAAATAAACATGCATCAGTCCGCACCGCTTTGGATTGTTATCGAGCAGAACTTGTCATCAGCATGGTCAAATGCCCCCTGGAATGGTAGTTGAAGCATGAAGGGATATATGAAACTTTAGTGCATCTGGCATGTAAATATCTTGCGATGCTGGCTACAACAGTGCCGTGAGAACGCCTGTTCTCACTTTCAGGTGATATTGTAAACAAAAAGAGGGCAGCATTATCTCCTGTAAATGTAAACAAACTTGTTTGGCTTAGCGATTGGTTGAACAAAAGTAGGACTGAGTGGACTCGTAGGCTCTGATGTTTTACATTGTTTTGTTTTTGAGTGCAGTTATATAACAAAAAGCTCAACATTTGTAAGTTGCACTTCCACGATAAAGAGATTGCACTACAGTACTTGTATGAGGTGAATTGGAAAATATAATTTCTTTTGTTTATAATTTTGACAGTGCAAATATTTGTAATAAAAAATAATGTACACTGATTTCAACTACAACACAGAATACAATATATATGAAAGTGTAGAAAAACGTCCAAAATATTTAATACATTTCAATTGGTATTCTATTGTTTAACAGTGCAATTAAAACGGCAATCAATCATGAATGATTTTTGAGTTAATTGCGTGAGTTAACTGCGATTAATCAACAGCCCTAATAAATTGTGTTTCCAATTTATGTATGTTAAAACACAGTTCAGAAACACCTTAAGTTAACAGTTCCATTATTTTTTCCTTACTCATTCACCTCTAAATATATGAGATTAAGGATAAACAATTCTTCCCTTCTCAACAGCCAACAGAACATCTTCTATTTTGTTTCCTTTAATTGTGACCTTTGGCAGAATTGTTAACCTACCATGCTCTACAAGGTTTCTTTCAACATCTTTTTGCTCGCTGTAAATTTGTTAAACCGCATCTGCCAACCAGATGGTAAAGATTCCTCCTCTTCAGCAGACTAATTTCACTCCTTTGGGCTGACTGACAGGGTCCCTATACAGCAAAAGGATATGCTCAGCTTCTAGGAAGAGGAGCAATGGATATCTGACATATGCCAGGAGTGTTTTAATTCTGTCCCCAAAGGAGCCTAAAAATCTTATAAGACATGGATTCAACTACGGATTGTATAACTACTACTGGATCAAATTTTTTAATGCTGTAAATGATTAATTATATTATATTACTACTTCTTCAGGTTACTAGGAGCTCTGCAAGCAACTCTCCACACTTGATACTATGATTCCTCTACTCTTGGCTTTCCCTCCCCTCCTCCCAACACAGAGAAGTTTTAAAACACAACAACAAAGTTTGATGCATGGCTTTCCTCTAAGATATGTGTTCTCAACCTGGGCTCATGACCACCTTCCCTTACTTTATGGCAAATTGAGAGGGGCATCTCAAAGCTTTTTTCTGTTGTAACATGAAGTCATTGTATGGAAAAAATTGAGAACCACTTCTCTATGTGGTATACAAAAAACAGTGCTACTGTAGTTTGCATATGTGTTTTTTACCTCATTTTCAGCTCGGAGTGCTGAAAATTCACTCTTTTCTAAAATAATCATATCCTTTTTCACACCACCAATATGAGACATTATTTGCTGAAGAGTGATTTCCTTTGAAAGAAGAAAGAAAAATTCAGCTCATACCATAATAATTGCAACATCCTAAAAAAGTTCTCACTTCTATACAAACATAATATTTAAAACGCTATTATTTTAGTGTCTGTGTCACTTAATTGAGACTTGCGATCCAGACATCTTATACTGACCAATTTTCATCCTGGATATGGAATACACTTTTTTAAATGAATGTGATAACATAAGATGGCTAATTTAAGCTCAGAAGCTAGCTAAATTTTAGAGCTAGTACAAAACACTAGCTATTTTCTGAAACATCTACAGGTTGGTGGAATTGTAATATCACTGGTAGTTCCTCTCTTCACATTTTCAGCTTTTCTTTCTCTTCCTGCTGCAGCTGTATGTGTAGTGTTGTAACATTAAAGCAACTAGTGGCTCCAGTGATGCAAAGAGCTGGAGAGGATATGGGGAAAGAAGTGCATTCAGACCGTATCAGTCATATTGCACCTGCCAGCCGTAATGTCTGCTGACTTATGAATACATGTAATACTACATACTGTACCAAGTCAAATAAGAGGGCATTTTATTGTAGGCATGTACTTAACCTAGAATACGAATAAGATCTTGTGACAAACTGCTCTTTTCCTCTTACAATAAAAAAAATATGCACAGAACAGCATATAAAGACAGCACTTCAGTAAAATGTTCTTTCCTGGTGCAGCCAAATTCAAGATATCCGTTTCAAGAATGCTTACTTCAACACTCCAGAGAATGCAATTTAGGTGCCATAACTACTCAGGAGTGCTCAACAGGTCCATTAGTCACACCAATACAAAGCAATGATATCTTGTGTTTTTCTTTTTTTGAATTGTTACAGCTAATGATGACCATCAACTGGCTCTGGTTATGAAGACATGTCAATAGCAGTATTACTTCAAAGTTTAATCTAAGTGAAATATTAAACAATGCCTAAATCCTGATGTCTTCCCTGTGTTTATTTTAAATAAGCAGTATTATCTCATACATATTTTCAATTTCACTGAGGACAGCAAACAGGACAGAGAACACAAAAAGTGGAGAAAGGTGCCTGCTCCCACTTGTTTTACCCTATCTTTCATCCTCGCCAGTTCTCTCTGTAATTGTAGGCATTTTTCTATAACTGTACTAACATTAGTCTTTACCCCATCCAGGTAGTAATGGAGGTAAATATTTTTCCCCATGCTATATATGAGGATGCTAAGGAAGAGAGGCTATATGACATGAACAAGGCCACAGAGAAAGTCAGCATCAGAGCCATAATTAGAACACAAAAATTCCTTGCTCTCAGACATTCATATAATTTACTAGAAGAAACTTTCTTATGCTATTGAGTCACCCTTGTGACCAAAGGCTAGAGATGAGCTAGCTTCTATAAGCCATTCAGGCTCCAGGGTTCTGTACTTGAATAAACAGTCTGTCCAAACCCTTTAAAAATCTTATAGTCATCGGGTTGGAAAAAAGGGAGTGGTTATCCACACGATGGTGGAATTTTGATCCCGCCACTAGATGTAATGTGATTGAGCTAACTGCCAATCCTTGATATTTCAGCTACAAACAATCTATTCAGCATAGGCTGGACTAAGCAAGAATAGGGGAGACCTCTTTCAGCTTCAACCAGATGGAAAACCTCTCCCATTTAGCAAGACAAGCAGCCACCAAAATGCCGCCATGAAGTGGCAACGTCAAGAGGCGTTGCCACCGAAATGCCGCCATTAAGGAGTGTTATCACGAAATTTGGCAGGATTTAGGCGGGAACGCTTCTTCACGTTGCCACTTCTCGGCAGGATTTCGGCAGCTGCTTGTCCGGTGGCCAGTAGGCGGGCACACATAGATGCCCCGGCGGGCACCATGGTGCCCGCCATGGTGTCCGCGGGCACTACGCTGGGGACCCCTGATCTAGAGCCTTTGAGAGTATGCAGAGAGTCTTGTCTGTCTTTTGTGAGAAGTGCTACGGCCCTTCAAAATATAATTCCTGGATTGTCTGTTGTCCTTCTGGAGGGAGGCCAGAAGAGTGTAACCAGGAGATGAGTGCCTCATGATGATAGCAGAGGCCATGCTGCAAGCTGCATAATCTGCTGCATCAAGACCTGCCTGCAGAGCCATTCTGGCAACCAACCTGCCCTCCTCTATCAAACACTGGAACTCCTGTTTCACCTTGTCTGGGAGCTTGTCTTTGAAACTCTGAAACTATATCCCACAGGATGAAATTGTAGCACCCCAGCAAAGCTTGCTGGTTTGCAATATGAAGCTGTAATCCTCCTGTGGAATAAAGCTTCCTCCCAAGTCCAGCTTCTTCTCCTCAATTTTTGGGGGTTGTTGCCTTGTGTCCTGTCTGTCTCTCTTTCTCATTGGCTGCTGCCACAACGAGGGAATCTGGAGGGGGATGATTACACAGGTGCTTGAACCCCCTGAGAGGGAACACAGTACCTCCTCTTTGTTCTTTCTGCAGTCAGAGGCAGGGAAGCTGGGGTCTGCCAGAGGACCTTGGTAGGCTCTAAGACAGTTCTCCCTGTAAATGAGACTATTCTGGTCGGAGATGCTGATGTCAAAATATTCAATAGCTTATGTGATTTTTCCCAGGCCTCCTCTGTGTGGATGTTTAAGTCCATAGCCATCCTCAACAATTCCTGATGGGTCTTAAAATAATCAGAAGGCAGATAAATAGGCTCCACCACAACTGCCTCATCAGGAGACCAAGAAGCAGATGCCAGCAGTATTGGGGCTGGTCATGAGAGGGATCCCGAATCTGTTTGGAGCAAGACTCAGTACTGACAATAGGGTGCTTTTGGCACTTATGCACCCATTGACCAGTAGGTGGAGCCTGCTAAGGTGGCTGTAGAAACGCTCTGGAATGAGGGAGGAAGCACCACAGACTCCAGAAGGGCCACTGCTATGGCTCCAGCCCCCAACTGTCCGTAGCCCAAGAGACCCTTCTATTAATCCCTTTCTGGAACTAAGGCTGAACTCACGTTGGGCAGGTGACATACTCCTGATGGTGGGACTGGCTAGGTTGGACTACACAGGATCCCACTTCAGAGTCTGATGAAGGAGAAGCCTCTTCTTGTGACCATGGCAGTGCCACTCTCATTGGTACTAGTGAAGAAGGTTCAGAGTCTGAAGAAAGGGGAGCAGAGAAGATCATCTATAGCTT
The DNA here is from genome assembly GCF_020497125.1 of Mauremys mutica. NCBI lineage: Eukaryota > Metazoa > Chordata > Testudines > Geoemydidae > Mauremys > Mauremys mutica. The sequence continues at coordinate 112,481,079 of NC_059073.1, forward strand.
TCCCCTAGCTAGTACCCCTTTAATTGATACTTTGATGGTTGAACCCAATGGAATTGCCTGATGCAGAGGTTAAGGCACTGGTGCCAGGTGAGTCTCTTGAACTGATTATGATGATAGCACTGAGAGATTTAGCAACTCTCTTGCAGCCTCAAATGCCTCAGAATAGGTGGCACACTCTGCGGTACTGTGGTGCGAGGAGATGCCAATGAAGGTACTTTGGGAGCTGGACTTAACAGGCCAATACTAGGCTCTGGAGTCAGTAAATTCCCGTTAAAAGGCATTCTCTGGGGAGTGGTTCCTCCTTGAACACACTCCTGTGTCTTTAGAAGAACTCAACCTCTTCACATCTTCCAGTGAACCTGACACACAGTCTGATTTCCAATGCCTCTTCCTCAGTATTAGCAACACCAAGCTGCGTCTTGGTACTGGTAGTGCCAGAGGTGTGCTACTGGCCAATACCAAGGTGCTTGGTACTTGGACCAAGATAGATAGCTCAGATGGAGGACATAGTGCCAATTCGAGCAGCAAATGTTTTAGTCTGGTTGCCCTGCCTTTTTTAGAATGGGGCTTAAAGCCCTTGCAAATGGCACACTGGTCACTCATGTGAGCCTCCCCCAAGCACTTAAGGGAGTTGGGATGAGGGTTACTATTAGGCACTGCCTCATGATAAGAATGGTAGGGCTTGAAACCCAGAGAGCATGGTATAGCTCCGGTACCAAGGCCGGTACTAAGACAGGGTGCCAGAACCACACAAAACAACTTTTTTTTTTAAGCTGACTACCTATTAAACTACACTACCTATACAGCAGTTACTATAGTACATCCTCGCTATAACACCCTTCATAATAATGAACCTTCAGCTATAATGAAGCTGGACCCTGGATTCCACTTCGAGGTCTGCTGCAGCTGCAGGGCTGGAGGAGCTGTCAGCCTCCCCACCCTCACGAGCACTCTTTTGCTATAACAAACCCCTGGCTATAATGAACAAATGGCTTGGATCCCAATATGTTTATTATAGCAAGGGTGTACTGTATTTACAGGATTTGACTAAAAATTGAAGAAGCAAGGGGAGAATCAGGCCTCAAAACTAAATATAAATCAAGTATCCAGTTTGAAAACACCCAGAATATATATAGGGATGCTTACATTGTATATTTAACCCCAAATTTCTTTGCTGTTGAAAATGTAAGGTACAATTTGAAGCACAGTCATTCCTTAAACACCAAGTTATGTTTTACTAGTAGAAACATTAAATTTTGGTTTTCTTTAAATCCAACGCCTTCTTGTATCTCACCTGCTGTACTTTGGTGACCATGTCCTTGTAAATCACATCCATGTTGGTGTTCATAATTTTCACTAACGCGGATACAATGATCTCTGATTGCTGAGTAGTGAACCCTAAGCAAAACAAAATACAGCAAAACAGAGAAAAATTATGCCAGAACCATTTTTTCAGAGATGTCTCTTTCAAATACTATTCACAAAGATTTTTAATAAATTATGGCCATGGCAGAGGCTACAAACATTCCTCCCTCCATTCAGAACTAATAACAGAACACAGTGTTACTGTTCAATTAATTAAATTTAAAACACATGAACATCCAAGGTTTCTCCACCATAAAATGACAACTGTAGTATAGCTAAATGGCAGCTTCTACTGTTCACCACTATCCCTCAACAACAATATAGGATGCTGGTATTTTATTTATTAAAACAGATGTGGATATAGATGGGAATGTCATATTCTCTCTCTCATGCCTGCTTAGTTTTTTGTGAACAATCATGTTATTGGAAGTTATAACCTTGCTCTTCAGTAACCTGATTTTAGTGCCCTACTTGTTCAGAAAAATGTAAAAGGTATGCACAATCCAATAAATCAGAACAAAGCTAGCTGGTCTGTTTTAGGTCTACCAGTCTTTGAGACTCTGTAAAATGTAACAATATGTAAAGTGAAGTGTATTATGATTTAACTCAGTACTGCTGGTTTTTGTAACAGTTGCAACATTCTAAGACATTTTGCAAAGCAATAATCCCCCAAGAAGTACTTTCAACATTTGCAGGTTCACAATAAAGGCAATGATACAATATTATGGATGAGAATTAAAAAAAATACAAAAGGAGGGCAATTACAAGGTTAATTAAGTGTTATATAGCAGGTCTGGCCAGTTTCTGACCTCAGTTACACAGATGTAAATCCAAAATAACAAAGGTCAAAATTTGATCTTAATAATGTCCTTTTAAAGCAGAATAAATATCTCAGTAGGTTTTAAGCAATCTTTATAAAAGCTATCTCACTAAGAATGACACTTTTAAATTAAGTGAGACAGAGAAATAATTGCACAAGTTTAGTACTCTGAAATGATACAGCAGAAATAAGTTATAGATCACTCTACATATTTGAATAATTTGTAACAGAAAAGTTACCATTTTCTTCCAACAGGCACACTAGAGCATGGGTGTCAAAGAATAGCTTTCTACTCCCCGATAAGGAAAATTTCCCCTTGACACTGTGAGTTTGTAAAGATGATGCCGCAGAGATGCTTAAGTCTACAAAAAACACATACAAGTTACTGTGTCAATATGAAAGTACATTCACTAAGACACTTTTATTCCTTTAAGTAGTTCACTACTTGCTTCCAATAACTAAAAACTGGCATTACTTTAATCTACTATAAAATTCAATAATCTCCCCCAACACACATTATTGCAACATGCTCAGGATTCTGGAGTTAGAGTGTAAAGCACTTTGCAATCAGCTATTCTGTTCACTTTTTTAATACAGTTGTATGCCATCACCATGGGATCTGAGCACTTTCTAGTAGCGTATTACCCTTGTGAGTAATCTTGCTGAACTCAGTGGGACTCCTCATGCATAAAGCCACATTACAAGTGGTACAGCAGCGTAACTGTTCTGCCACTTCAGTGTAGACATTTACTACAGCAACAGAGAGCACACCCCCTTAAGATGCAGTAGCTGACAGAATTCCTCCATTAACCTAGCAGTGTCTACACTGGGGCTTCAGTCAGTTAAACTACATCTCTCACACAGTGTGAATTTTTGACACTCCTAAATGACGTAGCTAAATCAACCTAAATTTTAGGTGTAAATGAGGTCTTACTCTCACACACAGATATTTGTTGGATTAGGGCTTAAATAATGCCATCAGCACCTACTCAAGTCAGTGGGAGCGGAGGGTACTTGGTATCTTTGTGGCCTAGGTTCACAATCTTAGGCCAGATCTACACTATAAGTTTACATTGGTGTAACTATGTCACTCAAGAGTGTGAAAAACCCACATTCCCTGAGCAACGCAGTTATTCCCACCTAACCCCAGGTGTAGACATGCTATGTTTATGAGGGTTTGTCCTGTTATCATAACTACCGCCTCTTGCAGAGGTGAATTACTACTCTCATGTGAGAAGTTCTCCCCTCAGTGAAGTAGTGTCTTCACTGAAGTAATACAGTGGCACCGTTGTACTGGTACAGTTACATCGCTGCAGCATTTTAAGCAGAGATCTGCCCTTACTTCATTAGCAGTTACTTCCCATTGCAGTATTTATTGAAGTACAGTAGGACTTCAGAGTTACAAACTGACTGGTCAACCACACGCCTCATTTGGAACTGAACTATGCAATCAGGCAGTGGGGAGGAGGGGGAGCAAATACTGTACAATACTGTGTTAAATGAACTACTAACTCTGAGGTTCTGCTGTACTTGATGACCCTTCAAACTGAAAAATATTTATGCACAATCAGATATTTACCATTGTAAACAAAACTTAAAAACACACACAGCAAATATTGTTGCAGTTTGTTTTTTTCAAACGGGGTGTGAGGAGATGGGATTGTTGTAGGGAACGGCGATAGGCTGGAGTGCTGTGGCTTCTGAAGAGTTATGATGTTGACTTGTGATAAAGATGACACCCATTTTATTATATGTAACAACTCCCACCAAACTGTAGAGAATATATAGTTATGTTCAATTCAAATCTCCTGTAGAAGTGTTTAAAGTGTAATAGGATTAGTTTTCTGGATTAAGAATAACTGGGAAAAAAAGTAAACGTTTATTCCTACAACTGGCAGAAAACAGCATTTCCGCAGGAGGGTGCATTGTCTGGGGTGAAGCATTGGGGGACCAAATAGCAACGATAAAAAAATCGGGATGGGGTGGGGAGTAATTGGCACCAATATAAGACAATGCCCAAAATATCAGGACCAGCCCCATAAAATCGGAAGAGCTGGTCACCCTAGTGAAGCAACAGCTGAGACCCTCCAGCTCCCTTTTCCTAAACGCGGCTTGTCCCAACATCACCGGGGCCGGCCAAGGCGCCTGTACAGTTGCTCTGGCTTTGGACACGCTCGGGCCCCGGGCCTGGGCCGCCTCCGCTGGGCAGACCGGAAGCCCCCGCTGCTGTCGGGGTGGGGGGAGGGCAGCCCGCGCGCGGAGAGCGCCCCAGGCGGGGGCAGAGACCTCCAGCCCGCAGCGCTGCGGGGCCTGGGGAGCAGCGCGCACCCGCCCTCCCGGCCCCCAGGCCAGGCCCAGCCCGCCGCTCCCGCCAGGCGCGCACGGGGGTAACTGGCAGAGCCAGGCGGGGGCAGGGAGCGACGCCGGGTGACCCCCGGCCCGGGGAAGTCCCGCTCCCCCTCCCGCAGCCGGGCTGCGGCGCCCGCGGGACCCCCGAGCTCACCCCGGTCCCCGCGCGGGCCGCAATGGCGCAGGCGGCCGGTCCCCGCGGCGGCGGCGGCGGCGGCAGCGCCGAGCCCGCTGATGCCTTTACTCCAGAGCATGGCGCCGGGGGCCGCATCCCCTGGCGGCGCGAGGCGGCGGTTACTAGCGGGCGCGCCTGGGCCCGCAGCGTGCGAAGGAAGCGCGGCTGCTTCCAGTCTCCAAGGCGACGGCGACGGCGCGGGCGCGAGGCTGTCACGTGAGGTGACGGAGCGGCCGTCTCCCCGCCCTGGCGGCTGGAGCAGGAGGACCAAGCACAGCGGAAGCCTGGCCCCGGTCGCGTCACCCTCCGCCTGAGGGCGGTGCTAGGGCTGTCGCCTCAAATCCCTGCGCCCCGGCTTCCTAATTCCGTTACCAACCCATTTGGGCAGCCAATGCGCATGCCAGCCACGAGGGGGCGTTTCCATATGATGCCCGGTGATGTCATGGTCTTCGCTCCCTTGATTGACGTAGAGGCGTAGGCGTGGCTGGGTGCTGGGTAGTCCCTGGGAGCTGGCCCAGGGGGAAGGCTGTGGGCGGGCGGCCTAACCTCCTGCTGAGGGCTAGCAGAAGAGCCAGGCGCGGGGCTGTATGTTAACAGGCGCCCACCCTGGGCGTTGTCTGATGCTTTATGAATTATTGCAGGGTGGCCAAATTGAACCTGAGAAGCAGCCAGACTTTATCAATGTGTGTTGCCAAACAGCCACAGTAATATGTCAAGAATCCTGTGGCACCTTATACACTAACAGAGTTTTGTATCTTGCATCTGAAGAAGTGGGTATTCACCCACGAAAGCTCATGCTGCAAAACGTCTGTTAGTCTATAAGGTGCCACAGGATTCTTTGCTGCTTTTACAGATCCAGACTAACACGGCTACCCCTCTGATACTAGTAATATGTCAGCAGCTCCCCATCAGCTCCCAGTGCCTCCCACCCACAGGCAGCCCCTGCCCATTAGTGCTTCCCCTCCCTCCCCACCTACACTGCCCAATCAGCTGTTTTGTGGCATGCAGGAGGCTCTGGGGGCACAGGGGGGAAGGAGTGAGGGCACAGCAGGCTTGGGAGGGGGCTGGAAGGGGTGGAGTGGGGACAGGGCCTGTGGCAGAGCCAGGGGTTGAGCAGGAAAGTTGAGCCTGTAGCTCCATCCCTGGAGTTGGTGCCTATACAAGGAGCCGCATATTAACTTCTGAAGAGCTGCATGTGGCTCCGGAGCCACAGGTTGGCCACCCCTGAACTAATGTGTGGAGGAGTTTTGGCACCCACTATGAATGCTGCCTTGCCTGGTGCAAACCACTAAGGATACTCTGAATTAGACCTTTGTTGTGGACAAAAAAGCCAGCAACAAAAGGAAGGTGTAACCCCCCCCCCACACACACACAAAAAGCAGGTTAGTGGCAGTGTAACAAAGTACTCAGGGAAGGCTAACTGAACTGACTACATTGCAGTGAGTTGCATTGGATCCTGTGGCTTTCATAAGTCTGTCTGTGTGTAGCTGTGGTTCTCCTAGTACACCCTACTGCCACCTGTTACTTACATTGGAAGCAGTGATGAGCTGCCAAATTTTTAACAACGGGTTCCCTCCTCCCTCCAAAATTTTAACAACGGGTTCCCTCCTTCCCCCCCCTCCGGGGGGGGTGTCGTGGCCCATCCAACCCCTCATGTTCCTTGACACACACACTCCGAGACCCCGACCCATCCCCCCCTTCCCTGTCCCCTGACTGCCCCTTGCCGCCCCACCCAACCCCTCCTCTCATTCTCAATGGCCCCCCAGAACCCCTACCCCATACAACTACCCCTTCTCTCTGTCCCTGAGTGCCCCCACCACCTCATCCAACCCTGCTCTTTCCTGACTGCTCCCCCGGACCCTTGCCCCCATTCAATCCCCCTGTTCCCTGCCCTCTGACCCCCCCACCCCCAAACTCCCCTACCCTCTCTCCAACACCCCCTCCCTGCCCCCTTACCGCGCTGCCTGGACGTGGCTGGGCCAGGACAGGAGTCGCACGGGCCGGAGCCGGAGGATGCGGCGGGAGCCCAGCGGCCGGAGCCAGGTGGCTGGCCGGGTGGAGCCAGGGAGGGCTGCGGCCAGAGCTGGAGCTGGGCAGCCAGGGCCGCCGCCAAGCCCAGACCCGCGCTGCCGGAGCCCGGCCCCCTGGCAAAACAGCAGGGGCGGCTGGAGCCACGGGGCCAGGCCGGGCTGGAGGTGGGGGGCCGTGTCCAGAGCCGAGCATCCCGGTAGGTGGGGGCACGGCAGGGCCGGGGGGGGGGGTGCGGCCGGAGCCGGGCGGCCGGGGAGGGGTTGGGGGGGGGTCGGGGACGCGGGGCCGTGCCGCAGCCGGTGAAGGTCGGGCGGGGACCCGGGGGGGCCGGGCAGGGCCGGGAACGCGGGGCCGGGAACGCGGGGGGGGGACGCGGCCAGGGAGGGTCAGGCGGGGACCCGGGGACGGGGGGGGGCCGGGCAGGGCCGCGAATGCGGGGCCGGGAACGCAGGGGGGGGGGACGCGGCCAGGGAGGGTCGGGCGGGGACCCGGGGATGGGGGGAGGCCGGGCAGGGCCGGGAACGCGGGGCCGGGAACGCGGGGGGGGGGAGACCCAGGGACGGGGGGGGGGCGGGTGGCCGGGCAGGGTCGCGGCCGGGAACGCGGGGGGGGATGCGGCCAGGGAGGCCGGTGAGGGTCGGGCAGGGACCCGGGGCCGGGGGGGGGGCCGGGCAGGGTCGCGGCCGGGAACGCGGGGGGGGGGCGCAGCCAGGGAGGGTCGGGCGGGGACCCGGGGACGGTAGGTGGGGGCACGGCAGGGCCGGGGGGGGGGGGTGCGGCCGGAGCCAGGCGGCCGGGAAGGGGTTCGGGGGGAGTCGGGGATGCGGGGCAGGGCAGGGTCGCGGCCGGGGAGGCGGGGACGGGCCGCGGCCCGGCCGGGGCACACGCCCCCCTAGTTTCCTACCTTAGGGTCGTCTTCCTGGGCCGGGGAAGCCTGCTTGCTTCTCAGCCCTCCCAGGCTTCCCGCGCGAACAGCTGATTCGCGGGAAGCCGTGGGGGAGGAGAAGCAAGGAGGAGCTTCATGGCAGGAGGTGGAGGTAGAATTCGCAACGGTTCGCGCCAACCGTTTGCTAAAATTAGACGCCGGACAGAGAACTTTAGCATCCGGTTCTCTGTCCAGCGTCTAATTTTAGCAAACGGTTCGCGCGAACCGTTGCGAACCGTCTGCAGCTCACCCCTGATTGGAAGGTATAGGGAGCAGTGACCATGGAGTTCTTCTAACATTGGAAAGGCTCCTGAGCCTGAGATCTTTGGTCACATAGGTTAATAATGCTTTGAAACATATAAGCTTGTTGCCTGAATAAACCTGTGATGTCTTGGTGCATTTCCCAATGCACTTCCTGATCCTTTTCTCTCCTGCAGCAACCAATCCCTCCATTCTCAGGCCTTCTCCATGGTCATATGGCCGCTCCAAGCCCTGTGTTCACTGTCAGCAGCCATAGAGGATTGGAGTATGTTGCCTAACATATCCACCCTAGTCCACTTTCTCCTCCTGATCTGGGTCAGACATTCAACGGGAGCAGAAAGGGGTCATCTGAAGGCCAACATGCCAGTCTACAGATTACAACATACAGATATACCATTAGATTTATAGTCACAATGGAAAAGGAAAAATAAGTCTTAAAAAATCCCTTATATTATTCCCATAAAGACCTTTAATAAGAAATGTGGGGTGACAGTTCCCATCAAGTATGGCATAGTTTATTGTAAAAGCAGCAGGTGTGTTGGGGGCAGCACCAGATTTCTTGTTGTCCTCCCTCACCTTTTGGTATCCCTGGCAAAGTTTGTTTGCTTTCATGCAGTACCGCTGCTGATCTCCATCATGCCCCAGTTTCAGCATCCCCTCTGCTATTGACTTGCAGATGTCAATATTTTTCTGGTTATTCGTTAACTGTGTTTGCACAGACTTATTCCAATGCTGGGTGAAGATATGCTTGTAAAAGATAAATTTATATTCTAGAGCTGCAGCATTGTCTGATCCGTGCTGAGACTGGTGCAGACTTAGTTACTAAAGTAGACAGAGAGCCATAATTATTCTAATCTGTAAGCAGTATTTCACTTGCAAACTTTGGTTGGGAATGTATGTCTCATTTTGTTTTTAAATCTTCAATTTTAAACACAAATGTGTTAAATATCCAGAAAGAGCGAGAATTACAATCTGAAGGAACCTGTTAAATCCAGTGTCATTTCATTTCTGCTGGCATTCCGCATTTTATAGTAGCTTTGTCTTTTTCAGTTGTGCATAGTTACACACAAAATATTTTAAAGTCTTTAATTAGATATATAGTCTTCTTATTGAGGTGCTGTTCATCATGCAAAGCATCCCCACAACACTACTAAAGCTGGACAGCCTGTCAATGTAACTGGAATCCTCTAAACATCTTTGTTTCCTTCTACAGAGAAGGAGAAAAACTAGAGTGTCTAGGGGAATACAATGAATGATGCCCTTTAATTGCCATTTTGCTAAAGCAATGCTGCACAAGCAGTCACTATATCAATAGTTTACTTTGTAATTACTTTAACTTACTTTTACAGAATATAATAGTCCACAAAAATGATGTTAAACAAAGAGAACAAACAATTGTATTAATACATCATATATGTTTTCATTTTTAAAGGGATGCAAACAGGATTAATACACTGGTTTCACTGGATGCATGGCATTGCACTTGTCTGTGCAATTAAAAAAAAAAGGAACTTTTAATTGAAAAGAGCTTATCCATCACTTAGGGCAGTGGGTCTCAACCAGGGGTCCCTGGGGGGCTGCGAGCAGGTTTCAGGGTGTCTGCCAAGCAGGCTAATATTAGAGTCGCTGGGGTCCAGGGCAGAAAGCCAAAGCCCCACCACATGGGGCTGAAGCCTGGGGCCCTGAGCCCCACCACCCAGGGTTGAAGCTGAAGCCTGAGCAATGTAGTTTGCAGGGTCTGCATGCAATTGCCCTGCTTGCTACCCCCAAATGCTGGCCCTGGCTTTTATATGCAAAAAAACAGTTATTATGGCACAGGTGGGCCATTGAGTTTTTATAGCATATTAGGGGGAGGGCCTCAGAAAGAAAAAGGTTGAGAACCCCTAAGGGCAAACATATAAAACATTTATTTTAAAGGGCTATACCCATTGTCCGTATCAAGAATACTCTTCAGAATACATTTCCTTTCTTGAACCTAAAAATATCCCAGAGGTAGCTACATTTCAGTGCTGAATGAAGGGATCCCTGTAGTTATAGGGCCTCATTTTGGCTTCACTTGCATCTGCACAAGTTCAGTGACATCAATGGGCTTACACAGAAAAATGTGTTTGCAGGGCTATAAGTGAGGTGAGAATTCAGCTAATTGTATGTACAGCACGTTTGAATCATTTGGGTTTAAAAGGTATTGTATGAATGCCACAGTATTAGCAGCGGTAGTAACTTTTGATATTTATGAGTCTGCAGACAGTTGTCTTTTCATCCTGAAGTGTTCAGTAGCTGCAGCATGATATTTTCTTTGATATTTATTCTTCAAAGATCTCTTTCAAAACCCTTACAGTGATTAAAAAGCAAATGTGCAATTATTGAAGCATCTCCTTTCATATTATCTGCCTGTTTGTAGTGGGTTTCAGAACTTGTATTTGTCAGCAGAAAATGTATGCAAGAACCACTACACAGATGGAGATTGATTCTGAGTGGGTTGGGTTGTGGCTGCAAATACACAAGCATCTGCTGTCTGTCTCAGCAGTGTCCATTTTTGTCCTCTTCTAGGACAAGCAAGGTCTTAGATGATGCTTCATTGCTTACTGCCTCATCTTACATTACTTCTAGCCTTCACAGATTACCTGAGGCTACTGACTTTCATCTCCATGTAAGAGATCATCTTATTCACCTCTTCCCCCACTTTGTTCTTCCAGGTCCACTTTTTCCATCATATGATGAAATAACCTTCAGCATAGATAATTGGCATTTTAGGTGTTCAGATCTCTGAAGGCTGTTTCAGAAATTGTACCTGTAGATCCAGATATTTCAGACCTATTTGTTCTACTAGCTGGAGACTAAGGGCTAGGTTCTCTGTTGGACTACCTCAGAGGTGTAGGACAACAAGAGGTGTAGATAGAGGGAAGGAGGCAAAGGTAGCTTTATGCCAACTTTGTGCCTTCTAGATTCTGCATGGCAGTAGTGCTGAAATGGCTTCCAGCATAAATTAGAGCAGCCCTGAGTGCTCAGCTTACTGCAGCTGTTGCTTGGCTGTACAGTAGCCCAGAATTATTGTAGTTCTCATTGCTATGGGCTCATTCCCTTCACTAATGTTCACTGTACACTATTCCTGCACTGGGAGAATTCACCTCAACTTCTTGAAGCTCATATGTGGCATATAAGAGTTGGATTTGGGTCCAGAATCAGCCCCCAAAAGAGACTTCAGAGCAGGTTGCCCTAATATAGTCCGCTTGATAGTGGGTATCCAGGCGAACAATTGGAAGGTACCATACATCATCACACAATCTATAAAACAGATATTTCTATTATACATCACCAACCATGACAGCCGGTGAATAGTTTCATCAGTAGCTCAGCTGATCTTAATCATGGCCATATTGTCTCTTCCTGGGACAATCCTCTCTCCAGCCTGGTCTCTCTCTCACAATGCCTTGCTAGTGACCAGCAGAAAACCCCTCCAGGTGCTGTTATCACTCAGCACAACCACATGTGGAGACCCCACACCCAGCTAGATTGCATGAATGCTCCCAGAGCCACTCATGAATCACACAGAGAAAGGCACCAGAGCCAAATCCCCCAGTTCCCAGGAATATACCATCTTGCACTTTTCAAGATGAGCAATGTAGATTTATTAATTGGTACACCACTTCATCAATAGAAAGTGGATATACACCAGCCTTTGTACCCTGAGCAGATTTGCCACATGCTTCATACAAACTCGCTGGTAAAGATAAACAGTAAAACAAATTTATTGACTATAAAAGACAGATTTTAAGTGATATTAAGTAATAGGCAAAAAGTCAGAGTGAGTTACCAACAGAAATAAAATATAAGCACACAGTTGAAACTCTCAACCCTGTTAGACTGAGCAACAACTAGACTAAGCAGTTTCTCACCCCACTGGCTATTGGAGTTCATAGTACACAGATATCCCCCTTGAAATCTGGGCCAGTCCCCTCAGTTGGAGTCTTCAGTGTCTCCTTGTTGCTTGCAGCGTAGATGAGCGAAGGAGAAAGGCCCAGCATGTGGCCACTGTGTCCGTTTTATACCCTTAGTCCATGTGCTTGGAAAACATAAGTCCAGGCATGTCTGGGTGCATTGCTGAGTCTCCAGACAAGGTTGAACAATTCCCCTGGTGTGGCCTCATGCAGGTGAGTCATTGCATTGTAGGTCTCTTGCTGGACAATGGTTGTTGATGGGTTGATTGACATCCCGCCCGTGTATTGGCTACTTTCCTTGCTGTTGCCTCTGAGAGCTAATATCTGACTGATTCCCCAACTTACTGCATGTTTTAGTGACCAGCATACAATGCAATTCTCATAACTTCATATGCACTAATGATATGCATAAATGGATAGAGAAATGGCTTTCATGAGATTATAACCTGTCCCCTGATACCTTACAAATCATGCTTTATATGTAAGATCACGATTATATAAAAATGAGGAATATGGGGGTTCCAGGACGCTCCCCAAGGTAAAAATGTCACAACATGCACCTGTACGGGGCCCCACTGAAGTCAATGGAGACCACCTGCATGGTTCTTAGTACAAGGTCAAGATATAAACTGTTTAGACAGGCTGTAAAGAAAACAAGACCCATCTTTCTGTTCCTCCTCTAGTCTGTTAAGTGTCACTTTCATAGCTGTTGCACTGAAAGCCTTGAGATTTTGAGACAGGCCTGTGATATTCGACAAAAGTCTGATTCTTAGGTCAAAAAGCCTGATGTTAGTGAGGTATGGCTATGAGACTGCAAGATCAGGGAATTATTTTATTTCACCATCCCTTTTTAGGTCATCCTTTCTTAGCAATCTAAAAAGTTTATTGCCCATATCCTGCTATCACTATTAAAGCAAAATAAATATATAATAAGCTTTGACTTTGGTGTGAGCAGAATTATCTTCTAAGAGTAAATGATAAGTGGCCTGGTCCTACTCCCATTGAAGTCATGGAATCAGGATTGGGCCACATGCATTAGCTCTTCACTACACTCAGGGGTGAGCTGGAGCTGGTTCGCACCGGTTTGCACAAACCGGTTGTTAAATTTAGAAGCGGTTTTAGAACCGCTTGTAAACTGGCTTCCTTGCGAGGGAAGCTTTGATGGGCTCCAGTCGGGAAGCCTGTAATTCCTCCTCCCGGCCACCAGGGGGCGCTGCGGGAGCCATGTGGGCTGTCTCCTGGCCCTGTTGCTGCTGCTGCTCCTTGGACCTCTGGCTGTGGGGCTCCTGCTGCTACGTGGTGGGTTCCCAGCTGCTCTGCTGGACCTGGGCTGTGTCCTGCTGCTCGGGCTGCTCCCAGCCTCTCTTCCCACCCCCTGCCCACAGCCAGCCCCTGTCTGCACCCCCTGCCCACAGCCAGCTCCTGTTGCAGCCAGCCCTTGTCACACCCCCTGCCTCCAGCTAGCCCTGCCCCACGCCCCTGTCTGCAGCCAGCCCCATGTCCACTGGTGCCCTGCAGTTCTCAGGGCAGTAACCCTGCACACCTGCTTCAATGAGGGGGGGGGGCAGGGAGCAGCTGGCACCCACACATGTGCACACCCTAGGGTGACCAGACAGCAAGTGTGAAAAATCGGGACAGGAGGTGGGAGGTAATGGGAGCCTATATAAGAAAAAGACCCAAAAATCAAGACTGTCCCTATAAAATTGGGACATCTGGTCACCCTAGCACACCCCAAGGGAGTGGTGGGGACCCACACGTGAAACTGAGCTCATTTCTAGTTCAGGCCCATCTTTTTAAAAAAGAACTTTAGGTAGGGTTAACATACATCCGTATTTTCCTGGAGATGTCAGGCTTTTTGGTTCTTAAATCGCTGCTCCCGGGAAAATACTGACATATGGTAACCCTATTGGTACAAAAAATACATACTGTGGCACATCCCTTAAATCAAAACTTTTTATAGGGAACCGGTTGTTAAGATTTTAGCAGCTCATCACTGACTACACTTGCCAGCAAAATGGAAGAAAGCTACAACATAATTATCAAATTATGTAATTAGGGATGTGATTTTACTTTGCAAATTTATTTTTAGGAAAAATTATTGATGATCATTGTGAAAAGGGCAAAAAGAAAGGAAATAAAGTTTAAAAAAATCAAAAACAATTTGCATTATTTAGCCCTCCAATAACTTTTTTCTATTTTAGTTCTAATGCCAAGAAAAGTGCCTATGGCATGGTTAACAGTTATGAACACAACAGTTTCCATACCAGAGAATTCCCTTTTGTAAACCCAACTTGATTCTCCAAATTGAATAAAAAGTTGTAAAGTTTATTAACAATTGACTTGATTAAGGAACAGTATTCAATAACAGATCAGTTCATGTCAACACAGAAACCACTGAAAGAGAAAACAATAAGTTAAAACCAGATTAAGAATTTGCTGAAGTCCAATTTCAAGTGTATGTGTAGGATATTACAAAGACCATTAAAAATACAAGTTTTCCCGAAGTGGATCACAAAGAGTGAAAAAGGCACACTTTCTTACATTAAAGACATTTTAAAAGTGTAGTGTTAGGCCAAATCAATTACAGGGTTTTAACTTTGGGTTCAGTTCTGCCATCTTTTCTTGCATTGGGTAATGGGACTAATCGTAGAATAAGATGCTACACAAGCTAGTGGTGGAATCAGCTCCCTGGTTACTGGAAGGAGCTCAGACTGTGTTTTTGGGAGAGAACCTCATGACCATTTAGAAAATTAATGCTCCCAGCTTCAGTACATTTTTTGCCATAGTATTGTCATAATACCTACTAGCACTTCCTGAAAGTTGCTGAGTGTCTCCACCTCCCGTTGAGATGAATGGGAACTGTGAGTGCTCCACACCTCTCAGAATCAGGCCCTAACTTTGATGTACTGAGTGAAATTTGTTACTACCATGTCAACTATGCACATACAAAACCCCAAACCTCTCACACATCAAATGTCCTGTGCAATTAAATAATTACTGCTTTTTGAATGTTTGAGAATTGAATGTATTTGGCTAAAAAAGCAGTGCATTCTGCATGCATTTGCATTTTATTTATTTATTGGCGGCGGGGAGGGGGCTGTCTAAAAAAGCCTTCCATTTTACATCAAATAGCATTCAGAGTGTAAAGACTTTATCTGAGCAGATGTGCCTTTTTAATATCAGCTGTTAGAAAAGATAAATGCACTACATTTCTTATTTTAAAATGCTTTATTGATTTTATGCAACCTCTAAATGTTTCATAACAGAGGAAAATATACAGTACAACTTATTAAACCAATGTATATTTGCATACTACTAGGCAGGCTACAACTTTCAAGATGTATAAACCCTGAATGCTTAACTTTAAGCTTATGAGTAGTCTCATGGTAGTCAATAGAACTACTGTTAGGCTGTGTCTACACTTACAGCAGTATGTAGAGTACAGACACTGTGTACCCTCCGCCCTCCATCCTGCATATAAATAGCAGTGTAGACAGTGAGACACTGCTTAGGGGAGTAAAGACACACCAGAACCTTAGAGTATGCACCCTACACAGTTATGTACATGCCCAATCAGTGCCTCCCCTCCCATGTCTACAATGCTATTTTTAGCTGCATAGTAGCCCTTGCTGGAGCCTTTTCCTGCTGCAGTGAAAGGCTCTAGCAGCAGGGAAAGGCTCGGCATCCTGCTGCCTGAACCTTTTTGCTGCTGCGTGTAGGTACACACTGGAGCGTGGATGTACTCTGCTTGTTTTCACTGTTGCATGTTGCTCCATGTACCCTACACACTGCCACAAGTGTAGACAAGGCCAAAGGCTTTAAGTTATGCACATGCTTAAGTGCTTTGCTGTATTAGGGCTAGAGTGTTCAGCACCTTGCAATATCGTGCCCAAGAGGCATAAGGCAACCATTGACACCTGGGGTTAGGAGGGAACTTCCTTCATAGGCAGGTTATTACATAACTGCACATTGTAGGAATCTCATGCTTTCCTCTGAAGCTGCTGGTACTAGCCGCGGTCAGAGACAAGATGCTGGACTAGATGGACCAGTGGTGATCTGATATGGATTCTTATATTCCAAGATATTAAAGAAAAAGTAAATCCTTGTGAGTTTAGTCCTAGCACGTAGCCAGACAGACATTTGAATTGTTCAAAGTCTTTCCCCCACTGTGACACACAGGGCCCTTGGCAAAGATTCCCGTTCTTTGCAAACAACTCTTGTCTCAGACCTGACAAATTCACTACATCAGATACATGGCTTACAGGGTATTTATCTATAAAGGTAACAAGGTCTCTATTGAAAGCTTGCAACTTATTAATGTTCATAATCATGGTGTGATATATGTATTGGTAATATTTAAGGAATAATGTAACTATATTGAATATATATGGTCTTAAGTTTAAAAGGAGTCACTAGGGAGTAATATTACTTGGTGACAGCCTGTTCAGGCAAAAAGGAGCTGCCACTCCTCCTTGGTTAGGTGGTGATGTAATGCAAAGGCAAAGACAGGGCTGGCATAGCCCACAGGAGAGTGCTTGAGTGGCTGAAAGGACAGTGGAGTAAAGGAGCTAACACCAAGTTACCACAAACAAGACTATCTCATGCCTGAGGCAGAGGGAACAAGGTTACAGATAGTCCTGGGCACCCAGAGAACCATCACACCTCACCCTCCTCAAAAGAGCTGTTTAGATAAAAATGTTGCCATGGACCATGGAGGGGAAACTCAGGTGCAGTTAGCCTGAAAGTGAGACACTGTTTTTTCCCCTCTCCCTTTTTCATTTGAGAAATAGAGGTCAATGCCTCCAATGCCCTTTTCCCGAACATATTCATTTATGTATGATGAGGGTGTTATTTTGAATGAACAAATGCGGGGACAGTTCCTAACAACATAAGATACAGTTTTATTATGGAGGCAAGGTGGGTGAAGTAATATCTTTTACTGGACCAACTTCTGCTAAGGAGAGAATCACAAGCTTTCAACCCACACAGAGCTCTTCTTCAGGTCTCGGAAAGGTACTCTAAGAGTCACAGCTAAATGCAAGGTGGAACAGATTGTGTATCATAAGTAGTTAGCACATACCGTAAGGGACCAGTCCAGGTAGAATGGCCAGTTAACACCTTCTGCAGTCATAGGACAAAAAGGGGGAGGGAGCTAGTGGGTTACAGATTGTTGTAAGCCATAAATGCAGTGTCACTGTTCAGTCCGTGATTTTTAGTGTCTAGCAGAGGAATGAATTTAAAGCTCTCAGGCTCCTCTTCTGAAAGCATTGTGTGCAGGTTTCCTTTGAGGATGAGGACTGATAGGCCCATTCAAGGTAGAGTGGCCCCTTAGAATATGTGTTTAGCATAAGTAGTTAGAAACCTGTTCCGCCTTGCATTTAGCTTTGATGCTCGGAGTATCTTTCCCAGACCTGAAGAAGAAAGAGCTCACCCATCTTGTCTCTAATATCCTGGGGCCAACACGGTTACTATACTGCATGCAGTTTTATGTAATTCTACCCATAGATGGCAGTAACTGCTAATAGTGCTAAATACTCTACTTACGCCATTTCAGTTCAAAAACAGTCTCACATAGTCCATAAGGCTTTCAAAATAATAAGCCTGATTCTTCAAGAGGCTAAAAGCCCTCTATTGGGCACCTAATGTGAGCTGAGGTGCTCAGAACCTTTCAGGAGCCAGCCCACTGCTAGAGGGGAAAAAAATACCGGTAATGCTAAACACAATAGACTGAATCAGTGGATGTTGCTTCAATCAAGCATTACCATTGCTATTTTCCATCTCCATGTATGTTTTTAAATTATAATGTGTAATGTTCATTCAAGAGCACCAGTTAGATTAATAAGCAATAGTAGTTAACGAGAATTCATATTCTCCTTTAGGTTCTGATTGATGACTGGAATTTTTTACCTATACAACGAATGGGTAAAAATCATTTTAAGTTTAAATTTATTGAAATTGAGTTACATCAGAGATTAATTTGGCCCCATCAATCCCCCCCACAAGCTAAGATAGAAAGAAAATCATCATCATACCATTCAGAAAGGGCAATACACAGAGAGAAAAGGGGTAAATGGTTTGTGAAGTTACAAGGCAATGAGGAAAATCTATGCAATTCTACTGTTTGAGTATGAAGTATCATTACCACTTTTTAGCCTGAGTTAGTGAGGCCTTGTGGATTGTTTCCATTCGGAGGAGAAATTGATTATATGAAACAGGATTGCACCAAAGAAATACCTGACTATTTCCAAAGAATCTACACAGAGTCCTATTTCCCTGAACACAGTAGGAATCAAAAACAGAAGGAAGTTTTTTTTACTCACAATTCCAAACTTCTACCCAGTCAGTACTCTGCCCCCTCTGACCTTTCTCCAAAGGGGCCATGTTACGAGTTGCTTCACTTGTTGTCTCCTGGCTTTCCTGCTGCCTTCTGACTCAAAGACACACAGTTCCACCAAATACTACCCAGCTCCTTTTTTTGCATTCAGACTCCAGGAAAAATCCCTCAGGTCAGGTCTACGCTACAGACTTCTGCCAGCATAGCTATGTCGGTCAGGGGTGTGAAGAGGTGTGACTCCTGACTGACACAGCTATGCTGGCAGAAGTTCCTAGTGCACACACAGCTAAATCAGCAAAGCATGTTTTAGACATGGCAGTGGTTTTACTATACTGGTAAAAAGTGCAGCTTTTCTGGTATAGCTGTATCCACTCTAGAAGTGCTATGCTGGTATGGTACACTGGCATTCCTATACTGGCAAAGCCCTCTTAGTGTGGACATGGTCTCAGATCTCATGGCTTGATCCCTACTACAGCCTTGCTATGATGGTCTGATTTGGACAGTGGCTTTTATTGTTTCAGCTATTACCTATGGGTACGTCTATACTACCCACTGGATCGATGTATCGGGGATCGATTTATCGCGTCTCGTCTGGACGTGATAAATCGATCAGCGAATCGACGCCCATATTCCACATCAGCAGGAGGAGTAAGCGGAGTTGACGGGAGAGCCGCAGCAGTCGACTCACCGCCGTGAGGACGGCCAGGTAAGTCGAACTAAGATACTTCCTTGTTGCGTATCTTAGTTCAACCCCCACCCCCGCGCTAGTGTAGTCCAGGCCTGAGCAAAGGGGCATTTAATTGCTCCCTTCTTTAACCTGAATGGAAGGCAGCTATTGTGTCCACCAGCACTGCCCATAGATCAAAGAGACATTCCCTGGGAGATACCCAACCTCCAGAATAATAAGGGAGCAGAAAGCCATCTTTTCTTCTGGTCTTCTGATAAGCTTTAAAAGCAACAAAGAATCCTGTGGCACCTTATAGACTAACAGACGTTTTGCAGCATGAGCTTTCGTGGGTGAATACCCACTTCTTCAGATGCAAGTGGGTATTCACCCACGAAAGCTCATGCTGCAAAACGTCTGTTAGTCTATAAGGTGCCACAGGATTCTTTGTTGCTTTTACAGATCCAGACTAACACGGCTACCCCTCTGATACTTGATAAGCTTTACTTTCCCATGGCCCTGGTACCTGCACTTTAGCCAGATTCACCATTGCCTTTCACCTTGTGGAGTCATGTAACCTATGTAAACTGGGTGCAACATCATCATGGGTGTAAAATGCTAACATCAGTGTAGGTGAGTGGAGAATTTGGATTTGGTAGATTTTGCATACTTATTAGTGACTACACAAGCTGCAAAGCAGTGAGGAATTAGTACCAAGGTGTATAATGGCAGCAGTAACTTTCATAGGCTACAGCAACGCTATAAGCTAGGGATGTCTGAGGTAGACATACTCACACAAGCTCTCATCTGAGCTAGCACACTACACATGGCAGTGTAGCTGCCCTAGCATAGGCAGGAGTGAGTGGTGGTAGCCACCTCAATTACCATCTGCTTGGACCCTGTGATACAAACTAGAGGCAGCTAGCCAGTGCCGCTGCTCCCTGTGCTAAAGTGGCTATGCTACTATTCAAGCTAGCACACATGTCTGCTTGAGATGGGAATCACACCTCCTAGTTCTAAGTGAAGACATGGCCACAGAGTGAATATGAGGCAGCAGAAGGGGTTGTGTGTGAGAGTTCCCCCTTTGTAACACTTAAGTCTAACAGTATTCCTGGGGACTACTGCCAGGCTGGCTTTATAGAAATCCTGCCTGTTCCCACACAGGTGAGCTTCCTCCTTGATTAAGGCTTTCCTCCAAGCCTTCAGTCTAATAGATTAATTGGTCCATCTGGACACCATATCACACCAAGTAGTGGAAGAGGAGTAATTCCCTTAAATCTATTGACTGGTATAAAAAAAGGTGTGGGAAATTGTGGTACTAGAAAAGTTAATCAATCAAGTCAGATGTTTACAGAGAGAAAGCAAAAAAAAGATTACTATTTAGAAATCTGATGGAACTTTCTGGAGTTTGCTGGAAGAGGATCATCTCTCTCCACCAAAACTGCCAGTTTGAGAACTCTTTGAATAGTAAAGAAGGGAAAAACACTTCAATAACAGTCAGCATTAAACTCAAACTGAAGATATTAAAATAAGAACAAACAGATGGGAGGAAGAAGGAGAAAAGCTTAATACTGTGTAAAGTTTTGATAGGACAACTAATAAACAGGATACGCATCTAAATGTAAGAACAAAACAAAACAGACATTTGAACCTAAACATGAGAAGAAAGACTAACTGATACTGTCAACTGAAAAGACAGGAGAGGAAGACTAAAAAAGCATCAAACTGCAGTATGTGATCAGTATCAGAAGACTGAAGAAAGTGACTGGTAGCAGGTCTTGTCACTACAGATTTAGGTATTTCTACAGGTCAGTTTACAATTGTGTACAATAAGTTTATATCTATTTAAGTTGTAAACAGAGTTTTATAAGATTTCTATTATAAAATAATTGATCTGTTAATAAAAATATAATGGTAAAATGATACACCAACAATATGATGTGACCTAGCACCATTCTTAGGCACTGATTCAGTATTTATTCAAGTTCCAGCCAGTCCTGTGAATTTCTGCATGCCATCTGTATGTTGCTAAATGCTCAACTTCCAATGCAAACTGAAGGCATACTCAACACCTACCTGTCAGGATCTGGCTTTAGAGATTGCAACAGCACCCAATACATCACTAACACCACTTTGTGTATTTTCCTTTTGGGTGCATTTTCCAAATATTGATTGGACCCATCCTTGTTTAACTCAAGAGTTCTGATGAGAGCACATTGTGAAATCATACATACGTATGTGGGGTTTTTTTTATACCAAGATAGAAAGGTCACTCCAGAGTTAAAATAAAACAAAAACACACCTAAGGAAGATGACTAATTTTGTCAGGCATTACAACAGGAGTAACTATGGGGCCTGCATAACTGAACCAATATATCTTTTCCAAGTGCAGTATTGTGTTCATGAACAGAAAATTACCCTGAAAATAATTTAATCTTTCAGCAGCACCAATTCCATAAACTATTTAAATTTATTTTAAAAATTATAATCTGTGAAATACTTCAGGATGCAACAAGGATGGGTGGCACATTATTTCCATCTCAGTAGAGAGCACAATCTATGACCAAATACAAAAGACACACAGATAGGATTTATAGCAACAATTTTAAATGTTGCATCTTTACTTTCATACAGTCATTAATGGGAGCATGATATAATTATTTTATTTATGCCTTGATTCTAGTCTATTACAGTATAATATCTCTAATATTATATATAAATAGACACAGAATGAAAGGTAGGTAAAGTCTATTGGAGACCCAGAAAATCCTGCCTTGTAACCCCAGCTCTGACACAGATTCCCTCTGTAGCCTCAAGAAAGTCACTTGAGATCCTGCAAAGAGAACCACACAGATGGACTCCCACCCTCATACAGAACCCTAGTTAAGTTTGCAGATGGCCCCAATGCATCTGGGATGCAGATGGGCTTCGGTAGCCTTTGAGGTTGCTGTGCCCCTCATTGAGGGAGAAGTATTTGGCCAGTGGAGCCACATAGTCATGTAATTGCTGACCATACCACACACTCCAAAACCCACCAAGTGCAGGGCAAAGGGAGACTCCATGAGCACAGCTTTGTGCTAAACAAGGAAGTATAATCCCCTAGGTTTGCATGTCCTCTTCAACCTATAGTTTCACTGTGGTCAGTGTCTTTTGGAGGAGAGGATTTGCATCATATGAATGTCTTTTTTGCAACTGTAGCCCCTTCCTGACATCCATAAGCTCAATATAAAAACACCGTGTTTCACCTTGTGATGAATGCTGGGCTCACCAGTGGTGCCACCTAGTGGTTAATTCACTGGGTCCCAGCTCTTCCCCAGTCTCTGGCATCCCTCAGCTGTAATATAATCATGATTCAACATTGTGGCAGTCTATCTTTGGGTAGACAGCAACTCAGGCCTCCACCCCTCCCCCTCCAGTCACTAATTAGGTTTGCCGTCTTCTGGGGTAATAGAGGACATGATAGCAAGCACCCTGGAGTGCTTTGGGTTGGCCCTGGCCTCAGCTTCACAGTGGGGCAAGTTCCTGGGTTGCACAACCCTCCTACCAACCTGGAGGGTATTAGACTCTCCCTCTATCCAGGGTTAAAGGAAGGCTGCAGTCCTGGATCAGCCCCCACCTCCAATCAGGCTCCCAGCTCAGCCCTCAGTCAAAGAGAAAAAGCTCCTAGTTGCCCCTTGCTTGGGTCTCCTCCCTGGACCCTCTTTTAGGGCAGCTGCTGCTTGCAGGCCCCTGCCTTGCAGTGAGGACTTCTGCTGTGCTCTTACTCAGAGTCTCTCAAGGATCGGTCAGTTCCCACATCCTGTCTGTCCCCCTTCTGAGCTGCCCCGCTCCCTTTTAAGCTCCTCCTCTGGAGGGTGCAGGCTCTCCAGGTGCAATGGAGCAGAGTCACCTGGCCCCAGAACTTCTCCATAATCTCTTCTGTTCCAAAGTGGGGTTTATACATGCTATCACACATCTACACAAGTGATGCAAGCTCATTCTGAAATGGATGAACCTTCACTTCTGTAAACTGTTTTGTTTTTCCAAATATGATCAAAAATATATTTGATCAGTGCCCCGTATTTTCTGCTCTGCCACAACTGAAATCTTTGAAGTGTAACTGCAAAGCCAAAATGAAAAGTGACTAAATCTCAGATCAATGTGCTGGACGCTTCCACTGAGCAGCACAGAAATTAGACTCAGCTAAGCTTTGCTAATATTCTCTCTCTTTTGTCAAATTCTCTGACACTTTCTGGTTTGTGAACTCAAACACCCAGAAGGCATCATTATAGGCCATTAATGATAACAGAAGTTTCACTTAACCCATGAGGATTCTGGTACATGTAACATCACAGAAAGATGCACTTGGGGACATCTTTACCAATTGAGAAAGTGCCTGGGAATTTCACAGAAGATACAATTTATTTTATTTTATTTTATTTATTTATTTTTAGCAAAGTGTAGCTAAATCTTGTTTCTCTGCTGACTGCTCCCCACAGCTTAGTGATGAAACTCAACTACCTGGATATAATTCGATGTCCATCTGAAATATATCCAAGGTAGTGCTGGATTCACACTCCAATGTCTGACAAATGACTGAGTGCTTCCCATAAAAAACAATTGCACAAAACTATTTTTCATATATATGCAAAATATCCAGTAATTGTATTCTGCTGCTATGTGCACATTATAGATTTTTAAGGCCAGAAGGCACCATGAGATCAACCAGTCTGACCTCCTGTATATCACAGGCCATTCAGTTGCATCTGATTATCCCTATATTGAGCCCACTAACTTGTGTTTGACTGAATCATATATTTCAGGAAGGCATGTAGTCTTGATTTTAAGTCACCACTTCCCTTGACAGTTTAACCACTGGAACAATCACTCTCACCGTTCAAAATTTGTAATGTATTTCTAATTTGAATTTGTTTGGCTTCAGCTTCCAGCCATTGACTCTTGTTGTGTCTTTCTTTACTAGATTAGAAAGCCTCTTAGTACTTGGTATTTTCTCCCTGTGAAGGTACTAACCAAGTCACTTATCAAACAAAAACAGACTGAGCTCTTTGAGTTTCTCATTATACAGTATTTGTTTTAGTGCTCAAATCATTTTTCTGCATCCTCTCCAATTTTTCAAAATCCTTTGACAAATGTGTACACAAGTACTATACACAGTATTCCAATATTGATCTCACTATCGTGGTATACTGAGGTAATCACCTGCCTATTCCTACTTGCTGCTTCCTTGTTTATACACCCAAGGACTAAGCATGAGTCTTTTTTGCCACAGCACTGGGACCTCATGATGAGTTGCTTGTTCACTGTGGCCTCGAAATCCTTTTCAGAGTCACTGCTTTCCCTCATCCTGTAAGTCTGGTTCATTGTTCCTAGATATATGACCTTACATATGACTGTATTAAAACACACTGTTGGAATGGGCCCACCTTATCAAGCAATCCAAACCACGCTATATGACTGCTCTTTCCTCATTATTTACCACTTTGCCAATCTTTGTGTAATCACAAATTTTATCAGCAGTGATTTGTTATTTATTTCCAGCTGACTGATAAAAATGTTAAATATTATCAGGTCCAGACCAGTCCCCGTGGAACTCCCCCATTCGATGATGATTCCCTATTGACAACTACTTTTTGGGATCTGTCAGTTAACTAGTTCTTAATCCATTTAATTTATGCTTTATTAGTAAAATATAATGCTAATCTTTAAATCAAAATGTTGTGT
This sequence comes from Mauremys mutica, assembly GCF_020497125.1. NCBI lineage: Eukaryota > Metazoa > Chordata > Testudines > Geoemydidae > Mauremys > Mauremys mutica. The sequence continues at coordinate 112,505,662 of NC_059073.1, forward strand.
TGTGCTATGTCAAACGTCTTACAAAAGTCTAAGTATATTACATATATACATTTACCTTTATCAACCAAATATGTAATCTCATCAAAGAATGAAATCGGAGTCATTTGACAAGACCTGTTTTCCATAAAAGCATGTTGACTGGCCTTAATTATCTTCACTCTTTAATTCTTTATTGATTGAATCTATTATCAGCTTTTCCATTATTTCGTCCAGCACTGATTCAGGCTAACCAGCCTATCGTTAACCAGGCCATCCCACTTGTCCTTTTTGCATATTGGCACAACATTAGCAATCTTCCATTCTCCTGGAATTTCACTGGATTTAGTCAAAGGTTTGTTAAAAGTTAATGTCAGCGGAACTCTTGGGTGCAAGTTCTCTGGGCCTGCTGATTTAAAAACTTTTATCCATTGTTGATACTGTTTAACATCCTCCTTCGTTACTAATGGGCTGGAAAGAATTTCACCATCCTTCCTCTTTTCAAATGCAGAACAGAAATATTTACTGAACACTTCTGCCTTTTCTGCATCACTATTAACAGTTTTACTATCTCCAGCTAGTAATGGGCCTATAACATTGCTAGTATTTCTTTTGTTACTAATATACTTAAAAATCTGTTTATTATTGTCTTGAGTCTTGCTAGCCATATTATTTTAAACTTTTTATTCATGTGAATGTGCATCACTCGTTGAATCTTACTTTACAGAGAACGAAAAAAGGTTTACTTGCACAGCTTAGAAGGGAGAACAGAGACTTTGGTTATAATACATAACATTAGACAAATGCACTAGAAACTGTATAGATTTGCAAAGAAGAAGAAATGCCCAAAGATCCTATACACAGTAGCCTTTCCATTCCATGGAAAACCCCATGATCACTGCTCCCTACACCTTCCTACATAACAGGCAGCAGCATGGTATACATCCTCACCACCTATTCCTCCATGCAGGGGGCAAACCATAGCTACACATACGCCAGCCTGTGAAAACCACAAGATCAGGCACAACTGACTAGATTGTAGTAAGTTAATATACACTGTTTACTTTGTAACAGTGTTGCTAAACTGCTTTTACCTTGTGCGTTTGTTTGCTCCTTATTTTTGCTGCCTTTTTTTGCACACCATAAAGTTCTATTTTTGGAAACTCAGAATAATCTTTATTGATTTACATCAACCATTACAGAATTCATAATGGGAGGCAATAATCCATGCACAGACACTCTGTCATGAAAGCACCAGACAACAACAGTGCGTCTGACTGTTACAATGGTCTTTTGAGGCCTCCCTCAGCCACATGGTTGGTTCTTCTCATAGATTCATACCCTTAAAGGTCAGAAGGGAACATCGTGATCATCTAGTCTGACCTTCTGCATATTGCAGGCCACAGAACCTCACCCGCCCACCTCTAACCTCTGGCTGAGTTACTGAAGTCCTCAAATAATGGTTTAAAGACTTCAAGTTACAGAGACTTCATCATTTACACTAGTTTAAATTTGCAAGTGACCTGTGCCCCATGTTGCAGAGGAAGGCGAAAAGCCTGAAGGGTCTCTGCCAATCTGGCCCAGAGGAAAATTCCTACCTGACTCCAAGTATGGCTCTTGAATACCTCTTCTGTCTGACTATTCAAATTTAGCAAAAAGCTGGTCCACTTTGCCCCTCCGCCCTGGTGGTAGCTTTTCCATTTTGCCTCACAGATATTATTTAGTACACAACAGGAGCAGCAGGTTTGTATAATTTTTGGTGGTGTCCAGAAGACACCAAGTCCCGCCGCCCCCACACCTGCCTAAGGCTCTGGGAGGGAGTTTGGGTGCTGGGTGTGGGCTCTGGGCTGGGGCAGGGGTTGGGGCGCCGGAGGGGGTGCAGGCTCTGGGAGGGAGTTTGGGTGCTGGGTGTGGGCTCTGGGCTGGGGCAGGGGTTGGGGTGCCGGAGGGGGTGCAGGCTCTGGGAGGGAGTTTGGGTGCTGGGTGCGGGCTCTGGGCTGGGGCAGGAGTTGGGGTGTGGGAGAGGGGGTGTGGTGTTTACTGCGAGCGGCTCCCAAAGCGACCTGCACACCCCTCTGGCAGCGGCTCCTAGGTGGGGGGGCAGGGGTCTCCACATGCCACTGCCCACAGGCATCACCCCCACAGCTTCCATTGGCCACAGTTCCAATGGCAGAGTCGGCATTTGTGGCGGGGGCAGCGTGCGGCGACACCCCTCCCCAGGGGCTGCAGGGATGTGTTGGCCACTTCCGGAAGTGATGCGTTGTGCGGGGTGAGGGTGGGCAGGAAGCCACTTTAGCCCCGTTGCGCTGCTGGTGGTGGTGGCGGCAGGGGTGGGCCCTTTTAAATTGCCCGAGGGCAGCAGGTGGGGCTGGGGAGAGACACAGCCCCAAACATTGGTGCAGCCAGGCCCCCGTGATCTGAATATTCCTGGAGCATGGGCATCACGGGCCCATAGAACTCACCGCCTCTGGTACACAACATGCAGCTACAACCATGCGAACGTTTGTCTTGCTGAGATCCAGTCTTAGGTGTAAACAGTGAGTGCAACGCTTTAATCTACCAAAAGCTCATTCAACAGTCACTCTGCACCTGCTGAGCAGTAGTCAAATCTTTCTGTGATGCTGTCAAGGTGGCTGGTGTTCGGCTTCATGAGCCAGGGGTCTCCCAGAATCATTACTGGCACTTCAACATTGCCAATGGGAATGCAACTGGTTGGGGAAGAATGTCCCTGCTTGCAGCTTTGGAAAAGTCCTGCATTCTTAAAGATGTGAGAATCGTACACCTTCCCTGACTAGCCCACACTGATGTCCCTGAAGTGTCCCCAGTGATCCACCAGCACTTGAATCACCATGGGAAAATACCCCTTTTGGTTTATGTACTCGCTGGCAAGATGGGCTGGTGCCAGAATAGGAATATGTGTCCCATCTATCACCCAGCCACAGTTCAGGAACCCCATTGCTTCAAATCCATCCATTATTTCCTGCACATTGCTGAGAGTCACAATCCTGTTCAGAAGTATATACTTAATGGCCTTGTACTGTTGGATCACAATGGCCCCTACTGTGGATTTTCCAAATCCAAACTGATTGTCCACTGACCAATAGCAATCCGCAAGCTTCCAGAGCAAGATGCCACTTGCTTTTGAACTGTCGCTGCTGCTCCCATTCTGGTGTCCCTGCACTGGAAGTTTGGGGCGAGCTTGGCACCCAGATCCAGGAACAGGGCAGTCCTTAGGATTTATGGGGCCCTACGCAGTATTATTAAACTGGTGCCCCTATGCCCGACGGCAGCCCGGGCTCGCAGCCGGGGGCAGGGTGTGTGTGTGTCGGGGAGGGATGAGGCAGCAAAGGATACCGAGCCACCTGGCCCACCTCACCGAGGTGGAAAATCACAGTTCCCTGCAGAGACCCCTGTACCCTCTCCCTCACGCAGAATGCACAGTGCCGGCACATTCGGCTTTGTGAATATGGCCCCTGCCTAAGGAGACTGCATTGCGTGCTGGGTGTGCAGGAGCCGACCCATTCTTACCTGCTGTCATGAGCAATGGGTGAAGCTGCTGCTTGGGGAGGCTAGTGCCCCAGCCCGGCTGTGGCCCCGCCCATACTGCACCCCTGCTGTGCTCCAGGCCCCACCCCCTTCTGTCCAGGCCCTGCCCCTCCCCACTGTCTCCCTCCTCTCTTCCCTCCCTGATCACCCCTCTCCAGCCAAATCCCTGAACCTAAATGAAGCAAATGACATTTGAAACAAAAACACTCTTCTGCAATTTCTTTCTAAAGAAAATGGAGCATGTTTTCCACTTGCATACCAGAAGGTGAAGACTGGACATGCAGAAGGTAACTAATTAAAAGCACTAAATTTGGGAATAAAAAATGTCACTCACAGGTTTTTTGATATACCCTTAAGTTTGTCAGAGATTCACCGGTATTTGCAAAAACTTTGTAGTAAGGGCGAATCAGCTGTCCTGCTGAATACAACATTAAATATTACGGAATACATGATGCAGCTCTTCTCTGCTTCACATTTGCTTAATCAGTATTTCTAAGCTGATTTTATATTTTAAATGTACTCTTAAGCCTTCATAAAGTAATCATTCCAGATTACTACATATTTAAAAGACATTATTTTAAATTAATCAGTCACAGAGGTTTAGTGTGTTCATAACAATGTTCACTGCTTTTAGAGAAAGGGAAAACTAATTTGCTTTGTGTGATCTCCATAACAATAGACATGTTTATAAAATTTCACCAACTTTAAAAAATATGTTTCCAAAGATTTTAGGCAAAACAAGGGATTTTATATCTTACTAAGGTACTGATTTTGCTAGAGGGTTCTCTTAAAACTAGTTCATCAGATAGTCAAAGGAAAGAAAGGGAAACTTGTTTGTCCAGCTATCTGGCAGGAAAGGGCTGCTGTCCCTTTAAGGGTTCTCCTCAACGAGGGGTGAAGGGAGAAAGGGATGGACAGAAAGGACAGGAAGACTTTGGAAGCAAGTTTTGTGTACTCTAGTAATTAAAATTAAAATGTGTATTTTAGATAAGGGTGGTCCTTTGAAGGACCATTTAAAAAACTATATGTCTGAAGATTCAAGCATTTAAGGCTAAAGATGAATACTCAGATGGTGCATCTAAAAATCTATGCAAGGATCTTTTAGAGATGTGATTTTATCATCTTCAGTAACACACTAATGAATATTTTAAAGCAAATTTTAAACTAAGGTCCTGTAGACTAACATGTTCTGAGTAAACTTTAGATAATGTTTTCACCCCTCAGCCAGAAGGCCGAGAAACAATACTACAGTCATGCACAACTCTTTTTGTCAGTAAATTCAGAAACTGACAGTATATACCTGGGGACTGGCAAACACCTGTTAAATGGCTTCATTACCCCTTGAATGGCTCTTTAGCAGTTTCAATGTTGTGCTAATAGGTCTGGCAGGCTGGAAGGCTTTTTCGCTTTTAAGTTACTAGATCCCCTGTGGGGTAAGAGTCAGGAGGCTGCAGCAGCTAGCTTTGGGAGCCTGCAGGAAGGGTCAGAACAGGGATAGGAAGAGGCGGGAGGGTGGACACTAAAACCCAGGGGTGCCCCAAATTTCTAGGTGCCCTACACAGCCGTGTATGCTGTGTATGCCTAAGGATGGCCCTGTCCAGGAACGTGGCCTTTCACATCTGAAAAGTCTGCAGCCAGTGCTCATCATCCCTAACCTGCATTACAATGCTATCCCACCACTTAGTGTTCATTTGTCAGACCCAGAAGCTCCTATGCACCTTGTGATGTTGCTCTGTAAATGCCAGAAGCAACCTAACATTTTTATTCCCTGTCTCAGGGCTGGTCTACACTAAGGGGAAAAATCGATATAAGATACGCAACTTCAGCTACGTGAATAACGTAGCTGAAGTCGAAGTATCTTATATCGATAACTTACCCGTCCTCACGGCGTGGGATCGATCTCCGGGGCTCTCCATATCGACGCCGCCACTGCCGTTCGCGGTGGTGGAGTTCCGGAATCGATATAAGCGCGTTCGGGGATCGATATATCGCGTCTAGATGAGACGCGATATATCGATCCCTGAAAAATCGATCGCTACCCGCCGATACGGCGGGTAGTGTAGACGTAGCCATAATTATCCGTCCATTGACCTCATGCATCTCACCTTGATCTGCACACCACTAGGTGTAGTAGTAGTCGCTGAAGTTCCACAGATAAAGGAGAAACAACAATCCTGTATTAGCAATGATTGTGAGAATTGTGCTGAGCAGTGCGGAGTCCATGCTTCTGCCAGAGAGATGGTAGAGACTGAAAAGCAGTGCACAGGACTTCGGGAATTTAAAAAATAGCATGACAATTATGGGATGAAGTAAACCTTATGGGATGGAGAAAGCGGGATTGTGGGAAATTGACCCCTAGTTCCCAGAAATCACTGGGTGAATTGGTGGTATCCCACAAGCGCCAGGAAAAAGTCCCACAAGGCATTGTACCAGACAGCAGCATTGCGCATATTGGGATACCTATCCATAGCGCATTGCATTTTCAAATACACTGAAGGGCATATGATATTTATTAAAAAATAGATATTTTCCAGTTCGCCACAACTCTCATATGGAGAAAACTGGATTCTTATATGCTGGGAGGAATTCTAGATGTGTTGTGACTATAGTTAATGGAGAGAGAGACAGCTTTAACAGCAAGTTCTCTCTCTCTCTTTCTCAACAGCAACACTACATTTTTTAATCTGTGCAGTAAAAAGGGAGTTACTTTTTTATCTTGTGGAATCTTTTATAGATAAAGACACTTAATCCTCTGAGAGTGTAATAATGAAGCTGCAGACCACTCAGAGTCCAGTTCTGCTCCTGTTCGCTCCAGTGGTGCAGGATCAACACAATGGGGGAAAACCTGGTTCCACTGAAGTCAATGGGAGTTTGGCCATTGATTTAAATGGGGTCAAAATTTCCCCCTATGTCTGAGTGGATGCACAGAAAAACCTTCTGGGAGTGTTGGAAGAACAGGGCATTATTTCTAAACAATACTCAGGTTGACATGATGTGCAAAATGTTAAAAATGTTAATCACATTGGCTTTTGTCAAAGACTTAAACTGAGGCCTTGCAAAGGAAGAATGGGATAATATTGAGGAAAAAAATAAAGCATACCTTAATATAGTGTATCTATGGCAATTCAAGGCTATCTTCTGTATAGGTCTTTGTAATAGGTGGCTCAGAGGGCCAAGCTGCCTAGTGGTTGGAGCACCTGACTTCCAGCCCCTTGCTTCTTAGGGTGGTAGAGGTGCCTGTTCCTGACCTTAAGCCAGGGATCTTCAGCTTTTCACCCACACCTGGGTCTATGTCCCTAAGAGGGTGTGGTAGGGGGAACCAGGCCTCCTCCATGGGGTCCAAGCCCAAGGCCTGTTGGAAGTAACACTGGCAAGGTCCTCCCTCCAGTGAGTTTAAGTTGCTTCCCTGGGCTACTTCCTACCTATAGATCCCTTCAGTTTAGAGCATGGCTCCTCTAGTCCAACAGTCAGTCACCTCACACCCCAAATAGTCCAAAGGAGCAGGACACTTCTTGACCTGCACATTCTCAAAGGAGAGGAGGTGGTTAAAGAAGGTGCTGCCTGAGGGCCTTACCTGCTCTGTGTTCCCCTCTCAGGCTCCCTCTTCTGGGAGAAGGGCTCCTCTCTCCTGCAGCCTGACCACGACCCTTTGCCTGGGCTTCTGAGCATCTTTTAACCTGCTCCTCCAGTCACAGCATGATTGGCAGGTCTGGAGGGGTGGGGCTACCTGGGCCCAGTATTGCCTTTTAACCCCTGGGTTTAGGGTAGGGTTTCTATAACCCATGATAATCTTATTCTACGCAATCAAAGTTACACAAATTTAACAGCAATACATAACAGCTCAATGTGGAAGAATAGGGGATTGGACCACCAGGGGGAGATGCCCCCAAATTAATTTATCCTGAAAATCTCCCAGAGGAGTGATTCATAACATTACTAAGGAAGTCTTCTCTGAGGCTGCGTCTCTGTGTTATCAAATTGGTGAGGTTTGCCTTTTTAAGTAGGTAGAAGAGTAGGAAAACATGTATGCTGTTCTTTGTTGGCAATGAGAATCATTTTAGCTCTTTGGGAAAATGTTGAGACTTATCACTGTGCCAGTGGTAATGGAACATTTTAGCAGAAAAGATTGATGATGCACAATTAAACTGACTATTAGCAACTGGTAGTACAGCTTAAGAGATGCCAAAATCTGGTTTGGGTTATACCGATGTAGCCCCAAAGATGTCCACTGGTGTAATCTGGGATGGAAATTTGGCTGACGATGTTTACAGCCTCCAAATTGGCATCTTGTAATTCCTTCCTTCATTTATAAAAAAACTATACTTTAGGCAAAATTTTCATTTCAATGGTATACTTAGCTTTGAATCCCATATGGCAGCATCCAAACCAATCCTACTTGCCATTGTCTGGAAATGTTTAGAAGTTCTGGAATACTACATGCAACCCTGTTAGAGGAGAATTTAGCACAATGTGCTTATGTTATCTTGCTTGCGATTTTATCTTATATGTTTTACTGATTTGTTTATTCTTTTAATCACATTAGAATACAAAGTTTACTCTTTTTTCTTTTCATACTCTATTTTAGTTTGAAAGAAACACCACTGAACCTCACACTGTCCTTATACAAATAACTAGTGAATCCCATAATGTGGCCAGGCCAAAAAGTTTTTTTAAAATAAACTCCACTCATTTCAAAAAGCCAATTGAAAAAAAGCAAACTAACAAAATGGAGGAACACTGATCAGCTAAATAGCCTTTTAGCATTCCCATGTTCCTTCAGATACTCTCTTCCCCTTGCTTTTCATTTCTTAATGATCTATAATTTTTCATCTCGAAGAGTAAGAGATAAGTTTTTAAAAAAGTTTAGATCAAAAAGATTCCCTATCCTTTAAGCACTATAATAACAATCAGTCTACAATCCATCTTTCTGAACCGAGGAGAAGCTAGGTAACCATCTTTTGTTCTGCTCCTCATGCGCCGTTATTTTCAATCCATGTACCCAAGACATATAACAATTGATAGCACTGAAATCTATCTGAGCTGAATTAGACAATGCTAAGTGCTTTAGAAGTGCCTGTATCTATATTTAAAGGTCTTTACAGTGAGCACTAGTATATCAATGAGTTACACCTCCTCCCTTTGTCATCATCTGCATTAATAATGGACTGTGAGCATGTCTCCAGCTCTTGTCCAAAGCTTTTTGTTTTTACACATTCCACATAAGATTTGATGATGAAAAGTAAAAGTTAAATGAACTACGGCCAAAGTAGTCTGATTTGTTTTATTAGAACATTATGACAACTTATTTTATTCATTTACTTGTTGATTTGTTGGGATTATATTGCTCTCTTACAAGGCTGCTGCATGACAGCATTTAACACCTGTGGAAAGTAGCTGTGCTTTGTACTGCTGGTGTAGTGTTAAAAAAAAAAAAAGAGAGAAGATGATCTAAGAAAACCCCCTAAAGACTCATTAAGAAGCTTACTGTCTGCACATTAGTGTACTGTGCTAAATATATTTGCTGATTTTGATGTCAACAGCAACTAACACGTATGAAAAGCTTATGCAACATCAACGAGGGTAGTAAAATAAAATAAAAACATTCAGTTTAAGGGGCTAGATTAAACTAACCTGTGATTAACAGTTTACCATTATAAACAGTATCAAAAGGCAACGAGGAAATGACTGCATTATGTACAGCCACCACTACTATACAGGTTCGAAAATAAAGTTCTGGGGTGCAACCCAGATCAGTGAGGGGTTGTGTCACTCTCTGTCCTGTAGCTCTAGGTGCCTTAAATGCTCTGCTGCTGTGACTCATAGCCTGGGCACTAGAAGCCAGCAGACAAGCGTGCAGGTCACACCCTGAGTGTCTGCATGCTCTGCATCTCTGGATAAGCAACTCTGCCTCCTGCAGCCTGCCTACAGCCCCACCCTGGCTTCCACCAACCTTGGCTACTACTTGCACCGTGAACCCAGCAACCTCCCTGCCCCCGCCCCTGCCTGAATTTTCCTATAACTATGTGCCCTGAAGTTAGGGTTGCCAATTTTCTAATTGCACAAAACCGAAAACCCTTGCCCCATCCCTGTCCCACCTCTGCTCCTGCCTCGCCCCTTCTCTGAGACCCTGCTCTGTTGGCCGCCGGTGCCTTCGGCACATCAGTGGAGGGTCCTTAGGGACATTGCGGGGGCCTCTTAGGGGCGGGGGCCCTCTTAGAGGTGTGGGGCCCAATTCGGGGGAATCGGGAGAATCGCCCTGAAGCTGGCCCTGCTGCCTGCCTTGGCTCTGCACTGCTCCTGGAAGCAGCTGGCATGTCCGGCTCCTAGGTGGAGGTGCAGCCAGGTGGCTTTGCACTGTACTTGCTGCCCGTGCCCACAGGTGCCACCCCAACAGCTCTCATTGGCCGCGGTTCCCGGCCAATGGGAGCTGCGGGGCCAGCACTGGGGGCGAGGGCAGCACGCGGAGCTTCCCTGATCACCCCTGGGCCTAAGGGCCGGACATGCCGTCTGCTTCTGGGGAGCTGCACAGAGCCAGGGCAGGCAGGGAGCTTGCCTTACCGGAGCCGCCAGCATCCAAACCGGATGCCTGGCAACCATGGGCGCCAACTTATATGGGCTCGTGGAGCTAAAGCCCCAGGAATATTCAAAATCAGGGGCTCTGCTCCACCAATATTTGGAGCTAGGTTTCGCCCCTTTAAATCCCAGCCGCGGCCGGGAATCAGAGGGCTCTGGGCTGCCCGCTGCTGCGGGGAGCCCAGAGCCCTTTAAATCCCAGCCGCGGCCGGGAATCAGACGGCTCTGGGCTGCCTGCAACCGCGGGGAGCCCAGAGCCCTTTAAATCCCAGCCGTGGCCGGGAATCAGAGGGCTCTGGGCTGCCTGCAACCGCGGGGAGCCCAGAGCCCTTTAAATCCCAGCCGCGGCCGGGAATCAGACGGCTCTGGGCTGCCTGCAACCGCGGGGAGCCCAGAGCCCTTTAAATCCCAGCCGTGGCCGGGAATCAGAGGGCTCTGGGCTGCCTGCAACCGCGGGGAGCCCAGACCCCTTTAAATCTCAGCCACAGCCGGGAATCAGAGGGCTCTGGGCTGCCTGCAACCGCGGGGAGCCCAGAGCCCTTTAAATCCCAGCCGCGGCCGGGAATCAGAGGGCTCTGGGCTGCCTGCAACCGCGGGGAGCCCAGAGCCCTTTAAATCTCAGCCGCGGCTGGGAATCAGAGGGCTCTGGGCTGCCCGCAGGGGCAGAGAGCCCAGAGCCCTTTGAATCCCAGCCGCGGCGGCTGGGATTTAAGGGGCTCAGGGCTCTCCGCAGCTGCCAGCAGCTCAGAGCCCTTTGAATCCCAGCCCCTGGCCGCTGATTGCCCCCTCCCCAGACCCCTGTCCCAACTGCCCCCCAGGACCCTCACCCCCTATCTAAGCATCACTGGTCCTTGTCCCCCGTTACCCACTCCCGAGACAACTGCCCCTAACTGCCCCTTGGGACCCCAGCCCCTATCTAAGCCTCCCTTCTCCTTGTCCCCAACTGCCCCCTCCTGAGACCCCACCCAACTTCCCCCCAGGACCCCACCCCCTACCTGTCCCCTGATAAACCCCCTGGACTCCCATGCCTATCCAATTGCTGCCTGTCCCCTGACTGCCCCTCCGAACCTCTGCCCCATCCAACCCCCGCTGCTCCTTGTCCCTTGACTGGCCCCTGGAACCCCCTACCCCTTCTCCAACCTTGTAATCTTGTAGCACTGACGCGTTGTAGCTTCATTTTATATCAGCTTACAGGGTGGGAGTGGGGGGGGCACCACCATTTTGGGCCCCACCAAAAATTATACAAACCTGCCGCCTATGCTAGCAACTCTACCTGAAGTATCCAGCCCTCTCCTGGACCACTCAGAGAAATAATAAGGTTCAGTTGTTCCTTTAAAGAGACAAAAGCACATTATAACATTAACGTAAATGGGATAAATACACCCTGCCCTTCAGACACAGTATTGAGCTGGTTTATAGCAAAAAATAAAACAAAATTTATTAAAAGGTTAAGTGATGCCAAGTAAAAGGAACAGTAGAAAGGGTTACAAGTAAATAGAAGTGAAAATGCGTCTACAAGTCTAAAACTACAAATTTTTTTCAAGATGGTTTCTCTCACTAATCATTCTTCTTCCCAGCCATGGCTGACTTTCCCTCAGAATTTTTCCACAGAATTACAGGGTGCTGGCTTCCCTTGCCTTCCCAGTTGAAAGATCTTTGCCTAAGCAAGTTTTTCACCTATATTCATTTGCCAGAGATTTCAAACCCTCCTTTGTTTAAGGACCGACCCATCTTTTTCAGCTTGCAAGTGCTCTGGTCTCTTGTGTCTGCCGAGGGATGGATGTCCAGATGGCTTCTCCTTTCTCTTTATATCTTCCCAAACTCCCTGTTTTGTCCCCAGACTCAGGCTGACCTTGTGCTGTTCTTCCCTTACTGTTGATGTCCCATCCCCAGCTGATTTTTATGTAAATGGGGCTTCCATTGTTTTTGGCCACACCTTGCTTAATTTAATTGAAAACAGGTAGATAGCAGTGACAGTCCGGCCTGTCTGGGAGGGAACATGTTTCTCTCTGAGTTTGGTCACAGACATTAAAGCCTAAAATCATTGTTTCCATATTTGCTCATATAGTGTTAATACATACATGTCACAACGATATTAATCACCAGTGTGTCATCAGCTTTCAGAGAAGACCTTACTTGATACACTTATGTAATACAGTAATATTGTATACAATCAGTTGTTTCAATTACTTATCATTTGGGGATCAGACCCCCTGTCTCTATAGCCCAGAGAAAGTTTCTCTCTCCCACTGAGGCGTAGATGCCATGCTGTCTTCTCCCCTGCTTGATGACTTTGTTTACCTAATACGTAAACAGACCTTCATTGTCTTTGCCTGATGACCAGCCTTGACAGACAAGCAAATATACATTCTTTTGTCTAGGGCAGAATGGGTTTATGGATTTCTTACCAAACACCTTTTAAGAACATAATTCTTGCCCCTACCCGTAACTGTTTGTACACACCCTGTATATACATCATGCAAGGATATTAATAATCAGTGAGTCACTGGTTTTCCAATGGTATCTTACATGCCACCGTTTAGATACAGATTACAACAACAGTGTATTAGGTGTGGTGAGCATGTCACATCTGACAAGAGCTGCTGGCACAGAATAGTGAAACACAAATGGGCCTCTATAAGAACTATTGATGTGTATATTTTTTCTATGGGTTGTTAAAAATATTTAAATAAGCCTATATGTCATGGGGAAAACAGGCCAAATTAATGTTATCCACAAAGGCTCTGATCCAGGAAGGCGCTTAAGCATGAACTTGCATCCATTCCTGCCCAGGAAAGCATGTAAACATATCCTTAGCTTTAGCATATGCGTCAGTCCCATTGACTTCAATGGGTTGTGAGTAGAGCTGGGTGAAATTTTTCAACTGACATTTTTTTGGGGGGGAAGGGGGCGCTACAAAATGCAGATTTCCATTGATGAACATTTTGTGAATTTGTAACAAATTCACCACCTCCTCCCTATCCTGGCTGCTCCAGTTTGGCTTGCAAAATCCAGCAAAAAGCAGAGGCAGAGAGTCAGCTTGGCTGCCTGTTATTTCTCCACCATAGTAGCCCTCGTGCTTAGGTGGAAAAACTGCAGGGAATTCCAGCAGCCCTGACAAATGTGTGCTATTCCAGCTGGGCTGCCAGGAGGTGTGATGGGGTTGCCAACTGCATGAGTGACGTGCAAGATGCCTGATACGCTGAATAGTGTGTGCATTATAATGCATCCATTACAGATGATGAAAAATGCATTTATTTTCCCCCATGAATATTCATTCACATTTTAAAATGAATTTACTTTGACCATGCACACACCCTTTTGTGTTCACTTTCCATGAACATTGAGCAGTTGTTTTACTAGCACAAATGTTTACACAAAGAAACTTTCCAAGTCACATGCACAAATATTTGCAGAAACAAAATTTTCTGTTTGCACATGTGAGTAATTGTGTCAGTAGTGTTTGCATGCTCAACCAATTAAGGAACATAAACAAAACTACATTATTTATCTCAGTAGTTACAACCAGCAGCACAACTCAAAGTTTACATATTTGTGGACAATCAATTGAGGAAAAAATTCCAAATGATATTGGTAGAAAATACAAGCCCAATTATAATTCAGATCTAATTTTAATATTCAGTCTAGCAATTTCCATAGGATTTTGTCCTTTTCCTTGTGCAGGATGCAGGAAACTATTGAGAATAGACAAGCCAAGAAGTTAAAGGGTAGGAGCGAAGCTTTGGACATGGGGGAAAAATTCTTTAACGTATGTGTAGTAAAGACAGTAAATGGAGGTTGGGGCACTTCCATTCTAAAGTGATTTAGCAGAAGGTAGGAAGAAGAGCCGCAGTTGGGAAGAATGAGATTGGACTGATCTATGGGAATAGACCAAAGTGCACTAAGGAACTTTTAGCACCTAGCAGCAGGGTCCATTCAGTTAGTGCGCAGCAGGCTAGCGTGAGGTAGATTTACATCCCAGCTTGCCACGCACTAACTGTTCCTCTAGACAACCCTTCAGGAAAGATAACAAAGCTGGGTTGGAGCAGGAGATGGGGGCGAGAAAGAGAGAGAGAGAGATTTCAGGGTCAGGAATCTCTGATGAGTGTAAGCAGCTGGTTGGAAGGGGTTGATGCTGAGTGCAGTTCTGTGCTGAGCTGAAGTATCCTTGATTCATTGTGATAGCTGTAACTATTGGGGTGAAGGAATACCTGCACTAGTGGCTGTTGGAAACAGGAGAGAACCTCTGAACTTGACCATTGTAAGATTGTGCTCAGATTTGGTTTTGCAGTTTCAAATATGCCAATTAATTTCCTCCTTCTCTCAGCTCAAATTTCAGGACAGTAACACCTGTGTCCTATGTGCTGGTAACAGTTTAATCTTGAATTTACTTCCTGTCATTTTGTGTGTGTGTTAGATACCTAGCATTCTTCGGAGGGACCAGGTGCTGGGTGGAATGGCAGAGAATTCTCCTCAGGCCACAAAGTGCATGTGCTTCTTTACAGGTGCTAAAGCAGATCAGTGAATGGACATGCATCTCTGGCCCCTTATGTACCAACCTTATGGGGTGGAGGATGGTACAAGCTGCATAGCAGCAGTATGTTAGATCCCAGCCCACTTTTGTACTACCTAATGGGATAAAACACATCTCCAGTCATACTCCATCATGTACTAGTGGAATAATGACGCTTCCAGGAATACTGTCAAATAACACCGCAGCACAAAGGAGAGTATAAGAGAAAGGCCTAAGAAAAGTTGTTTTGTATTTAATGGGACAAATTATCTGCTGGCACAACTCCATAGTTTTCAGTGGAGATGCACTTGCAGAACATTTGGCCCACTATCAGTAAGTGTTTCACCATGGAGAATGCATAATGAAATATAAAGTTACTGAAGTTAGGGTAAAAGTTCAGTGCAGTATGCCGGGAACTAAGCACTATTCTCTCATTAACATTAATTAAATGGGAACACACGGTTAATTCCCTGAGCACTGTGCTGAAATCAGACTCCATAATATCCACACTGCTGTTCTACTTAAGTCACTAGAAGCTGCTTCACACTCCTAGACAGAGCTCGTAAAATAAAGTATTTTCTCAGGTAGGAAGATTACATGCTAGTGTTTGTAGTAAGTAGAGGCCCTGAGATATAAACCTTGGTATCCAAGGCCCGGTATGAGGCCTGAGGCCTGAACTAAAGTAATGGTCAAGACTTTGCTAACATAAAGCAAAGTTAAGCTGTGAGCCAGAGGCAGGCCCTGCTCACAGAAGCTGGCAAGGAAAGGGCTGATGCTGCAAAAAGATACGTACCTAAAAAGTACTGAACACTAGATATCAGAACATTCACATACTTGCACATTCCACACAGATAACAAGGAACAGGCTGACCCATCCCAATGACAGGGCCAAAAGGGTAATATGATGGATAGAGTTGTTTTGTTCGAACCAACATGTACAAGGTGAGAGGCAGAACCTTACTATGTAGAGGGGTTGTACCTCGCTACGTAGAGGGGTTGCACCTCAATACGTCAGGAGTGATGTGTAACTTGTTTGTACCTGTGTATAAGAATGCATCCTTGGGGCGGTGTCTTTGTCCAGCCAAGGGGGCAGTGGAAAGTCCCGCCACTGACTGAGCTGAGTCCATTGCCAGGGGGCACATACTTGTAGTATGTCCTGTAGAGTAAAATCTAGAGGGAACTATCATTGTGCTTCGTTTGACAATAAACCTGGCCGAAGTGCCTTCGTACCTTACTAGACTCTGTGGTCATTGGGGGTTCTCTCGGGATCTGCTGTGTCAGCTATCTGCAGAGCTGGGGCAGCACACAGAGGGAACACACGCACGCAGCCGAGTGATATCAACACTGAACAGAGCAGAGCACCACACCGGTAGCATCTGACAACAGTGTTCTGCACTAAATGATTCAAATACAACCCATTTGTTTGGGAAACAGCAATGTTTTACACTTGGTAAAAACACCTACAGCTGGCAGGTAGCGTCTCTCTCAAAGTATTTCTAAATGTGATCATTATACAAACACCTGGGAGACCCAGCTATCCCAGGCCTCCCTATTTTGTTGCTATAGAGAATTACAAACCCTTGAAGCAGAGTGTTTTCCTTCCTCCAAAATAGGCTGCTCAAGTCAAAATCCCAATCTGTAGTAAAACTAAACCACAAAATAATTTGCATTGAGGTTAATGGCAAGAAAAATGATTTATATCCCTTTGCAGCAAAGAGTCCTGTGGCACCTTATAGATTAACAGACGCTTTGGAGCATGAGCTTTCGTGGGTGAATACCACTTTGTTGGATGCATGCATCCGACGAAGTGGGTATTCACCCATGAAAGCTCATGCTCCAAAATGTCTGTTAGTCTATAAGGTGCCACAGGACTCTTTGCTGCTTTTACAGATCCAGACTAACACGGCTACCCCTCTGATACTTATATCCCTTTATGATTTATAAATAAGTTCTGATGTTTTCTGGTTGTTGTTGCTCCCTTCCACCCCCACGACTTTTTTACCTTAGAAATAGCAGGAAAGTCCAGTCTGGTCTTTCCAAATTTTGTGAGAGGACTCACTGAAGGTCTTAGATATGTGGACTGTGAACCCTAAATTGAAGGGCCAGTGTGTTGAATTTAACAAAGTTGTGTTTTCTCCCAAAGTTGTTTATGGTGTTGGTATTAAGTAGGTGTTAACAAATAAGCAAACAACTTTGAACAGTCGGAGTTCAAATTACCTCTCAATTAATAATCAGGTTCATTTGCAAGATCCTTCTTTGGCAGTAATTGATTAGATGTATCTTGCTTTTAGTAAGCTTTTGACGTAGTCCCACATGACATTCTCATAAACACACTAGGGACCTATAGTCTAGCTGAAATTATTATAAGGTGGGTGCACAATTGGTTGAAAGACTAGACTAAAAATAGTTATCAATATTCACTGTCAAACTTGGGAGGGTCTATCTAGGGGGGTCAGTCCTGAGCCTGATACTATGCAATATTTTCATTATTGGCTTGGTAATGGTGTGATGAGTATGCTTATAAAATGACATCAAGCTGGGAGGGGACACAAGCACTTTGGAGGACAGGATTAGAATTCAAAACAACCTTGACAAACTAGAGAGTTGGTCTGAAATCAACAATATGAAATTCAATAAAGGCAAGTGCGAAAGTACAATACTTAGGAAGGAAAAAAATCAAATGCACAACTAAAAATTGGGGAATAACTGGCTAGGTGGTAGTACTGCTGAAAAGGATCTGGGGGTTATAGGGGACTACAAATTGAATGTAAGTCAATAATGCCATTATGAAAAAGACTAACACACAAGATGATATATTAACAGGACGGTTGTATGTAAGAGTAAAACACAAGAAGTTATTTTCCCACTCTACTCAGCACTGGTGAGGCCTCAGCTGGCATACTGCATTCCATTCTGGGCATCACACTGTAGGAAAGATGTGAATAAATTGGAGAGAGTCCAGAGGAGAGCAACACAAATGATACAAGGTTTAGAAAACCTGACCTATGCGGAAAGGTTAAAAGAACTGGGCATGGTTAGTCTTGAGGAAAGAAGACTGTGGGGGACCAGATATGTTAAGAGCTGTTATAAAGAGAACGGTGAGCAATTGTTTTCCAAGTCCATTGAAGGTAGAAAAAGATGTAACATACCTAAGCTGCAGCAATGGAGATTTAGGTCAGATATAAGGAAAAACTTTCTAAGTATAAGGGGAGTTAAGCTCTGGAATAGGCTTCCCAAGGAGGCTGTAGAATCCCCATAATTGGAGATTTTAAGAGGAGGTTGGATTTGGACAAACACCTGTAAGGTTTAGGTTACTTGGTCCTGCCTCAGTGCAGGGGGCTGGACTTGATGACTTCTCAAGGTCCCTTCCAGCCCTACATTTCTATAATTCATGGTATCTCTGATGTCATAATCCTACCTTTCTCCATTGATCCATACAGTCCGTCAGGTTTTACTTACATACCAGAAAGAAGCAAAGAGGGCACAGATCCAAGCCAGCCCTTTTTCAGGTGCAGGTCACTTTTAAGTAGAGAAGGGCCCAAACCAAAACCCTGGATCAAACACCCCTAACCTTATGGGGTATTTGGGATCTTGCTGTGAATTAGAAAAAAATAGGACTGGGGATTTTTGCTTTAAAAATAAGGACACCACTATACAAATTACGTACATGCATTTTGTTATATGAAAGATAGCATTTACTGTTTTAAGATGGAAACTGCATCAGTACCCCAATTCTGGCTAATGCTGGAAAAGTCATGTAATCTCACCTGTTACCAAAGGGACACATATATCAACTGCAAAAGCTGAGTTCATACATACCTATATTCTGTCTGAAGCCAGCATACACATACAGTATACACAACACTCTCACCCATTCTATTCCTGCTAAGAGATGGAATGATATATGCAGAGGGACTGTACATTGCCTCATTCAGGCAGCTGCATTTGCCTATATGCACATGTGTGTGGATCACATCCATTTCTCCTGTGACCATGCACCATCACCGCCCTTTGTCCCAGAGGACCTGCAGATTCTCTGCAAACTGTTCTCTGCAGCTTTCCAAAGGAGGTAAAAATCAGTGGTATTATCAGCTTTCACCATGTGCTCCTGTTGTTGCCTGCACAGAAGGTTTTTCTGGCAGGAACATATTTCACCACTAGCCTGTTTTTAGTCCCATGTTTTTAACACTGTCATAAAAGATCAAATCCAGAAAATGAAGTGCTGCACTCAAAATACACATCAATAGGCTTACCCTGACATTTCACTCTTATGCGCATCTCCAGTATCTTGAGTGTATCTCATATGCTCTGCCCAGTATTTTGCTTTTCATATGGTTAAAATGTGAGGCTGTGTAGCACTTCAATTTGTGTACACTTCAGTTATGTGGCCATGTAAATGCACATAACATACTGTACATTCTCATGTACTAAGAGCAGCTATTTGGTGGCTTTTTTGATTAAGAAGCCACAGCAATACTAAAATGTATTGGACTTGATCTGTTCCCTAAATTAATACAATGAACAACAGGCTAATCTGTTTAGGTCATCAGAAACACATTTATCTTTTATGATTCTTTGCTGGAAAATTAAATTGTTATTGAGCGAACAATTACTTTTACAAAAGTGCTAGATTATTTCAGATAGGAAAACATCATTATTGTATCATTTACTACTATACTATAGTTTGGGTGGCTGAAAGGCCAATTAATATTTCATGGCTTCACATTAGAAATAAAAACAAACAAAAAATAACCCCAAAGCTCTACGTGAAATTTTTCATAAGACTAGCTAGGAAAAAACACATGAGGCAAGCTTCTGGGAATCACACTCCTACAGGCAGGCACCTGTTTTGCATTGAATCGGATAAACCTTAGGGTGATCGTTCATACTGATTGCACTTACCATCAAGGAAAAATCACAGCTATTACTTTTCAAGGTGAAGAGGAGTGGAAAGTGGTTCTGAAGGGTTCAAATACTCAGAATTGAAGTTAAAACTGTCTAGGGTCTGGTCCTCTATGTTTCCAATTTGTTCACTTTATTCAAGAGTAAAATACAGTGAAATTAGCTTGTCTTTATTTCACTGATCACAGCTTGCACATTTATTTGTAATGTTTTACCAGGCCTCCCATGCTGTTTTCCTTAAAGCCTCTCCTTCTGTCAAGTTACATTCCATCTACCTGACTTTGTTACATGCTGCCCTTGTCACTGTGACTTCCTCTCTTTTAGCTTCCTTCTGACTCTTAGACCTTGTCATGCAGAGGATAACTGCCTGCCTGTATGTTTTATAAAGCATAGCTGACACAGCTGTATTTAACCATTATTTTATTTAACAATTGTCAAGACCGATGATCAGGAATTTGTTGCTGGCCCACGGAAATTTGTTGCTGTTCCATTGGCCTCCTGGGACAGAGCCACAGAGGCTACTCCTTGTTCAATGGAGAAAGGGCCTGCTCCAGTTGCTGGGGAATGTTGAATTAGTCACATCCTTGAAAAAAAGGAGTGGCTGCAGAAAGCCTATCTTCAGGAACAAAGGCTGCAGCCTCACTGCACTCATTACCACCTATGACAGCTAAACTCCTAGAAGGGCATCAGGAGATTCCATTGAGCCTGGAGAAGGAGCCCCCTAGGAGTCCCTAGGCCCAGTGTACGGTTGACTTCACTGGGAGTTGCAGGTGCTCAACACCTCTGAAACTGAGGCCCCTAAATGGTAAATTAGGGGGCTAGTTTTCCTTCAGCTTGATTAAATGCCAGTCAGCAGGGGAAACAAATGTAAAAGCAGTCACAACCTGAATGGTGCTAACAGCTCCATCCCTAAGTCTGCCAGGGCGAACAAGAAAAGGACCATGAGGCTTGAAGAAATAAGAGATGAAATAAAGTGGGGTTGGGGGTGGTGGTGGTGAGGGGGAAAGCTTGCTGTCAAGGGAGATTCTCTCCTTCATCTGGAATTCTAGGATGGGATGATAGGGGTAAGGGGGAGAGGTGGGGGCATGACAATGGTAAATGGAGGAGCCATATAGCACTTAGAGATTGTCCCCTCCCCCCCCGCCCCCAGTCAGATTATTAAAATCAACCTCAGAGGATTGTCCTAAACCTTGTCTGACCCCACAGCCATAAAAGGGGGTAACTGCAGCACTAGAGCTGACTTAATGGTAAGTAAGGCCATAGCCATGGGTTGCAGGGAAAGGTTACAGGCCCCAAGGAGCATTTGTGGGGAGTGGGAAGCTGATTTTAATCTCAAAATGTGTAGGCTGATGTTGTTTTCATTTTGGCTTTAATAAGCAGCCTCTCAGTCCAGCAATGTTTTGGTTTTACTACATTATGAGACCACCAGGCCACAGATTTTATAGAGCTAATTTCCATATCCTCTCTATGATAATTAAATATTCCCATGGAATCCACTCTCCCTTTGATGGCTACACCTATTAGAAGAGGCCTATTTAGATAGACACACAGAAAATACATACTGTATAAATGTATTAGTAAAGTTATCAAGTTGCAGCTATCATATCTTGCAATCTGTACTGCATTTCCTTGCACCATGTATTTTATTAAGTAAATAGTAGCCCATAACAAGAAGTATAGTTATGCTGGACAATCAGATGCATTGTAGGTATTGATACCAAAGGCCAAATGCTTTCAGTGACCTCAGAAGTGTGCACTATGACTACATTAGTTATTGCTTATAGAATGTGTATTATCATACTTTTAAAATAACTGGCTAATGAGAAGAGAACAGTAGAGTTATATCAAATACCTGTACAGTCTGAACTTTCCTCAGCTACCTTCCTGGTTCTTGTCATTTGAAATAAACAAAGGATTGTCTAGTGAATTATGATTACATTGACAATGTAATATGTCCATTGAATCAGAGTTTTTACACATGGATCGGATTTCGCAGATATAGCTGCAAAGACTTCTTTTGAAATTGGCCTCTTTAAAATTGAACCAGATTCACATCTGGGTTGTAATGTCAGCATAAGCCATTCTAGCATGAAATGTAATTAATCTGAGTTTCATTTTGTGTAGAGGCAAGAGTTTTGGCATGTGTGGTCCAGGTATATACAGCTTTACTTATCAAAAGGATTTGATTTTTATGATGCGTATTTCTATTAAAGTGACCCATTTTTTAATTCTATCTAGGCAGTGTGCTCAACATCTAGAGGATCAAGAATATTGCCATGTAGGCCCTCGGGATGGCATAACCTTTCAGTATCACTTGACATTTTTCACTCTTAAATCAGGACATAAGTGTCAGCAGTGTCTTGCCAGGAAAAGCATATCCATTGATACATAGCATCACTTCTCAATGAAATATTAGCCTTGTACCAACTGTTTGCTTATTTATTATACTATTTGAACAACACAAATATATGAACTATTCAACCACAGTATGAAAAAGATAAATATGACACACAAGCACAGATTTCACATAAGTTAAAATGTTGTTCCAAGGGGATATAAACAGAGTATAGGGATTACATTAAGCAAAGGAAAATATAGGGCTGGATATCAAGAAAACATTTCCTAACAGTGTTGTCTGTTAGATAGTGGAGCAATCCCACAAGAGAAGGGGTGGAGGCCACATTGCTTATCTAAAACTAGACTAGATAAAGCACTCTTCTGTATTGCGGAAGAAACAATGCTGCAGAGGCACAGGAAAGGGACAAGCTAGCCAAATAGGCTTTTTCCATATCTAATTTCTCTGATTCAATGGATTTTTTTTTATACAGGCCAATTTGTATAATTTATGGAAGATGTGTAAATAGAGTAAGTGGATTTCAGCTGTAGTTTTGCAAAACACAATATACCATCATTTGAATTTGATACCAAATTAAATTTGTGCTAGCAATTCAGACTGTGACATGATTTCCCTTTGTTTAAGGAATAATATCTAATGCTTTGTAGTACAGGATACATCAATGCAGGAATGACTGCTAAGATTGATTAGTGGATGAAATCATTGTGGTGCAATTGCTGTTGAAATATAAAAATTCAGCCATTAGAAAAACCCAACAGCTTATTCATAAAACTAAACAGCTGTACTTTCATGTATTGGCTAACATTTGACAAAAACCCACAGTAGGTGTATTTTCTGTGCCAGTGTTTCTTAAACTGTGAGGCTCCAATTTTTTATTGGAAAGCTGATGCAAAACCCTGGGGAAAATGGTTTCAGGTGGAGAAGAAAAGGAATATATATAGTTTTGCTTACTGCTTGATAGAATGGAATCTCCAATAGTCACGGCCGGCTCCAGCTTTTTTGCTGCCCCAAGCGGCGAAGGGAAAAAAAAAAGGCCAATTGGTGGCACTTTGACTGCAACCCAAGTGTGCCGCTTCATTCTTCGGCGGCAATTCGGTGGTGGCTCCTTCACTCCCTCTCCTCCTCTTCAGCGGCACTTTGGTGGCAGCTCAAAGAGGAAGAGAAGGACTGAGGGACCCATCGCCGAATTGCCGCTGAAGACCTGGATGTGCCACCCCTTTCCATTGGCCGCCCCAAGCATCTGCTTCCTTCGCTGGTGCCAGGAGCCGGCCCTGCCAATAGTGAATACTTACTGGTAGTACTTGAAAGGTAACGCTTAATTTGCTCATCTGAAAGTGGAAATGAACAAGAAAAAAATACAACAGGCTGCCTTATCCACTTTAAATGTTTTAAAAATATAATTCCAAAATGCCCAGTTCCTCCTCCATTTCGCTAGTGAATGCTACAGTCTCCCCTCCACCACATTTAAAATAAATTACGTGGAGGGCACCTAAGTATATTTTGGTAATAGGAGGAAGAATGCCTGTGACAAAGTCTGAGAAACTCTGAATATACGCCAATCTAAATGTATCTGTTAAATGGTACAGGGTATACCTGTCATTCACCTGTACCAACTCCATCCGAACGGAATGATTAAACCTTCCCCTCTCAGTTTCTATAACAGAAATCAAGACATGGTATTAGACCAAAATTGCCACACAGCTGCTGTTTGATTCATATCTTACCAAAGAGCGGTGGGTTATGTGTTCCGGGGTGAGTACCTTCCCACAACCCCTGCAAAAATCTCTCTCATAGGAAAGTTAAAGACTTACCTGCTTTGAGTGTCTTTGGGCTGTTGGAAAAGGCTCTTCTCCACTTGAAGAAGGTGAATATTAGGAGTCTTTGAAACCACTATAAACAATGGCTCGGTGCCCTGAAAGCAAGTGAGACAGAGACCCCTTCCTAAGAGCAGGGTCGCCCAGAGGATTCAGGGGGCCTGGGGCAAAGTGGGGGAGCGGACATAAAAAAATGCACCACCCACTGTGGCGCTTGTACTCATCGGGCGGCGCTCCGAGTCTGTGGCAGCGGAGGGTCCTTCACTCGCTCCGAGTCTGTGGCAGCACTGAAGGACCCACCGCTGAAGTGCCGCCGAAGACCCGGACCACCACTGGATGAGTAGACAGGGAAGGGATTCTCGGCCAGGGCTCGCGGGGCCCCTGTGGGGCCCGGGACCTGGGGCAAATTGCCCCACTTCCCCCCCCCCGGGAGGCCCTGCCTAAGAGACCACCAACTTTCCTTTCTCATATCC
This sequence comes from Mauremys mutica, assembly GCF_020497125.1. Lineage (NCBI taxonomy): Eukaryota > Metazoa > Chordata > Testudines > Geoemydidae > Mauremys > Mauremys mutica. The sequence continues at coordinate 112,529,815 of NC_059073.1, forward strand.
CTTCTCAAATCACCCTTCTTTGATTAGTCCTGTATGACACTTGTCCATTATGTTTAACACTGTTTTGGACTCATTTGTGCCTTCAGATGATTATAATCTCTTGGCACAAGGACTCTGCTCTTTGTTGGACACACTGTGAAATCCTGACTCTCTTGAAATCAGTGGCAAAACTCCCATTGTCTTCAATGGGGCCTAGATTTCACCCATCATATCTATTTTACAGTAGAACACACACTCTTACTCAGCTGTATAAATAACTGATAAGACAGAACTTGAACAGCCGCTATGTCAAAGACATCAGTTTTCATTTTGGTCAGTCCTGTGAAAAGGGCTCTATCATGCAGCTGAAGCCACAAATATAATACATGTCTTTAAATGATTAAAAATTGGATAGGAAATCACTCTGATCCTAAATGTTTCTTTTAATTCTACAATCAGCTGCTTTGTCACTGAGAAAGTAAAAATAGTAGTGACAAGGTCTGATCCTCCACTGCATCACTACATCATGTAGTTATTTACATCAGTGCAAAGTGGGTGTAAAGAACTATCAAATCAGATTTTGCTACACATCTACTAGTAGCATCTTATAATCACTTTGCATAAGTGCAAAAACTACATAACGTTAAAGGCCTCAGAGAATAAAGTCCACAATATTTGGGGCAGCAGTTCTCAAACTGTGGGTTGGGACCCCAAAGTATGGTGTGACCCCATTTTAATGGGGTTGCCAGGGCTGGCATTAGACTTGCGGTGCCTGGGGCAGCCTGAAGCTGAAGCCTGAGCCCCACCGCAGAGCTCGGGCTTCAGCCCTGAGTGACGGGGCTCAGGTTACAGGCCTCCTGCCTTGGACTGAAGCCCTTGGGCCCTCTACCTTGGGCAGCAGGGCTTGGGCTTTGGCCCCCCTGCCAGGGCCGCCAGGCTCAGGTGGGCTCAGGCTTCTGTCTCCCCTCCTGGGATCATGTAGCAATTTTTGTTGTCAGAAGGGGGTCGCGGTGCAATGAAGTTTGAGAACCTCTGATTTGGGGGATCTAAAAGGAGAGAGCAATATGGTAAACTCTGTTGTTGGATATGCTTTGACAATTAAGTATGTTTAATAACAGAACTGTATCAACAAATACACAAACAAGAACCATGTTAACTTCAGCTCCAGCAGAAATGACTGTTCATGGAAAGTTTAATATTGGTGAAGTGAGATAAAATTGGGAGGTAAGCAAGTAGGGCTTGATTCTGTTCTCATTTACATTGATTTCACACCAGTGACTTCAATAGGGTTACTCTTGATTTACTCCAGTATAAGTGAGCTCAGCATCACAGGGAATGAGTCCACAATGTTTTCCGTGTTTATAGTTCTCAGCCATTAAGATAATGTTTTAAACAATGGAGAATGAAAGTAAATTAAACAGATGGTATTGTTCTTTTAACTTTGATAACAGAGCAAATAACTTCTCTCATCTTCTCCAAAAATAACTGAGAGTTAGAATCTCCTGACAATTCTGATTGGATACATTACAAGTCATATAAGAATTTTATGAGACCTCAAGTACAATAATGTGCTCCAGCTGAGTGGCAGGATAGCTATTTAATCAATTTCTGCATATTCCCACTTTTTTGAGTGACCTAATATTAAAGTGTGATCTAGAATAATAGTGTACCTTTAACTAGATGTCAGAGAAATCAAACTTATAGATTCTGCAGAAATACAATTTAATGGCCGAGCCATACTCTTTGGCACTGTTTACAGTATTACAGTCAGTGTACTTTTTTTACTTGTAGAGCAGTAGGCAAAAGATTGTCGTCATCGACTTGATATTAAGTTATGTTTTAAACCCAAATAGTAAAATATGGGGCTGGAGCTAAGATAACTCAGGGTAACATTAAAAATTTTAAAAATAAAAGACAGGGAAAGACACCAGATAGCACTGCAGACACGTTGTACAGTTGTAATACATACATACATGGCACACATTTGCAGAAATTTCTTCCTGTGTCAGCCACCTATTTATTAGAGATATTACATTCAGACAAATTGAACAGGAAAACCCTACAGATATGTAAATCCCTGCCACAAATACACACATTTCCCAAACATTATGTATACTCTAAAAACCATATCTTTTTTTTTTCTGGGTGGCGGTGGTGTTGCACATTTCTCACATTTGCCTGTGTTTGGATACTGAAGTTTATGGATTAGTTACACGATGTGATTTACCTATGCTGTAGATGCCTGCTCATCTGACTACATATGCTTTACCGTAAGCATTAAAAGTAGTAATTAAGTAATACCCCTTTCTAAGAAATATGAAAATATTTTAATGCTAATTATTAGCAGTGGATTATTGAAAAGACTAAAACATTTCCTTTAACCATTGAGTACATAGCCCTGTAATCTCATATACTTGAAAAACTATACTCTGCTACATGTTTTCTTCTTGTACATATGTATTATTATACACTTCCTTAGTGTGAAGAAAAGTGGTACATTTTAATTGTCAACTTTTTTCTGTCTTTAATAGGAATGAAACTGTAGAAGTGATTTGAATTGTCTTCACAAACTGGGCTAATCCGATTTCAAATCACCTAGGGTGGCCACAAATCCATGTTATGCTTTCCTTGTCCTATCTCCATCTTGCAATACACGGATTTGCTTTAAGACCCTTGTTAGGCAGTGCATTTGGTCTTTGCATTACTTGCACCTTTCCCCTTCATGCTGCACTAACCTTGCATGTAGTCCCAAAACTATGCTTGCACTGATATGCAGCTCCTTTTCCTTTTTGGCTCTGCTGTGCCTAGGAGAACAGAGCCTTAGTTATGTTCTCAACAAGCATTATTTATTCACTTGAACATTAACCACTCCTTTTCATTTTTGTGGTATTCCATGAGTTCAAAAAACTGACTAAAAACCAACCCAATTTTGTAGGGTCTGATTCTGTTTGCAACTATGCTGGTAAATCATTAGTAATGACCAAAGTCAATGGTGTTCTACCCAGTGTAAGAGCCTGAGCCTTTGAGTTGCAGATTGCCATCAACTCTAAGTGAAGTCAGCGGGAGCTCAGCATCTTGCAGGGCTGAGCTCTAAATGAAATAATTTATTAGGCCCACAACATTTCCTGACAGAATTCCCACTGTGAATTTGGGAACCAGAAAGCAGATACACATATCTATCATTTTTCTTAAATTGGCATCATTTATAAATGAGACAGCCAGTCACCCAATGGAAGAGAAAGGTCTGTCTTGCAGCTAAAGGAACTAAGGAAGGTTCTCTTGTGTATCTACCAGAAGGTGAGAATCCATAAGGTTGGTCAAGTGTCTTACTAGGGGAACTCATGGGGTTAATGTGTTTTATGGAGGTGGAAATGCACACGGTGAGTGAAGGTTTAATGGGGTATGGTTAGAGCAATTCATAGGAGAACTTTGAATCGGTGAAGGGAAGTCCAAAGGAGTTGGGCATTTCAGTAAGGGGTGCACATGGAAATAAGCTGCTCATGAGCGAGTGAGCATGTGTGGTTGTGTCTTGGGGTGGAGTCTCAAGGGGAGCTGCAAGCATAAGGAGAAGTGCATGCATGGTAGGTGTACGGGGGGGAAATGTACACAAGAGATTTTTCTACTAAGACAAGAAGACATCTGGGCTCTCCCTACCCCAGGATGCGACTGTCTTTTAAGTGGAGAAAGGGAAGTCAGTAACCAATTACCTCCAACAAAGATTTGTGCTACAGCAAAGGCTGGTGGAACCTATGGTATCTTGTCTTGTTCTTATAATAAACAACAAAGAGACTTAATTCACTAACAGACATAACACATGACAAAACAGAACATAATACGGGCTTTGCCTGGGTGGATGCCTAATGTTCCAATGTCTTCCAAGGGCCTGGTCCTGCTGCTCTGACTCATGTGACTAATCCAGTTGAAGACAAGTGCTACTTATTTGAATAAGGGCAGCAGCATCAGGTTAGGTAATTTTGCTTTTTTTCCTATAGCTTAACCTTAAAAAATGACATATAAAGTCTATTTCCATTGGTTAGTATAATGAACAAGTAGAACAAAGCACAATAAATATCAAAGCAAAATTAAAAAACAAAATAAATGGACCATAAAATTGTGGCTACTGCTTCTGTTTAGTGTGATGAATAATAATAATAAATAAGAATACAATAGGGAAGATAAATTATGCTACAAACATGGCAGTATCTTATTTGACTATATTTGTTATCAAGAAGACATGCAGTCCAGAAACTCATGGCATACACATTGGCAAAAGCCATAAACCATGAGAATAACAAGGCTCGAAGGAACAAGGCTGACGAAGACAACCCCCAGGGTGACTTTCTTAGATACCAGTAAGTAGATCCCTAAAGGCAAGGAACTAAAGTATAGCAAACCTAACAACCAAATGAGCACTCGAATTGAGGTCTGGAAGAGCAAGGACGTACAGTTCCACACTGTCCAGTTGTGGGATACAGTTGCAACAGAGTCAAAACTCGTGGGCCTGTAGAATTCCACCACCGGGGTGGAGTTCAGAGTCTGTGGGCTTTCTCTCTGCACTTCCATGATGGTTATAACCAGGCAGTTGGAGGAAGCGTGAGAAGGGCTAACAAGAGACGCCAGCCTTTTGGGAGTTAGCAACAGTTCTGTAGGATTATCTGGTAGGCACTTCTTCCCCTTTCCCCCACAAGCCAAATTCACAAGGATGTTGTTGTCATCAGGAAGACTACTAACCTCATCATCAGGCAGGCATGTCTCAAACCTACAGAATGGGCACACTATGACTCCCTGAGGAGAGTCCCCAAAGTCTATGATCTTGCAAAGGCATTTGGCACATACTCTGTGACAACACTCCAGCACTTTTGGTTTCCTCTGTCTCTGATTATAGCGATTGTAACAGATCTTGCACTCAAGCTCATCTGAGCCCTGGGACTCCACAGTATCCTCTGGTAGTTGACCGATCATTTCTTCTAATGGTTTGTAGACGTGTGATGATGGGAGTCAAAAATAAATGCTTCACTAAGGATGCTATTAGGGTGCCCCTCAGATTATCACATCACCCATATCAGTCAGGAAAATAAGAGAGGAAGACGTCACAAGTACCAGTAATCTTCATTCATTTTCATCTTCTGTCAATGACTTTGTACTGTGTGGCCTTCACTCTGTGCCATGTATCCATGTAAACAAGACAATGTGGAGTTTCTGTAGAGGAAAGAGAGTCTAGCATTGTTAGCACTGAATTGACAACAAGTCTTTTACAGCTTTATCTTCCCAACAATATTTAAAAAGCTCTCTAAAAGCATTTCTTGAAATAGTTTTTGTGTGTCAGACAGGGCATATACCGCATCCTTGCTGATTATAAAATTTTATACCACTCCGGACATTTATATATCCTTAGTCTCGCGTGTAGCCCCATTGCCTCTCTAACCCCGTTAAACTCTTATTGGAGCCTCATTCTGTTAGATTTGTTCACTTATCTAGGACCATGTTTTTTATTTTTCTCTCTTTACATAGCTGTAAGCGCCCCTCTTTTCCATTATGCCTCGAAGCCAAACTCACAGGGCAATGAGGGGTGGGCTTTTACTATCCAATCAACAGTCCCCCTTAAAAATATATTTTGAGCCCAACCAGTACATCTCCCAAGTGCCCTGTCCCTTTTTTCCTGGTGCTTCTGACTTTCTATGCTGTGATGACTGGTTGTAGACCCCTAACTAGAGAGAAGGTTGTAGGAAGCTTGCATTCAGGGCCGGCTCCAGAGCCCAGCGGGGCAAGCACCCGCCTGGGGCAGCCCTTTCCCGGGGGGGCGGCAGGCTGGGCCGGCGGACCTGCCGCAGTCATGCCTGCGGGAGGTCCACCGGAGCCCCGGGAGCAGCGGACCTGCCGCAGGCATGACTGCGGAGGGGACGCTCGGCCGGCGGCTCCAGTGGACCTCCCGCAGGCATGACTGCGGACGGTTCGCTGGTCCCGCGGCTCGGCTGGACCTCCCGCAGGCATGCCTGCAGCAGCCCAACCTGAGCCGCCGGATCAGCGAACCGCCCGCAGCTGCGGGAGGTCCAGCCGAGCCGCGCGACCAGCGGACCCTCCGCAGTCATGCCCGCGGCTCGGGGGCGCCTCCCGGGCATGACTGCTTGGGGCGGCCAAATTTGTAGAGCCGCCCCTGCTTGCATTGCTGCACCCCCTGTACTGGGTGGGGTTTCTGCCATCAGGACCTGCAGCTTGGGTTGTGCTGACAAAAATAAGTAAGTCCTGCTATGTAACAGACATTGTGTGTATCATCCTGGCACATTACAGATATTAAATACAAAACATTAACCAGTGCTGCCTGCATTGGGTAATAATAATTGTCAACCTCTTTAAACCAGTGCAATGTGCCAGAGGGCCAAAAATGTTCCATAATATTACCCCAAATTCATTCACATTCTTGGCCAAAAAACTAAGTTTCACAACATGTTTTGAAGACCACAGCAAATTCATGCTCTGGCAGAGTACCAGAGACAGTGTGTACACAGCTAGCTACTTGCCACTCGGAACACCCTGTCCTAATACTCTGATCCAGCTGAGCTGTGCTGTGCTTGCAGAGGCAGATAAAAATTTCTCAGGGCCCTTGGCCAGAACAAATGGGGAGGGGCTCTCCCACTTCTGCCTATGGCCCCGCCCACGGCCCCACCCCTTTCTGCCCCTTCCCTCAGATCTGCCCCTGTTCCACCCAGGGTCCCCCCATTCTGCCCGCTCCACAACCTGTTTGCTCCTTTCTGCACCCCCACCCTGCGGTCCCAAGACCAGAGAAGTTCTGTCCCCATGCCATGACCCTGGGGCTGTAGCAGGGAGTGAGAACTTCTGCGGGAGACGAGGATCGGGACTCTGGGGCTTCTCCTGCTCTGCCTCCCAGGCACTTCTGCCAGAGAGCAGGATCGGGCATAGGGGCTGCCCCTGCCACCCTGTGGCTTTTGCCAGGGTCAGGGTCGGGGCAATCGGGGCTTCCTCTGCCAGGGATGGGGTCAGGGGCCACTGTGGGGGCTTCCCCCACCCAGGAGTTTTTACCAGGGAGAGGGTTGGGGGGTGCAGGGGGCCCCCCTTCCTGCAGTTTTTGCCAGGGTTGGGGGGGCCACTGGGGGGGGTCCCCTGTTCCACGGCTTCTGACGGGGCCACAAGGGGAGCTTCCTCTGTCCCATGGCTTCTGCCAGGGTCAGGGGGTTACCGGCTGTAGAGAGAAGTCTTTTGGGTATTACTGTGTAGTCCTAATCAAAACTTAGCTCTCTACATATTTTTGTTTTCTGGCCCTGATGAGCATTTCCAGGCTTCACCACAGCCTAAGTCCCTGTATTTGTATTTGTCTATCAATCTTCAAACTTTAATTTCTTGACCATTAGTTTTGTCAAGATCTTGATTTTTTCCTCTCGGGAAATTTATATCTTCATCTTACACTGAGGCAGCATATTCTCTCTTTTTTAGATTCCTCCACATCTTATTGATAAAATTATTATTATTATTTGTATTGTGTTAGCAATTGGCGGCATTATACTAGGCACTGTAAACAGCTGGTCCCTGCTGCACAGAACTTGAAATCTAAGTATACCGGGAGACACAAGAGATGGATATTTTAAATTTCACATGACCCCTGGTTACTTTTTGCACTTCTCTATTCATTCACACTAGTCTTTTTATTTTACTCCTAGTATCATCTCTAGATGACCTTTAGTCACACATAAATGCCATGAGATACTAATCCATCAGGAATTTGGGAAACCTACAAAATGGGCACAGTAAGATGAAATGCGGGCCTTCAGGGATCCTAAGTCCCCCAGAAAAGGCTTAAAAAAACCTAAAAAAATTCTGGGCCTTGGAATCCCCTGTCTGGGGATTCGTCCTGCTTTGAGCAGGGGGTGGACTATATGACCTCCTGAGGTTCCTTCCAACCCTGATATTCTATGATTCTGTGATTTATAAAACCTGAGTCTCATCTAGTTCTTTTGTACTGGGTGTGATATAGGGTAGTGAATTCATCAATTCACAATTAGGGTTGGTCAAAAATTCTGTCAAAACAGCTTTTTGACAGAAAATTGGGAGTTTGAGAAACCAAATTTTTTTTCACAAAGAGTCTGCTTGCCACAGAAAATTTCAACTTCTTGTTAAAAACCCTCAACCCCCAAATTTTTAGATTTGAACCAAAAATGTTTGGTTTTTCAAAGAAAACACAAACATTTCTGAAGAAAACAAACCCATTTTCCAACCAACTCTATTCATAATTTTATCACATTTGCTTGCATACCATAAACATGTATTGTATGCTAAAAAAAGTATTTATGTGTAGCAAAAAATACAGTATTTTGTTCAATTCTATTCTCTTTATTTGGCCAGATTCAGCACTACTCTAAGACATCAAAATTCCATTGAAGTTCCACTTATAAAAGTAGCAGATTTGGCTCATCATTTCAGATTTCCTGAACCCCTTCTTCTGGCCTTCAAGTAACTCCCCAACCTCTCCAGGCTCATCATCACAAGCAAGCGCCACACAGACCAGGACACACCAACTCAAAGCGGCACCATGCCCTGCCAGAATAACAGATACAAAACCTGCAGCTGTATCTCCACTGCTATAGTGATCAGTACCCCCACAACACACCTTTCAAGATTCCTGGGTCCAACAACTGCCTATCACAACATGTGGTGTACCTCATCCAGTGCACTCAATACCCCAGTGACAAAGGACAGTTACCTGTTCCGTAACTGGTGTTCTTCAAGATGTGTTGCTCAGGTGTATTCCATAGTAGGTGTGCGTGTTCGCCACGTGCACCGGTGCCGGAAGTTTTTCCCTTAGCAGTACCCGTATTGGGGGAGCACCGCTGCGACCCCGGGAGTGATGCCTCTATATCTCACTATAAGGGGAGCTGTGCACTCCCCTGACCCTCGGTTCCTTCTTGCCAGACAACTCCGACAGAGGGGAAGGAGGGCAGGATGTGGAATACACCTGAGCAACTCATCTCGAAGAACGCCAGTTGTGGAACAGGTAACTGTCCTTTCTTCTTCGAGTGATTGCTCATGTATATTCCACAATAGGTGACTCCAAGCTATATCTGATGGAGGTGGGTAGGAGTTTGAGGGTTTCTGGGACGCAGTACCACCCTACCAAACCCGGCATCATCCCTTGCTTGGGAGATGATCACATAGTGCGAGGAAAAGGTGTGGACAGAGGACCACGTGGCAGCTCTACATATGTCCTGGATAGGAACATGAGCTACATAGGTGGCCGATGAGGCCTGAGCTCTTGTAGAATGCGCCTTAACGATAGGTGGTGAGGGAACCCCTGCCAGGTCATAACACGTGCGTATGCACAAGGTGATCCAGCGCGAAAGGCACTGGGTGGAAATCGGTTGTCCCCTCATCCGCTCGGCCGTCGCAACGAACAGCTGTGAAGATTTCCAGAATGGCCTGGTTCGGTCCAGGTAAAAAGCCAGCACCCTACGCACAGCTCCTCCTTGTTGGAGAAGTGGGGCTTAGGACAGAGTACCGTTAGGAAAATGTCCTGATCCATATAGAAGGCAGAGACCACTTTCAGGAGAAAAGCGGGGTGTGGGCAAAGCTGGACCTTATCCTTGTGGAAGACCGTATACAGGGGATCCGAGGTCCAGGCCCTAAGCTCCGAGACACGTCGGGCTGATGTGATAGCAACAAGGAATGCTACCTTCCATGACAGATGAGACCAGGAACACATGGCCAAGGGCTCAAAGTGAGGACCCGTTAGGCGCGATAACACAAGGTTTAGATCCCATTGCAGCACGGGGGGCCTAGCATATGGGAATGAACGATCCAGGCCCTTTTGAAAGTCGGAGGTCATATTGTGGAAAAAGACCGAGTGTCCCTGTACCAGCAGGTGGAAGGCCGATATGGCCGCCAAATGCACCCTGAAGGAGGCAGGAGCTAGCTCTTGGGTCCTAAGAGACAGGAGGTAATCGAGAATAAGTTGGAGTGATGTGGACAATGGGGAGGTTCCCCGCTCCCTCACCCACCTAGAGAACCTGGACCATTTGGCCAGGTACGTCCGTTGTGTGGATGGCTTTCTACTTTCCAACAGAACTCGTTTGATGTTCTCCAAACACCTCCCCTCCTCCTCATCTAACCACGGAGCAACCACGCTGTTAGGTGAAGTGTTGCCAGGTTGGGGTGGAGGAGGCATCCCCCTTCCTGGGAGAGGCAATCTGGGGGAAGCGGCAGCCTCCGCGGGGGAGCCGCTAAGAGTTGCAGGAGGGTCCCGTACTAGTGTTGATGGGCCCAATCCGGAGCTATGAGGATGACCTGCGTTCTGTCTGCTTTTATTTTTTGCAGGACTTTGCTTATTGGGGGAAATGTGAGAAGGCATAGAAAAGTTGGCCTGACCACTGGAGGAGGAAAGCATCCGAGATCATCCCCCTTTCCACCCCTCCCCTGGAGCAGAACTGGGGGCAGCGTCAGTTCTGGTTGGTTGCAAAGAGGTCGACCTGGGGAACTCCCCACTCCTGGAAGAGCTGTAGGATGACCTCCCAGTGGAGTGACCTCTCATACTGGTGGGAAAGAACCCTGCTGAGGTGATCAGCTCGCACATTGTGGACGCCAGGTAGGTGGAAGGCTCGCAGGGTGATATCGTGGGCTATACAAAACTCCCACAGGCTCAGGGCTTCAGGCATAGGGCCGAGGAGCACATTCCAGGCATAGGGCCAAGGAGTGCATAGGGAGGCACCCATGAGAAGCCAATCGCCCAGGGATGGGAAGATCTGCATCCTCTCCTCTGGAGGTAGGCTGCTACCACTGCCACACATTTGGTGAAAACCCTGGGAGCCGTGGAAAGGCCAAACGGGAAGACTGTAAACTGGTAATGGTCCCCCCATATCAGGAATTGGAGGAAATGCCTGTGTCCCTCGAATATATGGATATGGAAATATGCGTCCTGGAGGTCCAGGGCCATGAACCAATCCCCCGGGTCCAGGGAGGGAACGATAGAGGCCAGGGATACCATCCGGAACCTGTAGTGGACCATAAAACTGTTGAGATCCCATAGGTCTAGGATGGGTCTGAGCCCCCCTTTCGCCTTTGGGATCAGGAAATACCAGGAGTAGAAACCCTTGCCCTGGAATTCTACTGGCACCCTTTCCACCGCCGCCAGGCGGAGGAGGTGTGCCACCTCCTGGTCTAGGAGACGGGCGTGCTCCGGGTCCCCGAGACTCACCCGGGGCAGGGTGTGGGGCGTGTGTGTGGGAGGTGAACTGCAACATGTAGCCCTTGGAGATAGTGTTAAGGACCCACTGATCTGACGTTATACGGTACCACTCCACATGGTAGGCAGATAAACGGTTGCAAAACACAAACTTTATTAACTGGGGGGCTTCCCTGGCAACAAAACCGCCTCTTTCCCTACCTTTTGCCCTTTGAGGGGCCTGGCTGTGGGGCCAAGCGGGACTGACGTTGGGACCTACACCTCTGTTCCCTCGGTCTTTTGGGTGGGGGCTCGTATTTGCTCCTAGCAGGGGGACCCGAAGCCTGTGGCCTGGGCTTGTCCTTCGCTGGAGGGATGTACAGGCCCAAGGTTTGCAGGGTGGGGTGGGAGTCTTTCATCCCATGCAGGTGGACATCAGTTTGGTCCGCGAACAATGCTTTCCCATCAAAGGAAAGGTCCTGCATCAAGGACTGGGACTCTGCAGACAGTTCGGACAGGAGAAGCCACGATGCCCTGCGTATGGATATGGCAGAGGCCATCGAGTGGGCTTCTGTGTCAGCCACGTCTGACGCCACCTAGAGGGCTGCTTTAGCCACTGCCGCTCCTTCCTCTACCACAGCCCTGAACTCCTTTTAGTCCCGCTCCGGGAGGAAAGGTTCAAACTTTGGTAGGGACCCCCATAGATTGAGGTCATACCGGCTCAGTAGGGCTTGATTGTTGGCCACCCTGAGCTGGAAACTCGCCAAGGAATAAACCTTCCTGCCAAACATATCCAGTCTCCTGGCATCCTTGTCTTTGAGGGTGGGCGCAGGATGACCGTGATGTTCCCAGTGGTTCACTGATTCCACCACCGGGTGCCGGGTGGGAATACAGGTACTCGTGGTCCTTAGCCGGCACGAAGTATTTCCTCTCTGCTTACTTGGAGATGGGGGCCAAGGAAGCTGGGGTTTGCCACAGGGTAGTCGAGATATTGGCTACCCCCTGGTGGAGAGGCAGGGCCACCCGGCCCGGTGCCAAGGACGAGATCACATTAAAAAGAGAGTCAGACGGCTCCTCCATCTCCTCAGCCCGGAGCTGGAGATTGGACACCATCCGCTTAAGGAGCTCCTGGTGAGCCTTGAAGTCCTCCTGTGGAAGGGTGACAGTGCTGTTATGGCCTCCTCTGGTGCTGGCGAGGGGACTGGCATGGTGCCTAGGGCATCGGGGGGTACCGGTGGGTCAATGCGCAGGTCAGAGTCCGGGTGTGATGCCATCGGCTCGAGACCCGTTGATTTTTCCCTCTGCCGAGGAGGGGAGGCCGAAGGAGCCTGGGACGCTCTGGCCACCGAGCAAGATCTCGCCTGGGCGGGCATCTGAGGCCACGGTGCCCATTGACACCATTGCCCCTGCCACGGTGTGCCATGCCACTAACCAACTTGGGGCCGGGCAGCGCAGTTTGTTCTCACTGAGCCGCACGACTTGGAGATGGGTGGGTACCAATGCTGAGGTCACCGTTGACTGCATGGTACCGTAGGAGCGGCGAGAGTGACGGTGCCTGCGACAGTGCCGTCCACGTGACCGGGACCTTGACGACGAGGACTGGTACCTGTCCAAGGTGCTGCTCCTATACTCACCCCGGTGGCCGGAGCTACGATGTGCTAGTGCCGGTGGACCGTGAGAGGAGTCCCATGTGTGATGTCTAGTAGAGTGGGAACTCGAGTCAGAGTGTTGACGTTGGTGGCATTGGGATCGGCTATGGTAGCTGCGACGCAAGGAAGAGCATTGGTGGCGCCTGTCCCAGTGCCTCTGTCCCCGGTCATGAGGTGTGGAGGAGCCCCAAGGCTCCCGTGCTGGCGGCAAGCCGGTCAGCCTGAGTGGAGTAGAGGGCTTTCGTGAGCTGCGGGAAGACCTCGTCGAGCGAGGCAGCGAGCGGTCCTCGGAATGGGGACTGTGCCACATCGGGGAGGTCTGTTGTGCTCCCCGTGGCGGCTTCCCTTGAGATCGGGGGCCTGTCTCGGGTGGCGCTCCGGGCACCGGGAGGGTTAGGATGTCATGCACGGCCTGTGCAGCCTCCAATGTCAACGGCATCCTCTCTGCAGGGGAGGCACGCGCGGACGGGACTGAGCTGCTCCACTCAATGCAAGTTGGAGGCCTGGGTCCTGAAGGGGATCGCGGGCTGCCCAGCTTGGGTCCGGCCTCACCCCTTTCCTTCCCTCAGCGCCGCTGTCTTCCCTTGTTTCTTGGAGGGGGAGCGGTGCCGGCTACTGGAGGGGACTTCGCTCCGCACCGAGGACGCGGTGCTGGGCACCGAAACTGTTTGGTGTGCCGGTGCTGGGACCAGCGCTGATTCCATTAGGAGAGCACAAAGCCTAATGTCCCTCTCCTTAGTTTGCAGCTTAAATGATCTACTGATCCTGCAGCGCTCACTTACCTGAGTTTCGCCCAAGCAGCGGAGACACTGATTATGCGGGTCACTTCTTGGTATAGAACTGCGACAGGAGTCGCATGACTTGAAGTCTATGGCACTTGAGAAACTATTCAGCTATTGGAACAACTGTACTACTAAGGCTAACTAGAGAAGCTGCAGCAAGGCTGGAGCATGAAGTTCCGACTACCTTCACTGACGGCAAGAAGGAACTGAGGGTGCGGGAAGTGTGTGGCTCCCCTTACAGTGCAATACAGAGGCGTCACTCCAGGGGTCACAGCGGTGCTCTCCCCGTACAGGTACTGCTAAGGGAAAAACTTCCGGAACCAGTGCACGTGGCGAGCACTCACACCTACTGTGGAATACACATGAGCAATCACTCAAAGAAGAACAGTGGGTGAAACCAGACAGACAATCACTATGCTCTCGAATGAGCTCACACAGCAAAATGATAAAAACAAAGACAAAAACAGGCTATCACCTGTATGTGAACACTTTCCACAAAATGATAACTCTGTATTTGACCTCTCAGTCCTCATCATCAACAGAAGCAGGCACAACACTTTCAAAAGATGAGCCTGGGAACTTAAATTCATAACTTTGCTAGACACTAAATATCATGGTCTTAGAGACATTGGATTTATGGCTTTTTACAACAATCTGTAACCAACTAACCTCCCTTTTTGTACTATGACTTCAGGGGTGTAAACAGGCCACCTCACCCTGATCGGTCCCTTTGCATATGTACAAACTACTCATGCTAAACTATCTGTTCGACCTTGTATTTAGCTGTGATGCTGGGAGTACTTTTCCCAGAAGAGTGCTGTGTAGCTCAAAAAACTTGTCTCTCGTGCCAACAGAAGTTGGGCCAATAAAAGGTATTACCTCACCCACCTTATCTCTCTAATATCCTGGGACTGACCTGGCTACAACACTGCATACAAAAAAGAACAGAGGCAGCCAGGAAGCTGGAGGTTGGGTATGTGTAGCAGCACAGATTCCTGTGCCTTTGGGAACTAGAGTCCAGGGCCACACACAAGCACAGCTAAAGAGAGGTTAGAAATCAGTGTTAGTCATGCAAGAAGTTCCCTCTGTATCACAGTTCAAGCATGGTGACAGGGCAGTGTTTGTGGGATGCTTGCCCCCACTGCTGCTGTGTAGATAAACACAGGACTCCATTTATCAGGGCTATCCAGCCAGTGCTTTTTACTAGCACTAAATTCACACAGATTTGTGTGTGCATGGAAGTTTATGGTTATAGGTACACTATATTCAAATATTCATATTAGCTCAGTCATTAATTTGCATAAAACGTCACCTGAAGTTGTGCAAAACGTGGTCGTTATGAAAAAAGTACTGAGAGAATAACTGGCCAAGGAGCAGGGGAAATGGGTGTTAGTTGTCTGTTGGGGCCCATTGGGGAGTTTTATTCCCCTTACTTGAGCTTGCTTGCTTAACGTAGACTCTTGTAGGGGGTTGCAGACTGGCGGTGTTCATTTGAAAACTGCTCTGCTGCTGCACCCATTTGCTTGGGGGAGAGGGGGGGAAGGAGGGGGAGGCGTGTTGCCAGCTTGCAAGGGAGGCATGATGGTGATCCTGAAGGGGAAGCAGGGTGATGCCAGGTGCTTAAACTATCTGGTTGGATCTCTTTCTGTATCTCCAAGCTGTTATGCAACAAAGTGGGAGTCAGCCAAGTTGCTAGCTGCATGAGCAGGTGCCCTGATGTTTCCCTGTGGGCTGGTAACCACCAGAGGAACCTCTGCTGCTTGGGAATATGTCACAAATGCTGCTGCACTCCACTGAACATGGAACAAATCATGTTTTGGGCCTAGAAGTGGGAACAGGAGCCCTTTCATATTCCTCATGGGGCTGGTCCCACTCATGGGATCTATTGCTATGTTAGCAGAGATTCCCCCAGCCTTTCCCAAAGAGCTTCCTTGAAGATCCACTTTCTTCCAACTGGAAGTCAAACTGGAGGGAGCAGGAGAAAATTTACAGGGGAAATAAAAATAAATGTAATTCCCAAGGAAAAGAATCCCTTACAAAAGCTCACTGACAAGGAGCAGAGGAAACATCTGCTCTCTTCCATGGGGTCAGGGCAGAGTGTTTCAGCAAATATGCCAGCAGGAGGAGCTTTGAGTTAAAAAAAAAAGGAACTGGCATCATCTCACTAGTTCGGATGGAAATACCCTGATATAACTATAGTCCAGAGCAGGGCATCCATATTAGAGGAATCCTATTTACAAGAAGTATTTAGACTTCACTACAAAGGCCACACTATGTTTTTAAAGCTCTGTAGCTGATTTTTTACCTATATACCATCCACACCTATATTATAAATCAACAGCTCCTCCAACAAAAGCTCTTTACAAATGACAACAACCCAGTCCAAAATGACAGAGATGAAACAGCCAGAGGCACACTGCCCTTCAAAAGAAGAGACTTTTTAAAGCTATCAAAATACTTTCCTTCAGAAATCTCACAGAAGCTTTGATCACGTCTAGCTTTCCCAACAAATTGCAACCTCTTCTTCGGTATTGATTGGAAAACCATATCTCCTGTAGACCAGTGCATTCATAGTCAACCACTTCCAACTATATACTGTCTCAGCAGCAAGTGCCCAGATCACTGGATTTTTCCAGCTTGTGCTATGCAGTCTGCTAAAATAAAAAAACTGCTTTACTAATGCTGACATTTGTATACACTACATTCAAAGCTCTGGCAGCTATAGTGTGTTCAACCTGTTTCATGCCACATTTCTGCTAGCATTGGACAGTTTTTAACAATGAGCATTTGCCTGTCAGCTCCAATCAATGTGTCACTTTGCATTAGTTACAGGATGTGGGATATCGATCTGTTCTTGGTTTATAGTCAACTGTGTAACTACATTGAAAAGTGCCTTAGTGCATTCTTTGCATGATGAAATGATTCTTACTGAGCGAGGGAGAGAAGTGTGGTTTTTTTTTTTATAAGGCTTTCAAAGAAAACCCAAGAAATACCATTCATGGAAGGGAAAATTTGCAACATGTGCAGCTTAAAGGTTTTATTAATATTTTAGAAATAGCTAATAACACATACAATAAATCTGAGTCAGGGACTGCTTTTTACCAGAGATTAGAAGAGCACTTAGCACAGTGGGAGCTCTAAGTACTGCTGTGATACAAATAACACTAGAATACAAAATATAGAAAATTGTCATTCGGGTACAGGTGCATGAAGCAGGTGAATAGCATATACAACTGTGTTATAGTTACAAAGAGTATAAATACGTGTGTTAAACTGTCACAAACCATATGTAATTCTTCCTTGTACCAATAGTCTAGGTGAGATTTTTAGGATCCTCTTCTCCTTACTAATGCACATGTAACTTAGAGTATATTTATTTTTCTGAATAGGTGAGTGAGTACCTTGGCCTTTGAAAGTTTATAATATGCAGTAACAAAGGGTTTAAGGCATTGTGTGGTTTAAGGGATAACAGTGTAATCAATGGGTAACACCGTTTTTCTGATTCCGTTGGTAAAGGTTCCTTGTGTAGGCAGGGCAGACATTACTTACCTTGTTTTGTATCTAATAAAGAGTGAACGTTACCTACTACAGTTCTGTACTTTGCCTCGGCATGTACATTCCACCACATTTTTGCCTATACCTGTGCAGAGATCACCAGACTCCACTACATGTAACCTAGTGTAATTTGCATTACTTCTTAATTATTCTAATAGTAAAACTATGTGCCGGGTAGCAAGTGAAAGTGACAGGAATATCTGAGGATATTGAAAACACAATAGCCTGCATAACTTCCCTTTAGCTCTAGACAGAGGCTAAGACAATGCAGATACCAATCTTGCAATTGACTATGACGTAGACTGCTCCGTGAATGAGGCACACAGAAACCAACTTTTCCAGAGAAAGATTTTATTTCTCATATATAATTATTAAATCATTTACACGGCAATATGCTAGTGGAATATTTGTATCCAAAATAAAGCTGTGCTTTATTTTATTTTTAGAATAAAACCAATAAAACACTAAGGGCCAGATCCTGCAGAAGGTGTATATTGACTTCAGTGGATTAATGCTAATTTACACAATTTAAAGATCTGGCCCCAAATTTGTATTTAAAATGGTAACAAAATGAGTTTTGTTTAAAAAAAATTATTCAACTATTATTTCTTTAAAAAAAACACTTTTAATTAATTCATTTCCTGTTTTCCTTCCACTTTTTTCTGTATTGGACAAACTGTTTGGTTACTTTTTCCTGCAATACTTTTTCACTGCAGCTGGATTTCCCTTTATGACCCTGAAATCAAAAGAAATGATCCATTATAATATTAATAAATACTGCATAATAGAAATCATATCTTTAAAAACACAATCATTATGCTATACAAAGAGATAAGACAATTACTTCATAGAACAGGCTCAAAGATTTACCACTCTCTGGTAATATTTTTTTCACTGGCTTGCTCAATTAGGTAGATAATCTGGGGACCTGTTTTCCTTTTCCAGATTTTTTGCCCTTCAGAAGCTCTGAGAATTACTGTGCTGTCTGTAAGACTGATTCTAGATGATGAATTGAAAAGATATACAATGATAAATAAAAAAGCTTTCCAACATTTTATTATGTTCATTAATGTTTAATAATGTGATCTGCAGATATGTAAACCATTTATCTTTATGCTCAGCATTAATAAAAAGCCATGTTATTATACTGGGTTTCAGAATGCCTGCCAATTAAAGATGATAACATTGTGGAAGTTTGCTTGACACAGTACATTGGAATGTAACAGATTAAAGTGAGTTAAGAAGCATGGTCATAGAAGCTTTTTGGGTTTGAGTTGGGTTTTTTTCCCTCAAGATTTATTGTTGTACTGGAAAGTGTTGGTTAATGCATACAAAATTACACATCACTAAAATACTACAGAATTGTTTCCCTTAGGACATATTTTGTACTTTCTATCATTTGGGAGGGACCTTTGAGTGTGGGAACAGATGAGAACAAATTACAGTTACTCAGTCATGATTTCTTCAGTCAGGTGAAATTACCATCTGCGCCAAGGGAACAAAAAAGGCCTATGTACTGTAAATCCCACTTAAACCTTCAAAATAGAGTTTAAATAGAAATTAAGCAGTGCATAGGCCTTGCACAGGTCTTCTGGTCTGGGGCTATAAATACTTCCAGCACAGAGTGCAAGAGAAGGTGTAATTCTTCCTTCTACTATTGCTATTACAACAGCTTCCCTAACACTGCAATGTTTTACTTGGTACACCTTGCTAATTAGCCACTGAACATTTATATGTGGAAAATAGATGGTTCTGAAGCAACCCCCTAGATCCGGAAACCCTGAAATTTCAGGAAATTCAGATCTGGTTCTAGATTTGAACTCTATAGTCTATGCCTGTCTCTAATATGTAAATCAGTGATGGGTGCAAATCAGAAAGTATGGACATTTGAATGTTTATCTCTAGTTCTCTGAATTGTGATTCAGTCTGTGCACATGAAGTGAAATCTTGATCCCAATAAAGTCAATGAGAGTTCCGCCACTGACTTCAATTGACCCAGGATTTCACCCAAGAAATTTCCAATCCTCTTGTAAAACTTCCAGTACTCCCTGGTAGCCAGGCTGGCAAGTCCATAAAAACAGCCTGGGTGTGTCCTGGGTGAAACCAGGAAGTCCAGAGCCCTATGAAAATTAAATACAAAACCAATGAACTATGATTGTATTGATCTCAGAAAATATTCCATTTTAATTGGTTCAAATTTTAAGCAAAGATCTGTGTAAAAATTCTCTCATATTCTTATTTTATCTGAACAAGCTAGCAAAGCCATAATATAAAAGGAAAAAAACAAAGGAATTATATTTGATGCAGTGTTGATACTGAAGCTTATGTATATTTTGCTATGTAGGTTTTATGTTTTATTCAGAATTGGTATGATTTTTCTTTGCCAAATAGAAAAGAAAATGTGAAAGACAACTGTTTTTACTTTAGTTACAGAATGCTTACAATTCATAAGTGGCAGAACAACCTACTTTAGATACGAACTTTAACACATGAAGCAACCCTCTCAGTCCTTACCCTCTCAGTCCTTACCTTACCTCCATTTTCTGGAGAAAATGTGAACCAAACTCTGTCCTGATTGATGTGCTATGCAATCTCCATAGCTTCAGGGGTCACCTGAGGAACATATCATCAAACTCTCTACATATATTAACGTGTAAGACCCAAACTTAGGTTTACTTGGAAAGCATATTTAAAATAAGTGTTGGGATAAAATAAATACATTTTTTGCAATATGCCAATATTTGGTTTGCCAAAAATTTGACATTCCCCTCTCAGTTAACATTACTACAAATGGAATTGTATTGATGGAACCGAGAAGGGGATCTGGTTTATAACTCTCAAATATGCTAAAAAGAACCCTAATAAATTAAAAATCCAGATGTTGAGAGAAAATAAAATATCATTAAATTCTGCTACTTACTGATCATAGGATAAAGCTAAGATGCATGCCTCCATTGTGGTCTTCTTGGTGTTTCAGTGATCACGCAAATGAAAAAATAGTGAAGAGGCACTAAGTTGGCCCTTGACTACATTAGTCACCATACAGATGTTTGTATTCATATGGGAATGATCCATTGGACATGATTTGTACACAAGGGGAAAAAAAGCAAATATAACAACAATCCAGTAAATTTGCTTTATGCTTCAAATTTTCTTGATGGTCACTTAATTTGTGGGAGCCCTTGCTGGCAACTATGCAGCACCAGCACGCGTCATTTTCATCTGATTTTCAAAGGCATATTTCCTTTGCCTTGACAGTTTTCACGAATAATTAAATGGAAAAATTCTGGCTGTATTTTTACATAAAGGATGAGCTAATTAGAACCTGAGTCCTCCCTTGAACAAGGTGAATACTGCAAAAAAGTATCTGTGAACATTCATTTGAATGCTTATTTGAGCCGTTCATGATTGAAAATAGTCTACAAGGAGTATCATAGCAATTCCTGCTCTGTACAGCAGAATTTCAGTTTCATAAACAGAGGCCCAGATTGTTTCCCCAGTATCTGCACATAGAAGGGCCCTCCACATGCAGAACTCTCTTCCTCTGCATGGAAGGGGCACTATAGCCCTTCAGGAGCGCTGTTTCCTACACTCACCTTTCCCCACCTCATCCCAGACCTTGCAGGACTCTCTGCACAGTCGGGGATCCACACAAGAAAAGCAGGAGGCGGGTGGTGAGCTGGGAAAATAAAGGGTTTGGGGTAGGATGCTCCTGTAGCCCTATATAACTTATATAGCAAAATTAATAAAGCTCTAGGCTGGGTTAATATTTCCACAGTCTCCAACAGGGAGCTTGGAGGGAACCATTGCCAGAGGGAATCCCTGTCCGTGCAGTTCCAATGGGAGCTGGGCTGGGGGCAGTGGCTGTTAGGAACCAGAGTAACTGCATGAACACTGGGCTTTCACATGAATGGGATCGGCTTTTCCAAAATAGGAGGACAGCAGGGCAATAGGGGATAATTTCTGTGGAGGATTTTCACATAAAAAAGTCCCCTTCCATTGCTTTCCAAACAGGCCCAAAGGAAGTACATGCAGGGACATTTTGCTCTGTGTTTGTACAGCACCTAGCGCAATGGGGGTCTTGGTCCATAACTAGGGCTCCTAGGCATTACTGCAACACAAACAAAAATACCATTAAAGCTAGCCAAGGATTCTACACAAAGTTGTGTGATCATTTCTCAATCTATAAGCTATCTTTTCCACTGGTGAAACTTCTGAAGTCCACTCCTGTCCTGTAGGGACTTATTCCGATTTCCATTGCTGTGCAATATAGAAATTAAATTTTTTAAATGAATTTACTTCAGTGGAGCTCATGCCCCTTTATTTGTTTTATGTGAATGCTCTAGTGTATGAGTTTATTGGCAGGAATGATCACAAAAATGGCAGATTTTAGGTGAACATTGCAGGGTATTCACAGAAAGGGAAATGCCAACATTCATACTAGAAACCTGTTTCTAAGAGTTAGGCTAATCCAGTCCTGGAGCAGAAATATGTCACATGCTCTATGTTTTCAATCAAAACCACTTGTATTTCAGATACCAAATAAACCACTCGCAAACAAGCTACAAAAGAAAAAATATTTGCAGAAATTATTCTATGAATAATTTAGAACAACAGATAAATGAGACAAAATTTCAATCTGTTTGCAGAAATTTAAACAGAAAAAGATGTGAAACTGGTTGAATAAATCACTTGGTACAAATGATTTTCCCAGCTGCAGTTGTGCTTACCTAGTAGAATCTATTGCAATGGACTTTTATGCTATAATGTAATTGGGAACTGAATGCAGATCCCTTTTAAACAATAGGAATGCAAGTGTTAGAAAGGCAGTTTTGGGACTTCCTTGTAACTGCTATAAATTAGTATGAAGCTGTCCAAGTGCTATAAAGTGCTGCCTCACCAGCCCCGCGGCTGCTGGAGCATTGCTGTGACTTGCTTAAATCAAATTAATGACGGAATAAGACTTCTCAGTCTTCAAGAGGACTGAAATTGCATTATTGAGACTTAATATGGTACTTAGCAGTGAAATGTGCTGGTCTTGTCCCAGTCGTGGGTTGTCAATGAAAGCGAATATTGTACTGACAGCAACTGGAGACAATCCTTTAACTTAAGCAGTAAAGTTATTGCTATTGGATACAATGCTCTCTAGTTCAAGTGAAGGGCAGAATCTTCACAGACGGAACTTGTATATATAATGGTAATACATGGACCACAAATGTTCAGCAACAAAACGGATGGTGGGCTGTTAAGAGACTTTCATGCCAGGCCAGAACATGCAGATATGCAGTCCCCTTGCACTTTATTACAACTGGAACCAACACTTTAGTGCTGCTGTTGTTGTTTAGATTAGGACTGATGATGTGATATTCCTGTTGGAGTATTTAATTCTAGGGCTTCCCTGGAACTGGATGAGGGACAGTCATATTATGGCTAGATCCTGCAAACCCTTATTCACCTGGATAGGTCCTAGAGACATGAGCAGTTCCAGTACACTGAGGAGGCTGGCCAGACAGTTGACTGTGGAAGAGACAGGGGAACACTCACTAGATGGAGTGAGCTCAGAATGTCTCCCCAAAGTGCGTGTGAATGGGAAGGGATTGGGTTCTTGGGGGCAACTTTGCTGCTCTCCACTTTACTGATTGCAGTCATAGATGGGAGAGTAGGTATTTCAGAGTGCTGGCTGACTCTGGTGGAAAGTGGAAAGAAGGAAGGAATTGTCTCCCCTTCTGTCAGCCAATGAAACTCTTCTCTTCACTGTGAGAGACAATACCTCCCCCAAAGTAATTTCTAATGAAGTCATGGCTAATATGGCAGTAGAAAGGCATCTGAGATTACATTTACAGCCCTTAAGGATTCCATGCATTGTCTCTGTGGATGCTCTCAAACATCCCTCCTATGCCCTGGATGCCAGTACCACTCCTTGGGCACTGAGCATGGTGAGCTGCAGAGCTCCCTCTGCACTGCATCTGCTGAGTGGTTGCATCACAATTTGGCCATCTGTGATTTCTCAGCTGTGTCCATCAGACAATCTGAAAACACGTGCGCAACTGAAAAAATAAAATGCATCTGACAAGCATCAGCCTCAAGTAGAATCCACCTGGAAAACAGCTAAGCACACTTCTCACTCTTACCCCATCAGGAAAAAACTGAAAAAGTTAGTCTTCCAGAATCTATGTCATACAAGAGGAAGGGACTTCAAGAGGCAAATGCCCACCATTGGAAGTTGTCTGACCCCAGTTTCCAGACTTGCAAATCTATTACCAAAGGTATGGTTAACAAAAGTGCTCCAATGACAGAGCATATATAGAGCAAAATCCAGACCTTTATTGCACTCCAAAGGGAATTGATACTCAGAAAACAGGTGCCATATATTCCCAGTTAAACTGCACTGACATCACTGAGCAAGCAGGAACCCACCACACTCTGTACTAGCCGTAGCTTCCAACAGGTCTTCAAACGGTAACCCCAAGAAGTGCATATTGCAACAAAAGAATATAGAGGTCATAAAAGCCTGGATAATTGTGGCCACGCCTGCAATACAGAGAAGTGGTTGAAATTATTTAGCCAATGCAGATGAAAAAGGGTACTTCTAACTATTGATACTACATAGGAATTTGTTAAAAATTAGGGGTCCAGAAGCAAACACAAACTGAGACTTTTTTACAAAAGGCATGCATACCCCTTTGACAATGGGTGCAGATACCCCCCTCACTACACTCTCAAGATGCTTCCAACTACTCATCAGCTCCATTTTAATTTGGTCTGACAGTGTTCTAACAAGTTTAGTCTTGTCCATACTCCTGTTTTGGCAGGCAACGGGACACTGCATGAGAGAAGTGAAAAAGTGACGAAGAACTGCATATCATCATATACTCATGGTGTTGGAGACCTACTGCGTCTCACATATGTTGAGCAGGAAGAGTGACAAAAAGGAACTTTGCAGAATCTCTCATAAGAGCATTGTCAGGGCAGAAAAAACAATTGCCTAGCACAAGCTTCAGGATCCTCTAGTCTGAGAGGAAAGAGTGGACCCACTTGGTGGTAACCAAGTCCACTACTGCCAAGTTCAGCAAAACCTAATGGTCAGTGGTACTGAAGGTTGCTTAGTGATCTAAAATAGCTAAGAGGAGACAATCAAATGGTTAAACTAGTGCAGTCTACGTGTTAGATTGAGATTAAAAATAGTTTAAAAGGTATCAAAATTGTTCCAATACAATCTTCTCAGTAACCTGGCTCAAATGAGGAAGATTAGAAATATGGCAGTAGTTGGCAAAATTGATATAAAGTGACGACTTCTTAAACATGAACCTAACACTTATTTGTGAAAAAGTGGATCCTTGGCAATGATTTCTTTCAGGAAATCTTAACCAGTAGTATACTCAATAACTCCTTCAAAGGAAGCCATAAGGAGCCGGAGTCTACTAGCTCATAGGTTTCCCTGCTCCTAAGTGGGCAGCTGAGGAGGCTGGGTATGCTAGCTCTATGTCATTCCAAAGACCCCCTAGCATAAGGAGTATATTGGGGATATGCAGGGGGTTTGTGGTTGGGATATGCTGTGCTCTAGCAGTCTTTGAGGGCATAATGGCCTCTAGGGAACCTTTTACTAGCCAGAACATGGAGCAGCCCTGAGGCTACTCTTAGGCCTGGTCAACGCTTAAACCGTAGGCTGACAGCTATGGTGCTCAGAAGGGTGAAAAATCCACATCCCTGAGCACTATAACTACCTAAATCCTGGTGTAGGTGCAGGGTAGGTCGACAGAAGAACGATTCCATTGACCTAGTTACTGTTGCTTGGAGAAGTGATGTTCCTACAGTGACAGAAAAACCCCTTCTATCACTGTAGGCTGTGCTGCATCTACCCTATAGGATTATGCCAGCATAATGTCCTTGTAGCGTAGACATGGCCTTAGTAATGCTGGGAGCATATTCAGGCCTGAATATCCTCCTAGGATTAGGTAAGAGGAGCAGAAAGGTGGCAAGTGCTCCAGTGTATCTGAAGATTTATCCCTCAGCATGTGTAACCTATCAAAACTCAGAAATGATGTACTTCCTGCCCACCCTCCCAAAAAAGGATTTGCTACCACAGAGACAGCCAATCCAATAAAATCTGATCATTCTTGTCTGCAAAGTAGATAGAAAATATCTTGCAGTGAGAATCACCTTGTTCTGTTTTGGGGCAAGGATAACCTGGATTCCCTATTTTGTCCTCCACCCAGAATAGTTCTACTAGTCAGGACTTTGTGGACTCTATGGAGTAGGTATGAAAGCTTTCTTTGCCTTCACCACAGTCATGGCCTTTTTCCAGGGCCACCCAGAGGATTCAGGGGACCTGGGGTCTTCGGCGATGGGGGGCCCCGCTTCGGTGGTAATTCGGTGGTGGTGGGTCCTTCCACTCTGGGACCCGCTGCCGAAGTGCCCCGAAGACCCACGGCGGGGGCCCCCTGCCGCCAAATTACCGCCGAAGACCTGGCACTTTGGCAGTGGGTCCTGCTTCGGGGTAATTTGTAGGCGGGGGGTCCTTCCGCCCTGGGATGGAAGGACCCCCGCTGCCGAAGACCCGGAGCGGAAGAAGTTCCAGGAACCCGGGCCCTGCGAGAGTTTTCCGGGGCCCCCGGAGCGAGTGAAGGACCCTGCTCCAGGGGCCCCAAAAAACTCTTGTGGGGGCCCCTGCGGGGTCCGGGACCTGGGGCAAATTGCCCCACTTGCCCCCCCCTCTGGGCGGCCCTGCCTTTTTCTGTCATTTGCATACCACTACACTTGAAATGGTGAGCTATTTTCAAATATTTAAAGTGTGTTTTACCACTTAAACATACTTGAAACACAAAAATCACTAAGGCATATCACTGTCTCGGAAATTTCTCCATATGGCCTTCCCAGCAGTCTAACTAGAAAGTTTAGCTAAAGGGAACATAAAAAGTAATATAAAGTTTAGAAAGCAGGATCATATAAGAGTTCTTATACTTGCTTACTTAGCTGTTCTACCAGGTATTGTTTGAGACCCGATATATAATTTGTCACACAGTACACTGTGTTTTAGTTAAGTGCCTGGTTAATTGCATTGATGGTTAGATGCTGTACAATGCAAGAAGAATATGAATTAGAACCATCAAAAATTCTAGATTTCACTCTAATATGGACATAAATCTCCTTAGCAACATATTATTTTCTTAATAAGTACTCCCAGCAATGTCACTTTTCCTTTTAGAGTGTCACAAAAGAACAGTTTGGTGGAGAAGAAAAGAATGAAGCAGGATAATGAAGGATAATTCTTGCCTGGTCCAAATTAAGAATGAGAAGACACTTTGACAGGGAAAGAAACATTAAGATTAAGATTACATTAAAAAGTAGAATTAATGTTTCTTTAAAATAATTAAAGAATACAATGGCTTTAATAAAACAAAACCACCTCTACCCTCACTGCTCTGAGCTGTTAATGGAATGGAATGGTGAACACTCCACTGCGTATGATATCTATTCTAAAAAGTGATGTGCGAATCATCAGCCAGCTAAGTGACTTGACTGACCAAACATTCCAGGATGATTTATATATTTCATAATGCACCCTCTTTCAATGTGCTGAATGCTTGCAATTTGCATACATTTATAAGGTAAAATTTACCTCTCTGCAGAGTGCCAGGGGGTTAATACATAGGGGTGCATTTCATCCATTGTAAATCCATGGTTTCATCCATTGTGAATCCATGCATTTAATCCATTGTGAATCCATCTCCAAACACTGTGCACACAAGTTGTAGTGCATTAAAATATATCCTTTTCCTGGGGTTTGGTTTTATTGACAAAATGAGCTCACAATGAAACAACATAAAATCCAGCCCAAGCTATCTCTCTAGATGTGACTGCTTACAACAAGACTAATGCAGGATTTCTCAGCACCCATTACCCCCCTATTCTCTCCTTTAGTAGAGCCACTCCCACCTATCTTCTATTTGGGTGGAATTATGAGTCACTTGCAACAGAGATAGATTCAACAAAAGTTATTTAACGTTTTCCATCAGATCATCACTTGCTAACAAGTTGAGGTTTTGCTACAACCGCTGCCAATGAGTTGCACTTGTATTTTGCCTGTTTAGCCCCAGATCTGTAAGCAGTCTACGGTGTTACATGAGCCATGAAGAGCTACAAAAGAATGCTTTTTGAAAGGCGATAGAAGGTATCGGAGAAGACAGCAGAAGTTTTATCTTTCACTCTACAAGTTTCCATAGCCATGCAGGTCAGTTTGAGACATGTCTGGGTAAGAGGATGAGTAAAGACATAAAATTGAGACTCATCTCCATGGTACATATATTTCCCCCCCATGTAGATTTGTGAACTGTGCTGCTCAGCCATATTCTTCCCTTAAAAAGGGGAGGCAGTGACACCACACAGTAGATATGGCTTCACAACACAAGATACTGCAGCTCTTTCCCCAAATGTTTTTGTAATTCTCTTAGACCCATACCTCCAGCCATGCAACAGTGTGTCCCTCTATATTGACCCCTCTAATAGAGGTAATAAACTTTGTGGAAACTTTCAGTAATATTAACTTCTATGAGTTTCTAACAGAACCCAATTCTGCAGGATCTCTTGCACACTGCTGCATAAATGGGAGGGGGATGGGACACAGGTGAGCCAGGGAGAAGAGCAAGCAAATGCAGTGTTAGTGGATCTTATGCTATATAGATCTACCAGCCATTGCCCCCTCCAGAGAGGCATTCAGAGAGCAGTGGCCACAGTTTCTACACACTAAACCAAAATACCTATGATCAGACTAGGGTGACCAGATGTCCCAATTTTATAGGGACAGTCCCAATATTTGGAGCTTTTTCTTATATAGGCACCTATTACCCCCCACCTCCTGTCCCAATTTTTCACACTTGCTATCTGGTCACCCTAGATCAGACAGGTTACTTTTATGACACCTGCTAAAGGGAATGACTGTTTTAAAAAGATAACCTTATTGAAGAAAAGATTTCCATTGTAAGGGGGAAACTGAACAGATTTTTCTGAAGAAAAGACTCTTGTTGCAAATGCTAATAGTGCTATCTTTATGTAAAAACTATCCTATTACACATTTCCGAGATTGAACTATGCACCAAATAGAACCTTAGCTCATGTATCCAGATGTGCAATGGCTAATCCTGTAGTCCTCACTCAGGCAAAAGTCCCACTGAATTGAATAGAAAGTGGTCTGCGCAAGGTCTACAAGATAATCCCACCCGGTGAAATTCCTTCCCCACAATGATACAGATTGAATTTTCTGATTTATTTCAGCCTGTCCAAGAGGAAGGTTCATCCTGTTAATGAGGCATTCCTTCTCTATATCAAGAAGTGATTATGTTTTAGCCAGAGGGTATCATGCCACCTGTGACCAAACCTCTAGCTTCCAATTATCCCTGCCAAACTGCACAAAATAGAAACAGCACTGAACACCACTTTTAGTGATGCAACTTATGGTATAATACATCTGTAAATAATTCTTATGTCACAGAGTAAAAGGGTGAAGTGGTTAAAAGCACTTAGATTACAAAAATGGAACTGGGGTATAATGCTATGTCAACAGAACCTCTAGATATTGCAAGCCAGACCCCGATCTCAGTTAGACCAGTGTAAATCTAGAGTAATTCAGTTGAAACCAACATAACTTTAGCAAATGTCATGTTAGCAAATCTTGCCTATTTTTGTCTTTAAAAAATGGAACACCAATAGTGCTGTTAAAGTAAATACGTTATAACTATGGTGGAATATCAGGTTAATGGTTTTTTTTCTGCCAGTCTCATAGATAGGTTGCATTGAAACAAGGTCTACTGTTTCATTCTGTTGCTTTCATTACATTATTATATATTTCTAAAGGTATGTTAACAAATCTTATTTTTAGCGATTCATAACTTAGTTAATTTCATGTACATTTGCTTTGAATGTGGCATGAGAAATTTAATGTATGTACATTTTTTCAAAGGGACCTAGCTGCAAACCATAGGGAGGCAAAACTCCACGTTCACTTCCTGGGTGAGAGGGGTCAGTGCCTGTAAAGCCTGCAGGCTCAAACCCTAAGAAATACTTTGGTTGTAGTTTTAAAACTCTTTTTGGCTTATGTCTTCAAAAATGCAGTCGCCAATCCGTAGTTCTCACTCAGGCAAAAGTCCTACTGGATTAAATGGGAGGAAATAAGAAAAACAAACTAACCCCCCCCAAATTTTAAACACTTGACATTTTTGCAATCTGTAGGGAATGATGCTGTTATTGAAAACTATTTTTAAATCAAGTTATTAAAGCTTGGCAGCAGGTGTGCTTGTATCTATATCTACTATGTGAACATCTTCATTAAGAAATGGCATCTTAGTCATTACACTATCATCATACAACTCTGCATGTATTTGCATGCCCAAAATGATACACTTGTTTTAATACCAGAGGGTGAGCAAAAGGGGCAGACAGGATCTCTGTGAAAGTGTTTATGAATGCATGAATTGTGGCAGCTCTATTGGCAAAGTATCAAATCTAAAGGATTTACTGATCCAACAGGTGAATGAAGCATTTGATGCTCTTGCATTGACATTGTATCCTGTCCAAAAGAGCCATTATGGTATCAGCAGAAGTGTCTCATATATTCTGTTAATGCACCATGTGAAATCCACAATAATATAATTGCTCTGTTGGGTCTGACAGAGACCTAAGTACAATTCACTGGCAATAGCAATAAGCATAGTATTTGGTAATCTTTTAATTCAGCTATTCAGAAAATGAAATTTAATACAAAACTGACTAAAACAATATCAATAAGAATTGTATTTTTACTGGAAAAAAGCAAGGGACTTCAAAGTAAAGGTTTTCAATCCATTCTCAATGTCCTGACTCCTGGGGCAAATTCTACCCTCAATGGCACCCATTCAAGCCTACTGAACTCAGCCCCATTGAGTTAAATGGGCTGCATGGGTGTAACTGAAGACCTTTTGTACGGTTTCCTTCTGAGACCCCCTATAATGCCTGAGCTAGTAGCAGTATCTCAAACTAAAATATAAAAGCCTTAAATATAAGTTTCTTGGTGTTTGTCAGCTTTAGTTAGCACACTAGTATTATTTTAGCATATTTTTGTATTTCTTACTGTTTTTTGGGTCAGCATAAAAATACTGGATAACTCTACCTCAGTTTGGATCAGAATAACTTCAACAGACTTGGTAAACAATATCAGTGTGGCCACAGACCACAGCTATATATTTGTACTCAATTATTATTAATTCTTATGATGATTTGCTTTATAGTGCCCAAAATATACTTAGAGATTTACAGAAATATGTAAAAAGACAAGGCCCCTGCAACAAAGGTCTTACAGTCTAATATTAGAGATGATGTGATGAAAAGAGGACAAACAGTAGAGGATGTGGAGGAAGGAGGACAAGGGTTACAATTATGTGGTGGCTCAGTTTGGGCATATGCACATTTTGGGATTGTTTAATGAATATTGAGAACTTGTTTTTTTAATGAACTCACTCACTTCTTGAAGGTGCTCTCACAAAAGTGAATTTGAAGGAGTGAGACAAAGGATGAGATTTTGGTGGATGAGATGAGGTTACAAACACGTGTGGGGTGGGGAGTGGTATGGAAGAAGGTATAGATGAGAGTGTGGGAAAAGGAAATTAAGGGAAGGCAGTTTCAAGGCTGGCATTATTTGCAGAGTGGAGGGAGGCAGGATGAATTCAGTAGGACAGTGTCAGAGATATTCACAGGGCCAGATGTAGGGCCTGAATATGATGAAAACTAGTTTGACCTTGATATGCAAGCCAGTCCATTGAGTGAGTCAAAGATGGGGGAGGTAATAACATGGTTTGTAAGATGGCTAAGGAAGATGTCAGGGTTTTGGACAGGCTGGAGGAAAGCAATGTGGATATCAAGTCAGCTGGTGAGAAGCGGGTTACAGGAGACAAGGTGGAAGAGAATATGAAGGCATAGACAAGAGATTGAAACATTGGACAAATAGGAAGGTGGGGGAATTTTAAATATGTTGTGGAGTGAGCAATGGCAGGATTTTATCCTAGCCTGGATGTAAAGAAAAAAAGGAGAAGGAAGCTTTGAAATTTATCTTTGCATTGCAAACCTGGGAATGGCCTTTTTGTTGACAGTAATGGAGAATGGTTGAGCAGAAAAGGATTTAGGAGGGAAAATTACAAGACGGCTTTGGTAATCCTGAGTTGGAGCTGTCCGCAAACCATCCTAGATGAAATGTTAGTGAATACAGGAGAAAGCAGGCAAATCTATTTCCTCTGTCACTAGCCTCACAAGACTCTCTCACTAGCAAGAAGGTTCAATTTCCAACCATACTTAATGACATCTATGGAAACAAATTAGATGTTTTAGGCAGGTGAGGTCACTCCCTTAGGTTTTAGGCCACCAAGGTGACAAATGGTTCCTCTCATAGAAAATACCTTAAATAAAAACGGATAGCCATGGAAGGGCAGAAGTGATTTATGGCAACTCCTTTAACATTTGTGAGGAAATCATATTTCCTCACACAAAACTCATTGGGTTTGTAGTGGAATTGACAAACATGCATGATTCTGAGACATGATTTGATTCTATGTACAACTGGATTACTACACTCCTGAATGAAATATATTGTTTGTGACTCCAAGCCCACAGGGTTAGTCTAATACAGCTGGGCTTCCAACAAGACAGGATTGTGAATCCAGGATAAGGGAGTATGGTGCTGCCAACATTTTATAAAAGTGTATGGTACATGTGCTCTGTACCATTTATGGCTCTAAGTTAGCAATGCTCTGGCTATGGCTGCGGAAGCATTTACATTCTAAGCACCTGATTTCAAATACTTATAAACTGAATAAAGTGTACCCTTGGACTGAAATTTCTCATATTTCTTTTCAGCCTTAAGATTATTTAGGTAGAAAATTTAGTAAATCAAAAATTGCCAAATGGGATTTTAAGTGTTAAACACATCAGGTTCTTTTTTGTACTCAGATAACTCAAAACCAATAAACTTTTAAAACTCTGAACTTCTTATTCTTAGTTCTCAGTGAGGACATGTGTATTTGAGGCGAGAAGGAACCATTGTGACTATCTAATATTATGTAAGACAGGCCATAGAATGTCACCCAGTGATTCCTGCATCAAGCAAGATTCTGACTGGGCCTTTCAGAAGTGCACTGTCTGGGGAGAGTGCAAGGAACTTTTCCCACTCTCTTTGTGTGACCCCCATAACACAGGAACTGCTTCCTGACAGGGGGCAGGAAGAATGGTGATGAAAAGGAGCAGAGCTGGCCCTTAGGCTGCTGCACAAGAGGCTGTAAGTTGCATCTCATCATGGGGCATAGCTTCTGAGAACCCTAGGATGCATTTTGGACCACATCCTGTGGTCAGCTAATGCTAGTTTGTGCAGCTCTGGTGGAGCAATGTAACCGTAGCATCGTGAAAGGCCAACAATCCCTCACTACCAGGAGCTCCTTAGAGCCAAAGACAGCTAGCTTAAGAGAAAGCTGCTCTGATTTACACTGCGGACTCGGGGGAAGCAAAGATGGCTTTATGCCACCTCCTCAGCTGTACTGAGAACAACTTGGTCACAGTTCAGAATCCAGACCCCTGGATCTGAGGCAAAATGTCTCCTGATGCTCCCTCAGGAATGGCACAGCTCTGCAGTATCCCCAGCATGGGACTGTACTTACAAGACACAATCGAGCTCTACATTTTTTAACAAGCCACTGTGCTGTGTTTGTATATACCAGTGGTTCTCAACCTGCAGGCTGGGTGCGGCCCAGTTAGCACACCGCTACAGCCCAGCTGTGTGCTAAAGCCCACACAGCCCCATGCAGCAGGGTCTGGGGTCCATTGAAAGAGGGCACTGGGAAAGAAGGATTTTCCTCATTAGGTAAATCTCATAAAGGAAAGGGGAAAAAAAATCTTGGCCTCAGTTAGTGTTGTCCAACCAAGATGGAGCATATAATATACTTGGTGCCGCTCTCCTGAAAGCATACTAGAGAAGCTGGAGAGAGCTATGATGTATTTTTCTGAATACCACATTGATAAGTGTACCCAAGTTTTGGTCTATGAGTAGAGTGTGCATACAATATTAGCTATTGAATTTCACCTGGTACTTTGGGAACCATTCTTTCTTATCTCCATTCCACAATTAATATCCAAAAGGAGAGAGACTCCCCGCGCCCCCTGCAATGAAAACCATTGCATTCAGAGGAGACTGGATGTCTTCACATCAATGTTGATTTAAGACTTCAAACAAGACGGATGGGAAGAATTCCCATGGATTTATTTAAATAAAAGAGAAGTTATGTTTAAACATTAAGGCTAGGACACATGATGCTAAAAGCCAGAAAAAAGTCTCATTTAATGTAATGTCATCTCCTTAAAACCTGTCACAATAATAAATGGTGATGACACAGGGTTAGATCTCCCACAGTTTGGTCATGTTGTGCTTGGTGCAGAGGGAGAGCAAAGGTGGCTTTAAATTGTCTTTATGGTCCCCTAATCTTTGAGGAATTCAGTTGGGCATGAGTCTGGTCCCCGTGTAAGTTAGAGCAGCCCTAACCTAGACCAGCCTGCTCAAAGAGTCCAGCAGCCAGCCATCAGAATGCCCCAGCAACACCCTTTCACTCTTGGAAACTTGCCCTCTACTGGAGGCCAGGAATGGGGTGGCATAAAAGCTGTAACGGTGGCTCTATACCACCTGAGGATTCTTCCACTGCAGAAATCAGCCATGCCAACAGGATTCCAAACGTGTTGCTTATGTGAAAGCAGGGTTGGCAAAAACCATTAATACAGACACCTGGAATAGTATCCAGGAAGCAACACAGGATATAGCGGAACAGGTCACTGATCCCTGCTCATTTCCTTATAAATTCAGTTACTGGAGAAATGTTTCCCACATTGCAAGGCAATGATGGTATGATGATTACTGTTTGCTACCTGGCTCATCCTGTTTCCTTTTACATATGGGCGTATAGCCAGACATGTTTCTAACTATTCATATTCATATTGTTGGAGAGGTGTGTCAGGAATGTTGTAGGGCAGTTGCTTAATGTTTGTGTCCCTGTCTACATGGCCTAACATGTCAGCGTGGATGAGTGATGTGATATCTGATGAGGACTATACAGTGGTGGGGCTGTGACATTGCCTACTGCTATGAATGCTACAGAAATTGCTTTTCTAAGACTTGTAATTCCTCTGCCTCGAAACAATGTGATCCTGGGGTGTGTGGATTCACTTTGGGTTTACAGGTATGTTTTCCAGGCCAAGGCTACTACCTAGATAGTATGTATTTTCACACCCCTGAACAGGAAAGTTGCAGCGCTGTAAAGTGCCAGTGTAGACAAGCCCTCATATCACAATTATATACAGAAGAAGAATATGGGGGGGTTACAGGGTGCTCCTCCAAGGTACAGAACGTCACAATATATACTACCTGTATGGCCCCGAGGATGTCACATGGGCCACAACTGTGTGCTGCTTGGGTCACAGGTTGAGAGCGACTGACCTATTTTAAATCTAAATACACCTACTATGTTATATTGTCTGAAGTTGCTTGTCAGCCTGAGTGATTATAGGCATATGATGGGTGAAAAGAGTTAGCAGTTATGTGTACACATTTCAGATTGTAAACTATATCTCTAATCTATCTGGTAAATAGGTATATTTTGATTCAAAATACCATAACTGTCTTGAGAAAGTCTTGTAGGCTTTCTGCAAGTTAAAATCTCTCGCTTTATATAATGTAATGATTCACAGCATCATTATATTAATATGGTTATTTGTATTTAACAGGTTATAAGGCATATACTATTGTCAATTCCCATTATGAATAATTTAAATATATTGCAATTGAAAAGAAAAATGCACACAAAGGCCCAATTTGCAACACGGTCTGAAGATTTAAAGACCCCCCCTCAAGCACACGCACCAGCTTTTTAACAACAAGAATGCACTACTGTAACACAAAAAAAGTTGAATAGAATTTTAAATTTTAAAGGAGTACAATATTAATTCATGTTAATGGAAACCACAATTTTAATTCTGACAAATTACCCTTAGTTCCCAAACACACATTTCAGCTTGAAGCAAGTGTGTTTGGTTGTATTACTATAATCCGCCTAAAAAGAAACTTTAGATGGAAATGTGGTCAGATCCTTAACCACAGCAAAACACAGTGGGATAAATTCTGTTTGCAGTTTACATACCCACAACACCATTGGTGGACTTCCATACAATTGCTCATATAACATGCTTTAATTTGCCAGCAGGACCTAGGAAGGGTGGACAGTCACTTTAAGGTGGGTTCACTCATTCTTTTTGGAGAGATCTCAGAGGATTCAACAGGCAATTGTTTTTCCTATCTGAGAATTCTCACTTATGGAGTCTCACAGGGGTTAACCTTGTCAGCTCTCTTTTTCCATGTGTACATTTTGTAAAGCCACAGGGAGAAGATTGTGAGATATTATAGGCTACTGTGTCATCAATATGCTGACGATTCTCAGTTATGTCTCTCTCTTACAGTCTGGAGAGAGTTGTTTCCATGATCCCCTTCCAGACATCAAATAAGCACATTCTTAACTTTAAGCACATGCTTAAGTCTCACTGAAATTAAGCATATGCTTAACTACTGTTATGTTGTCTGAAGATAGGTACTGTATATAAACTATTTGGTTTACGTTTAGTCCAGAAAACATGGATTTGATGCTTGGAAAAGCATTCCTGAGAACTTCCAGGGACCATAACTGCATCCTTAGTTTTGCACACCTATCTGCCAGTTGCCAAATTGGCTTAAAGTGTTGGGCTCTATCCATCCATCCATCCCAATAGCATCTGAGTGACAGATATGAAAATAAACAGATGATTCATTGCTGGTATGGTCTCTCTCCCTCTCGTTGTCCTGTGGTAGTGAGGATAATTTGTACCAGCGATTAGTGTGTTTATGTTTTATACTGAGGGAAATCTAGGGCATCAAGATGGGTTATTTGATCTTATTGGAGTCATACCAACTCCTAGACAGAAGTGATGGTTGGAAATAATAAAAAATAATAATACCTAGCTCTTATAGAGCACTTTTCATTAGTAGTCTCAAAGTGCATTACAAAGGGAAGTTAGTATCATAATCCCCATTGCCTAGTCAATCTTAATTTTGGCAATTCCTATCTTTTGAGAGCTTGACTTTTCAACCTAAACATTTTTAATGCAGATTTTTTTTGTGTAGGTAATTTCCTAGGTTTTTAAAACAGGAAACTAGAAAAAAAACCCAGACATTTCACCATGTGGAACCATACTGACTCTCACTTGGTTGGTTTATCAGCAAGATTGGGACATTTAATTATATCTACAACACAGACCTCTGCCACTTGAACTAACAGAGTAGTTAACGTGGGCCAACCAGTAAAGGGAGACAAAGCGCACACTTTCCATATGGGTTTGAGCAACAGCACAAATGTTAAGTATCAGAGGGGTAGCAGTGTTAGTCTGGATCTGTAAAAGCAGCAAAGAGTCCTATGGCACCTTATAGACTAACAGACGTATTGCAGCATGAACTTTCGTGGGTGAATACCCACTTTGTCAGATGCATGTTGAAACTCAGGAACCCTGGGTTCTGTTCTAGATTCTTGGAGGAGTGTATCTAGTGGTTACAGACCCTTCTGTCTCTGGCTCCTGCAGCCTGTTCTTGTCCCAGTCTCCCCTCCACCACCCCTTTGTCTCCTTGTCCCAGCCCCTTCTCTCTTCAGCTCCCCATCTCAATGTCTTCTTCTCCCTGCTTGTCTCAGTCTTCCTTCTCTCTACCCTCTAGGACCAGCTCCTCACCGCTGCATTTCACTCCTCTGCCTCCTCCTTCTCCTGACTGCCTGGGCACCAGTGGGGCGTGAGGGGACTGAGAAAATGGAGATACAGTCTCCCTGCTCTTGGTTCCTGTGCATGGCACCACAGCTACCCCTGACTGCCATGAGGACCAATTGCAGGGAAAGTCATGCTCAGCCTTGCAGCCCTGAGATGGAGCATGTTCAGCAGAGATGGAATCTTCAGAGAATTTAGCTTCAAAACTAATAAGTCTCTACTGAGCTTGAATGTGAACTGAGATTTTCAGAGGCTCATAACCTGGCCAAAATTGGGCAGAATTTCACGAGATTGGCAAAATGCACATCCCTGATACAGCTGGCCACCTGCTAAATTTCAAGTCCCTGCATAGAAGCACCAGAGCATGTCAACAAAATGGCTGTAGCAATTTTTAGCATGGAAAAAACCCCAATCTATTTCCCCCCAACCTTGTTCTGAGAAATGGCTGTATTGTTTTTGTTGAAAATTTCAACAAAAGTCAGCCTGAGGCAGACATCTGGTATGGAAAATTGCAGCCCAAATGGTTAGAATTTGGCAAAGATATAAGCAACTGAAAACAGGATCTTATAATGGAAAATGTTGAGCAACCTTAATTTTAGGGATTGCTTCAAAATTACTCTAAACCAGGGGTAGGCAACCTAAGGCATGTGTGCTGAAGGTGTCACGTGAGCTGATTCAGTGGCACTCAGACTGCCTGGGTCCTGGCCACCAGTGTGGGGGGCTTTGTATTTTAATTTAATTTTAAATGAAGCTTCTTAAACATTTTAAAAACCTTGTTTACTTTACAACAATAATTTAGTTATATATTATAGACTTATAGAAAGAGGCCTTCTAAAAACGTTAACATGTATTACTGGCACGTGAAACCTTAAATTAGAGTGAATAAATGAAGACTTGGCACACCACTTCTGAAAGGTTGCCGACCCCTGCTCTAAACTATTGATATGTACTCCCAAACTTTAACTCCATTTTAGCATAGTTTTTGTCTGGGAATTAACAGAAGGTAGAAAACTGTCCCAGTCTCCCTATAATAAATAAGAGCTACATGTTCCTTTTTTTGGCCAGAAAAAAAAATAGTGGAAAGGTACATATGCATATCATCACATTTTTATTGTGCCTAAGTTGCTGTGTATCATGCCATCCAATCTGCAAGAAAAACAAATTATAACGAACCATACAGGATATGGCTCTGAAAATCCAATGTAGTAGTTTAAAAGTCACAGTTCATATGCAGGGGAAGATGCATAGCATTATACATCTTTATATGTGCCTGCAAATGGAGCTGAAACACAAGGCATATGTACACATGGACCATTTGACTTCTTTGCAGTAGTCTAATATGTAACCTATACATATCTACCATTTGCAGGTTGCTTTCTTGCGCTTGGAAATCCACTGTCATGATTACTGTATGTATATTATGCCACACTAAACTGCAGATATCTGCCAATAGCATGTTACTGCTGGAACATTAATTTACAATGGGTAGGTACAGCAACACTTCAGAAAGTGTGTAAAGGCCACATGAGAATTTCCTGAACCCTGTACAGTTAGGTCCCACAGCACTCCATAGCAACGATACTGGAAGGGCTGAAGTCACAGTCTCCAGGGTGCTGGTGCTATGTATCTCTCTGTATGTACGAAATTGTTGCTGGCGTGTACCAATGCCTATGGTGACCCTGTATCACAACTAGCAGTTCCTTGTAATGGCTTCCCATGTGACTTCTTAGGCCCTGTCCCCTGCTTCCTGAGACAGTATGTGGAATGAGGGACCTCAGGAAGGTATGAAATGGTTTACTCTGCACGGTCCTGATGTGGTCAAAACTTCTACTTCTGCACCTATTTAGATAGCAGGTTATGATATAGCTATATTCTCTGCGGTAAATTACCTTGTTCTTTCAAGGTACCAGAGTAGTACTTTGGCTTTTCTCTTTTGTCTCCTCTCACATTTCATCTAACATCACTCCCATTTTTGGAGTTTGCAGATATTCTACATGGAACCATTTCTGTAATGTAATTTGATATGCAACATAGCCATTAAGAGATTTTGGGCTTTCACTTGGGGGTTTACAATTGGAACTTAACACAAATCCTATGTTTTTCTCACCTGGTGCCATGCAAGCAAAGAGAGCAGAAGTCCCCTTGTCTTTAATGTACACAACTGACCTTTTTCTATTTGATAGGTGCATTCAATTTCACATAGCCTGGAGGAAGGTCTAGAAATGCCATTTCCCATTGTGCTAACTAACCTCAGGTTGCTATTCCTATGCATTTAATACATTCAGATTTGCTCCTTGGTGTTACATGCAAACAGAGGGCATTTAGAAGGATATGACTTTTTCAACAAAGCAACTGTTTTGACACTTTGGCAAGAAAGGCAAGCCCTTTTATTTTTTTTTTGAAGATATTGAGTAAACCTTTGCACACAGAATATATAAACCAGCCTACTGGGACTTCTGGGTTTTTTTACTCAATACTTCTGAGGTCTTTTCATGAAAGGTTTAAATGAGGGATACTACAGTGATATACATCTCAGAATTACTTAAGAGAGTTTAATATGTATTCATTTTAAATAACAGGTAATTTGTTTCTTATAAAAAAGACAATTTCAGCTTTATACAAAGCATCTGCTGCTTTTGCTCACAGCAGCTAAAGAAAGTTGTGCTTTCATGTCACCATTTCTTCTTTATATTTCTTAGCGCAATATTCTCAAGTCTCTCTCAGTGAAGCGAAATTGGTAGGTTAATTATTTAATTTAAGAGTAACAATTTCTATATTCATCTCATAGACTCATCAGTGCCTAGACTACAATTAGCTAATGAGGGTATTGAAATCCTGAAAGATGAATATTACATTATTTCCTGTGTCTTAAATCTTGATACTGTGATTGTACTCAGAATACCTCGTACCACTTCAAGTTCCAATCCTTAATTGCCAGTCAGCATCTCTACTGCCACATCTTCCTCTGTACATGGTTCTTTCATATACAATCTCCCATCTCTTCCTGTTTATATCAAAGACCACACATGTTTCAAGAACCTGACAGGATGCACACATGTACTGCTATAATTTCACTCCACTTCCCACAATAGAACACTGCTAGCTAGTTACTTAGGACCTGATCCTGCAAGGTCAGTCTATTTGTCATCATTGGAGTTGTTTTCATTCAGAGAGCTCTTTCAATGTCTATTAAACACATTTACTTGCAAAGCAATTAAGTAGCAGTGATGAAAACATAATGCTATTTATGAACCCAGTACAAATACAATATAGGCATCTAACTGTATTGCAAACTTCTACAGACTGCCTTGTCAATGGCCTTCCAAATGATCCTGTTTGACACTAAGAACAAATTCACCTTCCTACTATTCCAACCTTCCTAGCAACTCAGTCCAGACTATCCTTGGTTGCCACAGTTAACCACATTTCTGATAGAGGTTAAAAAAAAAATCACTTTCTAGTGAAGGTTGAATTTGAGAGCAACAAACACATTTCACATAAAACCAAGCTGTAACTTATTGTACGTTTACTTCCAAGAGTGTGCAGCAATTTCTTGATTCATTAATCCTAAACCCAATGCTTTAGCATTTCTTGTTTTTCTCAGGCAATACATTTCAAAATCAGACCCAGTCTTTTCCTAAAAACAAGAATCAGAATATAACGAGATATAACACAGAACTCCCAAGGGAAAACTTTCTTTTCATTTGCAACAAAATATGAACTTAATTGATGAACATGCATGTTATTTTAAATATATAAATATCATCCCCACTGGAAATGAAAAGCCAAGCTCACCAGTTGCAGATCAGGGAACTAAAATGGAATGAAACCTGAAAGTATCATTTTTCTGTAAGCTTATCTTTCAAGTTGTTGCCAGGACAGTAAGTCAACCTGTCAGACTAACAGAAGAAAGTGACCCCAATGAGCACTGTGAACCCTGGAGCTGCACAATTAAATTGAACCATTTTTATTCCTCCCACACTTGAGGCAAAGTCATAAAACTGTCCATTTCCCTCTAAGCCTTTTGCCCCTCTTCCTTTCAGATGAGTCTTCATCACTGGCACTGAGTGTCTAGTGCACTTCAGAAAAACAAAGACACAAAAATAAGAGATTTGACAAAAATCTCAACTTTCCTTCTTTTGCCACAATATTTATGTATCTGCTTGTCCTCTTCTCTAACTACATTGATATTTGTGTGTATTAATCTTCCCTTTCCCTTCTTCCTTTTATTCTTTCATGTGTTTTGCTCCACAGTGGCAAAGCCAGGCAGAGTTTAGCCCCCTCACTCCCTCCATCACACCCATTTCC
Organism: Mauremys mutica; assembly: GCF_020497125.1. Classification (NCBI taxonomy): domain Eukaryota; kingdom Metazoa; phylum Chordata; order Testudines; family Geoemydidae; genus Mauremys; species Mauremys mutica. The sequence goes on from NC_059073.1 coordinate 112,571,085, forward strand.
TCACCTCCTCCCAAAATAATCCTGAGAGCAGGCAGGGTGTGCAGGGGGCTTTGCATCAGGCTCTTTGGTGAATGAGCTGTTTCAGGCGGGGCTGCCGCTCGCTCCTTCAAGGGGAGACACTGGTGCAGTAATAAACTGTCAGCAAGTCATTAAATCCCATTGATGCTTTGGGAGCCCCAGCCCCACAATGCCACCCAGAGACATAGTCGGCCCCCTGTGCAGGGGATGGGGATGTGGTGAAAGGTGAGGTGGCTGCAGCCAGAACCGGGTGCCTCTCTGTACCTGTTTTCAGTGCTGCAGACAAGGTTTCTTCAGGAGACGCGTCCTCCCTCAGCCTCAGCGGCAGCGAGTGTATGAGAGCAGGGAACAGGCTTTGTTACTACTCTGGAGCCCTGGATCAGTGCTGTCGCTATAGAAACTGGCTGCAGTCTGAGGTGACACTGACAAGTGGCAGGGGGCCTGAGCTGTTCATTGAGGAATATCCTGGCCTCCTCCTATTGCAGCCAACCCCACAAGTAGCCCAGCCCAAGGAGGGAAAGGGTCTGACCCCCTTTGTCCTGGTTATACTCTGCCTTTAGGGGGCCCAACCCAAGGATGTTTCTCCCCATTCTCCCTCCTCTTCTAGGGGGCAATCAAGCGCAGAGCATTACTTCCCTCCCAGATCCCTTCCTCCAGTATGATGTGCTGGAGGGCACAGTTTGAGGGGACAGCCCCTTGTTCACATTTTGCCATCAAACTGAAGGGAACGCTGGGATGCTCTCCCTGCTGCAGATGGCTCACTCCTTTCTGCGTGCTGCCAGAGACAGCTTATCCCTGGGGCTCACAAAAGAGAAAATGTTGGACTTGTAGAAGGACCAGACTGCACCAAATGGTGGGTATTTACAAACACTTCCCAGGGGAGAAACGCCCTTAAAATCCAGCTACATATTTTAAACCCCTACTACTTCACATTATTCATGGTGAACAAGGGGCCATACTATCCATTGGTTACGGAGAATTTTCAGAACCACAGTATGAACATTTCCAGCAGAGGCTCTGCTAGCTCATTGGGGGCCCCCAAGTAGGAATATGATGGGCCCCTCCCACACAACACAATAAAAAGCAAATAGGGAACCCCCTTGAGCTGCTCAGGGCCCTAAGCAATTGCTTAATCTGCGTATGCCTAGAACTGGCTCTGATTTCCAGCAGCAGCACTTAATAGAAGTGATGTTTCTCACAAGAGAAAAAGTGGGTATATTTTTGTTTACATGGGTATCCTAATGAATCAGCCCCTCCCCCCCCCCCCAGTGCTTCACCCCTCCTGGAGGCAAGTGTGAGCAGATAAGGATGGACACACACAATACATGGGGTTTATGACACATTGTGCGGAATTTTTTTGTGGGAGTAGCTCATTATTCTCTAAGGGGAGCCCAATGGAAGGTATCACTCATTTGTTATTCTTAATAATAATCATGTTTATTAGGATAATGCAGGGGTCGGCAACCTTTCAGAAGTGCTGTGCTGAGTCTTCATTTATTCACTCTAATTTAAGGTTTCGCGTGCCAGTAATACATTTTAACGTTTTTAGAAGGTCTCTTTCTATAAGTCTATAATATATAATTAAGCTATTGTTGTATGTAAAGTAAATAGGTTTTAAAAATGTTTAAGAAGCTTCAATTAAATTAAAATGCAGAGTCTCCCAGACCAGTGGCCAGGACCTGGGCAGTGTGAGTGCCACTGAAAATCAGCTCGCGTGCTGCCTTTAGCATGCGTGCCATAGGTTGCCTACCCCTGGGATAATGGCTAAGGACCAAGAACTGGGCCCGATTGTGCTGGGTGCTGAACAAACACAGATTAGTAGATGCTCCCTGCCTCAAAGTGCTTTCAATTTAAATAGCTCAGGCAGACAACATGTAGGGAAAGGACAGACCACATGCAGAGTGAACTGTGTGATGGTAGCAAATGTCATGTTAGCTCCACTATTTTTAAATTTGGGGTGTGTGGGGGGCTAGTTAGGAGAGGATACGCTAAAGAAGGGAAAGGGGGTGAGGCGGATAGGACAGGACAGGGAGGCGAGGGTAAGGGGGCAGGTGTGGAGTGAAGCTAGGGCAGTGATTCCCAAACTGGGGTTCGTGAACCCCTGGGGGTTCGCAAAATGTTACAGGAGTTCTCTGGAAAAAATTCCCTAATGGCAGACAGAGTTGGGATCCTGGGCAGCATGGGCCAGCAGACTTGGTCTGGTGTATGCACAGGTGTGTGCTGTGGGGGTGGTACTTTTCCATGGGAGCCTACTGCCCATGTAGGGTGTCACTCATCACCACCACAGAGCAGTGCAATGAGAGCCAAAGGCAATTCCTATTCTTCCTCTTGTGCATCCTTCTCCTCTTCCTCCACTGGCTGTTCCAATCCAACCCAACCCCGACTCCAATTTATGCAGCATGCTCTCATTTTATTTTCCCTTTTGAAAAGATCTTTTCTTCTCTCCCAAGCAAATGAAAGTTGATAATTATCCTTCTTGAATGAAAGATGGACTTCTCTCTCTTTTCTCCTTCCTTAGTTTATATTGATTAACTGCTCTCTTAAATTTGCCAAGTATAAGAAACCCAACACACAAGATACAACTCTCAAGCTACATTATCAATCTTAGCTGCTGCCAGTGCTAAACTACTGGTGATGACTATTAAGTATCAGCATTGCAAGTCACTGTAAGTTGATGAATCTGTGCCAAGAACTGCCTACACATTTCAGACGATACTCCTCAGGAAGAGTTCGGCAAAGACAAGAAAGCCCTTCCTCTCCCCCCATGGCTCCCTCACAAAACATGGGTTAAAGCAGAACTTTTGACAGATTATAAAACAGTGAACAGCAGCAGGAGGAAAGGGGGAGAAGGGAGAACAGGGCAGAGTTGCTATGAAGGACTGGGGTCACCATCTATCTACCAAACTACCTACCTAGGATGCCTGCTGAGTACCAAACCTAGAGTGAGACAAATTCATCTGATCAGAGGCTGAATGGAATCGCTTTTTTACATGAAAGAAATACTCTGATCCGAAGTACAAAGTGTAGGTTTAGAGAATGGGACAAGTTGACCCTCACAGCATAGGTGATATTTTGCTTATTAATTCCCCATTTGAAGCAGTATTTTTACATACGCTTTGGTCATCTGGAATTTAACTATACTCAATTAAAAAAATTGTTTAAAAATTAGAAAGTTAAAATGTAATTCATTTGAGATTTTACAGTGAAGAGGCCTTTCAAATTAAGACTGTAAAAATTTAAGAATGTGAACATTAGTTTGTAATAAATTGGTCAGTTAGTCTAAAGGAAGAAGCACAATGTCAACAATATAATACCTATTCATTTCAGTTATAAAAGAACTTGCCAGACAGTCTTATCAGGAAGATGATTCTATCCGATGATTTTAACCTATATGGTTTTCTCCACATGCCCACAGGAATTAGAATTTGCAAACCATTGCCACATTTCCCTCCTTTACATGTGCAAAGGAAGGGCTAGAAAATTGATAGAAAAGAGGATACCCTTGAATGCAGTACAGTATCTGGGCACTGATAATACTAAACTCAAAAGTAGCATTTTCAATCTTCAATTAAATTTACTTTAAAAAGACTGAGACTATTCAGCTTGGAAAAGAGACGACTAAGGGGCGATATGATAGAGGTCTATAACAGTGGTTTTCAAACTGCGGGTCATGACCCAGTACTGGGTCGCAGAATGTAAAGCACTGGTTCTGGCAGCTCTGGTCAGCACCGCTGACCGGGCCATTAAAAGTCCCACTGGCGGTGCTGCCCGGCTAAGGCAGTCTAGATCTAACCTGTTCTGACACCATGCTACAGCCTGGAAGCGGCCATCAGCAGGTCTGGCTCCTAGGCAGGGGGGCCACGGGGCTGTATGTGCTGCCCCCTCCCCAAGCACCAGCTTTACACTCCCATTGGCTGGAAACAAGCCAATGGGAGCTGGGGGGCAGTGCCTATAGGAGAGAGCTGTGCGGAGCCGCTTGTGTGTCTCTGCCTAGGAACTGGACCTGCCGTTGGCTGCTTCTGGGGTACAGTGCATTCTGTGGTACCAGGACAGGCAGGAAGCCTGCCTTAGCACTCCCCCTGCTCCCCTGACCAGGAGCCGCCCAACATAAGCCCGTGCACCAATCCACTGCCCCAGCCCTGAGATGACTTGTCAAGCAGCACAGGAGTCATCAGAATCAGGATTAAAACGCAAGTGCTTCTCATTCCCAGTACTTTGCACAGTTCTCTCAAAGTTAGAATGTTGTTTTATCAGAAATGGGGTTCAACCCATGTGGATATACATCACCTGGATCTTAGCCTTAGCCATTTGGCTCTTCTGGTTCCTATACATGTTTTCCATTTTTAAGCTTTTATTTTAAATTTAATTTTAGCTAGCTAAGAGTCTTTTGGATCCTATCATCTGTAACAGTGTTAGGAGGCAGTTCACCTTAATCCAAAATATGCCAAGTTGATGCAAACTTTTGAAGTTGCCATAGTTGAAATGCTGCCAATTCAGTGATGTCATTTTTAACATCAGCATCAAATTTTGCAGCATTTTAAGGTCTTGGTTATTTTACGCTTTTGCTCTACAACATTCTCCTCTTCTCCTAACTCTGCAGAAGCCTTTCCAGGCTAATGTGACCATACTTTTAAAATCAAAAGCTGGGTCACTTATAGCAGCATTTTATTAGGGTCACAAAATACTCAGACAAAAAATAAACAGTTACAAAATAAAATAAAAGTGTGCTGGGATTACCATTGCTAGCTTCTGACTCAGCATCAACATATGTTTATTTCTCGGTGTGAAGGATTTTTTCCATAACTCAGTGTTCTGAGTGACTTCATTATAAAACACTGAACAAGTGTTGTTAACATTCACTTTGCGCAAAAGAACAGCTTTGAAAGGTGTCCACACTCTTCTAACTTTTGTCCTTGCTCCAAATACTATTAATCACACCAAACACTTATTCAACTGGATTGTTTGTTCCTGGTAAACAAAGAACAAATCCTACTCAGTACAGCAATACATTAAAAAAAATAACCAAACCAAAAACCATTTCGACTGAGGAAATGAAAAATGATGCCTGAAAGAAGTTCTCAGGACACCATATAAAAATCTGGTACTGCCCTGATAAAATGATTCGTTATTATTATTATTATTATTATCATCGTGCCCGCCCCCCTCCCTCCCCCGCCCCAGCTCCACTCCGCCTCCTCACCTGAGTGGGCTTTTAGGCGCCCTCAACCACTAGGCGCCCTAGGCGGCCGCCTAGTTTGCCTAAACGGTTGCACCGGCCCTGACCAGATCCAAACCCTCCTCCCTCTTCCCAGGGAGTGACAGCCCTTTCCCTGCAGTCTCTGTCTGTTGCCAGCCAGTGATTTCCCTACAACCCCCCTGAATTTTCCCAACACCCCCCCCACCCCAGTTTTGTGAGCTAGTTACATACCAATGTAGTGACTGTTTGGAAATCTGAATTTAAACTGAAACATTAATACACACTTTAGAAGCTTATACAGTGTATGATAAAATATGTGTATCTGAAAAAGTATAATAGATTTGAAAAGTATGAACATAGACTAGCTTCCTTGCTTCCTTATACAGCTGGTTTTTATGTCAGTGCATTCATTTCGGTGATGTTGGCCAACCTAATAATTTCAAATGATGATTTGTAAGCAAAGTCTAAATGAGCTCTCCCTGACAGCTAGTGATGAGCTGGGGGCTAAGGCTTCAGGGCCAGATTATATTTACATTCACACCTAATCTACCTAGGTATCCAGCAAAGAGAGCTGTGTTGTCTAAGTGATAGATTTTGGCTGGGGTTGGGTTACAAACCACTTGAATGTGGGTGGTGGGGGGGAATGAAATGTTGTTCTTATTGTATGAGTAAAGGGCAGTAGAGCTGTACTTAGTCTGTGATGATTTGAAGGCATCAAGAGAGAGGGTGGGGATCTGTCCCTCTCCACTGTTTAAAGACAGAGCTGATTAGGCTCCACAGATAGTCTTTTGTTCTGTTAAGTGACCACTGCAGCTGAAATCACTGAGAGCTGGTGGAACCTCAAGAGACCAACTCGCAGAGGTCACAGTGGTAGGTGACAGCAGAAGGTGACTGTGCAGGGCCATTGGCAACAGAGCGGTGGAGTGAACGGTAGCACAACGAACAGCCATGGCCAGAGCGAACTGTGCCTTTTTGTCCCCCACCTGGAAGATGTACTCACGTGAAAGCACCTCTGAACTCTGAGTCTCCACTGACCAAGGACAACACCGGTGAGTGGAGTGCGGTGGAGGGAAAAGTGAGGGGCATGTTAAATAAGCATTTGTTTGTTGGACTATATTTTAGTCACTTTGCTCCAGAATGCTAGATTTGTGACTGGAAATGGAAACTTATATAAATATGTTTCCCAGTAGGCCAAGATTTTTAAAATGCAGTATTTGCCAAGGTTGTTATCTCACATTGTTGCTATCTTGGGAGGTCATTATGTTGGGGAATTTCTGTACTAAACATTTTTATTATAATTAATTTTTACATAAGAATGGTCATACTGGGTCAGACCCATGGTCCATATAGCCCAGTACCTTGTCCTACAACAGTGGTCAAGGCCAGGTGCTTCAGAGGGAATGAATAGACCAGGGAATCATCAAGTGATCCATCCCCTGTTGCCCATTCCCAGCTTCTGGCAAACAGGCTATGGACACTCAGAGCATGGCGTTGCATCCCTCTCATCCTGGCTAATAGCCACAGATGGACCTGTTCTCCAGGAATTTATCTAGTTCTTTTTAAAATCCTGTTACCGTTTTGGTCTTCATAGCATCACCTGGCAAAGAGTTCCCTGGGTTGACTTTATATTGTGTGAAGAAATACTTCCTTTTTTTTTTTTTAAATCTGCTGCCTATTAATTTCATTGGGTGACTGCTAGTTCTTGTGTTATGTGAAGGATTAAATAAAATTTCCTTATTCACTTTCTTCGCATCAGTCAAGATTTTGTAGACCTCTATCATATCCCCATTAGTCATCTCTTTTCTAAGCTGAAAATTCCCAGTCACTTTAATCTCTCCTCCTGTTTCATACCCCTCATCATTTTAGTTGCCCATCTCTGTACCTTTTCCAATTCCAATATATATTTTTTAGGATGGGTGACCAGATCTACACACACTATTCAAGGTGTGCACGTACCATGGATTTATATAGAGGCAATATGATATTTTCTCTCTTATTATCTATCCCTTTCTTAATGATTCCTAACATTGTTTGCTTTTGTGACTGTTGCTGCACATGAAGTGGATGTTTTCAGAGATCTATCCACAATGACTCCAAGATCTCTTCCTTGAGTGTTAACAGCTAATTCAGATGCCATCATTTTGTATGTATAGTTGAGATTGCTTTCCAATGTGCATTACTTTGCATTTATCAACATTGAATTTAATTTGCCATTTTGTTGCCCAGTCACCCAGTTTTGTGAGATCCCTTTGTAGCTCTTCGCAGTCTGCCTGGGACTTAACTATCTTGAATAGTTTTGTATCATCTGCAAATTTTGCCACCTCACTGTTTACCCATTTTTCCAGATGAATATGTTGAATAGGACTGGTCCCAGTACTGACCCCTCAAGGATACCACTATTTATCGCTCTCCATTCTGAAAACTGATAATTTATTCCTACCCTTTGTTTCCCATCTTTTAACCAAGTTACTGATCCATGAGAGGATCTTCCCTCTTACCCCATGATGGCTTACTTTTCAAAAGTCAATTTAAATTAAATACTTTTTTTTAAAATTATATATTTTTTAGAAATCTAGATCTGTTATGTGTTTTGGTGTAACTTGCATTATTCTTATGTTAAATTTGCATTATCCTAACAAAATATTTACTTTATTCACTTTCTTCAAATCAGTCAAGATTTTATAGACCTTTAGCATATCCCCCCTTAGTCGTCTCTTTTCTAAGCTGAAAATTCCCAGTCATTTTAATTTCTTTTTCTGTTTCATACCCCTAATCATTTTAGTTGCCCATCTCTGTACTTTTTGCATTTCCAGTATGTCTTTTTTGGGATGGGGTAACCAGATCTGCACACAGTATTCAAGGTGTACATGTGCCATGGATTTATATAGAGGCAATATGATATTTTCTGTCTTATTATCTATTCCTTTCTTAAAAAAGCAAAGGTTTCAGAGTAGCAGCCGTGTTAGTTTGTATTGCAAAAAGAACATAAGCTTTCGTGGGCTACATCTGATGAAGTGGACTGTAGCCCACGAAAGCTTATGCTGAAATAAATTTGTTAGACTCTAAGGTGCCACAAGTGCTCCTGTTCTTTTTAAAAAAGGCAAACAGAATGTTGGGAATCACTGACTGCCGCTGCACACTGATTGGATGTTTTCAGAGAACTATCCACAATGACTGCAAGATCTTTCTTGAGTGTTAACAGCTAATTCAGACTCCTTCATTTTTGTATGTATAGTTGAGATTGTTTTCCAATGTACATTACTTTGCATTTATCAACATTAAATTTCATCTGCCATTTTTGTTGCCCAGTCACCCAGTTTTATGAGATCCCTTTGTAATTCTTCGCAGTCTTCCTGGGACTTACCTATCTTGAATAGTTTTGTATCATCTGCATATTTTGCCACCTCACTGTTTACCCATTTTTCCAGATCATTTATGAATATGTTGAACAGCACTGGTCCCAGTACCGACCCCTCAGGGATACCACTATTTATCTCTCTCCATTCTGAAAACTTGATAATTTATTCCTACCCTTTGTTTCCCATCTTTTAACCACGTCACTGATCCATGAGAGGATCTTCCCTCTTACCCCATGATGGCTTACTTTACAAAAGTCAATTTAAATTAAATACTTTTTTTTTAAATGTATATTTTTTTAGAAATCTAGATCTGTTATGTGTTTTGGTGTAACTTGCATTATTCTTATGTTAAATTTGCATAATCCTAACACAACATTTACTTTATTCATATCTCTTTTATATATTTCATTGGTCCTGACACCCCCCCTGTAAATTCCAACACCCCCCCTAATTTCAATTCCTGGGGAAACCACTGTTGCCAGCTTCCTGGCTTTATGGGCCCCACTTATTCCTGCACAGCTGAACCTGCTTGCATTCAATTCCCTGCTCCCTGGCTCTCCCTCCAGGTGGAGTTAGAAGACCTACCTGGCCACCTTAACCCCTTCTAGTCCTTTCATCACAGCGGGTTATTCCATTGAAGCATTTAGTACTGATCACTCTTGTAGAAAAGATATAGGACTGGATGGCCACTGGTCTGATCTGGTATGGAAATTTCTACCTTCCCCAGAGATGTGAATACCCACATGGATATCGGTGACTGATGTCTGAAGCAGCATTAACTCACACTCCACACCTGTAACCCCTTGGAGAACATTTTTTGTGCAAGACAGGGTGCTTGACCCATGGTTTAGGGGTGGGGGACAAGGGCAACAGAACAAAGGTGCCAACTCTTCACCAGACTGTTTCCCATAGAGCCCCAAGAACAGCAGGCCCACCCTTCATTCCCTTCTATGGATCCCCAATGCACTTCCCTATGATGCAGAGAAATCCCTCAAAGCCCCCCAACCCTTTGGAGTTTTCTGGACCCCTATCCTCCACTCATGTAAATACTTGAGGTGAATTACAACTTGGCTGTAAAACCTGGCTGTAAGTGTGATGAACTTTTCAGAATGTGACATGGCTGACAGACTGACTTTTTCTGGGTAATTGTAGCACTCAGTCTTTGGCCTCATGTCTGACAACAACCAAAGGTGCCAACTCAGGTATCTGAGCATAAGCATATCCCATCAGGAGTTATTGCTGTTCCAAATGCCACTTTAAAAACCCCAGACATGGACTGAATTTTAATATACTACTGGGAAAACACGCATGAAAATACAAAGTAGGACATATAAACTTTCTTTAACACCATAGATCCCAAAGATTACACTTAATATTGATTTAAATAAAAACAAAACCAAAAATATTTGCCCAAGAGTTGAATATTCAGAAGTGCCTAAGGAACCTAATGATCCTAAGTCACCTAGGCTACGTTTACACCTGACCCACCACAGCGGCACAGCTACAGCACTGCAGCTGCACTGCTGTAGCACTTAGTGTAGCCACTCCCTTCAGCGATGGGAGGGGTTCTCTCGTCACTGTAGTCAATCCACCTCTCCTAGAGGTGATAGCTAGAGCTGTCTACACTGGGGGTTAGGTCGGTGTAACTACGTCACCCAGAGATGTGGACTTTTTGCACCTCCTGAGCGACATAGCTGGATCAACTTAATTTGTTAGTGTAGACCTGGCCTAAGGTCCAGACCAGGGATCAGCAACCTTTGGCATGGGCCAAATCTTAATTATTATGCAAAACACCTGCCGGCTTCAGTGAGGATTTTGCCCGAGTAAGGATTACAGAATTTTGAGGTGAAATTTTAATGGGAGTTAGGCATAGGGTGACGAGATGTCCCGTTTTTAAAGGACCGTCCCAGTTTTTTGGACTTTTTCTTATATAGGCGCCTATTACCCCTTGTCCCGTTTTTTCACAGTTGCTATCTGGTAACCCTAGTTAGGCATCTAACCCTAGTTATGCATCTAAATACCTTTGAGGGTCTGGACCAGGGATCGGCAACCTTTGGCAACCAAAAAACTGGGACTGTCCCTTTAAAAATGGGACATCTCGTCACTTTATGCCTAACTCTCATTGAAATTTCACCTCAAAATTCTGTAATCCTTACTCAGGCAAAATCCTCACTGAAGCCAGCAGGTGTTTTGCATAATAATTAAAATTTGGCCTGTGTTATTTATACATTTTTCATATGATGGGATTCAGCAGAAGACAAGTAACTGTAGGTTGCACAAGAAAGCAGGAGCTCAATACAGCTTGGGAAACAGATGATAATATAGCAAGACTACACATATCTGACAGTTGAAAAATTACCCTCCCACAGTCATTACTATATATAAACTTGTGTTATACTTTACATTTAATGTCAAATAACAGTACTTTCACTTTATAGTATTGCACATATCACTTCCGCAATATAGTACAGGCTACATGATCCAAACTAGTCCTGGTACCGTTAGCTCTGTTCAGTGCAGAGGGGTGACAATTTTTCCATGTTATTTGTAATTTTTTTTTTAAACTGAGATTTTAGAGCAGATTGAACCAATCTGTCCTGCCCTTTGAGAGATACAAACGTGCCCGTCTTTTCTTTACTGATATAAAAACCAATTACTGGCTCACAGCTGGGGTCCGTGCAGTAATTCAGTTCCAGCAGTCACTGTCTCCCTTTGTGTTCCCCTCCCACAGCAAAAAAAGATGATGGCACAGCAACAACAGTAATGACAAAAAAAAAAAGTGTAACAAACCCACTCTGGGAGCCTTCTTGTCACCACTGCCCACCATCTGGTATAATGTTTGGTTCAGTTTTTTCCTTAAAAACACAAATCCAGATTGATTTCAGTAAAAATGTGCGTGAATCATTTAAAAACAGGGAAAAATTATAAAAATAGAGAAAGAGCTAATAGTAGCCCAGCATCTCAGGATCTGACTCTATATTTATCAGTGATGTAAAAATTGGTAGAATTCACATTACAGTTTATATTATTGCTTTTCTTTAGGTACTCTGGTTCCCAGTGGGGTATGTGTGCCACGTGATGCAGAGGTGTTGCTAGGGTAATATTAATTACTCATTGTTCAAGAATAACAAGAAACTGTAATGGCCATAAACTGCCTGATCACACTTTCTTTCTTTAAACAAGTACTGTTGTTGTTGTTATTATTCATTATTATTATTTTCTTTTTTGCATTTAAACAGAGGTTTCCTCTTTTATTGTTCAGCTTCCTCTTATTTCTTTTCCATTGCTTAGGTACACGAGGCATTAGCTCATTGCGTACAGGAAGACAGCCTTTGTCAACAGAACAGTGCAGAGTGTGGGTCTCTGCTTTGGAGTGATCAGTGTATGCTGGACAGTAATTTCCCTAGCTGAACTATGGCACTCCATGACTCCAGTAGTTAATAATTACGGTTCTAAGAACAGCGTTGCAATATAATACACTGAATTGTTATATGGTGTTTGTCTTACAAAACTATCACAGAATGCCTTACAGTAAGAGTCTGTCAGAGGGCTAAAATGAAAAGGAGGGGGACCAAGACAAGATTTAAAGAAAGGAAATGATTTAGTGGCTTGAGGGGAAGTTGAGGGAGTGGAGAGAGAGTTTCAGATAGCTGGAGCAGAAAAATGAAAAGGCTGCTCTGAAAGAGAGTTTTAGATGTCTGTACATTTTAGATTTAATTTTGGCTGATGTCTGTACATTTTAGATTTAATTTTGACCTTTGATTTATTTTTTGTATTAAGCATATGATGATTTACGAGATAAGCACAGAACATAAAGTCACACCTTTCCACATGACTAATAAGCAGCCATTAAAAGTTTCAGGTGGGTGTTTCCTCCTCTTCCCACAACTAATTGGTAGTGTATGTAGATAGACCAATGACTAGACTTTTACTTTTCAGCTCATCTTTAAGGGCCAGAATTGGGTTTAGGATAGTTAATCAAATTGACAACCTGTGTGTACTCTCACTCTCAGTTTTTGTTTAAGTTGCTGGCATCAGAAGATGAAGAATTTTTTTTGTTACTAGGTCCAGAATTCCTGTGAATCCTTAGATACTGAACCAAAAGGGTGTGTTATAGAAGTCAGTTGTTTGTAAAAGATGATAGTTGTGTCATAGGAATTTTGCAAACTTCATTTTGAAAAGAATAAGATTTTGGCTATTGAATGACTGTTACCCAATAGTCCATGAAGGATTTTCTTTCTTTGTTCTCCCCTCTGAGGAAGACACAGCCTATTCATCTGCAGTTAGTGGGAGTCAGAGTTTTTATAAAGCTTGGAGATTACTTAAAAAACAATTGAGCTCTTTCTAGGCCATGTCTACACTATGGGTGCTACAGCGGCATTAGCTGCAGCACCTTAGCTATGCTGGCGTAACCCCATAGTGCAGACATAGACCACAGCGATGACTGGGGTGTTCCCACAGCAACAGAAAAACATCTCCCCAAGAGCTGATAGCTAGGCGGAAGGAAGAATGCTTCCATTGACCTAGCTACATCTACACCCCTGAACTCCACGGCTATGTCAACCTAACTTTTAAGTGTAGACCAGGCCTTAGTAAAAGAAATTGATGGGGTGTTAACTTATTTAGATAAAAGTAGGAAGTGACCGGTATCCATATAAGGCACCAGGAGCACAGGGATAGGGAGATAATTAGCACTTCGCTTTTGTGAGATCATGGGCTCCATGATTTTCATGTCTCAATAACTGGTCAAGTTAAATGCAACTTGATGGCATTCCTCTGTTTGCCTGTAACATGATAACTTCTGAATGACGCATCTGATCAATTCCAAAATTTCAGGGAATGTTCGAGACATCAATGGGCAGAGTCTTATCAATTTTGATGTAAACTAGGAAAAAAATGAGGGACACACAGAGCCAGGAGCAGCAAAAGCTCCCGAAAAGTGGCTGGGGCCACTGGCACCCGAACTATGCCTTCCCCTCTGTACCACTCCTTCCCCCGAGGCCCTGCCTTCGGGCAGCCCTTCTACCCAAGCCCTGCCCTTGTGCTGCCCCTTCTACCTGGGCACCCTCACATTGACCCTTCTTCCCGAGCCTCTGTCCTCACACTGCCTCTTCCCTCAAGGCCCCACTCCTGCACTGCCTCTTCCCCTCCAAAACCCCATCCCCCGCTTGCTCCTGTCTGCCCCCTCACCCCTGTCGCTGGCCCTTACGACTGGGAAAAAGTGATGGGACCATGGCCCCCTGACCCCTCCATTATGGCGCCCTGTACGAGCCAACAGTTTCAACTACATCTGTAGCTCTCTTTAGATCAAAGAACTGATTGATAGAAGAAATTAACACATTCCAGCATAACAGTACTCTTCATCATAACCCTGTCCATGTCCCAATTGAGTTTAGAATATCAATAGACTGAATAAAAAGAAAGGAACCAATAATGAGAATTGTGCTGGGAAAGGAGGTATGGGAGGAAGGAGGGATTCAGGAATGGAGAACTGTAGCATGGAAGGAAAGGGGAACTCACACAGAACCCTTGGCAGAAGTAGGATGGGTGGCACTGGTATAGGGGAAGCATCCAAATTAACTTTAAACAAAATAGCTTTTATTTTGGCCCTTTTGGAACCTTATGGGTTACTGAATTCTGTTACCTGTCCTTAAACCATGCTCAGCCTCAGGGGTGTTACTGCAAGCTATTTTTCAAGGACACTGTTGGATTCCCCAAAAGCTTTTGGATACCTACATAGCCAGTCTCAGATGACCAGCACAGCACCTTATTCTCTTGGACATACAGTTGGCCAGTGATCCACATATTTGTGACTTGCAGGCTTGATTACTACAACAAATTTTATCTTCAAAATAGTCCACACAGCCTCAAAAAGAGCCAACTGGTACAATATGTAGCAGCTCATCTACTTAGCAACCTAGATAGCAGCAAACACATGAGCCAGGTATACCATTTTCTGCCCTGGCTCCCTATTAAATGCAGAAGCTGGAACCCAGTGTAGAGGATGGGCCTGGGTTCCCCTACCAACCACCAGGAAGTGGCAAGGGTGTTGGCGATGCCAGCCAGCCAGCAGGTCTGGAAGGACTTAGAATTCCTCGGAAGGGGAGGACATTAGTGAGCTGCGTGGAGGACCAAGCTATGAAGCGGAAAGTGAGCGTGGCCGCAGAGCAAGACAATCTGGGGGAAGACACCACCAGAGGAAGAGTGCAAGCGAGGGGGAGCTAATTCCCAGGACAGCCAACAAGAGGCTCTGTTAGTGGTGAGTGAACCCTGCAACAATGGATTATAAATATATGCTATCATCAGGCTTGCACACACAGAAAAAAAAACCCAACCTCTTTGTCACTGTTTATGTCCTATAACTGGAGTATGAGGGCTTCTTTACTGCAAGGAAAAGTCAAAAGGGACATTTTTTTCCTTTTAATCTCCCAGGGCTTTGTTTTGAACGCATCAATGAAGATTCAAATATTTTATTGAAAGTTAGTACAACTGATTTATGAAAAAATGTCACAATCCCTATGTAAAGTGACTTTTGTATGCCTTGTGAGTGTTCAGCTATCTACTTCCAAACCCAATGAGCTGGATAGAAAAGAATGCACTAGAGAGGGAACATATCACCTTAGAAAACTCATTGCAAATCAAAAACCATATTATATATTACCAGATTGCCATTTATTCCAACCCTTTATTTTCTGTCTGTTTCCAGTTACTGATCCATGAAAGGTCCGTCCCTCTTATGCCTCCAACACTGCTTACTTTGCTTAAGAGCTTTTGGTGAGGGAACCTTGTCAAAGGCTTTCTGAAAGTCCAAGTACACTATATCCACTGGATCACTCTTATCCACATGTTCGTTGACCCCCTCAAAGAATTCTAATAGATTGGTGAGGCCTGATTTCCCTTGACAAAAATCCGTGTTGACTCTTCAACAAATCATGTTCATCTATGTGTCTGATAATTATGTTCTTTACCAGACTTTCAATCAGTTTGCTCAGTACTGAAGTTAGGCTTACTACCAGAATTGCTTCTGGAGCCTTTTTAAAAAATTGGTGTCACATTAGCTATCCTCCAGTCATCTGGTACAAAAGCTGATTTAAAGGCTAAGTTATATACCAGTTAGTAGTTCTGCAAGTTCATATTTGAGTTCCTTCAGAACTCTTGGTTGTATTAACTGTCTTTTTGGTTGGCTAAGTTCTGCAATGGCTTAAACGTTGAGAAAATGATTCAGAAACATTGCAGGCATGGAACCGCACACATTCACAGGCTTAATTTGAACACACAGTTACCATTATTCATGCAGTTACCATGATTGCACCTTAGGTAATCATGTGTGCAAATCATCAATACAGCATTTAACTGGTTTTTGTATGCACAGCTTCCGTGTTGTGCATGCAAATGAAACACACAAAGGTGTGTCTAAACTGTTTGACAATTAGGCGCTTTATGGATTATCTTTTCAGTGTAGGGTATCAGAGGAAGCTAACAATCTAGGAGTGAATCTGACCTTGAATGCTCTTGACAGCTTGTTGCTGGTTAGATCACCTGGAAAATTTGCTTGGAACATTACCCAAAATGCTATTTCTTTTTGCCTATGTATATGCAACATTAAACAGCATTTTTCTGTGCTCTACCCAGACTATAGTCAGACAGTGTGCTGTTGCCACCTAGAGTTGGTTTGCAGAAACCGATTTTATTTTTAAAATGCAAATGACTCTACTAACCCTTCAACTTCCTTATCCCAAAACAAAACTCTTGTTACTTAGGGTCCAGTCCTGATGGACAAAGCAGACAGTAATGTGAGGAGAAAGTCAGGTCTTCTCAGTGTGTAGAAGAAAGTTAAATCAGCATTTGTAAAATATTGTGCAATACAAGATAGATGTAATAGAAAACCAAATCCCTTCAAAAAATATGAGTACGTGTATGGAAAGGCAACTTGTGATGCTATGAATTTCCTGTAGCTAATTATACCTTCCATATTAGATTTAGGATTCTGCTAAAGAATTTCCTACCATATCATTGCTTCTTGACATCAGTTGATTTACCATTCAAATAATGTAGCATCATTGATAGTAGGTATACCAACCTCAGTATTAAAACAAACATTCTGCTTTAAAAGTCAGCAATTAAAAGCTCCTGCAAAATCTGAAAGTATGTATATGTGGCGTATGTAGCTCTGTACTGCAATGGTTATACAATAGTTTTGTTTTTTGTGTTCTGCACTTTTAAATGTCTAGGAATCTGCTGTCTGTGGGGGCAAGTGCCATTTAGCGAGGCAGAGTTGGTGCAGCATGTTACAGAGGGAAGACACACACTATAGTGTCTCATGGAGATTTGACTTTGATTCCCCCTTGATTTGTTGTTTTCCTTCGCCTAAAACAAGTAATTCACACTGACAGCATATGGAAAATAACATGATGAACCTGTAAAAAGTGACAAAGAGTCCTTTGGCACCTTATAGACCAGGGGTCGGCAACCTTTCAGAAGTGCTGTGCCGAGTCTTCATTTATTCACTCTAATTTAAGGTTTTGCATGCCGGTAATACATTTTAACATTTTTAGAAGTCTCTTTCTCTAAGTCTATAATATATAACTAAACTATTGTTGTATGTAAAGTAAATAAGGTTTTTAAAATGTTTAAGACGCTTCATTTAAAATTAAATTAAAATGCAGAGCCCCTCAGACCGGTGGCCAGAACCCAGGCAGTGTGAGTGCCACTGAAAATCAGCTTGCGTGCCGCCTTCGGCACACATGCCATAGGTTGTCTACTCCTGTTATAGACTAACAGAGGTATTGGAGCATAAGCTTTCATGGGTGAATACCCACTTCGTCAGATGCATGCGTCTGACGAAGTGGATATTCACCCACGAAAGCTTATGCTCCGATACCTTTGTTAGTCTATAAGGTGCCACAGGACTCTCTGTTGCTTTTTACAGATCCAGACTAACACAGCTACCCCTCTGACACATGATGAACCTGGTATTCCTGGAAGAATATTACCTTTCTCCCTTCATCCCTGAAATATATCTTAGTCCTTTTCCCAAGATGAGCAAAAAATAGATTTTAGACTCTGAGATGTAGCTAGCTCCCTGAAAAGCCATAGGATAATCCTTAGACCTGAAAGCATCACACCAAAGCACAAGAAACAAATGTCATGTTCTACCTCATTTTGGGTGGTTTTGACATTTTAAAAGTCTTGCTCAGATTCATGTGACTCTAGTTTCTCTTCTGCTTTAGTTATATGTGGGCTAAATGACATGGCTAATAATACCATATTCAGGGAGATTTCTACAGGGGATTTCTCATCCAACAAAAACCACTGAGGATCCCACAGCTTTGCTTACTAGCCACAAATGGAAAGGAAAGGTCACAGCTTTTTCCTGCCCACCATGATCTCGCCAGTGTGCATAGGGCCAGACTGAGGATATGGGGGGAAATTAGGGAGAAGATTCTTTGGGATATACCCCCAACTTAACTAACCTAAGTTTAGATACCATCTGTGCTTGAGGTCACCCAGCCAAAGAAGTGGAGTGCTTGTACCAGGGTCTGTGCCTAAGTGCCATCATTCTTAGATCAGTGGGACTACTACATGTGAAGTAAGGTACTGTGCCGTGTGAAGAAGAGAAGCAGATAAGTTCAGCCATTCCAGGATTTAATTTAGAAAAAGTTTAAAATCACATAAGAAATACAATTTTCAGAAAAGGCAACGTTTGTGTTATTGGAGACCACTCAAATATTAACTGTTTGGTGAAGATTGCTGAACAATTTATTGGAAAGACTTGGCTATTTTCCAAATTAAATTTTCAATTACTACTGTATCTAGGAATCCAGAGGTTATCCTCTGCACACTTTTGAAGCAAAACATTCCAAAATGGCGATTTAAATGTTTTGTAAAAGTTTAATCAGAAATCAAAAACAGTTTCCCAACCATCAGGCTCTTTGACCTTTATTACGATGTTAGAAGAGATAGTTATAAATTGCTTTATTGTTTCTCTAACTGGTCTGACTGTGACAATGTGGTTCTGGCGGGACACAACTGAGAGTGCCAATTCAGGACAAATTGCGTAAACAGGGCAGTTACAGCCCAAGGCTGGGTTAAACAGGGCAGTTACAGCCCAAGGCTGGGTTAAACAGGGCAGTTACAGCCCAAGGCTGGGGTTTTTTCACCTCTAAGGCAAACCAAATCAGCCACACAAAGAGGACTTCGGTCTCACCCCACTAGCTAACCACAAGTCACACAAGCAATTCCCTTAGACACTCCAGTTTTCCAGTATCACCACCAGTGCCACTCATCCTGGGAATGAACGGTTACGAAAACCAACACCCCAATAAAAGAAAAAAGGTTCTCTCGATCCCAAAGAATCAAGCCCCAGACCCAGGTCAATATACAAATCAGATCTCACGCTGTTGTCAATCCTTTAGAATCTAAAATCTAAAGGTTTATTCATAAAAGGAAAAAGATAGGGATGAGAGCTAGAATTGGTTAAATGGAATCAATTACATACATTAATGGCAAAGTTCTTAGTTCAGGCTTGTAGCAGTGATGGAGTAAACTGCAGGTTCAAATCAAGTCTCTAGAGTACATCCCCCGCTGGGATGGGTCATCAGTCCTTTATTCAGAGCTTCAGTTTGTAGCAAAGTCCCTCCAGAGGTAAGAAGCAGGATTGAAGACAAGGTGGAGATGAGGCATCAGCCTTTTATAGGCTTTTCCCAGGTGTAAGAACACTTCTTTGTTCTTACTGTGGAAAATTACTGCAAAATGGAGTCTGGAGTCACATGGGCAAGTCCCTGCATACTTTGCTGAGTTACAAGGAGTATCTGCCTTCTCTCAATGGGTCAATTGTGTAGCTGATGGTCCTTAATGGGCCATCAAGCAGGCTAGGCAGAGCCAACACCAGCTTGTCTGGAATGTCTCCCAGAAGCACAGCACAAGGTTGAAATACAGGCAGTATAGAGCCAATACTCATAACTTCAACTACAAAATGATACATACATATAGACAGCATAATAATAACCAGCAACCCATAACCTGGTCTTAGACACCTTATATGACCCCCTTTTACATAAGATTTGGTGCCACTACAGGACCTTGGTGGCAACCATGTTCTATATGGTCCCAGATTATATCAATGACGTCACACTGACCAGAGAGGATGATCTTTGGATCAAGATACTCTCCAGAGTACACTTAACCCATGTCATATGAAATGTGCAAGAAGCATCTGTTCTTTTTCAAAAAGGGACAAACACCCAGTGCTCCACTGCCGCAGTGGTCCTTCGTCTGGCGCCTGCCAGACGAAAAGGTTGGGGACCACTGGGTTAGGGGTTTGTTATAGAAGTGGATGGGTGAGATTCTGTGGCCTGCATTGTGCAGGAGGTCAGACTAGATGATCATAATGGTCCCTTCTGACCTTAAAGTCTATGAGTCTATAAATAAAACCCAAATCAGTATCAAATGTAGATCCTATTGTATTTTAAATAGGATCAACTGAAGAGAGAGTAATGTGGGATCTATTACATGTCACATAAACTTCAGTATTTATCATGGAGTCGAATGCCTTAAAAGGTGAATAAAACCAGGGCAAAACAATATAGCCAATCAAAAGCCCAGAATCATTAACAAAGCACAGACTCACAGAAACCCCAGCTCTTTCCAATCTCACAATAACAGTATAAGAAGCAAGAGTAGGAGGGAAGCAGTGACAGTGACAGCTGGGAATGAAAGAGGACGGTGTCAGTGAGGTTTTACTTTTTAGAAAGCGGGCAATAGCGGTGGTTTTGAGAGATTTGGAATGAGATCCAGCAAAGAAAGATCTTCATCCTGTCTGCCTGAGGTATTTATATATCACCAGTCACTACTGTATATGATTCCTCTGGCTACTTCTCCACCCCTGTGGCCACCCTCTCCCAGAGAAAAATGTCAAGGAGTGAGACATAATACCTGCTTTCCCAAGCACTGGCCACTTCTTTTCCTGGCTCTGGCTATTGAGCCACGAGGACTGACCAGACCCACCCAGGACAGATCAGTGGGTGTCAGCAATAAAATCTGCACTTCACACCTTCAACCATGCAGCTCTTAGCTCCTCTAGCTGCTTCTCCATCCCTGTAGCTGGCCTCACCCAAAAGCTATCTGCCAGGGTGAGTTTTTAAATTTGCTTCTTCTCCCCAGCACTGATGTATCATTCCAAACTTCAATGGTCTTTTATTTATTATAAATTCCACTCAGCACCAGCGGGAATATCTGTTACAGGAGCATATAGCAAAACAAGAGTTTCTGAGGTAGGCACCCACCTGCACCTTGTGCTTGTTGAATGGCTCCTGATGGTGAGTTTGTGATAACTTACTCTAAGGTTATCTAAGGATGCAGCCAAGGTGGTGGTGATAAACTGTGAAGATACTGGCTTCAGCTAAGTTGTGCCACTCTGGGGAAAATTTTACCCCATAATCCATCAGAAAAAGCAGGTATGTGATCACTCTTGATCCACAGCATGCTACAATTTTCCCTGCCTTTCACTGAAACATGGCATGAGCATGATTACATACTGTCTATGTTATTGGATCCGTGGCTCAAAAATGCTAGGTCTGTTTTCTTCGTCAGGGAATAGAAGGACCTTCGGTCAATATGCCCAATGGCCTTTGATGGAAAACTAGACAGGGTGGGATCTGAGTTACTACAGAGAATTTTCCTGGGTGTCTGGCTGGTGAGTCTTGCCCACATGCTCAGGGTTTAGCTGATTGCCATATTTGGGATCGGGAAGGAATTTTCCTCCAGGGCAGATTGGCAAAGGCCCCGGGTGTTTTTTGCCTTCCTCTGCAGCGTGGGACATGGGTCACTTGCTGGAGGATTCTCTGCACCTTGAAGTCTTTAAACCACAAGTTGAGGACTTCAGTAGCTCAGACATAGGTCAGGGTTTGTTACAGGAATGAGTGGGTGAGATTATGTGGCCTGCATTGTGCAGGAGGTCAGACTAGAAGATCATAATGGTCCCTTCTGACCTTAAAGTCTATGAGTCTAATACATTCAGAAGGGGACAGCAGATGATACAACCCTGCTTACAATTTAAAGGGGCCAACAAAGCAGAGGGAAAAATACAACATCCAAGCAAAGTAGCCAGAACACTAAGCACCTCAACTTATTACCATTACTTATTTATTGTCAATGTTACTTTCTCTTTTTAAAAAAAAATGTACTGTAGCCCCTGCCTATGATACAGTCTAGAAACATTATACTTAGATTAACAGTGCATCAGCAACCCCAGCCAAAGCTTTCCATTTTTCATTTCTCCATTTTTTACTGCTGAGCTGCGCACCACTGATTTCCGTCACCTCCCACTCAAAAATCAGTGCTTCCCCTTTCCAGCTGTCATTTGCATCACAGAATTTTTCTGATGCTACCACAGAGTGAGCACTCTCATTCTGCGGTCCCAGGCAGGGAGGAGGCTGTGGGGGTGTGTGTGCCCCTTAGTCTTGGGATAACCATTCCAGAGAGTCGGGGGGCCCAGCTGGATGCTCTCTTTCCTGTCCAGTTGCTCCTGATGGTGCTGCCTCCTCAGTGAAGTTAGGGCCTTGTTATAAGCAGCCCTTGGGGAGGGAAAGCCCAATTTGATCTGGAGAAATCCACTGTGGGACTAGGGACCCCATAGTCTTGGGCCAGAGAGTCTTGAGTCATTAGAGGAGCTGGGTGCTTTCTCCCTCTACCTTTGGATATTCCAGCTGTTGCTGTCTCCCCAGGGAAGTTTAGCACCATTATAGGATACCTAAGGGGAGGTGGGGATTGCAGTCCCATGTGGTCTGGGGAAGGTCACTGAGGGGGTCAGGTGTCTCATAGTCCTTGGAAGTCCTTGCTGCTCTCTGTGCTGCCATTGTGTCCTCATGGTAGCTTGAACCTTGTTCCATTCCCAATCTGGGGAGCAGGCTGCAGGGCTTTTTTTGATTTGAGAGGCAGTAAGAAGGGGGGAAAGTTATCAGTATATTAAAATAATATAAAGGTAAAAAAAAATTTAAGCCTTTGAAATGAGATCTTTCTGTTCTTTAGCTTCCATGGAAGTGATGGGTATCCAGAGTACTAGAAAGGCAAATTTCCTTAAAATATTATTCTGCCTTGATAAGAATAATCCAAAACAACCATGAAAAGGAATCAACACTTTCTCATTCTTTCTTGGCAGAATGTAGACTCCAGATTACAATTTCCATTAGTATTATTCATGCTGTGGTTTTCTTTCTGAATTTGACTAAGCCTCTCAACAGAGATGGAAAAAGAAAAACGAAGTATTACTGGGATGAAAGCAGAAGGTGCAAATGGTCAAAAACATGGACCTGTGTAGCTAAGCAGGGTGATGTAAATACAGGGCCTGCTTGTGCTCCTGCTCCAGTTGAAGTCAGTGGCTAAACTCTTAGGGCAACATTTTCAAAAGTGGTCTTCAATTTTGGGTACCCCAATTTTGGAATTACACCTTGAGTCAAATTTTTAGAGTTGCTGTACAAGTACAGCTGAAGTCAATCAACACTGTTGAAAATCAGGCCCAACGTGTCTCAAGATGGGCACCCAAAAATGTAGGCATCATAAATCAGTGTTCGTTTAAAAAATAAACTTTGCTATCATTGACTTCATTGGTAGTAGATGCTCATCATTATGGCAAAATTCTCTCCAAGCCACACATCAGATTTCAATTCTTTCAACATGCATGGATTCCTACTGATTTAATAGGCTATCCATGCATGTGGAAAAGCAGAATATAAATCAGCATCTGCCATACAGGCATAAAGAGAAGTTTGCCCTTAAACTTGTGCAGACTGCAGGTTATTACTAGGCTTGGCAGATTTCAATTTTCATTGTTTTATCGTTTCAATGGATAATGTTAACATTTATTTTTAACAATTTTGAGGAAAAAAACCCAATTTAAATGTTTGCAGATGTGCAAAATTATGGGTTAAGAGCTTTTTTCCAATTTTTATCTATTTAAATTTTCCGTTGTGTCAGACAGAGGGGATCAGACAATTATTTAATGATAGTAGAAGAGATACAAAAAAGTTAAAGCTTTATAACAATTAAAAGTCAACATGACATGTCAAAATGTACAGTGTTAATATTCTTAAATCAAATCTAAAGCATTTTTCTTACTTTCCCTATCTGTAAATTTTGATGATAATTGATGGAAATATTAATCAGTTTGGGTATGAATGGTAAAATCGACATTTACCGATATTACCCCATAAACATTTAATTCTTTCAAGACTAATTATGAGTAATCTACATGCACTGCATTAGTTATAGCCCTGCAATCTTCACTAACCTATAACTAATTGGTATGGCTAGCCTCAAGGGCCTTCTGTAATTAAGTGGAAGCCCAGTGACTCCACCCCTGGAAAGCCCCAGAAAATACAGCAACACTGTTCAGTTTAGCTGTTGTGGATTCTATAGCTTCTTAGGAACATTCATTTGACTGACAGTCTTGAGAGTGCCTGTGTGTTCTAACATTTAATATAATAGATTTTTAAGAATCAGTCACCTATTGCAACATAGGTCCTGTTTTTATCAGTGGAAGGGGTACAACACTGAGCAATTTCTCTTTCCTGCTCAAGGGTTTTTATAATTCTGCAGACTCTCATTTGGCACACAAAGAGATTACGGACAAAACTATTGTCTAAACTGCCTTCTTTCTAACCCCGGCAGAGAGTAAACATGAGCCCTCTTCCAGCAACATGGTGTCTCAATCCATTGCCAAGACTTATTTACTCAGGACAGAAACTGGAGCTTCTGCAGGGGTCCTAAAATATGAATAAAAAGCACTCAGATACTATGTGAAGGGTGCCAACATAGGAACAAAAATATTGTAGACAGATTGGTCACCACCACTCTGTACAAGAAAATCGTTGCCTGGCCAGATATTTCACATAACCTGTGCTGTCATACCCCTCTGATGGAACCCTTGTTTCATCCCAGTGTGCACTGTTTCTTTGAAGTGATGAAAGTGAAGATTCTCTGACTTCTAAGGCTATGTCTACACTACACAGCTTTTAGCGACATGGTTGTGTTGCTACAGCCGTGCCGCTAAAAGTCACGCAGTGTAGCCGTTGTTTGTTGGCTCTCCTGCTGACAAAGAACTTCCACCTCAACAAGTGGTGTTTGCGTTGCTGACAAAACGCTATTCACACTGGCACTTGTAGTCAGCAAAACTTTTGTCTCTTGCGGGTGGAGGGGGGAATTAACATCTTTGAAAGACAAAAGTTTTGTCGTTCAATTGCCAGTGTAGACATAGCCATAGCCTAAGAAGTGCTATGCTTCCGGGTGGTCATTGTCTTGCAGGGGACCATATGGAGTTGAAAAGGAATTTGAGATGTCTCTATCAGGCAGCCGTAGGGATGAAATCTAATTTACATACCACATTATCAGGCATATGCATCATACTACTATCTTAGCAAGCCAGTATCTGATTAGGAGGGAAAGGACTGATACTAATATTTATTGAACACTGATAGTGTTCAATAAATCCCAGCCTTTTCAGCATTCTCTAGGACACCCTGGATTTTCACACTTTGTTTCTATTTTAATTAGTAGTCATTTCCACCCTTGGATATGACCATGCAGCTCCTGCAATTAGTTATAGCCCTGCAAAGAGGTGGATTTATTTATCTCAGACTGATAAAAGTAATATTTTCAGTAGTCTCCCACCTAAACTAGTCCTACTAAGCTTTGATTGCTTCCTATGTACATAAGTGGAAATGAAACTCAAGAGCCACCAGAATGCTTAAGATAAGGGGTAGGTTATGTACATATAAGAGAGTGCTCAGGATCGGAAAGTACAGTCAGTCTCAAAGTTTCCACAAGGGAAAATCCCTGCAAGGGAAATTTTAGAAGCAGAATGCTCTCCCACAGTCAAAGCAAATCATTTCACTTTCTTTTTCCATATCTTGCTTGGTTGCTGTCATGGCCCCTGCAGGCTGTCTGTATATTTTGTTGTGAGGATGACAGACAACGGAGTTTACAAATATTTGTGGGGGGAAATGAGAGAAGGATTTGTCTGAGGCCATAACTACCCCGGGGGGGCGGGGGGGGGAGGGGATCATATTTTGAAATGTGTTAACTAACTTGATATTAAACACAAATTAACACGCTAGTCTAGACAAGACCAAGTCATGTTTTAAAACATTTTAGCTAATATGTTTTAAGTACTAAGGGAGAAGTCTTGTTTAACGTCGTTAGTTAAAATGTGTTAATTTAAAACTTGTTTTAAAACTCAATGCCTTTTCCTCACGTAGACATGAGCTAAGTGGGAAAATGTTTTTTCCAGCAGTAGCAACAAGGAAGGCTCTCATTCCTGATTCCATCTCTTCTCCCTTTAGCAAGGACGTTATGATTGTTTACAGAAACATCTCAAAGAAAGGGTATAAATAAATTCCCAGATGAAAATTGATTTTGTTAAGAAAGGATAACATATTCCCCTGTCAAACACTGTTAATAGAAATTTTAATTTAAATTAAATAACACCTATTGCTTTTCATCCATGTATCTCCCTGTACAATACGAATGTGGTTAGGCATCATATCCCCATTTTATTTTTAAAAATAAAAGCTCAGATTAGGTAGAGAAAAGCTTGTAATATTTACTAAATGTCTCGCAGAAGCAATAATGCACGGAGATGAAAAAAAATATATATATATCATATTCAACTAAGTAAAAACATGGTAAATAGCACTAGCAGGGCTAGCTTCCACAGGGGAAGCGAGCCTGGATTTCTAGAGGTGCTAAACATGCAAAATCACTAGCTGCTTTTGAAAATCAGCACATAAAACAATTTTGAAGATTTCACGGTAAATCCCTTGAGTTCTGAGTGGACAAAAAGAACCTGAACCATTTTCAAAAATGTCAGCATCTTTTAAAGCATTATGATTCATAAATGCTTTGTGATTAATCTCAAACTTCCCCAAAAAGTCTGCCCTGAGAAGGGGTTATACAATTTGTAAGGAAATAACTTGGTCAGAAACTTAGAGCGGAGTGTCCGAATTGGGCTTCTGATAGAAACCATCTTAGCTTCTCTGTGTGGGGAAATTTATCTGTATAATTATCTTGCTGTAGTTGTACTGGCGTAATTCCCCATATGAATACCCATTTTCTGGAACAGGAGTGCCATATTCTGGTTTATGTTGCTTTCAGCATGACATAAATTAAACCAGAAAAACTGGAATATGAGTGTCCACATGGTGAATTTTACCAATACAACTACAGCAACATAATTATACCAGTCTCATTATGACAGTAAATTTCCACATGTAGACATTTCCTTAAAGCCTGAGCTATGGAGTTACTTTGGTGGTGTAACCTGAGGGTTTAACTATGGTTTCTGAAAAGGCAGTGAACGTGGCTTGTCCCTGGCTGCACTTTCAATTACACCATATTCAGCACTCGTTGCTGACACCTATTGTCATCAGTGAATAATTTTACTTTTCTGCTTCAGTCCTGTTATGGAGAGTGGCAGGAAAGGAGACGTCATCAGCAAAAACAGTAAGGGGAAGTGGGGGAGCCCTAGCAGGGTTAAGGGGAGGAGCCTTTACACGCCCACTCAGGGATTTTCCCTATGTGTGGGGACTTCAGACTCAAACTGTTTGGCTGGGACATACCCCTGCTGACGTTCTCTAGAGCTGTTTGCCTAGGGCTGGAAACAGAAGCTGCTTCACCTCTGTTCACACAGCTCCTCCTGCAAAGAACAAATCACTCTCCTCAGCAATCCAAGACAGCAGCAAGCCATGCTTTCGGCATACTACACCCAGCTTGTCATCCTGAGCAATGGTAAACATGACGCTTTCATTTTTAATTTTACTTCTCATTGATTTCTGCGGGTGTATCTTGGCAGTAATTCTTCTGCAGACTAGAACATTTAGACCTCTCTTTTTAAAGATGATTTGTGTGTACCTGTGCCTTGCAGTATGGTGTTTCATTCGTGGGACTGCTGTGGCCATTCCAGAGGTTGCAGTGACGTGTACAGAAGAAGCGCTGCTGCCCTGTGAAGCTCCTCGGGACTCACAAGTCACCTATGAGGCAGTGTCCTGGCACAAAGTAAGGAAATGTTACTGTGATTCATGCAGACTGTGCATTTTGTTTTGCTTTCCCACCGGCTTCTAACTTTCCTCATAGGAAATGCTTGGCTGTTTTATAGAGAAGAATCTTTCTGTCAGAGCAGTGGAGGTAGCATAGGCATTGCCTGCCATGACTTGAGTCACATGCCATAGGATATTTACACACAGATAAAGAGTCATGCTTGAGCATGACTCTTTAGGTGTCCCTTGCCTGCTCTCAGATGTCACCAGCCCGCACTGTGCCAGAGTTCTGAGGATGCCCAGGCTGCTATTCTAGACATTCTGCCCTTCACAAGGCTGCTTCTGTAATGTTGCTCCAGCCCTGGTCTAACCAGTGTGCCCCTATTTTAGCCCCTCTCCTCTCCCCTGGAAAAAAATAACCCCCCAAACTGAGTGGTGCAGCAACCCCCAGCACCAGTTCGCAACACCACTCGTTCACATTTGGCTCAGCTGCTTCTTCCATGACGAAGGAGTGGCTAAGCCAAACCTGAGGGGTGCGCGGCCACGTGAGTGCAGGGTAGACGATGGGAGTGAGCAGAGTTGAGTGACCAGGACTGGGAGGAGCCACCCTAGCCTGGGATGGGAGCTGAGCAGTGAGTGGGTGGCACTGGTGAATGGCCAGGAAGAGGTCCCGGGGCAATGGGTAAGGGACTGGGGACAAGTTGTTGGTGAGCTATGGGGTGAGTGGGGAGTGTTTAGGAGCTGTGGGGTGAAGGGCTGGGATATTGGGGGCTGTGGCCAGTGACGTTGAGCAGGAGGTATTTCAGGCTGGTTGTGAAGTTAGTAGAGGCTGGTGGAGGGTTGTTGGGATATATGTGGGGTGGGAGGGGCATTCCAGGGTCTTGGGGAGATGGGGATGCTTTAAGGAATGCAGGGGCCCCCATTGCCCCATTTGCTGTACTCTTTTGTAGGATGAAACATGATGTTGTGACTTCAGAATGGCTGATTCCAAAAAAAGGGGTTGACATTTTTTTCTTTAAAATCTAAATTAGCTATTGCTGTTCTTTTAAATATTTTTGTTCTGAAAGAGGGTAGAGTACAGAGTGTGGTGCTGTAAATCTTGTAAAAAGGAGATATTAGCCTCCCTGCTTCTGTGTTTCCACCTGTAAAATAGGACTACTGCTTACCAACCGAAGTGCTATGAGGAATGATTAGCTAATGTACATAAAGCACTTTGAAGGTGAAATTGTTACACAAAGTGAGGCAACATTGTCCAGTGGCTTCTCATGCGGCTGTGTGATGTTTCTTTCGGTCCAGTTTCCTTATCACGTAAACAGGGAATACTACCAATTTCTCAGTTCTGCTAAGCACGTGGTGATGATCCTCTCATGAAAAATGTAGTGCTGTATAAATTCTGTTATTATGTAAGTGCTATTATTATATTGGGTTCTCTGGTTATAATACATGTTCTGCCTCTAATTTAGAACCCAAGTACATAACAAAGAGATATCTAAGTTCATCAGAATTGTTCAGAATTTCTCTGCTTGTCCATCAATAAATCTAAAGTCTTTCTACTTTCAGTTTTTTTCCTGAGGAGTTGGGCTGAGTGGCAGGGAGTGCTTAGCAAGGAGGGCCCTCAACTTGCTGGGTTTGGAGAGTTTCAGTGTGGAAATAGGGGCAACCTGATCCTTTTTTGCTATCTGCTTTTAAAGATTGAATAAGAAAATATTTTATATATATTTATTAATCAATTAATACCCCATGTTTTCATCTCTGTGCACTGGGAGCCTGTAAAATGGGGGAATTCCAACTATGTGGCATGCTTCCCTTGATTCCCACCCTGGGGAAACATCTCTGCAGGGCTTGGTCTGGTTTAGGTCTGTGGACTTGAAGAAAATGGACAGAGGCAGGCTAAGGGTGGAAGAGAATGGGTGGACAAACTGGCTCCCAAATCTGCACAGGAAAATCAGAAGTTAGAACAGCCTAAGGCCACGTTTACACTTACTGGGACGGTCGACGCGGCGAGTTCGACTGCTCGGAGTTCGAACTATCGCGTCTGATCTAGACGCGATAGTTCGAACCCCGGAAGCGCTAGTTCGAACTCCGGTACTCCACCGCGGCAGGAGGAGTTGCCGGAGTCGACCTTCGAGCCGCGGAGTTTGCTTCTGCGGCGTCTGGACGGGTAAGTAAGTCGAACTAGGGTAGTTCGAATTCAGCTACGTTATTCACGTAGCTGAATTCGCGTACCCTACTTCGACCCCCGAGCTTAGTGTAGACCAGGGCTGAGGCTCTATTAACTTGTGCTGCTTCCCATGCTGCGGGCAGGCACCCCCTTACATAGGGGTGATAATCAGGGGGTTAGTTGTGATCAGTGGAGCACCTGGAAGCACAACTCATGCAGGAACCGTGCTTTCCAGAGCATGAGCTGGTGGGGCCAGACAGCAAAACAGAATTGAGAGCCATCATTGTGAGAGAAGAATTCTGAGGAAACACTGTAGGACTGATTCACTGTACCCCTCTGGTGGCACAAAGAAAGAGAATCCGGCCCTTGATGAATACCACTGTATGCTCTCTCCTTGGGTTAACTGAGTGTTGCTCTCACCATCCACACCACTTTAAGGAGAACAAACAAACGACAGAGTGCAGCTAGGCAACCACATGTAGAATTAATCAGTTATTTAAAAAACAGCTACCAAAGGATTAATCAATGAACAACACATACGGCCCCCAAAGGGCTAATTAAAAAGTCATTCCAACAAATGGTATGAAATTTCAGACTGTAGAGTTCAAACAGCTGTTAGGCTAAATCTTTTGTACGAGGTCACTTTGAACTGTGCTGTAAATGCAAGCAATTAATCTTTGGCTTCTACTGCTTTTTAAAAATGATGATGATGATGTGCCTCTGCAGTTTGTGTGGAATTAATGCTTAGACAACACACCTCGCAGGACATTATTGCCTTTTCTTAACAATTATTGGAGCACTTTTAGGTTTTTTCTATAATCTGCTTTAAAAAAGATATTTCAGAATATCAGGGTTTTCAAGTTTTATCTTAAAAAACTCTTATTAAAAAAGTGGTATGTGCCAATCTAATAATATTCTAGTGCAAAAATCCAAATAAATATAATATGGGAGTACTAAGTACTACAACTAAGTCCAATGTGCTAAAGTCTCAATCCTGCACATGAGTATACATACGTTTAACTTGGCATGCATGAATAGGCAGCTGAAATCAATCGAGCTACTCATGTGTAAAGTTAGACATGTACGTAAGTGTTCATAGGCTCAGGGCCTAAGCCAGTTAGCTCAAGTGCAAGGGTTTTTATTCAAAAATACGTACAGTAGTGGGGCCGAGTGGATCAAGTACTAGGCAGAGTGCCACAAGCTCCTTGATGTTATTCCTGGCTCTGTCACAGATTTGCTGGGTGGTGTTGGGTAAGTTACTGAAACTACACTTTTCATAACTGGGACCTGCATAAGAGTGATCTGACTTCCTGGGATGCTCAGCCACCCACAAGTACAGACAAATCCTCCAGAGAACTCAGCATCTGTACAATCAGGATATTTTTATTTAAGTGCCTAAAACTTTAGGGAGCAAACTATGGAAATTGTGGCTTTGATCTCTTCATGTCTCATCTATAAAACAAAAGTGTGGATAATAAAACTTTATTCACCTACCTCCTAGGGCGCTTGTTTGTATAGAAATTTGAACATGTGAAGCATTTTGTAAGAGCTAAGAGCCATTCTTTTACTTTCAGTTAATTTTAAACAGAACATGAAGATATACAAATTAAATTCTAGTGGACATTTGGCAGTTTTATTTGTGCTTTAGCTAGGAAAAACCTGATCTAAAAATAAGTTTTGGTAAGAGGGGAAAAGCTTTTTTTAGCTGGGGGGAAAAATCTTAACACTCTAGCTCTTTCTTGTAAAATGTAAAAATGAGGCAAAGTGTTTTGGATAAGTATCCAAAATACATATCTGATAACATATTTAAATTCGTTTTTGTCTGAGGCCTTTACATAAACACAGAGGGTCAGTTTCTAACCCCATTTATACCCAATTATAGCTGAGCAAAAAATTTCCATCAAAATCTTGGAAAAATGCCTTTTTGACTACAAGAAACTTTTATTTTTGCTTGAAAAACAATTTTTTCCCCTGAAAAATTCTAAATGAAAAATTTCAATTTTTTTCAAATAATTTAATTGCAGTAGAAAAAAAACCACTTTCACTTGATTTTTAAAAATATTTTACACTGGGTAAAGGAGAAAAAAAAAGATAAGAGAAAATGGATTTTTTCTTCCCAATAAAAGGAAATCTTTTAAATCACCAAGAAATTTTAAAAAGAACTGAGGGGGGTTAACTTTCACAAAATATACTTAACTTTTCTAGATGAGTTTAGGACTCAGTTGTGCCATCTGGGCACAACACTGGGTTGTTGTTGTTGGGCCTGAGGGGAAGGGTACACTCTAGGGAGAGCAGCTGGGCACATGTGCAAAGAGTACCTGACCTTCTCCACATCTGGACAATGTGGGATGGGTGGGGCAGAACAATGGCCCCTCCTCATCCCAGCACCCTTTGTGTGCTGCATACCCTCGGGACATAGGGATGGAGAAGTCCCTGTGTTTCACAAGGGTATGGGGGATGAATCCAATCCTTTCACCTTTCCTCCCCATATACACTATGCACCATCGTAAGGCCCAGGGCAGAATGAGTTTGCCTGGGTGTAACTGAGAGCAGAATGCACTGTCACACGTAACTCTTCTCCTGAAGTGAATTTACTGTTGTGCTAGGGAAGAGTAATACATTCAGAGCCCTAAATAATAGTTCTCTTCAGCAAGAGCTAGATTCTGCCAGGGGTAGAGTTCTCCAATGGGTTTTTAAGAACTTTGCTAGATTGGGACCAGACTACACATGAGCCAGACTACACATGGGCTAGAATCTGTGACCAATACATTGAGTAATACTCTGAAATCAGTGGGACTACTCACCATCAATAAGCTTGGGGTTTGGGGGGAAGACTCTGGCTCAAATTAGGTAAAGCATAGTAGCAGTAGAACAATCTTATTTTATATGCTGCTCCTCCACTAATAAGCCAAAGCACTGAATGGGAAAAACCATTCCTTCCTCATTCTGTCCTTGATCTTTGTGGCAAAAGTTCATAAGA
Organism: Mauremys mutica; assembly: GCF_020497125.1. Classification (NCBI taxonomy): domain Eukaryota; kingdom Metazoa; phylum Chordata; order Testudines; family Geoemydidae; genus Mauremys; species Mauremys mutica. Next base: position 112,603,828 of record NC_059073.1, read on the forward strand.
AACCCAGTTAGTGCCAACTGACCACAAAGGTGTTTTTGTCACACCAACATTTATCCATTAGGTAGTCTCAGTTCAGTTCCAGCTTGTTCTGCGGTGGCCACTGGACACTACACACTTGACATTTGAAACTAAATTCCTCCTCATAATTTTTTTTATATTAAGATCAACAGTTTAACAGCAAAAAAATTCAAGTTTATTATTCATAATGAATTTTTAAATGAAACCATTTCCCCAAATGATCCTACACTCAGAAAAACAATATGTTAATAGTAATACACCCACCTTCATTATGACATCAGCCTTGGAGCAATGCCATTTTGCATGTAATAAAAAGCTGTTTTTATGATAAAGAGAAATTATATTGTCAATTTAATGTAGCCAGGAGCCAAGGTACCATCTTGCTTAAGGAGAGTACTACTAAAGAAAGCCATTTGATGAGACTGGAGGGTGTATGTTAACTGAATAGCCATTTTCTTTCAAACATATTTGATAAAATTAAGTTTAGTTGATTGTTTTTGCCAAAGCGCAGGGAGTTGTATGTAGGCCCTCTGCACGGGGTGAATTTCACTCATGGTTAATGTCCGCTAAGTTAGATGACGTTATAGTTTGTTTTCTAAAGAACAGCTAAAAAACCCATTTTCTATCTGTGATCTAGAGAACAATTCTTGTCCCATACTGCACCTTGTTTGGTTTGCTGAAAGAGAGTCTATTACAGAATATTTGCTGAAAGTGAATTTTACATTTAGAATCACAATTATTCTCCCTGATTCTAAGAATTACATTCATCCAGCCAGAGAACAGAAACACATTATGTAACCTATATGTTCAATCAAGACTGACAAATTTTGGATATCAAATATTCACAAACACCACCTTGTAAACAAACTACAGATCAAGAGCTATTTGTACAAATTATTCATCAAATAAATTTGAATAGTGTATACACTTGAGAATATGGCAATCTGTATGGATAATTCATAGACAGAAAAAATACATTTATTTAGTAAATTATTCATTACAAATTACTTACCCAGCTCTATGAACTACAAATTACTGTAAGGAACTAATTTTTTGGAGCAAAGTACCCCTTACATTGTGGTTTCTTTTCTCGCCTATTTCCAGAGAAGACAAGAGGCCTCAAATTTTGCTATCAGTTAAACTGGTATAACTCCTGAATAATTCCATCAAAATAATGGAATTAGTAAGGATTTACATCAGTGTAAGAGTAAAAATTTGCCCTAGAGAATTATTTTAAAGTGGTAAGAAGTCTTGCAGCTCTTAGGCCCTGTCTACACTGGCTCCCCAGTCAAGTTTATGAACAGTGTTTAAGTATAGTTCTTACTGAATAGTGCTTAAACATGGTATAAATGGGGCCAAGCTACATGAAAAACCATTTGGAAAAAAAATGGATCTAGTCTAGAACATCTAAAGATGGTTTTAAGAGAGTAGGTAGAGTCTAAGAAACCCAGTACAGAAATCAGGCCCAGATCCAATGTATTGGGGAACCAATGATTTAGAATGATTTGCAGAAACAAAACTAGATTCAATCAAGTTTGATATGGAGAAAAAGACCACCTTTCCTTTTCATTAGCCACTGATTTGTATTCATGTTTTGATTCAAGTTGTAATTGGGTTGATTCAGCAGTTTTTGTCTTCCATACTATTTCCCCACTTGTAAAAAAGGAAAGTGGGCACTAAACTATATTTTGTTAGGACTAGAATTTGGAAAAAATGCACACAGCTTCATGGGTGAATCCCCATGTGCTGACTGCCTCTTACCCCAGCATTTAAAGTAGTGTGTTTTTCCTCATTGCCATCAAGGTGATGAACAACAACAAAGAGCAAGCTGCCTGAGTGGGTCTGAAAAGTCGGAAGCCTGTCAGAAATGTTGCCCCCAGGCCAAAGTAAATATGACAATAAAAATAAACTTAAAATTATTTTGTTGTTTAATTTTTTAATGGGTTATTTTAAGCAGACAGGCAGAACATTGCCTGCAGGTCCCTGTTCCCCAGCAAAATTCTTGCTTCAGTAATTCTCAGCAGCCAGCATGCTAATGAGTCAATTTTTATGTAAATAAGTTCAACATTATATATTTCTACGGGTTCCAGCATCATTCATAATGTGCCTTTTGGTTCTGAAACCTGGTAAAGGAATTACAAGAAAAAGTGGTATAGGTAAAGCCCGACTCTCTTTTATGATCCTAAGTGCTTATCAAGAACATTCAACACTATATAGCTCTATCAACAGTGGTAGCTCTACAACATGGGGTTGAACTGAAACACAAATCTAGGCAAAAAACATTTTGTGCTGATTAAAGAAGAAGGGACAGGATGGTTTGTACAGGTGTGGATTGCAGCCACTGACAGTGTCCCGAATCAACATCCACTGACCGGGTGTAGAATTAATTAGATATACCGCATGTCATACACCTTATGCTGTGCAGTTGTGGCATCACCTGGATAAAATTTGGCATGAATTGCATTGGATTATCATGGGAACCTGATCTGTTAAAAGTTCCGTCTAGCAAAAGTTTGCTAAGTATCATGGGAGGAGGCAAAATGAAGTAGTAGCATTTTGGTGACTTTAATTAGGTTTGGGAAAAATAAGTTAGTGGTAACATGTAGACATGTTTAAGAGACAACATGAGTGTTGCCTGACTGAATATTTTGTTGACTTTATTTTTAATGACTATGGGCTATGCAGAGAGACTATTCAAATCCTTAAATTCCTTCAGATGTTTTTTACAAATAAAGAGGATTTTACCATATATATAAAATAAAGACTGCAAAGAGAAATTATTTAGTTAAAGCAGCTGAAGAAAAAAAAAGAATCGCTGATGAAATCCACTGACGAATGTGATGTCTTTTTATGCAAAGGCTCTAAAACTACCACCAGATGTCCCTGTAGCCTAAAACACGTCGTGGGGCTGGTATGCTGTACCCTCAAGTGTGAGTGACACTGAGAACTGTATTTTCCTATGTTGAAAAGGAGACCTCATGGAAATAAAGGAAGTACAAAAATAATAATTATAAAGTAGAGGTGGGCCAAGCCCGGAGTCATTTACGTGAATATTCCTTTCTCCCAGCATTTCGAGGTTTGGATAAAACAGGACCTGGATCCAAATCACTATCAGAGTTTCAATAAATGAGGAAGGACCTGTAGGTGGTGAAGCTACCTGTTTGTTTTTTTAAAGTATATTACGTATGTACAGACCATATAGAGGGTATATTTACACTTCACACTAAACCTGGGTCCGTGAGACCAGGTTTGTAGACTCAGTATTTCCAAACCTGCGCTTGACCATCCACATGGCATAAATCTGAGCTTACAGTTGCTGGACCAGGTTTCACGTACTGCATTATGCAGACCTTCTGACACGGGTTTGCGGCTTGACCTGCATCCATGCTGCAAAATAATGAGGCTTGGGTGCAAGTCTCAGCAGGACGTGGACACTGACCCACCCCGCTAGGCCATGGGTCCTAGAACTCTGCTGAATGTTTGCTGACCCAAGTCAGTCTGATTTGTGTGTGGACAGAAGGGAGGTTTGGGCTCAAATCTAAGTCAGGGCCTGGGTTTAGTGTGTGCAGTGTAGACATACTCAGGGTGCTTTGGTGAATGTAAACTGAAATCATCTTACTCGTTTGTCTCTCTAGAGTGATATTTCTACTATTTTGGAGTTTTATAGTTATGCTTTACACCAGACCATCTCAAAAGAACTTTAGAGCTAAAAGTGAATCCCACCTCACAACACCCCTGTGAAGTAGGGAAACATGATTATCTCCATTTTACAGATGGAAGAAATGAGACATGGAATGACAAAGTCATTTGCCTACGGTCATACAGGAAGTTAGTGTCAGGCCAAGACTAGAACTCATGAGCCTTGTTTAGTTCTCATTTGCATCAGCTTTCAGTTAGCATAATTCCATTGACTTCAGTGGCGGTACTCCTAATTTACAACAGCATGAGAAAAGAATAAAGCATCCTATCTCCTGATTCCCAGTCCTGTGCCTTAATTACAAGACCATCCAACCTTTTCACTCACTATTTGTTGTCAGGGAAATCAGAAATTGTACAATATGACATACAAGAACCTAGATAATTATCTGAAACGTATATGTAAAATTTTAAAAGGAGTGTTCTGATTGAGTAGCCGAGATACTATAAGAGCAGGACCTGTATTTTAGGGCAAAGGGATTGACAGCCAGAGTGGCTTTCTGTATTGCATTATGGGCAATTTTGCATTTCATTAGCGAGCTAGAACTAAATGCACACTTGATGGAAGCATGTCAATTCCATTCATTTCACGGAAGTTGATCCAGTCCCACAGATCTGCATTTATTCCTGTACTAGAAGTATAGATCCCGATTTCCAGATACATCACTCTAGCAGTAATAAAAGGCCTTAAAATGCTTAAGCCCATGTGGCAAGGTCAAGGCCCTGCAACCTGTAAAAGGTTAACAGGCCCTCCTTGCTGCATAGCTGCTTGGGTGGAGTGTAACAGGACGGGGAAGTTGAGTCGAAGGTGAATTAAGGGAAGGGAGTGCCTTCTTCCCTTCTGCTGGTTCAAATCAGGAAGGCCCCTGGGAATTATTGCATGGTGTTTTTCAGTTGATTTGCTCTTTCTTTTGTGGATAATAAGCCCTGAAGAAGGGGACTTAAAAGGACTGAGATTTGGAGTTTTATGCACTGGCCACGCCTCCTTCCTGGTCAGTGCCATACCCCTATTATGGAGCTCTTACAACTCTCTAGCACAAGGAAGGCTGGCTGCAACAGCCCTCTCCTCCTCCTCTATGGAACTCTACTAGGGTCTCTGTTAGCTTCCTAGGGGGTGAATTTATCCCACAGCCTTCTATTGTACTGTAGTTCCACTGGATATATATTCAGATTAGGTAGATTAAGAAACCATGTTGCATGTTTGTGTGTATGCACGCACACATATTCTTAACCACTGGAAATGCAGATAAAAACTCATGATGGGCAGGATCACTTCATTTGCAGGCAGAAAATATTACATTATCATCCTGGATTTTTTTCCCTTCAAATATATTGTGCATTTTCTTTTTTAAACAAAGCTTGTGTTTGTATAAAATATCATTCCCCTAAAATTGAGGAAAGCCAGCAGACTATGCTCACTGTAGCTTTATCAACAAAATATGTTGGTGTTTTCCAGATTGTTGGAAATGGTGAAGAACTGGCAGAGATGGTACGGAAGAACCTTGAGAATGGTGTGGAATATTACTATCCAAAAAAACGTAATGGATCCTTGCAGCTCTCCAGTGACACCTCATATTCCTTGAGAATCACAAACACTACTAGCCACAACAGTGGGACGTATGGGTGCATCTTGTGGGCACCAGCTGGAAAACACAACCAAAGTGGCACAATCATATTAAAAGTAACAGGTATGGTAGAGTCACTTGACTTCTTCATGTTTGATATGGCAAATTAGTGAACTGATTAAAGACTATTTCAAGATATGCTTTACTTCAAGGTGAACAGAGGTACCAACACATCTCTAAAACACCTCATTTATTTTATATTTCAGGTTGTACTGAACGATTAGATGAAAAAATTAAAAAATACAGAGCGGAGCTTTTATTGTTGTCCTGCCTTGGGATTTTTTACTTGCTGCTCATCTTTTTTACCTGTGTAAGTAATGTTTCCTACATGTTTGCCTTTGCCGTCTCCAAATATTTCGTTTACCAATAGAAGCTGGTTTCCATATCTAGTTTGTGGCCAAATTCTGAATTCCTTGTATGCCCAAAACTTCTATGAAAGTCACTGAGAGATTTGGGTGCACAAAGAATGGATGATTGAGTCCTCAATACTTAAAGTATTTATTCACTCCATGCACCCATTTGACTCACTACATACTGTCCTTCTGGAGCACCAACGCACGCATTTCTGCTCCCAGTTATGCCAAGTATACATTCAGAGAAAGGCCGTTAACTTCAATGGATGTTCTCACAAAACACAATGTGGCAACTGGAAATAGAATTTGTCCAAGAATGAGGTGCCGACTTACAGGATATCTGCTCCATTTATTATGTTCCCCAGTCTGATGGACTGCATATTGTCCAACCTGCACACTGAGATCCTGATACTTCCTCACTGAAATCCCTGAGATTTTGGCCTCAGTTTCCTTATCTGTAAAATGGGGATGATTACTTCAGAGGGATGCTGTGAATCTTAGTATTTGCCATTATATGTCTGTAAAGCATTTTGAGATCACTGGATGCGAAACAATATAGAAAAAAGTAATATTATATACCAAAGGTAATGAAATCAGTAGTTTGCAATTGACCCTGAATTACAGCTCTTTGAAAGCAAAATAGAAAACCCATTTCTTGACCGGGCTGCACACAGCACCACCACATGTAGTACCACCCCAGACAAAAAACAAAAACATCACACCAAAAAAACCCCAAATCTGAAAAGCACAAGAGTACTATGCAGTGTAAACTTTGGTCCTTACTATCAGGAGGGAAGAGTGAGAGTGAAATATATTTTTCTCTGCACACTTAAGTTTCAGGTGGCTATGGGGATGTGGAGAGAGTAGGCATGTTAGAAGCTAGCTAGACAGGAATGGGATGAAACATTATTTATGGTATTAGTGAAACCATTCCCTATGGCAGAAAAAACAGGAAGTCTATAGTTCATCACGCTCAGGTGGCAAGTCCCTCAAGTTTTAAGCGCTAATTAGATTTTTCAATAATGGTTCTATTCCCCCCACCCCTTTGGGAATCTTACATGAGAGTTTTGGTGTGTTTTACTAAAAACCCCAAGCCCTCCACCATTCACTTTTAAAGTTTTCTTGGCTAAATTTTATTGGTATTGTCGTCATGTTCGGTAACACAAATCATAAATGCTATCTGATTGGAGAATTAGCTGCAGTTAAAAGTAGCTTTTCATATATCTTCAGGGAGCAATTAAACTCATGTCTGCCTGTTTTTTAGATTGACAATTTCTGCCAGTAATTTGTACCATTCAGAATAAAGTTTGACAAGCTAAATCTTGTAGAAATTTGCTAAGATGAAAGTATGAAAGCAAGTATATCACTCATTAAAAAAAGATGCTCCCATTTTGTTCAATGTCTCTAATGTGGCTCATGCTGGTTGTAAAGAATCTCTCCTTCCACATATAACAACTGTAAATTTTATTTGCAGTTGAAGTTTTGTGATTTAAAAAAAATGAACCTTATGCTGGAGGTGACCATCCTGATGAAAAATTACTTGCAACACTCTACTAGTATGGGAGCCCAACCTCAGTGACACTAAATCAGCTTTCATCAATGTTTAATATTGCCTTAACCTCAGCAAAGAACTTTACTATTTAATATGTCTGTTAAATTCTTATAAGCCTCATTATTCCTGAGCGCTTAACAGCCATTGAACTCAATGGCAATTTTGAGTGTGGATAGATGGCAGGATTGGGACTTTAATAAGATTTACACTTCACAATTTGATGAAGATATTTCAGACTTTAATGGGCATACAAGTCAGGTGAAAACAGATTTGTGATCCAACAATTGATTGTCACTTTTCAAAAAGATTACCAAACTGAGGCCCATTTTAACCAAAGCCTGTAAATTTAAAATAAGATTCTCAGTTTCCCTGTGGTACCTACATCTTCTTACTATGTGATACTTCAGATGAATGGGTAAGCAAGACAATTGAAAATTTTCCTTTTATTGGAGAGCAACAGTTTGGTGAGAAATCAATGGAAAAGGTGTTCCAATTAATCATGGTTAGCACTGAGCAAACTCTTAACAGTAATTAATGTATAATCCTTACTTTAAAAATGTATTTAAAAAAGAACAAATTAACATCAAATGATCCTTTTCTTTGCTTTTTTAGACATGCCTAAAAAAAGAGAACATGCTTCCAGGTTATCATAAACACAGAAGAGAACAGAAACAGACACTTATCCTTGTCAGTGCACAAGAAAAGAAGATTATCCAGTGTTTAGGCAGCAACAGCACTTGCAAAAATGGACCTAATTTGAGTTCTGGCCAAGCTGATGTAGTTTAAGAAACGGTGGGCTCATTAATAAACACGTCATGAAGATGGATGGTTGGGCAACATAGAGAGGAAATAAAAGCTAACATACTGCCTCTTCAGGGTAGCCCGATAGCTTGGGTAATCTGTCAAATACCTGCTTCTGCTGGACAAGTCTTCAAAGAGTATCTTCATACAGTACAATAACTGTTGAATTTAAGGTGACTAACAAATACCAATGCCGCACTACAGCTTTGTTACAAGGCTACAATAATGTTGGCATGTGCTCCATTTCAATCCATTATACCCATCTTGTTCTGAGAGAGGCTATTTCTACCATCTGAAAAGTAGGTTACAGAGAGGATTTGATGGTGCTGATTTAGGGGATTAAGTTATCGACTGAACTAATATCTCAGCTCTTTTAACAGTCATGCACTACTGCTGCTGCAGTACAGTTTTTCAGAAAGCTAAGCATATAGGTTTCACTCTCCTCTGGACGGTGAGCTCTTGTTTTTGACGGCATTCACTACCATGATTGAGAAGTATGGATACATAACAGCCTGGAGATTCACTAAATCCAACCAGATTTATTTTTATTTTATTGGTTAATCTCAGAGTGATTGATGGACAGAGAGATGTAAGAGAGACAGACAACATCCTGGAAATCTTTCCCTAGTATGCAGACCCTTCCATTAGTGCAAGGAGTGCAGATAAATAAGAGGCCGTCAATGATTTCCCAAGAGCACCCTTACTTCAGGGAACATTTATATATATATATACACAGCTACAAATTTATTATGCTTTTTAAACCTACCACATTAGTGAAGAAGCATGTGCTAGTCAAAAGACTTATAAACAGATGGATTCTTCTATGGTTTTATAAAATACATGAGACTGAATTTATCTCTGGTTTAAATCAGTGGAATTACACTAGGGCAAATAGGGCCTGTGGCTTGCAAAATCAGTCATTTGTGTGGGGGGTTAACCTGCCCTTGGAATATACTGAGAAAGCCAAGAGATAGGAGAGGAGATGGAATAACTGAGCAGCTACTTTTGGCTGCTCATGGTATATACTGAGTATATAAAATGAGGATGTGAGGAAAGCTAAGTTCAAGTATCTCTAGGGAAAGGAGACCTGTCACCTTGAACCAAAGAGAGCAAGGGATGTTCCAGACCTAAATTGATGGAATCTGAGAGGTCAGAACTTCCCTCACTAGCTTGCCTGCATGCAAGTTCAGGTAAGAATACAGTTTAGAGGGATTCTAGAAGTTTGTGCTTGAGGTTCGAATCTGTGAAATGAGGAGCATGACAGGGTAGATTTGCAATCATTTAACAATACCATTAAAATAATTGTATAAAAATTGGATTAAATAATTATAAAAGCTAATTGATGTAGTATAATTGAAAAAAGGGATTGTAATTCTAAATTGTGTAAAGACTTTCCTTTGACTGTATTGAAGGTTTGATGGGAGGAAAGCACATTGCATCACTCAACAATGCCCCTTTTGGCCAATTAAAGTTCTGCACCAATTGAGTTTCAAGGGAATTCTGCCCAGTTTTGGCCGGAAGGACTGTGGGGGTGCAGGACTGACTATGTTATTTATTTGGTGCATGCTAGATTACCACCACGCATTTGCTTTTATGTAATCAATTTTACATATAAATACATGTCCTGTAAGTGAAATTAAATTCAGAGGTAACCTACCTACCTGTATTCGTGTGTGCCATGTATTGTAAATAAATTGCTCCATAGAAATTGTGGTTTATTTTACATCTGATACAGTCAACAGATTAAGATGCCTGACCGTGTGCATGTGCGTGTGTGTGTGTGTGTAACTGATTATTTTGTGTATTTCCAAGTGGTTACAATTATTTATTTACTCCTCAGAGTTCAATTTTAGGTAAATTAAACCTGTTCTGTTGCTAATAGAGAAATGTATCACCCCTAATTTTATTCCATCAATGCCCACTTTTAAACACAGGGCACCAGTAAAAGTGATGTGAATGTTTAGTAGGTGATAGAGTGGATTGGACATAAATACATACAGATAAAAGCAAGTATTTAAAATTTCACTCTGTTACCATTCTAATTAGGTTTAGTTGCATGCACACCGTGATATCAAATAACACCAAGCCTCTTTATTGACCCTCCTAATGGCCTCAGGTTCCATACATGTTGAACAAGAAAGGTGACAAGAAGAGACCCAATGAGATAGACCTTAGGGTGGACCAGCAATTGACCCGCTGGACCTCTGAGAAAGAAAGGAAAAGCTACTCTCTCTCTCCCTGTGACGGCCAGCATACATGTCAACAAAACTCCACATATCAAAGGCATATGGTAGATCTAAAAGAATCAATATGGACAACTGATCACCATCCCTCCTCAAGAATCAATAATAAACCAACCAAGCAGATCATGCTCTTCTTCCTGAAATCTTGTCCACCTTTGGCTTCTGCGACTCTGTCCCCTCTTGGTTCTCCTCCTACCTCTCTAATTGTTCCTTCAGTATGTCTTTAGGAGGATCCTCCTCATTCACCCTCCAACTTTCTGTAGGAGTTCAACAAGGCTCTATATGCTTGGTCTCCTCCTTTTCTCCCTCTACACTTTATTTCTGTGTAATCTCATCCACAAACACAAGTTCAGCAGTAATTTAAGCACTAATAATACCTACCACCTCCATGCTGATGGCTCACAGATTTACCTCTCTGCCTCTGCCTCCATCAGTTCAAGCTAAACATGGCTAAAACAGACCTCCTAATCTTTCCCCCACCAAGTCCTCTCTGCTACTTCCTTTCTTGAGCACTGTTGACTATGCTGACATCCTGTCTGTCACTCAGCTTGTAACCTGGACATCATCTTCCACCCAGACCTCTCTCTAGATCCTCACATCCAGGCTATAGCTAATCATGCTGATTCTTTGTACATAACATTGCTAAGAAACAGCCATTCCTAGTTATGCACAGAGCTAAAACTCTCAGGCTCTCAACATCTCACCTTTCGATACTGCCACATCCTCTCTGTCCTCGACAAATGCTATCTTGTCCTGCTCATATCCATTCAGAATGACGCTGCAAAGCTCATTTTCTGAGTCTGTTGCTTTTGCCATGTCACCTGTCTCTTTGAACCCTCCACTAGCTTTGAATCCCTCCACTGTAACAAAATAAGCTGCTTGTGTTCTCTTCAAAAATTCTTCACAGTCAGTCCCCACCTGACCTTCATCTCTCCTTCACTATTGACTCCTGCCACCAATCAGCCCATGATGCCAGCCTGCATTGCCCACTTGTTACATTTTCAAACAAGCATCTTTGTACTTTGTCTCATGCTACTCCTGACACTTGGGAGGTGTGCCCCATAAACATCTGAAAAGCTACTTCATACTCCACCTTCAAATCCCTCCTTAAAACTCTCCTTTCCAATAATGCCTACAAAAACTTGACAGCAGTTAGGCTGCTGGTGTGCAAAGACCACTGCCCATCATGGTGACCAACTGTTTCCTTGTTGTCTCTTGTCGTATACTTAGATTGAAAACTCATTGGGGCAGGGACTGTCTTTGTGTTCTGTGTTTGTACAGTGCCAAGCATGATGGAGTTCTGGTCCATGACTGTGGCTTCTACCCCAAAATGATTTGTAAAAACAACTTAGCCCAGTTTCTTCATTTTCTGGAGCAGCTTGTTTGGAATAGAAAAGTTTGGGTCTGAGACAGTATTTGACATGAATCAGATTTCAAACAAGTTCAAGTCAGGTTGATTCTGGAGTTTTGGTTCAGGCCCTGCTAGAGTTTAGAAGACATTATTTTCCAAAAGCACTCTCATGTGTTGCAGAGTTTAGAAGAGGCAAGAGGTGAGAAAGCCTTATGCTAAGATATTTGGTTGTCTGATTGACCCACGAAACTAGTAACACATTGGTAACAATTTGAAACTGAATGAATGTACCTGTGCATCTGAGATGTTCATACATGGGCATATGTATCCGAAAGAATAACAATAAAGCAGAAGATCAGTCTAAGTGCCTAAAACTCGCTAAGCTATTAAGACTGAGGGCCAGGCAGAATCACAACCAAAATGTATGCCCAAAGATGGTAATAAGACTCAGAAAGGAAAGAGATTTTAAGGTCCGATTTGAAAGTCTCTCTCACAGTAATCTGCATAGTATCGGTGTATGAATTTCAGAAGGTTAAAGGACTGAGATCACTCTGCTGCAATTTGCATCTATGGTTTGAGGGGGGGGCAATTATTTCAAACCCAGTGACTAGATCACTATATCAAACCATCCAGTGTGTGTGTGTGTAAGATTAATATTTACAGTCTTGAAGGTAGTGTGTTTGTGATTGCATAATCGCAAGGCTGTTCAGGTTTTGTTGGAATAATTACGCTGTTGGGCATATTTTTTTAACTTCTTGCCCACCAGGCTTCCTGGTATGGATGACTTTAGTCCTGTGAGGTAACACTGGAGGTAGAGTACTGTATGCATATAGCTACACTGTACTTATTATGCCTTCCACCAGAAGATCTCAAAGTGTTTTACAAACATTAATACATTTAATCTCAACACCCATGTGAAGTACGGAAATTATATAATCCTCACTCTACAGATAGGAAACTGAAGCACATGGAGATTAAGTAACTTGCCCATGGTTACTTAAGGAATCTGTGTCAGAACCAGGAAGAGAACCCATATTTTCTGACTCTCCAATGTCTGCCTTAACCACAAGCACATCCTTGTTAATATTTTTTCTGTAAACGGTGGTCTGCATTTTGCCACTGGGTTATCTGAGGGTGATGCATCCAAAGATGGCAGTTTTAATTTTTTTTCCATTTCACATACAGAGTGATCAAAACCGGTGTACAGGGAAACACTGTACCACACACAGAAATGGCTCCAGCAAGAGATTACAATAGTCATACACTCACTGAAACGAAATGAATATGCAAAATGGCAAGTAGAAGAAACTACAAGAAATAATTTCTGAAATGCTGAGTGCATGAATTACAGCCCTTAGCTAAGCCTGATTTGTGTGACCAGCACTTACACAGCAGATAACCCAGGCTGACAATGACCCTTGGCAGTATTGCAACATTAATATTTTCAGTAAAGGCTGAACTATTTTTGACCAATTTCTCCTGAGTAATAGCCAAAAGCGTGCTTGTATTCAACATCATGAACCAGATTCAGCCCTGGTGTAACTACGGCTGATACTGGGGAAGAATTTGGCTTGCTATACGTACATGGGCTGTCTTCCTTCCCCTATCTTTTACAATATATGAGCACTATGGACAGTGTGAGAAATATCATTCTTTCACTTGTGTACAAATTCTCTTATATCCCCTCCTACAGAAGAGCAGTGGTGCAGTAGAGACAGGATTTTGTTCCAAGCCCATCACGAACATGTAGTGACCTTCTGCACCAATAAGTCTGTCCTTTGGGGAGTTGAAATTGATTTTCCTTACCTCTGAACGTGAGGACTACACCTTTACACTATGTTAGATGCTGTGAGCTGCTACGTATTTCAATATGCATTGAAGTACATTTTTTTAAAGTAAATACAATAAGCTGTGCAAGATCCCTAGTCATTAACAGAGTATGTGTGCAGGTTTAAAGAGCTACGAACAAATACATTATAAAACAAAATATTTGACAATCAGTTCCTCCTTTACTTAGCTGCCAAGTAGTGTTCATGCTTCTTTCTTGCTGACTACAGTTGGTATTACTTGCATGTAAAGCAGTGTGTACAGTGCAGCTGATTCTCTAGGGTTATTATGGAAATCCTGAGAGAATCATCAAGAGAATGAGTGTGGTGGGGTTTGCGTGGATCCATGTAAGTAGTGGCACTTTTAGTGGTATTTAAGATCTAGGTATTATTAGTAGTAGTATGTCTACACCTCATTTGTGTGGACATGAAGTCTTTCCACCCTTTACTGGAAAAAGATTAATATTTTGCAATGGATGAATTATCCATGCATTTATTATATTGAAAATCTTGACTAATCAGTAATGGTTATATTTAATTATGATTATTTCAAATTGTCTGGCTTCTATCCATAGCTCCAGCCAACTCCAAAAATGTAGATGCCTGGGGTGTGTGTGTTTGTGTGAATTTAGAATTTACCAATACAAAGTTTTCATTCAGATTTCCAATTACACAAATACTCTCTCATAGAAGAAAATTTCAAGACTATCTACCCAGCCTTGGGGGGTAATAGGAGCCTACATAAGAAAAAGACCCCAAAATCAGGACTGTCCCTATAAAATTGGGACATCTGGTCACTCTAACCCTGCCTGCCTGCGCTGCTCGGTCTCTGGTGGGGGCCGGGCCAGGGCCAGGACAGGAGAAGCGAAACTTCCAGAGTCAGCTGGGGTGTGTGTGTGTGTGTGTGTGTGTGTGTGGAGCCAGGCCAAGTGAGGGAGGGAATGGGGGGGATTTAAAGTGACAGTGTGCTCACTGTCTCTCACACTTCCCTAACACACACAGACACACACACACTCTCTCTCACACACACAGAGACTGGCTCTCATACCCACATACACTCTGCCTCTCACAAGTCACATTCCCTCAGTACAGATTGTCACACACACACAGTTTCACACTCCCCAACACATACTCTGTCACACAGTCTCCCAACACACAATCACACACACACACACTGGCTCTCTCTCTGTCTCTCTCATACACACTAGCTCTCTCTCTCTCTCTCACACACACACACACACATATACACTTGTATTATTGTTGTTACTACTGCTTGGTACCTCCTGTCAAAATGCTAGTGGTGAGCCAAGAATGGCTAGGGGCTGCAGGAGGGCTGTGGGCTCTGGCAAGATGCAGCCCCCCATGTGACAGCGCGAAGCCTGCCTTGAGCCACTGCCACAGTGTCTGCTGTGTATGAAGCTCAGTGTGTGTCAGCAATGGGGAGGTACTGGGGCTCCCCGAGTGGGAGTGGTGGCTGTGCCCCCTCAACACACTGGAGACAGCAGCGCCGGCTGAGGACCGCCTTCAGTGGATCATAGGTGCACCAGTTTAATAATACTGTGTAGGGCCCCATAAATCCTAAGGATGACCCTAAACATGGGGAGAGAAAGAGTCTTTCAGGTAAGCCCCATTTAGAGCTTCAAAGGTTCGGACCAGCACCTTTGACTCAGCCAAGAAACTTGCTGGAAGCCAGCATCTGCCTGAGCATTAGTGTTAGTTACTTTCTGCAGGACACACCACTCAGCAAGTAGGGAGCTGCATTAGTTTGTTTCCCAAGCCATCAGGGCAGCGCCCCTGCCCAGTCCGATGTAGAGCACATGACAGTAGCCTAGTTTCTACGTGACAAATGTATGGATTTTAGTCGCAAGGTCCACATAGGAGAGAAAAGGTGACACTCTTCTAGCCAGTCGTAAATTCAGAAATTGCCCTTGTCAATTCTTCTGGTTGCTTCCGCCCACTCCCCTTCACTACTTTAGTCTTCTCTGATTACGACTCAGTGAGTTCACACTCATTTAGTCTCCATAATGTCTTCATAATGACACCGTGTTACTCATATTCATTCTACTGCACCACATGAATCTGTATGTCATCAGCCTGCTGAATACGCTGTTGCTCACTAACTCTCCTGATGGCTTTAGATGTATATTGAACATAAGAGTGGCATAACTGACTTCATGATGGAAGAACAATTGCTCAAAACCACCCTTTGAGACTTCCCACCTAAGAATGAATAGAGCCACTCGAGAGCCATCCGCCCTCAGCCACAAAAATCTTGTGGTCAATGGCATCAAAGACAGATGACAGATCTAATGAAATCAGCCTGGACACTTAATCCTTGTCCATTGCTAAGAGAAGATCATTAACTAGCTCAATAAATACAGTCTAATTTAGAGCAAACCTGACTATTCCCTGCCTATTGGACTGACCTCTTAGCCAGATGATTCATACAGCAGTGACAACATCACAGCTACCTCTCCTAGCTTTTCCTGATCTATAGCATTTCCGTTAGTTGCCAAATATGTCTTTGAAGTAGGAGTCCATGGACTGAAACACTCGTTTTCATGTTTCTGAAATACTTTTATCATGCTGTTTAATAAAGGAAAAGTTTTGCACGTATGTAGCTCCTTCCATCCATAGATCTGAAAGCACTTTATACTGAAGTGCCTGGGGACAAAGGTCCAGAGCCTCAAATGTATTTAGGCCATTGATTTCAATGAGAGTTAGGCACCTAACCCCCTTTGAGGATCTGCCCCAAAGTGACTTGCCCAAGGTCACACAGGGTAAGCCCATTGCGCCCGTACACTCTTGTTTTGTACTGCCATTTTGCACTCAGAGTGAGAAACTGGTCTTTAAGTGGATATTTTAAAAAAATACTTGAAGTGCAACAATGCAAAAAGAGCCATCACACTGTAAACAAGTCAGTGATCGTTGTCCCACACTGGGAGAAACGACTTGGCCTTATAGCTCCTACGCTCGGGAACTGGATTGTTGCCTTACAAAACATTTCAATGGCAATGTTATTGTTTATCTACTTTTCTAGGCTTCTACGTAGCAGAGGTGTCTCTATGCGTCAATAGGTATCACTCGCCTCTGGAATAGAAAGTAATGGGCTTAACTTCCAGGGACTGAGCATGTACACATTGCTGATACTGTAATGTAAGGAACCACGGTGTCTAAGGAAGCATTGCTCTGATACACGGGCTGTCTCTTTGATATAAAACTAAATGTCCTTTTTGCCCTCATCCAGGTAGAAGGTAAACATCCAATGGCATCTTTAAAGGAGTTGGGGCACAATGCTAGTATCCTGGCCAAAGGATTAGAGTTGCACAGATATCTAAGGTGGGATGAGCAATTTCAGAATACAAAAATGTCTGTTCCATTTGTCTGCAACAACCCTTTGGCCTGTTCATGCAACATCACCATCAATGCTACTCTGGTTTGGCACACCTTTGAGGATTTGTCTTGAACACACAGCTCTATGGGCTAGATTCACAAAGGAATGTAGGCATGACAAGACCGAGCATCATCATGCCTAACTTTTAGACACCTAGAAAATCATTGTGATTCACAAAGCCTGCGTTAGGCACCTAAGCTCCCTATATAATGACTGGGGAGAGATAGGAACCTGAGAATGGGATTCACAAAAGACAGAACGCTAGGCAGTTTCCCCATCTAAGCTAGCTAATGGGAGATGCCAAGGCAAAGGAAATGTCCTAAGCCCCACCTCTGTTAGGGAGTTCAGCAGTGAGATGTGGGCTACAGGGAGGCCCCTCCCTCTGTTTGGGATTCTCAGCTGCAAACCCTCTCTTGATGTGAGGCACCGGTTGTAGCAAGGTGTGAGGAGAGGAGGAGCGGATGCTCCCTCGTAACTGTTAGCCAGAGGCTAGAGTACTCACCTGGGATGTGGGTGAACTCTGGACCAAGCACCCCCACTGCCTGAGGGGGAGAAGGGATTTGAAGAGTGATCTGACTACTGAGCTATGGGATATTCTAATGTGGGGCTTCCACAGTCTCTTCTATTGAAGCTGTTCCATTGTGTCTAAATAATGAGAGAGTCACTGGGCCAGAGAGAGGGAGTGGAAGCCTGAGAATGACTCTATAGCCTGGTGGTTAGAGAACTCAGGTGGGAGACCCAGGATCCAGTCTCCCAGCTACAATGAATTTTTAAATTATTTTTCCACAGTTGAACTGCTTCAACAGAGAAGACGGAGGGAGAGCCCCACTTCAGAATATCCTATAGCACAGTGGTTATATTCCCCACCCCCAGGCTGGTTAGTGTGGGTTTGCAGACAGGGCCGGATCTAGTAAGCAAGCTCTGAGCCCACTTACTGGACTG
This sequence comes from Mauremys mutica, assembly GCF_020497125.1. Classification (NCBI taxonomy): domain Eukaryota; kingdom Metazoa; phylum Chordata; order Testudines; family Geoemydidae; genus Mauremys; species Mauremys mutica. The sequence continues at coordinate 112,621,629 of NC_059073.1, forward strand.
GGCCCCACTGGTGAATTAGTCAGAGGAATGCCTGTTTCCTGATGGTTCGTGCATTGTTCTGGGGCTTAGGCATCCAGACATCTAATGTGGGGTGCAGCACATATGCACAGAGGTAGAAACATAGGCACTGAGGGAACTTTTACTGAAGGATTGTAGGTGCTGAGCAAGTGTAAGTGCTTACAGGTTTGGAGGCAGCTGAGCTGGGGTTTTGTGAATCCCTGTGGGACCTGATTCTGGGATTTAGGAGCCTAAAGTGGCAGGTAGGTGCCTAAGTGCTTTTTTAATCTAGCCCTGTGTGACTTGTTTCCTTCTCTCCTCACTCTATTTCCCTCCCCTTATGGAGAAGTCTGAAAGACTGAATAGGGATGATACCAATTGAGTGCTATAAACATTTAACAGAACATTACAGAACATCATGTAATGACCCTAGAGAAATTAAAACAGAATGAAACCCTTTCTATAAATTTTGTACTAGTCTATAAAATTCTATAACAAGAATATAGTTTTCTGTTAAATTCTATAGGATGATTAGAAAAGTCTGCAGAAAGGACATCATCGCCTATTAAATTCTACACAAGTGCCTCTTACTGGTTGCTAGGGCGACCAGGTGTCCGTTTTTGACCGGACACCGGGTCGAAAAGGGACCCTGCTGGCTCCAGTCAGCACTACCGACTGGGCTGTTAAATGTCCAGTCAGCAGTGCTGCGGTGCTAAGGCAGGCTACTCCCTACCTGTCCTGGCTGGCACCGTGCTGAGCTCCGGAAGTGGCCAGCAGGTCTGGCTCCTAGGCGGGGAGGCCACAGGGCTCCGCACGCTGTCCCCACCCCAAGCACTGGCTCCACACTCCCATTGGCCGGAAACTGACCAATAGGGGGTGGGGAGGGCAATGCCTGTGGGTGAGAGCGGTGAGTGGAGCATCCTGGCCTCCCGCCTAGGAGCTGGACCTGCTGGCTGTTTCTGGGGTGCATACAATGTGGTGCCAAGACAGGCAGGCAGCCTGCCTTAGCCCCCGCCTGCTGCTCCACTAACAGGGAGCTGCCCAAGGTAAGCCTGTGCCCCAACCCTGAGCCCTAACCCCCTACCCCAGCACTGAGCCCCCCCAAAACCCAGAGCCCCCTTCTGTACCCCAAACCCCTCATCCCTGGCCCCACCTCAGAGCCTGTACCCCCAGCCCAGAGCTCACACACCCCCTGCACTCCAACCCCCTGGCCCACTCTGAACCCCTCATCTCCAGCCTCATCCCAAAGCTCTCACTCCCTCCTGCAACCCACCCTCCTGCCTCAACCCACAGCCCCCTCCTGCACTCCAACTCCCTCGGCTCTACCCCCCAGCCTGGTGCCCCCTCCTGCACCCCAAACCACTCATCCCCAGCCCCACTCCAGAGCCCACACCCCCTGCCGGAGCTCTCACCCCCTCCTGCACCCCAACTCCCTGTCCCAGCCCAGAGACCCCTCCTGCACCCTGAACTCCTCATTTCTGGCCCCACTCCAGAGCTCACATCCCCAGTTAGAGCCCTCACCCCCTCCTGCACCCCAACCCCCTACCCCAGCCCAGTGAAAGTGAGTGAACGTGGGGGAGAGCGAGCCACCGAGGGAGGGGGAATGTAGTGAGCAGGGGTGGGGCCTCTGGGAAGGGGTGGGGCTAGAGTGTTCAGTTTTGTGCGACTGGAAAGTTGGCAACCCTACTGGTTGCTCCCATTCCACCTTACTTCATCTCAGGTTCTTCTTCTATTCCCATGCTCTTAGTCCCTTCTTGCCCCTTCACACATACTCCTCCTGTGATTCCAAGACACAGCCGGTCATCTGCTCACTGGGACAACCTTTTTATCCCCTCTCCCTTGGCCTGTGATCTCATCATATCGGAGCTGTCCTTACACAGCTTCCTCACAGCTAGTCCCCGTGATTTAAAATGGAAACAAAGTGCATCAAGTACTATACTGCATAAGCTGCTAACTACTGGCTCCTCTTCCATTGATATCCAAAACCAAACATGGGCCACATGATGGTTTAGGCCCTGATATACCAATGAGCTCCACACCGATGGGCCCCTGCATGGGCCCCATTGGTTTCAATGGCTTCACAGAGGAACAGGTGTCCTGCTCATTGCACAATCCAGTTAGCATATGTGTTACAGGTTTTCCATTAGGGGCCAACACTGTCACTGCAGCACCAGTATTTAAAGGGATAGCATAGATTTAAATTTTAAAACTCAGATTTAAATTAAAACTATATAACTATGTTAATAACACCACCAAAATTATGTAATATAATTTACTTTTCATCATTTTAAGAACTTATATTACTTGTGAATTTCCCTAGGCTTGGACAGTGAAATTAGACTCGTCAATTTTATTTCCTGGTTCTGAAGCACTAGCAAAATGGTATAGTGTTTGCTTTTCCAGCAGTGCAGCAGAATGTTTCATAATTCCTTAAAACCATAATTCTTTTTCAGTTAATTTCTGTATACATTTTATAACACATTTGTATTCATATTTAGTGTCATAAATTAAACCTAAATTTGTTACAAAACCTATGGTCTGGGCCTCAGGTACATGACAATATAATTTGAGATACTTTTACTATGGAAGGTGCCACATAAAATCAAATTCTATTATATTGTAATTTGGTTTAAAATGAATTTTGCTGCCTTTCCCCACAGATCGTGTGAGAGATTGCATAAATACAAAGCTTTATTTGACATTAGAGGAGTCATTATTACTCACCAATTTCAATGGCGTTACACCACAGATGTATTTGACAACCAAGATGTTTAACACAACATACTATGATAAGCCACAGAGTATATCTTAGCACTGGCTGGCTGATGCACCTACCAGGATGCACACACTGAAAGCTGCAAGACAAAGAGAAGCAGGGGCCAGAATTTTCCCCCTGATTCTGGTTTGCCACCAAACCTTCAGAGGGATAGGAACTTGAAGGGCATAGAATCACAGGATGGTAGGACTGGCAGGGACCTCGAGAGGACATCTAGTCCAGTCCCCTGCATTCATGGCAGGACTAAGTATTATCTAGACCAGGGGTCAGCAACTGTCGGCACGTGACCCATCAGCTTCCCGCAGAGCCCCCATTGGCCAGGAACAGCGAACCGTGGCCACTGGGAGCTGGGTGGGGGAGGAGATACCGGCGGGCAGTCAATGTAAACAAAATGTCTCACGGCCCACCAGCAGATTACCCTGATGGGGCTGTGTGCTGAAGTTGCCGACCCCTGATCCAGACCATCCCCGACAGGTATGTGTCTAACTTGCTCTTAAAAAATCTCCATCATCCACAACCTCCCTGGGCAATTTATTCCAGTGCTTAACCACCCTGAGAGTTAGGAAGTTTTTCCTAATGTCCAGCCTAAACCATTCTTGCTGCCATTTAAGCCCATTGCTTCTTGTCCTATCCTCAGAGGTTAAGGAGAACAAGTTTTCTCCCTCCTCCTTCTAGCAACCTTTTATGTTATCAAGTCCCCTCTCAGTCTTCTCTTCTCCAGACTAAACAAACCCAATTTTTTCAATCTTCCCTCATAGGTCAAGTTTTCTAGGCCTTTCATAATTTTTGTTGGTCTTCTTTGGACTTTCTCCAATTTGTCCGCATCTTTCCTGAAATGTGGTGCCCAGAACTGATACAGTACTCCAGCTGAGGCCTAATCAGCACAGAGTAGAGCGGAAGAATTACTTCTTGTGTCTTGCTTACAACACTCCTGCTAATACATCACAGAATGATGTTTGCTTCTTTTGCAACAGTATTACACTGGTCACTCATATTTAGCTTGTGATCCACTAAGACCCCCAGATCTCTTTCCACAGTACTCCTTCCCAGGCATTCTAGTGCAGGGACCAGGGATTGTAATCTGTGTGTTTCATGGTAAGCGACACCACATGACCAGATAATGGTTCCTTTCAGGAATAATCTGCATGTGTTCTGGCCAGTCATGCTACAGGTGCAAGAAAGAATGGTTCAGCAGTTATGGTGCTTGCCTAGGGCTCAGGAGAACAGGGTTCAGTTCCCTGCTCTATCACAGACTTCCTGTCTGACGTTTGGCAAATCACATAGGCTATTTCTAATCTACAAGGCAGGGGTGCCATTCCCAACTCATGTAGACATAGTTGTGCTAGCTAGCGTGCTAAAAACAGTAGAGTGGCTGCAGCGGCAGGGGCTAGCCACCACGACTACAAACTTGCCTGAAACCTGTGGCTATGTATGCAGGGCTGCTAGCACAAACCTGTGGTGCTGTGCTGTGGCTACACTACTATTATCATCATGCTAGCTCAGATGAGAGCTTGTAAGAACATGTGAGCTGGGAATTACACCCCTAGCTCATAGTGCAGACAGACTTTTAGTCTCTCTGGGCCTCAGTTTCCCCATTTGTAAAATGGGGGTAATAGCACTTTCCTACCCCACAGGGTTGTTGAGAGGATAAATACATTAGTCATATAAGTACGATAGATGGAGGCATCTTGGTGCCATGGCAGAATTGAAAGCTTTGAAAACTATATTATTCTTAAAACACTTATCTTGGAGCAGCACCTAAAGGCAACTAGGTTGGGGCCCCATTGTGCTGGGCGTTGTGCAAACATACAGAATATGATAAAGTCCAGTGAGGCCTAAGACTGGATCTCAACTATCCAGTGGAAAAAGAGAGCAGTTAAAAAGCATCTTCTTTAAAACGTTCTCGCAACATTTGCTCTACTTTCTAAATAAAAGAATTTGGCAAAACCTCAACAGGCCCAGAATAAGAAACTCCACACTTTAAAAATATATTTCCTGTCACCTACACAGATATCAAACCTCCTGGGTTTGTCTTCTCATAATTTCTTTCCATTTTACTTCCTCTTAACAACTGTAAATGGCTTTGGTAAATTGTGCTAGTACATTTCCATTAACATTAGCCAAAATTATGTCAATTGCACAGACAATAATTGTTGGCATATAAAGACCCTAATCTTTATACAGCATAAAGAACACAAGTCTGCACTACCTCTTCAGTGTGTATTACACTAGTATTTCCACAACACCCCTCCTCTGTTCTCAACAGCCCCTTCTCCAATCAATCAGCTTAATGCAAAATAATTCTATTCTTACATTAATATGTGCACATCACTGTTTTCTCTGTCTTCCCAATTTGCATTGGAGTCAGTGAACCGTTTCCCTTCCTACAAGCCCCGTAGCAAACAAATGTAGCTTGGTTTGCTGCCCTACTATTTTGCATACTGCCGTATTTATGAGTTGCTGGGGGGTGCTTGACCCCTGCTCCACCCCAGGCCCTGCTCCCACTCCGCCCCTTCCCCTAAGCCCCCACCCCTGCCCCGCTTTTCCTACCCCCACCCCATTCTGCCCCCTCCCCGAGTGTGCCCCACCTTCGCTCCTGCCCAGCGCCTCTTGCATGCTGTTGAACACCTGATCTGCGTCGGGCAGGAGGCAGGGCGAGGGCTGCGGGTGGATGCTGAGCAACTATTTTTGTTGTTGTTGTTGTTTTGGGTGCTCCAGCTCCTTTGCTATACTGAAACTCCTAAGTAACACAAAGTATTGTTTTATTCCAGTTGCAGAAATACTAACCTACATCTGAACACAGACAAGCTGTCTTGCCTGAAAGTATGCTTGGGTATGTCCCATGGCACTGAAACTTAATCAATTTTAAACACTAACACATTTGGACACACAAGGTGCCTCGCTCGAAGTACACTTTTCAGTATATCTAATGGCACTGCAAGTGTTAAATCTTTGTATATATTAAATAAGCCCATTTAAAATCATTTCAGTTGGGAGACATTTTTAAAAATGTGTTATAAAACTCCCCTAGTAAAGCAGTCTTTTAAGATCAGTCACAATGAAAACAAAAATGCATCAACACTTGGCATAATCACTCCATCCATAAATGTAAACATGCCTGCACTGCAGCTGGATTTTTCTTTTACAAAAGAGCATATGGAGGCAATTGCCTGAATGTAAATGTGATAAGGAATGGATGAAATGTGAACCACTGATGCCTTGTTACTTAATATAAAGAGACTGGTCTGTGAGATCAAAGTTCTGGGACACGGAACATAATGGACTTAGCTGGAGAGAAATGTTGCCTAGCTTTTGGTTTAAAACATGGCTATATTTTGATGAAATAGTATGTAGATAAAACTGGGACGTATTTAAGAGCTAGCCAGAAATAAACCTAATGTGCATTAGCATCTACCCCCCACACCCACAAGAGCAATTCCCAGGTGCTGTGGGGTAGTAACAAGAAACCTCTCTCTGCAGCAGAGATCCAGAAATCATGGCTGCAGTATGGGAACACACTTTTTACTCTCACCCTTAAGAGAATGCCACAAGTAATGTCTCCTTTTCTGTGAAACTCCATTTGCTTTATTGTTAATTCATCCTCCCATTTATCTGTACTGTCCAACTTTTGCATCCTATCATGCAGACTGTGAGCATTCTGGGGTAGGGCCTAACTGTCATCTTTGTTACATGTCTGTACAGAACCTAGCACTTGATTGATGTATCTGGGTGGTATCATAACACAAATCAACAAACAATAATAACTATTCAAATCTCTATGAAAGAGCGTGCCCCAATGTCAGGGTAGTAAGCACTAGTTTAAAAGCAGCGTATTAAGGAAAGAAAATTGGGTCTTGAGTTGCTGAAAGCATTTTAAATAGTCTGATTTTAAAAGATCACAGAGAATTAAAACTGCCTACCTTCCCCAGCAGTATCTTCTTGACGGGAATTTAAATATGCTAAACTCCTCAAGAAATTCATTTCAGTTCTCGTTTTTTCCCCCCAGTCTTTTGTTTTTCAATTACACTTGATAATGTGGAACATTTGGTAAATTAGTATGAATCTGATGTCTCTGGCAGAACACTTGCATGAATAAGGTACAGCATCCAATGTAACATACCTGTCATTAAAACAAAAAGGGAGGGGGAGAAGAAAACAATAAAATTGAACCAGACGGGATACCCTCATCACCGGCAAATGAGTAAGTATTGTTTCTTGAAATTACATTATCTCTTTATTATTTATGCAATGTTCAAAGTGTTCTTTTTTGTGGCTTATTGAACACATATAAAACATAGTCCCAACCCTGATTGTTTAGGAAGATTCTGATCCTGCAAACACTTACTGTTTGGTTTCAAGGGGAATATTGCCCCTTCTGACACCTTGCAAGTCACCTTGCAGAATCTGATCCTTCAAGTGTAAGCCATGCCACATCTACTCCTGGTTAAAAATGTGTCTCATTTACCTGTTGACCACTCATGGTGCCCCGTTTGGACAACTCCTTTAAAGAATCATGATGTCACCTCCAGTTGCAAACTATGTGGGCAAGAACAAGGTTTAAACATAGCCAATACTTATCTTGTGACAAATACAATTATCCATTCCCCTAGTTTTGACTTTCCACGCCATCTGTAGGCACTGCTCCATTTCTTCAGATGTAGAGTGACCAGATATGCTGCAAATGCCTATAGGTGAGGCCTTCATGACTCTCCGCTTTGCCGCTGTGGCCAGTTAGAAGATGTAGATTATATCCTTGCCAGCTGCATCCATCTGCAAGGGCTGCCTGGTTCCCTCATGGCCACGCACAATTCCCTTCCCTCGGCTATTGAGTGGTTAAGACATTTAGATTAACACGCTTGACTTGAATGTCTATGCAAATACAATAACAAATAAAATGGGATTATTCCTAGAAGCAGCTGCTGGCACGACATTAAGTGTCTGCAGGATCAGACCACAACCTGAGACATAAACATTACAAGTTATAAGGCAAAAAGGGTGTGTGTGGGGGGAAGAGATGGAAGGATAAGGGTAGTAAACAAGAGGGTGAGGTTTGCTTAGGTTAGTTACACACTCGTTCAGCATGCTGGTTTCCCCTGCTCTGATTTCCTTTCCTCTCCCCTCCATCTTCCCTCCTCCCCCCAGCTTGCCTGGTAAAGTTAAAGGAGGCAAAGAGAAAGAGGATGAAGGCCAGTGGCATGGGTAAATTGTTCCATCTCTGGTGCCAATCAGTGGTAATGGCAATGCAGGAGGCACAACTGCCAATAGAAACATCCCTTTGTACAGACATAACTCAGAGTTTTAAATGTGTGACCTTTATATTTCTGCAAGATCATTATTAATGTGCTATATCAAATTCAGTTCAAAGACTGGACAAGTGAAGGGTTAGAGCCTTCTCCTGTTGAAGTCAATAGGCATTTTGCCATTCACTTTAATGGGAGCTGGTTCAGGCCTTAAGCTTCCTACTGACAATAACTCTCATCATCTTCCTTTGCTCACATACCATGGCTAATGACCAAGTCAAAATATCTCGCTCTCATGGGGGTCAGATCATTTGGAGCTCATTTTGTGCACTCCAGTGGATTGCCAGTTTAACACTTCATCAAGCGCTATTTCTTTAGAATCTTTAAATAATCACGGCCACACTAAAGCTAACTTTAAAAAGAGATGTCACATTCACAATGTATTATGAGATCTGGAGCCAATCTATTTCTACATTATGGATCTATTCAGAGAGTGTTTTCAGTGAGGAGTCTGACTGGGGCTTTCACGAGGTGTTGGTCTCTCAGACAGGGCCGCCCAGAGGATTCAGGGAGCTTGGGGCAAAGCAATTTTGGGGGCCCCTTCCATAAAATAAAGTTGCAATACTATAGAATACTATATTCTCATGGTGGCCCTGCGGGGCCTGGGGCAAATTGCCCCACTTGCCCCCTTTCCCCCCCGTCTCCCCGGGCAGCCCAGCTCTCAGAACCTGAAGCTGTTAAGTTGGTTTGCTTTGCACAGTTTATCTATTCTTTCAGGGTTTTTCTGGGGAAGGGCTACAATGGAGCCATTAGTGGATGGGAGGAAGGGTTTAAGACTATTTTGTGGGGAAAGGTTTTGAACCTTGGCTGATACTTTCACATTATGGATTTTTATTAACATATCTTGTATGTGCACACAGAGTCTGGGGCCAGTCTTGCAGGCAAAACTTCCACTGGCTTCACAGTGGTACCAATTGATTAGACTTTTCCTGTTGTTATGCATACTTCCACCTTTTCATGTTCTCTGTATGTATAAATATCTCCTGTCTGTATATTCCATTCTATGCATCCGAAGAAGTGAGCTGTAGCTCACGAAAGCTCATGCTAAAATAAATTTGTTAGTCTTTAAGGTGCCACAAGTACTCCTGTTCTTTTTAGTGGTACCAGTGTCTCTTTTTACAGGATTAACTCACAGCTTTAAACTCCGAGAGCCAGTTTCTGCTCTGTTACACATGTGTAAATCCGAGTAACTATTCTGACTTCCCACAAGTGTAACTGTGAGCAGAATCTCTCTCACCTTCGAAATTCTGCCAGATTGTTAGTAATAGTCAATATCAGACTGGACAAAAATGGAATAAAGCAAACTCATTTGCTACATATGTGTTTTAGATCATATTTTAATCAATCAACTCAAAGATTTAGGCCTAAATTACAAACACGTGCAATGATCTCAGTTGCCTCAATTTTTGTTGCCTAACTTCAGACACCTTCAGGGTATCTGATGTTTAGACAGTGGATATTCAGCACTCTCCGGAAAACTAGATCCCTAAATGATTATTTTACATTTCAGTGGTGCTTAGAAGCACTAAGAGGATGGAGCCCCATTGGGCTAGGCACTACACACACACACACTCACACACACAAAAGATGATCCCTTCCCCAAATAACTCATGATCTAAGTAAAATTTAAGAGGTCTTAATTTGGAGACTCAAAAATGTAGGCATCCAAAATTATTAGTCACTTTTGCAAATCTGTACAATGAAAAATGATTTGGTAAATGTAGCACAGCGGGGATGTCATGTTCATAGTATCTCAGTGGAAAGCTGATCTGGAGTCAATCTTAAGGGAGGATACATATTCCTCCTTGCTCTGGAACCAGTACTTTCCTCTTCTCCCAGTCCATTCTCTATACAGCTGCAGATGTCCAGCCCTGGGGAGCACTATCGATGGGGTACGAAGAAAGGGGGAACAGTGCTGCAGAGATAGACACTCAATATTTTGTAGCATGGGTAAAATTCCCATGGGGCAGCCCCTTCATACTGGAAGTCAGGGGGAAACAAACAATTTGTTACTATACTATTAGTTAACAATTCTGTTGATTGTATGTGAACCAGAACAGATTCCCTCTCTTCTAGAGTCTGTATTGGCTCTGCAGGGCTAAGAGGAGTGAAAAGAAATAAATACTTACTTTTGCCAGTAAAATCAACAGCTAGGACTCTCAATGCACACAGGGAACAGAGCAGCCAAGTTAGAAGGTGCCCAATATAGAGAGAGACGTTTTCAGAGCAGAATCACACTTCAGAATGCCTGTGTGTATTACACGAGTTAATTAGCACACCAGGTGCCTGCGGTGTTCATACTGGATAGAAGTTCCTGGGAACAGCTGAGAGAGGATACTAATGGACTAGTCAACACCCATGTTTAATTAGTTTGTCTAGATCAGAGCCGTGCTGACTGAAATGTGTGCTGGCTTCTAAACTGGTTAGATCAGGGATGGGCAAACGTTTTGGCCTGAGGGCCACATCGGGGTTCCAAAACTGTATGGAGGGCCAGGCAAGGAAGGCTGTGCCTCCCCAAACAGTCTGGCCCCTGCCCCCTATCTGCTAGCCCCCTATCCCCCTATCCCCCTATCCCCCTGACTGCCTTCCTCAGAATCCCTGACCCATCCAACCCCTCCTGCTCCCTGTTCCCTGACTGCCCCGACCCCTATCCACACCCTCGCCCCCTGACAGGTCCCATGGGACTCCCATGCCTATCCAACCCCCCCAGTTCCCCATCCCCTGACAACCCCCCCCTCCCAGAACCTCCGCCCCATCCAACCATCCCTTGCTCCCTGTCCCGACAGGCCCCCCGGAACTCCCATGGCTATCAAACCAACCCCCGTTCCCCGTCCCCTTACCATGCTGCGTAGAGCAGCAGAACTGGCAGCCGTGCTGCCCGGATGGAGCCAGTCATGATGCCGTGCAGTCTAGAGCACCAGGGCAGGCCGGCGGCTCTTGCAGCTGCACTGCCTGGCAGGAGCTCACAGCCCTGCCACCCAGAGCACTGGCAGCATGAGCTGAGGCTGTGGGGAAGGGAGGATAGCAGGGGAGGGGCCGGGGGCTAGCCTCCCCATCCAGGAGCTCAAGGGCCAGGCAGGAGGGTCCCACGGGCCACAGTTTGCCCACCTCTGAATTAGACTGTCGTATTGCTCTGTAGAAAATCTTTGGCTCTTCCTTTCTTTCTGTTCTGTGTTAAATAAAAGTGAAGCAGCATTCTCCTAAGGCTATCAGAGAATGCCTTGCGAGCCTTTGTTACATAACACTTACTTTCAGTTACTCTTATCTTCATCATGAAAAGGGCCCACATATTAGAGCCAATGGTCGAGACAAAATAATGATACGTTGGGCCCAGTCCTGCAACCCTTACTCGCTAGAGTATATCCCATGTCGATATTTATCCTTTCACATAACACAAGACCATGGGGTTACCCAATGAAATTAATAAGCAGCAGGTTTAAAACAAACAGAAGAAAGTACTTCTTCACACAACACAGAGTCAACCTGTGGAACTCATTGCCAAGGGATGTTGTGAAGGCCAAAGTATAACTAGGATCAAAAAAGAATTAGGTACGTTCATGGAGGATAGGTCTATCAGCAGCTATTAGCCAAGATGGTCAGGGATGCAACCCCATGCTCTGGATGTGCCTAAACCTCTGACTGCCAGATGTTGGGACTGGATGACAGGGAATGGATCACTTCATATGTGCCCTGTTCTGTTCATTCTGGCACCCGGCCATTGTCGGAAGACAGAATACAGAACTAGATGGACCATTAGTCTAATAGTATGGCCATTCTTATGTTCTTATTGTAATATCATTCCTCTCTGGTATTAGAAGTGAAATTAGAAACAAACACACATTTCCTCCTGCTTTTCAAACATTGCTTTGTGGAGAGTTAATTCTTATTTACCTTGAAAATCACAATTTAATCTCTTTCTAAATCAGTTCTTTAAACCACAAGTTGAGGACTTCAGTAGCTCAGGCATAGGTGAGGGGTTTGCTACAGGAGTGGGTGGGTGAGATTCTGTGGCCTGCGTTGTGCAGGAGGTCAGACTAGAAGATCATAGTGATCCCTTCTGACCTTGAAGTCTATGAGTCTATAAATGTTCGGGTTTTTTCAGAAAATAAATGAGCAAATATTTGCTTTTGAGAGGAAAACAAATACCCCAGAGCAGTGGTCTCCAATCTTTTTATGCACAAGATCATTTTTTGAATTTAAGGGCAACCTAGGATTTTCCCTGTCCCTTCCCCGAGGCCCAGCCTCATTCACTCCATCCCCCCTTCCTCCATCGCTCGCTCTCCCCCGCCCTCACTCACTTTCACCGGGCTGGCGCAGGGGTTGGGAAGCGGGAGGGGCTGTGGGCTGGGGCCGAGGGGTTTGGAGTGGGGGGGGCTCCAGGCTGAGCCTGGGGCAAAAAGTTGGGGTGCAGGAATGGATGAGAGGAGTAAGCTCTGGGAGGGAGTTTGGGTGCAGGAGAGGGGTCTGGGCTGGGGCAGCGTATTGGGGTGCAGGAGAAGGTATGGGGTGTTGGCTCCAGGAGGGGGCTCAGGGTTGGGGTACAGGAGGAGGTTGGGAGTGCAGGAGGGGGCTCAGGGCTGGGGGGCGAGGTCCTATCGAGTGGCACTTACCACAGGCAGCTCCCGGTTGGCAGTGCAGCAGGGCTAAGGCCCCAGCCCCACGTCGCTCCCGGATGCAGCCAGCTTTGTGCACTGCCCCTCCTTGCAGGCACCACTCCCGCAGCTCCCATTGGCCGCAGTTCCCCATTCCCCACCAATGGGACCTGCGGGGGTGGTGCTTGTAGGCAGGAGAAGTGCATGAAGACCCCTGCCCCCCACCCTCCCCAGGGGCTGGGGAAGCATGCTGGCCACTTCCGGGAACAGCGCAGGGCCAGGGCAGGCAGGGAGTCTGCTTTAGCCCCACTGCGCTGCTGGACTTTTAGTGGCCAGAGATCACGATTGACTGTCAGAGGTTCCAGGATCAACCAGCCGATCGCAATCTACATGTTGGTGGCCACTGCTCCAGAGAAATGCGAGCTCGTAGTCTGAGTGCAAGCCAGGGAGCCAGGAACTCACACACCCCTTCTTTGGCTCTAATGCTGGCTCCTTCTGTGGCTTACACAAAGAAAAAAATGGTCATCTACATTTTCCATATGTTCTTAATTCTTTTTTAATACTAATGATTTATATATAAGCACTTTTCATCTTGAAGGATCTCTCAGTGCTTGACAAAACAGTATAAACACTAAAACAGAGTAAAAAAAATCTACATTGTAAAACATAGACATGACAATTACATGCAAAACATACTACTAATCTACTGAATTGCTCGGAGAGTCCTATTATCCTGATTCACTTTTATTGCTCCATTTTATGACCAAGTTATTTGTGTGTAAGTAGGGGCTTTCCCCTTTTTAAGCAGCCCCCACCTGCCTAATTCATTCAGTGATGACATAACCTAGTGTTTGTGATGTTGTGGTCATTTCCATGATGAATTGCATTTGTCAGACTCTGGACTGTGGTCTCATAATGTGCCATATCATTACATTTGTTTGCATTAAGGCTCCAGTTAACTGAATAACCTCCTTGTCTTTTGTTGGAAAGAGTCCACAGCTTTATTAAGTTACATAATTTACAACCAATAGTATAATCAATAAAACTTTAACAAACACGTAACCTTAGACAAACCTCATATATTGATTTATTTAAATATTCTTACAAGGTCTGCCTCTAGCTTGAAATATAGTCCCAGCAACAGCAGCCAAAGTTGCTAACCTTAAAGTCACACAGTGTAGGATAGAAAGAATTATCTACTTGGAGACACCTCATCCATCCTTTAAATTCCTCAGCTCTATGCCAGAATTGTCATCTCCCAGAGTCTCTTATGGCAGTAAAGCTTTCTGCTCTCCCAAAACCTAATTTCAGTTTACAAATGGAACCCTCCTAGCTTCATCTCTCGCACAGGTTTCAGAGACTCTCCCTGACTTTCTTTTTCTGTCTTTGAGGCTAGGGATATCTGGGATCCCAAGGACATAAGGAGATTCTCTTTAGCTCATGTGTAGCCTTTGACTTTGGAGACGGCCTGATGCTCTCGTCCTGGCCTTTTCTCTACTGGGAAAATGCATCCTATTAGAAAACGTATTAATTAACATGAAATTAAATATGAATTTACTCTTAGCATGCACAAGGACAGTCGTTTTAAAAAAGTGTTAGTGGATCATGATTAACCCTGAGGGCAAAGGGTGGGATCTTAGACTTAACTACAATCAGCTAACGCATTTTAAAACATGACTTGTCCCTGTCTATACTAAGTCGTGTTTAACATCAGGTAGGTGTGACATGCCGGGGTGCAATCCAGACCAGTCAGGGACTGTGTCACCCCACCCTGCAACCTTGGGTGCCTTACAATGCCTTGCTGCAGGAACTTCCACCTGGGCCACTCACAAACAGACTTCCAGCATGCAAGCCACACCTAGAGTGTCTGTGTGTAACTGCAACTTGCCAGCCACACATGGGTTACACTCTGGCTTTTACCAGCCTGGGTTACTTCTGCAGGGTAACCCCAACATACTCCCAGTCCTGGATTATCCCCCCAAAATGTATGTCTTGTACTACCCACCCCTTTCTTGAACTGTCCAAATATATTGTCTGTTGTTCCTTTAAGGGAATAATATATACCAATTTATTACCTTAAATAGAATTACCCAGAGACACAATGTGGGTGAGGTAATGTTTTATTGGATCAACTTCTGTTGGTGAGAGAGACATGCTTTCGAGTAGAGCTTTTCTTCAGGTGTGGGAAGGTACCCTCAGCATCACAGCAAAATGCTACAACAACATTGCATACATAGAGTTACCCAGACATTTTAACTCAAATACCCTGGATTAGATAAAACAAATGTATTAACTATAAAGAGATAGATTATAAGGGAGTACAAGCAATGACGCATAAGAGTGAGAAATGGATACAAGAAAAAAAAAGATGAAATGCTTTCTAGTGTCTAACTCAGTGGTGGGCAACCTGCGGCCTGTGGGTAATCTCACTGCAGGCTGCAAGACATTTTGCTGATGTTGACTGTCCACAGGCATGGCCCCCCACAGCTCCCAGTGACCGCGGTTTGCCGTTCCCCGCCAATGGTAGCTGTGGGAAATGGCGGGCCACAGAGACGTGATGGCTGCCGCTTCCCACACCTCCCATTGGCCACCAACAAAGAACCGTGGCCACTGGGAGCTGTGGGGGTCCATGCCTGAGGATGGTCGACGTGAGCAAAATGTCTCGCGGCCTGCAATCAGATTACCCTGATGGGCCGCATGCGGCCTGCAGGCTGCCCACCATTGGTCTAAATTAAACAATATTAGATTTGAAGTAAAGTTTCTCGCCCCATGTTTTCAATAGCATTGCTGACAAACCTCTAGGTCAAGACCCCTCCTCCAGAGTCCAACAGCTGCTTCTTTTGTCTTCTCAGGTGCAAAGGTTCAGAAGGACAGGCAGAGAGAGAGAGGAGGAGTGTCTTGGGGTGTTTGCCCTTCCTTTTTTTTATAGCTTCAGTCCCCCTCTTAAATAAACCTTTCTAGCAGAGAACCAGGAGACAAAGAGTCTGTGTGGAAGAAAGTTCCCTTCTGAGTTTTCTCATCTGTGTATGCTAACATGCAGGTTTTCTTTTGTTTCCTCTCTTCCCCCTTCCTGCTTGATGATGACTCTGTTTACTGATTAAATGCAAATTAAGGCAAACACACACTCCTTTGTTCAAGCCAGGTATGTTTGACCAGTTTGTTGCTATGTGAGTCTGAACATGCATTTTTATCATCATATGGGGGAAATGTAATAAATAATTCTGCTACACACATTTTATCATGATATTACTGATCAGCAAATTATGTCATATCTTGTACACAGATTATTACAATAGCGTGTAGGGGGTGAATACAGGGGTGCATTCTGTCACAGTAGGTAAGACCTTTCTAATGTGATGCATCATGTTAAATTTATTTTCCCATTATACAAAGGGCCTCTAATGTCTCATGAGTGCAGTTTAGTGGATGATATCTGTATAAATGCAGTTATGGAATTGATACAACCTAGGAAGCTAGTTTTTTATTATCCCTACTTCTCTAGTTTCAAGTCTATGAAAAAAAAAACCAATAGACAGACAGTGTCTGCTAGGGAATCTACATACATTATAGCAAGACAGTTTTGTGTCAATGGGAATTTCACAGGTAATTTAAATCTGGATAAGACAGAGCACTAGAAAAAGCAATCTACACTCCTGCACTAGCATTATGCAGAGTAGATGATTTTAAAAGTCTTTTCCAGCTTCAGTGGTTCTGTGAATATTACCGAGGTTATATATATTATTAGGAATAATTAAGATGGTTAATGTTTTTCTACCCTATATAATATTTTTGTAACCTAGAGTAGGCCATTTATTTAGAAAACTTATATAGACTTTTCTTACAGAATAACACATTCATTGCCAAATGCTCTGAAAGGTTTCATTTTCAAAAGGGATGCGTGAGAGATGCTGCAATACAGCTTCCCAGGAAATGTTGGGGGTTGGTGTTCAAAGTTCCCATGGACCCTTTGTAGACTATTGTTCAACAGCCAAAACTGCTCCTTATTAGATCACTGTAAGACAAGTGCCTGGAGGGAGTCAGAAATGAATTGAATTCTTTAGATGTAAATGATTGTGTGGGACCATTTTGGTTTAATAGATACCCCGGAGAGGTATCCTAGTGGAACATGGGAACTTTATTATAAAAATAATTGTTTAGCTAGAGATTTTTATCTTGTTAAATTAATGATTCACTGGGGGCTTATGATGGAAAATGAAGGGAAAATTTTAGACAGATATTAGATAAAATGGTTTAATGGAGCCATGTACTGAGATGGTCAGCAAAGATTTGTAGGCTAGGGAGGTTAAATTGTTTAATATGAAAATTGCCATTGCGCTGCCAGCAAGCTCAGAATCAGGCCTTCTGGGTATTGCTACACTGCAGCTGGGAGTGAGCCTACCAGCCCGGGTAGACAGACTCACACTAGCTCAAGCTGAGCTAAAAATAGCAGTGTGGACATTGCAACTTGGGCAGCAGCTCAGGTTCTCAAGCCAGCTGACCCGCCACTTTTGAGCTCAGGTGACTAGCCCGAGTCTTTGCTGCAGCCACAATGTCCACACAGCTACTTTTAGCCTGGTAGTTCGAGTGAAGCTAGTTAACATCTGTCTACCTGGGTTGGGAGGCACGTTCCCAGCTGCAATGCACTGCTACACGTACTGCTGCTCAGGGCTGTCTGAAAATTATGGTACCAAAATGCAAATCACAATGTAACTCAGACCTTGGAGGCTGCACCCAGCTTGACACTGAAAAATATCCCTAGAGTTAGGTAATTCATATAATGGTGAATTGAAAAGAAAATATGAAAGTTACATTAAATTCAGTAATATGGGCTAAATTCAGTAGTCAGGCCCATTAAATCTCTCCTCATCCCATTGGCCAGCACCACTTCTGCTAAAAAAAATTCCCCGAATGCATTATTTTTTTACTTTATAGATACCAGGGACTCTGCTAGAGCATGGAGCCAGCCCAGTGAGGGTCAGGTACATCATGGATTTCTTTCAAAGTGTTTCCACATTTTTGCCATTTATTCAGTTACCATATGCCAAAAAATCCTGCCACTTACCTGAGTATGTGAACATCTCAATTGCAGGCCAAAAATTTTAATAATCAGAACAGAGTCTAGCAGAATAAAATACAGCACATTAGATGACTGCAAAAATAAGGATGAAATCATTTTACAAGCATCTAGATTAACATTTCTAGGCATTAGGGAGGTGATTTTCAAAGGAGCTAATGAGAGCCAGGTGCTCAAAGCCCACTAAAAGTCAACAGCCATTGGGTGCCTCATGCCTCTCTGTGCCATTGAAAATCTCCCCCCTAGCAGTATAAAGCAAGTAAAAGGTGGGATATAAACACATACTTTTGTATGTAGCTAGCAAGGTGGTACGTCTCTTATCAAGATTTGAAGATAACTTATTGGCAGAACGTGGCAGGACAAAGAAAAAATATTTAGAGTCATATTAAGGGTCCTAGTGTTTAAGCTACACTGTAGGGTTGGGAGAACTCCTCTGCTTGCCTGGTTGTGGCTACAGAAGTTAGGAACAGTCAAAAAGGCATCCAGGCACTCTGTGCTGACTTGTTTGCTAACAACTTGTTCACTGCTCCTCTTTTTGTAAAGGTGCAGGATGTGTTCCCCCATTCTTCTCCCCTACTCCCCAGTGGTGGCCTCCCAGCACTGTCCAGTGTGCCAAGGGAAAGCCAAGCCTTCACCTTGCCCAGACATGCTTCTTTTGGTCTCTCCAATGCTGCCAGCAGAACTAGAGTCCTTCAACCCCTTGCATTCAGGGGCTTACAGACAGTCAAATAATGGAAGCTTCATTGGGAAAAAAAGGGGACCTCCTGCATCTTCTTCCTCCCTTCCTCCACCTGTGCTGTGGCAGACATAATTTGGCACTAGGCTATAAGGGAATCTAGTCTGATTTGTTGTGAATGAGATGATCAGGCTAAATACCATAAGCTACTACTACACCAATGGGAGAGCTTCTCCCATCAGCATAATTAATCCACCTCCACAAGATAGTGGAACAAAGCCTCTGGTCAACATAGTGCTGTCTACACCGGGGGTTAGGTCAGTATAACTGCATCGCTCCAGGGTGTGGATTTTTCAATACCAATATTCCTCTGTAGTATAGACCTGGCCTAAGCAATGCCCATTTTGGTCTCAATGGGAGTTGAGGTTGCTCAGTGTCTCTTGGGATCAGGCCCATTGTGAGTGACAGATAAACTGGATCAAACTCCTGCTCAGAGCCTATGAAGATGTAAAAAGTTCATTATGAGGAGTGTATACACACTTCACTTACTATAGCTTTGGAAATAATGTCAGAAGTGAATTTAAATCTCTCTAAATGCAATTAGAGTTGACAAGATTTCTCACGGTGAGAGACTGGGTTAAAACAAGAGCTAAAAGTTCCCATCCAGTTCATAAAGCCTTAGGTAGCTATTGGTAATATGAATTAAATTAATCAAAATGGGTAAAAGCTAATGATCCACTTGGGAACAAAATTAGCTCCTTAATGAAAGAAATGGAGTTAAGAAATTATAATAGAATATTAACAGATGTGCCCCTTGGAAATTATAAATTTGCAAAATCTCTTTACGTATATATTAGTTTGAGTCAAATTATCACTAAATCTGACCCTGGAGATGTGATGTGAATTTATGCATTAGAATCTGTTCAGAGGGATGTGAAAACCTCCCTCAGGTGTTTTTACTGAAATAGGAAGGGTGTCAAAGAACATTTTCCTGAGTGAGAGACTGGATATGGTTAAAAAAAAACCCTCTAACTTTTCATAGTATTTTGCCAAACTCTTTTAAATCATCCTTGTTCTCTTTTGTGGAGGTTGGATCCTTGGGAGTAATATTCCTACAGGAAGTTCACATTTGAGTAAACCATAGAGGGCCCAATCCTGGTCAGCTCCAAGTTTATGGAGTCTTGCTGTTGACTTCAATGGGAACAGGATCTGGCCTATCCCAAGAAACTGAAGTGTAAAGAATTTATCTCTATGGATCAGTTTAGTGAGGAACCACAGATTCTTCATGTATTAGAGAAATGTCAGTGTTAATTACGATGACAAATGCAATAAGATTGCTCTTGTTGTGACTACAAAGAATTTATTTAAAAATTGTATTACTGTCTCCAGCCAAGAACTTTTCTTAGCCATTTATGGAAGACATAAAAGCCACTGGGAATTACATGGGATAAGAACTAGATTCAAGTCATTCGTACACATGCTGCTCACATCAGTGTACAGCTGTTTTTTGGCATTTTGAGTCTGTGAAACTGTTAAGCCATTTATAACAGCATGTGATTTGTATGAAAAATAGCAAAGAATTTCTTTTTATGAAAAAAAAAGAAGTCTAGGATGCTGGATACAGGCATCCAGAGGCCAAGCAGGATGTCTAAGTGCTTATTAGAGAAATAAGATGGGTGAGGTAATATCTTTTATTAGACCAACTTTGGTTGGTGAGAAAGACAAGCTTTCGAGCATACACAGAGCTCTTCTTCAGGTCTGGGAAATGTACTTGGGGGTGGGGGGGGGTATGTCTATGTTGCAATTAGACCCCCACAGCTGGCCTGTGCCAGTTGACTCAGGCTGCAGCGCTGTTTAACTGAAATATAGACATTTGGGCTTGGGCTGCAGCCCGAGCTCTGGGACCCTCCTACCTCGCAGGATACTACAGCCTAGCTAGAGCCTGAGCCCAAACATCTACACTGCAATTAAACAGCCCCTTAGCCTGAGTCAGTGGCACAGGCCAGCTGTGGATTTTTAATTGTAGTGTAGACACAGGCCAGGTCTACAGTTATGTTGGTATAACCACATCTATGTCGGTATAACTACATTGCTCAGGGGTATGAAAAATCCACACCCCTGAATGACAGTTATACCGACCTAATCCCTGGGATAGACAGTGCTGTGTTGCAGGAGAGCTTCTCCCTTTCACATAGCTACCACCTCTCGGGAAGGTGGATTAACTATGCCGGCGGGAGAAGCTTTCCGGGCAGGATCAGCAGCTGTGGGAGAGGGTGTTGTTAGTGGGTTACTGATTGTTGTAATAAGTCATAAATCCAGTGTCTCTAATCAGTCCATGATTTTTAGTGTCTAGTAAAGTTATAATTCAACCTCCAGGCTTGTCTTTTGAAAGAGTTGTGCAGGTTTCCTTTGAAGATGAGGACTGAGAGATCAGATATATAGAGTAACTGCTTTGTGAAAAGTGTTCACTCACAGGTGATATGGTATTTTTGGCTTTTATCATTTTCCTGTATTAGTTCATTTGAGAGCGCAGTGATTGTTTGGTTTCACCCACATAGTTGTTACTGGGGCATTTGGTGCACTGAACGAGGTACACCACATGTTGTGATAGACATGTGTAGGACCCATGGATTTTGAAAGGTGTGTTGTGGTATGTGTTGATCACTGTAGCAGTGAAGAGATGTCTGCAGGTTTTGCACCAGCTGTTCTAGCGGGGCCTGGGGCTGCTTTGAGTTGGTGTGTTGTGGTCTGTGGGGAGCTAGCATCTGATGATGAGCTTGGAGAGGTTGGGGGGTGGTGTTCAAAGGCCAAAAGAGAGGGTTCAGGAAAGGTTTATTTCAGGATGTGGCCCTCCTTTGAGTATAGGTTGTAGGTGTTTGAAGATACCCCATATAGGCTCCACTGTAGGGTGGTAGGTGATGACTAGGGGTGTGTAGTCGGAGGGGATTTTATCTTTGTATTGAAGCAGAATCTCTGGAGGTATTTGGGTGATGTGATCTACTTCTCTGGTGGAGTGTCCTTGTTTGGTGAAGGTGGTTTTGAGTGTGTTAAGGTGTATAGCCCAGACTTTCTCCTCAGAACATATTCTGTGGTATTGGAGTGCCTGGCTGTAGATAACAGATTTATTGGTGTGTTTGGGGTGGTTATTGGCATATCAATACTTCATGCTATTTCATAGCAGTCCTGATGCCTAGGAACAAGCTAAAAGAGAAATTCACTCCAGTATAGGATTATACAGAACACAAGACACCCATAAGCCTCATTTTGAGGCTTAAATGTTACATAGCCCTGTGAATTAGGTCTTCCTTCTATTTATGAGCAATAAAAGACACAGCACAGGCAACAGCACCACAAGCTTCCCCACACTGCCTTGCCAATGTACTTCAACCCTGTTAGACCTGAGAGGTGTCTCCATGCATCATTCAATAGACTGCCAACCATTATACAAGGATTTGGCACAAGGAAAATTTGCCCTCAGGGCAAATGACTCCACTCCATCTCAATTTGCATGAATCAAAAACAATCCGAAGCTGGACAAATATAAACAGGAGGGGACAAAACATGTCAAAGATAAATCTACCAAAATAAAAAGGCCTCCAGTTGTGCCTTAAAAACAGTGGCACTTCTCTGGGAAAGAGATGATATCAAAAGCTGTTGGGCTTGGCCCAGGGACTGAGATACTGTAATTATGGGCGGTGTGTGAACCCACCCATTCAGGGAGGCTAGACCTTGTCTCCACCCAAGCTCCATAATGCGTCCGAAGGAGTGCCACCCCCAGCCCTTGGCATACCCAGCACCCCCAGCCCTGGAGTGCCAGGTGGCCCGAGTGCTAGTTGACCTCAGCCCTGGAATGCTGGGCGGCTCCAGCTGCTCTGAGGCCTGGGCTGCCAACTGGCTTGCCCTAGCACCAGCCCCAGCCCCCACATGCTTCAGAGAAGAGGAGCAGCCTGGGTTTGGGCCACAGGGGAAGAGCAGGAGGTGGGGAGGGCCTTGGGGTGGAGCCTGGGCAGAGCCACACCTGGCTTTTTGGGGAGGCGTAGCCTCCTCTGGCCTATGATAGGATGACCATAATGTTAGAATAAATATACAGTAATAATTAGTGCTTTTTGTAGCTAGATCTCACCGTTCTTTACAAAGGTGAGTCAATATTATAATCCTCCTCATGTTATAGATGGGAAGACTCAGGCACAGAGTGGTAGAGAGACTAGCCCAAAGTCAAAGAACAGTTCAGCGATAAAGCCAGGAATTAGAGGTGTTTGGGGTCTGGAAATTCTGTTTTGCAAAGGATTTTTGAAATTTGGATTAATTCTGAACCAAAATGAACATTGAACATGTAGAAATTCTTTGAAAAAGACAATTCTGGAAAGATTTAGCTTCAGGTTGATTGAAACATTGTTTTGACATATACACACAATATTTCATTTAATTTTCACTTTTTTAAAATGTGTATTATAATTCATATATAACATGAAATAAAAAAACTCAGAAACAAAAAGTTCTTTCAAAACAAAACAAAAAATCAGAATGCTACTTTTCAACATTGTTAGAACTTTCCCCCTTCTTTTCTTCCAAAATGAAATTCCAGTAAAGTTGACTTGATTTAACAAAACATTTTTTATTTTCATGAAACCATATATTCCAATGGAATATGGTTCCACCAAAATTTCTCTGACCAGCTTTACCAGGAATAAGTCTCAGTGAATGTGGATTACTCAGAAATATCTTACCATACTTTGTAACAGCTGTCTTAGATATATGGAAATAAACTTACAGTAATTAAAAGAAGTTCACTTTCATTCCACCACTAAAGTATGAATTGCCCAATTCATGGCTAGCTACAATATTAAACTGTATGAATGATAAATACAGGATCTTATTATTTAGATTTAATACCTGGATTATCTCAGGCTAATTTTGTAACAAGTATATCTTTGAGAAACCATAGAGTTAATAATTGCAGTTAAATTTTTCTGTCATTTGCTGGGATCTCTATTATGCCTGCATGAGTTGAAAGGATACATGCACCATAACCTTGTTAATTCACACTTTATTCTCCTGACTCAATATGGGCCTAGTTCCCTATATGTAAAATAAGAAAGATGGTGCTTCCCTACTTCATAGGTGTGCTGTAACAACACATACATTAATATTTGTGAGGCATTCAGATACTAAGGTGATGTGCACCATATAAGTAAGTACCTACAGTAGAGAAAGAAGTTTTTGAACTTGACTGCGGTGTGGTACGTTTTCTCCGTGACATTCTCCTTATCACAAATTCCTCATTATTTGTTTATTCAATATGGAGCCTACTCGCTCAGATATAATATATATAACTATTACTACAGTGTTTCCATCTATTTGTGCACAGGGCAATAGCAAGGCAATACCTTAACTGAAACAGCATCCAAGGCAAGTTCATGCATAATAACAGGGAAGAATGAATCTTACGGAATACAATGTTTTATGATTCATACAAACTGCCTTTAGTAAATTTTAGAGTTTACAAAACTAGATTGCGTTTGTGACCCATATCCTTCCTGCCATTTAAACACAAGGGGCTGTGACTGAGGAGCACACACTGTGTATCAGAAGAGCCAGCTATACATACAGTTTAAGGCAGCAGTCTTCAAACTTTTGAGGGTCATCCCCCCTTACCCCTGTCCACACACCCCTGCTCCCCCTGGAGCTGGGGCTGGGAGCAGGGCCACGGCTCAGGGGGTGGGGGGAACACAGATGGGGTAATGGGGCTGAGGCTGGGGCCACAGCTGGGGGTAGGTCTGGGGCCAGAAGCAGGACCACGGTCATGGGATGAGGGTGGGGGTGGGAGTGGATCCGCAGCCAGACCCGCAGCAGGGGCCGGCAGCCAGACTCGCAGCCAGGTGTGGCTCCACTCCTGGCCCTGCTCCCAGCCTCGGAACAGAGCCACAGCCACTGGCTGAGGTTGGGGACAGGGCGGGGCCGGTAGCAGAGTCACACCAAGATTGGGGATAGGGCCGGCCATGGGACAGGGAGCCAGGGATGTGGCTGGGGGCAGGACCAGAGCAGAGCTGGGGGTGTGGATAGGCTGGGTGCTCCTCCTCCTGCCTCCTGTGGGGGCTGGCCTGGGTCCCAATGTGCCCCCCCCCCACATTCCTCCATGCCCTTATAGGGGGTGTGCCCCACAGTTTGGGGACCTCTGGTTTAAGGACTACTCTAATTTACGGCCAGCTGCCGATGCCCCAAGCTGCCATTATGGCAGCTAGGAATTACCGGGTTAAACATTCTACCCCACCTGCTTCTGCCCCCTGCTCTGTGGCAAAGTGGGTGTTACGAGGGGGTGAAGTGGGTGTAATAATGTGGCAAAAGAACACTGGTGATCCTGGGCTGGTGGAAAGTTCCCATGGGGACAGTTCCACACACAGCAAGCTAGAGCAACTCTGAAGCTGCTCTAAGTACTGCTGGGAGCCAACCCTGCCTTGGGCCACCCCCAGGCAGAGTGGGAGTGAAGGACGGAAAGTTACCTATGCCCCCACTTTAAGTGCAGCGATTGGTCTCAGGCATCCCTGAAGGGGTGGCCCAATGTGCCCTTCTCTGAGGATGAACCTTAGTCTTCCCAAGCATATAATGAAACATTTAAAAGTTTCATGCTCACCATAACTGCAGTACTTAAAGTGTCACTTCTAAGGAGCACTAGCTGTCTGTTATAAGCATGGAGTTCATTAGAACTTATGCAGGTCTGACACTGAGTTGCAGGGCCATGTGGGGTTTGTTTGCCCCAGCACCCTGTTTGAGGTGACCCTCAAACCTAATGGCATTGCAACCTCGCCTCCCTTCAGTTTTTCTGTACCCCTAGTTTCATGATTGCGGTGGGTATTCTTCTTAAACTTTTTGTCTTCAATTTTTGTTAGAAAGGGCAGGCTCCATTTCAGATTTTGCCCCAGGCCACCAAAGACCTCTGTCCCACCCTACATGGTAGGAGAGAGACAGTTAGAACGAGTCATTTGAATTGAAAAACATTTTGTCTGTTCACATTAAAAACAAGACTTTTTTTTGGTGAAAATTTTAAAAGGGCAGATAACTTACAGATTCACAAAAGATAATCCACTAATGCCAGGCTGTTCCTTTGGATACCCTCTGGGCAAAAAGGATCAAAGATAACAAGAACATTAAATAGAAATAGACACAATCATAAAAAAAATTACATGCATGATTAAAATATCTTTTCAAAAGCACTTTTTACATTTGCTAATAAAATTCTCCATATGAATATCAAATGACTATTTTCCCATATAAAAAGGCAAAAATTAACAACATCTTGGCCTTATTTCTGGTGACCATGGGAGATTTCTAAAAGCTGACCTCTAGCTTTTAAATGCACAGAATTGTTAGTAACATATTTCAGTGATTTTGAGGAGACTATCAGATGTAAAATATCAACCTTAGTTGATGGTACCAGAATTGGAGAGAGACAGAACAAGGAGTAACAGTGTAACTGGATTTAGAGTGATGTGGATCTTTCAAGCAACTGGGCCAGTACGTAGAAAATGTAATTTAAATATGGCAAATGTTACATCATAAATCTAGAGGCAATGAACCAAGACAGAGAGAGTACATTTTAAGTGGAACAGTAATTCAGAGTGAACTGACCAGAAAAAGAATTTACTCTAGGGGTTATTTTAGTAAAAACCCTTCAAGTCATTAGGCCAGTGAATGGCTCGAGCACAAAAGGCAAATGGGATATTGGGGTGAATCAGGGAATAGACTATAAATGAAAAGAAGTGATAATATTATTGCACAAGGCACTGCACTTCTTCCTTTGGAACACTGTGTTCAGTCACCTTTTCAAATGAAAAGGGCATTATTGCCCTGGAGTGGGTGTAACCTAGGACAGCCAGAATGGTTGCAGATTTTAGGAAGATTTCTGGCTGGAAAAGTGGAACTTACTCTCTGGAAGAGAAGAGAGCACTTTAAAGCGACCAAATACATGTGTTCCATTGACAAGAGTGGGGCCTGCCTGGTGGCCCTTTGGTGAATATCTTCCCCACTATACAAGAGACGGAGATCCGATTACTGTCTAGTTTCTTTCTTCTTAGGACATTAGAAGCAGACATTATGGGTGAAATTCAGGCCCCATTGAAGTCAATGGTAAAACGTTCCCACTGAATTCAAGAGGGGCAGGATTTTACCCAATGCCTTTAGGGAAGAGGTGGGGAAGCACACTCATTGGTGTCCCCTGTTATACCCCTGGCCAGTGCATGGGAATGTGGGGCCATGGCCAGATGCACAGACCTGACTACCTGCATTCTTCTCCAGACCCGGCAGCACACGTGTATTACAGCAGCCATAATTTGGCTTGAAGAGTGTGACTAGACACTACTGTCCTGTAGAGGACTCCACGCCAGAGATGCTAGCAGGTGTGTGATCACTGCATGTTTTAGTAGTGGCAGCTTACAGAAACTATAAACCCTGTTATTGTTATGGTGATTCACCCGTAGCTCAGGCAACAGGGATTTGTGTTGCGATGCCAGAAGTCCATCCAAGTTCTACTGTCTAGCATATGTGATTCTCCTGATATCTAGCTCACAGACTAGTTAAAACTAGTCACAACACCCTCAGAATAGAATTTCTGCTATTGGTGCCCTGTACCTTCTACCAGCAGAAGGCAGGACAGAATACATCTCTTGATTTACAATTGTATCTTAAACTTCGGAACCTTTATGTAATTTCCATATAACTAACTTCTACTGGTGGTTTTGGGGCAGACAGCTTACAAATATTTGCATAGCTGACGTGCCCTGACATATATTGCCAGCTGTTTATTGGGAGTTAGGTGGAAAACAAAGGACCATCTTGAAAATATTATTGAAGGATCATTTTGGACTAATGGCTCTGCAAGCAGGCGTGTAAGGGGACAGCCAAAGGGGCTGTTGCTTATATTGTCCATATCTGCTGAGCAATGAGCCAGAGGATGCCCTAAGCATGTTTCAGCCCTACACTGAAGGATCCACGTCCAAGTTTGAGAAGATAGGTCAGTCCCCAGATTTATTTATTCTTTCCTGGTTATACTGCCAACAAGGGTGTCAGTTACAATATTGGGGATGGGGAGGAAGGGTTGTGTTATGGTCACCTTTCACCTACTCCAGGAAATGGACATAAGAACAGCGGTACCAGGTCAGACCAAAGGTCCATCTAGCCCAGTATCTGTCTACCGACAGTGGCCAATGCCAGGTGCCCCAGAGGGAGTGAACCTATCAGGTAATGATCAAGTGATCTCTCTCCTGCCATCCATCTCCACCGTCTGACAAACAGAGGCTAGGGACACCATTCCTTACCCATCCTGGCTAATAGCTAAAGCAACAACTCATTTCACACTGATCACCACCAAACTGCCAACTATTTTTGGTCACTATAGACTGGGGTGAAATCCTGGCCCCATTGAATCCAATAGGAGATTTGCCATTGACTTCAGTGCAGCCATGATTTCACCCTTGGTCTGGATTTGAATGAATAAATCTAAGACTAAAGGCTCCAGATCCCTTAATTAATTCCTTATAGTCTCCAGCAATCTATATAATATGTACAAGAAAGTAAGCAAATGCTGTTTTTCTTAATTTGTATGACTAACTGAATGGGGATTGAGGGGAGGAGGTCCATTTAATTATATCACTGAGTGATACTCACTTACACTACAGATACAAGCTTGAAAATTGTGCTTTCTATGCTTGATTACATATATTTCTTGACAGATATCTTAACTATATGGGAGCAAATATTTCATTATAAGAATACTTAATTATAAGAAGCTCACCTTAATGCCATCATGAACGTATGAAGTGTTCGATTCATGGATAGCTCCAATACCAAACAGTATTTAATTATAAATACTGAATCTTATTATTTAGATTTGACACATGGATTATCTCAGGCTAATTTTGTAAATAGTACCTTGCTGAGATGCCAAAAAGTTAATAATTACAAGTTCAGTAAAGTTTCTCAAAGTTTTTCCTGTCACTTATTGAAATCTCTATTACGTCTGCATAATTTGAGACAGCAAATGCAACACCTTGTTAATTTACACTTTGGTTGTTCAGAAACCAAGTCACTAATGACTTTGATTCAAGAAAGCTGTCACTTTATCAGTTGTGAGGATTGGCGTGGCTTTGTCTAGTCTTTTACTGAAATTGCAGTTTCTATCTTCTATCCCCTTCAGAAGGAGTGGTTCCAAGATAGCCACTGGCTATGTGACTCTCTGGTGCCTAAGTAACCAAGAACTCTTTTGTAACATAG
This sequence comes from Mauremys mutica, assembly GCF_020497125.1. Taxonomy (NCBI): domain Eukaryota; kingdom Metazoa; phylum Chordata; order Testudines; family Geoemydidae; genus Mauremys; species Mauremys mutica. Next base: position 112,650,310 of record NC_059073.1, read on the forward strand.
CTTGAGAAACCTCAGCTTGCTCCCATTGCCAAAAGCTTTTTCTTCACTGGGTGACAGAGGGCTAGCAGGTGGACTACCTTCACCCTACTCTCAAGGCAGATTCAATATGGGGGAGAGTTACTCATTTTCTCTCCCCATTGGACTGCTTCCTGTACGGTAGTTCAAAAATCTAGGGTTTTGTAGGATTTTGTTAATACATTTAATACAAACAACTGAGAAACACTTGGAGAAAAGATGTCTTTGTTAAAGAGCCAATATACCCAGTTAAGAGCAGAGATTGCTCACAACCCACATCTGAGCCCTCCAAGGAGTCCAAGCAAGGAAAAAAATCCTTAAAGAGAAATCAACATCAAACCTCAAAAACTTGCAGGCCTTCTTTATACTTGATAAAGAGGAACAAATCAATGTTTTCCTTTACAGGTCACCTTTAAGTTTGTGTGCTGTACATTGTGTTGGCACTGAACAACAATACAAATGTTATGCATGCCACTAGCCTACTTTCAGTGAAACAGCAACGGATTTACTGTTAGAGAGCTAAAGGTGGGTTAAGATTTTAGGACACATCCACCAGTTTCTCTGTCTCCTCTTCCCTGAAGTACAGTAGTGTGGCACTCAGAAAGACCAAGGATGTGTGTTAGGCCTGGTCCACACTAGGAAATTAGGTCAGTATAATTACACTGCTCAGGGTGTGAAAAATCCACCCCCCTGAACAACGCAGTTAAACCAACCTAACCCCACATGGTGTAGGTAGTGCTAGGTTGATGGGAGAATTCTTGGGGAGGTGGATTACCTACACTGACAGGAGAAACCCTCCCTTCAGCATAGGTAGTATCTACACTGACATGCTACAGCAGCACATTTGCCATGGTGAAGATGCATCGCTGTAGCGTTTTAAGTGTAGACAAGCCCTTAGATAAATACACAATTGATCTAACAGCCCAAATATCTATTTGGAATAGAAGATCATTTCTGAATAACTGGAAGACCTCTGACCCCCATAAAACTCTCCCTGTGCTGTTCTGAGACTGTTGTGGACAGCAGAGGTGCATGAATAGGGCCCCCTTGCAAAGACAGGGTGTTTTTCATGAGGGGTCTTTTGGTCTGAAATGTACAGGCCAGAGTTCAGGGTAAAACCCATTTCAGGAGAGTGCAGGAAGGTCTGTGGCAGGTTACTATATGCTCGCCCAGGGGGTATTCTGGGGTACTGACTGGTTAATTGTTTTCAGGTGAACCACTGACTTTATACTATTGTAGTTTTTTTAAAGTGACATTAAGATCACCTAGAGCTTTGGATGGACCCTTTCCTTTTCATGTTAAAATCTGAATAAGTCAATAAAATAAATGAGCATTACTCCCAGGCCCCCTCCTATGAATCCCCAACAATCCCCTTTCCTGGAATGAGGCACTGTTGCCAACCCTCATGATTTCATCATGAGTCGTGTGATAGTTCCAGCTCCTGGAAAGTGAGAATCTCAGCCTTTTTTGTTTTTGTTTGTTTTGTTTATTTGTTTTTTTTAAACTAAGTGACTAGCCCTTGTGGCTCGGGACAGAAACTTGAAAAGGTGAACCAAGTGCACTCTAAGAGCTCAGAAAACTGAATGCAAAGAACAAGAACCCTATACTGATATTTTTTTTGCCAGTCTCATGATTGCAGACCCCACTCATGATTTTGGAATCCTTGACGTTATTGATACTGCTGATGACCTACCAGGTACAACTATGAGGGTGCCCATCCCCCTCTCCTACTTCTCCCACGGTCTTCGAGGGGAGGGGGTGCACGAGTGGACCCTTTACTCTTTCCATTATGAATCTTTGTTAAGGAGGTGCAGTTTATACCAGCTCCCTCACATCTGCCAGTAGGTCTAGAAAAGTTACCTGTGAGAGATCACTTGATCATTACCTGTTAGGTTCACTCCCTCTGGGGCACCTGGCATTGGCCATTGTCAGCAGACAGGATACTGGGCTGGATGGACCTTTGGTCTGATTCAGTATGGCCATTCTTATGTTCCTACCCCTCAATAATAGCAGCAAAATCAGGACATCCTTGCTCTCTGCTGACTTGGCTAACTAGTTCTCTAGTGCTTGAGATGTCCCTAGCTCTCTGGTGCTTGAGATGTCTGGTATAGCATAGCCTGGGAAATATCAGCATACTGCTACTACCAAAGACTTTTTCTGGACCGGGTGGGCACAGAACCACTAAGTCTCACAGCCCAGCCCCTCATACAAATTCAGGATGAGAGAGGGAGTGCTTGGACCTCCCAGAAGAGTTTGTGAGAAGAGGGGAAATGGCCTTCTGGTCCCAAAGACCAAGGCTAACGGAAGCCTTCTCCGAAAGACATCATAAGATAAAGGGGCGTATGTTAGTGGGGATGAGGGAGAGAGGCAAAGGACTTCTGGAATCTTGGAAGCAGGAGGCCTTTCAGGAAGTGGGGTTTGATTAAGCAGAATATACTCTGAATCTGTGTTTAAGCCAACTGACAGCAATGTTAGTAGAATACAATGAAAAAAGCTTTTAATTTGCCAAGGCCATGTCCATTTTTCATTTGTAGAAATGAAGGACTATTTCTCCAACCTGGCCTTAGGAGAAAAAAAACTAAACTTCATTTACTCTGGGCTATTTTACTCTGTAACACAGTCCTATGCAGTCACTCAGGGCAGTAAGCAGGCAACAAGCCTTCCTCTGCAGCCATACAGGGCTTACTTAGATTGAGGGTCTGAGGCTTTGTCCACATTTAAAAAAACAACAGCAGCACAGTTGCAGCTGCGCCACTGTAGTGCTTTAGTGAAGACATTACCTACACTGATGGGAGGGGTTCTCCCATTGGCTTGGGTGATCCATCTTCCCAAGTTGCAGTAGGTAGATCAGTGGAAGAATTATTCTGTCAATCTAGTGCTGTCTACACAGAAACTTAGATTGGCTTAATTACATCATTCAGGGATGTGGATTTTTCACAGTCCTGGAGTGACAGTTTGGTCGACCTCATTTTCTAGTCTAGACCAGCCCTGAATATGAGGGAAAACAGCAGCCTCTGCATAGCTGCTATCCACCCCCAGCTGCAAATGGTGGAGAGGTCAGGAGTGGGCACAATCTTGATTCTACCCCTTCCAATTCACTGGCCTGCAGAGCTGTGCAGTGGGGAAAGCTGTGCAGGAAATAACTACCTCCTGAAGCAAGGAGGGAAAAAGCGAAGGAATTGTGATTCCGTTAGACAATTCCTTCCCAGCACTCCAGCTAGGGACATGCCGCTTCATGCCACCCCATATTCAGGAATAAGAGTGAGCTCTTGCTCTAACCCTTTGTTTTTTCCTTTTTTTATATTAGGTATCCTTATGGACAAGTCCTATAGGTATAACAACTTAGAACCATTCAATGGGTTTTTTAATTGAGAATTCTATCTCTGTTGAAAAATTCTGTAGGATGTTTCAAGTAACATATAGAAAAGTTCTAATATCTATTAATCTCTATAGGTTTTAAAAGTAATGTCTACAGAACTCTGTTGATTTTATTCTCTGAGGCTTTCCAAGAAGGGCCAATTTATTCTGAAGGAGCACACAGCTGGGTCACTATCCTTTCACCGTGACTTTTTCCTGAAAAATAATACTGGCCAATCTGGACTCAACAATAACTTTATTATTATTATTATTATTTCCTTTCTTCCTCTCCACCAAAGTGACACCCCTCATCTCAGGACTCTGGCACAAAAAAGATAAAGCAGCATGATGATGCTGTTATGGGCTAGAAGCCAAAACATTTTGTGCAGGTTAACGCTCCTCCTAGGCAGAGGACATATGCAATTCAGACATATGCTTTAACAGCCAGCCAACTTCTCTTTCCCTCCCCAGTTTCCCTCCCCAGTGATTCCTCCCACTCAAACCTTCATGTTCAGTCCAACTTGATTAACATGTTTCTGTCATTTTAAAAGTCTCTTTCCTCACAGCGGCTTCTTCTGTCAGATGGCCAGTTGCTTTTAAACCGTTCCTGACAGAAAGCAGCAGTACTTTCTGGCTTTTCTTTAGTCTCTTCTATTAAGAGCTCCTACACAGAGATGTTTCCACTCCAAAGCTCTTCAGGAAAAATGTCCTCAAGCATGCTCTGTGCGAGCCCGACAGCATCTTTTCTAACTGGCTGCTGCCTGTTGCTAACCCACGTGACCCATTTTCAGAGCACATGATCCTACTGAGTGAAGACTTGCTCCTGCTGTTACTACTCATCAAGTTTCTAGGACTTACACAGACTCAAATATAGGAAAGTCAGACATTCTTAATTATAATTCAGATTTGGCTCATCCCTACAAAATTACACTGCCATAAAGTAGCTATACTCGAGGCAGACACAAGATGGCAGTGTAGTTCTGTTTGTTTATTACAAAGGCAAAGCATGCCTTGATTCTTTTAGACTCTAATCTCTCTCATACTTGTCTGAAGAAGAGCTCTGTGTAGCTCGAAAGCTTTCACCAACAGAAGTTGGTCCAATAACAGATATTACTTCACCCACCTTGTTTCTAATATCCTGGGACCAACCTGGCTACAACATTAAAAACACACTTTTTTGATTGATTTAGAAATGGGCATGAATTAAGTCTGTAAGTCAGAACATCCATGAACTTTTAGGGTCTGTTTGAAATTTGAACATGAATTCAGATGTAAAATACATCTATCCCTATAACAGGCCAAAGCATAATCCTTGATCCACACACCTCAGAACTTTGGGAGGGTCTTCAAAGCTGGATCTAAGGGCTGGTCTACACTGGCAACGCTAAAGTGCTGCTGCAGCAGCGCTTTAACGTGGCTTGTATGGTTGCGGTGCAGTGCTGGGTTAGAATTCTCCCAGCGCTCTAAAAAAAACCCCACCTCTACAAGGGGCATAGCTACCAGTGCCGGGAGCGCGGCTCCCGGTGCTGGTGCACTGTCTACACTGGCGCGTTACAGCGCTGAAACTTGCTGCGCTCAGAGGGGTGTTTTTTCACACCCCCTGAGCGAGAAAGTTGCAGCGCTGTAAATTGCAAGTGCAGACAAGCCCTAAATCCTACAACTTAGGTCATCTCTATTTAAATTATATTAACCCAAGAAAGTGATTCAATTCATTGTCTTTCAGGTTGACAACTCATTATTTGATAACAACTTTGGGAACTCATCCCTATCTCAACCATCCAAACACTTAATGGGTGACCTCCAAAATGAGCAGCAAAGGAAATAAGCTCAGAGATGGACTTTTATTTGTTTAAGGTATGCAATATATTGCATATTTATAATAGATATCAATATTTCCAACCAAAAAGGAAATAAAAAAATATAGAGATTCCGGCTGCCTTTTCCAGTAAGCAGACATTGATTCCGGTTGCCTCAGAGACAATGACATTGACCTCTTTTGAAAGTGTGTGGTGTTGCTGCCCAACGCCTTGTCTATACTGGCAAAAGAACTAAATTTAACAATACTGACTCACAGCTTAAATTTCACTGTGGCCGAAACAGCTTCTAACCTGGGTACAGGCCTAGGCCAGAGCACATTTTTTAAACACAATTTGGCCGAGTCAGGCAGGAGGTCACAAGTGTCCCATATGCTACTATCTTCACTCGTTGCCTTTTGACCCTTTTACACTAGGCCTCATGACCATGTTCAAAGCAGTTTTCAAACAGGGTTACAGCTGAATGCAGTTGTAAGATGGCTTACGTCCACTGTCAACATGGTTACAAACTGCTTCATTAGCAATGAGTGCTATGGGCAGGCAGGCAGAGTCGGAAAGGGATCTTTGCTAAGCAGGCACAGGGGTCTGTGGCTGTCTGGTAGAAGCCTGGGCCAGCTTGCACTCCTAAGCCCCGGATGTCACAAATGAGGTCCCTTCTGAAACATGATCCTCGCTCTCCAGTTCCACTCATGTATTACACAAATACATTTAGAAACTCTGCTAAGAGGAGGGCCTGTGGAATAGTTTCTACTAGCATTGAAGTTTTATTAAAATTTCTATTCAGTTTCTGCCAGAACTATACTTTGTCAGCCTATAAGCACCTGATATGACTGGTGTGTCTCAGACACAATCTCTGGTTAAAAGGGCAACAACTTTATCCCAATTAGAAGTTTACACAGATAGTTTCAGCACTACAAATTTGGAGTGGGGCAAATTTAGGCCCTGCTTGCACTTCAACAATAACTGAATGAAGGGATCAGGTGACTTCTAAGGCCATGTCTACACTACAAAATTATGTTGACCTAACTTACATCAGTGTACAGCCACCACAGTTACTAAATCGTTTGTGTGCGCATACACTTGACTGCTTGTGTTGGCAGCGTGCGTCCTCAGCAGAAGCGCTTGTATCAATTGTATTGTCAGTGTGGGGCATTGTGGGATGGCTCCTGATAAATACCAGGGAGGGAGAGGAATTATTTCAGCTCAGTACTAATGTGGACACGAGAACAAATGGATATAAATTGGCAGTCGGGAAGTTTAGGCTTGAAATTAGACGAAGGTTTCTAACCAACAGGGGAGTGAAATTCTGGAACAGCCTACCGAGGGAAACAGTGGGGGCCAAGGACCTCTCTGGCTTTAAGATTAAGCTTGATAAGTTTATGGAGGGAATGGTTTGATAGGATAACGTGATTTAGTCAATAGGTCAATAACGTGCGACCACTGGTAATTAGTACCGAGGGTCAATGTTGGGATATTGAAAGTCTTTTTCCTGAGTGTCTGGCTGGAGAGTCTTGCCCGCATGCTCGGGGTTCAGCTGATCGCCATATTTGGGGTCGGGAAGGAATTTTCCTCCAGGGTAGATTGGCAGTGGCCCTGGAGGTTTTTCGCCTTCCTCCGCAGCATGGGGCAGGGGTCGCTTGCTGGAGGATTATCTGCTACTTGAAGTCTTTAAATCAGGATTTGGGGACTTCAACAGCTGAGTCAAGGGAGAGAATTATTTCAGGAGTGGGTGGGTCAGCTTTTGTGGCCTGCATCATGCGGGAGGTCAGACTAGATGATCATAATGGTCCCTTCTGATCTTAAGTTCTATGATTCTATGATTCTGAAAGCCAGTAACGGTTGACATAAGCAACGCTGTGTCTACACTGACACTGTGTTGACCTAATTACATTGACTATGACCCTACGTCCCTTGGGCAGATGGTGTTACTTAATCGACAGAGAGGCACTTACATCGGTGGGAGCCACATTTAAGCGAAGACAGTTCCACAGCTAGGTAGACTGAAGGCAGCTTACGTCCATCAAACCATGTAGTTTAGACCAGGCCTAAGTAATTAAATTCTCCTGCCGTTGTAGTATAAATGGGATCTTATATAGCCACATTGGGCTCTCCGAACACAAATCTCTCCTTTAACTATATGCACAGTAAGGCAGGTAACAATATAATCTCTATTTCCTACTAGTGTATGATCACATTTTTGAATGCAGTTGTAGCATAGTTCTGAGCCATGCATAGACAGGACCCATGCACACACTCACTCTCTCTCACCATCCCTTTATTCTTTGTCTCTCACTAGTCCTTTCTTCCTTTTATCCCTCTCAACTTCAAGGACCTGGTCTCCTTGCACAGAGTTACTTAGGATTTAGTTTTGTAAGATAGAGAAGCCCAGTTAAAACCAATACATGTTTAACAACAAGTTTAAGAGCAATTAATGCAGTATGGCTAGTATTACCATAGTACCTACAAACCCTAGATATGGACCAACACTGCATTAGAGCACAGTTCATTAGTATTGCTATGGCACAATTTGGTCACACAGACCAACCAAATCATGTTACAGCAAAACATTTAGGCCATCACTGTGTTCAAGGCTGACCCTTAAACAAATTGGCCTGAATTTTCAAAAATGACTAGCCTTTTTGAGAGACCCTAAATGGGGCCTGATTTTCAGAGACTGGGTGCTTGGTACTTTTTGAAAATCCAGCCCCATGTAAAGTTTGGGCTACCAAACAATGGAGTCACTTAAAATAACTAGCCACATTTGAAAATTTAAACTAGCAAATTTTGTAGATTGGAAAGGGCAGATAACAAAAGAATTGACTCATGAAGCCATCATAACCAAAACAAAACCTTCTATTTTACTTTATTAATCTACTTAACTAAACATCAGTTCTAATGGCATTCAAATCATACGTAGAGCTGGTCAAAACTTGGAATGTGTCTATTCCTTTGGCAAAGTGCAATATTTAAAAAAATGTTTTTGTTCAAAATTAAAATAAAGCAAAAAACTAAAAATTGAATACTCTCATGAAAATTTTTTTTAAAATATTTAATTTTGAGTCCATTGGAATGTTTCATCTTTAAAGCAAAATGTTTCAGTCCAATTTTGACTTTAAAAAATGGATTAAACTTTTAAACATTTCAAAACAAAAAATATCAAAACATTCCGTTGTATTTATTTGAAATGGAGCATTTCAACATCATTTAAGTGCTTTCCCCCCCATTTTTTTCCAAAATGAAATTTAGTCAAACACCACATACTCACAAAACATTTTGATTTTGAAGAAATGGCATTTTCCAATGTAAAAATAATAATAATCTGAAAGTTTGTGACCAGTTCTAATTACTGTACAATGCACTTGGGTAGGGAAAGAGCACATGAATCCAAGCTGACAGATAGCTGACCAAACTTCATCCTAGCAGGATCTAAAATGATTGATACATGACCTCCTGGAAAAGGGCTAATGGAAACACCAACTGACCCATTTCAATGACAAACACAGTGATGCTAGAATTACAGAAATTAATGCCAATTAGAGGATGCAGTTGTTCAAAGAGCATTTGCATTGCACACTAATCTCTGGATATCCTGTGGGGAAATATTTTGAATTCAATGCCTGATAAATAAATCTGGCAAATGAACAAACACTCCACAAGCCTATTACTGAAATGTTATGCACCTGTTAGGAGAATACTGCTGTGCATTAGTCTGTGTAGTGCCATATCCCTTTTCAACTGATATTTGATCATGAAGTGAGCAAACTTGGTAAAGAAAAATATGCTGCCTCCTTTACATTACTTTGAATGTGGTGTGACAATCAGTGACCTCCTGTGGACCTTGACTCTTAACAGAGTCTAAAAGTGTTGGGCCTGATTCATCACCGCAAAACTCCAGCTGCTTTGAACTGCTCTGTACTTGGGGGCAATGTGGTTTCACCCCTTGCCTCCTGGCTACACAAACATTCAGAGACGTATAGGGCCCAATTCTTTTACTTATACCAGTTTTCCGGGAAAAACTTTTCCCTGGTGTAACTCCATTGACTTCAGTGAAGTACATTCTATTCACCAAGTAACAAATGAATAAAGAAAACCATAAACTGCTCATGGACAATTCTTAAAAGAAAGGCCAAATTCATTGAATAAATTATTCGCTATAAATCATTCACTTTGCTCTAATTAACAAGTGTTGTGCACTCAGCTTCTTCTGCAGCATTTTAACAATCTGCCCCTGAGGGTCAGAGTCCCTGAGAAATCCATCATTTTACTTTTAAATATGTTTTCATTACATGATCGTCAAAAATAACGGCAAAGACAATTTGAGAGAGAAGTTACCACAGGGAACTAGTGATGCTTGAACTGTAGTTAGATTTGGAGGAATTCTGCTTCATCACTGGAAAGTTTAGATGTTTACGTTTAGATGAACAGAACATTTTGAGGAGCCTCTCAGCAAGTTATCCTCCCTTGCTAGATGCCATAATTTCCCTAAGCAATCATCAAACCCTGCAATCCTAACCCTTCCCTCTCCCCCACCTTGCAATATTCTCTCCCTGAATTGTCAGAGACACAATTAGCCTTTCATTGCATAATTCCTATGAGATTAGAGGTTCTTGTGGGAACGGACATAGGCCTCTAAGAGGTTCTAGCAGGAAGGCATGGAGGGCTCCATGAAATTAGAGATGTTAGCTATGCACTTTGGAGTGTAACTTGCAGATGACTTTTTACATTTTATAGGCGGAACTCAGGCAAACCACGCAGAGGAGTTACTGGCGCTCACTGCACCAGGGCAATGGGAGAGTCCAGAACATTACATTTCTGGATTGGAGAAATGGGCTGCACAATTCACTTACTGAAGATGAGACTCTAGCACTGCAAGCTACTGAACGTTTCCTGCAGGAACAAGGGAGGAAAAGAGTGATGGGACAGCATAGGGTCTTGTCAGGACTGACGTTATTTGGTTCTGAGAGAAAAGTGACCGGAATGAGCCCGTCGCCCAATATTTCAGAACATTAAGAAAGTTCAGGGCTGTGGCTGAGTTAACATGCAGGAATTCTGATTTTTCTAAATCTGTGTCTATCCCTACTGGAATCTCCAATATATTTTCTCAATGTATTGTTATTAATGATTTGTATTATAGCAGTGCCTACAGGCCTTAACCAATCTCAAAGCCCCATTGTGCTGGGCATATGGTGAGAGATTGAATGACTTACAAACTAATTAGACAAGACAAAAAAGTGGGAGGGGAAACAGAGGCACAGAGTTTGGCCAAGGTCACACAAGGCAGATCAGTGGTAGAGCCAGGAACAAAAAACTGGTCTCCTTACTCCCTGTCCAGTGCTCTATTCACTAGATCACTGTCCCTATTTTCAGTAGTGTTTAGATGAATATGCACTAGAATGTTAAATAGCTACATATGTAGCTACCAACAATGATTTAATTCTCTGTACAACAGGGTGCTGTGATCATATATACATTTCTCTCCCCCCCCCACCTCCTCCCAGTGAAGCTAGATAGTTGTTCTTTGACCTCTCTGCCTGCGGCTTGATAATACCCTCACAGGCTCTCTCTCTTTCTTTCTTGTGCCATTTTTCAACATGGTAGAATTTCTTTCATTCTCATTGACCAAAGAGAGTGAGAAGGTCTGGCTGAGATTAAATAAGAGTTCATATAGCTAGATCATTTTCTCCTATACAATCACTCCGGAAACTAAATAAATGTCACAGTCTATTGGACAGACAAAAAAAAATTTTTTTTTTGAAAGAATCATTCCCCTAGAAAAAAAGGCACCCTTCCATACAGCAGTAAAGCCGAGGTCAAAATTATTTGTGTTAAAGTGACCATGTTATAGGATGTGTCGTATCCAGTTATAGATCCAGATTGCATTATACAAATATCTTCAGATGAAGGACATAAAATTATGGTGCTGTGATTCTGCACTTGTGTTCCTGATAATCTATATGATTAACTCTCATCTGGAGAAGTATAAAGAATAAGTACAAATCTCAGACCTTTTTGTTCTCTCACGCTGGTGTAATTCCATTTACTCCAGTGGCGTTACTCCTCATTCAGACCAGTATGAGAGGAGGATCAGGCCATACACTATGTAATTTACAAATATACAGAAACATTTTATAAGTAATTATTATTATTTAGTGTTTGTTATTGCAATAGCACCCAAAGGCCCCTGTCAGGACCATTGTGCTGAGGGCTATACAGCACACACAAATATACACTATACATACACATAAAATGACATGCTGTCCATCCAAAGAACCTTATAATTTAATTTGAATATGTTCTCATAAATAAATTGATAGAGGAAGTTAGTGGGGCATGCAAAATTTCCTCATCTCCTCATGAAAGGCTGATTTTTTCTGTTACAGATGTGAAAGGTAATCTGGGGAGAAAGATTCAGTCTGGGCCAAAATTATCCCCGGTTCAAACCTGCTGAAGGTATAAATCTATGACAACAATGAGTTTAGCCCTATCATTTGTAAATGTGATCTTAACCCAACCAAGACAGCTCATTCTATAGTCAGTTTTTCAATCTCCTCCAGACCAGCTAAAGCTGATACTGCAGCTCATATTCACTTGAGTAATCCCAACCTTGGGGAAGAGCCTGCTCAGTCATTGACTGACTCACACAAGGTGGCGTGGTTAGGCCCTGCACCTGTCAATGATATTTCCTAAAATTTTGAATATTTTCTTCTGAAACTAAAAGGGAGGTGCTGCCAAGATTAAAATCATATACTATTTGGAGATATCCTAGCTCGTGTTACAGATAACACTTTATGAGAGATTTAGGATGGAGAATTGTTCAAAGAGGAGGGGATCTGAGTTTTTAAGTTGCCAAGTTTATTGGTGGTGGGTTATCTTTAGTTGTAGCGCCATGCTTAGAATATATTTTTAAGTGATGAAAAGGGTGCCTAGAGCAGAGGTTCTCAAACTGTGGTCTGTGGACCACCAGTGGTCCACGAGCTCCATTCAGGTGGTCTGCGGATTGTTCCCCTCTAAAATGTGTGCCTGGGTGGCCACACACCAGAGAATGAAGGGCCACCCACCTAATTAGTGGAGCCGCACAGGCATGGCTCTACTTTAGGTGCCTGGACCCTGGAGAAGATGCACATGTAAGGTGAGGTGGTGGTCTTGGGGGGAAGAGGAGGTAGGTGGGAGGGGGCAGTGGGGTGAAAAGAGGGGGTGGGGGTATTTGGGACATGCAGGGCTGCGGTGGCCAGAGAAAGAGGTGACTTTCCCCAGCCAGTGCTGCAGCTGCCAGGGAGAGACGGCACTCCTTCCCAGTCTCAGCTCTGTGGTTGCTGTGGTGGGGGACAGAGGGAGAGACCCCCCTCCTTCCCAGCCCCAGCTCAGGGGCTGCTGTGGCAGGGGAGAGAGGGCACATCCATCGCTTTAGAAAGGTAAGACTATGGTTATTAAAATATCAGTTGTGTGCTTTTATTTGTAGGACCAAAAAAATGCTAATTAATTTTTTTTGTATAGCGCTTTTGTCCAAAACGTTTTACAATAGTTAGCTAACAGTACAAACATTTGGAAAGATCATTAAGTGGTCCGCCGAGACTCTCAGCAATATGCAAGTGGTCTGTGGAAAAAAGACCACTTGAAGAGTATAGGGACAGATGTCTCCCCCCTCCTTATTTTTTCAGCGTTTCTAAAAAATGAACTAGCTAACTAAATAAAAATGACTAACACAAATTTTTTTTTAACTTTTCAATATTTTTGGTTACTTTTGCATTTCACCTCTTGTGGTACTCATGTGCCAATAACAATGCTACAGGGGATATCCACCACCCTCTACCCTCTGAGTTAACGCTCAGTTAAATATAAAATTAATGTAAACATTTCTAATTCACTTTAGGCTTTGGAAAATTCACATTGGCTCTTTAATAAGATTTACAAGTACGTACTGTACTGAGGTCTTAGTTCAGAAAAGCATCCCTATTTAGGAAAGTATTTAACCTGGTGCTTAAAGTTAAGCAACATGCTCAAGTGCTTTCCTGAATAGGAATGGACTTATGTGCTTAAGTGCTTTCTTGAATTAGGGCCTGTGTATGTTAAAATGATAATGATGACATCCTTCCTCTGTTTTTAAAAATCACCTCACTACTTTTGTGAAGAACAGTCTGAAAACTGTGGACTGACAATTCTCCCCTGAAGAAAAATTTTATTTCTTTCAGGTCCAGAATGTCTCTTCTTCAGTTTGGTTGTCAACAGTTCTCCGGTCCTAAAAGGAGGAGTGCCAGAATGCATTTCTGGTTAGCGATAATACCAGGAGTACTGGAATGCCATTTTGGCTTCCAAAAAAGTTTCAGAACAACATTCCAGAGTGTTCTGGCATGACTTGAACCATAGCTGTCAAATCCCAATTGGAAGGCTTCAATGCTTGTCCATACAATTTGATGATTACTCTTGACATTCTAAAGCAAGAACTTCAAGATATTAGATGTAGATAATTAGGGGAATTTAAATCAAGACTACTGAATATGTATTAATATGCATCTCCTTACCTTTTATTTCATCAGCTTGTTGAATATATGGCTTTCATTATTGTGTGATTTTGCATTCAGGCACATAAGTTTTTAATGGTCACATTAAAAAAACCACAATGTTAATAAAAGAGTCTGGAAATAACTTTTAGACTCTAATCATAAAATTTTCATCTCAAATTTATAGGTTGAGGCAAATCTGCCCCTCCCACTAGGGAATATTATCTAAAGTTAACACAGCTCCATGATTGTTCAACAATTTCTGTGCCCTCCTTCATATCGCGATACTTGCCACATGTAAAAATCCATTTATTGTTAGGTATCCCAGGACTCTTACCTGGGATGCACTATTGACTCTGAAAACAGTAGCACGTGATAAAAAAAAATTGTCATCTGTGAACAGATTTTTTTAGCTTCTACTTGACAAGATGGTCCATTTGGATAAGAAAATGAAATGACAGCGCTATATCATCTAGTTGTGTATATTTTGGCCCAGAGTCAATCCTGTGTTGAGATCTGCTCTGTGTAGCGGTAGGAAAGGAGCCATTGGGGAGCCAGTTTAGCCTCCCCTGGTGCTCTGAATCAATCTGCTCCTGCCCTGGTGTAGGCTAGAACAGTCACGGGGCTGTTCTAATTTAGGGCTAGTCTATACTAGAAGTGCTACAGTGGTGCAGCTGCACCAATAAAGCTGTGCCACTGTAGCGCATCTGGTGAAGATGCTGTATGCCAATGGAGAGAGCTCTCTCACAGAGGCAGTAGCTATGTTGGAGGGAGAAACACACCAGTGCTTTGGTCGCTGTAAACTGTTACTCAGGGTATGGCTACACTTACGGTTTGCAGCGCTGGTAGTTTGCAGCGCTGGTCGTCCAGCTGTGCAGGGCCAGCGCTGGTGTGTGGCCACACTCACAGCTACCAGCGCTGGTGTGTGGCCACATTTGCAGCATTAGCAGCGCTGTTGGGAGTGATGCATTATGGGCAGCTATCCCAGCATTCAAGTGGCCGCAACGTGCTTTTCAAAAGAGGGGGGTGGAGTGGGGTCTAGTGTGACAGGGAGCGGGGGGAGAGAGAGAGTGGATTTTTGGAGCCAACGCTGTGTGTTTAGCTTCCTGCCTTGAAAAATCAGAACATTTTTCCAACCCCTTAGTCTTAACTCTTAATTGCAAACAGCCTGCAGCCAACACGACTCCCCGCTGTTTAATTCGCTCCCTGCCTGCCTCTCATTTGATTGTTTACAGCCAGGTACAGATGATCACAGCAAACAGGAGCTCTGTTTGTTTTTTAGATAAGCAGCAACGGCAACGGAGCTCCGGAGCTCGTTCACAACAAAACAAAGAGAGGCTGCATAACAAAACAAAGAGAGTAATTTATAAAAGCATTCTGGGATACATCCTTATACCCTGGAGGCCAATCACAGCGCTGGTGTGTGGCCACACTTGATGACCAGCACTGCAGCACCAGCGCTGGAATCCTTATTCCCCATGCTGAGTGAGGTGTACGGCCAGCGCTGCAGCCAGGGAGTTGCAGCGCTGGAAGTGCCCTGCAGGTGTGGCCACTTACTAATTGCAGCGCTGGTGGAGGCTTTCCAGCGCTGCAAATCGCCAGTGTAGCCATACCCTCAGTGGGGTGGCTTATTCACACACCTGAGCGACAAAAGTGGTAGTGTAGACAAACCCTTTGTTTACCTTGCTTCACTCCCACAAGGGACTGCATGCCACATGGGGATTGCCAGAATGCACCACATCCCCATACTATTCCTGCATGCCTTTTATACTAGGGATGGCCTTTGTAGCCACAAAGGAGCAGAGTTAGGCTATGTCTATACTAACATTTTTGTTGATATCATTTATGTCGCTGAGGAGTGTGAAAAAAACACCCTCTGAGCAACAAAAGTTACACAGAGAAGCGCTGGGATGGACAACAATGTCGGTGGGAGACGCTCTCCCACCGACATAGCTATCACCGCTCATTGGTGTGGTTTAATTATGTTGATGGGAGAGCTCTCATAGGCCTGGTCTACACTATCGCGATAAGTTGAAGGACGTGAATAACGTAGCTGGAGTCGATTTAGCTTAGGTCAACTTACTGCAGTGTCTACACTGACCTACGTCCATGGGAGATGCTGTCTGGTCAACTTACCTACTCTTCTCGTTTCAGTGGAGTATCACAGTCGACCAGAGAGCGCTCTGCCACTGATTTAGCGGGTTTTCACTAGACCCGCTAAACCGATTGCAGCAGCACTGATCTAGGGGTAGCGTTGATATGACCATAGAGTGGCTACGCAGGAGAGCTTACAGCAGCGCAGCTGCATTGGTACAGCTGTGCTGCTGTAAGGTCTCTGGCATAGACATGGCCCTAGGCCATAGAATCTGGCCCTCTGTGTCCTTAGTTTTATAGAACCAATCCAGCCTTCCTAGTTTCATGAAAAATGCAAAGAAAATCCTGGGCTAAAGACACCAAATTAGATGCCTTAAAATATTATTAATTTGGCATTTTGAAAAATTTGCCCAACAAAAAAAGTTGCCAGAAAGACTGCAGACAATGATTTGGAATTATGTAAACGGTTACATAGATTTACAGATTATTTTTTTCCATGCACTGTTATTTTATTATTATTTTTTTTTTTACAAGAAATTCACAAGTTTTTGCACTACTCTCAGTCATATACTGCAGTGGACAATTACAAAATGTGGACAACAAATATGATGAAGCCATCCACTTGTTTCTGCTTTGTTTTTAATAGAACAATAAAACCCACATTAGTATTGTATCTGTGTATATACAACCAAATACTTTTAATAGAATGCTGAATTAACTCAAAACTGGAAGAGGAAATTATGGGACCCTGCAATGGTAGTGACAAGCACCCAGAACATAGCAAACCCGGTAAACTGGAGAGTAGTGACCTCCGGTGGAAATCTCATTGCTTGTAAAGAAAACATCTGTAATCTCTATCTGTAGCCTATATTTATAAAACAGATCCGCCCTTAATGTGTAACGCATTCTAGTTCAGAAGAAAAGCTGATATTCAGAGTATGACTAAAATGAAAAGTGGATAGATTGCTGTTTGTTTAAAACTACAGTTTATATATAAACTTAATAAGAAGTGGATATAGTGAGGTGGAATGGATCATAGCTGACATTCTTCACTGTGAAATTCACCCATCCGTGCACCAAGCCTGAACAAAAGGGCTTTTTTATGGAAACCTACAGGGTGGAATAGCAATCACAGCCCCTCCGCACTCCTACATTGCAATTTCTGGCTTTTAGAACCTCAGAAATTACCACCCTATGGGTCTGCTCTGAGTCAAGTTATTCAGAACCAGCAGCTCCGCTTTGGAGCTTAAGTGGCCCCAAGGGCCTTAAAATGGACCCTCCACGTTGAAGTGAGTTTCAACCCTTGCGAATAAGTAGGCTTTTTACAGTGACAGATGTTTAGGCAACCCAGCTGCTGTAAATTCTTGTGATGGAACCCTGATTTTTCCCACCCAGAAAAGCAAGCTGTAATGTACAATTGCCAATTCATTTTTTTCCTCCTTGTATGGAACTTTTACATTGAAACTAAAGCAGAATAATTATTATTCCTTTATATTGTTGCACATTGCTCAGCTCTGGTGCAAAAAGAAAACCATAAGATCATCTTCCATCAATCACCAACAGAGAGTTGACACATTGGCATTGTGCTGCTGTCTTTCCCCACCTTCCCCTTCACACTCCTTTTCTCCACCTTTCTGTTTAATCTTTCCCCTATTCATGCAATTTATGTGAAATCATGAAAGATGATTTAATCACAAATCTTACCTGCTAAACTCTTCCAGATCTGAAACAAGAACTGATCCTTGTTCGGTTGCTGAATGTTCTGAAAAGCAGCAAATACTTGAAAAGGGAACCATGGTTGCAAAATGTGAAACAGTGGATCTAATACATGTTGGCCCTAAGGAAAACTAAAAGGCGGAAATACCACTGACAAAAAGAAAATTGAGACTGCACAGAGCTGGCCAACAACCCAAGAGGCTCAACAAATGTGCAGAGTTTTCTAGGACTCTGACGCTATTACAGAAGGTTTTTTAATATTGCAAAACCACTGCATAGCTTGGGTGAGAAAGGGAAAATATTTCAGTGGTCAGCAGAGTGTAATTTAGCATTTTCAGAGCTGAAAAAGGCTCTTGTGACTGCTCCTGTCTTGGCCTATGCGTTTCAAACCCCTTCCATATTGGGCACAGGTGCTAGTGTTTACAGTCTGGGGGACAGAAGTTCAGCTTAGTTATCCTGAGAATGTAGCTGTAAAGTTGAGGTGTTATACAGGTGAATTCCCCATTTGAACACAATAGGCAGGGTCTGCCTCACTCAAAAGATATCAGGAGAAACAATAGGCATTACTTAAGGGCTGATTGAAAGAAAGTCCATCAAGGACCAAAAAATCCCACAGAGGTTTCGGTGGGACTAAAAAAAATCAATTCGGGTTGGCTGTGTGAAAACATCTTGACAGAAGGACACAGTACATTTGCAGATAGTTGACCTTGTATCTTTTTAATTTATTACTTTTTTCCTGTTTGGGATGGGTTATTGGGTGTCACTATTTTAGGCCCCATCAGAATGATGAGCGAAGCTAAGGTGGGGGATGTGCTGGGTTAAACCTTGTTATGGGTTAAGTTCAAAGGTCTTTAAGATTGATGGGTGTGAATGCACCCTTCAATTAACATAACTGTAAGGATAAATTAATCACAAGTTCCCACCTTAGAAAAAGGGAGTATGTGAATCTGCCCAGAAGTTTGAACTCTGTGGGTGAAGGGTTGTTGTTTTTCTTTTCTGAATATTGTTTTGGTAAATGAGGGTGTGTGTGTGAGAGAGGGAAGGAGAACACATGGAACAAGACAGACATAGGCTTTGGCTACACTTGCATTTCAAAGCGCTGCCGCGGCAGCGCTTTGAAGCGCTAAGTGTAGTCAAAGCGCCAGCGCTGGGAGAGTTTTCTCCCAGCGCTGTCCGTACTCCACCTCCCTGTGGGGAATAACGGACAGCGCTGGGAGCGCGGCTCCCAGCGCTGGGGCTTTGACTACACTGGCGCTTTGTAGCGCCGCAATTTGCAGCGCTGCAGAGGGTGTGTTTTCACACCCTGCTGCAGCGCTGCAAATTTGTAAGTGTAGCCAAGCCCATAGAGGAGACACACTGAATAAATCCAAGCAAGCAAGCAGGTATAACCCTGAGAGAAACTAAAGACAGAGCTTTTGGATCTGCTGCTGGCTAAAGCGGCTTGAGGCTGTAAGATAAGAAACCACTCCTTTTGCTGTTAGGTCTTCCTGTGTTTGCAGAAGCAGAACTTTGTACATTCCTTGTAAAAAACTAGACTGCATCCAACAAAAACACCAGACTCCACCACAAATTTCTGCTCCCATCCGGAACATCTCCAGGGCCCCCCCAATTTTGACTAGTCACTCGGGCCAAAAGAGGCAATAGTATGTCAAAAATTGTGAGTTTCTTAGTCAAAGATGCATGAAAGGGACCACTGGGATGCACAAAGTGAGGTCTAAGTTTTTGCAGTAAAAGTTCCCCTACGTCTATGTTTCTGTCTCTGAGCATCTACCTCACTCTAGGTTTACAGACACTTATCTCCATCCTAAGCCCCAGAGCGATTCACAAATTGTAGGAGCAGCATGGGTGGTGGGTATAATCGGCCTGCCGCTGCCACCGAACCTCCAGTTGCGGGGGAAGCTTTTGTTTTATTATGCCCCATGCTAAGGAGGCACTATGTGCTTTTCAGCTTCCTGGGTTCATCAGTAATCTCCCGAGGCTCCAAAGAGATTACTGATGAATCCAGGAAGCTGAATAGCACATACTGCCTCCTGAGCCATCCTGGAACCTGTATGGGGCATATCAAAAGCTTCTTCTGATGAGAGTGACAGGCTTTCCCCTGCAGTGGTTATGGTCTGGGGTAGGGAAGTGTAGTGTAGCTGCAGCTACACTACACCTTCAGGCATGTGTGTGTGTGGGGGAGGGGGCTTGGGCACACCTCCAGGCAGGTGTGTTTGTGTGTGTGTGTGGGGGGGGAAATCAGGGCTTCAGCCAGCCCAGGACTCCTCCAGTTGAGGGGGGACTCATGGGTCTGGCAGCAGGGGAGGGGCAGGAGGTCTTGGGGCTCTGGCTGTGGGCAGGGGTGGGGGTACGGGCAGAAGCGGCTGAGCCAGGGGCTAGCCTCCTCTAAAGGGGGCTTCACCTGCCACCCATGGGCAACAGGATGTTTGGCTTCCTAAATCACATACAAGCTCCAGTCCAGTAGGTGGCCGCTGAGCACACCTACTCGATTGCGCCTGTAAAGGATTATTTCTATTTATAGTGACCTCCTCCTCTCTGACCAAGTTCTGTTCTGTTGGGTCTGCTCACTCCCTGGACTAATTTTGCCTGAGATCTCTCAAGGAATCCAGGAAGCCACTTTCAACTAGGATGTTTCCTTTTAACTGAACCTTCTTAAACACATTATCAAAGCATTAATACAGAGCCTTACTTCAAAGTCTGTGTAAGTACAAGAGTGCCTCACCCGAATCTCTTTCACTCTTCATCAGTAACTTCAGTATCAAGATTTCCAGGTTTTTACCCTTGAGCAATAAATGGCACCCAAAGAGTCTCCCCTCTTGGCTGTTTGGTTTTCTGCAGCAGTTCCTCGCTCTCAGCAGTAATAGTCCATCAGGAGGCCCACTCCAGGCCTTTCGGCTTCCTGAAGGTGTTGTAGCCCTTGTCCCTCCCTCAGCTCTTGCTGCCCTCATTTTTATAGAGGTCAGCTAACTAAGTCCTACCTTTTTTCTCAGGTGCAGCAGGCAGGCTCCTCAGACAGGCAAGTCCTCTGCCCCATGGAAATGGCATCCCCTACCCTTTCACAGGTTCCCTCAGGCAAGCTCACACAAAACAACCAGGGTAGGGCGGGAGAAGAGGATGAGGATTTCCCTCATGACTTTTATCCCAGAGGCTAGGGATGGGGGAGACCGCTGGTTCAAGTCCCCCCTCCACCTGAGTGGGAGAAGAGATTTGAACAGACGTTGCCAACTTTCATGATTTTGTCATGAGTCTCATGATAATTATTGTTTTCCTTAAAGCCCCAGCTCCTGGAGTCAAGAGGATATGTGATGATTACAGCCTTCATTCTTTTAAAAAAAAAAAAAGGTAAGTTTCTAGCCCTCATGGCTGTGGAGAAAGCTACAAAATGTGACCCCAGTGCACCCTAAAGGCTCAAAAAGGAGAAGACAAATCAAAAGACCACCACATCTATTATTTTTACATAATCTCATGATTTTAAAGCCAAACTCATGATTGTCAGTGAGCCTGACCCATGATTTTTGAGCATTTGGGGGTGGCAAATCCGCACCTCTCAAGAGAGTGTGTGCTAACTACTGAGCTGTGGGATATTCTGATGTGGACCTAGTTGAGGTGGTTCCCTGCATAGCATACTGGCTGCTGTGAATCAGAGTCAGGGTATGGCTACACTTACGGTTTGCAGCGCTGGTTATCCAGCTGTGTAGGAGCAGCACTGGTGTGTGGCCACATTTGCAGCGCTGTTGGGAGTGATGCATTATGGGCAGCTATCCCAGCATTCAAGTGGCCGCAACGTGCTTTTCAAAAGAGGGGGGTGGAGTGGGGTCTAGTGTGACAGGTAGCGGGGGGAGAGAGAGAGTGGATTTTTGGAGCCAACACTGTGTGTTTAGCTTCCTGCCTTGAAAAATCAGAACATTTTTCCGACCCCTTAGTCTTAACTCTTAATTGCAAACAGCCTGCAGCCAACAGGACTCCCCGCTGTTTCATTCGCTCCCTGCCTGCCTCTCATTTGATTGTTTACAGCCAGGTACAGATTGATCACAGCAAACAGGAGCTCTGTTTGTTTTTTAGATAAGCAGCAACGGCAACACGGAGCTCGTTCACAACAAAACAAAGAGAGGCTGCATAACAAAACAAAGAGAGTAATTTATAAAAGCATTCTGGGATACACCTTATACCCTGGAGGCCAATCACAGCGCTGGTGTGTGGCCACACTTGATGACCAGCGCTGCAGCACCAGCGCTGGAATCCTTATTCTCCATGCTGAGTGAGGTGTACGGCCAGCGCTGCAGCCAGGGAGTTGCAGCGCTGGAAGTGCCCTGCAGGTGTGGCCACTTACTAATTGCAGCGCTGGTGGAGGCTTTCCAGCGCTGCAAATCGCCAGTGTAGCCATACCCTAAGACACTCATCTCTCCCATTCATGGTATAGGGAGCCAGAGTACCTAACACAGGCTTTGTGAATTGCAGTGATTTTCTAGGTGCGTAAAAGTTTAGGTGCAGTGACGCTCAGCATCATAATGCCTAACTCCTTTTGTGAGTCCAGGCCTTTGATGCCATAGTAGTTGGGGCCATACAAGTACCTAAGATAGATAGAATTCATTCTTTTTACACAAACATATGGATTTATTAGCCACTCTGATAGCCCTGCCAGCCTACTGTTAGCTAAAAGACAACATAGATATTACCCAATTCAGGTCCAATAGCAGCTGGGTGTTAGCAGTGCACTGCAGGGCTGGGTGGCTGATGGTAACAAGGTGATCCCTCAAAGTTATTAGTCAATGATTAAAGCAACCAGACAGGAAAGACAGATAATGAAACAGAGATTTGAAATATGCAGTTGCTGGCTGCAGGCACTTTGCCTCATAATGCTGTCAATTGATGTCGGAAACATCCTAAATTAACAGAGTGAACTTGTGTCCTTTGGAAGAATTCTATTTTGGGCTGCTTACTGGGGTGGTGGGAATTGTCTTTGAAGCTCAAATAATCAAGTCACTCTTAGTACAGTCTTGTCAGTGCCCACCAGCCAAGCCAAAGTAAGAGCAAACCTTTGATGCCTGGGGAACTTCCAAAAGCAGCACACTATTACTTGTGGCAGAGGTAAAAGCAAGTGGCATCATCCGCCTTGAGTTCCAACCACGTACATCGGTTGTATGTATGTGAGTCAAGGCGATAGTCACTTCAGCTTGCATAAGTTACATTGTACACAGTTCTGTGTGTCGTTTTGTACTGGTTTGTGTAAGAAAGCAAGAGGGAGAGGGTGTTATATAGCAAATTTTACCTGTCAGATATGTTTTCCTTTAATGTTTAAGAAAAGTAGAGTAGCCAGTTGGTTGCCTGCTGTTCTTCCCTGGCCGGTACAGAAAAATGTCATAAATAAAAAAAAATGAAGTTGATTCAAAACAAAACAAACAACACTCAAAAACAACAATCCCCAAGCCCAACACAAACTTTCCCACATCAGCTCTGAAACAAGACATCTCCCCATCATGTAATGTCATCATCACACATGGACATAATCATTCAGCTTACTGTATGATCTATGATGTAAACCAGAGATCCCCAAGTGTGGGGCATGCACCAATAGGGGGCATGAAGGACCATCCAGGGGGGCATGGCGAGGCCCAGGCCAGCCGTCACGGGGGTAGAGAGGGAGTGCCACCCAGCCCCTTCCTAGCTCTGCTCCTGTCCAGCCCCCAGCCATGTACCTGGCCCCACAAGCGCCTGGCCCCATCTCCAGCCTTGGCTGCTAGCGGCAGCTCCATTCTTATCCCGGGGTGGAGGCTGGGGGCAAGGCCTGGAATGGAGCCACACCTGGCCACAGGCCTGGCTGCCAGCCCCCAGCACAGCCTGGCTGTGGCTCCACTCCCCCACCCTCCCCCACAGCCCCTGCCTCCATTCCTGGCTCAGGGGTAGGGGAGGCACGACCCTCAAAATTTTGGGGACCACAGATGTAAACTCTCAAGCATTGTCTGCAGAGGAATCCATCCCACTATAGCAATAATGCAGCCATTTCATTCTACTTTCAATATTGACAAAACTATTGAAACTTCAGCATGGAAATAGGCGGGTGGAGATGCTTTCTGGCATATAGTTTATTTAAAGTATTTAAGTTATAATAAATGAAGCCCAAGGCATTTTGGAAGATTAATGACCAGCTGAGAGAGTTCATGCTCCCAGGTAACCCCAAGCAGTCACTAATGAGGGGGAACTTTGAAAGTACCTTTTCTCTGGCTTTCTGATCATGTGCTGTATTTTGCTAGATGTGCATGACTTGTGTGGTTTGGCTTTCCCATTTCTGGAGAATTAATGCACAGTCCACTTGCCAATCAGGTCTGGAAGGGGCATTTCTAAACATTCCATTTAACTTGTAATCTTATTTATTGCAGTTTGGATCCAGTAAAAGCTCCTGCAAACCTATTTTCAGTAAGGTAAATGCTATTTTGTGAAAAGCCAAGTTATAAAATTTTTGGACAAGCTGTTTATAGAGTTAGAAATCAGTGCAGTTTTCTTCTAACAAATAGTTTAAGAAGTATTTATAGAGGCAGTATGGTCAAGTAGATAGGATACAGGTCTGGCAGTCAGGACGCCTGAACTATATTCCCAGCTCTGCCAGTAACCTACAATATGACCTTGGGCAAGTCACTTTAAATGCCTCAGTTTCCCCATCTGTAAAATATATGCACCTTTGCAAACCCCTATGAGTTATAAATGAAAGGCACTAAATATGTGCAAGGTATTATAATTTAAATAAAAATATAGATTAAAATATTTTTTGTCAGAACAGCGTTTAGAGATACATATCACAAGAGGTGTATAGCTATTTGCGGCAAAGTTATAGTGACAAAGTGTCAGTGTAGACACTGTGCTTGATTATGTCATGTAAATGGCCTCCAGGAGGTGCCCCATAATGCCCATCCTGATCTCTCTGGTCAGCAGTTCGAACTCCACTGCCCTGTACCCAGGTACACAGGCTTCTGCCCCTCCCACATTAAAGCTCTGGGAATTTTTGAAATTCTACTTCCTGTTTGCTTGGCGTGGACTGCTTACATAGCATTTTCTCGTCTGACCATGGTGGATCCTCTCAGCAAACACTCTCCCACTTGGAGCACACCTCAGTTGTTGGATCCGCTGACTCTGTAAGAAGAGGAGGCTGTGCAGTCCCAGCTCTGGTGCAGCTGTAGGAACTTCAATACCTACAGTCAGATTTCTCATGGCATGTTGGACAAGGGCTACAAACGAGACATGCATCAGTGCTGTGTGAAGATAAAGGAGCTGAGGCAGGCATATCAGAAGGCAAGAGAGTCAAACCGTCGCTCTGATGCTGCGCTGAAGACCTGCTGCTTCTATAAGGAACTGGATGCCATCCTTGGTGGCGACCCCCACCTCCACTGCCAAGAGCCCTGTGGATACTGTGTGGGGGACTGGAGAGGATTAAGTAGTGGACAGGAAGGTTGAGTTGGAGGATGAAGTGGAGCATACGGTAGGGTCGTTCAGTGGCACTTTTCCACTCCAGAGGGGTCTAGCCAGTCCTAGCAGTATATCTCTGGCCTGCATGATGCAGGAGAGGAGAGCTCAGGTAAGCAATCTTTTTGAGTTGATGCTGCTCAGTTATCTGAGGTAGAGCTGTCCTTCTAGAAGTGGGTGATGGGACAGAAATGTACAAGACCAGCTGTGTTTGCATGTTCTTCACATTCCCCTGTGTAGTTAAGCAGTGCAGCGGAAGTGTATTAATGCACACTGAGATTTCATGGGAATCCTCCAGCAAGATCACTAGGAAACTTTCCTGGAACACTTGCCAATCCTCTGCTGAAGGTTCCTTGGCACAGCTGCTTTGTTCCTTCCCCCATTGTAGGAAACTTTCCCATGCCAATTGACAATCACTTGTGCAGGGACTAAAGTGGCAGGCAGGCGAGCAGCATAGGGACCCAGTCTAAAGCTTCACACATGCAGGAAATGCATCCTTGCTTACCCTCAGAAGTGAGAGATTGGCTTCAGCGTCCCTCACCTGTGGAAAATGGTAGCAGAATTTACAATATTTCCCTAGTTGCCTGCAGTGATCCCCCTAAAAAACCACCAAGACCCTTTGTCCCATCTTGAGCATGTCCCCTCTCTCCCTGGGATGAACTCACCATGTTTAGGGTGTTAGCTGAGCTGTGTACTTGCCAAGGGATAGTGGGAAACCGATTCGTATTTTTAAAAGGTGTATTTTACTATTATGATTAAATGCTGTGTGCAGGGCTGGATTTATACCTTATGCACCCCTAGGCACAGCATCTTCAGTGCCCCCCACCACCCGCCTACAGCTAACCTTTGTGTTGCACAGTTTTAGAGAGGTAAAGTGCCCCTAGAACACTGGTGCCTCTAGGCTTGTGCCTACTGTGCCTAATTGGAAATCCAGCCCTGGCTGTATGTGCACTAACAATCATGCTTCTGTTTATTATTTCTTGTGCTTTTGCAGATGTGGCCTTCAGGGGAACCCACTACACACTGGCGGAGTGCCTCCTCCAGATAAGGAAGCGACCAAGGAGGACATGTTTTGAGAGGTGCTCTAACCCTCAGAGGCTGAAAAACAAGAACAGAGGACGTGGAGAGAGACTTTAAAAGAAAATTATAAAATAGACAAGCAGGACAGAAAAGGAGAGCCAGGAGCCAATTTTAATGGTTCAGGAATGGATGATAAAACTGATGGAGGAGCAAAAAGAGATGTTGAAGTCCCTAATCATGCTGCAAGTAGAATTCATGTGTGCTTAGCCCCAGCTGCTGCGGACACATAACTGCTTTCCATACCCTCCCGAAACTCCTCCCACACATTCCTTGCAACTTCCTGGCCTGTCTCGGTACCCCGTTCACTCCACCTGTTTGGACGGCTTCCAAAATGATACCTGAACTTACACACAGCTGTGAGAGCCTACACCATCCTTCACTCTTATCTCTCTTTCCACCAAGCCTATTGTGTGTATTGTTAAGAGGTATTTAATAAAAACAATCTCTGAAAGATAACAAATCTTTGTTTGGTTGCTGCTGGAATTAATACCCAGTGGTAATTCCATCATTTGCTGAGTACAAATCAGTCAGGAATCATCAACATTTTCATGCAAGGTGGCAAGGTAACAAAGCATGATAGAGTGCTGTATAGAAAGACACATTACTGGAGCTCATTCTCAAAATGGTGCCTCAAAGCCTCCCTGATTCAAATAGCCCCCACATTGTGCCCCTCTAATAGCCCTGGTATCTGGCTGCTCAAAATCAGCCACCAGATGATCTGCCTCCGTGTTCCATGCCAGGGGAAAATTTCATCCTTAGCCTCACAAATATTATGGAGTGCACAGCAGGCTGCTATGACCATGGGAATATTTTCCTCATTTAGGTCTAACCTGCCACAAAGGCAGCGCCAGCATGCTTTTAATCTGCCAAAGGCACATTCTATGGTCATTCTGCACCTGCTTAGCCTATCGTTGATGCACTCCTTGCTGCTGTCAAGGTTTCCCACGTAAGGCTTCATGAGCCATGGGAGTAAGGGGTATGCCGGGTCTCCCAGGATCACTGTGGGCATTTCAATATCCCCCACTGGAATCTTCTGGTCTGGAAAGAAAGTCCCTTCTTGCAGATTTCTGTGCAGGCCAATGTTCCTGAAGATGCATGCGTCATGCACCTTCCTGGACCACCCCATGTTGATGTCAGTTAAATGATTCTGGTGATCCACAAGTGCCTGCAAAACCATAGAGAAATAGCCCTTTCTATTAATGTACTCCATCGCAAGATGGTCTGGGGCCAAAATCGGGATATGCGTGCCATTTATTGCCCCACCACAGGAAGGAAAAGCCGCAAAGCCATTCACTATTTCATACACATTGTCAAGAGTCACAGTCCTTTATAGCAGGATGTGATTGATGACTTGCACACTCATAGGCACCGACTCCATGGGTTGGAGCACCCATGGGGAAAAATTGATGGGTGCTCTGCACCCACCAGCAGCTCCCCACCCTGTCCTGCCCCCTCTCACCTCCGCGCCGCCGGGTCCTGCTTCTCCCCCCTCCCTCCCAGCGCTTGCACCATGAAACAGCTGTTTCGCATGGCAAATGCTGGGAGGGAGGCTGGGAAGGAGGGAGGGAGGGAGGGCGGAGGAGGAGGAATGCGAAGCACTCAGGGAAGAGGCGGGGCCGGGGTGGGGATTTGGGGAGGGGTCCAATAGGGGCAGGGAGGGGGCAGAGTTGGGGCAGAGCCGAAGGCGGGGGGGGGGGGCATGAGCACCCACCAGAGCCAAGGAAAGTTGGCGCCTGTGTGAACACTTGCATTAATGCAGCCCCAATGGTGGGCTTCCCGACTTGAAACTGATTTGTGACCGAACAGTGGCAGTCTGGAGTCACCAGCTTCCACGCAGCGATCACCACGCGCTTCTCCACCAAGAGGGCAGCTCTCCTTTTGATGTTCTTGTGCTGCAGTGCTGGGGCGAGCTCAGCGCATAGTTCCAGGAAGGTGGCTTTCTGAATTCGAAAGTTCTGCAGCCACTGCTTGTCATCCCAGACCTGCCTAATGATGTGATCTCTCCACTCAGTGCTTGTTTCCCAAGCCCAAAAGTGACAGTCCATTGTGTGCAGCTGCTTCCTGAATGCCAAAAGTAATCCTGTGTTGTTTCTTTTCCCGGCACACAGCAGGTCAGGCAACTCTGATTCCTGTTCATATTGGGAGCTCATGATATACTGCATCACCAACCACAATGTGTTCATAACAGTGATCACAACAGTAGAGAGCAGTGCAGGATCCATTCTTTCAGACAGAGATGGCGGGTGCACAGTAAACAGAGGCCATTGAAAAATGCAGTGAAATGCAGTCAGAAGTCCATGGAATGATGGGATGGAAAAAACTGCATCATGGGATGTTGAGCCCACACCATGATGCACTGTGATCCATTTCACCTTCCCACAACTCCTAGCTGCAGAAGGTGGAGAGTAGCACAGTGGAATAGCTACCCACAGGGCACCCGTCTCTCTGTTGATGCTAGAGCACCAACTATGGACATGCTCTGCCAAAAGAAGGAGAGTTTTGTTAACATGCATAAGCAATATAATTATAGCAGTTTTTGATCATTGGCGTAACTTGCGTCGATAAAACTCTGTAGTGTAGAGATGGCCCAAGTGACAACTACCTTTTTAATTATGCCTGCCAGCAGGAAGTCCAGTCTGTGATATCTCAAAATAGGAAATGCAGGTAAGCATGGAGGTGAGAAAGGCAGGCTAAAAGATTTTCAAAGTTGTTGTAAAACTATATATATTTTTTTTTAATTTGAGGGGTATTATTCCAGGGGTTTGAGCTAAATAATACATCCATTTTCTACACAAATACACAAATCAATAATAAAATAATAGAACTCATAATACAGCAACTTGGAAAGTGTTGTACCTCTTTCATATGCTGAGCTGCAC
Organism: Mauremys mutica; assembly: GCF_020497125.1. Lineage (NCBI taxonomy): Eukaryota > Metazoa > Chordata > Testudines > Geoemydidae > Mauremys > Mauremys mutica. The sequence continues at coordinate 112,679,218 of NC_059073.1, forward strand.
TTCTTAGGTTTCAACTGCCTCATCAGTCTGCCACATTGGCATTTGCTGCCTTATTGATGATTACTCAATTGTTATAATAGATATGTGCATGGTTTTTGCATCTACAAGCGTTTTGGCTGAAGAATTGTAATGAATCAAACCTCTCAAGGCCCTTCTGACATACTATTTTCTTCATTTTACAGATGGTAATACTGAGACACGAAGAGGTGAAATGACTTACCCAAAGACAAACAGCAAGTTAGTAGCAGAGCCTGGAATAGATCCAACCTAGACCTTCTGACTCTCAGCCTCCTGCTCTAATCCTTATGCATATTTCCTTTTTCAGACTTTAGAAACATGTATTTTCTTCTTCTTTATAATTAAATGTAGTGGTTAGAAAATCTTACATGTTATAGGGTCATTTTTCTTTCAGGCGGCAGCAAGAGGAAAATACACAAATACTGTCCTGCCGCCATGCAATGAAAAACAGCCAGAGCGAGTTTAGAAAAGACAGAGAGAAATAAAAAGACCGTACCAAAACACGTGAAATAAGCACAACAACGATCATGGCTTTTTTTGTTTTATTGCCAGATGTAGCTACTCTATTATTCTCCTTTGTAGTACTACATTTTTTGCCCCCAAACTTTCAAAATAATTTACATTTTAAGAAAGAGGTTTGGCCCAGGAATATTTAAAAAACAAATTACCACAAGTAAACTCAGATCAAACAGTTATTCATCATTTGCTCTTTCTGCTTTCTACAAAAGGTTCACTGAGGACCAAGGGCTGGCAACGCATAAAGCTGCAACTTGCAAAGTTTTTTGTTTGCAGTATCATTATTTATGATTGTGAGAAAGTTTATTTTTATTGTTTTTATAAAATGCATTCATCACAATCTCTGGATGCATGTACAGAAATGTCAACCCACTGACACCACAGACTTTATTAGACTCTCTTCCTGGAAGAAGAATCCTTACATTGCTCACAATTGCTGCTCTCTAAGTCAAAAGACTGAATAAACAGATAGGTCTTATATCATGCCCTAGTGTCCCTTGGACCAATGAAGGAAGCAAATCCCAACACTGAAGGCCATTCCCCAATAATGTCCTGCTTCTAAGTGAGTTATAAAAATCTAGTCTGTAGAACAGATAATTTCATCTCTCGTGATGTCACATAAAGAGAGAGTCAGAACACAACTCATATAGGGGCATACTGACCTCGAGATCTACTGATGAAAAATACTACAAAAGAGGTAGGTATTCTTATTAACACACTGGGTTACATCCATAACTGAAGTGGCCAGTTCAGTCACTGGGATACTGATTTAACATGCTGCTCATAATCAGACACCATTAAGCAAGCAGGCTACTACACTCTGCATGCATTGTAAATTCTGAGTGTGCTTCCAGGTTAGTGCCATATAGAGTATATTGCTATAATTTACTCTGGAGGTTGCAATGGTATGGATAATGGTAGCAGAATCAAACACTGATGGTGAAAAAATGCACTTCTGGCCACCAATGCTACCTGAAAACCCAGGCGCATCCCCCCCACAGACTATAAATGTCTGACCAAAAGGGATTCACCCATTCAATAATGTGAGCAGACACAATCCCCAACACAAATCCCAGAAGCTTCCTTCAGCCTACCAGAATCACTTCTATTTTGCCTGGATTTTGCTTTCATGACCCATCTCTGTGTCTTGGCCATGTAATAGGAAAGCAGAATGACTGCACCATCCACGTTTGACACAAAGGATCAGAGGAGTACATATTTGCATATATATGGCACCATAGAACAATTTGTCTCACTCATATGTAAGCCTCACATGTAGTACATGTTGAATAGGAAGAATGGCTGAACTGTGTCTTGCATGAGACATCCCTTATAGTAAATGAGCCTAAATGACTCAACAGCACCCTCTGCTATCTCTGTGATAGCCAGTGCTGTCCTGCCCACCCAAGCCAGAGTCTTCTGACAAGCCAGGAGAAACTCATATTCAATCATTTCAAATACAGCTCAATAAAGGAATCAGCATCTAACCAGCAAATTTAGTGTAGTCTTCTCCGAGTACCCAAGATAAATGCCAGATTAAAAAGAGTCAGGGCTGATGCCAAAGTTGCTTCATTACAACCTTCTCAATGGCCTTTCCCCAAAAAGGTCAGTGAAAGGACAACTATTGGTGACATTGTTGACAGAGGGAGATGATTTCTTGAGCCTGGGCCTTGCTCTTCTGTATAGGGGCGATGTGTAATTTCAACCATTCTGGGACCCAAATGCCTTTCCCACTGCTTGGTTTTAGCAGCCATGAAAAGCAAGAGTCTAAAGATACAACAGTCTTAGCACCATAATGAGAGAGGCTGGCCAAAATTCATTACGGGAAGATGTTGCATTTGTCTCCTTTGATGTTCTTCTTTGCCATCAAGCTGGCTAATCTGGTCTGACTATCAGTTTAGTATAGGATTCTAAATATGGGTCACACTTTATATTAAGCTTTTACATTTATACAGAGTTAATTATTAGTTCATCAATTGTTATAAATGACCATGGCTTATAACCATCCAAGATACCTTTGATTGATGTCCTTTTAATAATCTATAACAAATTCTACATGCTTGTAAACAGCTATTAATCATTTATTAACCCTTTCTAAATGTAACCTCAGTATAAAGTGTGCCCCATATAAGTATATAGTAACAGTAAGATGGAGGGAGACAGACTATGAGAAGAGACTTCATCTCACATAGATGTGTTGATAACATAACCAGAAATTTCATATGGTGGAGAAGGGTTTCAAATGCTGGGCACAAGTTGAAGTTCTCTGATTAGCTAATGGTGGTGTCATATGCTAATTTATAACTCCCTGAGGAAAAAGGATTATGATCTTTCCTTAGTATTTCTTACAATGCCTATTTTACAGGAACACCATGACATTCTAGGGGGGTATTATTGTGTTGTTTGGGTATTGAAGTCACTCTGATTTCAGACTTGTTCCTTATAACATTCTCTAGGCTAGAACTATTGTCCTTTGGAGGGCTTGAGCCCCACAACGCTGTAAAATACAGGCGTGGCTTTGTGTTTTAAGACTGACATGAGTTAATATGAAGTTTATTTTAACTTTACCTTCAAAACCAACAACCTTCACAGACCCCTCACTGTAACATCTTAATTTTAAAATACTGCTACAGCAAGTACCCCAAATGCTGCAGTTATATTATTGTATTGCTGAAATCGAAGATACTTCTGGCTGAAGACAAAACTACTCCTCCTTAATCAGCCAGAGAGGATGCTATTGGGTGATAAAAGGTGCCCTATTCCTGCCAAGAAACACAAGAGCAGGAGACCCCACATCAAACTCAGATCTCCCATTTTGGAGCACCGGCCATTACTAATAGGCTGACTCCAAAAGTTCACATTTTTAAATTAATTTTCTTCTTCCCAGGAGGAGCTACAAGCCTTAATGAGCTGCTATTTTTGTGTCTTTAATTCAGACCATGGTAACTATAAGACATGCGCAGGGCATACCTAAGTACCTGTGTAAATGTATATTTGTAACCCCCGTGGCTCCCTTCCGTCTAGCCTCCTCATTAGTTGTTTCTCTCAGTTGATGTTTCCAGTCTTACATTTAGATCAAAAGTTCTTATGGGCAGAGAACATGTTTATCTTATTTGTCTGTGAAGCACCTAACTCAACTTGGGGGGGTGGTGGCGGGGCTCAAAACAATAAATAATACAGTACTATTTCTGCCACATCATAATAATGGAGATGACTCTTCCACTGGCCAAGCAGAACAGGACATGGCTGTCTTTGGAGCCACACAATGCTGCGTCTGAATAGTTAAAAGGAGGGAAGGGGAAATAGAGAGATCAATGTGAGATACTCCTGCCTCCTAGGTCTAGTAGTTGTACTTAGTGACTACAGTCCCAGGACCTTGACACCTCAATTTGGTTCCCCATCTGGGAACATCAAATAGCCTGGTGAGTTCATGGATCTTTCAAGGGCAGAGTTTCAGGCAAAATTCAGAAATTCATCCATTTCATATTAAATTTTCATTCTGAGTTTGGGGTTCATTAGAACATGCTGTGTCATTCTGAATCACCCCTCCTGCACTCTTGTCCATCAGTGACAGAAAGCTTGGTCCCCAGGTGTGCCGACTCAGTGCTGTACAGTAGCTGACAGCTAACCTACCAGTGACCTCTCCTATCTTTGATGGTGTCTCTTTGGTATCTTTGAGAAAACAATCAGTCTGGAGGAAGCTGGAACGAAATACACGCTGGGATTTTAAACCCTCTCAGTCATAAATCTGGATTAAGTGCTGTTCAGGGCAGTTGTTAATCTGACGGATATTAATACTATCATTATTTATAAAACTGTAACTTGACTATATAACTACAAGTATATATAAACTAAACTTGACTGTATGTAAAATAAAATTCTCAAGTCAAATTATATTTTAAAAGTCCCAATTCCTATTATAGGAATATCTGCAAAGGCGAAATCTCAAAATTATTTTTTTAGTGGTGGATATAACCCTACAATGAGGAATATCTTTTTGGTCCAATGAATTTGCAGAAAGAGAAGATGACTCTACCAGGTATGGGGAAATCTTTCAAAGACCCCACAATTTTTTTCTTCAATGAGCTGTTGAGTTCTTGTTTAAAAAAAAAAATACTGTAGCTGTAGGGCCTGGAAATATACATGAAAGGTCAAGAAAGTTTTCTCGTCTCACAACTGCATGATCAGAGTCCAACTTTCCAGTACCATGATCAGAGTCCAACCTCCCTAGGGGTCCTGCTCCTCTTGATCTGCTGCTTACAAACAGGAAAGAATTGGTAGGGGAAGTAGAAGTGGGTGGCAACCTAGGCAGCAGTGACCATGAGATGGTTGAGTTCAGGATCCTCACAAAAGGAAGAAAGGACAGTAGCAAAATACGGACCCGAGAAAAGCAGACTTTGACTCCCTTAGGGAACTGATGGGCAGGATCCCCTGGGAGGCTAATATGAGGGGGAAAGGAGTCCAGGGGAGATGGCTGTATTTTAAAAAAGCCTTATTGAGGGTGCAGGAACAAATCATCCCAATGTGCAGAAAGAATAGTTAATATGGCAGGTGACCAGCTTGGCTTAACAGTGAAATCTTCTGTGAGCTTAAACTAAAAAAAGAAGCTTACAAGAAGTGGAAATTTGGACAGATGACTAGGAAGGAGTATAAAAATATTGCTAGAGCATGCAGGGGTGTAATCAGGAAGGCCAAGGCACAATTGGAGTTGCAGCTAGAAAGGGATGTGAAGGGTATCAAGAAGGGTTTCTACAGGTATGTTAGCAACAAGAAGGTGGTGGGACCCTTACTGAATGAGGGAGGCAACATAGTGACAGATGATGTGGAAAAAGCTGAAGTACTCAGTGCTTTTTTTGCCTCGGTCTTCACAGACAAGGTTAGCTCCCAGACTGCTGCACTGGGCAACACAGTTTGGGGAAGAGGTGAGCAGCCTTCAGTGGTGAAAGAACAGGTTAAGGACTATTTAGAAAAGCTGGCATGCACAAGTCCCTGGGTCCAGATCTAATGCATCCAAGGGTGCTGAGGGAGTTGGCTGATGTGATTGCAGAGCCATTGACCATTATCTTTGAAAATTTATGGCAATCGGGGGATGTCCCGGATGATTGGACAAAGGCAAATATAGTGCCCATATTTAAAAAAGGGAAGAAAGAGAACTGGGGGAACTACAGACCGGTCAGCCTCACTTCAGTCCCCAGCAAAATCATGGAGCAGGTCCTCAAGGAATCCATTTTGAAGCACTTGGAGGAGAGGAAAGTAATCAAGAACAGTCAACATGGATTCACCAAGGGAAAGTCATGCCTCACCAATCTGATTGCCTTCTATGATGAGATATCTGGCTCTGTGGATATGGGGAAAGCAGTGGATGAGATTTATCTTGACTTTAGCAAAGCTTTTGATACGATTTCCCACAGTATTCTTGCCAGCAAGTTAAAGAAGTATGGATTGGATGAATGGACTATAAGGTGGATAGAAAGCTGGCTAGATTGTCAGGCTCAATGGGTAGTGATCAATGGCTCAGTGTCTAGCTGGCAGACAGTATCAAGTGGAGTGCCCCAGGGGCTGGTTTTATTCAACATCTTTATTAATTATCTGGAGGATGGCGTGGATTGCACCCTCAGCAAGTTTGCAGATGACACTAAGTTGAGGGGGAGAGGTAGATAAACTGGAGGGATAGGGATAGGGTCCAGAGTGACCTAGACAAATTGGAGGATTGGGCCAAAAGAAATCTGATGAGGTTCAACAAGGACAAGTGCAGAATCCTGCACTTAGGAAGGAAGAATCCCGTGCACCATTAGAGGCTGGGGACTGACTGGCTAAGCAGCAGTTCTGCAGAAAAGGACCTGGGGATTACAGTGGATGAGAAGCTGGATATGAATCAGCAGTGTGCCCTTGGTGCCAAGAAGGCCAACTGCATATTGAGCTGTCTTAGTGGGAGCATTGCCAGCAGATCGAGGGAAGTGATTATTCCCTTCTATTCGGCACTAGTGAGGCCACACCTGGAGTACTGCGTCCAGTTTTGGTCTCCCCACTACAAAAGGGATGTGGACAAATTGGAGAAAGTCCAGCGGAGGGCAAAGAAAATGATTAGGGGGCTGGCATAGGCAGCGGGTTATATTCTTTTGTGGTGCCCGAGCTCCAGCAATAGTCAGGGCTGGGGGCTCTGCTCCACCAATATTTGGAGCTGGGTCTTTCCCCCGGCCCTGCCTGGAGCGGGCCCCAGCCCCTGTGGGTCTCCCCCATGCCCCACCACTTCCCTGCCTGGCAGAAATCGGCACACGCCTCTCCCGTGCCTGCTTGTGCTGCCCGTGTAGCACATTCCTATGAGGAGCCCCGCTCCCGGCAGCAACTGCTGTCTGCTGCCCCAGGGTCCTAGTGCCCCCCATCTGCTACTGGCAGGGCAGGCTGCCCTTACCCTGCCCTTCCACCCTAGCCCTGAGCCTCTCCAACGCCCCAAACCCCTCATCCCCAGCTCTCATCCCCCCACACCCTGATCCTCTGCCCCAGCCCTGAGCCCCCTTCTGCATCATGAACCCCTCATCCTCAGCCCCAGCCAGAGCCCTCATCCCCCCGCACCCTAATCTTCTGCCCCAGCCCTGAGCCCCCTCCCACACTCCAACCCCTCATCCTCAGCCCCACAGCCCTCACCCCTGCTCCCCCTCCTATCCCCAAACTCCCTCCCAGAGCATGCACCCCCCTTCCCACACACCCCCTCCTGCCCCCAAACTCTCTCCCAAAGCCTGAACCCCCTTCCTTTGCACCCTCTCCCTTTGCACCCCCCCACCCCCAAACTCCATCCCAGAGCCTGCACCCCTCACCCCCTCCTGCACACCTACTCCCTTCCCCAGCCCGGAGCCTGCACCCAGCACCCAAACTCCATCCCAGAGCCTGCACCCTGCACCCCTCCTGCACCCTAATCCCCAGCCCAGGATCTGCACCCCAGACCTCCTCCCCCCACCCAACCCCCCTCCCAGAGCCTTAGGCAGGTAGGGGGCAGAGTTTGGGGGGGCGGGTTCTGGGCACCACCAAAATTTCTACAAACCTGCCACCCATGGGGGCTGGGGCACATGACTTACAAGGAGAGGCTGAGGGAACTGCGGTTATTTAGTCTGCAGAAGAGAAGAGTGAGGGGGGATTTGATAGCAGCCTTCAACTACCTGAAGGGGGGTTCCAAAGAGGATGGAGCTAGGCTGTTCTCAGTGGTGGCAGATGACAGAAGAAGCAGTAATGGTCTCAAGTTGCAGTGAGGGAGGTCTAGGTTGGATATTAGGAAACACTATTTCACTAGGAGGGTGGTGAAGCACTGGAATGGGTTGCCTAGGGAGGTGGTGGAATCTCCATCCTTAGAGGTTTTAAAGGCCCGACTTGACAAAGCCCTGGATGGGATGATTTAGTTGGTGTTGGTCCTGCTTTGAGCACGGGATTGGACTAGATGATCTCCTGAGGTCTCTTCCAACCCTAACAGTCTATGATTCTACAATTCTATTAAACTGATAGAAAACTACAACATAGCCAGGAAAATGACAAAATGATTTGCATACCCATATTTGAGAACGGCTGTTTTTTTAGTGCACTGCCAGTTGAACCTTAAGCATTTGTTGATTTTTCTACTAGTGACAATCCAGATAAAACCAATTGTTTTTAATAAACTTACTCAACACTCTCCACTCTCTCCTCAAATAATCTAGTTTAATTTTATCTCATGCTTTTTTTTTTTTAATTGCTACTGATAAGAATATTTTTGGCAACTGCAGCATCTTTCTAAGCCTTCTCAGAATGATGAGAATAAATAGATTCTCGGAAGTTCCCAAGTTTTCAACAAAAACTGTGTTGTCAGGCCTCATGGTAGGACTTCAGATTAGTGATGGATGCTGCAGCTTGACAAAATGAGGCACAGGCCAGTTTTAACTAGGCCTTCCAAATGAAGGATCACAGAGCATTTTTTAAAGCTCAGTGAAAGAATGATGAAAACACAAATGATGGCCTGTTTTGAATCACATGTCACTCAGCAGACTTAACTATATAACAACTGCCAGAGAAGTTCTTAAAGATGGTCTCCGTTCCCTGCAAGCCTGTTCCAGCTCCCCTCACAACCCTTTTCTTCTGCCAAAGAGGCTCCTATATGTACACAGACAAATATTTGAAGCCTTCTCCATCTCACATCATCATTTAGTTCTCAGCTTTATGACAAAAGATTTCCTCAACTTTTAACTGTCAGCAAACCATTTCTCAGAGTACATCAGTAGCGGGGGGCTCCGGGGCTATTTAAAGGGCCGGGGCTCCAGCTGCCTCTGCCACCCCAGTCCTGTAAATAGCTGCCGAAGCCCCACCGCCCCCATGCATTCCCCTGGGCTCCCGCGGCTATTTAAAAGATCCGGGGCAGGGTAGAAGCAGGGGAGCCCAGGCCCTTTAAATAGCCCCCAGAGCCCTGGAATAGTGGGGGGTTTGGGGGCTATTTAAAGGGCTGGGGCTCCAGCTGCCTTTGCTGCACCCCCTGACCTGCCTGCACCAGCCCCGTCCCCCCCGCCTGCAGCCAGCTCTGCACCCCGTGCCCACAGCCAGCCCCTGCCAAACCCCCTGCCCTGTCTCCAGCCAACCCCTGCCACACACCCCTGCAGCCCTGCCCAAAGCCAGCCAGCCCCCCACACACCCCTGCCCGCACCAGCCCTGCACTGCCGGCCCTGCCCGCACCCAGCCCTGCACCCCCGGCCCTGTCTCCAGCCAACCCCTGCTGCACCCCCCTGCCTGAAGCCAGCCAGTCCCACACTCCTCTGTCTCCAGCCCTGCCAACCCCTGCTGCACCCCCCTGTGGCCCTGCCTGAAGCCAGCCCGCTCACACTCCCCTGTCTCCAGCCAGCCCCCCACCCCTTGCCCTGCCTGCAGCCAGACCCTACCTCCAGTCAGCCCCTGCCCTGCCTTCAACCAGCCCCATGTCCATTGCTGCTCTGCAGTTCCCAGGGCAGTAACCCTGCACACCTGCTTCAATGAGGGGTGCAGGGAGCAGCTGGGACCCACACGTGTGCACACCCCCAGGGAGTGGCAGGGACCCACACATGTGAAACGGCAGTCATTAATAACCAATCAACAGCATATATGATGCAATGTACATAATATATCATTTTATTATTTATATAGTTATGGAAAGTAAATAATACATGGAAGAAATGAAAGGCTTTTTTTTACACTTTTTTTTTTAAGTCATCCCTGCCAGGGCCCCGCCGAAAATGTTCGAATTGGGCCCCACACTTCCTAAAGCCGGCCCTGCATCAGTGCATTTATTTAGCTACCAAAATTAGGACCAGAGAAAGGGACAACATTGCTTAAACTCTATTTAAACCTATAATGTATAGCAGTGGTTCTCAACCAGGTGTACGCATATTCCGGGGAGTATGCAGGGGTCTTCTAGCAAGTATATCAACTCATCTACATATTTGCCTAGTTTTACCACAGGCTACATAAAAAGCACTAGCCAAGTAAGTACAAACTAAAATTTTATACAATGACTTGTTTATACTGATCTATACACTGAAATATAGTCCAATTTATTTATTGTATAATTATATGGGGAAAAGGAGAAAGTAAGCAATTTTTCAGTAACAGTGTGCTGCGACACCTTTATATTTTTATGTCTGATTCTGTAAGTAAGTAGTTTTTAAGTTAGATGAAACTTGGAGGGTACTCAAGACAAATCAGACTCCTGAAAAGGGTACAGTAGTCTGGAAAGGTTGAGAGCCACTGTTGTATAGTAATGAGAAATTCTATTCACCAGTCCTGTATTTTTATTGTTTTGAAAGCTTATTTTGCTGCTCATTGTTCTTCAAGCTGCTCCTACTTCAAGGTTTCTTAACCTTAAATGAAATTCAAGCAAACATTCTCTATCAATAGCTTTATCAATATCTATATCAATATAGATATATATCCAACTTTCCTGATGCACAAAGTATTGGTTTTTCACTTGGAAGAAAATACGCAAGCAATGTTCTGATGATGATGATGATGATGATCTAGCAAAGAAGAATTTATAACAATTTTCCTAAAAGGAGCTTTGAAAGATATTAGGGAGATGGTTTAGTTGTAGGAATTTGGGTTAGGGTTGCCAATTGTCTAATCACACAAATCCAAATACCCTTGCCCTGCCCCCGTCCTCATCCCACCTGTTCTCTGAGGCCTGCCCCACTCACTCCATCCCCCGTCCCTCCATTGCTTGCTCTCCCCCACCCTCACTCACTTTCACCAGACTGGGGCAAGGGGTTGGGTTGCGGGAAGGGGTGCTGGCTCTGGGCTGGGGCCGAGGGGTTTGGAGTGTGGGAGGGGGGTGCAGGGTGGAAGCGCTGGGAGGGAGTTTGGTTGCTAGAGGGGGCTCAGGGATGGGGTAGCAGTGCAGGCTCTGGGAGGGAGTTTGAGTGCAGGAGGGGGCTCTAGGCTGGGCCAGGGGGGTGGGGTGCAGGGTGCAGGTTCTGGCCAGGAGGGGCTTACCTCAGGCAGCTCCCGGTTGGCAGTGCAGTGGGGCTAAGGCAGGCTCCCTGCCTGCCCTGGCCCCGCGCTGCTCCCAGAAGCGGCTGTCAGATCCCTGTGGCCCCAGGGGCATCATGTGCTGCCCACAACTCCCATTGGCTGCAGCTCCTGGCCAATGGGAGCTGTGGAATCGGCACTGGGGGCAGGGGCAGCATGCAACGCCTCCAGCCCCGCCGCAGGGGCCACAGGTACATGCCAGCTGCTTCTGGGAACAGCACGAAGCCATGGCAGGCAGGGAACTTGCCTTAGCCCCACTGCGCCGCCAGACTTTCAGTGCCTAAAATCTCCCCATTTGGCTTCAGTAGCCTCTGGAAAATATGGCCTGATTCCGGGAGACTCCCAGTGAAATTGGGAGGGTTGGCAACCATAATTTGGGTACTTTTTGTGTGGCTTCACTTACCATCAGACAACCACCTACTCAGAACCTCCACTGAGAATCCTCTATAAGTTGGTATGTGCTCTGCCTTTTTTTTGTGCACTATACTTAATGTTGGGGTTGGGACATTTCTGATTATTGAATAAGAGGGAGAGGTGACTACTTTATAGTTCATTATATTGGGTTGGGCCAAGATACTGCAACAAACTGGGTCAATCCTGAGACTCAAGAGATCATTGCAATCTGAAGTAAGACACTCAGCAGTGATTATCAGGAAAGAGCTGAGTCTGTGTCCTGTAGTTTTAAAGGAAACAAAGCTAACTCATTAGCTGTCCAGACCAATTTCATACTGTACCACCACTTTGTTCTCATTCATCTAGCACATTGATGTGTTCAGTCATTTTAATGCTCACCAGAAGAACCCAATGCAATGAAATCTTCATGTGTCGGTGAAAATCATGGACTAGCAAGTTGGTGATAAAGCACTTATTTTGTACTTACTGTGGTGATAGCAGACCGGGTGCCAGCTCATGCCAAGGCTGCTAGGCCTTACTAAACACTGACAAATGCATAGCTGGAAACCAGTCTGGATCACCTGTATGTTAGTATTGTTAAAATAGATATTAGAGTTGTAAGAATGTTTCATGTTTAGACTTTATGAAATGCTTGTAGGACACTGCATGTATTAATCTTACTTATAACATCTGTATCCCATCTTATAAGGCAATATTTAAGTGTTTTCTCTGCTCTAAATCTGTAAACTCCCACACCCAGGAGAGAAGCATTACCAAGTGTGAAGTACTAGTTTACCATAAAAGGTGTCATCTCCTCGCCAACAAAATAACACCCATAGATACCAGACAAGCCATTGTGGAACATTAGTGGACAAAAGTCTTTGTTGACTGTTTTCCCCACACCCATGAAGAGGGGAGGTCAAGAAGAAATTGTCATTGCTATGCTGCTTGAAATTTGGAGAGGGCTATAGTTCTAAGCATAAGCAAGGGATCCCCAAGCTGCTAACCTTGGATTTAGCCCTAAAGAACGTAGAGAACTTGCACATTACAGCAGCATCTATTACTTTTTGGAATTTAAGACTATAACTCCTTTGTGTGCGTGTATGTTTACTTGCTTTAACCTTGTAAATAACTCTCATTTATTTTCTTAGTGAATAAATATTTAGTTAGTTTACTATAGGATTAGCTACAAGTGTTGTCTTTGGTTTGAGATCTGAGGTACAATTGTCCTGGGGTAAGTGACTGGTCCTCTGGAACTGGGAGTAACCTGGATATTATTGCACCTTAGGGTACGTCTACACTATCCGCAGGATCGGCGGGTAGTAATCGATCTATCAGGGATCGATGTATCGCGTCTTGTCTAGACGCGATACATCGATCCCCGAACGCACTCCCCGTCGACTCCGGAACTCCACCGGGGCGAAAGGCAGAAGTGGAGTCAATGTGGGAGTGGCGGCCATCGATCCCACGCTGCGAGGACATGAAGTAAGTGATTCTAAGTTGATCTAAGATACGTCGACTTCAGCTACGCTATTCTCGTAGCTGAAGTTGCATATCTGAGATCGATTCCCTCCCTCCCCCCCCAAGTGTAAACCAGACCTTAGAGACTAACAAATTTATTTGGGCATAAGCTTTTGTGGGCTAAAACCCACTTCATCAGATGCATGGAGTGGAAAATACAGTAGGCAGGCATATATACACAGTACATGAAAAGATGGGAGTTGCCTTACCAAGTAGGGGATCAGTGCTAATGAGACAATTCAATTAAAGTGGAAGTGGCTATTCTCAACAGTAGAATACCAAGAGAGGAAAAATCACTTTTGTAGTGGTAATGAGGCCAACGTAATAAGGGGTGGCTCATTTCAAACAGTTGACGAGAAGATGAGTAACAGTAGGGGGAAATTCCTATGGGGAAAATAGTTTTTGTAGTGACCCATCCACTCCCAGTCTTTATTCAGGCCTAATTTGATGGTGTCCAGTTTGCAAATTAATTCCAGTTCTGCAGTTTTTTGCTGGAGTCTGTTTTTGAAGTTTTTTTGTTGAAGAATTGCCACTTTTAAGTCTGTTATTGAGCGTCCAGGCAGATTGAAGTGTTCTCCAACTGTTTTTTGTATGTTATAATTCTTGACGTCTAATTTGTGTCCATTTATTCTTTTGCGTAGAGACTGTCTGGTTTGGCCAATGTACATGGCAGAGGGGCATTGCTGGCACATGATGGCATATATCACATTGGTAGATGTGCAGGTGAACGAGCCCCTGATGGTGTGGCTGACGTGGTTAGGTCCTATGATGGTGTCCCTTGAATAGATATGCAGACAGAGTTGGCAACGAGGTTTGTTGCAGGGATAGGTTCCTGGATTAGTGTTTTTGTTGTGTGGTATGTAGTTGCTGGTGAGTATTTGCTGCAAGTTAGGAGGCTGCCTGTATGCAAGGACTGGCCTGTCTCCCAAGGTCTGTGAGAGTGAGGGATTGTCCTTAAGGATAGGTTGTAGATCCTTGATGATACGCTGGAGAGGTTTTAGTTGGAGGCTGAAGGTGACGACTAGTGGCGTTCTGTTACTTTCTTTGTTGGGCCTGTCCTGGAGTAGGTGACTTCTGGGTACCCTTCTGGCTCTGTCAGTCTGTTTCTTCACTTCACCCGGTAGGTATTGTAGTTTTAAGAATGCTTGATAGAGATCCTGTAGGTGTTTGTCTCTGTTTGAGGGATTGGAGCAAATGCGGTTGTATCTTAGAGCTTGGCTGTAGACAATGGATCATGTGATGTGGTCTGGATGAAAGCTGGAGAGATGTAGGTAAGTATAGTGGTCAGTAGATTTCCGGTATAGGGTAGTGTTTATGTGAGCATCACTTATTTGCACTGTAGTGTCCAGGAAGTGGATCTCTTGTGTGGACTGGTTCAGGCTGAGGTTGATGGTGGGGTGGAAATTGTTGAAATTCTGGTGGAATTCCTCAAGGGCCTCTTTCCCATGGGTCCAGATGATGAAGAAGTCATCAATGTAGTGCAAGTAGAGTAAGGGCATCAGGGGATGGTTGTTCTAAGTCAGCCATAAAAATGATGGCATATTTTGGGGCCATGCGGGTACCCATAGCAGTGCTGCTGACTTGAAGATATAAATTGTCCCCAAATCTGAAATAGTTGTGGGTGAGGACAAAGTCACAAAGTTCAGCCACCAGGCTGAATGTGGTTTCAGGGAGTTGCCTAGCAGCCTCTTGTTCATATTCCAAACTATTCATGACGACAGCACCTTGGCTGGTCAAATTAATTATAGAACACACAACCAATTTGGGGTTTGTGCCTTGGTTTGTAACAGTCTGCCCTGAGGTTGGCACCCATGTTTGTGAGCCACTACAGACAACTTGATATTTACTTCAAATTTTTAACCAAAAAATGAAAAACAAAACAAAACAAAAGGAAGATCTTGTAAACGGAAGATAAGGGTTGACAAGTTGGTTTCCATAAGGTAAGAGACTTGGAATGTTTTACCAAATATCTATCAAGAGGTTCTGAAATGCTGAGATAAGTATATTTTCACTTCCCCTTTCTATAAATCTCTGAATTATTTTTTTTGGAAAATAGTAGGCACAAAATTGCCACAAGCCAATAGAATAATAAGAAAGCCCAATCTTGAGGTTATCTACACACAGTTTTGGACTTCTATAATGATATCACTTTAGAAACCAGTTAAAGCTGTACAGCCCCTTAGTGTGGATACAGATACACTGGTATAAAGGGATTAATAGAGATATAGCTGGTTTCTATAAGTTTATTCTTATTTATTAACTAATTCCTGTAAGTTTCTAACCAGATATAGTTACAGAGGTACAAAAGCCATGTGGAAACCAGTCCCTAGGTAGTCTATTGCTGGATGCCTAGAATAGGTGTGACTTCATGAAATAAGAGATATAGCTCATACCTGACCACATCTGAAAGCTAAAATAGGAGACATTTGGGGAGATAAATAGTAGAGATGGGACCAAGCCACAATGTTTGGATCCAGAACTGAGTTTCCTCAAATTTTGCAAGTTCTGAAAGACAAAACAATTCCATTGAAATACACTGGACTGGGAAAGCTTTCCAGAAAGAGAAACTGGAAAACCAAAGATTTTGCTCAAAATAATCAGTGCACATCTCTGAACACCAAAAATCAGGGGACCCATAAAGTCAAAAAAGCTATGCTGAAACAAGAAATGAAGTCAGTGGAGCTCTGTTGATTTAAACCAGTTAAGGATCTTGTCCATACAGCTTCTGAAGATCTAAAAGGACTCTGTTTCTCCAGCCTTTTTATTTTCTAGAGGGTCCCATCAAACAAAATTAAGTACCACAGGCCAAGTCTTCTTTCTTACCGTTCCTATTCTGCCCTACTCTAAAGATCCATTTTCAGAGTAAGACACCGCCCCACTGGCAGGATTCAGTCTCATAATCGCTTTTAGTGCCAAAAAACTAATATCACATTAGTCCATGAACATAGTCAAGTCCCTGGTGTGCCAACTGCAAACCAGACCATGCCCTAAATCACAAAACAGGAAACCGTTTTTAATTGATGTAAATAATGTGGGTGATTTAGGAAGAATTCAGATCCCTCCTATGTGTTTTACATAACACAGTTGCCAACCTTTCTGAGCTTGGAAAGAGTTAATTTTGTTTAACAAGAAGGAAGTGGGGAGAAGCGAAAGAGAGATCACAGAGTGAAGCTGAACTCTATGCACTTAAGCGGTTAAGGTCAATAATACAGTTTACATTCAGCTGATAAAAAAACCCAGATCTTCCAAGTATTTTCCATGGCCTTGTCTAATCCGAGCAAGGTGCTCTTGTACTTGGTCACACTTTCATAGAAAGAGAGAGCTAGCGAGGAAGCAGGAGCCTCACCCTGAAAAGGATTACAGCACGTGTAGCTTTATTTCATGGTCTGCCAAA
This sequence comes from Mauremys mutica, assembly GCF_020497125.1. NCBI lineage: Eukaryota > Metazoa > Chordata > Testudines > Geoemydidae > Mauremys > Mauremys mutica. Next base: position 112,695,569 of record NC_059073.1, read on the forward strand.
TGCCCCTTGCTGTGTCTCTGAATGGAAAATAGGAGAGAAGAATGAACTGGAATTTACAGTGCCTTTGAAAAGCAACTGGTGTCAGCATGTGCTCCAAATATGCCAAGCACTTTTTTCAATAGGGAGAAGGCCTCTTCTGGCTTTTATGGGCCACATGACATTAGGGAGAAGACAACATATATTACGCTGCTGTGACCCCGGCAGAGAGACAGAAATCTTCCCACATTCCACCTTCTGTTCAAACAGTGTTAAAAATCATAATGGGTATGTTTGTACAATATGTGTGCATATGTCACAACAATGTTTTGGCATCTCTTTAATACTTTCTATGTCTTCTATGAAATTAAAAAAATAATAATACAGTTTGGGTTCTTTCCCTTTGCCTCCTGTTTTCTTAGGGTGCACTTCGGTCATGTTTTCAAGCTTTTCTTTGCAACCATAAGGGCTTGACACTGACTGTTTTAAAATGGAAGCTGAGATTCTCCCATACACATCATCTGTCTCTAGAAGATGGGTCTTTTAGTCCCATCAACTCTGGCAAGAGCTGGCAACATTGCTATCATTTACAACATGGTCGGGTTATGAGATATATGAAGACTGACTTCAATTGGATTGCACAGATGGAACAGAGGTCAGAATTTGCCTGAGTGACTTTAAAGCAGGGAACAGTCAAATATAAACAACATACAGTTCCCAGTGGAATACAAAAATTAATTCAATCAAAATGTCAAACTGAGAGAGCAGGGCTCTTGTGTGGCTGATGAACAGCAATGGAATTTAGACTGAATTACATCCCACGAATTCATGGTGGATCTATATATTGTTACTCCTCTGCATAATCTTTTTATAGTTATTGAATTAAGATAACAAGAAAAAAAATTGGATTTAAAAACAGCTTGCATGTCTGATGTAGAAAGATAATGTGATAACCTATGATAATGAAAGATATGTGATAATATGAAACAGATAATTGGAAAACACAAATATCTATTTAATTGTCTATAACTGAGGGCCTGATCCTGCAAGCACATATGTAACTTTACTCATATGACTAGTTCCATTGACTTTAACAAAAAAGAAAATTACATATGCATAGGCTTGGAATGATTAGATATTTATCAGTAAACGTTGATATCACCATATACACAAACCAACAAAAAATATTTCCATCAATATTTACAGATCAGCAAAGTAAGAAAAATGAAGCTTGAGAAGTTAGTTTGATTTAAGGATATTTACTGTGTATGTTTTGACATGTGATGTTTACAATTTGAGTAGTAACAGTTGTGATGTTCCCCTGGTGTTATCTGGACCAGTGATCTGCTAGGTCACTCCAGTCCTCAACTCTGGAAGCCAGCCTTACCCTGCTCTGCTGTGAGAATCCCCATCCCTGGGCTGTTCACGCACAGCCTCTGGCATGTAAACTGCTCCTTGGATTGTGCAATCGAATGACACTAGCCAATATGTCTGGTCCCAGACACAACCCTAGGAACCTCTGTCTTGCAGTGTCCAGTTATGCCCAGTGGACACTGCAAGCTTATATGAGTTCATCAATTTAACAAAAAAATTGATATGTGCCGGGCATGTTATCCCAAGGGGAGTCTCTGACACGCTTCAAACCAAACTCACTGCTTCGGGTAGAATAAACATACAAATTTATTAACTACAAGAATAGATTTTAAGGGATTATAAGTCAAAGCACAAGTTGGATTTGGTCAAATGAAATAAAAGCAAAAGGGCACTTTCAGTGCTCTTACAAACTTAGATGCTTCTCACCACAGGCTGGCTGGTTGCCCTGGAGCCAGGCTCTCCCCTTTGATCAGCACCTCAGTCGCTTGGTGGTGGTGTCTGTAGATGGAGGTGGAAAAGAGAGGAAGAGCATGGCAAAGGTCTCTCCCTTTTATCCTGTTCTTTCTTCCCTCTTGGCTCTCCACCCCCCCTTCAAAGTCAGGTGAAGTGGGGAGGGATAGCTCAGTGGTTTGAGCATTGGCCTGCTAAACCCAGGGTTGTGAGTTCAATCCTTGAGGGGGCCATTTGGGGAACTAGGGTAAAAATCTGGGGATTGGTCCTGCTCTGAGCAGGGGGCTGGACTAGATGACCTTCTGAAGTCCCTTCTGATTCCATAATTACCTCATCATAGTCCCAAACTGTCCAAAGGAAGGGGGGTGACTCCCTCAAGAGTCTAACAGATCCTTTGTTCCTGCCTAGGCTAGTGTCCTTTGTTCCTGTGAGGCTGGGCTGGGTTTGTCCCATACATGCCCTGATGAGGTGTGAACTGCCCCTCTGTTCCAAGAGAGTTTTGCTTGGGCTTGTTTTAAGCCATAAGGACACATTTTCAGCCTCATAACTATATACATGAAATTACAGCCTATAACGTTACTGTAACAACAATGCTCAGTGTATCATGAGCCTTCCAAAGACACCCGACATGACAAACTTTGCATTGGATACCACACAATCATATTATAAGGATGAACATGGGGGTGCAGGGTGTTCCCCTGAGATACAGAGTGTCACAACAGTTATAAAGCTTTAACTTTTTGAATCTCAACATCTACGGCCATTAAATAATTATTGGCTGAACTCCCTTATTGTCTGACCCCCCTGCATATAATAACCCACATCTGTGAACATTTAAATTGATAATAATACAAAGAAAATGCTTAAACTCTATAATTTAACTTGTGAAAATTTAAATAAATAAAAATTGAAAAAATGCTTAAAACAAACATTGATGATATCTGTCAAAACTACAAAAAAAATCAAATTCTATCAAACCTACTTATGTGCTTAAGGGCCCCAATCCTTTGTACTAGTGTGGCTGCATCCACACTACCATGTGTTGTATTGCTATAACTATGCTGGTGCACTGATACCATTGCTTGTCATGCTGACCAATATTGTCTCATTGTTTCCTTGTACTCGCCTGTTTGTCTATCCATCTTGTCCTATACTTAGATTGTAAACTCCGTGGGGCAGGGACAATCTTTTAATGATTCAGGAAAGTACTAGGTAAGTTAATGGAGGATAGGCCCATCAATGGCTATTAGCTAGGATGGGCAGGGATGGTGTCTCTAGTTTCTGTTTCCCAGAAGCTGGGAATAGGCGACAGGGGATGGATCACTTGATGATTACCTGTTCTGTTCATTCCCTCTGGGGCCCCTGACATTGGCCACTGTTGAAAGACAGGATACTGGGCAAAATGAACCACTGATCTGACCCAGTATGGCCGTTCTTATGTACTTAAGCACCATGCACCTGCTTAAGTCCATCCCAGTTCAGAAAAGCATTTAAGCACATGCTTAAATCCTATTTATTTTAATGGGACTCAAGCATGTGCTCAAGTGCTTTGTTGAACTGGGGCCTAAATACTTCCAGGATTGGGCCCTGAACAAGGAGAATGCTTTTCCATAGAGAAGTGAAATATATCCAAACTTGGAAACACTCTTCTTTATAGCTATTTCTAATTTCTATGGCAGACTGCTGAGCTGTCAAGGTCTTTGAGTTGTCAGTTCAGAGGATTCACATTCAGTCATAGTAGGGTCCAATGCAGCGGCAGTCAAAAAAGCCAACAGAATGTTGAGAATCATTAAGAAAGGGATCGAAAATAAGACAGAAAATATCATATTGCCTCTATATAAATCCCTGGTATGCCCATATCTTGAATACTGCATGCAGATGTGGTCGCCCCATCTCAAAAAAAAAAAAAAAGATGTATTGGAATTGGAAAGGTTCAGAAAGGGAAACAAAAATGCTTAGGGGTATGGAACGGCTTCCGTATGAGGAGAGAATAATAAGACTGGGACTTTTCAGCTTGGAAGAGAGACGACTAAGGGGGGATATGATAGAGGTCTATAAAATCATGCCTGGTGTGGAGAAAGTAAATAAGGAAGTGTTATTTACTCCTCATAACACAAGAACTAGGGGGTCACCAAATGAAATTAATAGGCAGCAGGTTTAAAACAAAAAAAGGAAGTATTTCTTCACACAACGCACAACCTGTGGAACTCTTTGCCAGAGGATGTTGTGAAGGCCAAGACTAACAGGGTTCAATAAAGAATTAGATAAGTTCATGGAGCATAGGTCGACCAATGGCTATTTGCCAGGATGGGCAGGGATGGTGTCCCTAGCCTCTGTTTGCCAGAAGCTGGGAATGGGTGACAGGGGATGGATCACTTGATGATTACCTGTTCTGTTCATTCCCTCTGGGGCACCTGGCATTGGCCACTGTCGGAAGATAGGGTACTGGGCTAGATGGACCTTTGGTCTGACCCAGTATGACCATTCTTATGTGACCGAAGGGGATAAGGTATGTTAGCAGAGCCCATGGAATTCTTGGGGGACATGCTTTGGTTTACAGAACAAGTGAGTCACTGTTCCGTTCCCAAACAAATGTATTAAATGAGCAAAGACACTAATGGGATGTTCAAATAAATGTAAATTTCAAATGTTATTTCAAAAATAATTCAGGATATGGAAAAGCTAAGGTTCTCCCAGACATGTTAACAGCCCTATGTTGCTCCTCATAAAGTAAATATTAAAACCTCTATTTCAGAATTTCGTTACTGTAGCTATAAATAAATTGTGTACGTACAATTTCTTTAATTTTTGGTATTGACACTTACAACATCCTAGCTTTAACCATATGAAGTGTTACAATTGTGTTTTTACACAACTGCATAAGATATATAATTATGCATTTTCCATGGTTCTTCGGTCAGTTATAAATAGGCTTGGCAGAATTCAATTTTTTTTTAAAATAATTTTGACGGTTAATGTTGATATTTGGTTTTAAGCATTTTTTCTATTTGTATAGATTTAAATTTTCACAGTTTCAGGAAAATAGGGGATTCAGACAATTATTTAAAGACAAGTAGTGTTGAAATTCAAACTATTAAAACAAAAATTGTCAGCATCACATGTCAAAATATAACAAGTAAATATCCTTAAATCAAACTTCAATTAGTTCTTAAGCAGCATCTTTCTTACTTTACCTATGTCAGGCCCCACAGGTTCAAGATCAGGGTTTGTGGGGGATCGTGGGGGTCATCACACTCCAATCCTTCACCCGGCAGCTCACAGACAACAGCTGGGATCCGGAATCATGAAGCCCAACTGGGGCACAAATCCCTCCCCTCCACTCTGATTGGGAGAGCTCCAAGGCTCCTGCTTGGGCCGAATCCACTATGTAAGCCAGAAGACCAAGCAGGAACTTGTCTGAACAACTGGGCTCCACCCTGCTGTGGAATGGTTGCACTTCCCTGGTGTTTACCTTTTCCTGCCTTCTGATCAGGGGCGGCTCTACAAATTTGGCCGCCCCAAGCAGTCATGCCCGGGAGGCGCCCCCGAGCCGCGGGAGCAGCGGACCTCCCGCGGGCATGACTGCGGAGTGTCCGCTGGTCGCGCGGCTCGGCTGGACCTCCCGCAGCTGCGGGCGGTTCGCTGGTCCGGCGGCTCCGGTTGAGCTGCCGCAGGCATGCCTGCGGGAGGTCCAGCCGAGCCGCGGGACCAGCGAACCGTCCGCAGTCATGTCTGTGGGAGGTCCACTGGAGCCGCCGGCCGAGCGTCCCCTCCACAGTCATGCCTGCGGCAGGTCTGCTGCTCCCGGGGCTCCGGTGGACCTCCCGCAGGCATGACTGCGGCAGGTCCGCCGGCCCAGCCTGCCGCCCCCCCCGGGAAAGGGCCGCCCCAGGCGGGTGCTTGCCCCGCTGGGCTCTGGAGCCGGCCTTGCTTCTGATCCTGACCTCCTGGTAACCTGCCTCTGCCTGCCTGCTGACACTTGCTTCTTGGTTCTACCCCTACAGTTTGTCACTCAATTCTGAGCTCCTGGAGTTCCAACCCAGCCTGGTTTTTGGTAATTGGCTCCTGGCCCCTGGAGTCTCTGCCTGCACCAAGTGCTAACCCTTAGGCCTGGCCACCTATGGTCTGGCCCTGACAGCTTGTTTGGACCATTGCAACCTGCAGGAGTGGGCTCAGTATGAGAAGAATGGACCCACGGCTCAGCCACTGCCACCAGAAGCACCGGACTCACCCGAATGGGCCACCCACCTTCAGGCAGCTAATCAAGCCATGCAGGATTGGGTCTCACAGCTCACCACAGAGAACCAGCTGCTCCAGAAACAAGTAAACCAGCTGCATGCAGAGAATGCCACACTTCAGGCATGACTTGCAGTGCCCTGTCCTAATCAGGGGCATCCGGTTCCTCTGACAGAACATTTTGATGAGTCCTGCCAGTGGTTCTGGGGCTTTATGAACCAATATTGCCACCTGTTCCTGACATGCCCCAGATCAAAGCCTCTGATCAGTCCAAGGTGAGCATCGTAGTCAGACTAATAGGCGATGCCCTAGACTGGGCCTCCCCCTGTGCTGGAAAACAATAGCCCAGTATTGTTAGACTGGGGAAAAGCGTTCCAATTCATTTCAGTAATATTTGATGACCCGCACCTGGCCTGAACAGCAGAGGGTGCTTTGAGAAGACTCCAGAGTGGGCTGAATAAAGCCGCTACCTACATCCTAGTATTTAGACTTCTAGCATTTGTATACACGCACTTATAAAATTTGTCACTTTTTAGCTGTCTGCCCTTATGTGATGTAATTGAATGGGTCTCTTTTTCATTTGACAGTTTCTCTTCAGTTTTTACCTGTACTTTATCAACTTCTATCCTCTCATATTTACTAGGATATTGAGAATCCCTGTTAATAGAGCCTCCCTCTACGGGTGTGTCTGTCCAAATCGTGGGCTGTTCTCCACCTCTCGGCTTTCCCTCAACCCTTAGTTTAAAAATCTATGCTAAACTAGAGATGTGTGCACTTGGCCTGTCTTCCACAGAATTTCTGGGCTTTATCCTGACCCCACAGGGAATCCAGATGGACCCCAGGCTGCCCATGACTGGCCAATCCCTACATGATCCATGACCAGCAATGCTTTATAGACTTTAAGGCCAGAAGGGACCATTGTGATCATCTAGTCTGACCTGCACATTGCAGGCCACAGAACCTCGCCCACCCACTCCTGTAATAGACCCCTAACCTCAGGCTGAGTCACTGAAGACCTCAAATCATGATTTAAAGACTTCAAGTTACAAAGAATCCACCATTTACATGACCTGTGCCCCATGCTGCAGAGGAAGGTGAAAAACCCCAGGGTCTCTGCCAATCTGATACGGGGGAAATTCCTTCCCAACCCCAAATATGGTGATCAGTTAGACCTGAGTATGTGGGCAGGACCCAACAGTCAGACACTTGGGAAAGAATTGCTGGCATTCCCTGAAATCGCAGGTGTGTGAATACATGTGCGCTTTTTCCTGCTTCTGCTCTCTTCTTATATGCACCCAGAGTAGTGACATTTACAGAGCAGAACATGATGCTTGGCTATTGTGTTGAAGAATGGGGCAGACAGGCTGAAAGGATGGGGAAAACGGGGCTGGGGCGCATGTGCACACCCACTAACCATAGCAAAGCCATTTGGTTTACTTTTTGGCCTACCAAGCTTGACAGAGTCCCTTCAAGAGCTTTAGCGCTCTAATCCCATTAGTGTTTAGCAGCTCTTACCTACATACAAAGTCAGAGTTATAGATTTCAGCTCCACAGCTGGAATTTTTAGAGTTTGCCATTTTTTTTTTATCAGCAATTCCTCTTGCATTTCTTAAAACAAGTTGGAATCCTCACCACCCTGCTCTTAAAAAATGCCCAGTGGTTCCCTGAAACCCAGCACTCATTTGATTAGCTGAAATTCACCGTTACCATGGCACCCATATTGGCCCACCCAGATGCTATGCAAGTCTTTCTTGTAGAAGCCAGTGCTTCCAGTACAGAAATTGGAGGCATACTCTCCCAGCAACATGGTCCTGAACAAAGACTATGCTTGTGAGCTTATTATTCATGAAAGCTTACCCTCACTGAAGAGTGGCAACATTATTTGGGAGTGGCTCACCATTTAGTACAAGTACACACTGATCACAAAAATCTGGAGAACCTGCACAGGGCAAAGACATTAAACTTACAGCAGCTCCAGTGGGCTCTATTTTTCTGGTGATTCAACATCACCATCACCTATTCACCCATCACCCATCTCGGGCTCAACGGGTAGTGATCAATGGTTCCATGTCTAGTTGGCAGCCAGTATCAAGTGGAGTGCCCCAACGATCGATGCTGGGGCCGGTTTTGTTCAGTATCTTCATTAACGATCTGGAGGATGGTGTGGACTGCACCCTTAGCAAGTTTGCAGATGACACTAAACTGGGAGGAGTGGTTGATACGCTGGAGGGTAGGGATAGGATACAGAAGGACCTACACAAATTAGAGGATTGGGCCAAAAGAAATATGATGAGGTTCAACAAGGACAAGTGCAGAGTCCTGCACTTAGGACGGAAGAATCCCATGCACTGCTACAGACTAGGGACCGAATGGCTGGGCAGAAGTTCTGCAAAAAAGGACCTAGGGGTTACGGTGGACGAAAAGCTGAATATGAGTCAACAGTGTGCCCTTGTTGCCAAGAAGGCTAATGGCATTTTGGGTTGTATAAGTAGGGGCATTTCCAGCAGATCGAGGGATGTGATCATTCCCCTCTATTCAGCACTGGTGAGGCCTCATTTGGAGTACAGTGTCCAGTTTTGGGCCCCACACTACAAGAAGGATGTGGATAAATTGGAGAGAGTCCAGCGGAGGGCAACAAAAATGATTAGGGGGCTGGAGCACATGACTTATGAGGAGAGGCTGAGGGAACTGGGATTGTTTAGTCTGCAGAAGAGAAGAATGAGGGGGGATTTGATAGCTGCTTTCAACTACCTGAAAGGGGGTTCCAAAGAGGATGGATCTAGACTGTTCTCAGTGGTAGAAGATGACAGAACAAGGAGTAATGGTCTCAAGTTGCAGAGGGGGAGGTTTAGGTTGGACATTAGGAAAAACTTTTTCCACTAGTAGGGTGGTGAAGAACTGGAATGGGTTACCTAGGGAGGTGGTGGAATCTCCTTCCTTAGAGGTTTTTAAGGTCAGGCTTGACAAAGCCCTGGCTGGGATGATTTAGTTGGGTTTGGTCCTGCTTTGAGCAGGGGGTTGGACTAGATGACCTCCTGAGGTCCCTTCCAACCCTGAGATTCTATGATTCTATTACCCTGGGATGAGAAATTCTGCCTGATGAACTAGCTGCCGTTGACAAGGAACCACAGAATACTCAGGAGGAAGTCATGTTCCTGAATAGCCTCATTTGCTTTTCCCCAGATCAGGTGAGTGTGGCAACCTTACAGCTATGCCATGACTCACTGCTGGCAGGACACTTGAAGACTCAGCAAATGACATCCTGTCTTGACTGGTGGCCCCAAATGCTCCCCCCAGTACATGCCTTCATAGTATCTTGAGATGTGCAAGCTCAAACCCAGGCACCACGCTACAAACCCTGTGGTCTACTTCAACCTCTAGACACACTGTCCTGGGCTATTATTGCATTAGATTTTATCATGGATCTCCCAGCATCCAAGGGATTTATGAATATCTTGACAGTGAGGTAGACAAAATGGCCCACTTTGTGCCCAACACTGGTCTGTCCTCTTCTGAAGAGACAGCCCACCTCTGGATAAGTTCCCAATGTAGACCAGCGCTAACTCTCCTTTGTCCTGTGACAGCAGAGGTGTTAATTGTCCACTTTTTCATCTTGGTTTCTTGCAGCATGTGCTAATTCCTTAAGCTTAACAATCTGTTCCACCTTGTATTTCGCTGTGCCACTCTGGTTACCTTTCCCAGACAAAAAAAAAAAAAAATCTGTGGAGCTTGAAAGCTTGTCTCTTTCACCAACAGAAGTTGGTCCAATAAAAGATATCACATTACCCATCTACTCTCTTTTCTAACTTTCCATATTTTAAGATATATTATTAAAATTACATTGTAAGTTCTCAATAAATAACCCTTTTTTCTGTCAGACTCACATCTTGGCTTAAAAGCTTTGCCTTACTGAGAGGCTGTGTTGGAGTATGAAGTTGATGCTGTAGCCACGTTGTTATAATTGGAAATAAATAAGACTGAAAACGGAGCTAAAGAGGATCACGTTTCACTTGGCAAACCTTTAAGTGTAAAGAAATGTGATAGTGTACTACTGTGCAAGGGTTATAACTTAAGGGACAGTGTGAAAGTGCAGAAAAGATAGATTATTCTAAAAAAAATTAAAGCAAATCTTTGAAAATAACTAACATGTCCTAACTACAATGATTCTTATTCCTGAAGTCTCTATATGCCTGAACATATTACATATCAAAATTTATTTAATATATCTATCATTCTATATAAAACATGTTTTTGAAAACAGCAGATCCATTCATATGTATATAATTGCTATGACAAAATATCAATATTAATAAAGCACTTTTTTGAAATATGGAATGTAAACAGACAACATTTCAAATAAACACAAATGAGAGAGAGTGGGGAATGGGGGATATTCAAATCTAGACTTCTGGAGGCAAATGCTGCCAGAGCCCTTAGAATTTTAAATCTCTTATATTCCATGGTTGCTATATAAAGTTTACATAAATACACCGGCATTTATATCTAGCTTGAGTAGCACATATTATAGTGTGTATATTATATTTGTCTATCTATTCCTACATATGCTTCAGAGATATATCTAGACACTCTCTCACATATATTCTATTACATGTTAACTGTACATATAATTTCCATAATTTGCTATTCTATAAAGTAAAACTCAAGGAAATTCCAGTAACATGATGGTGCAAAGAGAAATAAGTTTCTCTTGCAGACAAGTTTTTGCTCTTTGCTTAATTAATCCCTAAAACTTTCAGGCCTTAAAGAGAATAATTAGATCTGACAGTTCTGAGCTTAGCGTATGGCTGCAAACAACAAAAACTGTGTTCAGTTTATATGCTTCCTAGAGCCTGTTGAAAGACAGCTCTAATGTTATTTACAACAGTTTCTGTTAGGGGCCGGAAGCAAGGCTTGGACTTTAAATGTGTCTGAAGTTCCCCAAGGGCTGCACTTCCATGCAGTGTGTTACTATAGTCCCCCCTTTGTGACTTTCACTCCATAACAAACCATGGTCTAGACAGGACCAGGCTAGAAATTCCCATATTACCACTCCAGCCAGACTACATTTATTATCACCTTGAATGTAATGCTACCTTGAAACCTCCAGGCCTCTCAGTTTCAAACAATGAATTGAGGCAGCTAAACCTGCTACGCTCCTGTCAGTGTCTGTTAGCTTCTGGAAAGGCCTCATTTTATAGAAAAGAATTCACTGTTCAACAGAGAAATAAAGTTTAAACCTTTAGCTACATCAGGCAGGGCTATTGAGGGGATGCTGATAGGGTGACCAGATAGCAAGTGTGAAAAATCGGGACGGGGTGGGGGGTAATAGGAGCCTATATAAGAAAAAGTCCCAAATATCGCACTGTCCCTATAAAATCGGGACATCTGGTCACCCTAGTCATGCTGAGCACAGTGCAAGAGCATAGGCTACACATGAACCACCCCTTTGGGGAAGCTAGCCCTTGTCCTGCCCCTTCAGCCCAAGAGCCCCTCTTCCCCTGCAGCCAAGGAGCCCCGGCCAAAGCGCCCCGAACACTGATTGGTAGGGTTGCCAACTTTGGTTGGATGAATTCCTGGCGGTTTCATCACATGACATTTTCTTTAATTAAAGATTAATCTTTAATCCCTGGAGACTCCAGGACAATCCTGGAGGGTTGGCAACTCTAATGTCAGGGCCACTGGCAGGCCCATCCTAGCTGCACCAGCTGGCCTGACCCCCAGGCCAAAGGACCAGCTCTTCTTCGGAAAACAGGTTATTTGTAAATTTCCTTTCCCTCTATAGGATTGTATTTCTTGTATTCATTAGCAAAGTGCTTGCCAGCTCAGTCACTTCATCCATAAGAAGCATATGCAGGTACTCCAGGCCAGGAATCGTATTTTACTATCCCAAGGAGACTATTCTAGCTGGAAAGCCTGAGCTGGAAGACAAAATTTTGACCAGCTTGATGTAACAAGTGGGAGTCCAAACTATGGGCTTTTTCTTCTCTCCTCTTTTCTTTTTGGAGATTATTGTAATATAATTTTGTGAGGCTCATGATAGGCAATAATTTTTATAATGCTAGCCTGGATTAAGCATGGACACCTCCTCAGTAACCAGGCCACACAGATGCTGCAGAATAAAAGCAAAACAGTAAATCCAATAAACAGTTTGGCATTTATCAGCTTCACAACTATTCCCCATAAACCTAAAGTCTCTCTTGGCATTAAAATAAGGCCTGATTGTGTAAAGTCTGGAAGTCAATGGGAGTTGAGGGTATTCAGCATCTAGCTGCATTGGACTCCTCTGGTAAAATCCTGACCCTACTGTAGTCAGTTGGGGCTTTGCTATTAACTTCAGTGGTGTTAGGATTTCATCTCTAATGTCCATCATGGTCAGAGGCAGAGCACAGCAAAGCACGGTGATGTTAGATTGTATTTGGAAATGAACCAAAACTCAGGGTTCATTATCCTTCACAAATCAAAGGGAGAGAGAGGAAAAACAAAATAAAACAACAAAAAACCAGGAACTGTGGCCACTTTAACAGCTGCAGAACACAGCATTTTTGTTTTAAATTTTCAATCAAGTAACTAAAATAGACTTCAAAGGGCATTTAAGATGACAGTTTTATTTTCTCAGTGAGCAGGATGAAAGATGAATAGCGTAAAGCCAGATCATTCTCAAAATAATTGCATCCTTGACATATCTAAATTTGTTTGAAAAAAAATAACAGTGGCAGTTGATCTTATTAATTAGAGATATACAAGGATTGTAATACTCTGTTATTCACACACTGCCTGCAGCTACTAAAATAAAATTAACCACTTCTCTAGGGAAACCAGAATTTACTTCCCTGACCCATACCCTCCCTTTCAAAAAAAAAAATCATTGGCTCTCTGCTTTTTGGGAGGCTAGAAGGTGGGGACAGGTAAAAGCTCTGTTTTAAAAAATGTCTGTAGTTCTTTTCCCTTCTCTATGTTTCATTGGGTTTCTGATAGATTGCACGGCCTCATATGGAACAGGTTCATGTTACGAATGAATAAACAACAAGTATCTTGACCAAAAATATGTTTTGTAACACTATTTGTTAGTCCTTATGATTTTATTAGTGACGGGAAAAGGGAAATGGCACTAGGTACTGGTTAGAGTTTCAATGCTCACCTTCCCTTGCCCCTTCAGATCACATTTCCATTATTATTGTTGTTAGTAGTAGTAGTATTACAGGTCCTCACTGTGCTAAGCACTCTACAAACTCATAGTGATAGAAGGAACTTACAATCCAAATAGACAAGACAGAGAAAGAGTGGAAGAGGAAACAGTGGCACAGAGAGTTGACTTGCCCTAGGTCATGCAGCAATCAGTGGCAGTGTCACTGACTGCCAGGGCAGTGCTCTATCCACTGATCTGTGCCAGTGATTAATCTTTAAATGGAAGATAGTGATTGTTTACAAGTGCAGCTCTGCCCAAGATGAGCTGAGGCAACATATTGGGTTGGCTGAATTTAAGCTTTATGTTCATCTTCTTAGGGATGTAATGTAGCCCATTATCTTGTCACATCTTGGGCTTTCCCAAGAGGCCAAGTGAAAGTAAAACAAAGTAAAAAACAAAGTGGCCATTAGTTTTGGGTGGACAACTTGAGACTCTTTGGGCCTAATTTTCAGAGGTGCTGAGCACTCACAACTAGGGTGGCCAGGTGCCTGGTTTTTGACTGGAAAGTGTCAGGTCCCCTTTTTGACTAGAGTGTCCAGTCATATCTACTGACCAGACACCCAATGTCAGGTTACTGCAGGCAGGAAGGCACCGGGTCATCACCTGCTCCAGCTCCTACTCATCCGAGGCTGCATCCTACATGTATTGGCTGCTTGCCGCTCCCAGCGCTGGCTCCACAGGTAAGTCACTCCCGAAACAGGCGGAGCGGGGGGGGCGGGAGGAGAGGGGAGGAGGGAAAAAGCAGCAAGAGATGGGGGGAAGGGGAAGAGGAGTGGATGGCGAGGTTCCGACACTCCTGCTGGAGTGTCCAGCTTTTAATATTACCAAGTTGGCAACCCTATACAACCAGTGGTGCTGGAACAATTTGTATAATGGGGGTGCTGAGAGCCACTGATCCAAACTGTAAACCCTGTACATGATGGAAACTACTTCAAGCCAGAGGGTGTGCCAGCACCCCCCATCACCTCTAGTTCCAGCACCTCTGCCCACAGCTCCTCTTGACCTTAGTTGGAGCTGTTGTGGCAGCACAGCTTCTGAAAAACCAGACCTAGGTGTCTTGAGTAGAGCTGGCCTACCCTCTTATTTGAAAGTTTTATTTGATGAAAAATGGCCTTTTAAAAAATTAAAATGTTTGCAGAAAAGAACAGAAGAATCTACCACAAAGAAATAAGTTTGTGCTCTTAAATTATGACTTAATTGGCATCACAGACATTTGGTGGGATAAGTCTCATGACTGCAATATTGGTATAGCGAGGTATTATTTGTTTAGGAAGGGAAGGCAAGATAAAAAGGGAGGTGTTGTATTATACATCAAGAATATATACACTTGTTCTCATGTCCAGAAGAAAGTGAGAGGCAGACCAGTTAAAAGTATCTGGGTATAGATAAAAGGGGTAAAAATAGGAATGATGTCATGGTAGGAGTCTGCTATAGATCATCAAATCCAGAAGAGGATGTGGATAAGGCATTTCTAGAACAAACAACAGAAATATCTAAAACACAAGACATGGTAGTAATAGAGGACTTTAACTACCCAGACTTGTTGGAAAAGTAATATGGTAAAACACAAAATTTCCAGTAAGTTCTTGGAATGTACTGGGGACAACAACTTTTTTCAGAATGTGGAAGAAGTAACATGGGGGCAGCCATTTTAGACTTGATTCTGACCAACAGAGAGGAATTGGTTGCAAATCTGAAGGTGGAAGGCAATTTGGATTAATGTGATCCCCAAATGACAGATTTCATGATTCTAAAGAAAGGAAGGTGAGATAGCATCAGAATAAAGACAACAGACTTCAAAAAAGCAGACTTTAACAAACTCTGAGAACTGGTAGGTAAGGTCCCATGAGAAGAAAAGTTTTAAGGAAAAAGAGTTCAGGTGAGCTGACAGATTCTCAAGGAGACAATATTAAAGGCACAAGTGCAAACTATCCTGATGCAATGGAAAGATAGAATGAATAGTAAGAGACCAATATGGCTCCATCAGGAGCTCTTTAATGACCTGAAAATCAAAAACAAAGCCTCCAAAAAGTAGAAACATGGACAAATTCCTAAGGAGGAGTACAAAAGAATAGAGCAAGTATGTAGGGACATAATTAGAAAGGCACAAAATCAGTTACACTTTGCAAGGAACAAGAAGAACCTCTACTTATTGTCTTTTAAATACCTTAGGAGCAAGAGAAAGACAAGCTTAGCTCCTCTACTTAGTGGGGAAGGAAAGTCAATAACTGATGACATTAAGAAGGCTGAGATGTTCAATGCCTATTTTGCATCTGTTACTCACACAATCTAGGGTCACAGTTGTGCAGAGGGGAGAGAATTCTAGCAGCTTGATGTTGAACTGCAATCCTGAGATTGTTCCCAAACAGCTTTGTTTTTGATTTACATTATATAGGTAAAACTAACTACCTCCTTCAAATTTACTGAACCTATCACATTATCCCACACTCCTAAATAACAAAAATTTTAACCAATTACACACCAGCACCTATGTGTCCTCCTTCCTGTCCAAGTTTTTTACATCTTATCTCTAATGCCCAAATTCTAATTATTTGTGACCATCTCTGTGTATATGGTCAGAATAAATTCACTGGTCAGAGCTTATCTTATCATTTGTTGAGTCTCTCTGTATCCTCCCTAAAATTTCCCAGCACATGGGTGTCTCTACTTTACAACGTTGGCTGTTATAACTCCCGGTAGGGACATTCCTGAGGTGGGGGTGCTTTATCAGCAGCAGAACAGTCTCTCTCCCCCCCATCCCCGTTCAATTTTAGCGACGAGTTTCACCGAAGGCTGGTTTAATATGGGAAGGAAGGGTGATCAAGTCCCAGGCCTACACATCATTCTTCACTAAAAAGGTTAATGGTGACCAGACACTCAACACACTTAATATTAACAAGGTGGAAGGAACACAAGCCAAAAGAGGGAAAGACTAGGTTAATGAATATTTAGCTATTAGATGTATTCAAGTCAGCAGGGCCTGATGAAATTCATCCTATCGTACTTAAGGAACTAACTAAAGCAATCTTGGAACCATTAACAATTATTTACAAGAACCCATAGAGGAGAGGAGAGGTCTCAGAGGCAACCTTAGCACCTAGCTTTAAAAAGGGGAACAATGAAGACTCTAGGAATTATAGACCAGTCAGCCTAACTTCAATACCTGGAAAGATAGTGGAATAAATTCTTAATCAATCAATTAATAAGCACCTAAAGAATGAGAGAGTTATAAGGAATAGCCAGCATAGATTTTTCAAGAACAAATTATGCCAAACCAATCTCATTTTCTTCTTTGACAGGGTTCCTGGCCTAGTGGGTGGGGGGAAGCAGTTGACATGATATAGCTTGATTTTAGTAATGCTATTGACACAATGCCCCATGAAATTCAAATACACAAACTAAAAAAATGCAGTCTAGTTGAAATTACTATAAGGTGCGTGCACAACTGGTTGAAAGACTGTACTCAAAAAGTAGTTATCAATGGAAAGTAAAATGTCAAACTAGGAGGGAGTATCTAGTGGGGTCCCTCAGAGGTCAGTCCTGGGTCTGGTATTAGTAAATATTTTTCATTAATGATTCGGATAATGGAGAGGAGGGTATGTATATAAAATTTGTGGATGACACTAAACTGGGAGGGGATGCAAGCATTTTGGAAGACAGGATTAGAATTCAAAACAACCTTGAGATATTGGCTAAATGGCTGAATTCATCAAGAAGAAATTCAGTAATAATAAGTGCAAAGTACTTCATTTAGGAAGGAAAAGTCAAATGTACTACAAAATGGGGAATAACTGGCTAGGTGGTAGTACTGTTGAAAAAGATCAGAAATGTTATAGTGGATCACAAATTGAATATGGGTAAACAATGTGATGCAGTTGTAAAAAGACTAATATTCTGAGGTGTGTTAATAGCAGTGCTGCATGTAAAACACAGGAGGTAATTGCCCCACTCTACTCATCACTGGTGAGGCCTCAGCTGCAGCACTGTGCCCGGTTCTGGGTGTCACACTCTAGGAAAGATATGGACAAATTGGAGAGAGTCCAGAGGAGAGGAACAAAAATGAAAGAAGATTTAGAAAACTTGATCTATAAGGAAAGGTTAAAAAAACTGGATTTGTTTAATCTTGAGAAAAGAAGACTAAGGGGCGAATTGATAAGTCTTCAAGTACATTAAGGGCTGTTATAAAGAGGACAGTGATCAATTGTTCCCCGTAACCACTTAATGTAGGACAAGAACTAATGGGCTTAATCTGCAGCAAAGGAAATGTAATTTAGATATTAGAAAAACTTTCTAACTATAAGGGTAGTTAACCTCTTGGAATAGGCCTCCAAAGGAGGTTGTGGAATCCCATCATTGGTAGTTTTTAAGAAGAGGTTGGACAAACATCTGTTCGGGATGGTTTAGATTTACTTGGTCTTGCCTCAGCGTAGGGGGCTGAACTCAATGACTTCTCAAGGTCCCTTCCAGCCTCACATTTCTATGATTCTCAGTCCTTCGCTCATGATTAATGTCTAGTAATGGATGGACCAAAGAAATGGTATGTCGGGTTGTTTTGGTTTTGATAAGCATGCAATCATTCTTTCCTTTGGAGTGCAGACAGAAAATACTAGAGTACAGACTTCACACTGTTAGTAACTGAGGAAAGAATCCAGGTTTCCTTCTTTTTCTAGAAGTCAAACAGCAGAAGGCTAAAGATTCCACCCACCAGACAATCCATGTCAGTGAGACAGAGAATAAACAGATAGGCTAAGTGCAGATCCTTTGAGAGAGAAGGTGCACATTTAAGAGTGAGGTTCTTCTATTTGCAAACAAACAAACAAGAATAGGAAATAGCTAATCATGTGTGTACTGGGGTTGGGGTTACTTTTCCTTTATTGAAATATTTGGGATTACAGCTTTTGCAAAAATTAATATTCCTAATGAACAAAATCACCTTGTTTTCTATTTTAATTTTTTCTAATGAGAAAGGTAACTCTTAGCTGAAACACTATCAACCACCAGCCCTCATGGGTTTTGCAGTAGCCTTGTACTGTTGGCCTGACCTATCAGGAATTTAGTGTGGGCCTTTTAAAGGAAAAGACAAAACAGAAAAACCATCACCCCTCTCTTTAAGAGCACAGTAGGCTTTTTCCTATTTCTGTTGAATTGGGTCCAAAAAGGCTCACAAAACATGAGGCTAGAGACTTGTATTGCGTTTTATAGTAAAAGGCGCCACAAACATTCAGAGGATGTTGTAGCTGAAGAAGCTCTTTTGGAGAGAAAGTCCAGCCAGTTTTCTCTAAGGGGTGGAGTGGAGTAGGCTCCAGCAGATATGCCAGTGCCGTTTTTTGCTGCAAGCAATAGTATAGTATCTTCTCCTGATGCTTTACCAGTTATTGTTTCTGTGATTAAAGTAAGGGTAGGTCTATACTTACCTGCTGGGTCGATGCGTAGAGTTCGACTTCTCGGAGTTTGAACTATCGCGTCGTGTCTAGTTCGAACTCCGAACGCGCTCCCGTCGACTCCGGAACTCCACCACCGCGAATGGCGGTGGCGGAGTCGACGGGGGAGCCGCGGACTTTGATCCCGCGGCGTCTGGACGGGTGAGTAGTTCGAACTAAGGTAGTTCGCGTACCTTAGTTCGACACCCCCCCCAGTGTAGACCAGGCCTAAGAGAGATCATTTGACAAGTGTCATTTTCCCACCAACACCAGGAAAATCCAGACAAGGCTCATGGAGGTAGCAAGACAAGAGGTCAACTTCATTGCACAATCACTCTGCTTTCTGTTGCATTCCCTCCCTCAGCTTTATTTGCATATTGTGACTATAAGCCCTAATTCAGGAAAACACTGAAGCATGTACGTAAATCCATCCCTTTAAGAATGCTTTTGTGAATCCAGGCCTTAGACTGTAAGCTCTTTGAGGTTAGGTACTTCTTTTTCTGGTCTGTAAAAGTGCCTAGCAGAATTTTACCACTCTGTAAACACTGGATTTCAGCTAATGCCATTGAGCTATGTAATGCAATTCCACATTATGACAATTTGTCCCTTTTTTGATGTTGTTAAAAAATGCAATAAAATGTCCATATAAACAGAACAGCAGAACCATCTTCCAAATCAGTCAGTGCTAACATGGCTTCATTTCAAGTTTGTAAAGGTACATTTTATTTCCAAAGCCACGCTCACTGACAGCTTTATATGTTGTATTTACATTTGGAAAAAAAAACAAACCTAAAATTTAAACTAAAGAAAATTGTTTCCCCATGTGACAAAAGAATTGAGAAGCTCTTCCTCCCTGCAGAATTTGTCTTCCACAAAAATTCTGCTCATAGTGGTGCATGGGGCTTTAAAAATTGTGTGGATTGTGTGTGGCTACTGCACCTTTAAAGTCTAGAATGTTCTGTGTGGCAGAGTTCAAAAGGACTGAAGTCAAGAATGAAGTGATGATGAATATAGCCTGTAAACAGGGACTCACTAGTGCTTCCCCCCTGATAACATAGCAAGGTGCAGTTTTGCTATGGTATAGAATCTCCAAGTCAATATTAAAAGTAGATAAAACCATTATGGGTCTGATTTTGCAAATGCTGAGCACCTCGCACAATGACCTGAGTGCATTCTCAGTGTTCATTGAGATCAGTGGGAGTGGAGGTCACACGACATTTCACAGGAAGTGCTTGATGTCTTGCAGAATCAGGTCCAATATGGCCCATTTGCACAGTCCTGTTGTCTCGTGCAAGAGCAAGAACAGATGTTATGGGGCAGTCTATACTCATTGGTGATTTACATTCAGAAATATCTTGTTATCTCATGAGTGAACCAAGATTCAAGCTCATATGCTATCACTGTTGAAGTGAGTGATGGTAATGTCATTCTGAAACTACTCAGATAAAAGGTCAATAGTGAAATAGGATCTGTGGGTATTAGCATACTTGTCAAGTCTCCCTCATCCGTCACAATGAAGAGCTTCAGAATCAAGATTGTTTCCCCTCCTTCTCTTCTCCTTTACTGACAAAACCGAGCTACATCCCACTAAGGAAAGCTGGCTTACATCAGAAATTAAAAATTAAAAACATTAAACTTGAACGATGTGCTCATCTTAAAGGAACCTCCAAACCTTTCTGGAGCTGAACCTGTTCAGTGAGGATATCACAAGACCAATGTCTCCTTGGCAATGGAATCAGTCGCCATGGTAACTTCAAGATTGCATACATCAACAGATTTTAAAATGTTGACAGTTTAAAAAGTGACTATTTAGAAATTTAAATTAGGGACGATATTTACACATTTAAAGATACCCAAGCAGTTTTTAAAAAAATCTATCACAGTGACTTTAAGCAATGCCAAAGTAGAAACTGAGCCATAAATGTATTCCTCAAGTAGAGGCCCATTTGAAAAGTGGCATCAAAACGTCAGAGAAAAGAGCAAACAATGAAACTGAAACCCTAATTGTAAAAAAGCAAAAAATTCCAACACCACCATCCAATAAATTATACAAGTTTTCAATGGAACCATGCAGGGGATTCAGGTCATGGCAGATGCACAGAGCAGAAAACCATAAGCAAGGCCCCATGTACTACACAGCAAGCTGGACCTGAATCCTATGGATTCTGTGGTACAGAGATGATTCTGTAGTTTAAGGTAGCTTAAGGTGTATTAAAAATGTAGGTTGTTAATTAAATATGAAATTAAATATAATCATTTCAGTGTCCTCTCTGTTAATTATTTTGGTATTAAATACAATATGCCACAGATTTTCAATAAGCCACAGATATTGGCAGTGACAATGCATTACTGCATTAGAAATTGCCAGGGGAAAGATGCAGAATTTTGACAGCTAAGTACGAGTAGCTGGGGCTTTTATTACCTGGGGTGACATGGGAAGCAGTCTGGGAGTATGGAACAAGCATACTAGCTGGAGTATTCTGCAAATGGAATAGATAACAAAGCTGACATTTAAATGTTATCTCTAGGTTTTTAGATTTAACAACCCATTGAGGTGACTGAGGCAGTTTATACCTCTCCGAGCTATAGTTTCAGGCTGTCTGAAGGTCTCAGGAAGATACTGTCTGTTTACACTTAGTTCGGGTTTTCAAGGTTTTTATTTACAATCATAGAGCTAGAAATATATAAATAGCAATACCCCCCAGCCCGCCTACAACTTCTTTCTCCTCCATGTAAGCTTGGCTCCTGGAGAACAATTTTGTTACAAATGGTGAATTTTGTGGCAAATTCTGTGCCTGCAGCACATGTGAGGCTCTCACCATAAGGAGGAAAATGAATATGCACATGCACACTTGTTGCCAACAGTATAAAAAAATTAAAATAAATACAAATGTAAAAAAATCATATCAACAAGCTCCTAAACACTTTATCTGTGTGGTGTTGTTCACCTGGCTTGATTAAAGTGAAAAGGTTAATGGCTGTGGTTAAATCAGAGGCTTTGTCTTCTCTAGAAGAGAAGTCCGTGGTCTAGAGAAGTTTCAGCATAGAACCAAGAGCCAATAGATCTTCTCTAATTCTCTGACACCAAGGGCTTGCGAACACTGTGGGGAAGGGTGGCTTTTTAGCTAGCACATGGCGACTTACATGGTAAAATTAACATGTACAAGGAAGTTGTAGTTTTCACATGTGTTAGTAGATTGAGGGTTCCCTTGTGTTTACCTCAACTGCTGCCTCATGTGAAAGTTACAAACTGCTTTGTCCACACTAAAGTTTTGCCAGGTTAGTTACCATGTGTTAACTAACGTGATAAAGAATACCTTTTCCATTCAGCAAATCCCAATCTCTCTGTCTCAGTTCTACATCCCCAGCTCTTGTAACTATCTGTCTGATGAAAGTATTTCTAAGGTACCTATCACCTAGATAACTAAGACTACATCTTTACTGCAATTTAAAAAAAGGTTGTTTGGGTTGAACTTGGTTAGTTACATCAAGGTTAAACACTACCTGTGCTTGTTTCACTGGGATTTTACATGGAAAGAGACATATTGGTGTTAAACATACCTTTGACATAGTCTAAGTATCTAATTGTTATGAAGATTAATTCATTAGGCAATTGTCCCACTCTACTTAGCACTGTTGAGGCCTCAGCAGAAATACTGTGTCCAGTTCTGGGCTCAATACTTTAAGAAAGATGGGGACAAAGTGAAGAATGTCCAGATGAGAGCAACAATAATGATAAAAGGTTGAGGAAAACCTGATCTATGAGGAATGGTTAAAAACACTGGGCATGTTTAGTCCTGAGGAAAAAAAAGACTGAGGAGGAAACCTGATAACAATCTCCAAATATGGTAAAGGATGTTACAGGGAAGATGGTGAGCAATTGTTCTCCATGTCTACTGAAGGTAGGACAAGGAGTAAGGGGGCTTAATCTGCAGCAAGGGAGATTTACGCCAGCTATTAGGGGGAAAAAATTAACTATAACGATAGTTTAAGACTAAAATAAGCTTCCAAGGGAAGTTGTTCTTAAAAACCTCCATTGATGAGGATTCCACATGTTAAACAACTGCCAGGGATAGTTTACGTAAATTTGAGTTCTGCTTTAGTGCTGGGCTCTGGACTAGATGTTCTCTCAAGGTCTCTTCCACACCTACATTTCTATCATTCTATAATTTGGAAATAACTTTGAAGCTAGAAAACAATATAAAAATGCTAAATGTTTTATTAAAACTCTATGAAACAGAATAAACTACAGGGATAAAAAAGGTGCATGGAGACGAAATATTCCTTCCTCAGAACCTTTCCTATTTAATTAATCAGTGTATCACATGGGTCAGTGGCACTGATGCATTCATTATCTATAAGAGTGTTTGAGTTTGCAATTCTTGAATGCATAAAGAGGGGAATCTTGAGCAGAAGAGAGCTTATTTTACCTCTGTATTTGGCACTGTTGCGACCACTGCTGAAATACAGTGTCTAGTCTGGTCTTCACAATTCAAGAAAGATGTTGATAAATTGGAAAGGGGTCAGAGAAGAGCCATGAACAGTGTCAGTGCTAGCCCATTGGAGGGCCCTAAGCAAGAATATTTCTCTCCCCCCACCATACTAAAACAGGCAAGTTCTTATAATAAAAAGTGAATAGGGGTCTACCTTGAGCTGCTCAGGGGCCTAAGCAATTGTTTAGTCTGCTTATGCCTAGTACTGGCTTTGGCAATGAGAATGATTGAAGGATTGAAAAACATGCCTTATAGCAGTGGTCACCAACCCGTCAATCACGATTGACTGGTCGATCCTGGAGACTCTCCCAGTCATTCACGATCTCTGGCCATGGCAGCACAGCTGGCTCCCTGCCTGCCATGGCCCCATGCTGCTTCCGGAAGTGGCCAGCACTCACTGCGGCCCCGTTGGGGGAAGGGGAGGGAGGGATCTCCGCGTGCTCCTCCTGCCTGCAAGCACCACCCCTGCAGCTCCCATTGGCCAGGAATGGGAAGCTTTGGCCAATGGGAGCTGCGGGGATGGTTCCTGCAGGTAGGAGGAACAACGCTGAGCCACATTCCCCCCCCCGCCCTCAGGGAAGAGTTGGCCCCTTTTGGGAGTGGCATGGCCACATGGTGTACTACTGGCTCACCTTGTGATAGGGAGGAGGTGTTGAGGTGCCTGAGTGGGACCAGGGCAGGCAGATAGCCTGCCTTAGCCCTGCTGCACTGCCGACCAGGAGCCGCCCGAGGTAAGTGTCGCCTGGTGGGAGCCTGCACCCCAACCCCCAGGCCTGAGCCCCCTCCCAGAGCCAGCACCCCATACTCCCTCCTGTAAGCCAAACCCCCTCCTGCACTCCAAGCCTCTGCCCCAGCCCTGACCCCTCTCCCAGAGCCAGCACCCCATATCCCTTCCTGAACCCCAACCCCCTTCCCCAGCCAGGTGAAAGTGCGTGAGGGTGGGGGAAAGCAAGCGATGGGGGGGGGGGAGTGAGTGGGACGGAGCCTCAGGGAAGGGGTGGGGCTGATCCTGGGCTGCCCTTAAATCACAGTCTATAAGTACCTATATGGGTCACATATTTGATAATAAAGGGTTCTTTAATCTAGTGGACAAAGGTGTAACAAGATCCAATGGCTGGAAGGTGAAGCTAGACAAATTCAGACTGGAAATAAGGTGTGTATTTTTAACAGTGAAGGTAATTAACCATGGGAACAATTTACCAAGGGTTGTGGTTGATTCTCTATCACTGGCAATTTTAAAAATCAAGACTGGATTTTTTTAAATTTTATTTTTCAATACTAGTGCAAAAGGAATTATTTTGGGGAGTTCTATTGCCCTGAGTTACATGGGAGATCAGACTCGATTATCACAGTGGTCCCTTCTGGCCCTGGAATCATAGGTGACTCTGGTAAGCTTGGAAATGAGATAATCCCAATGCAAACTTCACTCTACTATGCTTAATAACTGTCATACTACAGTGGCACATCCTGTGTCTGATTTATTCAAGATATTAGTCTTTACCCCTAAACCCAAGCACAATCTATTCACTGCTTGCCATTGTCAATGCAATGAAACAGAGTAAATCATAAACTGAAAGCTAGCCGTGTGCTAAGGACAAGTCAGTCAGCAAGATTGGAAGACACATTTACAGCAGAGTGGACCTAGTATTTGCATTACACACACAACAGCTTGAACTCATTAGAAATACTTCAAATCTATGCTTTTTAATCATAGACATATTGCTCCCTCCTTTATTCAGCTAAATTCAGTCAGATACAAGCAAATCAGGGAAGCAAAATAGAGAAACCTTTCTGAAAACCTGCAAAAAGAAAAAAGTAATCTCTAATAACAATTACAGATCATTTAGAACACAAAGCTACTCTGTGTTCCAAGAAAAAGAAACACAATGAAAAGTGGATGCCTTTAACTGCATACAATACTCCATTCTACATTGGTCAGGAGAGCTTGCTACAAAAGTAACCTCGGTCAATAAACTACTTATTAGTCAATTAAATGAATCTTACCAGTGAATTCTGACGCATGAAAATTTGTAGAGGGCTCCTTAAGCACTAATCTCTCTTATTTATTACACATTATTTTATTAAACATCTCTTTAAACATCCCTGAAAAGAATATCTGGTTTCTGTGCATATATAGGCAGACCTTCATATTTCCCCTATGGACAGATCATGAAAATACCTTTAGTGTCTTGTGCAGTAAGACCATGTTAACAGAATATTTTACAAACATCCCACGCAATTTCCAAAACCTTGAGGACCTTAAGTCTGCTGGCAAAGTTGGAGATTTGTCATTTGAAAAGTGTCTCAAATACTGGCTACTATATTTAATGCTTAGACTAGGATAAAAGATTTTAAAAAAAGTTAGGTAATGTTTTAAAACTCTAGTGCAGACATGGTAAATTGTATTTTAACACGTTAGCTAATTGAAGGGAACCCTAGGAGCTATGATGTACGTGTATACATACATACATATATGCATACATACACACACACACCCCTCAAACTTTCCAGAATGCTATCACAGTGATTTGACTCAGGAAAAAGCTGATGCTCCAGGGATCAATCTCTCTTGATATCATAGAAGCTACTATAATTATTCCAGTCTCCACACACTCCTCTCAGTCCCAAGCCAGCACAGTCTCTATTTCCCATTTTTTCAAAGTTCTTGGTTTATTGTCATCTTTATTTGCCTATTCATACACTGCCTGACCTGCACACACAACTCCATATAGCCCACACAGTATGTTTCTTCCTAAAATTAATTCAATGATCCAGTAACTGAAATAATAGGAAAGAGATTCATTCTTACATTAGAAATTTCAGTTTCTTATTTCAAGCATAGATACATAGAAATTGCCATACTGGATCAAACCCCTGGTCCCTCTAATGCAGGATCCTATCTCTGACAATAGCCAGCACCAGATACTTTAAAGAAACATTCAAGGTCCACCCACAATAGGATCAACTGGCATGCTTAGGTGTCAACTTAATCCCCCACAGTTAGAGATTAGTTTAAAACTTTAGAATAAGGTTTTATATTCCTTCCAACATTTTTGTTCATATTAATTATAAATACCCAGCATATTTTTCTTATCCATACAAATGTCCAATCCCTCTCTGAATCTTGTTACATTCTTGGCTTTAGCAAGCTCCTATGGCAATGAGTTCCGCCATCTAACTACAAATTTTCACAAAAGCAGGGCTGCCCAGAGGAGGGGGCAAGTGGGGAGATTTGCCCCAGGCCCCGGGCCCCACAGGTGCCCCGCGAGCCGCTCCGGGTTTTCGGTGGCACTTCTGTGGCGGGCCCTTCACTCGCTCTGGGTCTTTGGCAGCGGGTTCTTCAGTGCAGCGGAAGACTCGGAGCAAGTGAAGGACCCGCCGCGGAAGTGCTGCCGAAACCCCGGAGCGCCGCCCAGTGAGTACAAGCACTGCAAGCGGCGGGGGGGAAAAAACGGGAAAAAAAGCAGCGATTGGCAGCACTTAGGCTGCTCTACTGCCGCCACTTCATTCTTTGGCGGCAATGCGGCGGCGGGTCTTTCCCTCTGAGAGGGACCCGCCGCTGAATTGCCGCCGAAGACCCAGCCCTGCCCCAGGCCCCCTGAATCCTCTGGGTGGCCCTGCACAAAAGTATTTCCTTTTGTCCGTTTTTGATTTGCCGCCTTTCGATTTCTTTGAACATTGTATTATGAGACAGGGAGAACAGAAGCTACCAATCTACCTTCTCTACTCCATTCATTATTTTACATACTTGTATCAAGTGCTCTCTATTCATTTCCTTTCTAAGGTACACAATCCCAATCCTTTCAATTTCAAGCACTTATTATTGTGGTATACAGCATAATAAAACTAGCATCCAGGTATGTGAGAGATAATGTGGATGAGGTAATATCTTTTCTTGGATCAACGTCTGTCGGTGAGAGAGAGAAGCTTTCAAGACTACACAGAATAATATCCTGGGACCAACAGAGCTACAACAACACTGCATCCAGATACTTAGCAGACAAAAAATATGAAAAAGAACCCTGAATTTGAGCTCCCAGCTTGCATTATCTGCCATAAATTGTAAGAAGACAATTAAAAAGTTCTTTAGCCAGTATCAGTAATGTGTAATGGGAGCATTTTCTTGATTGCTAATGGCTGGGTTTACATGATGTCTCAAAGCATCAGTTGTAAGGTTTGGCAGCAGCACAACATGAGGACTGTGATTATCACTATAAATTAAATTTATGTTGATATAATTAGCAGTTACAAGCTAACATAATATTTATATTGATTCTAGTAAAATCAATGCCATACCAATGAAAACACACTCCAAAAGTTATACAATGGCTGTAATGGGATTCCAGATGTTTTGTTGTCCCAGAACAGTCCTCCTCTTTACTGTAAAAACAAACAAACAAAACTCCAAAATACCCAGTAGTTTAGCCTAGACAAAGTGTTTCTAGAGGAATAAAATCGCTTCTCTTGTCTAAAGTACCTTTCTGTGTTTCTGACAAATATTTTGGGAATAAATGAAGACGAGAAATCCCCATGAAGAATCATCCTGGTTTTACCCAACAAAAGTGTAAGTGTTGGAACATGATATTTGTGTTTGTGCAGTTCTTTTCTGATGTGTGCTTTTAGTCCTAAGTAATTATCTGAGTCTATTGTACATGGATTAATTAGAACACCAGGAGTCTGTTGTGTTCCTATTGGCTAGAAGGGCTTGGGAATAGGCAAAATATGATACACTGTTGTAGCTAGCTTGCATCTGTGTTTAATTAATTTGCTCAACAGAGAGCTGTTTATGGAAACAGGATAGTTTGCTGTTTTTATTTCTGCAATTCCTGGTAAACATTTTCTTTAACAAAGATTAAGCATTTTTAAGGAAATCCAAATGCATGCTTTGTGATTCTCCAAAACACAGTGATTCTTGTTAGACATCCACTTCCTTTGGAGGCATTTACTAATGTTGGCAGGGTTTTACACTAAGTCTTGGTTTAATTGCAGGATGAATATTATTAATTAACATTTATACTGTGGGAATACCTACAGGCCCCAGCCAAGTCAGTGCCCCATTGTTCCAGGCACTGTAGAAACATAGGGCAAATGATAATCCCTGCATCAAAGAGTTTACCATCTAAAATGCTAGATACCTGGGATACAAAACTTTACGTGCCTGCACTAGTGATCTTAGAGGTCTCAATTAAATTTTTATCAGACTCTGCCCACTGCAAGTCTGGTGCCTGATGAGTAGCTGCTGTGCTCATAGATCTTCCAACCAAGAGTATGGGGGGTTTCTTGCAAGAAGCAGCTATAGAGTTATGCTCTTGTCCCACCTCCTCAAAGGTATTCAGGTGCCCAGCTCCCACTGAAATCCCTTTAAGGATCTGGGTCCTAGTACCTCAAATAGGTGGAGCACACCCATGGCTGCATTAAAATATGCCTGAGCACAGATCATTCAAATCACCTGAGTACGAGCACTAGTTCCATCATTTATAGGTGAAAACAAACATCATAATTCACAGCTGCCTAACCTACGTGAGGTTTTGCAGCAATATAAGGTTTGTTATTTCCTTGCTATAAAGAGCATGACATCATAACCCCCCCTCACAAATCCTTCACACACACACTATATTTTACATTAAAATATAATACAATATTAATACATTTATATTAAAGTAATCACAACAGGGGAAAAAGGCCTGAGCAACACCCAAAAAACAGGGAGTTAAATTCTCTGCGGGCGTAACTCCATAGAAGTCAATGTTATTTCAACAGAGGATTTGGCACAGGATCTCCAAACAGCAAAAACAATAATTTATTACGTAAGTGAAAGAGCAGACACTGCACTTAGGCACACCAATATTCCAGCTCCAGACCCTTTGTCTAGGTGAGCCCAAGCACTCCCAAGAATTCACAGTAACACTAAAAAACTGGTACTAATCACCGATTCCTTAATCAATGATCAAATTAACAAGGCCAGCAGAGTATATGGCATGTAACCAGAAAATAACTCAGTGAACAAGTGCGTAATCCCAGCATTATCTATATGAGAACACTGACATCAGAGGGCCATACAAGCTTTCCATCTATCACTATTGTATGCGTAACTGAAAAGGGAATGGTATGGATTAATGGAAATCCTCCACATTTAGTTACATCCAAAATAATCATATTTTCCATTAGAACACAATCCTTGACAAAAAGTGTAATAAAAATAGAACATCATTTCCATGTTGCAAATTGCATTACGCAGTCTATATGATGAAGGATTTTTGCATGCATCTGCTCTTTCTCGGGTAATAAATCTATTGTTTTTCTGTTATATTGCTTTCTGGAGAGTTCTGGTTTTGTTCAGGTGTTTGGGGAGGAGGGGGGTGAGCATAACATAACTGTTTTATGGGTTGGATTTCTTGCAGTTAATGGATGTGACCATTAAAAACATGCCTGCTCTGTTCAGCACCCTTTAGACCAGGGGTGGGCAAACTTTTTGGCCCAAGGGCCACATCTGGGTGGGGAAATTGCATGCAGGGCTGGGGCAGGGGATTAGGGTGCAGGAGGGAGTGTGGGGTGTGGGAGGGGGTGCGGTGTGCAGGAAGGGGCTTGGGCAAGGGATTGGGGAGAGGAGGGGTGCGAGATGTATGAGGGGGCTCAGGGAAGGGGGTTGGGGTGCAGGAGGGGTGCGGGGTGTGGCAGGGGGCTCGGGGCAGGGAGTTGGGGTGCTGGAGGAGTGCGGGGTGCAGCAGGGGGCTCAGGGCAGGGAGTTGGGATGCAGGAGGGGTGCAGCAGTGGGCTCAGGGCAGGGGTGTGGCAGGGGTTTAGGGCAAGGAGTTAGGATGCAGGAGGGGTACGGGTGCAGGAGGGGTGAGGCCGGGGGCTCAGGGCAGGGAGTTGGGGTGCAGGAGAAGTGCAGCAGGGGGCTTGGGGAATGGAGTTGGGTGCAGGAGGGATGTGGGGTGTGGCAGGAGGCTCAGAGCAGGGAGTTGGGGTGCTAGGTGCAGGAGGGGTTCGGGCTCTGGCCCGGCGCCACTTACTGGGAGCGGCTCTGGGGTAGCAGTGGTGCGCAGCGGAGCCAGGGTAGGCTGCCTGCATGCCTGCCTGCCCTGGCCTCGCGCCGCTCTGGGAAGCGTCCAGCACCACATCCCTGCGGCCCCTGGGGCAGGGGGGGCAGAGGGCTCCATGGGCTGCCCTTGCCTGTGGGTACCTCCCATTCCCATTCCCCATTCCCAGCCAATGGAAGCTGCGGGGGGAGGTACCCACAGGCGAGGGCAGTGCACAGAGCCCTCTGCCCCCCCACACCAGGGGCTGCAGGGACGTGGTGCCAGCTGCTTCTGGAAGCGGCATGGGGCCCACTGCACCACAGGGGTGGCAATCCTGCGGGCCAGATCCAAAGCCCTGAGAGGCCGGATCCAGCCCGCGGGCCATAGTTTGCCCATCCTGCTTTAGACTGTGTTTTGCTAATTTATGATGACAAAAAGCAGTAAGGTCTAGTAGTCAAAGCATGGAACTATGAGCCAGGAGACCTGGATTCTATTCCCCACTCTGCCAACATGGACAATGTGCGTCCTGGCCTAGTGTTCTAGGCGGGCTTGTGCAGCAGGGGGCTCAGGGCAGGGAGTTGTGCAGCCCATGCTGGGGTCCATGCCACCACATCTGCACTGCTATTTTTAGCTGCACTAGCTAGATTAAAGCTAGCCTGGGTATGCCAACCCAAACTGCATTCACATGTCTGATTGCAGTACAACATGTACTGAGGTTATGGCTACACTAGAAAGCTTACAGCGGCGCAACGAGCAGCGGTAGCTATGTCAAAGGGAGAAGCTCTCCTGCCAACATAGCGCTGTCCACCCCGGTGTTTAGGTCACTGTAACTTACTTAATGAAAGAAATCCCCACCCCAATTCTGTTAGGCTTGTTCTGCATCTTGGATTGGGGGGGGGTCTCCTATATCTCTGGCACTGTCTCTGCCTCAGGACCTGCCTCAAGGTCTTGCGAGTCAAAGAGGTTCTGGTTATCTACGTCAATCGCCTCCTGCATAGCAGACTGGACTCCTGGTTGGCGTCTGTGGGATGTTTTCACTGGTGTCCACAACATGCCAGGGCTAGGCGGTGCCCCCTTGCAAAAATCTGGCCCATCTCCCTTCAGAGATGCAAATCTTGCAACTTCTGCTAGAAGTCTTATTGTTCCTCGTGTTTTATAACCTTGTCAGAGCTCCTTTCCTTTGCTTGGGCCCTGGATCAGCCCCGCCCTTTCATCTGGTTTGATATCCTCTTGTATATGTTAGCATTTTGGGGACCGCTGTTAAGTTGGGACTGGAGTTGCTCTATGCAGAAAGCAAGGAAGCCTAGGATCTCAGCATCAGGCTATGGAGAAGCACAGGGCATGGCTGCTGGATAATTGGTATGGGAGCTGGATGTTTGAATTTGGGCTAACCTGGCTATATATCAGCATTTAAACAGAGGGGACATCCAGTCAAGATGATCCTGGAGCAGGAAATGGCACACAGGTAAACAGACAGGCCTACCCTGGTGCGCAGCAATGCAGTGGGAGATAGTAGGACTGCCAGAAGCAGAATAGTTAATTTGAAATGGGAATGTGTCCACACCTACTTTACTGTGGAATAACTTACTCCAAATTTGAGTAACTTTGCTTCCAAATTGGATTAATTAATGCAGATTGAAATGCCAGATAATTCAAAAGAAAAACAAACCCTTGTGTATGTAGATGTTTATCCCCCAAAAATGCAAGTTAATCCAAAAAAGTTTCAAGCGCAGACAAGCCCTTAAAGACTTTCACGAGAGGTATTTGCACAGTGCTACGCACTGCTGCTGATTCAGGGAATCAACCGCCACGTGCCTCAGCAGGTGATCAGTTTTTGCTGTGTGCTGTAGTCAGCAGCACTCACTGCTCCCCATGTTTAAATGACAACTTGAACAGCGTTTTTCCCAACCCCTATTTACAGTCATGTTTACTCCCATATTTGGAAGGAGAGAATGCAAAGTTTGGATCTAGAACTGAACTTTCTGCAAGTTAGAGCTGTTTGGATCAGTGATTTTACTTTGGCCCAACACACAGAAATAGGAACCAGCTGCAAAGATGAAATAAAAATCAAATTGTCCCCAAAGCCTGGGGATGATCATGTATAGGGGTCAGCCCCCTGGAGGTGGTCTCATTGCAATCCTATACATTTGCTGTCCTCTCACTTTTATTGTTGAAAATGATATACATCAGACAGAGAGGATCATGAGACTGAGAAAGTAAACACAGAAACAGCTATGACCCCTGAATCATTTCATGTTTCCTCCTTAAGTAATTTGATGTCTCCCCCTCATTTTGGGTTTTTGTCACACACTGCACTCCACATTTGGGCCTTGGCATTTTGAGAGTGATGGAGAGGATAAACGGCCCTGCCTATGTCTATGAAAGACCTTCCTCTTCAACTGTTTCTTAAATTAAAACTCCTTTTTGTGTCGTGTCTCGTTGAAAGTGGTTTCTCTTGTTTTTTTTAGTACCTTATTATAATGCTTTGATCATTTATTTTTTGTGCATTAAACAATTGACCAAGCAAAGCACAGGCTAACACTCAACACTTCTCTGATTGTCTGTCATGTAATACATCTGGAAGGCTGCATCCAATCAATGCCTTATTTGAGGTGAGGAGGGGAATGAGGGGCACACAGAGACCTTGTATTGTTTCCCCAAATGTCAAGACTCTGGTACAGGAGGAGGGTGGAAGGACAGGCACACAGACCCCCGCCCCCCCAGCCTGGGGAGAATGCGGGGAAAGGGAACCACACAGAGCCCCTGGCATTGGAGGGGGGTAAGATAGGGGGACAATGGTACAGCAAGAGGGGAATATGAGAGACACACAAAGCCTCTGGCATGTAGCAAAGAGATAATTGGGAATGCAAAGAGCCCCTGGCATGAGACAGGAGGTGGGAGAAACTGCAGGCAGTCCCTAAAATAGAGAGGCATCAGGGGGCGAGGCACATAAGGAGCTTGGGAGTGGAAGGTGATGGAGGAATGCAAGGAGTCCTTGTGCAGTGAACTCGGCCTATACCAGCTATGAAGTGTTCATCCTCTAGGTACACAACACCCTGAGTGCCTAAGTGGGTGAAAGGGCATTTTGTTAATAAAATGATTATATATTGCAAAATTGTTAGGTTCTGTCCTCGCAGGCAGATCAGCACTGGCTCAACAGAAATAGATAGATTGGGTAGCTAGCAGATAAAATAGATGGGTCAAATGGATCACAGATCCATCATGGGATAAGAAATCTTATGCAATACACTTTGACTATATTCTGAAGGGATGATTTTATGACCCCCAGCATCATTCTAGCACTTTCACATTTCTTCTCCCTTTGTCTGTCTTCATGCTACATTGAACCAGGAGAACAAAAAAGTAGCGCAATAAATGCCAATAGCCAACTCAAAGCTTTCCCCCATTCTCAGTTTCAGAGCACTGGCTTTCAGCTTGGAGCCTTTCTTGTCAGATTCAAAGTCCTAGTCACAACTTTAACACAGACAAGAGGAACAATGAAGGAGGCAGTAGTTGCAACTTTGAAACTGACAAAAAAAAAAAAGATGCCTGCCTCTGGAATGTTCTGATGAAATAAATGGAATATATATATTGCCTTTTTAAAGGATTTATACGCTATATGTAAGTAAACAATCATATTAACCCTACTTCCAATGGGGCAAATGAGTAACTCTTACATAACACTGTGACTGTGTGTTATGTACAGATTTAGTTGCCTTTAGAAGTGCCATGTAAATTTACTATCTCAGGCACATCCTTATACCATGATTGTTAAGAGTGAAAAATCGAACAATATCTTACTTGCCCATCCAAAAAACCAAACACTGGAAAGCAGGACTAGAAAATAAGAGAAAATATTCCACATGTGTTACATGGCCAAGTTAGCATTACAGAAGAAATCTTAACTTTTGGAATTTCTTGACAGTTTCATAATCTTAATGGTTTTCTATTTCTATTTCCCTGAGGTGTCTTATTTGTTTATTTCAAGGAGAACGAGGGGGAAATGAGAAATCCAGAGTATACTGTTTATATAACCTCCGGTTCCATCAGCTTGTAAACATCTTGAACTTTGGCTATTTGTCTTGGACAGTTTACAGACTCCACACAGTTCACTTGAGATGAGAACAAACATGGTACTTTCCAGTCCAGCACTATCTCCTGCATGCATCTAGTGCAGTGGTCACCAACCCGTCGATCCTGGAGCCTCTGCCTGTTGATCGAGATCTCTCGGCCGCTAAAAGTCCGGTGGCACAGCAGGACTCAGGCAGGCTGCCTGCCTGCCGCTACTAGAAGTAGCTGGCTGCTGGCACGTCTCTGCACCCCAGGGGGTTTAGAGGCAGCTCTGCACACTGCCCCCACCCCCAGCACCATCCCCGCAGCTCCCACTGCTCCCCTTCCTCCCAGGTTGATTTAATGTTAGCCTTAGTTTGCACTTTGTCATCACCCTTTTAAAAAATAAATGTATTTTTAACCCATTATCTATC
The DNA here is from genome assembly GCF_020497125.1 of Mauremys mutica. Classification (NCBI taxonomy): domain Eukaryota; kingdom Metazoa; phylum Chordata; order Testudines; family Geoemydidae; genus Mauremys; species Mauremys mutica. The sequence goes on from NC_059073.1 coordinate 112,730,210, forward strand.
CATTGTACGTTTCCCCACAGTCCTCCCACTTTCAGTCACCGTTTCCTCACTCACAAACAGAAAAAAAAATTAACCTAGGCCCTGTGCTTGTAGTGTAGCATTTTGCCCTCAGATTCAGCTGGAGCACCTACGGCATATGTAACTTGTGAGCTGTGTAATTAATAGAGCACTCCCTATATAGAGAGAAAGTGTTACAGGGGAAAAATCCCACGGAAATGTCTTTAAGGCAAGGCTGAGCCTGAGGCACTCACAGTCCGATGGACATATTTTACGTAATACACCTCTCTGACCCTATGTGGAGCACAACCTATAACAGGGATGGGTGAATGTCTTCAGCTAGAAGCAGCTCACTCATTCGCCCAGCATAGGTGGGGATGAAGAGATAAGAGGGAGAGGCAGAGTGAGAGAAAATATTACAGTTAGTGTAAATGGCAGTGATAAGCTCAGACTGCGTGCACACTTCAGGAAGGTTCCATGACATCATAGATCATCTTTCAGAACATTTGGTTATGTCACAAATTCTAGCTATTTAATTGTTTTCTTAAACAAATCGAGTGTTATCTAACCCAGAACAGTTAACACACAGAAAAAGCTAAATGGGGGGAGAAGGGAGAAAGACTAGTCAGCAGTTTACAGATGTGATATGTACAACAAGAGCCAAGTCAGAAAAGTGTTAACCATTAAAACGGCCAACTTAAACAAGCCACAATTAAAGCAACGGCTTCCCCATAATCTCCCCAGGAGTTCCAAGATATCTTAGGGGACCAAGTTAGTCCTAATTGTATCTTGTTTTACTTGGCCAATTAAACAACAGACTCTTCTCTCAACTGGCTCATTTTGCAGATATCACACCTTGCTTGCTGCAGACTCTTTTATTCCCCTTTTGGCACATATACAGCATATATTTTTATTAGACATAAGGAAATTTTTAAAGAATCCCATTGGTCAATATTGATCACCCTCACATGAATACTTTTTTAATCGATGCTTTCCCCCTGCAACAGCAGTAACTAGCACTTGGAGTTGTGATACCCTCATGCACAGACCATTTGAAGAGACGACATTGACTGTTTTGGCAAGAGGAGAGAGAAACACCTCTGAAAGGAGCCAGCATCTGCAACAGTGGCTAGAATTGGCTCCGGCAGAGGGGAGATACGGGAAAGAGAGATAGAGCAGGCACTGCAGAGGGGAAAGAGCTAGCACCAAGGGAGGAAGAGGCTGGAGCTTCCCTAAACACAGCTAGCAAAATAAAGACAGAAGGATCTTCAAGAATAAAAAGTCCACCCCCACCCCAAAGAAAAAAAAATAGGAAATTGTTTGTTCTGATTTACTTGAAGGGGAATGGCACTTTTCTCATTGATTGTGGGGTGCTGTTCTCAGACTTCCACCTTGGATGATGTACTAAAATCTCAGAAACTAGCTTTTCCTTTCATGCAAAACTTTACTACTGTTTCCCTCCAACTAATCAATATTTAGATAATACTCTGCACACATATGTATAGGCTCAGCTCCTCAGCTGTACCAGAAAGCTATTTGGCACAGCGCGGCAGGGGGGGAAAGATGGCATTAAGACACATTTGTGCTCCCCCAATCCCTGGGGCAGTTGGAGGCACATTCACCCCAGGGATCCTCTGATCTCAAAGAGGTTAGAATAGGGAGGGGTAGAGCTGTTCATCCTAGCTCTGTGGTAGCTAGGGAAATCCTTAGCTGCCTATTTAATACAATAATACCTCTCTCCTACAAAAGGAGTTAAGTATCATTATCCCTGTAACAGGGCGGTACTCACCCCTGCGGCGCCTCCTGCTGGTGACTCATGGAATTAGCTCCGTCCAGTGCCAGAGCGCCCTCTGCAGGCCAGTGATCCACCTGTTCGTCTGGCCCCCGTGTCCCTCCCTGGACCCAGTGCCCCTTTCTCTGGGGTGCTGCCCCCTGGCAATAACCCCCGTCTCTCTGGGTCTCCCCTCCTTAGGTAACCCTCACCCTCTATCCCTACCTTGCCTCAGCGTATGGCTACTGCCAGTCATTGTCTAGCCCCCCACTCTGGGCAGACTGCAGTCTCAGCCAACTCATCCCTGGCAAGGAGGGTTTGGACCTGCTGCTTTGTCCTACCCCTGGGCCGCCCTCTGCAACCCACAGTACCTATCGGCCCACTCCTAGGCCGCAGCCTGGGGCTTTCTAGGCTGGAGCTCCCCGGCTCCTCAGCCTTCCCCAGCCCTGCTGCACTCAGGTACCTGGTCTCTCTTTCCCAGCAGCTAGGCCCATCTCTCTCTGAAGGCAGAAGAGAGACTGTCTGGGCTCCTAGCTTCCCTGCCTTTTATAAGGCCCTGCTCCTCAGTTTGGGGCGTGGCCCCCAGCTGCAGCCACTTCCCCAATCAGCTCAGCTCTGTCAGGCCACATTTTAAACCCCTTAAAACCCCGGAGCAGGGTCCACCCTGCTACAATCCCCATTTTACAGATGGGGAATTTGAGGCACATGAAGCAACGGACTTGCCTAAATCACCCAGCAGGTTAGTGGCAGAGCCAGGAATAGAATGCAGCTCTTCTGAGTCCCACTCCATTGCCCTAACCACTGGACAATATTTCCATTTCATGGCCCCTTTGTGCCACCAGAGCAATAGTAACATATATACACATGCAGTGCTGCCTGATGGAATGAGCATAGAAATGGGAATCACGGCAGCTTGAGTTCTAATCCCACACCCCTGAGTGACATAGTTGTACCAACCTAATTCCCAGTGTAGACAACCCTATGTCGATGGGAGAGCTTCTCCTGTCGACTTCACTACACCAACAGAAGAAGCTCTCCTGTTGGCATAGTATTGCCTTCACTAACGCACTACAGCAGCACTGCTGCAGCTTTCTAAGGCTATGGCTACATTAGCGCTTCAAAGCGCTGCCGCGGCAGCGCTCCCGCGGCAGCGCTTTGAAGCGCTAAGTGTAGTCAAAGCCCCAGCGCTGGGAGAAAGCTCTCCCCGTACTCCAGCTCCCTGTGGGGAATAACGGACAGCGCTGGGGCTTTGACTACACTGGCGCTTTGTAGCGCCGCAATTTGCAGCGCTGCAGAGGGTGTTTTTTCACACCCTGCTGCAGCGCTGCAAATTTGCAAGTGTAGCCATACCCAAAGTGTAGCTCTGCCGTTACTGACAAGACACTTCACTTCTTTGTGTCAGTTCTCCATCAGTAAACGGGGATAATATTTCCTTAGCTCACAAGGGAATATTCAGATTAACGTTTGTGTAGTACTTTGTACAAGTCAGGTGTTATGCAAGTTTTTTGAGTTATTACTGGACAATACAAGCAGACTAGTTAGTTTGACTTTCAGTTCTCATGCACAGATGAGTGACCTCAACCCAGTGCACAGCACTGATAGGATCAGGTCCATAATGAATTATGATGGATTGAGAAGCTCTGTTAGTAATGGTTTGTTCTCTATTTCCTAAAAATCAGATAGAGTGATAGATTGTGAGAATATTTAGAAAATGCTTTGATTGCTACTTGTTAAAGTCTCCCTTTGCATTAAAGTGCTAAAGAGTTCAAATGCCAAACACAAGATACATAAAGTAAATAGTTTAAGTCACCTTGATTGAGCAATCCTTCAGCCCTCATATAGATTGCACCGATCACAACACATCTTCCATTCTTCTCTTATCCTGGCCCTCCTTCTCCATGTGTACGGCCATGCCTTTTCACAATAAAATCTTCCCATTTCTTTGGAGGTCAGCTGAGTGGTCATTTCAGTTCCCATGGATATCACTCGGTGACAGCTACAGTCCATCAATTGTCAGTGAACCTCACTTTATGCCCTGTCCATCGCATTTTACAGTACCTGCTTTCAACGACGACGTCCTGCACTGTACTCTGCTGTCTGATCACTTCATTGGGGACTCGGTCACGTATTGAAATCCCCAGAATTCTTCTTTCCATCGCTCTCTCCGTGAAAGATTTGTTGCTTCTCTATCTTCATCAGCGCCCACGTTTCGTTGCCTTACAACACTGGTAGCTGTACTGTTGAGTTGAAGAGGTTGGCACGTGTTGCCTTGTTGATTTTTCCTTGGAGGACATCCTTGATAGAATTGAATGCAGGCCAACCAGCTCTGCAAAATCCTACCTCAATGCCTCAAAGTGGCGCAGCAGTGACTTTGGCTTGTCTCACAGTGATGATAGCAGAGTGTATTCTTCAGTAGGTCTAACCATGCTATTAAGGAGTCAGACTGCTAAATTTTGGAGGGGACAGCTGTCCTCCCTTTTTGAGGTTGAGTGCTAGCTAAGCTGAGGAGGTCAAGATGACACTGACAGCATAGCCAGTGGGTGGCTGAAGAAATGGCTAAAACAACATGAATAAATATGCCCCAGTTCCTTGCATGTCCCTCGATCCATTCGACGGATGTGGAGTTTGATTGACAAGAGGCTGCTAAGAATCTCAGGGACCAGAAAAAGGACTGCCCTCTCAGTGTTTAACTACAACCAGTGGTGAGCTGCAGCCGGTTCGCACCGGATCGGGCGAACCAGTTGTTAAATTTAGAAGCCCCCTTTAGAACCGGTTGTTCCTGGAGGGACAACTAGTTCCAAAAGGGCTTTTAAATTTAACTAAAACTCTAGCAGCTCTCTACCCTTCCCCCAGCCCCAGCTCACCTCACTCCGCCTCCTCATCTGAAGCTCCTCCGGCTTCTCCTCCCCCTCCCCAGCTTCCCGCGAATCAGCTGTTCGCGCGGGAAGCCTGGGAGGGCTGAGAAGAAGCAGCGCTTCCACCAGGTGAGCTGGGGCGGGGGTGCCAGCGGGAGGAGGGCTCCAGGCGGCGTGCCTCTCAGTGAGGTCCTGGCGAGACTCTGGGGTCGGGCGGCGCGGCTCCTGCCCCCAGGGTCCAGCTGCGACCTCGGCCGGGTGGCGTGGTTCCTGCCGCTGCTGCCGGGTCCGGGCAGGCGGGCGGCGCGGCTCCTGCCCAGTCCCCTGGGTCCGGGCGGGCGGGCGGCCCGGCTCCTGCCCAGTCCCCTGGGTCCAGCCCCCGGGTCCGGGCGGGCGGCCCGGCTCCTGCCCAGTCCCCTGGGTCCGGGCGGGCAGCCCAGCTCCTGCCCAGTCCCCGGGTCCGGCCCCTGGGTCCAGGCGGGCGGGTGGCGCGGCTTTTGCCCGGGTCCGGCCCCCGGGTCCGGGCGGGCGGCGCGGCTCCTGCCCAGTCCCCGGGTCCGGCCCCCAGGTCCGGGCGGGCAGCGCGGCTCCTGCCCAGTCCCCGGGTCTGGCCCCGACCTCAGCCGGGCGGCGCGGCTCCTGCCCGGCCCCGACCTTGGCCGGGTGGTTCTGGTCCCAGCCCCAGCCCAGCTGGGCCCCCACCTCCAGGTAGCATGGTAAGGGAGCAGGGAGGGGGTGTTGGAAGAGGGCAGGGGAGTTGGGGGGGTGGATTAGTGTCGGGGCAGTCAGAGGGCAGGGAACAGGGGGATTGAACGGGGGCAAGGGTCCCGGAGTGGCAGTCAGGAAGGAGCAGGGGTTGGATGGGCGGTGGGGGGCAGTTAGGGGTAGGGATTCCAGGGACAGTCAGGGGACAGAGAGAAGGGGTGGTGGGATGGTGCAGGGGTCCCTGGGTGCCATCAGGAATGAGAGAAGGGGTTGGATGGGGTGGCAAGGGGCAGTCAGAGGACAGGGAAGGGGGGTGGATAGGGCACGGGTCCCGGGGGGGGGGGCTGTCAAGGAACATGGGGGGGTTGGATGGGGCAGGAGTCCCCGGGGCATGACCCCTCATGGGGTGAGGAGGAGGGAACCAGTTGTTAGTATTTTGGCAGCTCACCACTGCCTACAACTGCAGGACACTGACGAGGGATGACTTGATTAATGATCTAATAGAGGAAAAGGCAAGGACAGCCTACAATGTCCTTGGTCTCTGCAAAACACAACAAACAAAGGAAATGGAAGTGAAGTGGAAAGACGGAAGGTGCAAAAGAGAAGACGCAAGAACTGTTGGAGAAATCAGTTTTATCATCATCAAGAAATGGTCTTCAAAAATCATCTCCTGCAAGTTCAAGTCATCACGCATCGGAATGCTGTACCTTCAACTGAACAAGAACAGCACCCTCAAGATTATCCAGATCTACACTCCCACAAGAACAAGTGAAGATGATGATGTGGAAGAATTCTATCAGGAGCTTGAGGAAACCCTCACTCAAAAATCCACATATACAATTCCGATGGGAGACTTCAAAGCCAAGGCCAGAAGACGGAAGGAAGGCGAAAAGTTCATTAGAAGGTATGGCATCAGCAAACGGAATTCACGAGAATGACTGACAACTCTGGCGGAGACAAACGAAATGTTCATTGGGAACAACTGGTTTAAGAAAAAGACCAAGAGAAGGTGGACCTGGATCATGCCCAATGCGAAGAACAAGAACGAGATCGACTAAATTCTGATTGATAAGTGGCACATCATACAAGACATCTCAGTTTTGCCATCAAATAGTTTGAGTAATCAAAAGTTAAAAGCAGTATAACACAATGCTTAAGTAGAAATAATAATGTGTACTTCTATAATTTCTGAAGAAATATTTATAAATTTTCTAGGGGGACTCACCAGATAGTGCTATTACACATAGTTTTTAATTTTTTTCTTAGCATGCAAGCACTGTTCAGCCTTTGAAGAAATGCAGCACTGTTATTTTTGTGAGACAGTTGCTTTTTGCAGGAGCTGTTGCAAGCAGCTGGAAAGTTTTCTCTCTGCCTTAATCTAACTAGAGTCAATCCTTGGGGATGAATTGTTCCCTAGAAACGAGGCACTGGTTTTCTGGCAGAGGGTGTTTTGAATGAGGGAACTGCCTGCATGTTGTACACCTCTGTACAAACTGCATTAAATAAGTACTCAGACTCCATGTCACTGATTTCTCCTCCAACACAAAACTGACTTGCAAGTCCTCAATATCTGCTACTTAGGGTTGCCAACTCTGTTTGGATCTATTTCCAGGAGGTTTCATCTCATGACATAATGGCATTAATGACTGACCTACTGTACTCTAAAACTCATTCACTACAGAGCCATCATTTTGCCTTCAGTGGAAATAATGAGTGTCATATGGATTATCATTTCCCATTTTAAGCATATTGCATAAGTAAATAATATTGCAAAATCTCCACTTGTAATGTGAATCTTATTTTTAAATAGTGAGATTGGGTTTAGGTTACTTTGCTTGTTAATGCATGTTTAAATATTTGTGTGTATGCTTGTATGTTTGTAGTTAATTCCATTATTTAAAAATATAGAAAATAAAATAGCATACCATTAGAAAAGGACAAATACAGCAAAAACTCAATTAGGCTTATTTAACAGAAAATGCTTGACAACACAAAATGCAGTCTGCTGTAAATTCATCGACTTTGCAAAGCCATTTTTTATAGTCAAGGATCTTTACAGTATTCATCCTTGCAACAACAATAGTACTTTTTCTTTTATATGATACCTTTAGAGCTGCTATGTTTTGCCATTTCTGTTCTCTTTTTTTGGAAAGTGCAAGGCAATTGCAGTATAGCATAGACCAGAGAAAAGACGAACATGCCTGTGTGGGCGCATATATCAGTTACGGTGCACAGACTTTACATTGTGACAAAGTTGCAGCCATACAAGGTAAAGAAATGCACTCACAGTGCAACTGTTGGACAAGCAAATGCACATTGCCATGGCATTTTAAACACCAGTTGGACTACTGTATAAATTGGACTCAACATTCAATATTCATTTTCAGAATGCCCTATGATTTATCTTCCAAGTTGGTCTCAGCACTCTCCTGGAGATTTATATTTAATTCCTGGAGACTCAAGGGCAATCCTGGAGGCTTGGCAACCCAGCTGCTATTGCCTTCAGAGGGGTGACATATCTATTAATCTTTCTATAATAAAAATGGGATAGATTGAGGCACAAAGGCTTGCCCAAAGTCACACAATGAATCAGTTACAGAGCAAAGGCAGAGTAAGGAATAGAAACCAGGAGATTTTCTAACAAACAGCTATAACAGAAGTATCTTATTCATGTCTGAGCCACTAACGCATACATCTTCTGATAAATCACTTTTTGGGAGAGAGATACAACTATGATTTATAATCACAGTTCCAGTAAATATGAAAGAGCTGCCAAATCTGCCTATCTAAATGGCAGTGATCTCATTTTTTAATCAGATGTTTTTAAAAAAAAATTAGATAGAAGTCTCCTTCTTTTTGCCTTGCTAATATGGCATACTAGCAAAATGTTCTATTTTGAACTCTGCTGGAAGAGCAAGCATTTCAGCGTCATATGTCTGACAGAATATAATTAATATCAGTGAGGAATTAAAGGAGATTTAGAGAAAAAAATATTGGACACATCTGGAATTAAATAACAATTTAGCCTCATTAAAATGGGCTATCACTTACTCCTAATTTTATTCTTGGTTGCAAAGGCCAGCATTTGTTTGAATAAAGATGAAAAAGTAGCTGTTAACATAGTGCAAATGAGAGTGCAAATTGGAAGGAACAATTATGTTAATGAGCATTTGAATGTTGTATAGTACCCAACTGCAAGGAAAAAAAAATCCCCTTGATATTATTAAAGAGCTAATGATTATTTGGCAAGGAAGTTAAGGTCCTTATTCTGCAAGCTGCCTTGCATGGGTGTAGGGTTGTTTGCAGGATTGGGGCCTACCTAAGAACATTTTTAAAATAGAATGTCATGCCCCCCTCTTCCCGCCCTGACAAAACCAGGGCATTTCTACAAATCAGTGTGACCTCTGAAAATCCTTTTCAAATCCCTGATATTAAACCAAAGAAGCTTGAGTCCCCAACTTTCCCACTACCCAAGTGCTTGGTCTTAAGAGAGAAGTTTTGTCCCCATGACAGTGAGTTAAACAGCAAAAGAAATTATTTCTTCTGGGACCTATCCCTTTAGAATGAAATACACATAAATGGGACAGGCAGCATTAAGATGAGCTATAAAGAGCTATACAAAGGGACCCTTTTGCCGTGCACAGCAGCAAACATTATTGGTCCTACAAGAACCAGGAACTATGCAACATGTTCTTGAGTGCCGTCTACTGACACCTTCTCTATTAACTGTTTTCATCTATTCAGATATAAAGCAGTCTCATAACCGGGAGCAGCTCAGTCATCTAGATTTCAGTGGTGCAAGACAAGGAAAGTGGCTATCAATAAAAGAAGTCTGAAAGATCAGTTTGCATATAATGGACTAAAAAGCTCACAAAGCTGGTGAAGGAAAAAAATGTATACAAATATTAAAAATTGCCTACGGCGATTTTTTTTATTATGTAACAGAGGAGCCCTAGGCACCTCTGTTACATAATAAAATTAAAACCAACTAAAACAAGAAAAGAAAAAAAAACAAGCCACCCCGTATCAGCCTCCATAAAACAAAGAAGGGGGAAATAAGGAGAGAAGGGCACAAGGAAAAATCAGTGATGAAATGTATATGAAAGAAATGAGGGAGAATGGGAGCGCCCATCAGTCAAAGTAGAGAAACAAGTCTGAAATACCTGATCTGTCTGGCTGTAACGAAGGGTGGCCAAAATACTTATTTGATACAGAGTGGGAAACTCAAACCCAATACAGGTCAATTTACATACACACCTCAGATACAGGTTTTGCTAAACTAGGAGTTTTTACACTGCTGGTCTATCAAAGGTTCAGCTCTGTGGGTGGAATGCTGTAACGTACGCTGGTGGGGAACCTGTAGTGTAAACAAAGGCCAACATTTGGAAAGGTCCCTCAGATTTGGGGTGTCTCAATTTAGGCACCCAAAAAATGAGGCACTGATGAAAATTTAGGTCATGATGTCTTAGGGTATGTCTACACTACCAGATTAGTTCGATTTAACTTAATTCGAATTTGTGGAATCGACCTTACAAAGTCGAATTTGTGTGTCCACACTAAGGACACTAATTCAACTTTGAGAGTCCACACTAACGGGGCAAGCGTCGACATTGGAAGCGGTGCACTGTGGGAAGCTATCCCACAGTTCCCGCAGTCCCCGCTGCCCATTTGAATTCTGGGATTTCCCCACAATGCATGCTGGGGGGAAAAATGTGTCGAGGGTGGTCTTGGGTAACTGTCATCATTCAACGTGCTTTCGGACGTCTCAAGGGGAGATGGAGGAGCTTACTGACTCGCTCGGATCTCAGCGAAACCAATATCTCCATTATTATTGCAGCTTGCTGTGTGCTCCACAATCTCTGTGAGAGCAAGGGGGAGACCTTTATGGAGGGATGGGAGGTTGAGGCAAATCGCCTGGCTGCTGATTACGCTCAGCCAGACAGCCGTGCAATTAGAAGAGCCCAGCGGGAAGCGCTGTGCATCCGGGAGACTTTGAAAGCTAGGTTCCTCAGGGAGCAGGGTAACCTGTGACTGTTCAGTTTCTTTACAGAGAAGCTGAACCTGCCCCTGCTTCAGTTACTGTTGACTTTCTTCTGCGGTTACATACCCCGTTCACCACGTTTCCCCCCTTCCAACACACGTTTAAAAATAAAGTTAATGGAACATTGTTAATTAACAACGTTTTCTTTATTAATGAATTCGCGTTAAAGGGTTGAAACAGGGACGCAGACTGTGGTGGGTAGAGGTGCAGTGATGTTAACACCGCTTCTACACTCGAGGAATGATAGGCTCCTGCTCCTAGAGCGGTCTGCAGTGCCGGACTGGTTGTTTCAACGGAGCCTGCCATCCCTCCTTTTCGGGACTCTGTGTGCGGGGGCTACGTGACCTTGTGGCGGGGGAGGACGGTTACAGATTCCTCTGCTGCGTGGCTCTGTGGTCCGGGACAAGGACCGCTGCATAAGTTCTGTAACCGCCCTCCCATGCCACAAAGTCACGTACCTCCCACCCACACAGAACATGGAAAACACCTCCCAGACCGACCAGGGCGCCTACTGACTGCACTGTGTGTGTGACCTGCTGTTGATCCTGCCCCCGTGTCTGTACCCTGGTAAAGGTGACTGTCCTATGCAATTAACAACCCCCTTTCCCCCCCCTTCACAGACAGTCTTCTGTAGAAAAACTTGACGGAAATAGTAATTAACAGCAAACTACTTTTAATAATCAACTACACACTTAGGGGATGAAACTGGGATTGGGGCTTCGGTGAGCCAGGAAGGGAAGGACTTCTCAACATTTAGGGAATGAGAGCCTTCTTGTATTTGTGCACTCTGCAGGGGTGCAGTGACAGTTTTCACGGCCCCTGTTGCCCTTCCTTCTTGTTACTTTGGGTGAGGGGGGGTTGGGATTTTGTGGCGGGGGAGAGCGGTTGCAGATACAGTGCAGGGGGGCTCTGTCCTCCTGCCTGCGGTCCTGCAGAACATCCACAAGGCGCCGGAGCGTGTCAAATTTTCCCTGGGCATTTCCTGTGTGGCTGGTCAGAACATCCAAGCTCGGACTGCTGTCCAGAGCGTCAACAGAGTGGTGCACTGTGGGATAGCTCCCGGAGCTACTAAGGTCGATTTCCGTCTACACATAGCCTAATTCGACATAGCCATGTCGAATTTAGCGCTACTCCCCTCGTCGGGGAGGAGTACAGAATTCGAACTAAAGAACCCTCTAGGTCGAACTAATTAGCTTTCTGGTGTGGACGGGTGCACGGTTAAGTCGAATTAACGCTGCTAAATTCGACATAAACTCCTAGTGTAGACCAGGCCTTAGAAGCCATTTAAGTTCATGTAGGGCACGTCTACAGTTGGAGCTGGATGTGTAAAATTCCATCTTAAGGAGATATTCTTATGCTAGCTCTCACTGAACTAGCACACTAAAAACAGAGCCTACCGTGGTGGTGTGAGCCACAGCAGGGGCTAGCCGTCCTCAGCACATCACCATTTGAAATGCTATATGTGTAATCAGGGTGGCTAGCCCCTCTCACCGCTCACACCATTGCAACTACACTCTATTTTTAGGGCACTAACTTGATCAGAGCTAGCACAGGTATGTCTCCATGAGCTGGAATTTACAGCTCCGGCTCAAAATGTAGTCGTACCCTCAGATCCTGACCAAAGTGGGATCAGAATCATACTAGCTACAGCCACATTGAAACACAGTTGTTGCAAATGTGGCCCCAGCATGGTATCCTGACCCTGTGGATGTGGAATTTTGTATGAGAACTATGTTATAACACTAGTTAAAAGACACATGTTTATGAACAGTAATCCCCAGACATAGGGTATAGCTACACTGCCATCATGGGGTGCATGGGAAGCTTATGTAGGCATACCTGAGCTAACTTTAATCTAAATTAGCTTAGGTCCCAGGGCAGCAATGCTGTGGCAGAACATGCTTCAACACAGGTGGTTAAAGCCTGCTTGGATCCCTGGGAAATTATTTGCATGGCTGAAACAAGCATTGCTGTAGCTTCAGTGCACTGGCACCCAAGCTAGCTAGATTAAAGCTGGCTTAGGTATGTCTACAGAAGCCATAATCACTCTCTGTGATTGCAGTGTAGACATATCTGGGTTCTATCTTCCAGTGTAGATGAACTGAACTGTATTTTACCCCTGTTTCAAGGTGTAGCAAAATTTGGATTAAAGTCTTGAAGAGAGAATAGGATAAAGCTAACAATGCCATGAGGAGGTAAGTCACACTGGGATATAAATCAGAAATCTAATTCAATACTCTAAGCCAGTGGTCCCCAACGTGGTGCCTGTGGGCATCAGGGTGCCCACTGGGGCATTTATGTGCACCCGCCTAGTGCCCAGCAGGGGAGAGAAGCCATGGCCCCGCGCCTGCCGGGGACAGAGAACTCAGGCTGCGAGCGTGGTGTTCTCTGTTCCCAGCAGGCGCGGGGCCCGCCTAGTGCCCAGCAGGGGAGACAAGCCGCGGCCCCGTGCCTGATGGGGACAGAGAACGCCAGGGCTCCAGGCTGCGGGCGCTGGTGTTCTCTGTCCCTGGCAGGCGTGGGGTCGCGGCTTAAGCTGGAGAGAACCCAAGGCCCCGTGCCTGCTGGGGACAGAGAACTCCGGGGCTGCAGGCTGCGGGCACCGGTGTTCTCTGTCCTCACAGCTTCTCTCCGGCTTCTCTCTGGATTCATATATTGTTATATTAAATATGATGTTTTTCATATTATTTAACGTACAAATACAAAATAAGCCTTGAAAAACTGTTGGCGCCTGCCACACTCTTCTGAAAACATGAATGTGCTACTGGCCACAAAAAGGTTGGGGACCACTGATCTAAGCTTTGTGCCCACCTACCCAGGCATTCTTTAGCATTGCTATCGAGTTCATTTTTATATGTAGTGTACAATTTTCTATTTCTGTCAAATTGCCAATAAAACTTTCTTGTTTTTGCAACAGCCTTAATTGGAAATGAATCTGATGGAGGGGACAGTCTCTGACGACTGCTTAGAGGAGAGAAACAGAACTCTGAGCTCCAGTAGGCAAACACGGGAGGAGCTAAAAGCTTGGGTTCAAGGTCTGAGGTTCAGAGAGTCGTCAGACGCCTTTCACAAATGGTGCAACAGCAGAAGTGGAAAAAGCTAGCGAGCCAATCAGCCTGCAAAGTACACACTACAGTCAGAGCAATGAGTTTGCCCTGTAGTTGAAAAGCTGCCCAGTGACATCACAGCTAAAGCTGTTGGGTTTTTTTAATTGAATGTGCTTATTTCTCTAAATGAAGAAACAAAGTGAAATCAACAAAGAAGCATGAGGAATCCATCAAGCCTGCCAGAATTCCTGAATATTTCATATTACAGCACCACGTGTGAACTAATTCTTCAGACCACCTAACTAGAGAGAGAAGTGAAGTGCTTTTGTTAGTTCAGGTAACAGAAACTCTAGAGCTAAAAAATCTTGTGCTGCTCCACTAACAAAATTCACTCAGGGTACTCATATTATTCATGTCTTACCTGCAGCAGGGTGGTCTTGTGTTGGCACATTGGCCTGCGTCATAAAGCCTGTAGGGATACTGTTTCAATACCTGCAACACACAGAAGCATTAGAGGGTGAAATTCTATATACACCTCTACCCCGATATAACATGAATTTGGATATAACATGAATTTGGATACAACGTGCTAAAGCAGTGCTCCGGGGGAAGGGGGTTGTGCACTTCAGCAGATCAAAGCAAGTTCGATATAACGCGGTTTCACCTATAATTCAGTAAGATTTTTTGGCTCCCGAGGACAGCATTATGTCGGGGTAGAGGTGTACCAAAATTGACAAGGTGTCTGGAGATGGCAAGCCAATTGCAGCAAGATGCACAATTAAAAGTGGTGATGCTTATACGAAATATATAAATGTATCTGGCATCAAATAAACTGTCTTTGAATTTTGGTGTTTTGGAAAGTGCAGTGTCATAGTGATGCTTTGATGGGTAAGCATGGCATAGATGCATGCTGTTCTAACTGTTCCATGCGCTCTATGCAGTGTTGTTGCACTGTTAGATATGAGAGAGACAAGGTGGGTGAAGTAATATCTTTCACTGGACCAACTTCTGTTGGTGAGAGACAAGCTTTTGAACGACACAGAGCTCTTCTTGAGGTCTGGGAAGTGTATCATTCTGAGTACATTTCCCAGACCTGAAGAAGACCTCTGTGTAAGCTCAAAAACTTGTCTCTCTCACCAGTAGAGGTTGGTCCAACAAAAGATATTACCTCATCCACCTTTCAGGTGGCAGAAGCTTCCTAACAGTCGGGAGGAGTGTGTGTGGGGGGTCACCGATGCCTGAGCTACGGCATCACTACCCCTCCATGCTGCCCCTTCCCCCCTGAGCTGCCCCTTCCCCCAAATCCCCACCCTTGTGCCTCCTCTTCCCCCGAGGCCCCACTCCTGCACCACCTCGTCTCCCCAAGACCCTGCCCCTCCACCCTGTTGCTCGTCCTTACAGCCAGTAAAAAGTGGGAGCGCCCCTCCCACCTTGTCTCTCCCATCTAGCTTTACCTTTACCTTTCCTGTTACTTACAATTCAGCTATGCTAAGAGTGAGGTGATTTTGTGAGGAGGACAAATATTCACAAGGAACCAAGCTAAGACCAGGACTCCCTTTACATTTGTGGGCTGAGACACATTGCTATGCAGAGGCAAAAAGCTTTTACATCTCACCAGTTCTACCCTCTTTCTGCCTCCTTTTTCCCTGCCCCTGTCATAGGTACCTCCTTTCTGTTCACAGGTATAGCTTTTCAAACCATTTGATCATTTTTCTAATGTGTACCTAAACCCTTCAGGTCAGTATAGTAGGATGGCTGGTTATGCTCTTTTATTGTACTTTATCTTCTTTATTCATGTCTTTTTTCTATATATTCTTTACCACTTCACATTATTTCTAGGTTTCTTTCACTGTTTTTTGTTGTTGTTGTGTTGCTTTTTGTCACAATGGTATATATCCTGAACTAATAATATCTTATTTGATTCCTTTCAGGTTATGTATTTCTATGTTAGAAGCAGTAAGCAATTAAAGACCTATGCTCTTCATCTTATGTCTTCATTCAAGTGCCTAATAAGACAAACAGAAGCCTAGCTAGAATAAAGAATTTAAAGAGATTAAGCCCTTCAAATGCCCTGTTGAGTGCATTTCTTCCTATCAATTATTTTACTTTGATCAAAAAATCTTGTACCCTGTGTCCATGTTTGACTCATCCTTTACAATTACTCTGTTTTTGTCAAACCTGAAAAGTGAGAGGGAAATTCTGGGTTTGTTTCCTGTTTTAAATACAGTATTTCCACAGATCTTGATGTTCGTTTGTTGCAATATTCTAGGGAAGGGAGAAAGTCAGGCTTTGTTAGTTTTGTTGACAAAAGGCAGCTTTCATCGACAAATCAGTGGAGGTGTACACACGATTATGCTCCTTCTGCTGACAAAATTCTCCTGCTTTGCTGGCAAAGTAAAACCACCTTGACGAGAGGCATAGAGCTTTTTGCGGTAAACTTAGATCGACAGAGTGTCAGTGTAGACACTGCGCTTGGTTGTAAATGGCCTCCAGGAGGTGTCCCACAGTGCCCATCCTGACCACTTAGTCCTCCCCCTTTAAAGGCCCGGGATTTTTTGAAATTCCACTTCCTGTTTGCGTGGCGTGGACTGCCCACATAGCATGTTCCCAGCTGACCATGGTGGCTACATGCAGAAAACACTCTCCCACTTGGAGCACACTTGAGTTGTTGGATCTGCTGGCTCTGGGGGAACAGGAGGTTGTGCAGTCCCAGCTCCGTTCCATCCATAGGAACTTCATTACCTATGGTCACATTTATTGTGGCATGTTGGATAATGGCTATGAACAGGACACACATCAGTGCCATGTGAATATAAAGGATCTGAGTCAGATTTACCAGAAGGCAGGGGAGTCAAACTGTCACTCTGGTGCTGCACCAAAGACCTGCCACTTCTATAAGGAGCTGAATGCCATCCTCAGCGGTGACCTCACCTCCACAGCCAAGTGCCTTGTGGATACTTCAGGGTCGCTGGAGACAGCAGACAGTGGAATCAACCCTGAGGACAAAGTGGCAGATAAGGAGGTTGAGTTGGAAGATAAGATGGGACAGGCAGCAGTGTCATCTGGTACCATGGTGAGTCAGGATCTCTTCTCAACCCAGGAGGGTTCAAGCCAGTACCAGCACTCCAGCTCTGGCACGCATGATGCAGGAGAGGGGGGCCCAGGTAAGTAATCTTTTTGAGTTGATGCTGGTTCCATAAGTAGAGCTGTCCTTTGTTTTGTTCTATGCTAGAAGTGGGTTAAGGGATAGAAGTGTACAAGACTAGCTGTGTTTGCATGTGCTTCACATTCCCCTGTGCAGCTATACAGTAGGGCGGAACAGTGTGTTAATGCACACCAAGATTTCACGAGAATCCTCTAGAGAAATCTCTACGAAACTTTCCTGGAGGTACTCACCAATCCTCTGCTGAAAGATCCTTGGAAGAGTTGCTTTGTTCCTTCCCTCATTATAGGAAACTTTCCCGCACCAATCAGAAATCACTTGTGCAGGCACCAAAGCAGCACACAGGCAGCAAACAAAATAGGGACCCAGTCTGAAGCCACATGCATGGAGGGATGCGCCCTTGCATCCTTGCTTACCCTCAGGAGTGAGATATCAGCTTCAAAGTCCCCTGTCTGTGGAAAATGGTGAGAATTTACAATTTTGCCCCTAGTCACTTGCAGTGATCCCTTTAGAAAACCACCAAGATCCTTTTCCCCATCTTGAGCACACACCCCAGGGTCAAACTCACATTTAGGGAATTGGCTGAGCTGTGTGCTTGCCAAGGGACAGTGAGAAAGAGGTGTATTTTACTATAATGATTCAATGCTGAGTGCACTAACAATCATTCATCTGTTTATTGTTTCTTGTGCTTCTGCAGATGTGGCCTTCAGGGGAACTCCCTACACACTGGCGGAGTGCCTCTGCCAGATAAGGAAGTGACAGAGGAGGAGCAAGGAGGACATGTTTCAAGAGGTGCTTCAATCTTCAGATGCCAAAAAACATGAACACAGGGTGTGGGGCGAGTTTGTAAATGAAAATCATAAAATAGTTATGCAGGAGAGGAAGGAGAGGCAGGAGCGAATTTTAGTGAGCCAGGAGCAGATGATAAAAGTGATGGAGGACCAAACAGAGAGGTTGAAGTCCCTAATTGCACTGCAGGCAGAACACATGCATGCTCATCCGCCCACACCCCGAAGCTTATACAGAACTGCTTTCCATGTCCTCCCCAAACTCCTCCCACACATTCCTTGCATCTTCCCAGCCTGTCACAGTACCCCCATTCACTCCTCCCCTTTTCACATTTTACAAAATGATAGCTCGAGTTACACGCAGCTATGAGAGTCTCCTTCAGAGACTGCCTTTTCCACCAAGCATTTTCTGTGTGTTCTTAATTTACATTTAATAAAAACATACTCTCTGAAAAATAATCAATCTTCATTTGTTGCCTACACATGGTGGTTGCTGCTGGAGTTAATACACAATGGCAACTGGAACATTTGCTGATTAGAGATCATGGTCAGGAAGCAATCATCAAAATTTTCATGTAAGGCGGCAAGTTAACAAAGCATGGCAGAGTGCTGTATAGAAAGACATTACTGGAGCTCATTCTCAAAATGGTGCCTCAAAGCTTCCCTGATTCAAATAGCTCCCCCCACCCCATTGTGCCCCTTTAATAGCCCAGGTATCTGGCTGCTCAAAATCAACTACCAGGCAATCTGCCTCAGCACTCCATCTGAGGCTGACACCTGACCCAAAGGACCAATAAGGAGACAAGATACTTTCAAATCTTGGGTGCGGGGAGGATTTTGTTTGTGCTCTTTGTTTTGGTGGTGTTTGCTCTTGGGACTAAGATGGACCGGACATCAACCCATGTTCTCCAAATCTTTCTGAACAAGTCTCTCGTATTTCAAACTTGTAAGTAACAGCCAGGCAAGGCCAGGGGCGGCGAGTTATATGGGCCCGTGGGGCCCAGGCCCCACCAATAATCCAGGAGCTGGGCTCAGCCCCACCAATGTTTGGGCCCCAGGCCCTGTGCTGGGGGTCCCCGTGTTGCAACACCCGGCGCTCTCACTCACCGCAGCGGCAGCTCCCGGGAGGGGCCTCAGGAGCGACTGGACTCCCAGCCCATTGGCTGGGAACCCCAGCCAATGGGAGCTGCCGGGGGCGGTGCCGGAGCTGCCTGGCCACGCCTCCACAGCAGGGAGGGGGAGCGAGCCACAGGCAGCGGCTGAGCCCTGGGCGTTGTGAGCAGCAGACAGACACAGCCTATGAGCTGTGGGCAGCCAGACACACACACACAGCCGGGGAGGGGGGGTTGGTGGGGACAAACACACACAGCCAGGGGGTTGTGGGACAGACACACACGGGGCGGGGGGACGGACAGACAGACAGACACAGCCTGTGAGCTGTGGGGGCAGCCAGACACACACACACAGCCGGGGAGGGGGGGTTGGTGGGGACAAACACACACAGCCAGGGGGTTGTGGGACAGACACACACAGCGGGGAGCAGACAGACAGACAGACACAGCCGGGGTGGGGGTGGGGGTTGGTGGGGAGAAACAGACACAGCCAGGGGGTTGGGGGTTGGGGGACAGACACACACAGCGGGGAGCAGACAGACAGGCAGACACAGCCGGGGATTGTGGGACAGACAGACACAAGGACACAGCCAGGGGGTTGTGGGACAGACAGACGGACACAGCCGGGGGAGATGTGGGGACAGACAGATGGAGTCGTGGGTGGGGAAAGGAGCAGCAATGGGCACCCCGGGGCTGGTATAAAATACACAGGATGGGGGGGGGCTTCCTGAGGGGACTATAGCAACACCCCCTGCAGAGCAGACCCAGGTTGCAGCTGGCTCCGCCCATCACAGCCCCCTGCCCCACCGAGACCCACACAACCCTCTGCCCCCTCGAGAGACTCCCAATGACCCCTGTGCCCCTGTCACTCCTCTCCAAAGAGCCCTCCCCTTTGTGCCAGCCCACTCCCCTCCCCTCCTCCAAAGCTCCCGACAATCTCCCCCTTTGCCTTCCGCCCCCCAGCCCAGCCCATTCCATTGGCCGGGAGGCTCCCAGTCTAGTAGCTAGCAGAGCCCATGGGAGCTGCACCTGAGGCAGGGTGCCTGCCTGCAGATGCAGACCTGCCTGGCTGTGCCTCCACAGCACAGGGAGGGGGAGCCACAGGTGAGCAAGCCGTGGTCATCATCATCATCACAGGCCCAGTAATTCTCTGGATATTTAATTTCACTGAGGCAAAATGTGTGCAATTTTATGGGTTGAATGATTGAATGACATAATACACACCTGCCTGCATTGTCCGTCACTAAGTCCAGTAATTTTGTCAAGTGTTTGTTGCACAACATGGTGGTGCCTACCCCTACCTTGTGCTTCAGGGGGTGATGGGGTCAGGGCAGCCTGTTATAGAACTACCTGATTAGTAATTGGATATGTTGGCTGGCATCTTTTTTAGTAATTGGATATGTTTGCTCCCCCTGATGTTAGAACCTGGCTACACCACTGGGGAGGGGAGCTTCCTAGACCTGTGCAGCTGGGGCTTAGGTGAATTTTGTGATACTGTGCCCCTTCCCAGCTACCACCCTGCAGTCCCCACTCCTGCACCATGCTGGGCAAGGGGCAGCCCCATCCCCAGTGAGGCTATGGTGAGGGGTGGCAGCAGGGGAGGCCATACGTGATGGCAACCTCCCCCCTCGGTACCCACCATAGGGGAGCCGAGTGGGCCTTCTGGACCTGAGAGGGACCCTAGGAGCATGTGCAGTGAACTGCGGGGGAGAGGAGGGGTCCCTCCCCTGGAGCTTGCTGCTGCCAGGGAGGGTGGAGGGGAGTCCTCTTTGGCCCTAGCCCTGGGGCAGCCTGTCTGCACCCCAAGTTCCTTATCCCCAGCCCTGCCCCAGAGTCCTCACCTGACCGGAAAAACACGCAACTTAAATTTGGTGGTCAGTTTAGAGTATCATAGAATATCAGGGTTGGAAGGGGCCTCAGGAGGTCATAAGGTCCAACCTCATGCTCAAAGCAGGACCAATTCCCAACTAAATCATCCCAGCCAGGGCTTTGTCAAGCCGGGCCTTAAAAACCTCTAAGGAAGGAGATTCCACCACCTCCCTAGGTAACCCATTCCAGTGTTTCACCACCCTCCTAGTGAAAAAGTTTCTCTTAATATCCAACTTAAACCTCCCCCACTGCAACTTGAGATCATTACTCCTTGTTCTGTCCTCTGCTACCACTGAGAACAGTCTAGATCCATCCTCTTTGTAACCCCCTATCAGGTAGTTGAAAGCAGCTATCAAATCCTCCCTTATTCTTCTCTTCTGCAGACTAAACCATCCCAGTTCCCTCAGCCTCTCCTCAGAAGTCATGTGCTCCAGCCCCCTAATCATTTTTGTTGCCCTCCACTGGATTTTCCAATTTTTCCACATCCTTCTTGCAATGTGGGGCCCAAAACTGCACGTAGTACTCTAGATGAGGCCTCACCAATGTTGAATAGAGGAGAATGATCATGTCCCTCGATCTGCTGGCAATGCCCCTACTTATACAGCCCAAAATGATGTTAGCCTTCTTGACAAAGGCCAGAGGAGGGAGTGTTAGTGCCTGTGTGGACTTCTGAGAAGTGCATGGGGTGGAAGGAGATGCTGGGATGCTCTGAAACCACTCCTTCAAAGCCAGTCAGGACTCTGGGGGAGCCTCCTCTCTGAGCAGACTGTCTCCAGGGCAAGAAGCTTACACCTTCCTGAGTCTGACCTCAGAGCATTCAGCATGCCCTTCCACACCATGCACTTTCCGCAGTGAGTCCGCCCAGGCGGGGTCCTGGGGCAGCCAG
Organism: Mauremys mutica; assembly: GCF_020497125.1. Taxonomy (NCBI): domain Eukaryota; kingdom Metazoa; phylum Chordata; order Testudines; family Geoemydidae; genus Mauremys; species Mauremys mutica. The sequence continues at coordinate 112,751,444 of NC_059073.1, forward strand.
AGGTCCCTGCACCCCAACTCGGCAGTCAGATGTGACTCTCAGCCAGACTGTAAAACAGAAGGTTTATTAGATGATGGGAACACAGTTTAAACAGAGCTTGTTGGTACAGAAAACAGAACCCCTCTGTCAGGTCCATCTTGCGGGGTGGGGAGCCCAGAACCAAGTTCTGAGTCTCTCCCCATTTCCCCAGCCAGCTCCAAACTGACACTCCCTCCTCTGGCCTCTGTGTCTCTTCCGGACAAGGAGGCCACCTGATCTCTTTGTCCCCAACACCTTCAGTTGGCATCTTGCAGGGGAAACTGAGGCACCCACACAATATTCAGAGAAAATATTAAGAACATTCCCACTTCATCACAACAGGTACAACAAAATATAATACTGTATATTGAAGTAGGCAAGTGCTGCTTCTGACTTTCCACTTTTAATTGACCCTTGTAATCTTGTGGCGCTGACGCGTTGTAGCTTCATTTTATATCGGCTTACAGGGCGGGAGCGGGGGGGCACCACCATTTTGGGCCCCACCAAAAATTATACAAACCTGCCGCCTATGGGCAAGGCGTATTAGTTTATCTTTGTTTTCTCAACTTGTGAATTTTACCTTTGCTAGAGGGAAGTTTATTCCTGTATTGTTGTAACTTTGAAACTAAGGCTAGAGGGGGTTCCTCTGGGCTCTTTGAATCTGATTACCCTGTAAAGTTATTTTCCATCCTGATTTTACAGAGATGATTTTTACATTTTCTTTTTAATAAAATCCTTCTTTTAAGAACCTGACTGATTTTTCCATTGTTCAAAGACCCAGCGGTTTGGGTCTTTGATCACTTTGTAAACAATTGGTTAGGATATTATTCTCAAGCCTCCCCAGGAAAGGGGGTGTAAGGGCTTGAGGGTATATTTTGGGGGAAGAAGAACTCCAAGTGGTCCTTTCCCTGGTTCTTGTTAAATCACTTGGTGATGGCAGCGTACTAGGTTTTAACCTAAGCTGGTAGAAATAAGCTAGGGGGCTTTCATGCGGGTCCCCACATCTGCACCCTAGAGTTCAGATTCAGATTCAGCCTAGTGTTGAAGTGCTCCTTGCTGCTGTCCAGGTTTCCTGTGTAAGGCTTCATGAGCCATGGGAGTAAGGGATATGCTGGGGCTCCCAGGATCTCTATAGGCATTTCAGCATCCCCCACTGGAATCTTCTGCTCTGAAAAGAAAGTCCCTGCTTGGAGCTTTCTGTACAGGCCAGTGTTCCTGAAGATACGTGCGTCATGCACCATCTCAGACTACCTCGCGTTGATGTCAGTGAAATGACCACAGTGATCCACAAGCGCCTGCAAAACCATAGAGAAATATCCCCTTTCTATTGATGTACTTCTTCACAAGATGGTCCGGGGCCAAAATTGGGATATGCGTGCCATCTATTGCCCGGCCACAGGTAGGGAATCCCAGTGCTGCAAAGCAATCCACTATTTCATGCATGTTTCTGAGAGTCACAGTCCTTCATAGCAGGAGGCAATTAATGGCCCTGCACACATGTGTTAACGCAGTCCCAATGGTGGACTTCCTGACCCCAAACTGATTTGTGACTGAACGGTAGCAGTCTGGAGTTGCCAACTTCCACACAGTGATTGTCATGCACTTTTCCACCAAGAGGGTAGCTCCCATTTTGGTGTCCTTCTGCCACAGGTCTGGGGCGAGCTCCCCACACACTTCCAGGAAGGTTGCTTTCCACATCTGAAAGTTCTGCAGCCAGACCTGCATAACAATGCAATCCCACCAATGAATGCTTGTTTCCTGAGCCCAATAGCAGCAGTCCACTGTTTGCAGCTACTTTGTGAATGTCAAAAGTAAACTGGTGGTGTTTCTTTCCCTGGCACAGAGCAGGCCAGGCAACTCTGATTCCTGTTCAGATTGGGTGCTTGTGATATACTTCATGAAGACATTGCGGCTAGTCATAATAGTGATCACAACAGTAGAGAGCAGTGTAGGATCCATCCTTTCAGACAGAGATGGCAGGCACACAGTAAACAGGAGCCATTAAAAAATGCTGTGGAATGCAGTTGGAAGTCCATGGAATGATGAGACAGAAAAACCTGCATCATGGGATGTTGAGCCCTCAGCCATGATGCAGTGTGATCCTTTGTGCCTTCCCACAACTCCAAGCTGCAGAAGGTGGCGAGTAGCAGAGTGGAATAGCTACCCATAGTTCACTGCTCTCACTACCGACGCTAAAGCACTAACTGTGGACGTGGTCTGCTGACAGAAGGAACGATGTGTGAACATGCACAAGTGATGTAATTGTAGCCATTTTTGATTATCAGCATAACTTGCTATAGTATAGACAAGACATTCGTTTCTCATCAGTTATGTCCATGTTGCAAGAAGAGTACAGACTTTTGAAGTGATGTGCAAAGCAAAAAGGTAGCCATGTTGCTGTGCCGTGTACAAAGCAGGATGTGTAGGACTTTCAGTTGAGAAATGGTCCCTGCCCTGAAGAGCCTGCAGTCTAAAAACACCCAAGAAGCAGCACAAGGGCAGAAAGGAGTAGAATGGATATTAGAATGATGCTTAGGCACACATCTTAGTCATTCCTTTTTTTGTGGTAATCAAATTGTCCCCAACTTCTGCTCAGCAAAGGTATTGGTAGTTTTACAATAATTTCCCTCAACATTAACTGTTACCCCAGCTTAATTTTTAAATATGCAAATTTGCAATGAGACTTCTGATATTTGTGATGTCTCAGTTTGGGATATTGTCACTAACCTGGGAAGTACCAAAAGAATTCCACAGAAGAATGTGAAAATAAATAAGTAAATAGGTTTTCCAAAAGCCAGTACATATTTATTTCTGTGCTGAATACTCTGTCTCACACAGACACATGCACAGCGTGGGGATATTCATAATAGAAATCTAGGTTTAATTTCAGTTTTGCTTTGCAGTTCATCTTTGACAGTCATTAGATGTCAACACAAGAATCATTTTTAAAGCTGAAGCAGTACAAATGCTTCACAAGCAGAACATAAGCCCCACATTAGGCTCATTGGGAAGAAACCGTGGAATCAGTTGTGCAATTTTATGAAAGGGCAAGTCAGGCTACTTTCAAAGTTTACATGAAGTTGTCAAGGAAGTAAACAAAAGAAAAGAGGGTTGATAACATTCTCTTCAGATGTGCTTTCTCAGCAAAACTATGGGAGATGTCCTTATTTACTTATTTGACTTAAAATATTTATACTTTTTCACAAGCAATTTAGCAGCAGATGAGATTCCCTCCTTAACGCTCACACAAGTCAGGCAGGTTTTAGCTTTATTTCCAGATGACAGGCTTGGTCTGGCCAGGGGACAAGGCAGAAGTAATGCAACATTGTTATTGTTACTAAATTGTCCTAAGGAAAGTTTGAGTAGGCTTGTCTTTAAAGTATTCATTTCTAATAACTTGGCAACAAATCTTATTTCTGTCCTTGACTGCCTGCTCCCCCTGCTTCCTCTCACCCTCACTTGTTACAGGCTCCCTGTTGATTTACAACAGAACTTTGACATTTGATCTGTTACTTAATAAGGGCTTAGGCCATTGCTTGTCTAAGAAAAAGGGGAATACAATTATGTGGACTAAAATGATATAGCTCTGTTAGAGTGGAGACAGCAGAAACGGATTTCAAAGTCCAAAGAGAAAAATGACACCATCAGAAGGCTCTTTGTATTCCACTGGTATAAATCTCCTTTCTGTGGTTCCTTACACCAGTTCTAATTATTGAAAGCCCATATATCATATGAACTTCAAATAATTAGAATTAAAGCAAAGAAATACAGACGAGGTGAGGAAGAAAAGGAGGGGCTTATCACAATAATACAACAGGAGCACATGCTGCAGGTCATTCTGCTGACCCTTTTGAAGCAGAGTGCCTGTATTAAGTTATCTTTTGTGTTGCTATATCTGCCCTACATAAATCCTATAGTTCAAATCCTTTAACTTTATCATTTGTACTACAATAGCAGCCAGGTTCTTAAACAGTGAATTGAAAATGTGAAGTTTAAAAAAAAAATACACTCAAGAAAGGGAATCCAAAATTAAATAAACAATTCTCCCCATCAGACTTGTGATTACTCCCTGAGGCTCCAATTCAGAAAATCCCTATTCAGGGAGTGTGTTTAACATTAAGCATGAATTTAAGCAGTGGTGTAGTGGTTAAAAAAAAAATGTGGATAAGCTAACCTAAACTCTATATTCCCCAAATGAGAAGTGGATAAACTCCATTTACCCATGTTTGCCCTCGACTAGACTACTATGTTTAAGTTTCAATGAAGTCAATGGGACTAAATATGAGCTTAAGCCAGGGGAGGGCAAACTACTCCCCATAGGCCAGATCCAGCCTGTCAGGGCTTTCAATCCGGCCCATGGGATTGCCAGCCCCATGGCACAGCGGGGCTAAGGCAGGCTCCCTGTCTATCCTGGCCCCACGCTAGTGCCGGCCACTTCTGGGAGCACGTCCCTGTGGCTCCTGGGGCAGGGGGGGAGGGGGGCAGAAGGCTCTATTCACTGCCCTTGCCTGGAGGAACTGCCTCCCGCAGCTTCCATTGGCTGGGAATGGAGACCAAAACCAGGTGGGGAAATTGTATGCAGGACCATGACTATAGGGCTGGGGCAGGGGGTTGGGGTGCAGGAGGGGGTGCGGTGTGCAGGAAGGGGCTCAGGGCAAGGGTTGGGGTGCCGGAGGGGTGCAGCAGGGGGTTAGGGGGCTCAGGGCAGAGGGTTGGGGTGCAGGAGGGGTGCAGCAGGGTGCTCAAGGCAGGGGGTTAGGGAACTCATGGCACATGATTGGGGTGCAGGAGGGGTTCAGGGTGCGGGCTCCAGCCCGGCGCCATTTACCTCAAGCGGCTCCAGGGTGGCAGCGGCATGCAACAGGGCTAAGGCAGGCTCCCTGCCTGCCCTGGCCCCGCACTGCTCCCAGAAGTGGCCAGCATGTCTGGCAGTGGCTCCTGGGGGTGGGGTGGTGCAGGTGGCTCTGCCGCACCCTGCCCTCACCTGTGGGTACTACCCGCGAAGCTCCCATTGGCCGCGGTTCACTGTTCCCGGCCAATGGGAGCTGCGGGGGACAGTGCCTCCAGGCGAGGGCAGCGCATGGAGCCCTCTGACCTCCCCCTCCCAGGGGCCACAGGGATATGGTGCTGGCGGCTTCTGGGAGCAGCGCGGGGCCAGGGCAAGCAGGGAGCCTGCCTTAGCCCCGCTGCACCATGGGGCTGGCAATCCCGCAGGCCGGATTGAAAGCCCTGACTGGACAGATCTGGCCTGTGGGCCATAGTTTGCCCTCCCCAGCTGTAGATACTACCTATGTTGTCTCCCAGCAGCCTAGGTAATCCATCTCCTTGTGAGCCATTACTGAGGTCAGCCGAAGAATTTTTTCAAACAAACCTTGCTTTGTTTATACAGAGGGTTAGGTCGAGAAAGCTATGTCTCTCAGGGGGTGGATTTTTCACACCCCTGAGAGAGGTAGCTATGCCGATGTAAATTCCCAGTGTAGCTCAACCCTCAGTGAAAACCTCTCCTTATTGTGCAGTAGCGGTAAGAAAGAAAGAAAAAAAAAAGTTCAGTTGGGTAAGGAATGGTATGATGAAGAATATAGAAAAATACTGTAGCTCTATTATATAAATCAATGATATGCCCTCACCTAGTTTTGGTCTCCGTATCTGATGAATGGTCATAGCAGAGCCCCAGGCTGTACATTTCATGCAGGCTCTCCCAGCACTTTGACCTCCCATTCCTAAGGTTCCCAGGCTCACTACTTTTCCCCCAACTTCTCCCCCACTTAGGCTTCTGCTTCCATCCCTCTGTCCTCAGCTTCTCCTCCACCCCACTGAGCTCTCTTTTCTCCTTTCCATCCTAGCACCATGAAATGACCTGTGAGCTAAAAATAATACTATGTAATACTTCATATATAGACATGTCTGGACAAGACCTTGCAGGAGACACTGTGGTCTTGCATCTGTGGATTAAAAGGATCATATTTTATAAAAAGTGTCTAATGACTTACTTCAACAGCAAGCCTTCACATCTACACTCATAATTAAATGACTAATGTTCCCCCTTAATCTACCTTGGTCCCAACAAAAGAAACAAAGGAAATCACAGCTCTTCAGCTACAAAATAGCTTGTTAAAGCAAAGCAAAGAGTTGTGCAATTAAACCCACAAAACCTGGAATTTCACAGTTATGTCTAACACTCCTGGTTGACAAGGGCAGGCTTTAAATCGCACTTCTGTTTATTGGCACAGCAGTCTCAGTTAAAGTCAGGGTGTCACACCAGATTTAAGCCATAACTGTCTATTTCCTTGTTTTTGTGAGCTGAAAGTCGGCTCCTCATTGTGATTTAAATTGGTCCATTGGGTACTTTGGGATGCGAGTTCCATTAAGCTGTGAAACAAAGAATATGATTGCTTTCAAGCACAAATACCTGCATATTTCCCTATTATTGTAAGTTTTATGGAATTTTGCAGCGTAATTCCAGCAAGTCCAGCAAACAAAACAAAATATTTCTTAAAGTGAATGCAGTGCTAGTCTAGGCCAGAGCTGACTTAATTTTTTTTTCCCCAGGGAGTGGAGAAGCAGGGACCTTCTAGCACCACGATTCTCCAAGTCCTTGATTCACTATGGTTTAGCATATGCCTAAATTCAAGCACAAGTAGTCCCACTTAAGTAAAGGTCACATAAAAGTGTAATTCGGTAGAGTCCAGAGAGAGGGCATCTTCAGGCCCTGATTGATGAACATTCCTATGCATGTCACTGTGCCTCATTCTAGTGAAGTCAACCTGCATATGTGTTCGCTGCAGAGTCAACTTGAGTTATTTAGGCCAGGTCTACACTATAAACTTACATCGGTATATCGACATCGCTCAGGGGTATGATAAATCCACACCCCTGAGCGATGTAGTTATACTAACATAACCTCATATAGATAATAATGCTATGTCGATGGGAGGGCTTCTCCTGTCGACACAGCTACTGCCTCTCGCAGAGGGACCTAACAGAAAGTACTTACGCCCTCCTGTGGCCACAGGTAGTGTCTTCACTGAAGTGCTACAGCAGCGCAGTTGCACTGGTAAAGTGGTTAAGTGTAGACCTGCCTTTACATTCAAGTTGCTCCTCTCAAGTTAGCCTAGCTCATGTGAGAGAGGCCAAACTGTCAAATAACTCTCAAGCTACTGTGTTTACACTGCAGCTGCACTCACTTGTGAGTGGTGCTAAGACTCCTGGGGGCATATCCCATGGTTCTTTGCACTGCAGTCAGTTGAGACACACTATGAATTCTTTCCCAATACATTTTGGAAGAACTTACCTGTCCATTCACTCTTAACTGGCCAGCAGTATCCCTGATGCTTTCTGTGGGCATCCTCCTGGTTAGGCAGTCTAAACAGCAAATGGATCCTCTTCAGATAGCCGAGGAAACCTGCCATATAATGAGGGACAGGGTAGCATACAAATTTAGTAGTGGGATATACTCCCCAGTGCTTGTCTAAGTAATAAATTCCATGCATTAAGTGGGTTCTCTGAAGTAGCAGACAGGGCCGCCTGGGGGGGCGGGGGGGGGGAAGTGAGGCAATTTGTCCCAGGCCCCAACGAGAGTTTTTTGGGGCCCCTGGAGCGGGGTCCTTCGCTCGCTCCGAGGGCCCCGGAAAACTCTCGCGGAGCCCGGGCCCCCGGAGCTTCTTCTGCTCCCAGTCTTCACCGGGAGGGTCCTTCCGCTCTGAGGCTGAAGGACCCCCCCACCGCCGAATTACCGCCGAAGCGGGACCCACCGCCAAAGTGCAGCCGGGTTTTCGGCGGTAATTCGGCGGCGGGGGGCCCTTCCGTTCTGGGACCTGCCGCCGAAGTGCCCCGAAGGCCCACGGCGGGGACTCCCCGCTGCCAAATTACTGCCGAAGACCCGGCGGCCGGTCTCACTTTGGTGGTAATTCGGCGGAGGGGGGCCCCCGCTGCAGGTCTTCAGGGCACTTTGGCGGCGGGTCCCGGAGTGGAAGGACCCCCCGCCGCCGAATTACCGCCAAAGCAGGGAGCCCCCACTGCCGAAGACCCTAGGCCCCCGGAATCCTCTGGGCGGCCCTGGTAGCAGATACTTCACAGGCAAAATGATATTTCAACACCCGTAATTCTTGCACTAAATGATATGGAACAAAATTTTAAACTTTATCACATAGGTGAGGGTGCCTATTTACATATTTGAGTGCTCAGATTGGCATTTAGGTGCTTAAAGTGGGCATTTGAGTGCCTAAATGCCTATTTGAGCATTCAGATTTAGAACAGGGTGCCTTACTTTAGGCAATCAAGGCTGAAAACTGGACTGAGAAATGACATAGGTGTGTATAATTTAGAGTACAGGTTTATTAGCAATATTTCTGTTGCTTAACAAATTGCTTTACAATTGAAAACTAGGCAGTGACCAAGATTTTAAAGGTGGAAGAAAACTGTGATGATGCAGGAAGATTTTCTTGATAAGATGAGCCACTAGGTGATAATTTACATAATAAAACTGTGGATTGAAAATTTGCATGCTGTGTTTTAATTTTCTTTCTTTGGAATGCCTAATATTTATCTGTACCTTTGGGCTGATGCATAAAGCTAACTAGGGGCTTCCTAAAGTGATCATCAGCTCTGAGGAGACAGGTGGCCTTTGGCTAGATCTTATAAACATGAATGACAAAAGGAAGATGAAAGAGCAAAAAGGGGCAAAGAAAGACGGATACAGAAACAGAATAAGAGAAAGAAGCAGACTGGGAATGGGACAGCAAGGGAAGCTAAGGCAGAGGTGAGGAGTAGTGAGTGAAAGCAATACTGCAAGTCGAGAAGTAGAAAGGTATAAAGAAGGGAAAGAAGCAACTGTGGGGTCTGTGGAGATAAAAATATTGGCAAAAAGAGGGAAGTAGGGGAGGGGAAAGGAAGATAGCAGAGAAAAGATGGGGAAGATGGAATAGAGGAGGAAGACCACTTGGGAGGAGTAAGGAGCTAATTATCCCCTCATAAATTCATAGCAATATAAAATACCAATATTTCAGTCAACAAGCTTGTCCCAAGTGTTTTCACAAGTAGAAGCCCTCAGAGATAGAGAGAAGAAAACAGGAGAGGAAATAACATGGCTGTGTGTTTCAGGTCTGGTTCCCTGTATTTCAAAGTTGATTGATTTACGTATCTAGACTTAGATATAACATAGAACAATGGCTTTTCTGTGCACCAGGTATCCTTGCCACTGATGAAAGGATTTACTGCAGACAGAGAGGTTGATCGCTCTACATATGGCAAATGGGTCATTTAGATTCCTTACATTATATTTATCTACAGCAGCTGAAGAAAACAAATCTCGCATGTTTGCTGGAATTTTCTTTATCATTTCTCAACATTTCTCTGTAAAACAGCTCTAAAGCCTACCTTTTCCCCATGTTCTCCATATTTATGCCCCATCTGCGAATCAATGAGTTATCACAAAATGCTATGTTATGCAGTAGTTATTTGGGCCAGTAATTTTACTCATTCTCTGGATGACTAGTTGGTTCTAACAGAAACAACTAATTCCCATTAATATTGGCGAGATGTTTGTGTGAAATTGCGTGACAGTCACGCACAATGCTGCCATAAGTGATATCGACTGTTTCAGGATGTTTTTGTTCATCTAGCAAGCTACCTAGCCAATTTTTCTATCACCAATGGTATTTAAATAGTGCCAATTGCTGTAGTATCCAAATACTGTGATACAACAGACTTCATTTAGCATAACATGCGTAAATGCACCTCAGTTTAATGCACACTTATGCTATGTCAACAGTGTTGACAAAAAGGAGTGGATGTGTCCCCCCAAAGAGGGAAATTGGAGTTTCTCTCAATCCTCCAAAATAGTGAAGTAAATCTTTTAGACCTATACTCTCCAAAACCACAGGAATATCCTTGTGATAGGGAAAAAGCAATAAGGAATCTCTGTAGCTTTCAAATCATGAAGAGCCAGTCAGTCTATCTCCATGAGATGGAGATGTGGCAACGTGAAGGGAAGAGCTAGAGGTGGGTCATGGGGTTATGAACCACTAATAATTGTAGAGCCTGAGTAGCTACAGCACTTTTGCTCCCAACTTTGTGGGGTTTCTGTGTAGCCATGAGGGGGGATATGCACAGCTACCATTAGCAGCACTCACCTCCTCACTTTTTAGTAGGTTCAGTCAGTCATTCAAAAGGGGAGCAAACCAAGCAAAATGGCTGTTTCCTGCCTCTGCCTCTCCTTTCCACCTTCTTCCAGAATCATGGAGCTCCAAATCATATAGTAAGTGCATGAAAGGACTAACAGATTGTCAGAGAGGGGTGAACATGCCACACACACCGGCTCTGCTTCTCCCTTCTTTCCAAACAGTCAGGGGCCTTTCTGCCCTGGTTTACTCTCTTTCGATGTCCTCCAGGCCTCATGTATGGCGAGAGACCTAGCTTAAGCATTCAATAGGAGTCAATGGCCAGAGAGATACTGTAGGTACTCCTCATCGACTACTTCTGATCAATGACAGAAGCAGTGCTGCCAATTCTCATGATTTTGTCATGACTCGCGTGATAATTATTGTTTTCCTTAAAGCCCCAGCTCCTGGAGTCAGACAGATATGTGATGATTTCAGCCTTCATTCTTAAAGAAAAAATAAGGTTCTAGCCCTCGTGGCTGTGGAGAAAACTTCCAAATATGACCCCAGTGCACCCTAAAGTCTCAAAAAGCAGAAGGCAAATAAAAAGAACACCACATCTATTATTTTTACATAATCTCATGATTTTAAAGCTAATCTCAAGATTTCTGGTGAGCCTGACTCGTGATTTTTGAACATCTGGGATGGGCAATACTGCAGAAGTGACCACGCAAAGGGCAGGATGATACGTCAGCCTTTACCTGCCTGCTGAGCTCGTGCAGCTCCTCAGAACATCCAATTCACTAAGCTATACTTCAAGGACACACAGTGGTACCAGACACAATGAGTTCCAGCAGCAGTACTTCCAGGAGTATTTATGTGAACATCACAATATGGCAGATATGCAATACCTCAGTGGTGTCTCAGACTAGCACAGGGGTCAGCAACCTCTCAGAAGTGCTGTGCTGAGTCTTCATTTATTCACTCTAATTTAAGGTTTTGCGTGCCAGTAATACATTTTAATGTTTTTAGAAGGTCTCTTTCTATAAGTCTATAATATATAACTAAACTATTGTTGTATGTAAAGTAAATAAGGTTTTTAAAATGTTTAAGAAGCTTCATTTCAAACTAAATTAAAATGCAGAGCCCACCAGACCAGTGGCCAGGACCCGGGCAGTGTGAGTGCCACTGAAAATCAGCTCGTGTGCCGCCTTCGGCACACGTGCCATAGGTTGCCTACCCCTGGACTAGCAGATACCTAATGGGTGCAAGCATTTCTCTAATTTTAGCCCATCCATGCCACCACAGTCAATATGGTGCCAGCATTTCCTTTGTAATGGTCCCTGTTTGCAGGAATTTCTAATTTGGTTATGAAAAAAGAAATCTCACTTGGCTGCAATGTGCAATACAGCAAAGTCACAGCAACAGAACTGACATTATTACAAAAATTGGTTTGGTAATTTTTTAAAGGTATACAGTGGAAGTCAGTTTACAGCATCCATATGTGCCCGTAGAGTTCAAACCACATTTGATTTAAACAGCTATATCTGATAATAATAGTCCATATTATAAAGGATAATATAATTTCTGTGCACCATGATGAAAATGTACTCAAAAACATAACCAAGTGTGCACAGTTTTCATGTGTGGGTACTTAAAGTTAGGTGAAACTGATTTAGCGAGTAGACTTGTAAATGGGCCCTGAAGCACCTGAATATCTACTTACACATCTAAACATGATTTTAGGATTCCAACTCTGGGCTCCCAGCTTTGAAAATTGATCTTTCCCACTTAGTTGAGAACTAGAAAGCAATGTGTTAATGCATTCACCTTTCTATTCTAAAGATCTGGGTTGAATTCTGACCTTGGTCACACACAGAAAGAGATGAACGGCCTTATCCTACTTTCTTGTGGCCAACAACCTCCTTTTAGAACAAGTGGAAGCTTTCACAAGAGAGAGATTTACAGCCATCAGAAGGGAGTTGCAGGTTAGGAATGAGGTGCGTTGACAGCTGTGCAGGGGAAGCATGCATAAACCCTGATACCAACCAGTACTATTAGTCTTTCACTTTCATCAGCTCTCAAATTTGCACAAAAATAATAGAAATTAGTGGAAAAACAAATCAGGCCCATCCAACTCATCTCCCATGTAAAATCTTCACCAGAAAACTGTGAAATATCGGAGTAATTTTTTTTCATTGAATCAAGACTAACACTTATATCTTTATATTGATTGTCTCCTGCATCCTCAGGTCCTTCTATGAAGGGCACTTTATAAATGTAAATTTGATTGATGAACTGATACATTTATATTCATGAGCTAAGCAGGTTAGTGTTCGTTTACACTCCAATTTTGTCAATAATAATCAGTAAGAGGAGGGATTAATCAGAAACAGGCAAATAGCTGCAGCCTTATGATCTAATCATATAAATGCTGTCCACTAACCCAGACAATGTGGAAAACATACTTTTAGACTCACAGCTGTAAAGTTTTTTCAAGTCCACAGTTAGAATTTTGGTGATGTGTCCTGTGCACACATTCTTCACCTAGAATTTGCCACACACCTCTTTAAATAAAGCAGCATACATGGCAATAAAGGTATTAGTTTATAGGAGGACAATGGAATTATAAAATTTGCTTCGACCTTGGTGATTTGAACAAAAAAAATGGGCTCTGTGCAACAATAGCCCCAATATTGCAAAACAGCAGAGATTTTCTCATACCATGGACGGACAACAGACATTCTTACAGTAGACAAAAATAAATTCAGAGAACAAACCGTAATGAATCAGGGCAGATCTACACTGCAGATACTACAGTGGCACAGCTATGGCACTGCAGCTATGCCCTTGTAGCCCCATAGTGCAAACACTAGCTAGAGTGACAGAAGGGGGTTTTCTATCACTATAGTTAATCCACCTCCTCGAGAGTGGTAGCTAGGGCAATGGAAGAATTCTTCAGTCGCTCTTAGGTCAGCTTAACTACATCTCTCAGAGGTGTGAATTTTTCATGATGTAGTTCAACTTAAGTTTTAGGCATAGACCAGGCCTCAGTGATTACACTGAGTTAGATTCTCTGAGTAGGGTTTGCACAGAAAGAACAACAGATTGAACAGTTTCATTTATTTCACACTCAAACCCAGGGCCGGTGCAACCATTTAGGCAACCTAGGCGGTCGCCTAGGGTGCTAGGATTTGGGGGGGCACCATTTTCTTCAGCAGCGACCGCGGCAGCCGGATCTTCGGCCGCCCCAGTCGCTGCCGGCATTTAGGCGGAGGGAGCTGGGGCAGGAGAGTGCAGGGAGGGCCACCTGCAGCAAGAAAGGGAGGGCAGCACACAGGGGAACTCCCCGCCCCAGCTCACCCCTGCCCCACCTCCTCCCGAGCACGCTGTGGCTGCTTCACTTCTCCCGCCTCCCAGGCTTGCGGCGCCAAAACTGATTGGCGCCGCAAGCCTGGGAGGCGGGAGAAGTGAAGCAGCCATGGCGTGCTCGGGGTGCTTGTGCTCGTAGCAGGGGTGAGCTGGGGTGAGGTGGGTGCTTCAGGGCGGAGGGTGGGGGTGGGGAGCTGCCACAAGGGGGGCACCTCAGGGCTGAGGAGGGGAGCTGCTGGGGTGGGGCGTGGAGGAGGGGAGGGTGCAAGGTGGAAGTTTCACCTAGGGCGTGAAACATCCTTGCACCCGCCCTGCTCAAACCACAATGATCAGGGCTTTGGGGATGACAAGTATCACAGTGGCTGGATCTACCCTAAACTTTGCTGGGAAACTTTCCACAAGGCATGGCCATTAGTGCTGCTCCACTGGTGATACCAACCTTAAGAGCATAGTGTTGGCAAGCGTACTGATGTTTTCACCACCTCATTGTCCAGCCTTGCTAAGAACAACTCTAAAGAACACGGCGACCATTAGATTTATAGTTGCCAGAATCCTTTCTATTACTGAATATTTATATTGTGGTTGTTTATAGAAATACTAGTGCTCCCAATCGTGGCTATCACTGGTAGTAGTGCAACAGTGGGAGAGCTCTCAGATAAGACTAATCTAGGCAAAGTTATTGGAGCATTGTAAATTACAATACAGTTGTCAGGCAGTTCAGTCTCCTCAGCACAGATGTTTATCCATCCAATACATTTATTTTCAAAATTAATTTGGGGCCTAATTCTACACCTGACTTCAGTCAGTGGCAGTGGGATTGGCCCCTGCATTTTAAAAATAGTTTTAACACTGTTCTTGCTCAAGGTAAGACTTTGATCACTGCAGGCCTCTCACCAGGGAGATTTAATCAAGTTCTTGCCGTCTGAAACCAGCAGACTGATTCCTAAACTAAGCCCCCCTCCAAAGAACGGACATTTACTTTCTGCTTTGGTTTAGCCAGTTTCTTTTAGTTGCAAAGAAATATTACAACCATGGTACTAGCATTGCAAAGAGAACTGTGAGTTCATTTTGTGATGCTTCCTGACTGAGTTGCTACACTCAACAGTAGCCTCTGAGCAAAAGGCAAAAATGGCAATGCCCTGTTTTCGCTGGTGCTCCCAGAGTTCCTACCACCCATAGAGATGGACCAGAGGTAGTGAAATGAAGGGAAAGTTAAAAACAGTTCTAGTGCAGACACAGCCTAAGTGACCTCAGCAAGCACTGTCTGTGACTAGATCATCCTCATACAGTGGCAGCTGTTTTGAACTGTTATATGCTGTTAAGGCAGACATAATTTTCCAGCAACGCTCCTGCTAAATGAGTGGCTACATACTACATTAGCATTCCCAGATGCCCTGTCTTAGCTCAAGAAGCCTGGGGGTAAAAAGACAAGAAGCTCTGGGATGCTCTTATGTTTCTGAGAACCACAGTGCAAATCACCCTAATTGTTTGTTAGATGAACAATGATCACTCTAACCTCCTAATTAACATTGTTAAAATTCGTTAACAAAGGAATTTTAGCAATATCTTAATTAGGAGGGATTTCTAATTTGTGATGTAGAGTATGTTAGACAAACAAGGCACCATTCTCCCTTTGTTTTTCAGCTCTGCAGCAGGAGAGATTACATGATATGACACAACATATTTTGCATTTGCCATTTATCATTCTATATCCTTTACACACTTGTGCTGTATAATTAGTGCCTTGGCTAATTTTACCTGTTATTGTTTGCCCTGTAATTTGGAGAGAAAAGGCAGTGTTGATGCTATGTGATTTAGTCTGGGGCAACCAGCTGGCTCTTTGCCACAGGACTGCTGCATACATGTGACTGCAATGAAGTACGTTCACTGCAGAATAAAGAAAACCATTCAGTGCCTTAAAGTAGTTAATTATATGCTATGAGATTAGCAGCTTTCTTCAATTTTTTTTTCTAAATACAATACATGGGCATGTAACCCTTTCAGGGCTCTGTTCTACTTCAAAGCCATTGTACATCACTGGAAAAAATCCACCCTCCCATTATCTATTACTTAATTATTAAAAAGTGTCTACTCTGTTTTTATAAATTATCTATGCATTGGAGTTGTTGGTATATGAGAGAGAGACACAGATCTGGGAAGGCTACAAAGCCAACTCTTCCAGACTGGAGAAAAAAAATCAAGAGTCTAAAGGGACCTAAAATATATAGTCTACAAGACTGTCATTTAAAAAAATTGTTATTGAGATTTTCATTATGAACGGTCTTTCAAAGTAATACAGTGAAATCAGCACACTTGTCATTGTTGGCATTCTGCCTGGCAGAAGATTCCAAGCAATTTACACAGCCCTTGAATAGAGCATATTTATGTCATATTGCAAAAGCATGTTTACTAGACAGTAACATGAGATACTGACTACAAAGAACTGTACTGACCTAATTGTTTTGGCGGAACTGACCTCTGTGCAATGATGGTTCCACATCAGGTCACATGCCTTGATTGTAATGAAATATGCCATACTCCAGTTTAGGCTCTGCTTATTTTATGTATACGACTTTAAAGATTACCTGCTTTGGTCCACTCAGCATAAAACTGGTCAAAGATCACATTCAAAGTCCTATATTGAGATTGCCCTACTCTGGATGATGAATGACCTGCTCCTTTCCTCTGATTACAGGACCCTTGCAGACCTTTTCATCATATCACCACCTTGGGGCAGCTTTTAGTGCTGATCATTTTATTCTTCTATAGAATCCCAAGTGTCTTTTCAATACTCTCTTCTGTTTCCTTGAATGTTATTTCTAAACTTTCCTTTTTAATTTCAGGGGGAGGCTTCAAATCCCTTCCCTTTCTACCCTATCTGAACTAACTCAGTTTTGACTCTCTTTTCTTCTCCATTTATCTTCTTCTTCCAAGATGCCTCATTGTTTGACTTCAGTCATGAATGCTGCTGCTATGTAGATGTTACCAAGTGCTACATCTCTCTCTGTCTCATTCTGTACACAATATCTCCTTTCCTGGACTACTGCCAGGGACTGGAGAATAAGATAATATTCACATTTGGATCATATTCATATTCAAGTTCATAAAGTCAAACCCCTCTCCCCCCATTGCATATAGCAACATTTTTGTCCCTTCCTGTAATTCAGCAGTGAAATCACCCCTAGTGGGGTGTGTGTGAGAGACTACCCCTCTCAGTTTCCCTGCATGGACATTCCCACATTTGCTTTCATGAGGGGCTTGGCAAGATATGGTTTGACTCTTCACAAAACCTCAAGGAAGTTCTTCAGAGAAACAGATGGCCTGACATTTACTCCCTTCCCTACTGCCATGCAGAAACTTATAGCAGTGTGACTGAATACTGGGAAGCCTATAGTCTTTAACTCAACCAACTAACTCACATGAAAACTATAAACTGCTTTGTCTTCACAATGATTTTACCAGCACTTAGTTAAAATACCTGGCTGTGGTTTTATGAATATAGCCATTATTTGTGCTTTTTGACAAGTTATATATTTCATTCACTGACTCCTTTGTATTTTTTTAGCTATATTATATATATATATACACACACACACACACACACAGAGTGCAGAACACTTGGAAGTCTTGATAAACTGACCAAAAAAAAAAAAAAAAAGGGTGTGTTAGCAATCCTGCTATAAAGCGCTAGTGGAGACAAAACACCTGGCATTTTTATCATGAGGTAAAGGTCAACACTATGCCACTGCCCCAGGTTGACCTTGCCTGTTTACTTCACTGTATGTCTCTGTCTCTACTAAGATTTTACAGTAGTTTAGTTAGTGCATGTTAGTTAAGCTGCGGTCAACCCTCACATCTTTTTTTGCAGTGAAGACATAGCCAAAGACATGAAAGGTGACTTACGAAGAATTTTTTTTAAAAGACCATGCAAACAAATTTAGAAATAAGTGCTGAATGATTCATGTAATCTAGGTCTGAGCAGCAAACTAATAACTTAAAACTTTTCATTGTGTTTCCTTTTTCAGGGCCTGTGAAATCCACATTTTCTTAGGGGACAGTCAGAGACTGTGGAACAAACTCCTGCAGGATCTAAGATAACTGCAGACATTGCCACTTGTGTTTCAAGTGCAAAGCACATGCATTTGACCTTGTCTTTGCTAACAAATGTAGCGCCCCTCTCCACCTGATTACCTCCTTTACTGGCAATCTACTTACAGGTTCTGATGGACAGGTCTGGGTTCTTTTGGATCCCGCCACCCACTCAGTAGGGTGAATCTTTTTTGGTTATGAAATTAGTTGGCGGTGCCTCCACCCCCCTCGCTCCTTCCTGGCAGAGTCACCAGGGCAGCTTGGGTGGAAAATTCTAACTACAGAGGAATCCCCACTTATTTGCCAGATAGTTGGAGACTTCCAAGAAATAACACAACACATAAAAATATATTCAACACAACAATTATATTAAACAGGCAACAATACAACATAACAGGGGAAACACTATTTTTAGGGTCACCGGTGCCCACACTTAAAATACCCGTGTCTGGATGTAACAAATGCAAAACTAGTGTCCTGTTGGTACGCGTACTTTGCTGGGGCCCTTGATGACCAATACAATTCTCTGCAGAGGTGTAGCAGTGTGGCTGACTGGGTTCAGTACAGCCCAAAAGACCCACAAGTGGGAGGAGGTGGTGAATCCCTCCACAGGTGTAATAAGCGGTAGATTATAGAATCCTCAAACCCTCACTCCCTGGCTTGAGGACACAGTTCAGGGAGTAGAGGGTCCCCAAAACAAATTCCCTGACTAACTAACTAAAGACAAGGCACTCACGAACTCCACAAATGATCTTCAGGGTTGAGGATGACGCTGGACGATTCCAGGGGCTGCTGTCCGCTGGCAGGGATCCTCCTCAGGCAGGAATCAGCCCTGGACTAGCAGCACTGACCATGTGGGGACTGGTCTCACCAGGGGAGCTGGAGGCGAACCCAGCCTGGCTGGGGAAATTTCTCAGCAAACATAACAATTGGGAATCATCCGTGAGGAAGGAAAACCCAGCTGGGGAATCTGGTGTCAGGTCCCTAGAGGCCAGTTCTCAGGGGGAACCCTGCTTGCAGGCCTGGGACTCACCAGCTCCCCTCAAAGCCTGTTTGGCCTTTGCCCTGGCTGGCTCCAGCCTCCCCTCAAAATGGCTCCTCCCTCTCCTCAACTCCCTGGGAGGGGCATCTCCACTCCCTATTGGTTGCTGGGCAGACTCTGAGGTTGCCTTGGCTCCTCCTCCCTGAGCTGCCAGCAGACAGAGCTCCAGGAATCTCCTTGGGGGTTACACTCTCCCTGGGTGAAAGTCCTTGCCGTCCTCGGCAAGGGTCATTTAACCACAAAACAGCATGCAAGGTCCTCTTCATCAGGTAATAATAAACATTGCTTAATGGACAATAAATGTAATTTACCAACAAGTAGGTATTGCCATGTCCACATACAATATTAATTTAAAATAACATGAAATTGTTATTCAATGTACATTAATAACATTCTTACTATATTGACATAAATGACTTAACCTTGGAGTCTCCATTGTTAACTATCAGACAGAAACAATAATAGGCCACCCGCACCCATCTGTTTACTAAGTGCAAAGGGACAGAGGTGGAGGTCCCTGGAACGTCATAAGTGAGTTTCTGTACAGGCTTTCGCTCTTGTTCTGAACGTCGAAGTACAGGAGCTTCTTCATTCTCAGGGCTCTCAGCAGTAATGGCTGCAGGACAATCAATGATTTCCCTCTCTGCCGGTTGCATGGATTCTCCCACATCCTCTAGAGGGGGAACCGTACTAGCTGGTAAACCACTTGCCTCTTCAGGCGGTGCGAGCAGGCAGGGGTTATCATGCTCTATTGTTGACTGATGGGGGACAAATGGTGCAGCTTCAGGGTTAAGAATTTGAGCTAGAGGAGGCCCAGATTCTCCCTCTTTAATAGTTTCTACCTCAGGTAACAGCTCATGAAGCATAGAAGGTGTTGGATAATAGGGGAAGAATTCCTCCTCACTGCTACTTTGTGAATGAGGATCATTTTCTCCAAGGGAGGTTAAAGACTCGCTGTCTACCTCCTCAGCAGATTCAAGTTGTGCAGGAAGGCTTCTTTCTGCAGAAACTTGCTTCCTTAGTCTAGAGCGAGTAATGGGTCGCCGGGAGGGACCATATTCACTATTGTTCTCTTCACCTATTAACTGCCCCACTGGCAAGAGGAGGTTTCGGTGAATAGTCTTACAAACATTTTTTCCATTTTCCATCCTAAGGCGGTATACAGGCAAGTCTGGTAGCTTATCAACCACTATGTAGGTGTCTCCATTCCACCGGTCAGCTAATTTGTGCTTTCCAGTGAGACCTAGATTTCGGATTAAGACTCTGTCTCCTACCTGCAGATCCTGTTCACGGACCCGACTATCATATCTCTGCTTGTTGGCAAGGTTGCTTTTCCTGGCTGCTTGGGAGGCCAGTTTGTAAGCTTCCCGCAAGTCACGTCTAAGATTTTGAATGTACTGGAGATAAGTTGTTTCGCTAGCTTCATCAGAGGATATCCCGAAACATAAGTCAATCGGTAGCCTTGCTTCTCTACCAAACATTAAATAATAAGGAGAAAATCCAGTGGACTCATTTTTACTGCAGTTATAAGCATGCACAAGGTAACTGACATGCTCACTCCATCTGGTCTTTCGGGATGGATGCAGAGTTCCCAACATGTTTAGCAAAGTCCGGTTGAATCTCTCCGGTTGTGGATCTCCCTGAAGATGGTAAGGAGTGGTTCTGGACTTCCTTATTCCTAAGGTTTTTGTCAGTTCATGAATTAGTCTGCTTTCAAAATCTCTTCCCTGGTCAGAATGGATTCGGGCAGGGAAACCATAATGTACAAAGAATTTGTCCATAAAATTTTGGCCACTGTACTAGCTTTTTGGTCTTTTGTGGGATATGCTTGGGAATACCTTGTAAAATGGTCAGTAATTACCAGTATACTGGAGTGGTTTTTTCTATCAGGCTCCAATGACAAAAAGTCAATGCACACCAATTGCATGGGTGCATCTGTAGTGATGTTCACCATAGACGCTGCCCTTTTTGGCAGGGTCTTCCGCTTAACACACCGAGAGCATCGGTTGCAGTGGTTTTCCACAGATGCCATCATTTTGGGCCAATAAAACCGGTCTCTGACCAATTGCAAAGTCTTGTCTACCCCCAAGTGACCATGATCATCATGCAAAGACTTCAACACCATCTCCTGGTATTCTCTGGGTAAGACCAGTTGTTTTCGCACATGGCCCCTTATAGTCTGGATGGTCCGGAATAACAAGCCTTTGTTGACCACTAAATGATCCCACTCTTTTAAGAGAAGAATTGTGCTGGGGGGAAAGTTAGCCTTGGATATGGGTTTCTCACCCTTTTCCACAGCTTCCAGCACAGGCCTAATGTCTGAATCTTTCCACTGAGCTCTTCTCAATTCAGTCGGAGTTAACTGGGGCAATTCAAAAGTCTTTAGCCCAATGAGGTTGGCATAAAGTGTAGGTATAGCCTTGTCAGATACCCCAGTGTATCAGCATATCTTTCATCATTTACATAAGGGGACTGCAGTTGTCCTATTATGGTCTTGCAGGTGGCACGAATAGCAGGAGAAGGTATTTCCATCCACTCAGACTCTTTCTCAAGTGAGTTATGAGGGCGACGGGACAATGCATCTGCATCTGCATTGGTTTGACCCGAACGGTACTGCAGCTTAAAGTCATAAGCAGCCAAGGCAGCCATCCATCGCTGACCAGTAGCATCTAGTTTAGCTGTGGTCTGCACATAAGTAAGTGGGTTATTATCAGTTTTTACTACAAAGGTCGCTCCATACAAATAATCATGAAGTTTGTCCACAACAGCCCATTTGAGAGCTAAAAACTCAAGTTTGTGCACGGGATAGTGTCTTTCCGATGCAGTCAGCCCTCGACTGACAAAGGCCACGGGTTTCTATTGATTCTCATAATTTTGATAGAGAACTGCTCCTAATCCATCAAGACTGGCATCTATGTGAAGTTCATAGGGCTTGGTAGGATCTGCAAAGGTTAATACTGGTGCAGTAGTGAGTTTCTCAATAAGGGTATGGAAAGCGTGGTTGCATTCCTCGGTCCAACGGTCCCCAAAGGGCTCATTCACCTTGAAATACCTCTCAGGAGGACTCGCAAGCTTATGTTGGGGTGATCTCTTCCACGTTGGGGGGTAGCCCCTTGTCAAATTGGTGAGAGGTCTCACAATGGAGGAGTAATTTTTTACAAATCGGCGGTAATATCCACAGAAACCTAGGAAAGACTGTAAAGCTTTCAGGTCTTTGGGTATAGGCCAGGTGGTTAGTGCCTCAATTTTCTCTGAGTCAGTTGCCTTTACGGCGGATGCACAGTTGAAGGGATGGTTCCAATCTGTGAAGATAGGAAGACAGTTTTTCACCTGGCTGTTGGTAACAGGACCGAAATTGAAAATAGAGGTCTTCCCCTGTCTCTAGGCTCCCAAAGGCATCCTCCATCGCCGAGAGATAGTCATCAACAGTGGCAACAGGCTTGCTGGCTTTTAATGCATAGATTACATTCCCTGCAGGTCCTCGCAGGCTTTCTGCCACACGTTTCCTCTTTTCAGCCTCACTACATTGCCATTCCTGCATCACCTGATTTAGTTGATGCCTCCAAGTGTCATAGTCATCTTCCCCTACAGGCACTGGTTTAATACCTGAAAAGAACTTCAGCTTTCGGTAAGGGCCCGATTCATATGCTGTCTTTATGGAGTCCCCTATTGCTTGTCCCATAGCAAAAATTATTTGGTCCGTAGAACTGGGGTGAGGTACAGGACTACTTCCTAAAAGAGTCCTTAATTCACTCATGGTCTTCCCTTCCTGCCTAAGAAAGTCTCTCAATTTGGACTGAAAATTGATAGTTTCAGATGGTGAGGCAGGTGGGGAGGGAAAACGTGATTGTGCTTGTATGGTCACCTTCCATCCATCCTTCTCTCCATCTGGCAGAATTACATGGGGAGTCACCACAGTAGACAGTATAATCTTGCTCTCTACAAGAAAGGATAAAGTAGCTTCCCCTTTTCCTTGCATCTGACTCCGAACCACACAAGTTCCCCATTCTTTAACATTAGCAATCTCCTCTTCAATTTTTCTAATGTCCCATTCAGTGGGTACATTCGTGAGCAGGAAGTGGCATTCAGGGTCAGCCCCCTCCAGCTCACACCAAGTCACAAGCCTCTTCTGGTATTCCATACTGGGAATTTACGTAATTTCCCAGGAAGACAGCAGGGGTGTATATAAGGTCTGAGTTTAAAAGACGGGATCCCAGCGGTGCCTCCAATGTAGCGCCCCTCTCCACCTGATTACCTCCTTTACTGGCAATCTACTTACAGGTTCTGATGGACAGGTCTGGGTTCTTTTGGATCCCGCCACCCACTCAGTAGGGTGAATCTTTTTTGGTTATGAAATTAGTTGGCGGTGCCTCCACCCCCCTCGCTCCTTCCTGGCAGAGTCACCAGGGCAGCTTGGGTGGAAAATTCTAACTACAGAGGAATCCCCACTTATTTGCCAGATAGTTGGAGACTTCCAAGAAATAACACAACACATAAAAATATATTCAACACAACAATTATATTAAACAGGCAACAATACAACATAACAGGGGAAACACTATTTTTAGGGTCACCGGTGCCCACACTTAAAATACCCGTGTCTGGATGTAACAAATGCAAAACTAGTGTCCTGTTGGTACGCGTACTTTGCTGGGGCCCTTGATGACCAATACAATTCTCTGCAGAGGTGTAGCAGTGTGGCTGACTGGGTTCAGTACAGCCCAAAAGACCCACAAGTGGGAGGAGGTGGTGAATCCCTCCACAGGTGTAATAAGCGGTAGATTATAGAATCCTCAAACCCTCACTCCCTGGCTTGAGGACACAGTTCAGGGAGTAGAGGGTCCCCAAAACAAATTCCCTGACTAACTAACTAAAGACAAGGCACTCACAGACTCCACAAATGATCTTCAGGGTTGAGGATGACGCTGGACGATTCCAGGGGCTGCTGTCCGCTGGCAGGGATCCTCCTCAGGCAGGAATCAGCCTTGGACTAACAGCGCTGACCATGTGGGGACTGGTCTCACCAGGGGAGCTGGAGGCGAACCCAGCCTGGCTGGGGAAATTTCTCAGCAAACATAACAATTGGGAATCATCCGTGAGGAAGGAAAACCCAGCTGGGGAATCTGGTGTCAGGTCCCTAGAGGCCAGTTCTCAGGGGGAACCCTGCTTGCAGGCCTGGGACTCACCAGCTCCCCTCAAAGCCTGTTTGGCCTTTGCCCTGGCTGGCTCCAGCCTCCCCTCAAAATGGCTCCTCCCTCTCCTCAACTCCCTGGGAGGGGCATCTCCACTCCCTATTGGTTGCTGGGCAGACTCTGAGGTTGCCTTGGCTCCTCCTCCCTGAGCTGCCAGCAGACAGAGCTCCAGGAATCTCCTTGGGGGTTACACAAACATAACACAGTATACATCTAATATATTTATTTTACAAAAATCCCCCAGTTTCCCCAGATGGGGAGCAGAAGGGAAAAAGAAAGAACTACATGTGATGGATGCTAGTCATACCATTTAAGAGAGTTCCAGAAGCTGCCCAGATCCCATGGAGGCGAGGGCTGAAGAAGAACCTAAATAGAAAAATCTCATCTCTTAATGTGTTTTTGTATATTTTTTATATAAAATAATACCATCTTTGGAGGAAAATGCCAGAATCCTTTAGACCAGTTCCATCAACCAGCAGGGTTCTGTAGTGGGTGAAACTGTCCCAGTACAGTAGATACTGGGGAGCTACATGGAGTGTTCTAGAAATTGGGCTAAAGAAATTGGGTTCTCACATTGGGTTAAAGATTTCACAAAACCTGAAGAAGAAAGTAAGACTTAAACTTCTCATTTGAAGCCAGATCCAAAGCCCACTGAAGTCAGTGGAAAGACTCCCATTCACTTCTGTGAGTTTTCAATCAGGCCCTTGCTCAATGCCACTTGCACTTGGATTGTATGCGGTGTAGCTGTAGCCATGTCAGTCCCAGGACCTATCAGTCCTCATCCTCAAAGGAAACCTGCACACTTTCAAAAGACAAACCTCGAAGCTTACATTCATAACTCTGTTAGACACTAAAAATCATGGACTGAACAGACACACTGGATTTATAGTTTATTACAACAATCTGTAACCCACTAGCCCCCCTTTTTGTCCTACGACTGTAGAGGTGTTAACGGGCCACTCTACCTTGAATGGTCCCTACAGTATGTGCTAACTATTTATGCTAACCAATTTCTTCCACCTTGCATTTTGCTATGAGGTTGGGAGTTCCCGCCCCGACCTGAAGAAGAGCTCAGTGTGGCTTGAAGTTTTGTCTCTCTCACCATCAGAAGTTGATCCAATAAAAGATATTGCTTTTCACCCACCTTGTCACTCATACTTGGGGCACAGGGCACTTATTTCTAATGCTATACTGGATTTCATTAAATTTTATTACCTTTAACACAGACCTCAACTCCACAGCTGTTTCCAAGCCTAGAATTATCCAGGACCCTGAATGTTCTTTTTCCTCCCACTTCTTCTGTGTCATAAGGCTGCCTCTCTGACATGGAGGTTACTAGAAATTCTACAAGTCACTAGCCTTCCTTTGGTCCATAGTCATGTTGATTTAGACTTGGGAGTTAGACAAGTATGAATTTGAGCCCATTCAGCTCTTTCATTATAGTTTTCTTTTCTGCTTCAACTAGACTCCTCCCTCTCTCCTGCTTTCAAGGTGTAGTTGGAAACCCATGTTAGGTTAGGAATTACTTTACTTGTCTCTACTTATGTGCTCCACTCTTCACATTTATTACAATCTTATCAAAGGCATCCCCTTAGCGCAGAGCTGTGTTGAGTTGTTGAGCTTCTCAGTTGGAAGCTTTTCCAAAATCTTTCCTTTTATTTTGGATTGTTCTGAAAATGGCAGCCCTATATACCTGTATTTTAGCCTGGTCGCTGATATAACCGCTACCTTTATATTTATAAATTTGTTCTTTATTCTCTTGCAACCAAATACAGATTTTTTTTAAAGTCTGTCTTTACTTTAACTCTGGCTTCTGATTAGTTACTTTCACAAAATAATCACTTTGTCTCTACTATTGCAATTCTTTCTTTTATGGTCTCCTTAAATCACTATTTTATAAGCTTCGGGAATGCTGTAGTGTATTTAAATTGCTTCTCTGCGCAAGGAAGCAGGATTATATCACCTTTACCCCTTTCTCCGTCACCTTAACTATCCAATTCAACTTTGTATCTCATTCAAAATAACCCACCTGGTTTTCAAAGTTCTCCTTTGATTCACTTTATCTTGCCTATTGTATCAATTATACACCTCCGATTTTGGCCTTCTCCTCATGGCTCTTCTCAGATGGGGCAGTCACTCTTTCAGTTCATCTACAGTTTCTGCGATCCCTCCTTCCAAGTCACTGTCTCTCTGCCTTTATTTAAATCATACCTTAAAACTTTCCTTTTCTCACTAGCATTTTGATTTTTCTCTAAAGCAGTGTTTCCCAAACTTGGGACGACACTTGTATAGGGAAAGCCCCTGGTGGGCTGAGCCGGTTTGTTTACCTGTCCCATCTGCAGGTTCGGCTGATCGCAGCTCCCAATGGCCGCGGTTTGCTGCTCCAGGCCAATGGGAGCTGTTGGAAGCAGCGCGAGCCGAGGGACGTACTGGCCGCCACTTCCCGCAGCCCCCGTTGGCCTGGAGTGGCAAACCGCGGCCACTGGGAGTCATGATCGGCTGAACCTGCAGACAGAGCAGGTAAACAAACCGGCCCGGCCCACCAGGGGCTTTCCCTACACAAGCAGCATCCCAAGTTTGGGAAACACTGCTTTAAAGTCTTTGGCGCACAAGTTCTCAAGCTTTCTTCACATCTAACAAGCCTTTGTTTCTGACTATGACTCCAGTCTCACCATCTTTTGAGGTCACATACCATTCTCCTCTCGGGTCACTGCAAGAAACCATGGCTGGATTGGGGACAGGTGCGTAACTCGGAGTACTGGTTTAGGGGTGGGCTTTGCTAGATGGGGCTGGTGCTAAGGTAGGGGACGCTGGGGTGAGTGAAGGCTGCAATGTTGGTGGAAGGCAAGGCTTGCTGAGAGAAGACTGATGCTGTGGGAGGGTTTGGTACTATTGGCTTGGGTTGCTGAAGGTGCTGGCTAATTTGATGGGGGACAGAAGTGGATGAGATGTTAAGTTTGAGAACTCCCGCTCTAGATGAAAAATACCCTACACTATAAGAATAAATGGGTTTGAATGATGTAAATTGCATTTCATCTAGATGTGTCAAGCTCTGCAAGCCAATCTGTGCTCTGGTTCCCAGGAAGGCCTGGAAACGCTATTGCAATGGACACTTGGGGCTTGTCTACACTGGCACTTTACAGCGCTGCAACTTTCTCGCTTAGGGATGTGAAAAAACACACACCCCCACACCCCCGAGTGCAGCAAGTTTCAACCCTGTATAGCACCAGTGTAGACAGTGCACCCACACTGGGAGCCATGCTCCCAGCGCTGAGAGCTACGCCCCTCGTGGAGTTGGGTTTTTTAGAGCGCTTTAATGTTGCCAGTGTAGACTGGCCCTTTGTGTGGCACTCTAGTTAAAGTTATGATGAAGCAAAAAACAAAGACAAGGAATCCATGGTAAAAGTGAAAGGGTAGTCCTTCTTCCTGTTGACCTGAGGGTAACATATTTATCTGAAACAAAGAACAAGTTCTTTCCAGTTCACAAGCGGTCTCAGCTACCCGTTCTCTTGTACAAAGGAGCGCTAGATGGGGATAGAGTAGTATGCCTATATGCAATAAACTACCACCATTCAGCGTTTAGGGCATGATTCAGTTCCCACTGAAGTAAATGGGAGCTGCCCCTTACCAGCTTTTATGCAGATCAAGTTTAATCAACTGAAAATGATTTCTAAATTATGGGAAGAAATGAGCCTTGAAAGATGGCAGTCCATGAGGTTTGAGGAAATATTTACTTCTACACAAACCCTCAAGAGCACTTCCAAAAATAATCATTTTCTGATGATGCAGCAACTTTTTCATGAGGAATAATTTATAGATATTGTTTCAGGGGAAAAAAACAACAACACAGAAATGTAGAAGAAATATTCCTTAGAAAAATAATACATACCCTGCAGTTTACATGTTGAAAAGGTTTGACTGTAAATCCCATTTTTGACATTCATCCCAAAGCTACTTTAAAGGCAACACAGAGACTCAAGAGAGAGACAGTAAATGCTAAATCATAATTACCTCATAAAAGGGGAGCCTGTTTCTCTGACTGCCTGAGATCTGGGTTTGTTGCTCAAAAATATCATAAATCTATTGGGTTCTCTCTTGTTTTAAAGCCAATTAGTGTTTGTACTTTAAAACCAAATTAAATCAAGAAAAAACCCTTCCAAAGTTTGTCTTTAGTATAGTTATGAAACACTGATTTCTCTGCTCTCATTAAAGAGCTGTTCATTAGAGGACAGCACGTACTGTGAAGCCAAAGTCTTACATTAACAGTGAACTATAGAAAATCTCTCCCATTTGGCAGCTTTTGCATTAACATTTCTTCAGCAATGGGATTTCTTTTTAATGCTATCAGTGCTCCATGCGTTACTGTACAGAAAAAGAAAATATTTTTCAACACCATCTCGAATTGGTTTTAATATCCCACAGGGTGACATCTGACACTGCACTGAGAGGAATAACACCTCTCTGGGTAGTCTTTCCAACAGAGCCTGAAAATGAACAGTCTGTGCCATTAATATGGCCAGTGTAATTAGCAGGAACAATATGACTGATGTTAAAAAAAAAAATCCACAACATTTCCTGAAGCTATTTCTGCAACTGAAGTTACTCTAACCATTGCAGTCAGCAAAAGCTATACTCACTAGCAAGCCCAAATGGGTCACAGATTTGAAACGAAGGTTGACAGCGTCAAAGGCATAACAGAGACACAAAGTGGGTGAGGTAATATCCTTTTCTGGACCAACCTTTTGAGCTACACCAAGCTCTTCTTCAGGTCTGGGGCCAACATGGCTACAACATTGCAAACATCAAAGGTATAACAACATCTGTCTGCCTCAGACACTGTTTCTGATTAAAGCTGACTATCCAATTGTGAAGTCAATTTTTAAAATTCTATTTATGTTAAATAGAGGCTTCCCAATGATATCACAGTTAAGGTTGCAATGAATTTTATAATTTTCCATATACATGGCCTGCATGGTAACACTTTGAAAGTCCCATGGGCACAAGAATGAGAAGAAATATTTCCTCACATAGCTAAAAGGCAAGAAAATCATGTGGGTGCTCAGCTTAACACCACTTAGACAGCTGGGTTCTGGGATTAAAGTACCTATCTTCTATGCATCAAAGTGGCCTCAAATCATTTGTCTGGGTATCTAAATGCCATTTTAGATGTCCAAACACCTTTTAAAATGTATCAAACACACACATAGTCGAGCAAGTAAAAAGTATATGTTCCAAAATATTTTTCAATGAAAAACGGCCTTTTTGAATGAAAAAAAATTATTTCCAGTTTTTGGTTAATTAAAAAAGCAAATTCTAAGACAAAATGAAAACATTTTGTTACTTTCTATGTTCATGTAAAGTATTTACCATTTTCTGACCAGCTCCAGCACACACGCACAGGTTGGATCACAGAAACCCCCTTGGGAGCTGCCCACTGATGTGCCAAGACTGCCTCTGCTCCTGTTTTCCCTGCCAGCTCAGGACTCCAGCACCCTGTCCTGCAGAGCCAGACACTTCCGTCTGCTCCAACAAAGACCCAGAGTCTGAATTATTTGCCCCAAAGCTGCAGGTTTACCTGAAAAAAGCTTACAGAAGTGTTCCTGTCTTTAACACTCAGATGCCCAACTCCCAATGGGGTCTAAACCCAAATAAATCCATTTTACCCTGTATAAAGCTTATGCAGGGTAAACTCATAAATTGTTCACCCTCTATAACACTGATAGAGAGATATGCACAAGTTATTTGCTCCCCCAGGTATTAATACATATGTTTTATCCTGTATAAAACTCATAAATTGTTTGCCCTCTATAACACTGGTAGAGATGCACAGCTGCTTCCCTCCCCCACCCCCGGTATTAATACATACTCTGGATTAATTAATAAGTAAAAAGTGATTTTATTAAATACAGAAAGTAAGATTTAAGTGGTTCCAAGTAATAACAGACAGAACAAAGTAAGTGACCGAGCAAAATAAAATAAAACGCGCAAATCTATGTCGAATCAAACTGAATACAGATAATCTCACCCTCAGAGATGCTTCAGTAAGTTTTTTCCTCAGACTGGACACTTTCCAGGCCTGGGCAAAATTCTTTCCCCTGGTACAGCTGTTGTCCCAGCTCAGGTGGTAGCTAGGGGAGTCTTCATGATGGCTCCTCTCCCCCTTTGTTCTCTTCCACTCCTTTATATATCTTTTGTATAAGGCGGGAATCCTTTTGTCCCTCTCTGGGTTCCCACCCCCTTCTTCTCAATGGAAAGACACCAGGTTAAAGATGGATTCCAGTTCAGGTGACATGATCACATGTCACTGCAAGACTTCATTACCCACTTGCCAGTACACACGTATACAGGAAGACTTACAGGTAAAACACAGCCATTTGCAGACAATGGTCCTAGTTAATGGGAGTCATCAAGATTCCAAACCACCATTAATGGCCCACACTTTACATAATTACAATAGGCCCTCAGTTATATTTCATATTTCTAGTTTCAGATACAAGAGTGATACATTTATACAAATTGGATGATTACACTTAGTAGATTATAAGCTTTGTAATGATACCTTACAAGAGACCCTTTGCATGAAGCATATTCCAGTTACATTATATTCATTTATTATTAATTTTTTATAAAACTATATAGACTGCACAACGTCACAATTTGTCCTGCTTGAACCGAGGTGACCGTTGTCCTGTAAGTCAGTGACTTTATTCATGAATTTAAAATTTTAATTAGAAAGTCTGGGGACACAAGTCACTTTGCATTCAAAATGTAGCCAATTTCTCCTGAAGAAATAGCTGAACTTTCCATTATAAGGCATAAGTGAAAAGTTCATGAAAAAGGAATTTTGCCAAATTAATTGTCCTTTATTAGAACAATACACCCAGATGCACATAAACACCTGTGGAAACAAAAAGGGGTGCCAGGAATTAAGATGGAGGGCTGACATGGGAATGTGTGCAAAGTTTATGTGGACATATCTGGCCTATGACAGGATTTCTTGGCAACACCACAGTGAGGTCATTATCCAGTGCTGAAAGCAATCAGCACGTGATGAGGTGTATGTGCATGCTGCCTGGTCTAATCTACTAGGAACAAAGGGAATAGGCACACTCTGCTCTGAATCAGGCAGTGCAGGCACTTTAACATGGGTTTCCCCCATCCCAGACCAGTACCTTAACCACCTGCAGACTCACACAGGTTTTGATCCAAAAATGGACATTATGATACAATTCTGTTTTGGGGGAACAACTGAAAGGTTTTGCCTTCTTTCCAGTGGGGAGGTGAAGGGGGGAGAGAAGAAATTTTGAAGCCTTGAAAGTTGCCACAAAACAGAACTGTCCTCCAGTCTGCTCTCATATTTGCTTCTCTGTGGATTTCAGCTGTGCATTTCATAGTATCATCAACTAGTCTAAGTGGTTTTTTTAAAGGCAGTATAGAAAAACAAATATTTTTAAAAAGGAAAAAACGTTCCATTGACATAGTCCTGGGTCTGTGGGCTCTGCATATTTGCTGCAAAGTGCATGGAAACCCAACAGACATTCCATGATGGAATAGAAACTGTTAGATATTCACAACAGCACAACACTGGCATGCTCTTTCACTCACTCACATTTGGCACATTAATCCAGAAGCACAGGAGATTCAAGTTTCCTGGCATGGTGTCCATTGATAGTAATGAACAGATTAAATCATTTAGCCCCAGAAGGTCAAAATCAATAGGATGTCATAATCTTATTAATAGGGGGATGTTTGGGTTCAACAAGATTCTAGGTGGTGAGGTAGCTGTGTGAACAGAAGAGTTTGCTCTTTGCCTGGGTCTCTGAGAGTCGTTTCTACAGGCAAAGTGGCTCCCTGGGAACACAGGATATTGGACACACAGATTCTCTAAACAAGGGATTGCCTAAAAAAGGGTGTGCTATTTGATGGCCGTATTTCAGGAATTATGCATATGCATAAAGAGAGCATATTACACTTGGAATACATCAGACCCCACATCACCGATTTCTCCTTCATCAGAAACCATCCAGCAATGCCCGAGAATTCTGCTACCACTAGGCACAGATGCAACACTCATGTCAGAGAAGGGGCAACACTACTCACTTTCCTCACAGAGTTATAAATCTTCATCAGTTACTGTTTGTAACATACTTTGAACATGACAAGTACAACTACATACTCAAAGCACTAAGTAATAATATGTAAAATCCCCACAAATTGAATAGCGTTGTAGCTCTACCATTCTATAGTGAACAATATTAGTATATTAGCAAGCTCTAGTCATAAATTTGTTATATAAGGGAAAAAAGCAATGCACAACTAATTATTCAGTACTTGGCTGGGAAAATTCATCAAGCAAATTATTTGCTCTGTTCTACTCATCTATCTTTGGAGGTTGCTGAATAATGAAAAATGTATTAGTAAATAATTTAGTCAATAAAAATACTAAAATTCATAAATATTATTCACAGTTAATTTGACCTGCTCTGCCCACTAAGATGTAATCGTCAGTAATCCAAGACTCTGAGTACATGCAGGTGTTCAATACCTACTACAGAATGAAATGCACAGGGGAAAAATATTCACAACGTTAGCTAATGTGCATAGTGCAGTAGCTATTTTCAGACTGTGAAATACAGGTGGATTCAGGTTGATTAGTTAGATTTTAAACCCTTGGATATTGGACAAACAGATTCCCTAAACAAGGGATTGCCTAAAAAAGGGTGTGGAACAGGAACCATCTTTTTGTCCTAGGTTTGTACATCACCTGGCACAGTGGGGTCCTGTCCACAATGAGAGCTCCTAGATATAACTACACTACAAGTAAATTAATAAAGTAAGTAAGTAATTAATTGCAGGATCAAGTCCTTACTCTTTTAGCAGATGGTTCTTGAAATGACCATTTTCATTCTTATCTGACTGTGAGTTTTGACAGTGAAAATTGAGGCTTGAAAGCCAGAAAACAAGTTCCAGCATTTCTCTGATGTTTCCATTGTCTTTCAGGGGATGTAAAACTTGGAAGAGTTTCACCTTCTAAATATAATGTACCTGCCATGCTGCTTCCCTGGGTCTGAATTAAAGCCAGAAACAACAGCTCTAACCCTCTGAACTGCCCTCGGTTGATTTCATTGTGGGATTAACTCTGAAGCCTAGTTATAATTCAGTTGCCCAAATTATTAATTATGTCACTGCTGATCATTTCAGCAGAAACATCCAGCTAATATGCTTATCCATTATTACTGAATATCATGGGAACTATACTTGGAAAAGAACCACTAGCTCATCTACATCATATTTTCCAAAGCTTTGTCCAATCCAGTTGTAAATGATTTCAGTGATTGAGTTTTACACCACTTTCCATAGGAGACTATTCCAGGCAGAGTTTAACTGATCATTCTGTATTTTGTGTTAGTGCCTCATTCAGGATCGCAGCATCGTTGTGCTAGGCACTGCACAAATATAGAGGCGCAGTCTCTTCCCAAAGAACTACATCACACTGTTCAAAAGTTTTTCTAACCTACATTTTCTATTTGTTATGACTGAGCCAAATGACTGTGTCAGTGGAGCATATTCTAGCATAGCAGTCCCCCAGTGGTCGCATAATGCAAGTTTGTCTTGCCTTGACAGATAGGACCAAACTCTGTGTTAGCCAAACCCACTTTGGTCTCATCCATCAAGGCCAGACCAACCAGTGTTATACCAAGACACAGAGACTAGCATATTATAATATGTTCCTCCAAAATAATCAGATTGCATGTAGCTGGGCCCTTAACTTTGTCCCGTTGCTGCTAGTTATACCCACAGACTCCAAACAGATCCACCAGCGAATGGAAACAGGGAAGAATGGAAACAACCACCAAGGAAGATTCCAGAACATCTTTCCCCTCAGTGAGGCTGACAGAACATGTATCCTGCCAGTGACCAAGAAATGATTGTGGTCGCCTAATGCTGAAAAACTGGGAGAAAGTGTATGTGGATTTGACTTGATTTTAGGGGACTGTGGGCAGAGAGAAAGACTTTTCAGTAGCCAAAGACTGTCAAAACAGAACCCAAAGCTTCACAGCATTTTGCATGCAATTCCCAGCTGAACTGCATGCACATGTTATTGGATGTCAAAATAACCATGCAGAGCATTTCCCCATCCCTAGGGAGCCTTTCTGGTTGGAAAGACAAAGGAACAGCTGGTACCAAGCCAAAGTAGTTTAGGATTTTGTTCTGAAGAAGGAAGGACAAAGGAAGGTACAATAATCATGAGCAAGATTAGTGGGGACCCTCCATTGATGGCTCTACTTGGCTATACTAGTCTTAAAATTTTGAGCCTCCTCCCCTCCAAACTATTTCTCTTTGCATGGAATCCTCCTCCGCCTTTCCTTCCATCCACTAACAATTAACATTACAGCTACCTCAAAGACTAGAAGCTAGGGGTGTGCTAGCTCCCATACACATACTCACCATCAAAGGAACTTGAGCTTGCATTGAGCTCCTGTGAGTATAAATAGTGTGTAGCTGGGGTAGCACAAGCAGCAGAGGCACAGCTTAGCCATGCTGCATACAAACCCCATCTGAAAGGGGTGTGCCTACGTACACAGCACAGCTAAGCTGTCCCTCCACTGCTGCTACCTGTGCTACCACAGCTACACACTGCTATTTATACTCACACTAGTTCAATGAGAGCTAGCACAAGCATATGTACGCAAGCAAAGAATTCACACTCCTAGCTCCTACTGTAGGCGTAGCTTAAGACGTGATCTTTTTACAACATGGCACCTAACTCTTACCCTGTAGGGACAGATACGGTACAACTACGGGAAAGTGGCAGCCAGGGGAAAGTCTGACAAATACCAAGCGTCCTTTCAAATCAGGAGAAAGCCATTACCATAGTTTTGACAGATGTCTGGCGCTCAACAGGGAGGTGAGGGAGAGGGAACAAGAGGCAACTGAAGGCATGTCATACCAATTCAAACACAGGACTCTTGTTTAAAAAAATAGTCAAGTAATTCAGGTGGGGGAAATATTTTAAAGTAAAATAACATTAATCCATGTATACCTTCACTTTAACCACAGCTTTATTTCCCTCTCTCTCTACCTCACACCATGTTTCCATTATTGTTGGTAGAATGAACTGCATGCATGCCAATCAGGTCATTGACAAATATAGAACCAATGTCTGTCACTACAGATTTACCACTCTGACTACAGCATACCCTTTCTGTCTGTAAAAAATCTGATCCATTAGCTGGGTGAGCTCTCAGAGCGCCAGCCCTTTAACTCTCACTTACCTTAGCAGATTGGAGGTACAATGTACAAACCTTTGTTTGTTCGTTCAATAATTATGGTACTATTTGCACCATGGAAGTGCAGGGTTTCTCAGTCAGTTCTATTATAAAACTCCATTTTATTGGTAAAAATCTGAAGCAAAATGAAATCATGATGAACCTCTACTACAATTCTGTATAAATAGAATTACTGTACCCAGGAGCAGGCCTCTTCCTCTCCCTCCCCACACACTTTCCTTTGGAGATTTCAAAGGAATGTTTACTCCGCCATTAGAAGACTGCTAAATAAATCAATAAATAATAATATTTTGCACTTCTATGGCACTTTTCAACTGATAATCATAAAGTGCTCATACAAAAAGTAATGAATTAAGCCCTACAACACCGATGTGATGCAAGTAAGTATTGCGTTCTCTATTTTACACATGGAGAAGCCGAGGCATAGAGAGATTAAGTGTCTTGCCCAAGGTCACAAAATCTGTTGCAGGCCAAAGATAGAACCTCAGAGCTCCTGATTCTCAATCCTCTGCTTTAGCCAGTGGATCATCCTTCACCTCAAAGCTGTCAGACTATCAGCTCAACTATTTTAGATCCTTCTTTACTCTCATTGAACTTCAAAAAATAGTTTCATTTTTTTAAATGCGCGCTTACAGACTTGTTCCACAATACAGAATTGTACAACATCAGCATTATTGGCTTGCTCAGTTTAAAACATAACCTCAGTGCAATAATTGATTTGTATACAACACGAAAGTGACAATCAATCATGACTTGAATCCCCGCTAGAAAACAAACATTGCCATTATTCTCTGCACTGCGCAGGACCTGAACTCCACAGGCAAAGGGCAGTGGTGCCCTGAGCACTCTGACATAATTCAGTGTGTGAGAACTTCAGCACTCCCCAGTGTCAGAATAAACAGTATGTTTGGGTAGAACTATGCTAAGGAGCCAGCATGCAGCCCACCTGCCCAGTGTACAGAAATCCCATTGCATATCTGTCTGCCTTACACACTCACGCGGTGCCCTCCCTGGCCCACTTACCGTAGTATCTGAACACCTCCCAATCTTGGGTATTTTATCTTCACAACACCCCTTAGAGGTAGGAATGCGATATCCCCATTTACACGTAAGGAACTAAGGAGCAGAGAGATTAAGTGACTGGCCCCAGTTTACACAGGAAGCCTATGGAAGACCAGATGTCCTAACGAATACCCTAAGCACTAGACCATCCTCTCATTCTGCACACACCTCTCCTTGCAGTGGTGCTGTGGAGTGGAGTGCCAGCTTTGTGGTTTTGTGCACAACTGATTACTCTAACATCATGTACAAAAGGATTTTTTCAAGAAGTGCTCTAATTAGAGAGAAATGTATGCAGTGGCATAGCCAGGTTCTAAGAGCAGGGGGAGCAAACGTTTAAAAGGCGCCCCCCTTGGCTCCTCCCCTCAGCACACCCCCTTGGCTCCTCCTCCGGTCGCTCCACGTCCGCCCCCCTCCCCCGCTGACTCCTCTGGCTGTGTCGCCCCCGCGGCCCCCCCGGCCGTGCCACCCTCCCCATGGCTCCTCCCCCAGCCCGTCCCTCACTCTCTCCCCATGCAGGGAGCCAGGCTGGGGCGGCGGCAGCGGCCACTAGCGGGTAGGAGCTGCAGGTGATTCTCCATGTTGTTGTTGGGCTCTCCACCTCCTTCCTCGGCAGCCATTGCTATTTACCTGGACAGGAGCCTGGGAAGCTGCCGGGTGGGAGGAGGAGCCACCGGGGAATCGCTCTGACCCACAGCCACTGCACAGTGACCCCTAGCACCCAGCAGGGCGGGAGCTGCTGGGAGAGCCGCAGGCTGGGCCAGGCGCCCCTCACCATGTCACGTCCCACCCCCTCGCGCTACCGGCAGCCGCGAGGTTAACATGAGTCTGGTGCGAGGCCGGCGCATGGATCCCGCTCAGAGCGCGGGGCCGGTGCCATTTCCCGACAGCCAGGGCGGGGGATGGGCAGGCTAATGGCGCCCCCCGGCCAGCGCAGCCTCGGGCCAGTAGAGGCTGCCCATGGTGGTGAAGTGGCCTGCCCAGGCGTGCTGCAGGCAGCAGCTGATCACTCCCCACAGGGCTGCGGGTTCCCTGTGACCCCTTTGTCTCCCTGCACCAGCCTGGACTTGGGAAGAGAGACGGACAGAGGCAGCCTGCAGCAAGCACAAGCCACTGCATCTGGCGCCGCTGCTTTTGGCTTCAACTGGTTCCTATACTTTCCACTATGCAGATATTTGCTTCAACCTCAGCCAGCCCTTGCCCTCAGCCTCCTTATCGTGGCTTCCCCTCACTCCTCCAGCCGCGCCCCCCCACATGGCTCCTCTGGCCACGCTGTGGGCTGCCATGCTGTGCCCCTACCTCGCTCCTCCAGACGTGCTGCCCCCGCCCGCCCCATGGCTCCTCTGGCTATGCTGCCCCCCCTTGCCTGTAGGATTTCAGCGCCAGCTGGCAGGCCAAGCTTCAGAGCGGAGCGTGGGCCCCGCTCACTGGCACCATGGTAACCCCTAACTAAGGCACTGCTTTTGGGAAATGTGCTGAGGGGAAGCAGCTGCTTCTCCTGCACTCCACTAGCTACGCTACTGAATGTATGGCTAAAGTGTAGGGGGGGATCTTGTTTTCTCAAAGAAAAAAGAACATGCAGAAAATAAAATCTGATTTGCATGAAAACCTGCATTCCTGCACTAGGAAACACACTTTGTTTGAGCTCCATATTTTAACTTGCAATTCCCAAAAGGCTTGTTTGCCGGCATGGAGAGCAATGCGGAATCTACAGGGGACAAAACCAACAGCATTAGATTGTCACAAATGCAGTTAGCCGTAGTGTGTATAGCACAGTGGATAAAGCATACGGGTTATATGTTTAAGGTACCGAGGTCAAACCCTTGTGGGGTTTCACTTATTTTAGATCTTCCAAGGGTTTTATCATTTGAAAGCCCAATGGAAGTGTGTGTTAAGTGATGACACTGAGTGTGATGATACACAAGATACAAACCTAGGACAAGCCCTGCCACAAAGCATTTACAATCTAATAGGCAGCAGGGATGGAGAAGACACCATGTGAGAAGCCCAGATGTCTCAATAACCTAGGAGGATTTGGCTACTTTCTTGTGGAAATCCCAGAAGTATACTCTTCAATAGGGCCGTGAAAGAGGGAAGGATAGTGGCTTGTCAAAGTGGGAGAGGGAAAATAGTCCATGTGGAGAGGGTGGTATGGAGACAGGAGACAGTCAGTCACTCTAGTGATTTGATAGCAGCTCCAGATACTGTGATGTATGGAATAGACTGAAGAACAGACTTGGGTTTCTTACTCCCCTTTAATTCTTGGATGTTAGGAATTGGAGAGTGGGTTGCACTATAGTCAGTGAGAAGACATCTGTCCCCTTGGCACAGAGACCTCCTGTCAGCCAATTCACAGAGCAACAGCAGTTACAGTTGCATGATGGCAAATTGTTAGTAAGTCCTCACAAAGAGAGGCTTCACCTCAGTTATGGCCATCAGAAGCATAGGCGCCGACTCTGTGGGTACTCCAGTGCTGGAGCACCCACGGGGAAAAATTAGTGGATGCTGTGCACCCACTAGCAGCCAAGCTCCCCTCACCCCCTGCCCTCACCCCCACCTCACCTCCTTCTCCCCATATAAGTGCACCGCCTCCCCGCTCCTCCACCTACCTCCCAGCATTTCCCGCCCGGCCGTTGCCAAACAGCTGTTTGGCAGCATTAGGATGTTCCAGGGCGGGGGGGAGGAACGGGAACGTGGCACACTCAGCGAAGGAGGCGGGGAAGAGGTGGAGCCAACGCAGGGATTTGGGGAAGGAGTTGGAATATTGGCAGGGAGGGGGCAGTTAGGGCGATTTTGGGGAAGGGGTTTGGAATGGGGGTGGGGCAGGGGTGGGAAGAGGTGGGGCAGGGCCTCATGGAAGGAGTGGGATGGGGCTGGGGCCAGAGGGGAGGGTCAAGCACCCACCAGAAAGAGGGGAAGTCGGCGCCTATGATCAGAAGGGTTGAGCTTTAAATGGAGTCATCTTCTACTTGTGTCCTTTCATCACAATCAGAGATTTTTCTAGCATGGAGCACATAATATGGCTGAGTCTGTAGCCCTGGTGAGCTGTCCTTGGTGCATGGTTCCTCCGGGCCCCAGCAGACTGACAGATGATCCATGGTTTGTGTTTCACCGCAGTCAAATATACCCGGGTTGTTGGAATAGCCCCATTTCGCATATTGACTTTTGATGTGCCAATTCTTGTTCGGAGGCAATTTAAATGTCTCCAGAATGACCGAGGTTTCTCCACTCCATAGCAGGAACATTCACGTCATGGTCCCTGTCGGATTCTATGAATCTGTGAATTCTGCTGAACACCTACCACTACAACGTAACAACTTAGATGGAGTAAAATGCTTAGTCTTGTGGGGGGCTGTTTGAGAACAGGCCTCATCTGGAACCAGCATCCTGATTGCCAGGGAAGGAGGAGGGGGTGAGAAATACCACGACAACAAAGGCCTCCAGGAAACAAAACACAAAATAACTGTTTAAAAATAGCAAGGACATGCAATAAAGCAACCAAAGCTGAGGAATTCAAAGGCTTCTCTCAGTGTTTCAAAAGGAAAAAAAAAAGGGATAAGAAGTGAAGGACAGAGAATCAGCTGTATCTTTCAATGCCATAACATTATTTGTGAATGTTTTGAAAATCATGTAACCATTTTATGTTCATTTCTTATCAGCATTCCTGCTTTGAAGTACACTAAACAACACTCAGAAGAAATAATAATTAAATGAGCTCATTTTTACCTTTCTAGGACTGGGTATTTTTAGGATCCAGAATGGATCTGATAGGTCACAGGATTGACTATAGCAGAGGGTCTCAAGTTGTGGTCCATGGACCTCCGGCGTTTTGCAGACTATGTCTAAGTGGTCTGTGAAAGACAGACTGAAAACTGACTGAAAAGAATTCAAAACTGTCTATTGTCGGTACATATTTCCAAAGGGGTCCACACCTCCCATTTGAAATTTTTAGGGGTCTGCAAAAGAAAAAGGTTGAGAACCACTGGACTACAGGATCAGTACCACAAAGAGAACTGGATACTGCCATGAATTGATGGCAGAGGCAGGTGTGCTGGCTCAGACAGCTCTGGAGCAGTCTAGGTCCATCTCATGATTATGTGACCCAGTTTACCGGATAGCATCTAGAATCTTATGGAAGGCAGATTCTTATAACTATAGTCTAATTCAGTTGAATCTTTTGGAGCCAAATCACCATGTTATCTAACTTGTCTTCTGATTTACAGGGATTTCAGTTCTACATTTCCTTCTGATTCAGGATAAGGAAAAAATCCTTCCTAAGATCTATGCCTGAGAAGAAAGAAAACAAGATGAGAAAGTCACTCAAAAGCCTCATTTTGTAAAGCTGTGTTATTTAATGGCAGACACTTTTGCCTATGTACAACCTTTCCAGTCTAGCTAGATCTTCCATCTTTTGCTGCATCCCTGGGGAATGTCCTACAAAGGTGACAAAGTGAGACAGGGCAGACTTCTGCAAACACAAGGCCTCCATTTATCCACACTGCCCCACCAATGTGCCTCACTGCTGCACCCAGCCTGACCATGTCCAGGAGTGAGAGGGAAGTTTCTCTGCCTGTTAAATGCTCAACTAGAGTGCCATTTAAAGCCAGCTGGGGTCATTTTTATGATGTGGGATCACTTGCCCAGAAGGAATTGGAATGAGAAACGCCAACTCATTTCAGATGCTAATGACTTTCAGCCAGCCTCAGCCACTATTAGCCTAGGTCAGAGATGAACCTCTGACCTTGAGGTAAAAGACTGTTGCCCATTTTCAATTCCCTGAGCCTTTTAATCCCCTGTCATTTCTGAAACAGCTCCAATGGAGCCTTACAAGAAGTAGAATGGAAAGAAGTTATCAAACACTAATGGTTCTGTGGCTAGCAGGCCTCTCCCATTTCTTAGCAGAGTTAAGGGTCTAAAACCTGCATTTTTCAAGCACCCAACCCCTGCATCCTAAAAGAACATACAATGGAGACAACGATGGGCTGCATGAATGTACGTCAGTGGATGTGGGAATATGTAAATGTATACGTATGTCTATACAGTATGGGAGAAAAGGCTTAGCTTTCTCAGGATTTCTGAGACAATTAAATTATACCTTTGTTTCAAGAGTGCTGCTAACTAATGGGTTTGTTTGAACTTGACTCTAGCAGGAATTAAAAACAAGAAAAATAAAATCGTGGTAAGCGGCCGGATGAGGCTCCACTAGAGAATTCAAGCCTGACAGATTTATGGAAACCTTGTTTCCATATGGATCGGTTTGTCTGTCTCCAGAGCTCTAGTGGCAGCAATCAGTGAAAACAATGCTAGCTCCAGCGGATGTCTGGATGTTAAAAAAAAATGTTTTTCTATAGAGGCTAAATAAATATAAGAACAGAACTCCAGTGGATTCTTTGCTTGCCTGGCACTACAGACATCCCACTCTAGGGTATATAAGACTCAGATGTACAGCTGCACTGGTGGACGGCATCAAAAGAATGATCTGATTTACTGAGTTATGAAATAGTGACATACTTGGCATGAACACAGAAGGAGATGCATCCTGGGGGGAAAAGACAACATCATTAAATCTACAATCCATTAGTTTCATAGTAAACTGGATTTACACTGAGAGTTGGGGGAACTCTTGTCATCCCATTGTATAACTATGTAACATAGCCTATTCAAACACCTGGTAGCAATTGAAGTCATTAGAACACACCATCATCTCTGTTACAGTCACTCATTTTGTGTGTATGTATACAGTGTCTATGGATTATTGATCTTCAGCAAATGTTAATCATAATGGGGCTAAATTCAGCCATGGTGTAAACTCTACGGAAGTTAATGGCATTACACTATGGATAAAGCCTATTTGAAAAGGAGAGCTGTTTTGATTTTCTGTACTGTACGTATGGACAAATCACAGACAAAAATGGGCATGGCTGCATCCCTCACTCTGCTAAACATTTGACCCCATCTGAATCCAGCAGCTGCAAGCTTCAGAGAGGAAGGAAATTGCATTTCTATTGGCTAGGCTTTCAAGTAAGAAGGGAAATCTGCAACAGAAGCCGAATATAAAAAAAAAAAAAGACAGATGTGATCATTACCACATCATAGCGAAGTATAAGGAAATCAAGTTTTAGGAAAATGTACAACTTATATTGGGAAAAGATCTCAACTGACAGAGAGAGATGCACCCTTCCTCCTATATCTTTCCCCATCCCTGGCATGTGCTCATGTCTTATTCTGTACAAACAGAAGTGCTGGGTCTTCCGAGAACAATTCTTCCTTCTGATTAATTCCATAAATTACCTTGGTGGGTCCACCACTTTCCCTTTGAGAGTGTCTCACCTAGGAGCTGCTGAGCCAGACTCTCTTTGGTACAACTAGTGACCCAAAGCTTTTCCACAAAATTTGGAGGTGGAACAATCATAGACTGGGTTTGGCAAGTAGGGAAATCTGTAAGTATCGTGACAGACCCAGACCAGTGGGGTACAGGAGTCTGGTAGAAGGCAAATATACTGGTCACTGGGTGAGTAGTTTTCTGTTCCCTGAGTGACCAGAGCAGGGGCTGCACTAGAGTAATCAGGAACCTGCTTAAACCAATTAAGACAGGCAGGCTAATCAAGATACCTGGAGCCAATTAAGAACTTTCTAGAATCAATTATGGCAGGCAGGCTAATCAGGACACCTGGTTTAAAAAGGACCTCCCATCAATTAGTAAGGGGGCCATGCAAGGAGCAGGGAGTGAGAAAGGCGTGCTGCTGGAGGAGTGAAGAGTTCAAGCGTGATCAGGCTTCAGGAGGAAGATCCTGCACTGAGGATAAAGAAGGTGTTTGGAGGAGGCCATGGGGAAGTAGCCCAGGGAGTTGTTGCTGTCACGCAGCTGATACAGGGAACATTGTAGACAGCTGCAATCCACAGGGCCCTGGGCTGGAACCTGGTGTAGAGGGTGGGCCCGGGTTCCCCCCCATCCCCCCAATTCCTGATTGAACACAGGAGGAGTTGACCTGGT
Source organism: Mauremys mutica (assembly GCF_020497125.1). NCBI lineage: Eukaryota > Metazoa > Chordata > Testudines > Geoemydidae > Mauremys > Mauremys mutica. The sequence continues at coordinate 112,794,598 of NC_059073.1, forward strand.
CTATGAGAAACACCAGAAGGGAAGGTCTAAATTGGAAAGGGATCTGGCCTGTCCCCGACCCACTGGGTGGGACACAGAGACTGTGGGGATTGTACTCAGTTTCCCCCATGCTGGCCAGTGATGAGGTTAGCTGAGTGGATGGCAGGTTTGAGCCACTAGCAAAAGTGGCCAAACTGAGGGCTGCCATGAATCTCTGAGCAAGCAAATCCACCAATAAGCGCAGGACCCACCAAGGCAGAGGAGGAACTTTGTCACCGTATGCAAAGCAAAGGAAACAATGTTCATAATATAGTCTATCATTCCATATACAGTATATAATATACATGCATACACACAAGCTTACATTAATGTTGTACAGCGCTATGAAGAGGTAAAAAACTATATACTGCAAATACTAACTAGTATTATTACAGCTGGTCAGGAAATGATTTCTGCTCCTACAATACATTTAGATGAAAAAAATATTTTGTTTTCATTGAAAATTTTCAGGTTTTGCTGGGGAAAAAAACCCAAACTGAAAAGTTTTTGGTTATTAAGTTTGAATTTTTCAAAGAACCCCCCCAAAATTAGTTTTAAATGGACATTTAAAAAAAGGCATTGATTTGTTGAACAAATGAGCAAAAATGTTCAATCACCTAATTATATTATCCTGATCTTCACACTCCATGTTTTTACTCAAAGGGTGGAGAAGTGGGAACTCATGACTGATCCCTTGCTCCATACCAATGCCCTGCACTCCACATGTTAGCTGAAGAGGTGAGCTGGACATACTGAAAGAATGATGTAAACTGGCATCCTTCCCTGCAGCCCTATTCTCTCACTACAGGAGACAAATAACATCCACTATCTATAGTGGGGAGGGGGGAGACAGCCTAAAGCTAAGTAGACATCCAGTGTATGATCTGCTGCAATGGAACTATACCATTTTACACAAGTATCTGGCCCCAATCTCCTTCAGAGTGAGAGGAAGGCTAGTCAGTGGTGAGAGGCACTGGCCTGGAGACAGCTGGGTTCAGTTCCTTGGACCTGGAGCAAGCCACTTAGTCTCTCTGTGCCTCAGTTCTCCATCTGTAAAATGGTGAGTATAGCACGTCCCTACCTCCCAGTACTGTAGCGAGGACCAAATTCATTATAGATTGTGTGGTGCCCAGATACTGCAGTAATGGGGGCCATGCTCGTCTTAAACACAAAAGAACAGCTTACAAGAAGTGGAAGATTGGACAAATAACCAGGGAGGAGTATAAAAGTATTGTTCAGGCATGCAGGTGTGAAATCAGGAAGGCCAAATCACACTTGGAGTTGCAGCTAGCTGGAGATGTTAGGAGTAACAAGAAGGGTTTCTTTAGGTATGTTAGCAACAGGAAGAAAGTCAAGGAAAGTGTGGGCCCCTTGCTGAATGAGGGAGGGAACCTAGTGACCGAGGATGTGGAGAAAGCTAGTGTACTCAATGCTTTTTTTGCCTCTGTCTTCACAGACAAGGTCAGCTCCCAGACAGCTGCACTCTGCAGCACGGTATGGGGAGGAGGTGACCAGCTCTCTGTGGAGAAAGAAGTAGTTCGGGGCTATTTAGGAAAGCTAGACGAGCACAAGTCCATGGGGCCGGATGCGCTGCATCCGAGGGTGCTAAAGGAGTTGGCCGATGAGATTGCAGAGCCATTGGCCATTATCTTTGAAAAATCATGGCGATCGGGGGAGGTCCCGGATGACTGGAAAAAAGCTAATGTAGTGCCCATCTTTAAAAAAGGGAAGAAGGAAGATCCAGGGAACTACAGGCCAGTCAGTCTCACCTCAGTCCCTGGAAAAATCATGGAACAGGTCCTCAAGGAATCAATCCTGAACCACTTAAAGGAGGGGAAAGTGATCAGGAACAGTCAGCATGGATTCACCAAGGGCAAGTCATGCCTGACTAACCTAATTGCCTTCTATGATGAGATAACCGGCTCTGTGGATGAGGGGAAAGCAGTGGATGTACTATTTCTGGATTTTAGCAAAGCTTTTGATACAGTCTCCCACAGTATTCTTGCCAGCAAGTTAAAGAAGTCTGGGCTGGATGAATGGACGGTAAGGTGGATAGAAAACTGGCTAGATGGTCGGGCTCAACGGGTAGTGATCAATGGTTCCATGTCTAGATGGCAGCCGGTATCAAGTGGAGTGCCCCAAGGGTCGGTGCTGGGGCCGGTTTTGTTCAATATCTTCATTAACGATCTGGAGGATGGTGTGGACTGCACCCTTAGCAAGTTTGCAGATGACACTAAACTGGGAGGAGTGGTTGATACGCTGGAGGGTAGGGATAGGATACAGAGGGACCTAGACAAATTAGAGGATTGGGCCAAAAGAAATATGATGAGGTTCAACAAGGACAAGTGCAGAGTCCTGCACTTAGGACGGAAGAATCCCATGCACTGCTACAGACTAGGGACCGAATGGCTGGGTAGCAGTTCTGCAGAAAAGGACCTAGGGGTTACGGTGGACGAAAAGCTGAATATGAGTCAACAGTGTGCCCTTGTTGCCAAGAAGGCTAATGGCATTTTGGGTTGTATAAGTAGGGGCATTTCCAGCAGATCAAGGGATGTGATCATCCCCCTCTACTCAGCACTGGTGAGGCCTCATTTGGAGTACTGTGTCCAGTTTTGGGCCCCACACTACAAGAAGGATGTGGATAAATTGGAGAGAGTCCAGCGGAGGGCAACAAAAATGATTAGGGGGCTGGAGCACATGACTTATGAGGAGAGGCTGAGGGAACTGGGATTGTTTAGTCTGCAGAAGAGAAGAATGAGGGGGGATTTGATAGCTGCTTTCAACTACCTGAAAGGGGGTTCCAAAGAGGATGGATCTAGACTGTTCTCAGTGGTAGAAGATGACAGAACAAGGAGTAATGGTCTCAAGTTGCAGAGGGGGAGGTTTAGGTTGGACATTAGGAAAAACTTTTTCCACTAGTAGGGTGGTGAAGAACTGGAATGGGTTACCTAGGGAGGTGGTGGAATCTCCTTCCTTAGAGGTTTTTAAGGTCAGGCTTGACAAAGCCCTGGCTGGGATGATTTAGTTGGGTTTGGTCCTGCTTTGAGCAGGGGGTTGGACTAGATGACCTCCTGAGGTCCCTTCCAACCCTGAGATTCTATGATTCTATGATTCTATGTAAGTACTGACGACAGACAGACAGCCTGCACCCCAAGATTATTTCTTTGGCTTGTATAAAATTGATCCCTGAGAGCTATGAGCATGAATAACTTGCAACCTCTCCACACGTTACATGAAAAGAAAATCAGACAGTATACTTTTCTCTTCGTAATTTACCTGAACTCAGTATTCATCTGCAACACATGCTACTCACATACTGTAATGGGGCCAATGCCTTTTCTATTGTCATATACATACATAAAAGCAAAGAGTGTGGGCAGGAGAAACAAGCTCCCAACTTTAGTTCAGATAGTGAGTGAGTTCTCAAGGCTGCATAACATGAATTTGCTTGACTCTAGTTTATGTTGGAGGAGTTGAATAGAAATTGGTCATTTTAATCCAACCTTGTAAAATTCCACTCACCTTCTTGCCTGGGGCAAATTAAAAGCTTCAAAAGCAAAGCTTTGATTTACAACAAATTAAGGGTTTAATTCACCCTAAATCATGCTAACACCTTATTGGCTTGAATGGAGTTCTAAAGAGTGAGAGTCACTGCAGGTATTGGAACTAGGTTTGTAGCCCTCAAAACTGCAAAGATCATCTTCAAAACACAAACCAAGTCTAACAGATGTTGCAACTGCTGGGCAATATGAGAAAGCAGCTGAGGCTGCAACATTGGCTGGCTTGTAAGGGGAGCTCCACTCAGAATTCAGTAACAGAACAGCTGCAATGACATCTGATGAATTTTCTGGGTGTCTGGCTCTTGTATAACTCCCCCACTCAGGTCCATGGGTCTGAGTAGTGAAGATCTGTTCCAGCCTCAACCCTCTGCTGGCTGAGATTATGTTTAGAACACTAAGGTAATAATTGGAGATATACCAGTCTCCTAAAACTGGAAGGGACCTTGAAAGGTCATTGAGTCCAGCCCCCTGCCTTCACTAGCAGGACCAATTTTTTGCCCCAGACCCCTAAGTGGCCTTCTCAAGGATTGAACTCACAACCCTGGGTTTAGCAGGCCAATACTCAAACCACTGAGCTATCCCTCCCCGCTACTGGCTCCTGCAATCCTGAAGTCTCCTTCCATGGCCCATCCCAACAGTTCCCTCTCCAGGCCTATGGAGGAGTACCACAGCTCCTCAGGGAGGGAGGGACCAAAGATTCCAACAGGTCTGAATGTCATAAGCCAGGAAGCAGGTAGAGCAGAGCTACAGGGACTGGAGAAGTGGAGCTGCAAGTGGAGAAACCAGTAGGAAGGCTGAACACCTTCCACAAAAGTGTGGAAGGCCTGATTGTGAGGTGGCCACAGCTGCTGGGATGAGAACAGCAGTGGCTGGTGTAGCCTTGAAAACGTGCTTTTTCCTCACAGTAACAGATCTGATTGGGCATGGAAAAGAAATTATATATTTGGGGAGTGGGAAAGCAAAGGGGTGGGAGAGAATAAAGAGAATGGAGAAATTTGGTGCAGCACTGAGAATTGAGGAGTTGGGGATGCGACCAGTTAGTACTTGGAAGAGTGATAAAAGAGAGGGCTGAATGGGGTGGGGGTTAGTAGCAATTTAATGGCAGAGGTGAGGGGGGTGGTATGCAGGCAAAGAGCATGTGCTAAGCTGTGTGGCTGGGAGGAAGTGTGGACCTGTGTGAGAATGTATCTGTGGAGAGGAGTTGTGTGTATTGGTGTTTATGGTAAGGGAGAGCTAATAACTTTCTTGATAATTCTGCAAGACTGTTTCAGCCATATCGTGTGTGGTGGAATTTCCCAGCAATAGAACAGTTCTGGAGACAAATATCTCACCATTATTCTAATGTATTTCACACCCAAGTGCATCACTGGCACTAATTCGGCTGGAAAATAACAACAGCATGGACTCTCACTTTTTGATTCCTCTACCACATCATTTACCTTCAGTGTTCCTATCTATCTTCTTGCCGCCTGAGTGGTGATTACTTCAGAGTGGCAATCACCTAACATCATTTTGACTGATAAACTGTTTATGAAGGACAAGATGTACGACTATGAACTCAGTTACACCGGTGTAAGTCCAGAATACAACTATAAGTTCCTAGATACCATAATGATTAGCCTACTTGAGAACAGACAGATTCAATCGATAGACTTCAGCGTAATCAGTCCAGATTCACAGGTGTTAATGAGATCAGGATTTAGTATAGGAGAAATTCACTATCTCAAAATAAAAAGAAATTTAAATGCATGGAAATATGCCTATCCTTAATTAAGTACATAGAAAATATGTTAGCCAGTTTCTCTCCTGTAACATTGTTCAATAATCACTTGTATCACTTACTCTGTACACTGTCTTGGAAAAATCTCTCAGATGATCTTTTTTCCTTACCTGCATTGATAAAAAGGACAGTTTCAGCTGATCTGCATACCCAGTGACAATAACTGCTGTCAACAAGAACTGAATGTGGGCTCATTGCAAAGCAGTGACAAACATCACTCCTTCCGTTTATCTGCACAATGACCTGGTGGGTGAAATTCTGGATAGCAGACCATTGATGGCTGCGATACCCATGGATTCCACAGCTGTTGTGGGATTTGTCCTGGTATGTGAAGATAACGAAAAATATTTTGCTCTGCTTTTTATCCACACACCAGCACCTGATCATGAAGTACAGAGGTAAGGAAGCAGGCAGAGAACCACAATGCTGGCTCCTGCCTTGGCAGAGAAATGAAACAGATGGGCTAAAAATGTCTTTGCCGTTCCTCACTTCTGTGATTCTATGCTCAGCTGTCCATGAAGCATGCAGTCATGTCCCCCTCCTTATTTTGAGGTCCTCAAAATGTCAAGGCTCCTCTTAGCTTTCATTTTAAACAAATATGTTTTCAGCCTTTTCCCCTCGTGGATACAGCCTTGAGAGCATATGCTATGGTGAAAAGTTTATCATCATGATTTTTACCAAAGCTCATATGTAATTCACTGTAGTCACACCCAGAGCTGAACCATGAGACCTGAAGAATGTCTTCCTTGATTTGTGTATGTATTGCCGGGGGGAGTAATAGGGATGAGCAGACAGACCATTTCAGATGGGTGACTGTAGTGCACCAGAGTTTTTCCCTCTGGTGCTCTGTCCACTGCAAGTTCCCCCCCTGCTAGATACCTGCAGCTATGCTAGTGTCCACTAACCAGTCACTGTGACCTCTGACCACAACATGGCAGAGTAGTTCACTAGTGTGATAGGCAGCATCACCTAGTGAACTAAGCAGAAAAGTGAGAGCAAGGGACTCCTGTATTCTAATTCCAGCTCTGACACACACTCTCTCTTTGGCCTTAGTTAAGAAAGTCAATGCACCTGTGGGTACCTAATTCACATAGGCTGCTTTTAAAATCTCAGCTTTACCTGACTTAGTTTCCCTATTTGTGAAATGGGGATAATGCCTACCTCACAAGAGTTCTGTTTAATTATGGCAGTTAATTAGTTAATCCTTGTAAAGCATTCCATGCACTAAAATTCACTACAATGTGCACACAGATCTGAATAATTCATCCCGCTGTCCTCAGAAATAATGACATTAGCTAATATAATCATAGTAATTAGCAATAAACCCATAAGATACAGTGTGAATAAATCTGTAAATATAAATACTGAATACTAGTGGAATTTTGTGTTGCAATAATACGCTCTAGATCTCCATCTACTCTGCAATACAATGGGTTTCCATTCTGCTGCAAGGCTCTGGATTCTGCAACACTCTAGATTTCAGAGTTAATCTACTGGAAAAAAAAATGGGGACAGCTCATGCCTCATACAGCTATTGTTCCAGGCTGCCTAAAGACTCAGACAGACATTTCTGCATAAATTTATACTCAGTTCACATTTGGGATGTTTTCTTGCAAACTTAATTTTTAAAAAAGCTTTGATTGTGGAGTACATGTATGTGGCAATGAGTGGATTCTGCGGCACAGTCTGCAGCTGCAGAATCATGGAATACTGATGATCTCTGACTGTCAATGAATAGATGGCAGACATCTGTTCTCATCTTCCTGGATCTCTCTACATCCCTTGACACGGGTGACCATTAGATACTGCTGTCTCATCTGAGAGAGATGGTAGGAACCCAGGAGAACATGTTAAAATGGTTTAAGTTCTTCCTAGAGGGATGTACCCAAAGAGTACTAATGGTAAACTGCACCTCTGCCATTAGACCCCTCACTTGTGGTGTCCCACAAGATTCAGTTCTCTCTCCAGTTCTATTCAGTTTCTACATGCAGCCACTAGGTGAACTGGTCAGACAACACAGACTTAAGTGCCAGCAATCTGCAGAGGACACCCAGCTCTACTTATCCTTCACCACATATGACCATACCCAGGGCCGGCTCCAGACCCCAGTGCGGCAAGCACGCGCGTGGGGCGGCCCTTTCCCGGGGGGGCGGCAGGCTGGGCCGGCGGACCTGCCGCAGTCATGCCTGCGGGAGGTCCACCGGAGCCCCGGGACGACCGGACCTGCCGCAGGCATGACTGCGGAGGGGGCGCTCGTCCTGCGGCTCCAGTGGACCTCCCGCAGGCATGACTGCGGACGGTTCGCTGGTCCCGCGGCTCAGCTGGACCTCCCGCAGGCATGCCTGCGGCAGCTCAAGCGGAGCCACCGGACCTGCGAACCGTCCGCAGCTGCGGGAGGTCCAGCCGAGCCGCGCGACCAGCGGACCCTCCGCAGTCATGCCCGCGGGAGGTCCGCTGCTCCCGCGACTCCGGGGCGCCTCCCGCGCATGACTGCTTGGGGCGGCCAAAAAGGTAGAGCCGCCCCTGACCATACCACTACCATTAAGATGGCAGAGTGCTTGAGTGAGATCAGTTCTTGGATGAAGAACAGCTGTCTGATACTGCACCAAAGCAAGACAGATGGTATGTTGGTGGGGAGAAGAAAGCAGTTGGAAGAGTTTGGAGCCAAAGCATAGTCTCCTTTGGTTGAAGACATACACCCACAATTGGTCAATTAAGTTCATAGTTCAGAAGTACTCTTGGATTCTCCAGTGACACTAAGCTCTCACATAGCTGCATCTTCAAATAATGCTTTCTATCATCACCAGGTGGCTAGGAGATTCTGTCGCATCCTGACGAACAATGACCTGGCCTCAGTTTATACAGACTTTTGTCACATTGCATCTGGTGGTGCAGATACCAAAGCAATGCATTACCCCTTAGGAAACTTCAACTTAATCTAGTATAGAATGCTACGGCATGTCTCGTCATCAACAGCGGTTATTAGGAGCACATCAGATCTGTCCTCCACTCTCTATACTGGCTTCCTATAAAATACCAAGTCAAGTTCAAGGTCACTCAATGGCTCAGGCACAGCATAAGACCCACCACCTGCAGCTCTGGGACAAAGACCATGGTCAACAACTCTGCTCCTCGAGCACTATAAATGACTCTTTCCCCTTACTACATTTAAAGAAAAGCTGGTGAATCAGACTAGTTGAGACAATTTAACTAGAACAGGTTGGCTAAAATCAAAACAACATTCAAAGCATACAATTAAAATAGCAGTTACTTTTCCCTACCAATTTCCCCTTGCTATAATTAGCATCGCCCACGCTTCGCTATTAACAATATTATTAACCTGCTGCAAAATGCTTCAGAGTTAGGGACAACAGCCTGCTTTCTGCTCCTGTGCTCAGCTTCTCCCAACTCACACAGGGCACATGCAGGGCCGGTGCAAGGATGTTTCGTGCCCTAGGCAAAACTTCCACCTTGCGCCCTCCGCCATCCCCAAGCCCCCGCCCTGAGCCCCCTCACCCTCTCCCTGTGGCAGCTCCCCCCCCCGCTGCAGCTCCCTACCCCCCCACCCTCCACCCTGAGGCACCCTTAGGCGCCGCAAGCCTGGGAGGCGGGAGAAGTGAAGCAGCCATGGCGTGCTCGGGGAGAAGGCGGGGCAGGGGTGAGCTGGGGCGGGGAGTTCCCCTGCGTGCCGCCTCCCCCCCTTACTTGCTGCAGGAGGCCCTCCCCGCGCTCCCCTGCCCCAGCTCCGTCCGCCTAAATGCCAGCGGTGGCCGAAGATCCGGCCGCCGCGGTCATTGCCGAAGAAAATGCTGCCCCCCAAATCCTAGTGCCCTAGGCGACTGCCTAGGTCACCTAAGTGGTTGCACCGGCCCTGGGCACATGGCCCTCTGCAAAGCAGGTGCCTTGATTGCTTGCCCTCATGGAACATACCCAAAACTACCACACCCAATTTCAGAAGCTTCTGGATGTGAAGTGCTTAATCTGCCTAGCAACAATGACCCACACATAACTCACTCCTACCTCCCCACAATGGGTCTCTTAAAGAAATATCTCCCAATTAGGCACATGGGTTACACACTCACAATTCTCCCCTTGGGGAGAGGCTGAGAGAAACAACACATGAGAAGCTGTTAGTCACACCACTTAGTGCATTATTGGAAGTTTCTCAGATGCAACAGTAATGAGGGTGGTATCAGAAGTCAGAGAGAATAGAAAAGTCCAGAATATACTGAACAAGAGCAGGCAGGGCTTTGGGGGACAAAACTGCATAAACATTGGAAGCTTAAAATTAGAACAATTATTCAAAACATTCTGTTCCTCAGCTAGTGAGATGAACAAAAGAGGGTCGCTGAAATAATCAACCCTGCATCCTTGAGTGCTTGCCTTCTGATATTATACCTTCCTTAGATGGAAAATAGCACACATACTACACAGCATATCTCGCCTATACTGGGTGTCCATTCTGTACTACCACCAGGGCCGGCTCCAGAGCCCAGCGGGGCAAGCGCCTGCCTGGGGCGGCCCTTTCCGGGGGGGGCGGCAGGCTGGGCCGGCGGACCTGCCGCAGTCATGCCTGCGGGAGGTCCACTGGAGCCCCGGGAGCAGCGGACCTGCCGCAGGCATGACTGCGGAGGGGACGCTCGGCCGGCGGCTCCAGTGGACCTCCCGCAGGCATGACTGCGGACGGTTCGCTGGTCCCACGGCTCGGCTGGACCTCCCGCAGGCATGCCTGCGGCAGCTCAACCGGAGCCACCGGACCTGCGAACCGCCCGCAGCTGCGGGAGGTCCAGCCGAGCCGCGCGACCAGTGGACCTTCTGCAGTCATGCCCGTGGGAGGTCCGCTGCTCCCGCGGCTCGGGGGCGCCTCCCGGGCATGACTGCTTGGGGCGGCCAAAAACCTAGAGCCGCCCCTGACTACCACCCTGAGCTGAAGGGGATGCTTTCTGTATCTAATCACTTGAGAGATATCTATTCCCAGTCTTGAAGTGCTTCAGCTAAGAGTTGCTTCTGAATGTGATATATGCTGGGTACATTTAATATCTTTTATGGCAGTATGTCAATGAAACCCCCCACCAAGCCCAACTTATATAATTTACAACACACCTTTGACTGCATAATAAATAAAATTAAGTTTTTCATCCCATCTCCCCCAGGTTGCATATTATTTGCCATAGTGAAATGCTGAAACTAAAAATATATGAAAATTATTTCAATCTGAACATCAGTAGTTTTCTTGAACAAACTGAAAACATTATCTATCTCAAAATATTCAGAACAAGTAAGGCATATTTAAAATTTTGCAATAGGTGGAAATTCTCTTCTTCTTTTTTTTTAATTTAAAACCTCATATGGTTCTATTCTTTCTGCTGATAAAAATTTGGTGCTAGCTGTTTAAGCTTCTTGGTATCCAAATCTACCATAAGTTCTCAACTGTTTAGGATTTGTATTACCAAAATTTTGGCTAAAATTTCACATGAGAATAAAAGAACGGTCATACTAGGTCAGACCAGTGGTCCATTTAGCCCAGTATCTTATCTTCTGACAATGGCCAATGCCAGGTGCTTCAGAGGGAACGAGCAGAACAGGAAATCACCAAGTGATCCATCCCCTGTCGTCCACTCCCAGCTTCTGGCATCAGAGGCTAGGGATACCCAGAGCATGGGGTTGCATCCCTGACCATCATGGCTAATAGCCATTGCTGAACCTTCCCTCCATGAACTGACCTAATTCTTTTTTGAATCCTGTTATAGTCTTGGCCTTCACAACATTCCCTGGCACCAAGTTCCACAGGTTGATTGTGCATTGTGTGAAGAAGTACTTCCTTTGTTTGTTTTCAGCTTACCAAAGCAAATCTAAAAACACTGTATTGGATGCAATGAGTCAAGTTGTTCATTTTGGGGAAACATTCTGCTCTCTCAGTGCAGAAAAAGTAGTAAAACAAACAAAAACCAAAATAGACCTACTCCCAAAATCCCCAAAGGTAGTCAATACTGTTTTGGTTGGAGAATTTTTGTGGAGTTTGGTGTGGAGTTGAATACTGAGTTCAGGGAGGGTGGGTGATGGATTAAATTAGATAAAATATTTAGATCAGATAGAGATAAGCTAAAGATCTCTGATCTAGCTTCCCTCACCTTATTTGATTGTTGTTATGTGTGGGGTAGAGCCCTTCAAGAGCCACCAATTAATGATGAAAGTATTGCTATTAGATGTGGTTACAGAGCATCAGTGGGAGGTATTGGCTATGGGGGCTTGACTGGCCTCATTCCTAATGTGATGTGTAGCAGGACACTTGGCAGACGGACCCTAAGGTGTACACCGGCAATCCTCTGTCTCTTGAGGTTTATATAAGGTAACCCATTGTATCTGGGGGTTTGTCTACACTACAAAATTTCATCAACTCTACCTAATTCGACCTTGAGCCTCCGAATTAAGTAAGTCGATTGTGCATGGTGACACCATGCTCATTATCTCGATGGAGTGCGTCCTCACTAGCAGCACTTCATCAATGCACAAAGCAGAGCATCGGGGGTAGCTATCCCAAAGTGCAACTCACCGCAGTGTGTTTTGGGAAGTTTGTTCAATGTCATGGGACCAAAACATTGTTGCGGGGAGAATGGGAACATTGCGTTGGCATGATGCACTGTGCTCCTTCCCTCATATCAAAGGCAAACAATCCAGTGGTTTTCGTGCCTTAAAACTGTTGCGTATACGCTGTAACCCCAGAAGCATGGAGCTTGCTCAGTTGTGCACTCTTATCGTGAGCATCTCAAACATCTCATGCCTTCTCCTGCAGTATTTCCAGAACCAAAATAGTGTCCGCCGCATGGAACATAGCAATGTCCTGTGAGCAGCCCTGCTGCAAGCCATTGAAAAAAACAATTCACAGTTGCTGCTGGCCGTCACAGAGCAGCTGCACTTTGTTGAGTGCCATTTCTGGTCCCATGAAACAAGCACTGACTGGTGGGACCGCATCATTTTGCAGGTATGGGATGGTGAGCAGTGGCTGCAGAACTTTTGAATGCAGAAGGCCACCTTCCAGGAACTTTGTTCAGAGCTTTCCCCGGCCCTGCAGTTCAGCAACTTAAAAATGAGAGCTGCTCAACAGTGGATCGATCACTATTTGGAAGCTTGCAATGCCAGACAGTTACCAGCCAGTAGGGAATCAATTTGGAGTAGGTAAATCAACCGTGGGAGCTGCTGTGCTCCGAGTGTGCAGGGCCATTAATTGACTTCTGCTACGACGGGTAGTGAGTCTGGGAAATGTGAAGGACATAGTGGATGTTTTTACCGCGATGGGATTCCCTAATTGCGGTGGGGCGATGGGGATATGCATGCCATCTATCTTGGGACCAGACCACCTTGCCAAAGAAGTACATAAACCAAAAGGGATACTTTTCAATCGTGTTGCAAGTGCTGGTGGATCACAGGGGGCATTTCACCAACATCAACATAGGATGGTCGGGAAAGGTTCATGACAAGCGCATCTTTAGGAACTTGGGTCTGTTGAAAAAACTGCAATCCGAGACTTTCTTTCCAGACCACAAAATAAACATTGACAATGTTAAGATGCCTATAGTTATCCTGGGGGACCCAGCCTACTCCTTGCTCCCATGGGTCATGAAGCCATACAATGGCCGTCTGGACAGCAGTAAGGAACGGTTCAACTATAAGCTCAGCAAGTGCAGAATGGTGGTTGAATGTGCCTTTGGTCATTTAAAAGGACGCTGGAGAAGGTTACTAACAAGGTTGTACCTTAGTGAAGAGAACATCTCCATGGTTATAGCTGGCTGCTATGTGCTCCATAATATCTGTGAAAAAAAGGAGGGAAATTTTCCGCAGGGGTGGGCAGTTGAGACAGATTGCATGGCAGCCATTTTTGAGCAGCCAGACACCAGGGCAAGAAGAGGAGCACAGCAAGGGGCGCTACGTATTCGCAAGGCTTTGAAAAGCCATTTCAATAATGAGTCACAGTAATGTGGGCTGGCTGTCTGCATTGTGCTTTCCCAAACCTTCACCTGGCTTGTGTCACTGTCCTGTAAAGCCAACCCTCCGCCCAAGCCCACTGCTTCTACTCAATAAAGAACATTTATTTCTCAAATCCATTTATTTTATTTAACACATATAAGTAAAGAGGGAGAGCAGAAAATAAAAAAAGGTAACCTTGGGGAAAAGGGGTTATAAAGTTGGAACGGGAGAAACATTTTCAGCTGTGTAACATAACACCGCATTCCAGACCATCAAAGGTCTGTGAATGGGTGCCTTCTGATCCTTGTATCTTCCCCTTGAGTTACGTGAAAGGGATAATAGACTTTTCACCCATGCCTCATGGAACACTTGTGGGAGGGTGATTCTGCACCAAGCGATGCTGCCTGGCTGTCCACCAGGGTCTGCAGAGGGACTATACCCTCCTGTTTCTGTTCCTGCAGTTCAACCAGACGCCTCAACAGGTCTGCTTGGTCCCTCAGAAGCCGAAGCATCTCATCCTGTGCTACACATTCTTGCTCACAGGAAGCTTTCCTGTTCTCCATGTCCATGTCTAACTTCTCGGACAGTTTGGCATGGTTTGGCAATCCGGAATGTGTGCGGGTGGGGTGGGTCTACATGGCCTTTTTTTCTTGTAAGAGCACTTTTAATGAGAACTTCCCCCATTTCCCCCAGGCAACCCTATGTGATATCAGTCTCCTGAAGGTAACAGAGGTGGAAAGGAAGGAGATGCTGCAAGCATCTGGGTATAAATCCGGTCCTTATGCTGCTATGCTGTGTACTGCAATGATGGCGGCAGAATTAATTCAGGAGTTGCGTGGGAAAGTATCCTACCATGGTGGAAGTAATAACACTGCCATGCCCAGAAACCTTCTGAAAAGGATTGCAGAGTACCTCCATGAAAGTTTCCTAGAGATATCAATGGAGGATTTCCGGGCTATCCCAGTCCACGTAAACAGTCTTTTTCGGGGGCCACAGCATCTCGCTTTTTCTTCACAGTAAACATGCAATACCACTGAATGTGTGTGCCCACTAAAGGTTAACTGGACTTTGATTGTAACTGTATACTCACCAGAGGTGCCTTCCCTGGCATCACGGTCAGCCAACGTGATGTCCTGCGACCCACAGGGCTCCAGGGATAAAAATATTTCCTGGATCTCGGGGAGAATGGATCCACCATTCATCTGTCTCCCATTCTCCTCCTCCTCTTCTTCATTCACCATATTGTCGTCCTTGTTGTCCCTAGACTCACACACCTGTGAGGTGTCCACATTGCTTGTGGGGGTGCTGGTAGGGTCACCCCAGAGAATCACATGCAGCTCGTTGTAGAACCGGCATGTGTGGGGTTCAGCACCAGCACAACTGTTTGCCTCCCTTGCCTTCTGGTACGCATGGCGAAGTTCTTTTATTTTCACACGGCACTGCTGTGTGTCCCTCATGTAGCCCTTCTCCCCCATTCCACGAGCGATCTTTGCGTAGATGTCAGCATTTCTTCTGCTGGATCGGAGCTCTGCCTGCACAGACTCTTCTCTCCACACACAGCAATGAGATCCACCACCTCCTGTTCTTATGCTTATCAGAAGCACACAGGATCTTTTTCAGGGGAAAAGGCAATCCGCCACATTTATTGAAGATAAAACAATTAGCATATGCATTCAATCACACACACACACACACACATGCTGTCCCGCCAGTCGATGTTATAGTTACCAGTCCAGAGTCTGGATCAATCTAGTGGCCAGCTAGGTTGATCATAGGTAGGTAAGAGCTGGGTTCTGTAGGTGGTGACACAATGCTCTGGAGAAGTCTTGGCAGGATGAACCCAAAGATTTATGGCAAGGCACCCTGTTTATATAGTGATTTTCCTTCATTGGGACCAATCAGTTTTGCACCGTCGTACTGTAATTAATTGTTGTTTGACGAATGCTTGTTTTCTTAAATTTTCCTTCTCATTCTTTATCTTGTTCTTTTATCAAGTTTCTCAGGGAGTTACCCCATGCTGGTTTTGATCACAGCTATCTTGTTCCCATTGATAGATGCCTGTTTCATCTTTAGAGTCATCAATCTGCCCTCCTCTGACATTTCAATAGGGGCGTGTTGCAGCATCCTGGAGCCCTTGCATCTGTCTCCGGTTCTTCCCTAGAACATCTGATTCAGTGATGGTCTTCACACTTATCTCTTCACACACATTTCTCATTCACACACAAAACAAAATTAATTTACACAGAACATTTTGAACAGGAATATCAAGTTGCAATGCAAAAGAAAAACAATCATGGCATTCTTTTACTTATTTTAAAATGCTAAACCTACAACAAAGTGGTGATCCTCAAAGGTCTGTTACTGCCTTGAAATCAGTCCAGACACAAAGAAATTCTGGCTGATGCATCTCTACCAATGGCACATTAGGCCATTCCTTTCTGCTGTTCAAAAAGGGTGGCTGGCAGGATATGGTCAAATCGTACATTAATACATGCTACATTATTATCTTATTATTCTTTAGCCTTCATTCTAAATTATACAAAATACAAATATAAAATCCTACTACTACACTGTGCAGACCAGGCTGGAGTGTGTTTGGGGTGTGTAGTCTCCATGATCAACTGTGCTCAAGCTGGCATGCTCCCAATGCTGATCAAACAGGAAATGAGAAATCAAAAATTCCTAGGGCTTTAGCAGGGGAGGAGCTATTTCCTGTGTACCTGGCTGCAGTGCAGCAGAGTTGAGAATGATCTCCAGAGCGGTCACAGATGAGCATTGTGGGACACCACCTGGAGGACAATTAAGTCGATTTACACAATGCTGCATCTGCACTACCTAGGGTGACCAGCTGTCCTGATTTTACAGGGACAGTCTCGATTTTTGGGTCTTTTTCTTATATAGGCTCCTATTACCCTCCACCCCATCCCGATTTTTCATACTTGCTGTCTGGTCACCCTAGCACTACCTCGCAGTTGACTCATGAAAATCAAATTAAGCGCTACGCCTCTTGCATAGGTGGATTACAGAAGTCAACATTAAAGGCAACTTAGGTTGGCATAAAGGACCCAGTAGATACATACATTAACAGTTCGACTTAAGGCAGCTTCCTTCGACCTAACTTTTTAATGTAGACCAGGCCTGAGTATCTTCCACAAGACATAAACACAAACATTTCACAATCTTGCAGCCTCTGCTGACAGGAAGAAGTTTATTTAGGATATTATTTCTTTAAACGAAGTGTGAGGATGCTGATATGATCTGGAAGGGTTATTGCTGACACTCTGTACCTCCACAGTCACCACTATTCTACAATTAGGATGTGTTTTGTACAATGCATGCCTTGTGAGGTATCATTTAAGAAGTCTTGATCTGTTGAACCTTAATATCCCATTGAAATGTATTTATTATAATTGTATGTGAAGTTATGAAGTATTGTTATACGTGTTACTGAAATATGTTATGAGCTGGGAAATGCCCACAGACAGCCTTTCAGTTGCAACAAAGGAGGGTCAGACATCATTGATGGTCCATCAAAAAGAATCTACTATCTGAGAGGCTTCTCAGAGAAGGCACATATGCCAGGAAGGCAGACTAACCCATGTCACAGCAAGGATCATTCTAGCAGCTGGAAGAAGGTAAAAAAAGAGAGGCAGTGTCAGTGACATCATCACCTACCCCTGCCCGGCATCTCAACACCTAGAAGATCATCTGGAAGACAAAGACTTAGAGAGAGCGGTTTCAGGCTGGAATGGGGTCCGGATTGTGCATTGAGGAACTGTACGCTGTCTGTACCATCTGTTAGGGTGAGACTATTTGATTCAAAACTAGCTTAGTCCGAGTTAGAATTTAGATTGTGAATTTATTTTTATTTCTTAGGTAGCCAACTCTATGCCTGTTGCTTAAAATCTCTCTTCCTGTAGTTAATAAATCAGTTTTATATTTTACCTAAAACAGTGTGGCTTTGGTTCAAGTGCTTGGGGAATCTCAATTCAGATTACAAAGGCTGGCGCATGTCCACTTTCCTATGAAGAAGTGGCTAACTTATTAATGAGTTTACACTGTCCAAGAGCAATATAAGACAGTAAACTTCTGGGGTGTAAGGCTGAGGAGCCGGGGGAAATTGTCTGAAGCCTCTATTGATGGTTCATGAGTGGCTGGGAGCTCATTCATGTAATTCAGTTGAGCGTGTCCCGGCCTGTGGATGGCTGTGTAAGTGCAGTGCCTGACAGAGGCTTGTAGCTTGACATTAGCATCAAAGTGTGAGGGACAGCAGGCTAGTAGGGTTCAGCAATCCGACAGTCCAGGTTGCACCCCAGGGACCCCAATCACACCTTCCACAAGATATGAACACAAACATTTCACTCTCTTTCAGCCCCTGCTGACAGGAAGAAGTTTATCTGGGATATTCTTTTTTTAAACTAAGTGTGAGGATGCTGATATGATCTGGAAAGGTTATTGAGGGGGGCAGAGGTGTTTGCATTAAGCTCTGGCTGTAGTAATGGTGGGGAATTTGTCTTTTTCTTTTATAGTCTTGGTCTGGCTCCTGTGAAAGTCCTGTCCCCTGCAGATGCAAGTCTTCTGTTCGTCATCTGCTTAATTTTTCCAGTGGAGTGAAGCTGTCATGTGAGGTCACCATTGCAGAAGGAGAGGGGCTCTCTCAGGTGGTTAGGGCCAATACCGTGCAGGGTTAGACAGACAATTGTCTGCTCATCTAGTCTCATCTGGGATCTGATCTCAGGTGTAGAAGGCATTGAGTTAGCCTAGACCCTGTCTTTCAGTTCATGTTGCTTAATGCAAGGTCAGTGGGGCATAAAGTTTCTATCATCCGTGTTTTAATAATAGATGAACTTCCCAGCTTTGCATATAAGCATGCTGTGGCTGAATGACACAGCTGGTCCTTTGTTTGTTCAGCTCTCTCCAGATGGGTATTTGGTGCAGCATAAGCCAAGAGAGGACAGAAAACTTTGCTGTTTGCATATGATTTTAAATGTAGGAAGCTCCCTTCTCCAAGCTCAGATTTATGGGTACATTCATCTTTGCATCTGAGTTAATTCTGGGAATAGCCGGGGCGTACAAGTTGCATCCCTGAATTTCCAGCTAAGCTGACTGAGGTGTTGTCTGTCCAGGCATTGAGGTTGCCAGTGTTTATTGTTCTGAGTGTCTAATGTCCATGGAGACAAGAGCTCTTCTGGGGCAGCTTTGGATCTCCAAAGTTGGTTTGTTCCAAATGGGATGGGCACACAAGGGATCTGGTACAGAGTAGGGTTGGTGACCGAGGAATGGACATAAGTGCCTTTATGATGGACAAACCATTTCATCCTGTGGTTTAGTGACACTCTTGCTTTGGTTGGGGTGATGAACCTGCTGTAATGGTTCACCAAAAGAGACCGATGTATCCAAATGGGTTTCAGAATTCTCACAGGAAAAAACGCGCTGCATCCCATCAATGGCCCAATAGGACATTATCTTTGCCCACAAGCCTGGATGCATTAACTGCTAAGAACTTATCCAAGCACACTGTCCTCACAGATCTCCTTAGTATAGAGATAACATCTGGAAAAAAATGATTGCTCCTATTGACACTATAAAAGGCTACCATGTTAAAGAACCATATCACTGTAATCCACTGACATGATTAACACACAGTTCATTCCTTCTGTGCACATTGCACTGAAACATGTTTTAACCATAAATCCAAACCACCTGGACTTTGGCAGGCCTCTGCCATGGTCCAGGAACACATTGGTCTTGTTCTACGCCAAACTATATTTTAACTGTTTAACGGAAATACCATGTTTCAATCGGGTCATCATGCATGACAGTTTTTTGTATGGTTATTTATATGGTGTACATGGAAACTCAGAACAGGGATGTTGAGAATGGGCTAATACTCAACCAGTTCCATAGTCGACCAAACATTTCAAATTACATAGTACAAACTACCATAATTAGCTCAGATGTCCAGGACATGTAGCACAATGAGGATTGGAAAAAATATAGACTAATTTATTGTTACATCACAAATGTATATTTAAGAAGAAAAAAGTTGGCGGGATCCCAACTCAAGTCATTTAAAACTAGAATGGGGGAAAAAAACTGGATAATACACCTCACTGACAGGGGGATGGACAAGATGCACTTATGCAATATGGCTCTTACAATTGCAATTTCTACGAAGACAATCTAAATCTGTAAAGCACATGTGTACAGTTTCAGTTTTCAATTCACAGGCAATCTCAGCTGGGAAAACCAAATAAGAGGTTGTATGAGTATCTACTACTACAGTATATCTAATCCAAATGTAGTTGCCATTCTGGCATCCCATTGGGAAACATCAGATGCATGGTTTCATGTGGTGTTATGATACATCTTGTTCTCAGATCAATGCAAAGACTTTAGCATTTATTCTTGATTGATAGTTGATGGGCCTGAGCCACAAAGTTTAGATCTATATTTCCCAAATTTGGAGGCCGTATATAACTTAAACAAAGCACTCTAATTCCCACCTGAATAAGTTTTATTCTTAGCTAACCATGGATTTCTATTTCTTTGGATGGGGGTGGTGGGGAGACAGGGAAATCAGAAAGTTTTCTACTTAACCACCTCACCCTAAAACACAAATAAAGCTCATTTGTTTGACTTGAAACATCAGGCAGAGAAAGAATTACAGACATGTCTGTTTTTAAAATATGATCTACATGACAGAGGACTGATGAACAAACCAGTTCCCAATCCCAAAAGGCATTGCAGAATTCATGTCCAGTTGCGGTCTGTTAAAAAGAGAAAAAAAAAGACCCTTATGCAGTAAGTTTTTATAGTGCCTATTTGTTTCCCTCACTAGTGACTGTAAAATAGCTGCACTTATCTCCCCAAACACCACTTTGGTTAACCCCCCCCCCCCGCCTCCTCTATTGTAAGAGGAAATTGTGAAGGTGTCAGAGGCTCCCATTGTCCCAGGTTCTAGCTCTGCAGGTTCTTACAGGTTGCTGCATGTAAGAGGAACTCAGGAAAGGCAGTATGTTAGCTTCTTTCAGGCAAAGCAGGACAGGAGGGAACGGCCTGAGGCCAAAAGGCAATGTTAGAATCTCACTTCATTTGCACTTAAGAAAGTGACCTCTTTCCACAGAATGTTGGCTGTCCCCCAAAGAGACTGTCAACCATAAGGTCTAGACAAAAATCCTGCTTGAGAATCCTGCTAGCCCCCCAGAGCTTCAGCAATGAAGCAATTGTGACTATTGGATAAATGGTAAGATGGCTATAGTATAAAGTGCAAACTCAGGTTGTCCACCCGCTGCTTCTGCTGGAAAATCTCAAGCTTCTGTTCAGAGGGAATTTAACCACTTCCGTACTCTGATATAAAAGGGATAGTTCCTTACTATGGCATATGGCAATCCTTACAGTTCATTGCACTGGAAGGAGTCAGGTTCAGTTTGCAATTCTAGACAGGGCCAGCTCCAGGGTTTTTGCCGCCCCAAGCTGCAGGAAAAAAAAAAAAAAGACGAGATCGTGATGGGTGGGAGCTCCACCGCGCCGCTTTCCTCTTTGGTGGCAATTCGGAGGCAGGTCCTTCCCACCGAGAGGGACCAAGTGACCCGCCGCCAAATTGCCCCCGAATTGCCTGACGTGCCACCCCTTCCCCTTGGCCGCCCCAAGCACCTGCTCACTGAGCTGGTGCCTGGAGCCGTCCCTGACTCTAGAAGCAAAATTAAGCACAGAATAGTGAAAGTCCATTGAGCCATTTTTATAGAAGGATGTTTACAATAATAAAATACAAAAAGAGAATCCACATTTGCACAGGAAACAATTGTACAGAGTAAAACAACAATCCAGTCTGGTTCTCAATGGAAATTAATGGCAGATAAATTTAGAACAAATACGAGGAAATAGTACTTTAGCCCAGCGTGTGGTTAACCTGTGAAATTCACCATACAGGAGAGAAGTGCAGGCACTATTTCATTTACAGTGAGTAACACATACATTTAAATGGGCTTTTGTTTGTTAGCTTTAAAGAGACAGGCCTGAGCTGTGACATTTGGGTCTGTATCTGGATTTAATCAAACTCTTCACCCAGCCACCCACCCAAAGTTTGGGGCTGTCTAGATTGAGGGTTTCACTTTGGCACATTAAGAAATGGGGCCAGCTGTAAAATTCAGAAATATGTCTAGATTCTGAACCATCCTAAAGTTTTGGTGAGGGGATTCAGATCAGGGGTCATGGCTGTTATTACTTATTATTTGTATTGCATAATGCCCAAGAGCCCTACTCATGCACCAGGGCCCCACTGTGCTCGGTGCTGTACAGAGTATAAAAAGAATGCTCACTTCTATTTTATAACGGTTTGATTTATAATTTAAAATAACCCACTGGAAAAAAGCTCATTTTGTTTTTCTTTCTTTATGTTGTTGTAGATTGATTAAATTCAAGGCAAAAGATGAGATTATTATTTAAAGGCCCTAATTTAGGAAAATACTAATTGATTTTCCTCAGTGGGAGTTTTCCTGATTAAGGAATAGTGAATTACAGCTTTAATTCACAAGTGTATATATTGCTTTTATTTATATTTTGCATTACATTAAAAGTCTTTCACTCCAGCGTTGTAGAACTAAGTATTTATAAAAAGGCAATTTAAAAATATCACACTTGGATTGCAGATGGTCTAAGCAACCTTCCATATGGGACAATAACTGTCAAGGCTGAACAATTTTTAAGCCTATCAACTTTGATGGGATTCCTTTCAGACAGAAAAATGATCAGTCAGGGTCCAATCCTGCAGGCCTTCCCAGCATGTTCTAGCTAATGTGTGCTCAAACAACAACTCGCATCTTGAACCAGACTTCAGCTAAAGTAAATCAGCAAACTCAATGGACTTCAGAGGAGTAATGCCCATTTACACCAGCTGTGAATCTATCTGACCATTTAACACACAGACACACACTCTCTCTCTCTCTCTCTCTCTCTCTCTCACACACACACACACACACACACACACTGCTGATACCGGAATCTTGATTCTTTAGCTTCAAAATACATGTCTTTTCTGCTTGAGTGAAAGGGGAACTTCTCTTGACTAGCAGCAGTAGTAGGTTCTCTATCTTCACTGCAGACCAGTACGTAGAGGGCAATTTATGCACACACACCAAGCCAGCACATTACAGTGTAACTTCCATTGAAATCAATGGGAGTCTTGAGTATGCAGTGATTGCAAGATGGGTCCTCAATGAGAACAACAGTGTATATAAAATAGCACGGCTAATTCACTATTGGTTTTTTTTTTAAATCAGCCTTTTCCCACCTTTCCTTTTCTTCTTCCTTTTCTAAAAGCTGTGGAATTTCAAAACTGGAGGAGAAGCTGATTATGCTGCTCACTGGAACCAAGCTGTCCAGGCTACACACAAAGGAGCATGAAAAGGCAGGTGCACACTTGTTCCAAATATAGTTCGTATAGTACTTAAGCATTTAGAAAGAAAGATCTGTTGCTAGCAACAAGACCTTGGGAAGTGTGTGATTTGGCATGCTTGGAGCTGTGAAGTAGACAAGATGCAGGCAAAAAAGCTGCAGAAGTTATGGGGAAGGAATATGAAGGGTGCTAATTGCCATCTGCCAATGCCTGGAAAAAAGTCTTTGTGATAGACTTTCAGTATGGGAAAATATAACAACAGCAACAAAGTATTTGCAGGAGAGTGCATTTAACAAAGCAAGGAATACTGAGATTTAAGAGACACTTGGCAGTGGGAAAAAATGTTTCTATATTTTAAATCCAACATCAAGGCTTCTGTTCTGATGTGCTGTTACGTTTTATTCTTGAGAATCTGATGGCTAGTGGTTCCTTTTTTGAAACAAGAGTTGGTGATATAATAAAAGGATAGGCTTTATATAACGTATTCCCAGGGGCGGCTCCAGGCCCCAGCACGCCAAGCCCGTGCTTGGGGCGGCATGCCGCGGGGGGCGCACTGCTGGCACCGCGAGGGCGGCAGGCGGCTCCGGTGGACCTCCTGCAGACGTGCCTGTGGAGGGTCCGTTGATCCCACGGCTCCGGTGGACCTCCCAGGAAGTCCACCGGAGCCGCGGGACCGGCGACCGGCAGAGCGCCTCCCGCGGTGTGCCGGCCTGCTTGGGGTGGCGAAATGGCTAGAGTCGCCCCTGCGTATTCCCCATTCTTCTATCATTTGCTTTCTAAACTGCATTTTCAGCAAGTAAACAGATCTGAATACAGTGTCTGTCAGCATGGCATGCATGGCATATTCCAGCTCTGACACTGTCCTACAGTGAACTGGCTTGTGTGCCTGTGTACCACTGGCCTTACAGGATGGAATCAGAACTGCTTAACTGTGCGTCACAGGCCCTATGTGTCTGCTAACAATGACTTGCTTTTAATACAGGTGGAAGGGGGGTTGTGCTTTCGGAGGAGGAAGCTCCAAGTGATATCCTGGCATAACAAACCTGCAACCATATAGTTATAGATACTCTGGGTTGATGCTGAGATTAGAAACATAGCCCTTCAACTCCAAAAGTACAAGCCCCTGCTTTGAGTGTCAGATTCTTATAATTGTTGTGACCAGACACTACAGGAAGACATTACCACATGCACTAATCCAGTGTTCTACAGATGCTCATCTTGTTTTACAAAGTACTTCTAAATATCTAAGGTCTACAGGAGTTCAAGCCCTTTCAGAAGTGCCATTCACTAACAAAAATCTATGGCTACACACATATAGACTCACACAGGATCAAACCGATGACATCCATCACCAACAGCACAAGCCCCTACCAATGGAGCAAGCAGCATTCTCATCATCTGAGCAGGCAAGCCACCAGAGGGAGACATGATCACACACTTGCGGTCAATGTAAAGTTACAAGAAGTCACAGTACGCAGGGTAGTGTAAATCAGGAAGTCTTAGCAGGCTGTCAATTTGTTACTCTGCAGATAAGAATTTGTCATTGTAGCAACCCCAACAGGAATTCACAACACAGTCTACTCTACTACCATACCACCCACACGAATAACATGTATTATATAAGAACTTGTCTAAATGAATTGGGTGACACAAACAGATTTCCTTTTTCCTGGACCCAGCCTTGAGAGCATCTTTCATAGTCAAGCTGCAGGACAGGCTGATTACATTGGAATTATCTGGCAAAGCTGGATTTGTCTGTCTTATCTGATGTTCGTTCCAGGTTTTTCTTGATTGAGGGAGTGGGAAACAGAGGGCAAGAGAGGAAAGAAGGCTGCTGGGATGCTCAGATGTGCATGGTATAAGAGCTTAGATAGATCAGCTTAGATAAAATAGGCTAGATCAGAGAGCCACTGAAGAAGAGAGAGGAGTTGAATCAGGACTGGGAAATTAAATTCTTACCTTGCTTAAAGAAAAATAGCAATGTTACGTATCTACACAGAAGAGCAAATCACTATGAAAACAATTGCAAGTGTGTTGAAAGAGGAATAATTTACAGTCAAACAGGAACACACCTTCTTGACAGACTAAGATGAATAAGGGAAAGGCAGCTCAGCATTTGAATGCATAAGACTTTAAAATCTGATGTCAATAGAAACAGGCCCAAACATTCCCACCCCCTCTTTAACACTGAACTTTGAGAGAATTCAGATATGGATCCAACTTTCATGGTTGATATACGGGACTATGCTTATAATGGGATGAACTGGTGATCCTCCCCAGAATGATACAAGCAACTGCCACTGTGTTACATATGGGCCCCTATAGGTTGGGAAAATTCATATCTGGATCCAGACTTTATGATTTTGACCTATCTTGAATTATAAGGTCAATTCTGTGTTATAAAATATCAAAGAGAGGCCAAAGATTGAAAAGCTAAGGAGACTGAACTGCCTTCTCGCCTCATGACGAACAAAAACATACACATAATTGCAGATTCTTTTAAATCTGTCAGTGGCCTTTGAGACCATTTATCACAATGTTTTGTGTGACATACCTACAGCCCTTACAAGGTCCAAGTTGCTTTGGAGTAGCTGGGCTCATTTTTTTTCTGAGAGATTTTGAGGTGAGAGGAAACCATTAGATCCTCTAGTCTGACCTCCTCTGTAACAAAGGCCATAGAATTTCACCCAGTTACCCCTGTATTGAGTCCAGTAACTTGTTTTCACTAAAGCATATCTTCCAGAAAGGCATCCAATCTTGATCTGAAGATCAGAGGGAAGAGCTAAGCAATTACTTATCTACCCTACGGGCTCTCTGAATTGGGGCGCTCAAGATTTTTGTCATCCTTACTGTTCAGTATTAGGCTTTTAGGAGGGATTAGTGAGAGGACACAGATCTCACTCCCTCAGTCAAGAGACACTTGGAACAAAGTCCACCAAAGGTAGGACAAGAAGTAATCAGCTTAGTTTGCAGCAAGGGAGATTTGGCTTGGATATTAGGGAAAATTTAATACCTACAAAGGTAGTTAAGCAATGGAATAGGCTTCCAAGGGAAGTTGTGGCATCCCCATCATTGGAGGTTTCTAAGGGTATGCCTACACTGGCAGAGTTACATCACCGGCAGTTATAGTGCCGCTCAGAGAGCGTTGAAGGGAAATGGCTGTTGTATGTTCACACTGTCAGCAGCCTACGCAATAGCATGTTCACACTTGCGGCACTTGTAGCGGTATTTGGTGTGGTGCACTCTGGGCTGCTATTCCACAGAATATCTCTTCCTCTTCTACTGCTAAGAGTTGTGGGAAGGCGGAGGGGGTTGCGGGGCATCCTGTGTCCTGTCCCAATGCCCCATCATGCATTGCTTCGCATCCCAGGAATCCCGTGCTGAGAGATTAAAGTAACACTTACCGATACAGGGACCGGCTCCAGCTCCCAGAATGGGCGGAACCTCAAGTGGAAGGAGGGAAAGTTCAGAGTGGGAAAGTCGACCATTGAAAGTATGCTGACGGAAGTGTGCAGGGCCATTAATTACATCCTACTCTGAAAGACTGTGACTCTGGTAAATGCGCATGACATTGTGGAAGGATTTGCACAAATGGGCTTCCCTAAATGCAGAGGGGTGATAGATGGCACACATATTCCAGTTGTGGCACCAGATCACCAAGTGACTGAGTACATTAATCAGAAGGCGCTTTTGGATCACTGTGGACATTTCACAGACATTAACGTAGGTTGGTCTGGAAAGGTACAGGACCACCCAGCCATCGGAACTCTGGCCTGTTCAGGAAGATGCAAGCTGGGACTTTCTTCCTGAACCAAAAGATCACTGTAGGAGAATTCGAAATGCCCACTGTGATCCTGGGAGACCCTGCATACCCCTTAATGCCGAGGTTTATGAAGCCATACACGGGGCACCTTGACAGCAGCAAGGAGTGGCTCAGCAACAGGCTGAGCAAGTGCAGAATGACTGTTGTGTGTGCTTTTGGCTGTTTAAAGGCCAGCTGGCACTGCCTATATGGGAGGCTGGATCCGGCCGATGACAATATTCCTATGCTTATAGCTGTGTGCTGTACACTCCATAATATTTGTGAAGGGAAGGGTGAAAGCTTCACTCAAGGCTGGACTGCTGAGGCTCTGCATCTGGAGGCTGAATTTGAACAGCCAGAGACCAGGGCTATTAGAGGGGTGCAGCGCAGAATCATAAGGATCAGGGATGCCTTGAGGCATCAATTTGAAGCTGGAAGTCACTATTATTAGTTGCTATGATTGGGAGTGTAGTGCTTGTAATGCTAGGAGATGATTGTGATTGGTGCAGATGATGCACTGTGAAGGTTTAAGAAAATTGCCTGTTGCTTTGCAGGACTCTGTTTGCTTTCAATTAATGGAATAAAGATTGCTTTCAAACCAAAACAATTATTCTATTAAAAAACAACCACCAGAGGAGAGAGACAAACAAAAAAACACATCAGCACTGTGGGGGATGGGAGAAGGGAGGGTCCCAGGAGGAGATGGGGTCCCGGGACAGTTAAAGATTTGTGTATGTCCAGGGATCATATCCAACCTTCTCCTCTGAAGTACAGAGCAGTGGGTACTGTACTTCAGCAGGAATAAACTGTAGAGGGATTGGTGTTGAGTGCAGTGGGTAATGCGAGTCTGCAGGGCTGGCCTGTGAGGGGGGAGGAGTGGAATGCAGTGGGTACAGACTGGAGTCAAGAGGTTGATAAGAGTGCCTTGGAGGTATCTGGGGGGCACATGGGAAAGAGTTTTACAACAGCAGCTGCAAGGGAGAGAGAGCTCAGAGCTGCTCTATTAGCAGTGCTAGTAGATCCTGGAGCGGGTCCACTTGGTGCTCCATAACGTTTAAGAGCCATTCTGTGGCTTTGTTCTGGCGTACCACATTGTTCTTTCAGTCCCTCTTCTCGCTGTCCCGCCACTTCTTCAATTCTTGTTTTTCGGCTGTGGAGTGCACCATGATATCACACAGAAAGTCCTCTTAAGTTCTTCATGGCCACTTTCTAATTCTGTGCAGCTGTTCACCCGGTGATAACAAAGAGGGAGGCTGGGCTCTCAAGGTCATCTCTGTGAAGCCAAAATGCAACACATGACCCACAAGACCCCCAAAATGGTGAGTAGCCACAGGGGCAGAGGAAATCAATGTTCCAGGACCCTACTGTACACTGGGCACGTGGCTCTTGGGGAGAGAGAGCATTGTGGGTGGGGAGGTGGGGGAGCTTATAATAATTTCAGTCCTCACATTTTCTGCAGGCTTTGTTCATTATGGAAGATATCTCACTGCTGAGAGTGACCAGGGAATCAAGGGAGGGTCTTCTCCAAGACTGCGGCTTCCGCCCTGGCCCTTATGTGGCTCGCCTGTGTGCAGCAATGACAACCCCCACCCCCCAGTGATGGCAGAGTGGCGCGGGAAAGTTATCCTTAATGGGGCAAAAAACAAAGCAGCTCTGCCAAAGAACCTGCGGCAGCGGATTGCCCAGTATCTCCATGAAAGTTTCATGGAAATCTGAGGCAGATTCCCGTGAAGTGAGGGAGTGAATCAACAGCCTGTTCCGCCGTTCAGACTAGGCACATGGTGGTACATACATCATACAGACACAAGCCTGCTTTCTGCAACCCTCCTGCCCTCAACAACTTGCTTCAGCAATTCCCAAAATCAAAGTCATTTACCAGGGGCCTCCTCCCCTGTTTGTGCTTTGCCAAGATCCGACAACTGTGACTGGCTAGCCTCCTCCGGGGTAGAGAAGAGCTCTTGGCTGCATGCATCTTTGACCTCTGAGTCATACTCTGCCTCTGTGTCCCCCTCCCCCTCTACATCCTCATCCAAGATTTCCTCCTCCTGGCTCGGTCCACTCTTGACTGGCATGTGAGCCACCGAAGTATCCATAATGGCCTTCGCAGTGGAGGTGGGGTCGCTGCCAAGTATCACGTCCAGCTCTTTGTAGAACCAGCAGTTCACGGGCGCACCACCAGACCAGCGGTTTGTCTCCCGCGCCTTGTGGTAGGCGTTCCACAGCTCCTTCACTTTGACCCTGCACTGCAATGTGTCCTGGTCATGGCCCGTTTCTGTCATGCATTGTGAAGTCTGTCCGTAGGTATCATAAGTCCTATGGCTGGAGTGCAGCTTGGACTGGACAGCCTCCTCTCCCCAAATGCTGATGAGGTCCAGCAGCTCAGCATTGCTCCAAGTGGGGGATCGCCTGGTGCGTGGAGCAGGCATGGTCACCTCGAAAGATGCGCTGAGACCACTGCATGCGTCACCAAGCAAACGGGAAGGGGACTTTCAAAATTCCAAAGGAATTTAAGGAGTGGGGCTCACGGTTGGTCACCTGAGGGCAGGGCAGAAGAGTTCAAACCAATGACCAGAGAGGCAAGAACAGGCATTGTGGGACACTTCCCAGAGGCCAATCGCAGCGCTGTAATCACCATGGTGTCTACACTGGCACCGCAGCGCTGTAGCCCTGGTGCAGAAATCTGTACGCCTCTAATCGGGGTGGTTTTTTTACAGTGCTGGAACTGCACAGTTTCTGCGCACTAAGTGGCTTGACAGTGTGTACATCTCAGGAGTTATAACACAGAAAGCAGCTTTACTGCGCAGAAACATGCCAGTGTAGACAAAGCCTAAGAACAGGTTGAACAAACACCTGTCAGGGATGAGCTAGGTTTACTTGGTCCTGCCTCAGTGCAGGGGACTGGACTAGATGCCCTCTCGAGGTTCCTTGCAGCCCTACATTTCCATAATTCTATGGCCTGATCTTACAAACTAAAATAGGAATGACAGACAAAAGGTAGGATGGAGAGGTGCATTATTATCCTGGTTTTACAGAGGAGAAACTGAAGCAGAGAGAGAATAAATGGCACTAGCATATTTTGTAATATTCCAGAGATTGGCACTGCTGTCATCACCACATAAATTTGCAAAGCACAAACTGGAGTTTTTCCTCTCCTGCCGCTATGCACATCCATTTGGAATCTTTTCCGCAATCAATTTGAGGCTGAACTTACTGCTGCTCTGTTAACTCGAATAATACAGAAACAGATTTCTTTTACACTTGATCTGCTTTTCTGTGCATTTGTTACATTTAAACCATTAAGCACATTTGTTAACTTGAGTGACATTTTAAAAAATCACAATCCCATTAATGCAATGAGTTATTCCATACGCGAATTGCTCATCAATCATTTAATTGGGATGTCTTGGTCTCCACCCAGATGTTCCCTTTTAGCTGATACTATTGTGTTTTAAAACTTTGGATAATTATAGTCCTGTAAATGCAGAGTGCAAGATTTGTTGGCTGCTGCCAGCTCGTCTCTCCTTCTGTAATGGCTTCATTGTCTAGTAATTGTCTTATTCACAATGGGAAGGGATCCATGTCGAACAGGGACATCCATTCAAAGTCACGCCCCTCTGCTGTGTAAACACTAGTGGAGGCACTGCTGATAACAAGGCCAAGCAAGGTTACAGAACTTTGCAGATAAATTACACTTTGCTTTCCCTTCTTCCTCCCCCTCCCAAATGGTCCACATGAAACAGGAAGCAATGTACCTGGGCTGTAACATAGTTCTCTAAACTGATTTATAGCATGGTTAAATCTGTCTACCCTGGACAGGAATACTTTTTTTTCAGCAGCCTTTTAACAAAAACATAGTTATCTAGGGCCTTGCCTACACTGGCAAAAACTAGAACTCATGATTTCACCTCTGTTACACTCCATACATGGTAGCACTGGCAAAAAACGTACTTTAGATGGAAATTGGGCATTTTTACCACCGTAATGTCTAATCCTGCTCAGATCAGCTGGCTTCTCCTCTCCACTAACCTATCATCACTAAACTCCTCCCCGCTGTGTCCACCTCTGCAGCCCAACCCTTGCTCATAGGAACTAGAGCAGTTCTGTTGTGTTTAGGCCTTTCTAGTCTCATCAGTTGGTCACCAGGTGTCAGTACCTTTCCCTTAGGCTCTGTTTCACTTGTCAGCCTACAGATTCTTCATCGCTTCACATGCAGCATAACTGTAAAACTCTGAAGTATAAAAACTTAACTTTGTTAAACTGAAAAATTAATCTCTGCGGAACTTGACAGAGCCAGTAGAAAAGTGCTGATACATCATATAATCACTTAACGTCAGAGAGTTCATGCACACAGATTAAACTATTTCTATTTAGATTTCACAGTGCCCTAAGAATTGTCAGAGCATCCTATGTACTTTATCTTTCAGGTGTCTTTAATTGCTTAAGGACATCTCAGTTCAAGGGAACCTATAAAGAAAAATAATTGTCTTGCTAATTGCATTTTAAAATATATATATTTACTTGAAAAATTAAAACTTAAAAAAAAAACCCTGGGTTTGTGTTTCTTTATTGCTTCATTTAGATTTCTGGAGAATTCCAAAAAGATTTATTACATTAGAAATTCACATGTTGTATCCTGATTTCCTGGAAGCTGACATCAGCTATACCATGCAAGTGAGATGGGAAATGATTTTTATTCAAACTCTTTGTTTTTTTTAACTATTTAACTCAAACACTTAAACTCTTAGGAGAAAAGATATCCATGGTAAAGATTTAACACCACTGCTGTGCTTTCATTTATGTGATAAGAAAGATCACAATCAACTATTAAGACCTCCAAGTAAACACTAAGGAAGACCAGACTTGACATTCATGGTATTTCTAAGGTTAAAAAAAAGGGGGAGGGGGACAACCTTTAAACCATCTCCCTTTTATTTTGCCTTTTGGAAAACATAAAACTTGCAGGCTATGTTCATATGCTATAAAGAATGTTAAAAAAGCACAACTCCATTTTTTTTCCTTTGCTTTTTAAGATAAAGATGCCTGTTAAGGGCTGGCTAATTAAGATGCTTTGATTATAGGGTTGCCAACTCTGTAATATTTAAAAACTGGACACTCCAGCAGGAGTGCCGGAACCTCCCCTGCCCCACCTCTTCCCCCCAAGACTCCCACCCCTTGTTCGATCCTCTTCCCTCCTCCCCCCGTCGCTCAATGCTATTCCCCTCACTCCCCTGCATGGAGGTGGCCCCAGCTGAGTAGGGGCTGGTGCAGGTGATGACCCAGCAGTAACTGGATTTTGCCATTACTGTATGTAATTGATTCTATTTAACCAATTCTACCTCTCATCTCTACCTTTTTCCCTTATGATTAAACCTTTAGATTTTAGATTCTAAAAAAAAAAAGTAACTGGATTTTGTGTGTCCAGTCAATAGATCTGACTGGACACCGTCAGGTCTCCTTTTTAACCGGACTTTCTGGTAAAAAAACAGGCACCTGGCCACCCTATTTGGCTAATCTAAAATGCTTTATATCAGTGCTGAAGCACTTTCAGGAAAATTTAGCAAACTTTCCTCTCTTTTTCTTTAACAAAGAAAATTAAGTGCAAAAAATGACTGTTAGGGAAATTTTCAGTTTTAGAAATTCAGCACAGGTCATGAAATTCAAAAATTAGGCCCCTGTTCCATAAAGACTTAAACATGCAACTTTACACATGTGAGCAGCCCTATTAAAGTCAGTAATACTACTTATACATGTAAAGTTATGTAAGTGCTTAAGCTTTTGCAGAATCAAAGCTTTTAAAGAGTCTTCAACCTAACCTGCATTTACACACACACACAAACATACTTTGCGTAACTTGTGCTCACAACTTGTGGCAGTAGGTCACCATCCTGCCCTGGATCAATTCAAACACCAAGCAGAAACCTTCACTTCTGGATTTGAGTGCACTGTTCTATTCAGGTCCATATATATCACACTCATCAGCACAGTATCTAAGCATCATCCACTAATGCATTAAGCAAGCTGACTAACATCTGTCACATGTTTGTTCTCTCATCTTCTCCCCAGGGGGACAAGTGTGTGCAGTGTAGTGTTTTGTTTTGGATTTTATATATCTGTATTTATATACACATAAGACACTGCTATATGTTTATGCTACAGAAGGCAAAGCCAAAGAAATGTGCCTCGACTCTGAGGGAAATGTGGTGAGGTTTTTGATTTCTCAACTTTAATGACGTGTTAATGTGAGTTTTAGCATTTATTATACATCTATATTCTATCTGAAATATTTGTTTTATATATTTTGTATTACATTTTTATTCTGGATCTGTATCAATTATTTATACCTCCAGTAGGAGAGAGAAACTTAGAGCAAGAGATCTTCATTTATTGTTCCTGATTAAATCATTTGTTTGCATAATATAGAAGAACTGTAACAAAATCACTTACAGGGAAAATCCAAGCTGCTCCAAACTGGAATAATTGCCTTTCAACTTAATCTCAGGGACTGCATTTAATTTAGTTGATTTAAATGGATTTACTTTGCCAGGAGTAATGTAGTGGATCATGTTCATGGCACATTTAGATAAAAGCACAAATGGGTTCCCTATAGGAATAAAAAAAATTATTTATCTAAAAAACAGTGCTTTATTATTGTTGCTTGATTAGTTCAAACAGCAACACAAATGAGTTAAACAGCGGTAACCTAACAACATTATAATCACTTGTTACTTACAAAATATCAAAGTCTGTACTAATAGCAAACGAATACAATCAAAAGCTCCATATTCTCTCAATAATCACTAACATACATAGTGCATTCTCTATTAATGACTGAATTGTTCTATAACTAATTTAAATGTTGTTATATTTTGAATATAGTAATGCTAGAATAACAGCAGCAATCCAGGGCATTGGATGTTGCAATAAAATTATACATTTTTAATACATACGTTTTTTGATCAAAATCCATCTTATGTTTTATTTAACATGATTTTTTTAGTGGGTTATGCTTCCCATTGAAAGTGCAAAAACATTAATTGAGGTCATATACCATCATTTTTAGGCTTTAAAGTACATTCACAGACTGTCATTTCTCACAAACATGGGGCTCATTTCTTGCAGGATGTGATGTTTCTTTTTGGTTACAATTATTTTTAAGTGATATACTTCTATCACACTGTATCTGATTGGGAATCAAAGCAAAACAAAAAGATTCCAAGATACTAGTGCAGGAAATATCTCTGAAATAAAAGAGAAGATCATTTGTAGCCTCTAGCAAACATTTGTGATTTTCCAGAACAAACAAACACGCTAGAATATCCTTAATTAATAAGCAACTGTTTATTGTCTAGAAGGAGGTGGGGGTGGGGATTGCTGTTTCTTATCACCATTCCAAATGTGACATGCTCACCACCATTTAAGTTCATTACTTTGCTTGTAAAGGTGGACCAACATTGAAACTTTCCTCTGGATCCCTCCAAATTTGTGCGGGGTTCCAATCTGAAGCCTTAGGTGCACCCTCACCTCCACTACCCAACCCAATCAAGCAGGGGCAAGCATAATCGACCCCTTAGTTTCACAAATCCAGCTGTGAACTTAAAAAAAAAAAGTTTGAGTGAATTGTTGTTTCTTTAAGACTTTTATTCAAAAGACCTCTGAAATTACAATCACACTAATCACCAGGCCAGGCGGGTCACTGAGCATACATCTACACTGCAACAACCAACCAACCAACCTGGACAGTGAGTCTCATAACCAGAGACTCTAAGTATAATCAGACTAAAGAATTGCTTAGGGCCCTGAGCAGCTCAAGGGAGCCCCCATTCACTTTTTTAGTATGTGTTGTGGATTTAAAATCATGAAGACCTGTACTCATATTGTCATACCTATGCTTGGCATTCCCCTCAAACCCTTCGGAAGACATGATTTAGCCTTGGTGTCCCCCATTCCCTCTGGACACCAAGTTACAGCTAGCTTGCTTCAGACCCTAGATCTCAAGTCCGTCTATCTGCTCGTCAACATCGCTGCACGCTGACCCTGTGTCCCTGTCATCTTCCAACTGAGCTGACCACTTCACACATCCCCACCTTTCTGCCAGGGCACCTCTTTGCCTCCTCAGAGTCTTTTGATCTCAACCCTAGTCTTGGAAAGAGAAACATGCCCTAATCTGCATGGTGCCAGGCAGGTAGGTTCTTCTCCCAACTGGTGGCTCAGCCACGTTTGTCTTAGCCTCTCAGGTATCTATCTCAAAGTGGTTATCTGATCGGTGTCATTGCTTAATCCTTCCTGGGTTCTTTAACAACCCCTCTTTATAGACTCCTTTGGGAATGGAACTAGGAAAACAAGTCAGACATAATATTCTTATGAAATAATACAGACATTTTCCCAATTTGTCACAGCCTCGATCCAGGGTTTTAGTTCAGATTCATCTCTAATATTTACTAATAATGTTCTGATTGAGACACCATGCTTCTCTTTTAGGACAGGCCTACACTTAAAATGCTGCATAAGCACAGCTGCATGAAAGATGGTAGCTATGTCAACGGAAGAAGTTCTCCCCTCAACATAGTGCTGTCTACACTAGGGGTTAGGTCAGTATTACTGTGTCTTAAGCGTGAGGATTTTTCACACCCCTGAGCGACATAGTTATACCAATATAAGTCTGCAATGTTGATCTGGTCTTACACTCTTAAGGGTAGATTTCCAACTCTCTCCTATCATCTCCATAAAATATTAGGTCTTTATTTGCAATGTGAAATTAAACAAAGCCTGCCTGATATCAGATTTCTTTACAGACCTCCACATTCCAGAGTCACTGAGGGCTGTGAACCTTAATGCGATCTTGGGCCATGTTGCAAACAAACTGCAGGACAATTTATGGTTTTGGATGGAAATCATGTAAACCCCAGTGCATTTGGCAGAGTTTTGCTCTAAGTTTTGAGTTTACTGAATGCAAAGCTCAGGGAATGCAAACCCACGTGAACTGATAACAGAATGAAGATGCATGATCCCCTGTTAATGGGAACCACTGCAGTTTTCACTGCCATAGCCACTATTTTCACTGCCATAGCCACTGTGCAATAATAAATATAAAGGGATGGGGAGAACTTCCAAAAAACTGAGGGCTCAGAGAAACTTGGGTCAGAACTTTGCCCTGATGCAAGTTATCATAGCTCTGGTGACTTCAGTGTTGCTGTGCTGACTTATGACAGCCAAAGATGTGCACCCCTTTCCCCAACCCTATTTTTTTTTCTATTTTGCAAAACAACTAGAACTTTTAGGCTCTGCCTACACTGTGATCTGGTTAGCATCGGCGATCCCTCAAGGTTGAGAATGATCTCTTTCACAGTTTTATTTTTTATGGGTCATTTGGTGACTAAGGGCGACCTTTGAGCCAAGGGGATCGGAACCTTCCCAAAAGTGTGTGGGGGGGTGCTCCTTCCTCTTCCCCCTGAGGCCCCACCCCTAGCCAAGCCAAAGTGGGGCAGGGGACCTCGCCCCACCACCCAGTGTGTGAGGGGGAGGGGGCAAAAGCAGCCCTCTGCCCGTGTCCTCACCCCTCCAGTTTCACTGCCCAGAGCAGGTAGAGGGACCCAGGCTCACCACATCTGCCCACGTGGTTCTCCTCGACCCACCTCTGGCTTGGGGGGGCAGGACCTCGGAGCAGTGACATGGACCCTCCACCTGCCCCCAGCGCAGGGGGCCTGTTGAGAGCAGCCCCTGGCCCATGTTCCTGCATACTTTGCTGAGTCACAAGGTGGATCTGCCTTCTCTCATGGGTCAGTTGTATAGCTGATGGTCCTTAATGGGCCATCAAGCAGGCTTGGCAGAGCTACCACCACCTTGTCTGGGGTGTCACCCAGAAGCACAGCATAAATTTGAAATACAGACAATATAGAGCTAATATTTATAACTTCAACTACAAAAATGATACACACATATAGACAGCATAATCATAACCAGCAAACCATAACCTCTTCATAGACATCTTATTTGACCCCCTTTATACAAGATTTGGTGCCACTACAGGGCTTTGGTTGCAACAATGATTTATACAGTCCCAGTTTACGTCACATGTTGATCTTAGTAAATTCATTGAATAAAAACATTTCAATCTCCCTGTCCCCATTTAAGAACACAAACCTTGAAAGGGTCTAAAAAAAACCTATGTGAAATGATAAAATATTCTTTGTTATGAAGTTTGGTAGTTCTTATCTAGGAAAGCTCTCTCATTCTCGTCTATTACACCCCTTCCACAGAGGGGATCCGTCAGCATCTACGCTTTATATTTTTACTCCGCTATTCTCAAGTTCACATAAGAGGCAACCACAAGCAAATTTTCAGTTGGTATGCTCATTCTCAGCTCTACTAGTCCTTGTACTGAATTGAAGGATTCGAGCTAAAGGCTGTTAGCTTTCTGTTTTGTCTGGGTGACATTTGAGTGGTTTGCATATATATGCGTGTGTGTGTGTGTGTGTGCGCGCGCATGCCTCTGCTGCTTTTGTCAGGAAACAGAGCTGATGCTCACGCTCACAAGGTGTGAGCTCCTCTGGGCCTCTGGCTCCCCACAAGGGGTGGCTCACTACTTTCATCATCAGATGCATCAGGAGAAACCTCCTTTGTAACAACAGTCAGAGATCCTAATCTCATTTCACAGGCAGCCTCTCAAAGGCTATTTCTCTGAAAGCGAGCACTCAAAGTTTAGAGATGTTGTCAAGAAGAACTCGTAGGAAAGTTATTTATAGCTGCAGTAGCTTTTGTTATAGTAAATAGTAGAAGTGGCAACATGAATCCGAGACAAGCAAAATTATTTTTCATTGACAAGTACACGCCAGCTTGTTTATATTATAGAAAGCAAAAGGACTTTGACAAGAAGCTTGAGAAGTGGTAGGTTTTTAAACCAGACTGTCTCAGGCTAGAATGCCTAAATCTACTTTTGGCACTTAAATAAAAGTGGCCTGATTTTCAAAGATACCGAGTACCTGTGTTCCCATACTCCAG
The DNA here is from genome assembly GCF_020497125.1 of Mauremys mutica. Lineage (NCBI taxonomy): Eukaryota > Metazoa > Chordata > Testudines > Geoemydidae > Mauremys > Mauremys mutica. The sequence continues at coordinate 112,832,118 of NC_059073.1, forward strand.
TTAGAATCTGGACACCCCAGAACTTTGAAGTGGTTGGGTCAAAATCCATATCTAGGTCTAAATATTGCAATTAGACCTTCTCCCTAAAATGTATGAAATTCCAGCCCCAAACATGATCACCCCATGATCAAAATCCATACCATATCCCAGAATCAAATTTTGTGACTCAGTCCTTTCTCTGATACTGCAGAGATCAGGCTGGTGTGGACATGGGCCGTTGCCTTTAGATGCAATTAGAATTCTCAACAGCATGTCGTCACAGGTGCTCTACTGCTAACTAGGAAGGGAGATTCTTGTTTTGCTCATGCAACAGTGATCTGTCCTTTTGGAGCAGACTGATTGGAGTGCCGATCCAGCTGCCTTCGCAATATCATCAAAGAGCAAACAAACAAACAATTGAAAATGCTCAGCCTTTTATCTATGTAGTACGAGTTATTTTACTTTCTGCCACATGCACACAGCAGTTAAAGATACCAAAACATGGAAAATGTTGCTACCTTTTGCAAAGATGACGGACAAATTCACCAAAAAAAGTATATTTGTTCAAACTGACTTTAAGCTGGGGAGCTACAAACATAAGTTTGCAGGCTGTTAGCACCAGCTAACACATTATTAAACATTATTGTCTTTTTCTACATTTGGTATTTAATGTGTTGAAAAACCTGTTAATTTAAATGCGTTAACTCATATGTTTAAAGCAATACACATTTTCCCAGTCTAAACAAATCTTTGGAAAGTTTTCTTTGCAACCATAAGGGCTAGAAACATACTTTTATTTTAAATGGAAGCTTAGATTCTGCAGTCTAAATACGCCATGCAGACCACATGTATACATCATGAAAACCAGACACCGCTGCTTATAGACTGTGGTTGACACACTTGTTCTATAGGGTTTTTTTAGTGTAATTCACTGAGAGAAAGCTAAGAAAGCTAATTAGCAGGCATTTAGTTCTGAAAATGGTGAAGTACATGATCATTCTTCTCTCTTACGAGTTAGTTCCATAGCCTACATTAGAAGAGGTTTACCAGCATAGCGCTTCTGCTGGGATAGCTTATACCAGTTCCCCGAATGAAATAAGCTATACCTGCAAAAGGTCTTCTTTTGCCAGTATAAAGATGTCTCAAAAAAATAAAAAATCACATCCCTAACCAACATCATTGCACTGGCAAACGTTTCTAGCGTAGACCTGGCCTAAGTCCAGATCCTGAGATAGTTCTGTCTCCCATACTTGTAAGGCTCCCCATTATTCAACAGTCATTGAAGCAATAGCTCACGTCAGAGATGTGCCCCAAAGGAGACTACACTTTTTAAAAAAAGAAATAAAGAGGCATTTCTATGGCACTCATCACAGTATTCTGAGTGCCTTTCAAACAGTGATAGATTTAGCCTCACAATTATCGATACACTAGGGAACGATTTATTATCTCCATTTTACAGATAAGAAATAGATAAACTAAAAGATTACAGTTCAGATTTTTGAAAGTGATCAGTGATTGTGGAAGCTTCTGGTTTTTGGATGCTTTAAGTTGGACCTACTTTGCAGGAAGTGCTGAGCACCTACCCTTTGAAAAAAAATCAGACTTCTTTAAAGGGTCTAAATTTGGGCAACCAAAAACTGAAGCACCCATAATAGCGTGGCATTTTTAAACTTTTTGTTGTTTGTAAAACACAGGTTATAATTAGAACACCATCCTTCCTCTTCAAGGTCCCAAGGTGGTAGTAAGGACGTGGACTGTGCCTTGGTCAGCCCCAAGCATGAGCAAATCCTCAGCAAATCATGCACAACCGTCCACCAGCTATCCAGTATGAGGGCATGGGTAATAATATTCAGAATTGTGGATCTTCTGCTCCTCCAAAAATACAGATTCTACCGCTTAAACTACAGGAGAATTTCTATTAGTTGTAATCACTTTTAAAGGTTTTTCTAAGCTCTTACAATCAGCTGCCCAGATGATGATATGTTCACAAAAGTTTAAGCAGTTTGATTTCATCCAGGAGCCAGTGATCAGTGCACTGCAGCATCCCAGATGCCATCCCCCATTTTTAAGATGAGAGACCTGTATCATGTAATCTATTGATGTTCTAGGGCAAAGGTTCCCAGGTCCATGGACCTCTGGTAGTCTATGGGGAGCTGGCTGATCATGTTGTGAAGTCCACTGCTCCCTATTTCCTGGTGCTAAATTGCATTAAAAGGTTAGAATGGTTTTCTAAGATTATTTTTCCATAAAAGCAATTGTTGTAGTTGCTACAGGGATATAATATAACAAGATGGAGAGGTGGTCCGGGAAACTGTCTCTATATTAAAGGGTGGACCAAAATATTAAAATGTTTGAGAACCTCTAATCGACAGCATTTATTATCCAGCATGTCCTCTGACACCGATCAATTTCTTACTAATTCTGATGGGAGAAACCGCTTTAAGTATAAGATGCATCTATTTCTTGGCTAGGTACCTACAAAACAACACCTTCTGCTACAAAATTGTCCTCTCTTTTTGCAGTCATAGTAGCTTTCATTTCTGAAATCACATTTGCCCTCCAAGCAGCAGCATTTTCAGAGCAGGTAAGAAGTTTGTTTGAATTACTGATTTATACTTCTATCAAGCATCTAGAATAGTGAGTACAGTTAATGATCTCATGAACTGAGCTATGGTTGTTGGTGGAGTATCTCCAGTTGGAAGTACATTGGAGCTCATTCTATGTCTTTGCTGCCTGATGAGTCATAATGGATCACAGATTATGTAAAAGGAGATGGGGGTTACAATGAAGCAACACAGAAATTGTTGTATAACATTTCTTCTAGTCAAGAGATGCATCACAAATAAACCTAGTGTTATGAAATGGCCTCAAGAAAAGTATTAAGGGATAGGGTCAATCCGCTGTCCCATTAATATTGCAAGTCTGTGCTCTTCATAGGCACATGAGACCCTTGGGATCAGTTTACAAACCCAAGTTTCTTCATCCTTGGGTTATCACAGACGAGAGCTGCAGAGGCAATTCCTGGTTTGGGCCTCTGCAGTGACTGCTTTGGCTGATGTATGAATAGTTTAAATGACCCCTGAATAGGGCTGGGTGGGAAATGGTTTTCCTGTCTCCTGAGACTTATCAAGATTTTGACTAGTGTTCCTGTCCTGAAAAGCAAGACAAAAAATCAAAGTCTCCAATATTATTGCAAACTGAAAATCCCCTCAAACATTTCAGACCATGTCAACGAAAGGTTTCATTTAGATAATTTCAAAATGTTTCATTTCAATTTTGTACTGTAAACATTTCAAAATGAAAACTGGTTCCAAACCAACAAATGGGACTTTTTTGTTCTGAAAATGTTGAAACAGAGTGTTCCAACAATTCTGAAACTTTATACAAAAAAATTTGAATACAGGAAATTTGTTGAAACCAACCTTTGCCTGCAAGCAGTTGCATTTTCCGATAATAAACATTTAGTCAAAACATTTCCAACCAGCTTTACCTCAGAACAGAGCCATTGTAATGTACTGGCTGAAGAGGCATGTGATGTTGTCGTCTAATGGCTGGCCTACAAAGAGTCTATGGCAATCTACTACTATTAGATAAAGTTCTGTTTGCTCCTTTGGCAGAGGTCTGTGTTTTTGGAAATGAAGGACCAGGGTTCCAACCTCAGTTTCTCAGCTGCAAGCATGTGAGATTTGTACAATAAATTTATATAGTCAGTTTGGCCCCTCTACACATTTTAGTTACTGAATAATTCCAGTAGTCACTTGTATGAGTAAAGAAAGCAGGACATGACCAATGATCTGTTGTCTTCCCATGAATTCATTACACTATAGGCATGGCTACACTTGCAAATGTAGAGTGCTTTGAGTTAAACCCGCCTTCGTAGAGCACAGTAGGGAAAGTGCTGCAGTCTGTCCACACTGACAGCTGCAAGCACACTGGCATGGCCACATTTGCAGCGGCATTGGGAGTGGTGCATTATGGGCAGCTATCCCACAGAGCACCTCTTCCCATTCTGGCGCTGTGGCTTGTTGGAAGGGGGCGGAGGGTGCAGGGCATTCTGGGTCCTGTCCCAACACCCCATGATGCATCGGTTCACATCCCAGCAATCCTTCTGCTTCTGTCCACAATTGGTGCCATCTTTCAAAGTTTTTTGTACTGTGTGTTCTGTCTTCCCTTTCGGTCTGCAGGAATGGAGCTCAAACTGCTGAGGAATATGCTGATGAGTCTTGCCAGCACATCACGTTTGGCAGTTGAGTTATTCCTTAAGATCCAAAGTGACAGTGAGGACTCCGATGATGATATCAACTCAAGTAACGCATATGACATGAGATTGCTTGTGGCATTCACAGACATGCTCACCACCATGGAACGGCATTTCTGGGCTCAGGAAACAAGCACTGAGTGGTGGGATCACATTGTCATGCAAATCTGGGATGACGATCAGTGGCTGCAGAACTTTCAGATGAGAAAAGCCACTTTCATGGGACCATGTGATAAGCTCACCGCCACCCTGCAGCACAAGGACACGAGATTGAGAGCTGCCCTGACGGTGGAGAAGTGGATGGCTATTGCAATCTGGAAACTGGCAACTCCAGACAGCTACTGATCGGTTGCTAATCAGTTTGGTGTCGGGAAGTCGACCGTTGGAATCGTGTTGATGCAAGTTTGCAGGGCCATTAATCACATCCTGCTCAGAAGAACCATGACTCTGGGTAATGTGCATGACATTATGGCTGGCTTTGCACAAATGGGTTTCCCTAACTGCAGAGGGGCAATAGATGGGACGCATATTCAAATTCTGGCACCAGCCCACGTAGCCTCCGAGTACATTAATCAGAAGGGGTATTTCTCTATGGTTCTCCAGGCGCTTGTAGATCACCACTGGCATTTCACAGACATTAATGCAGGGTGGCCCAGAAAGGTGCACGACGCACACACTTTCAGAACACTGGCCTGTTCAGGAAGCTGTAAGCTGGGACTTTTTTCCCAGACCAGAAGATCACCGTAGGGGAAGTCGAATGCCCATTGTGATCCTTGGAGACTCCGCTCACCCTTTAATGCCGTGGCTCATGAAACCCTACACAGGGAACCTGGACAGCAGCAAGGAGTGGCTCAACAACAGGCTGAGCCGGTGCAGATTGACTGTGGAGTGTGCTTTTGGCTGTTTAAAGGGCCGCTGACGCTGCCTATAGGGAAGGCTGGACCAGGCCGATGACAATATTCCTATGCTTATAGCCACGTGCTGTACGCTCCATAACATTTGTGAAGGGAAGGGTGAAAGATTCACTCAAGCATGGAACTCAGAGGTTCAACACCTGGAGGCTGAATTTGAACAGCCAGAGAGCAGGGCTATTAGAGGGGCCCAGTGCGGGGCTGCAAGGATTAGGGATGCCTTGAGGGAGCAATTTGTGGCTGAAAGCCACCAGTAATGTCTAGTGCCATGCACGGGAGTGAAGTGCAGTGGTTCAATGTGAGTAGGAATCTGTGTTTGCTGCATATGATACACTGACTTGCAGTGCCTGTTGCTTTCCTAGGCTAAGGTATCTTTTACTTTGTGCAATAATAAAGAATGTTTTAAAAGCCAAAAAATCCATTTATTGAAAAGAAAATGCATTTATTGAAAGTAAACACAACTGCTTGGGCAAAGGGGTGGAGCAGGGAATGGTACAATAACAGATTTGCATATGTCCTGTTATCAGACTCAGCCTTCCTGTCTGGAGTGCTGTGCAATGAGTGCTGCACTTCAGGATGGCTATACTGCATGGTGATGGGGGTTGAGTGCAGTGGGTAAGGGTCATAGTTTCCAGGGCTGGGTGGTGAAGCTACAGGTGTTGGAGGCAGCTGGTGGCGATAAGAACCTGGATGTTGGGGAAAGTGGGTTGGAGGTGACATGGGGACACGAGGGAAAGAGTTTTGGGACAAGGGCTACGGGGGGGTGCGGGCACGGTAGTGCTCCGCCTGCATGGCTATGAGCGCCTAGATCGAGTCCGCTTGGCGCTCCATGATGCTTATCAGCCTCTCCGTGATTTGGTGCTGGCAATCCGCATTCTGCTGGTGGACCCTCCTTTCACTCTCCCATCACTCCTGTACTTTTTGATTTTCATTAAGGGAGTGCTGCATGACTTCATGCAGCATGTCCTCTTTGCTTCTACGTGGCCTCTTCATGATTCTTTGCAGCCTCTCAGCCGGTGATAACACAGATGGCTGAGATCTCAAGGTTGCATCTGTATAGGCAAAATGCAACACTTAAAAGAGGCATCATTGTTCACACCAGACAGTGCAATGATTCCCCCATACTTAAGGAGGGCAAGCACAATCTACACAATAGCATAATTTGTTCGTCCCAAAGCGAGCGCACATAACCCATGGAAGCCCCAAAATGATGAGTAAGCACACTGTCAAGGGGGACTGATTGTTTCATGGCTGTACTGTCCTCTGGGTTTCTGTGCCTTGGGGAGAGCCAACAGCTGCAGGGGGACCCTACACTGAACACATTTTCCACAGGAGTTCGTCCTGGAAGATCTCAGTGCTGAGGGTGACCTGGGAAGCAAGGGAGGGTCTTCTACTACAATGCGGCTTCTGCCCTGGCCCATATGCAGCTTGCCTGTGTGCATCAATGGTCCCCCCGCCCCTCATGGAACAGTGGCGCGGACATGTTAGCCTGACTGGGACAAGGACCACAGTGGCTCTCCCACAAAACCTCTACAAGCGCATTGCCCAAGTTCTGGCTGAGATCACTGAAGACAATTACCGCCATGTGAGAGAGCACATCAATGCCCTATTCCGCACCTAGGCATGCATGCAGCCCTTACCCTCCTCTCCCCAAGAGCCCACACTGAATAACTTCCTTCCCAAAATAAAAGCCACTTACCGGGCACCTCCTCTGGTGTTTTTCCTTCCCCAAGCACCGGCCGCCGCGACGGGCTACCTTCCTCCTGGCTTGAGAACAGATCCTGGCTGCATGCATCTAGGGATGCCAGGTGTGTCTTCCTCCTCCTCAGCACCCTCACTCCCGCTTTGCTCCTCCTCCTCCTCCTCCTGCTGCCTTGTTGGACTGGGCTCTGAAGTGTCCATGGTGGTACTCAGAGTGGAAGTGGGGTCACCCCCAAGTATCACGTTCAGCTCTTTGTAAAAATGGCAGGTCGTGGGGGCAGCACCAGAGCAGCTGTTTGCCTCACAGGCTTTGCAGTAGGCATTCCACAGCTCCTTCACTTTAACCCTGCACTGCAGTGCATCCCGGTCATGGCCTCTTTCCATCATGTCCCTTGATATCTGCCTGAAGGTATCGTAATGCCTATGGCTGGAGCGCAGCTGGGACTGGACAGTTTCCTCCCCCAAACACTGATGAGGTCCAGCACCTCGCCATTGCTCCATACTGGGGATCCCCTGATGCGTGGACACATGGTCACCTGGAAAGATTCGCTGAGGGCACTGCATGCCTGGCTGAGCAAACAGGAAGAGGATTTTCAAAATTCCCAGAGAATTTGAAGGGTGGGTCTGACAGTTGGTCATCTGAGGGCAGGGCAGTAGAGTTCAAACTGATGACCAGAGTGGCTAGAACAGGCATTCTGGGACACTTCTGGAGGCCGATTGGAGCGCATTAACAGACCAGGGTGTCCACACTGGCGCCGCGGCGCTCCAGCGGGGGCACATCAAATGTTATTATACTCGCCGAGATGGAGTACCAGGAGCGCTCAAGCCACGGGGTCGGAGCGCTCTACGTGCCTTGCCAGTGTGGACAGGTCATGAGTTAGAGTGCACTGGGCTGCTTTAATACACTCTAACTCACAAGTGTAGCCATGCCCTAAATCCAGCTCAACTCAGTGTAAGGATGATATGGGGGCTTGATGAGAGGACAGCATAAAATGAGGAAAGGATATTTTGGCTGGGGAATCCCTAATCCCCATCCAAAAGGTCTTTTTATTATTATTTGTATTGTGGTAGCTCACAGAGGTCCAGCCTCTGTGACTCAGCCTTTTGCTGTAGTCATCCACCCTAAAAATTGTTATAATTGGTTGGGAAATATTCTCTAGATTGTGCATATCAGTTTAAATCAATACAATTGATGTTTTTTATGGAAACCTCCACAATCCCACCTGCTTTCACATTAGCAGCAACAGCAAATTTACAAGTACTAATCCCATAGCCATGAACATGTTGCTCTTAACACCAATAGGGGCGGCAGGTTTGTATAATTTTTGGTGGTGCCCAAAACAGGCCCAAGTACTACCTCCCCCCACACACCCCCCTGCCTAAGGCTCTGGGAGGGAGTTTGGGTACAGGAGGGGTGCGGGCAGTGGTTTCCCCAGGAATTGAAATTGGGGGGGGGTTGAATTTGCGGGGGGGATGCCAGGGCCGATGAGGGGTGAGACTGTGAGGGTGGAGGTGGGCTGTATGGCACCATAGTAAAAACTGAAAAATGTTTCTTGACCATTTTATTAGATTTAACTCATGTTTTAAAATCATCACACAAATTAAAGTTGGCTACTCAAGCATTCTATGAAGCACTACATCTACATCCTTCTTGGTTTCTTGTTATAATTTTGCACAACTCTGTTAATGAACTTCTTGAACGTATGGCATTCATCTTTGGTGGTTTCTATTCAATGATGAAAAAGAACGCTCAACTGTAGCTATTGTGACTGGGAGTAGGAAGAGATGAATTCTTACTTCTTTCATCCCAGGACACATAGCACAAAGAGCAGATCGAGCCACTAGTGATGATAAAAAAGAAGTTGAAGTCAAATCTTCATTCATTCATCATATGATATTCCACTTTGTGTTCAAATTCTCTATTCTGTCCTGTTCACATGGCAGCCCCATTGCTGGTAGTACCTCACTCCACTCAGCTGTTGGTGCTTTATAGTACTGGCATCTGTAAAAGCTACATAGAGGTTGACTAGAATCTAGAAGTTGCTGTTGTAGATTTTTAAAAATCAAGTCTGTACTTTTTCAGTTGTCTTAACAAACACTTCTTGTCCTCTTCACTTAAGGATTTAATATAAATGCCTTCATTAGTCAACTTCTAGACTGAAGTCTTTGCTTCTTCCAGTACTTTTTCAATGGAAAGCTCTCTGATTGATCCAAATGTAGCTTCTATTGCTGGACAAAGATCTACTACTGTTGTAGCAGATGCCTGGATGGCATTGTTTAATGACCCAAGTGGTTTCAACAGTAGCCTTACGAGAGAGAGAATGGCAATAGTCTTCTCTGAACATAGTAGCAAAAGTAATCACCAGCCTCACTACTTAGATCCATCCCATCTTGGTAGATACTTTCCAAAGTCAGTAATAATGGCTAGAGTAATTTTAAGACAACAGCCAAGGATCGCTCATGAGAAAGCCAGCGGGTTTTCCCAGGTTGGACTAATTTGAACTTTAGTCCAGGTGTATTTTCTATATTTTCCAAGATATTCAGTCTTTTTGGACTCTTGCTGAAAAAAATATATAATAAAAACATTACATTTATAGCTTTTTAAATGTCTTTTGACGATTCTGCAGCTCGTACTAGTGCTAGTTGGAGTAGATGGCCTCTGCAGTGTGTATAGGAGAGATTAGGGTTACACTTTTCTCTGAGCAAAGCTTGTACTCCACCATGTCTTCCAGAGAAGTTTGCAGCTCCATCAAATGCACAAGCAGCCAGCTGTTTGGGGTCCAATTGACAAGCATTTAACTCTTCTAAGATGTGGATTGTCACAGATGCAGCCGATGTGTCTTCTATAACTTGAACATCTAGAAATGCATCTACTGGCCTACCACTGACATCAAGATAACGTACACAATGACTTAATACTTGATGCCCATTTGCATCGGTGCATTCATCAGCCACGTATGCACATTTTTTGAATGTGGTTAGAGAGTTCGTCACTTTTTCAACTGCAGAGTCTTTCACTGTTGCACCGCATGCTTCTAGCCAGTCAGTTTAGTTTCTTGCAGAACGATAGCAATCATTTGCTGGTCTTGTTCAGAACTAGTGTCCAACTTCAGGATGAACAAGTGACAATGCACTTAACATTGGCCTCCAGTTTATAGTGTGTGGTATCTCTTGCTTAAATAGAAAGTATGATGCCACAGCCATGTTTGTTCACATGAACTTTGTTGTGTCTCCAGCATTCTTAATAGCCTTATTAAGTACTTCTAAAATTGCTTTGAAAGTGGGCTTATAAGGCTTTCTGCATATTGATGCACTACAGAGGCCTGGTGTTCTGCTGCCTTTTCACGTAGTTTGTCAGCTTTGGCTTTGCTGATCGGTCTGACAAACCAAGCTCCTCCACTTTTACCAATTATAGCATTGGAAAGCTTTCCTTCTTCGCAAGAGGTGCACCAGTAGCCATCTTTTGTAACTTCAATAAATGGGAACACTTAGACTGACAAACCTCGGGAACTGCCTTTAGGTTTTGGAGACACTGTTTCTTCAGTAGGTAGCTGTATTTGTGCTTTGGGCTGGTCAGATGTAGATACACCACTTGAACTGTCAGATGACATGTTGATATATTCTTGGTTCTTGATGTGTTCTTCACCTTGGTTAATTTTTGAGACCTTTGAGTGGAAAAACTGTTGTATTGTTTTTTGTCTTTTCATTTTCACTTTGACCTGAAACATATAAAAGAGATATGAATAAAGTAAATGTTTTGTTATGATAATGCAAATTTCACATAAGGATAATGCAAAATCCACCAAAACACATAACAGGTCTAGATTTCTAAAATAAAAAAAAACAATTAAAAAAAGTAAGCTATCATGGGATAAGAGGGAAGTCCTCTCATGGATCAGTAACTGGTTAAAAGATGGGCAACAAAGGGTAGGAATAAATTATCAGTTTTCAGAATGGAGAGAGATAAATAGTGGTATCCCTGAGGGGTCGGTACTGGGATCATTACTGTTCAACATATTCATAAATGATCTGGAAAAATGGGTAAACAGTGAGGTGGCAAAATTTGCCGATGATACAAAACTGTTCAAGATAGTTAAGTCCAAAGCAGACTGTGAAGAGTTACAAAGGGATCTCACAAAACTGGGTGACTGGGCAACAAAATGACAGATGAAATTCAATGTTGATACATGAAAAGTAATGCACATTGGAAAACATAATCTCAATTATTCATACAAAATCATGGGATCTAAATTAGCTGTTACCACTCAAGAAAGAGATCTTGGAGTCATTGTGGATGGTTCTCTGAAAATATCCACTCAATGTGCAGCGGCAGTCAACAAAGGAAACAGAATGTTGGGAGTCATTAAGAAAGGGATAGATAATAAGATAGGAAATATCATATTGCCTCTATATAAATCCATGGTACGTGCACACCTTGAATACTGTGTGCAGATCTGGTCACCCCATCCCAAAAAAGATATATTGGAATTTGAAAAGGTACAGAGATGGGCAAGTAAAATTATTAGGGGTATGAAACAGAAGGAGAGATTAAAATGACTGGGAATTTTCAGTTTAGAAAAGAGACGACTAAAGAGGGATATGATAGAGGTCTATAAAATCTTGACTGGTGTGAAAAAAGTGAATAAGGAAATGTTATTTAATCCTTCACATAACACAAGAACTAGCAGTCACCCAATGAAATTAACGTTTTAAAAAAACAAAAGGAAGAACTTCTTCACACAACATGAAGTCAACCCATGGAACTCTTTGCCAGGGAGGTCTGTGAAGACCAAAACTATAACAGGATTAAAAAAAGAACTAGATAAATTCATGGAGAATAGGTCCATCCGTGGCTATTAGCCAGGATGGGGAGGGATGCAACACCATGCTCTGAGTGTCCCTAGCCTGTTTGCCAGAAGCTGGGAATGGGCAACAGGGGATGGATCACTTGATGATTCCCTGTTCTGTTCATTCCCTCTGAAGCACCTGGCCTTGACCACTGTCAGAAGACAGGATACTGGGTTATATGGACCATTGGTCTGACCCCGTATGGCCATTCTTATGTAAAAAATTAATTATAATAATAAAAATGTTTAGTACAGAAACTCCCCAACATAATGACCTCTCAAGATAGCAACATTGTGAGATAACAACCTTGGCATTTTAAAAATCTTGGCCTACTAGGAAACATGTTTAAATAAGTTTCCATTCCCAGTCACAAATCTAGCATTCTGGAGAAAAGTCACTAAAATATAGTTCAACAAACAAATGTTTATTTAAAGTACCACTCACTTTTCCCTCCACCGCACCCCACTCACCTGTGTTGTCCTTGGTGAGTGGAGACTCAGAGTTCAGAGGTGCTTTCACGTGATTTCACTTCCCAGGTCGGGGGCAAGAAGGCACCTTGCTTGTTCCTCCAGCTGCTCACTATTCGCTCTGCCCACTGTTGTTCTTTGTGCCACCATTCACTCCATCGCTTTGTTGCCAATGGCCCTGTGCAGTCACCTTCTGCTGCCACCTGTCACTGTGACCTCTGTGAGTTGGTCTCTTGAGGTTCCACCTAGCTGTCAGTGATTTCAGCTGAGCTCTCAGTGGGGGAACCTCACTGCTAGTGCAGACTGGGATATCTCTTCCACAGAAACACCATCCCAGTTTCCGGCCAATGGGAGCTGCGGGGCCGGTGCTCGGGGTGGGGGCAGCGCGCAGAGACACCCTCCCCCGCAGGGCCACAGGGATGTGCCGGCCACTTCCAGGAGCAGTGCGGCGCGAGGGTGCGCAGGAAGCTGCCTTAGCCCCACAGCATTGCCTGTGGTGGCGGTGGCGTCCGGGGGCTCCCGGACCCTTTTAAATCACCCAGGGGTGGTAGGCGGGGTGGGGAGGTGCACAGGGGCAGCAGGTGGGGCTGGGGAGAGACCCGGCTCCAAACATTGGTGAAGCCGGACCCCGGGGCCCTGAATATTCCTGGAGTGTGGGCACCACGGGCCCATATAATTTGCCGCCCTTGAACACCATCGATGATTTACAAGGAATTAAACAAAAAGCAGCCCCTCTGAGCCCGAGCTGGGTGGTCTTGGATGCAGGAGCACAAGATAAAACCGATCCCTGTTTGCTCAGGGTGAGAGGGGAGAGAGAGACAGACCAAAAAAAAAAAAAACAACCATGACCATGTGAAACTAAATTTTATATGGATTTTCATAAATCAGCCCTTGCTCACTCAAAAGATTCATGAGCCTTCTTAGAAAACCTTTCAGTGAACCATGCCTGAGTTTTGAGTTTGTAAAGAAACCTGAAACCAATCAAGTTTCAAGTCATTTCATGTTTAGCAGTGAACTTTTTGCTTAGCTCAAGTCAGTTTGCTCAGGAGTTTAGGCAAGCGTGCCCTTGGCTTAGATAAAAAAAATTTTTTTACAAATCAAATATACTACACAAGAACATAATTATAGAAAGTCTTTCCCTGAATATGTGCTGACTTCCTGCTCTGTGTTCGGTACATTTTATTTGTAGTAGCAAGAGTTATAGTTAAGGTTGTAATTCAATTTTCATTTCAACCCTTTTTATCTGCTCATGATTTTCTCACTCTGGGATTGATTGCTGGACTAATTGCTTTCAGTACAAAGATGAATTTTAAGTGAGCACAATGATTTCAGCCATTTATAAGGCAGGCAAGCTGAGGGAAAATTTACATTTCCCCATTACCAAAAAAAAAGGAAGATTTTCTTACCATATGGAGAACTAAAATTGTCTCATTGTTTCATTGTGCTCCCCAATCTGTCTATGTCCACCTATTCTTTCTTGGTTTATACTTAGACTGTAATCTCCTTGAGGCAGGGATGGTATGTTTGTCCTGTGTTTGTACAGCACCTGGCACAAATGGCATCCTGATCCATGACTAGGGCTCCTAAGCACTATGATAATAGTGATAAAACAAAACAAAAAACCAACCACCCACATTTGAACTTTCATGGGACACTGCCCAGTCAATTTAGGCTAAAATCTTAGGCCTAAATTTTCATAAGTGTTTTTGGTCGCCCCATTTCAGGTGCCTTGAAGGGCCCTGATTTTCATATGTGAGATCTGCTGCACTCTCTGAAAGCCTGGTCACCTTATGGTGTTTGAAGTTGGGCCCCCAAAAATCAATAGTTACTTTGTACAAGTTAGGCTTTGTATAGTGCAAAATTCCATTCTTTTTTTAAAAAAGAATTTCAAAGATAACAATGTATTTTAAAAGTCATTGGGAATTTGCCTGAATAGGGACTGCATAAAATCTGAGTAAGAACCTCAGGATTTGGCTTCCTGGTATTAAAAACACACACACACACACACACAATGTTAATGCAGCATTACAGTTAGAAATTTAAACAGAAGTGTGAGGAAAATACAGATGTTATGGCTCCAATAGCAGTATTCCAAGCCCAGATTTGAATGACCACATTGTACATGCTACATATAAATTCTAACAGCATATGTAAATGCTTACAGTATGAATTATGTGGCAGAGTTAATGTGGCTGCTGAAATTTAAACCATCATTTCCTGAATTTGTTTTGTTTATATATCGACCACCTTAATGTTGCATTAGTGTACAGTATGGTTTTGCATATATTATTGGCAAAGGCCCCCCTGAATGCTTCTTTCTGGAATTTTAATGTGCTCTCACGAGCTACTGGAGTGACATCAGCTACATTAAGCCACAGTGTCCCTTGGAATTGCCCAAACCATTAGTGAAAACACTTTATAACTCCAGAAAGAGGAAGGCAGAGAAGAGCTTACCAACATACTGTATCAATAAAGTATAATAGTGTGACACTTTGGGGTTCAACCCAGACCAGTAAGGGTTTATGTCACCATCTTCCTTACAACTCTGTGTGCCTTAAATGCTGTACTGCTGTGGCTCACAGCCCTGACACCAGCAGCCAGCAGACAAGCATGCAGGTGACACACTGGAAGCCACTGCCCAGTTACTTTTTGCAACCCCAACACCCTTCCAGTCCCGAATTTCCCCAAACCATCTGCCAATGTGACAATCCCATGAGGTTCCCTCTCAGCCTCAGCAAGTGAAAGTTTTGCTCCTGCTAAATTGACAGCTCCCTGACACACTAGCTTTTGTCTGCCTATGCCAGCAAACTCTTCAAGACTCTGCCAGTGTTACCTGCAAGACAAGGTTTATAAACAGTGACGCCTACCTCCTGAGTTCCCCAGTGACATCTCCCTGCAGTGCCCAGCTCTCTCCTGGAACACTCACAGAAGTTATTGATTGTTGTTCCTTTAAAGAGACAATTAATGTAGCAATAGCCTGAGTTTCCAGATGGTTTTTTTCTCTGTTTTAAATTTTTTTACCTTTTTTAAGAACAGTATTGGATTTGTGTGTCCTAAGAGGTCTGTGCATGTTGTGTTTAATTAGCTGGTGGCAACAGCTGATTTCCTTTCTCATTTCTTTCCTGGAGGTGGGAGTGAAAGGGCTTGAGGGTACCCCACTGGAAGGAATTCCCAAGTGCACCTTCCTGGGTCCTCAAAGGGGTTTTGCACATGGGTAGTGGCAGCATCTACCCAACCAAGGTCAGAGAGAAGATGTAACCTTGGGAGTTTAATACCAGCCTGGAGTGGCCAGTATTAATTTTTAGAATCCTTGCGGGCCCCCACCTTCTGCACTCAACGTGCCAGAGTGGGGAATCAGCCTTGACATCAGGCTTAACAAGAGTTGCTGACACAGAGTAGTGAATCACCAAGGGGCCTTTGTGTTGCAAACAGATTATAACTATTAGTTTTTTTGGTACACAGCTATGAAGAACAGCCCCATTTTTAACAATCTTCTCACTCCCTGCTGTCAGCAGTTTGTGCAGCTAGATGGAATATGTCAGATGCTCTGTTTCTCCATGTGCCTCTTCTCACTGCTTTTTCTGCTGAGGCCTATAGCATGAGCCAGTAAATAGTCAAGAGTAGATGTAAACCAACTAGCTACAAGGTGATATTTTTAGGGGAGCGTGGAGTCCAAGAATCGCAAAAGAGCTCCAGCATGGACCAAATGGGAGGTACGGGATCTGATAGCTGTATGGGAAGATGAATCCGTGCTATCAGAACTCCATTCCAAAAGACGAAATGCCAAAATATTTGAAAAAAATCTCCAAGGGCATGAAGGACAGAGGCTATAACAGGGACCTGCAGCAGTGTCACGTGAAAATTAAGGAGCTCAGGCAAGCCTATCAAAGAGGCAAACGGCTGCTCCGTGTCAGACCCCCAGACATGCTGCTTCTATGTTGAGCTGCAGGCAATTTTAGGGGGTGTCCCCACCACTACTCCACCCCTGTTCATGGACTCCTGCAAGGGGGAAGTCTCACGCAACAGGGATGAGGATTTTGGGGACGAGGAAGAGGAGGAGGAGGGTAGCGCAGAGCAGGCAAGTGGAGAAACCGTTCTCCTTGACAGCCAGGAACTGTTTATTATCCTGGAGCCAATACCCTCCCAACCCTCCCAAGGCAAGCTCCCAGACCTTGAAGGCAGAGAAGGCACCTCTGGTGAGTGTACCTTTATAAATATAATACATGGTTTTAAAGCAAGTGTATTTAATGATTAATTTGCCCTGAAGACATGGGATGCATTCACGGCCAGTACAGCTACTGGAATGCATTCAAGCAACATCCATTCTTTATCTCTCTGTGTTATCCTCAGGAGAGTTGTATCATTCATGGTCACCTGGTTGAAATAGGGGAATTTTATTAAGGGGACATTCAGAGGTGGCCATTCCTGCTGGGCTGTGTGCCTGTGGCTGAAAAGAAATCATCCCCACTATTAGCTATGCGATGGAGGGAGGGGTGAAGCGATCATCCCAGAGAATTGGGTGTGTGTGGCGGGGGGGTTAGTTGGGTTTGTGCTGCACGTTAACCCGAAAACCGCAGCCCCGCTGAAAACCGGCAGGCCCTCAATATAAGAGGCAAAATGCGACTTTGTACTGAAAGCATATGTGCTATGTAATGTTAACAGCTTGGTTCACTGTGAAAGAGTCTACCCATTGTTCTCTAAAATGTGTCTTTTTAAATAATATTCTCCCTTTTTTTTCCTCCTGCAGATGCAAATGTTTCAACGCTCCCCCTATCATCTCTGTCACAGAGGCTAGCGCAGATAAGAAGGCAAAAAAAAATGCACTCGCGATGAAATGTTCTCTGAGCTCAGCCAGTCCTCCCACACTGAAAATGCTCAGCAGAATGCATAGAGGCAAACAGTGGCAGAATCCAGGAAAGCAGAAAATGAACGCGAGGACAGGAGAGATGAACAAGAGGAAAGGTGGCGGGAGCAAGAGGAGAGGAGGCAGGATGCAATGCTGAGGCTACTGGAGGATCAAACTGATATGCTCTAGCATATGGTTGAGCTGCAGGAAAGGCAGCAGGAGCACAGACTGCCACTGCAGCCCCTGTATAACTGCCTGCCCTCCTACCCAAGTTCCATAGCCTCCTCAGGTGCCCAAGAATGCAGTGGGGAGGCACTCTGGGCACACAACCACTCCACCCCAGAGGACTGCCCAAGCAACAGAAGGCTGGCATTCAATAAGTTTTGAAGTGCAGTGTGACCTTGTCCTTCCCTCCTCCCCTACCCCTCCCGGCCTACCTTGGCAGCTGTCCCCCTATTTGTGTGACTAATTAATAAGGAATGCATGATTTTGAAACAACAATGACTTTATTGCCTCTGCAAGCGGTGATCAAAGGCGGGAGGTCGGTTGGTTGGCTTACAGGGAAGTAGAGTGAACCAAGGGGGTGGGGTTTCATCAACGAGAAACAATCAGAACTCTCACACCGTAGCCTGGCCAGTCATGAAACTGGTTTTCAAAGCTTCTCTGATGTGCAGCGTGCCCTGCTGTGCTCTTCTAACCACCCTGGTGTCTGGCTGCATGTAATCAGCGGCCAGGCGATTTGCCTCAACCTCCCAGCCCCCATAAACATCTCCTCCTTACTCTCACAGATATTGTGGAGCACACAGCAAGCGGCAACAACAATGGCAATATTGGTTTCGCTGAGGTCTAAGTCAGTAAACTGTGCCAGCGAGCTTTTAAACATCCAAATACACATTCTACCACCATTCTGCACTTGCTCAGCCTATAGTTGAACAGCTCCTGACTACTGTCCAGGGTGCCTGTGTATGGCTTCATGAGCCATGGCATTAAGGGGTAGGCTGGGTCCCCAAGGATAACTATAAGCATTTCAACATCCCCAATGGTTATTTTCTGGTCTGGGAAGTAAGTCCCTTCCTGCAGCTGTTCAAACAGACCAGAGTTCCTGAAGATGCGAGTGTCATGTACCTTTCCTGGCCAACCCACGTTAATGTCAGTGAAACATCTCTTGTGATCCACCAGTGCTTGCAGCACCATTTGCTGTTTATGTACTGGCTGCCAAGGTGGTCCAGTCCCAAGATAGGGATATGGGTTCCGTTTATCGCCTCACCACAGTTAGGGAATCCCATTGCAGCAAAGCCATCCACTATGACCTGCACATTTCCCAGAGTCACTACCCTTGATAGCAGAAGCTCAGTGATTGCGTTGGCTACTTGGATCACAGCAGCCCCTACAGTAGATTTGCCCACTCCAAATTGATTCCCGACTGACCGGTAGCTGTCTGGCATTGCAAGCTTCCATAGGACTATCGCCACTCGCTTGTGAACTGTGAGGGCTGCTCTCATCTTGGTATTCTTGAGATTCAGGGCAGGGGAAAGCAAGTCACAAAGTTCCATGAAAGTGCCCTTACGCATGTGAAAGTTTTGCAGCAACTGGGAATCATCCCAGACCTGCAACATTATGCGGTCCCACCAGTCTGTTCTTATTTCCCAGGCTCAGAATTGGCATTCCATGACATGAGCCTGCCCCATTGCCACCAGTATGTCCAAATTGCCAGGGCCTGTACTTTTTGAGAGAAGTCTGTGTCCATGTCCTCATCACTCTTGTCACCACACTACCGTCGCCTCCTCACCTGCTTTTGCAGGTTCTGGTTCTGAACATACTGCAGGATAATGCGCGAGGTGTTTATAATGCTCATAACTGCCATGGTGATCTGAGCAGGCTCCATGCTTGCTGTGGTATGGAGTCTACAGGAGAGCAGAGTTGCAGTGGAAGTGGTGGCTGACAACAGATGCCACAAGAATAGATATTTATAGAGAGATGCCACGAGAATAAATCTTTATAGAGAACAAGACAGGACCCGTGGGGTGGATTCATGAGAGCAGGAGAGCAGAGTTGCAGCGGAAGCGGGAGCCCATGACAGCCAACATGGAGAAATTCACTATCAATCGAGACAAGAGCAGGAGAGCAGAGTGGCAGCGGAAGCAGTCGTTCGATGATGACTGTTAGCAGTCCTACTGCACCATCTGCTGAAAGCAGTATGGTGCCCGCATGAAAAAAAGGCGTAAAAAGGTTGTCTGCTGTTGCTTTCATGGAGGGAGGGGTGACTGATGACTTGTACCCAAAACCACCCGTGACAATGTTTTTGCCCCATCAGGCATTGGGAGCTCAACCCAGAATTCCAATGGGTGGCGGAGACTGCAGGAACTGTGGGATAGCTACCCACAGTGCAATGCTCCAAAAGTCAATGCTAACCTCAGTACTGTGGACGCACTCCGCTGACTTAATGCATTTAGTGGGGACATACACAATCGACTGTATAAAATCGTTTCTTAAAAAATCGACTTCTATAAATTCAACCTCATTTCGTAGTGTAGACATACCCTTATTTAACTACATATATACAGACACAGAGCACTCCTGTAACAGATACTGCCTCCTGCTATGTAACAGAGATATAACCTTTTATAACCCTGTCCCTTTTCATGTGCCCAGGTATAGAAAATAAAGAACAGGCTCTTACCAGCATTCCTGTATGCGCCACTACATCTATATTATACTGCTAGAATCAGAACATGAAAATTCAACAGCAAAAGGTAATTATCTATTGCAAAATAAATAAATAAATAAATAAAATAAAGAGGTGAGGGAATTTTGAGGGGAGGAGGAAGTGTTTAAACTATTAGTGTGTTCTCTGCTGCAATCAGCGCATTAGGGTTCATAACTTAACAATCATCTAGAATACTCCCTTCAACCCTTTTACTACAGTGGCAAGGAATTTTGTAATAAAATACTGTAATAACTGCAGAAGGTTCTTCTCCTTTGGCAGAGCACAGATACCTTTTCTGAGGTAAATATCAAATTCCAGTACTTAGGGGTCCTTTGGAATTGGAAGAAGTGTGCCAAGGAAGAAGCTGTATCATTTGTTAAAGTGAAGGAATAGTAAGTAGGGCTGTCAAGTGATTTAAAAAAATTAACCGCGCTGCTAAACAATAATAGAATACCATTTATTTAAATATTTTGGAGGTTTTCTACATTTTCAAATATATTCATTTCAATTACAACACAGAATACAAAGTGTACACTGCTCACTTTATATTTATTTTTATTACAAATATTTGCATTGTAAAAAACTACAGAAAAAGAAATAGTATTTTTCAATTCACCTAATACAGCTACTGTAGTGCAATCTCTTTATCATGAAAGTTGAACTTGCAAATGTAGAATTATGTACAAAAAATAACTGCATTAAAAAACAAAACAATGTAAAACTTCAGAGCCTACCAGTCCACTCAGTCCTACTTCTTGTTCAGCCAATCACTCAGATAAACAAGTTTGTTAACATTTGCAGTAGATAATGATGTCAGCTTCTTGTTTACAATGTCACCTGAAAGTGAGAACAGGCATTTGCATGGCACTGTGGTACCCGGCGTCGCAAGATATTTACGTGCCACATGTGCTAGAGATTCATACGTCCCTTCATGCTTCAGCCACCATTCCAGAGGACATGTGTCCACGCTGATGACTAATTCTGCTCAAAAACCATCCAAAGCAGGACCGATACATGTTCATTTTCATCATTTGAGTCAGATGCCACCAGCAGAAGGTTGATTTTCTTTTTTGGTGGGTTGGGTTCTGCAGTTTCCAAATCGGAGTGTTGCTCTTTTAAGACTTCTGAAAGCATGCTCCACACACAAAGTAACAACTACCCAGTTGAAAGTTCAGCCTCTTTGTCTGCTCCCCTATGATTCAAATGACACACACACTTCATATTCCTCTGCTGATTTATTACCAGTCAGCAATACACTTTTAGCAGGATTCTGCTCCTCTAACGGCTGAGGTGGTAGCATTTGCACAATGCCAAACTGTAGCCACTTTAGCTGACCTCGTCTCCTGACATAACTCAGGTTCTTCAGCATTTACTTTACAAAGAACAGAGAAATTCAGAGGGTTTGAATAGGCTGCCCCACAGGTACCACAACCGGAGGGAAGGGAAGACGGAAGAAACAAGCAGAAGAAGAGGGAGAAATCTTTTGACAACACTGAAAAGGATCCTCTGTCCATCCACCCATCTCTCAATATCTCTGCTGAGATAACACTTGCAGATGCTGTGTGCAGTAATGGGTGGGTTTCCCCCACACGCCTCCACAAATGCTAAGTTTACAGAATTGCTTTTCTTAGCTCAGAATTTAAAAGCAGAAGTTATCTGGGCATAAATCACCCTGTGCTTATTTGTGAAGTCTGTCTGGTGAGATAAAGGCAAGACAGTTTGACAAACTGGTGGGAGAAGGGAGGAGAAGAGAGAAAGAGGTAGGAGGGGAAAGGAAAGAAGAACACAGTTGACCTTCTGCTGTTACAGATCATTAAAAAGGTGCAAATAAGTTCAAGAAACTGTTTCCAAATGTTTTAAGGCTGAATATTGCTGCATGCACCAACTGCAGAAGAGTGTGTAATAAATATCACACTCACAATGAGCATTACATCACATGGAGGGAAAAGCCAGAGGATGAACTCAGACTATAAAATATTTACTTGATATCTAGCCAAGCCCACATGGAAGACCCTGTTATTAAAGAATTTAAATCTCCCCACAGATTGCCACATTTTCTACCCTCTATTCCTCACACTGTCACCTTTGCCTGCATAGAAAGTGCAGCACCTCTACCATCATTCACACTCCTAGAGCCCTGCCAATCCTGGACTCAGATATCACATGGTATAGTAGGAAATGCTGCAAAACAACAAGCCAAACATCTGGCAGATTTTGAAAGCCTGCATCTCTCTCTCCATCCTTAAAAATAAACTTCCCACAAGCCTGAAAACTTTAATTTATCCACACAAAGGGCCTGATTCTCATTTACACCAAGACCCATTTACACTACCAAAGGAGCATTAAAGTGGATGAAAACTTAATTTATGTCCATTTATTGCTAGAGATGAGATGGGAATTCAGCCTCCATGCCCAGTCAATCCTTGGCCTCTCTGCTGAAACTCCTGATAATTGGTATCAGTGATGGTGGCAGTTTTTGTGATGTGGACACCTGTCCACTAGGAACAGGAATGAGACCTTCAGATTATAACAACTTTCATTTACTATCATCATGGGTGTTGATTTGAACATACAACCTAGATACACAACAGCCCTACTCACTAGCCAGCCAGGTAAGGTGGAAGGTGTGTTGCTGGCACATATAATCTCCTTTGTACAGTAGAAGGTACGATAACTCTTAGCTACTTTTGCCCTGACATTTTATAGTACTGTGTCAGCTTTCTCCGGGGATTTGCTGAAAGCAGATGAAATATTGGGACGGGGGGGGGGGGAGATGCAAACTGGCCCACTGGGGTTCTCTCTTTCTAATGCCTTCATTCTATCAAAATTACACTTAATCATGTTTTGTTACCGTTGTTGTTTCCAAATAACCTTACGTGACTTCTCCCATAGCAACTCCATCTGGTAGGTCACATTCTTCACACTGATTGCTCTTGGGATAAAAACATGCTCATTGGGGTCTGTTTTGAATGAACTTTTTTTTTTTTAAATTTCCTCCATGCCCAACTCAGCTCTGTAGCTTTCCTGACTGATCAGGGATAACTACACCCTACCCTTTTACTAATTTCACTGAGTTATCTAGAGATATTTATTTATTTAGATTTTAAAACCTATATTCTCAGAACGCTCTCAACATCCCTTCCAATAACTAAAACAACTTGATTATAAAGTTGCAGTGAACCACTAAAATTCACTACTAAAGTAACCACCCATATAATCATTGTTCAGTCCCACTCTAACTCGTTATGATCCAGTAAGTAATAAATGAACACATCCCCTCATTCCAGTCCCTCCTCAAATGGCTGCCAAAACAAACCAGCAGAGCCTTGTAGTGTGTCCTGAAGGTCAAAATCACCAGATCACAAAGGGAATGGAGAGCATGTTCAGGGTTGAGGGGCTCTCAGAAAAAAAAACCTCTGCTAGTAACCCCTTCTCTTCTATATCAAGGGAGTCTAGCTTGAGCACCTCCATTGGTCATGGCTTGAGAAAAGAGTGACACTCTCAGGCAATATGGACCCAAACCATTTCATTAGATAAACCATCCTAAACCCTGGAGTGAACAAAAGCTAGCCCCATATCACCATCTGGGTTCTCCCATTAAAATAAAACAAGAGTGAAGCCACTTCAAAGTGGTTCCCCTATTCATTTCTCCTAGACACACAGGCACCTTCTAGTCAAATGCACCTGAGGGATGTTGTTCTCGTAAAAATCCAGGAATGACCCTTAAGCAAGGCTACTATAGCACAGTTTCAGTCTCATACCCAATTCTACCATGAAGGTTGAGGCCAGCTAAAAGTACCCACTGCTGACCGAGGCACACAGATGTTGGTGGTTAAGCAATCTGCATGTTTAGGGTCTAAAATGAAAAACCTCCGATTCTGGAGAAAGTGTGTTCGTGCAAATGAGCTCCTCACCTCCCTCTCTTGTCCTATAACCTCTCCCTTTCTCTTTCTTTGACCATCACCAATGGAAGTTCCTATGTCCCCCAAAGGGGAAAGGTACCATTCCTGTCTCTGATCCCAACGAGAGGGAAGTAGGATCACTTCATTGTGACATTGCACTCTATATGATTTTATGAAAGTATGCTGAGTGTGAATATAATGTAACTAAAATATACTTTATGCAAAAGGTCTCTTGTAAGGTATCATTACAAAGCTTATAATCTCCGGAGTGTGGTCATCCTATTTGTATAAATGTATCACTCTTGTATCAGAAACTAGAAATATAAAATATAACTCTGAGGGCCTATTGTAATTATGTAAAGTGTGGGCCATTAATGGTGGTTTAGAATCTTGATGGCTCCCATTAACCAGGACAATTGACTGTAGATGGCTCTGTTTTACTTGTAAGACTTCCTGTATACCTGTGTGCTGGCAAGTGGGTAATGAAGTTTTACAGTGACATGTGATCACATCACCTGAACTGGGATCCATCTTTAACCGGGTGCTTTTCCATTGAGAAAGAGGGGGTGGGAACTGTGATCCAGCATGGCCAGAGGGCAGCAGGAGAGGGTTAGAAGGGAGCCTTATTCCCTGTAGAGGGAAGAAAGTTTGCTATAGATTAATTAAAGCACCTGAAGCCAATTAGAGCACCTGAAGCCAGTCACCTGATAAAAAAAACCCTGCTTTAATCAGACAAGTGGAGGTGTTGGAGCAGAGAGGATTGGTATTGGAGCAGAGAACAGTTTGGAGAAGTGCTGCGGTGGCCTAAGAAGACCAAGACCCTAGGTAAAGGGACACCTGGCTTGTGCAGAGGGAGGACAGGAAGCCCCCACAAGCTGAAGGGCAGGAGAGAGAAGTAGCCCAGGGGAAGGAAACACTAGTCCAAGTGGTTTACCACTATCCCTAGGGCCCCTGGGCTGGGACCCGGAGTAGAGGGTGGGCCCGGGTCCCTCCCTCTCCACTCCCCTCCTCTAGGACACTAGTGGGGCAGTTAATATCCCAGTTCAGGGGCAAGAAATGGCACTCTGGACACCCCCCCCCCAAGAAGAGAAAGTGCTAGACCCATCGTAGTGCTGGCAATTTGCCACAGAACCCAGATTGGGACAAAGGATTCTCACCTTATGCAAAAGATATATAAGTGGGTGGAACAGAACAAAAGAGACAGCCATCATGAGAAATCCCCTAGCTAACACCTGAACTGGAACAAGGGCTGTACCGGGGAAAGGATTGTGCCTAGACTAGGAAGGCATCCAGTCTGTGAAAGAAACTTATTGAAACATCTCTCAGGGTGAGATTTTATTTGTATTCAGTTTTATTACTGTATTAGGCTTAGATTTGCATGTTTTATTTTATTTTACTTGGTAATTCACTTTGTTCTGTCTGTTACTACTTGGAACCACTTAAATCCTACTTTCTGTATTTAATAAAAATCATTTTTTACTTATTAATTAATCCAGAGTATGTATTAATACTGGGGGTGGGGGAGGGAAGCAGCTGTGCATCTCTCTCTACCAGTGTTATAGAGGGTGAACAATTTATGAGTTTTATAGAGGGTAAAATGGATTTATTTGGGGTTTAGACCCCAATGGGAGTTGGCACTTGAGTGTTAGACAGGAACACTTCTCTAAGCCACTTTCATTTAAGTCTGCAGCTTTGGGGCACGTGGTTCAGACCCTGGGTCTGTGTTGAAGCAGACTGGCGTGTCTGGCTCAACAAGACAGGGTGCTGGAGTCCCAAGCTGGCAGGGAAAGCAGAGGCAGAAGTAGTCTTGGCACATCAGTTGGCAGTTCCCAAGAGGGTTTCTGTGATCCAACCCGTCACACTCATAACTACAGATCTTTACCTCTAGGGAAATAGTTACCAACAATATCCACATTCAAACATTTTTTTAAATGTATTTTTACTTAATCCCTGTGCTCAGTTCCGAGCCACAAAAACCAGGTAAATGTAGATTTTTAACAACATTTATAAATAGCCTGGAAAATTGCAGCTCTTAAGCCATTTTTGCTTTGCCCAGCTTGTGTTTTTTTGCTTGTATCTGTCAATATTTACAGGCTCCACCATTTCTTGGGTTATTTCTTTTCCCTGGCCTATTTCACTGAATGAATAATCTCTCTAGCATGGGAGCTGACAGTTTGTTGCTGATATCAGTCTTCATTAAGTTCACTGCTGAAAATACAGAGGATGATGCTTGAATATGGGAGGAAAATGCTCCTGGAATAGCCTGCTGTTTTCAGTGTCACTTTTTTTATGGATTTTACTGACAGTCACTTTTCACATGTTTTTTTTTTAAATACTAACAGTCAATATATTTACTGACAGTTGGCAACAGAGCTCCTGTCCCTGACACCATCAAGGCAGCCCTTCCCCCTGTCCTTCCTGTTCACTTTTCTGTTTAGAACCATGACAGGGAGGACTTTGGCCCGATGGGTTCCCACTTCTTGTCCCTGGCTAAACTCCAAAACAGAGCTGTCTGCCAGGCCACAGCAATGTCTCTGGGCCTCTTTTAAAGGTGACCAGCAAAGGAAAAATTTTATTTGTTCTTTTTTAAAAAAAAAGAAAGTATTCTTTATGATGTAGCTAAAAGGCCTTTCCCTCCTACTACCACAACAAAAAGAAGGTGGAGATGGATATCTGCTTGGTCTTTTCACTTTGGAAATTCAGATCTTCTCTACTCTTATTTTTTCTGACTCAACGTACAACTGGAGCAAGGGGAAAATTGGTCCCCCTTGCAGCTACTGTTTTATCTGGCGCTTTTCACCTTGCAGTCCGGAATCTAACCATTCATTTTAAACAAAGTCTCTAGCCTCTGTGGCTGTAAAGATAGTTCACATCTTGAAGGTTATCTATAAACCAGTACAGTGATATTTGTGGCTTTGGGCTAATTAGGATCTGAAGATGTGAGGTAAGACCATGTGAGCTAGCTTAGTCTAATGAATATATTTTAAAACTCTAGTCAAGACAAGGTAAGTCACTTTAGCATGTGCTAAGCTGTTTAGGTTAAAGTCCTAAACTCCCCAGTAGGTTTTAACTCAACCAGTTTAGTACATGCCAAAATAAAACTTGCCTTGTCTTTACTAGAGTTTTAGGTCATGTCTACACTAGGAAAAGAGTCCACCAGATTTACAATGAGATAGCTCATCAACAAAACAGCTAAACACACCATAAAATCCCAGGATAGACAGATCAAGTTGTAGTTTTACCTCAAAGTAGTTAGTGGACGTGAACCATAAGGTTGTAAGACACCTGTTCTTGCCTAGTTTAGATATGGCCTTACAACTTCTAAGAGCAAGTTAGCTAACATGATCTATCATCATACCTTTAAATTCTAGTCAAGATTAAAACAGAGCATACTGAAATCCTGAAACTGCAGCTCTGACAAGTACGAATGGCTTCATTCATCTTTATGAGAGTGGACGTGAAAGCTAACGATAACAATGTTGAAAATTTAAATTAACTATTGCGTACACAAAAAAGAGGGATGATTGTATTATGAAGGACTATTCATGCTAGTTTAAGCAAGGTGACCTTTTGGTGTCATGTATGAGTGGAGCTTGAGGGAGTGCCAATATTTCCTTTAACCAAACCAAAACTCACCTCACCTAACTAACTCACTCCTGGACTGGAGAACTAGGCTTATGACAGAGTTGCCAGGCATGTGAAACCTGATTAATCAAGAGGATAACCGATTGCTGTTCACTGTTTCAGACAGTGACGTACTACTAAAATTTTAACAAAGGGCATCCTCAAAACTTTACCATCTCAGTCAGTGATGCCTGCAACATAACCTGGGGAAAATACTCTTTTCCTGTCTACCCAAAAGTATTCATGAATTTCTGTGTTCTTTTGCTCCCCGCAACTCCATCAGTGTTTCCACCCCTACATGTCTTGGTACACACCATGCTTCCTGCTCAGGACCCTGGGGAGACTCTCCTAACTTGCTCACACACCACATCTCTATGACCTCCAAGAAGAGGTCCAGCAAAACTAAGGCAGGTCAGAGTTCATAGTCTTAATATTTCTAAAGATAAGAAAACAAGCTAAAACACACCTTTAAAAACACTATACAGGCCTTGTTTATACATCATTGAGAAGGGAAAAAGGACACATTTTCCCGTCCCTCATCCCACTCCCTTTTGCAGATCACCTTTAAGTTCTTTCCCTGTTGAACAGTATGTGATCCTGTGATCACAAACCCTCATATGCTGTATGCGACTCCAGTTATTGTATACATTAGGGAACATCCTTTCATAGTCTGTCTATTGCTCACTCGAGTCTGTTTGTTTACAGGTAGCCATAGATCTTGTTGGCAAAGTATTCTCTATCAGTTCATATGTTATTTCTCCTTAGCAGTATCAACGTGTACTAGGAGAGACTGAAAGCTGATGGACCTGCTCTGGCTTACTTTCTGTGAAGCCCTGTAGTCATAATACAACTTGTTTGTTTACAGTTTGACAGACTCAAAGTGGTTTCCAAATTTCCTCCCTACCCACCTGTGACAGCCTTGGATTAATTTTGTCTGGAGAAGATTTGTTGCCTTTGAGTCACTGTAGTTCTTTTACTTTCTCTGCTTACTGAACTCAAGTTCAGATGGCATTTAGCTAACACCTATTTATCAGCAGCAAAGAATCCTGTGGCACCTTATAGACTAACAGACGTTTTGCAGCATGAGCTTTCGTGGGTGAATACCCACTTCTTCGGATACAAGTAGTGGAAATTTCCAGGGGCAGGTAAATATAAGCAAGCAAGAAGCAAGCTAGGGATAACGAGGTTAGATCAATCAGGGAGGATGAGGCCCTGTTCTAGCAGTTGAAGTGTGAAAACCAAGGGAGGAGAAACTGGTTCTGTAATTGGCAAGCCATTCACAGTCTTTGTTTAGTCCTGAGCTGATGGTGTCAAATTTGCAGATGAACTGGAGCTCAGCAGTTTCTCTTTGAAGTCTGGTCCTAAAGTTTTTTTGCTGTAGGATGGCCACCTTAAGATCTGCTATTGTGTGGCCAGGGAGGTTGAAGTGTTCTCCTACAGGTTTTTGTATATTGCCATTCCTAATGTCTGATTTGTGTCCATTTATCCTTTTCCTTAGAGACTGTCCAGTTTGGCCGATGTACATAGCAGAGGGGCATTGCTGGCATATGATGGCATATATTACATTGGTGGAAGTGCAGGTGAATGAACCGGTGATGTTGTGGCTGATCTGGTTTGGTCCTGTGATGGTGTTGCTGGTGTAGATATGTGGGCAGAGTTGGCATCGTGGTATTCACCCACGAAAGCTCATGCTGCAAAACGTCTGTTAGTCTATAAGGTGCCACAGGATTCTTTGCTGCTTTTACAGAACCAGACTAACACGGCTACCCCTCTGATACTTGACACCTATTTATCAATACACCCTGAGAGTATTCAGTGAGGTCTTTAATTCTTCTTGCTGACTTTCCATTGCCCCATATCTTTCTAACTTTCTCCTTGAGTAATCTTCTACTGTCACATTACCAGTACTACTTGGGAGCCTTTTGAAATTGTACATGTACTGTAGCTAGTGAAGCTAACTACAATATTATTAGTGATGTTTACAGTACTTCAGAAGCTTTCTATGTTCATGTCACATGTGCCAAAACTAAAACCTCAAATAAAAAAAAACTTCATGTTTTGGAGTGGGTTCAGATTCACATCCATGGGTATGAATCTGCCCCTATAGCAGGGGTTGGCAACCATTCAGAAGTAGTGTGCCAAGTCTTCATTTATTCACTCTAATTTAAGGTTTCACGTGACAGTAATACATTTTAACGTTTTTAGAAGGTCTCTCTCTATAATATACAACTAAACTATTGTTGTATGTAAAGTAAATAAGGTTTTTAAAATGTTTAAGAAGCTTCATTTAAAATTTAATTAAAATGCGGATCTTATCAGTTTAATGTGATCCTTGCCCTTGCTTTTCCTTGCTGAGTTTTCCAATGTCTGGCACATATTTGGATAGTTTAAGCTGCACACAGGCTTCTGAGTGATCAGTTGTTAACCGGCTCCGAGAGGGACAGAGGACAGATTTCATGTGTGAAAATACCTGGTATGTGGCTCCAAATGCTGAAAGCATTGCAAACGCAATTTTCTTCAAACAGTTACATTTCATTGACAGGGACGTCCAGCAGGTCGGAATAGAGGCCCCTGATCTCTCTCAATAGCTTTAAGTGCACTCTGCAGATCTCCAAACTTTGATGCCCACAATTCTGAGCTTTTTAATTGAATGAGCTGCATTTTGAAATCTTTAACACCCATCCACTGAAATACAGACAAATCCAAGTCGCTTTCGTTGAACTTTTCAGATTTAATTAGAAAGAAAAGAAAGCATTGGGCCAAATCGCTGGAAATCTTGAAATCATCAGAAAATTCTGATTCCAGTTCTTTCATGTACATTCCAATCTCATCGACACTGACAGTGCAACGTGTCGATAGCTCTTTTATGTGTTGGAAGTAGAAGAAAGTCAAAGTTTGAATATCACGAGAAAAAACTGCTAGTTTTACAACAAATGCCTTCCAGGCTTCATAAAGATCCAGAACTGTTTGCCCTGCACCCTGGAGACAGAGGTTGAGTTTGTTTAGGTGAGTGGTGATGCCAGTTAGAAACACGAGCTTACACAGCCATTTGTCATTATCCCATTCGGGGTAGTTTTGTCCTTTTTCCTGACAAAAAGGCCTTGATTGCAATCAAAACAGTTTACAAAGCACACCAAAACCTTGCCACGACTAAACCACCAAATGTTGCTGTGAAGTGAAATGAACGGACATCTAACTTTGCTTTCTAAGGAGCTGACATTTTGTCAAATGCACCTCTCAACTTACGGTGGGGGAAAAAATCGTGACAGACGCGCTGTTCTATGCGCCATGATAGTGATGTAAGCAGCAAATCAGGACTTAAAAAATCCCAGTACAGTGGTGATGGAACAATTTTTAAGGTGGGGGCGCTGAGCTGTGCCCCCTCTTGCCCCTGTCTGCACCCCTCACTGCCTCAGGCTGGGGCCAGTGGGCCACAGCTGGGGGTGGCTGCAGAGCCCCGGGCCAGCGGCCAGGACCCCAGGATGGCAGCAGAGCCACCAGGACCGGTGGTCAGGACCCAGGCAGTGGGAGTGCCACTCAAAATCATTTCACGTGCTGCCTTTGGCACGCATGCCATAGGTTTCTGACCCCTGCCCTACAGCATTAGCTCTGGGTTGGAGCCAAAACCAATAAAGGACAGTTTTCCAGTTCCAGTTCAATTGCAGCTGAAATCTCTTAAGAATGGTCCCTCTTGTTGTAAGAATAGACCCATGGAAGCTGGATCAGGCCCAGATTGCAGAAGTCTTGAGAGATCAATCAATTGATCTTGTGAGGTTTCTATCACTTTGGGCTAAACATCATGCACAAGTTGTGGCAATTATCATCAAACCAAACACAAGCCCCAGTTCTGATTTGACCTGGAGCTGAAACCAAAACCTAATTTGGATCCAAACAGAAGCTGCTCTGCAGATCTCTAGTGAGCATTAAAGCCTCTTGCTTTATCCCCTTTGATTTCTCCTGCATCAGAATGGCTATTACCAACTTTTTTTTGTTTTGTTCTGTAGAGTGTTTGTTTACTTACTTACCAATTTATTTGCCAATTTATTTATTGATTGTCACTTTTGGCGTCAGCGACAGTTCTTACCACCTGGCATTATTGTTCAAGTTTATTCCTATTTGGCGTGTGATTGAGGGAAAAAGGAGAAGAACAATAATGTTTTACAGCTCTTCACACTTAGTTTGTTGGTGAACCGGTAAAATTGCTGATGAATTTTCAATTTTGAACTGAAAAGAACAAACTGAATTTCAGCTAGGAGTCATTTTAGCAGCATGCAGCACAGAAGGAAAGGGATAGCTTTGATTCACTGGCATAGGCTTGAGCAGCTGTGTATTTTCTGTGCAGAAGTGGAGGTGTAAATACCATGCATGACTTTGTCTGGAGTGACAGTATCTCACACTCATGTCATTCTGCAAGATAAAACCATACATGAGTTTCCCAAAAGTGAAATGCTCAGACTGGCTGTGCTCACTGCTGGTTTTATTTATTATGAGACTTTTAAATGATGTACTTATTTTAGAGTATTTCATTAACTTTGCTTTATTTTCCAAATTTTATGACTTATTAATTTTAGATGAAGTCCCTCACTAAACACTTCAGCATCTATATAATTTGCTCCTAAATTAAATTTCAAGGCCAAATCATAACTCGTCCTTTAGCTGAGCATCTTCTGAGGCCATATTCTATCTAGTCATACATATTGGGTTATCACCATGTTACCTGAGTGCCCCCAAATCAATTTGGTTCTACCAATGTAAGAGAGTTTGTCCCAATATCCCTGTATCTTTTCTATCACACATTTGTCATTAGTTATTGGAGACAGAAAAAGAAAATCAGACAACTATTCTGATCAGAATTTTTTTTAAAAAAGAGTAAGCAAGATAGTGGGAACCAACAGATTTTAAGTACTTTCATGAACACTGGGAAAAGTAATGCTGCCATGTGGAAGAGGACTCCTTGGCAGTTTTGGAAGAGTTGACAAAACATGGAAAATTAATATTAAAAAGAAAAAAAAATCAGACAATGACGAGGGCACCCTGACCTCTTTTCAACTTTTCTAGTTCCTTTCCACAAAATCATTTGGGGGTTAGGGAGGCAATAGGGAAAGAAAAGAAGAGAAAAAAAAAAGAAGGAAAAAGTATGCACTTAATCCAAGATTTTACAACCCACTAAATCAAAAGAGACTGTGAAATTCCAGCTGGACAAGCTAACAGTGAGATTAAGTGGATTAGTCTACTGTACAGGAATTCAAGGAATGCAGTCCGCATGTGCTTTTGTTGTGGATTACTCAGCAGCAACATTATGGTTTAACATCTCCCAGAAACATATGGGCATCTGTATTTATGCAAACCAACAAGAAACTGCAGTTCCCTGGCATGTGTCTTCACTGCCCTGGGCTTGCTGATTTCATCAGATACAGGTTACTGTGTTTTCAGAGAGAGAGAGAGAGAAAGCGAGCATGCATAGCTAAATATTTTGCCACATCTGTTGCAAACAAAATGGCAAACAAGTTATTCAAATGAGGACTACACACACATACGTATGTGCTTAATTCACAAAGAAATTTCCACCTGATCATTAACTATTCAAGTTGGGTTGAGGAGCCCAAACCAAAACTCCTTAATTCAGACAGCCCAAAACTTTGGGGAAGTTTGGAGCCTTGTCTGAATGTTGCAGCTCAGACCCATAACTAAATAGTGTTTTTTAAATATAGTGTGTGCGTGTGCATGTGTGTACGTACAGGCTACACACACAAATAATCTGTGGAGGAAAAACCAAAACCAACCACCTAAGAAAATGAAGCAGTGACTGGAAGATAAATGAACAAACTATTACTAGCCAGAGTTAACAGTTTATATTAAGCAGTCAGGAATAAATAATTAATATAGCATAGGAGATATAAAGCCATTGTCATGGTATGTCTCGTTTGGCTCTAAATAGAACTCTGGATAACCTACTTTGAACAGTAATGTGTTCACAGTATGTGGGAATTAACTGCTCAATATAATAAGTACTATTGAATTTCACATCTCTGCATAGATAAAGGGCAACTGCCACCAAAACACAAAGTAATACCAGTAACTGAATGATTAAAAAAAAAAAAGCAAACAAACCTGCTTTTCATTACATCCTTAAAATATTATAGGTTAAAATAATCCTAACGGGTTTAAAGAACAGCAATTAAGTCTTTCCATTTCTGTTTTCCAAGACTGCAGCTGAGAAAACGAAAGAGGCCTAAGTGCCATGCCGTGCTAGCCTTGCTAATAACTCTCTGTGAAAAATCTCATTAATTCAGTCTGGCTCTTCAGATCAGCCGCTAAGACCTTGTATTGTCAGTCATCCTCTGGCCTTTTCAGGATTTCCATAGCCTAACTAGCAGTGTCTCCATGGAAACCAAGCAGTCATGCTTTGCACATCCCCCGAACTTTTTGTTCCTGACAAAGCTTGAAAAATCACATGCGGCAAAGAGAGTTTAACATAGTGAACTAAATCCTGACCCACGCTTATAAATGATAAACCTCAGCATACCAGCTTTATTATAAATTATTTCCTTACAAGATACTTAACCAAGCCAGCAAAATGCTGAACCAGACAATTTATCGGAAACACCGTTCTAGAAAGGGAAAATAAATCAATCAAGCAAGCAAAGCTGAGATGCAGTTTCAGACTAGCTCTGCTTCCTTCAAAAGCACCAAAAATATGGAAACAAGTACACCTGACCGAGCATAAGTTTTAAAGTCACATTTCCCTGAAAATGTTGTCCCTTTACTCCTCTAAAGTGAGTTTAGTCATCTCTCTTGGACCGTACATCACGCTGTCACCAATTCAGTTGTCTGGAACACAGGCTGTTAACATGTTGCCAGGACTGGTGGAAGAGAAGATAAAGTGAGCACAGGATTGGGAGCCAGGATCTCCTGAGTTACTACTGCCTTTGACACTGAGGTCTTGTCTGGTTTAATGGAATGTGTGATTTTAAGCTGGTTTAGTTAAACTGGTACAAAGGCTGCATGGATACTTATTTCAGCTTAAACCGGGCTTATTTCCTGTTAGCTTACTTCTATGTAAGCTAAACCAAAATCAGCCATTCTTAAACCAAAATAAGATGGCCACACAGACTGTTGTACCAGTTTAACTAAACCAGTGCAAATGAGTGTGCTGACACACACTGGTGATTTGAGCACGTCACTGACCCATATCTCTGACTGAAAGTAACTCCATCTTTAGAAGGCAGGTAAGAAATCCTTACCCACCTCACACAGTTCTGAGGAGAATTAGTTGTCAGTAAGTTGTTTTAAAAATGGGAAACACTGTCTGAGCCTGAGAGGTGCTGAGCACACACATCTCCCCTTCGAGTCAATAGAAGTTACAGGTGCTCAGCACAGAGCTCACACTTGTCAGGATCTATGAAAGTAAAGTAACATTCTAAATGAGGAACTCTGCTTTCTGGCTGTTAAACACATGTGGAGGATAGGGTATTAGTCATGTGCAGAGTCTGTAGTGAAGACAAGAACCACGGAGTTCACCTATAGCTTGTGTGGAGTTGTGAATGGAACGTGTCCCTGGAGATTGTACTTGGTCTGGTATATTGATTGATGTTACCAAGCACTACAGCCAGTAATAAATATGGCCCTGATCCCCTGCTACGGCTCCAAGAAACCAAAACTCTGGATAAGTCACTAAAACACCATTGCTCACTCAACCCCTGAAGGCTAGTCATCAGCTCTGAATAGATACATATTAAAGAGAGTGAGCCGCAGGCTGCCGCCATTATTGTTGTATGCGGCTAGCATGCACACTACGGACACATCCCCTTTTGGGTATCTTGCAGATCTATGGAAATGACAGCCATGATTTTTGGAGATGGGCCAAATGAAAAGCTTAGCACTGAACAACCTGACCTTTGGGAACTGGATGAGCACTTGGCGGTGCAGGCTCCTTTCTAAACAGATTTTGAATGGTAGGAAAGTCAAAATCTGTTAGCGGAACCCCTTCTAAAAAGGGTGGCCTTATTTCTCCCTGGCCTGCCCACCCACAGCTTTCACTTTCATTGAGGAGTCTGTGAACGAGCTCCAAACTGCTCCACACATTCTGCGGCAAAATGGACGTTACTGGAATACTACCCGGGGACTGGTGAACATCCAAATGGCAATTTCCACACTGAGGATCAGGCTTGCACATTCCTACACACAAAGCTAAAGCCCAGTAACTCAAGTGCTAAAAGACATGGTTAAGGCTGAGAAGCCCAAGGCTTAATTTTTAGCAGCCTGAGAATGTCCTCCTGGTTCTGAAAAATCTATTGATCTCTCCCTACCTCAAATAAGGGCTGCTGCTTTGGTAAAACTTCATCTCCTTTGGTGGGTTAGCCTACAACCACCAACCCCGGGCTCTGAATGCCTCCCTGTTCTGCGTCTCTTCTCACTAACATGCTGGGTGTTAAGTTAGAACAGGCCAGCATGACCATCTATCAGTAACATGAGCATGGGGCCAAGTCTGAGATTAGGTTGATCATATACTCACATGCCAGCCACGCCTAGGAGTGCTATGAAGTCAGCATGCTTGGCCCATCACTGGAAGAGAGGGCTTCATAGCATTCAGCTCTAAACCTCCTGGGCTAACCAGGTGTTGCACTGAGGCAGCTTGGAGAGACCCACTTCTAGCCTTCAGCTATAAAGGAGGGTCATCATGAAGTGGATTGAGAGAAATGAGAAAAAATGAAGGGGGGAGGAATTCATTCCTTAGGGCTGGGGTGAGGGAGAAATATAAAAAGTGTGTTCTCATAATACATCAGAAAGCAGGTTTCTCGTGTAATTCAATACTCTGCTGCTTCTAACAATGGAACAGACATGCAGGTGCCTGCAAACCAAAACACAGCTGGAAGATCTAATTTTAGGTTTCTCAGTCTTGGCAGTGTCCCTGTAACAAATGAGGGGTGTAGGATTTTCAACTATACACGCAAACAGTGAAATTCTAGTTACTGTAGAGAGTTGCTCCTGTAATTTGGGCAAGGCGCCACCAACTGTGACTGGCATCCTAAAATAGGGTACTCACACCAATATAGGATCACAGGGCTGGTCTTTCAATATGTCTACACTACAAATTTATGTTGTCCTAAGTTATGTTGACATACAGCCACTGCAGTAACTGAATCACTTCTGCATCTCCACACTATATTCCTTGTGTCAGCAGTACACGTCCTCACCAGGAGCGCTTGCACCGACTGAACTGTCAGTGTGGAGCACTGTGGGATAGCTTCTGAAAGCCAGCAACAGTCGATGTAAGCAACACAGTGTCTACACCAGGGGTCGGCAACCTTTCAGACGTAGTGTGCCGAGTCTTCATTTATTCACTCTAATTTAAGGTTTCGCGTGCCGGTGATACATTTTAATGTTTTTAGAAGGTCTCTCTCTATAAGTCTATAAACTATTGTTGTATGTAAAGTAAACAAGTTTTTAAAAATGTTTAAGAAGCTTCATTTAAAATTAAATTAAAATGCAGATCTGATCAGTTAGTGCAGTGGTTCTTAACCTGGGGTGCACCCCCTGGGGCAGGGCCGGTGCAAGGATATTTTGCGCCCTTCCACCTTGCCCCCCCTTGCACATCGGTTCATTGAGGGGCAAATCTCAACAAGCCTTTATAGACCCCAGGGGCCAGTCTGCCCAGGGGCTACTCCACAGACCAGGTCCCCCCTCCCTGCCCCCTGAACTCCCCTGGAGGGTGCACAGCTCCCCCGTGAGCCCTCCCTGAGTCCACTCACTGGCTTTGCCAGGCTTGGGCCGCTGCAGTAGCTCGGCAGGGAGGAGCCGCCTTCCGGAGGCACCGGCGAGCCAGAGGGTCCCACTTGCGGCAGCAGCGAGCCCCAGCCATGGAGGAGCCGGTGCAGTGCAGTGCAGGGGAGCAACAGCCCTGCAAAGGCGGTGGCACCACTAGCAGGGAGCAACGGCGGCACCACTAGTGGGGAGCAGCCACGCCCCCCTGCCCCTCCTGCCCAGGCTGCAGCCCGGCACTCCCCCGGGGGCTCCTGCAGGCTGCAGTGGATGTATGTGGGTGCCAGCCCCCATGCACCTCCTGGATCCCCCCTCCCCTAGGGTTACCATATTTCAACAATCAAAAAAGAGGGGAGAGCCCTGCCCTAGCCCCATCCACTCCCTTCTACTTCCCACCCCAACTGCCCCAGTCAGAACCCCCAACCCCCCACTCCTTGTCCCCTAACTGCCCCCTCCTGAGGCCCCCCATCCTAACTGCCCCCCTAAGACCCTACCCCCTACCTGTCCCCTGACTGCCCCAACCCTTATGCACACCCCCTCCCACGGACAGACCCCTGGGGACTTCCATGCCCCATCCAACCACTCCCCTCCCCCTGACAGGACCCCCAGATCTCCTGACCCATCCAACCCTCCCCCCTGCTCCCTGACTGCCCCCCGAGACTCCCCTGACTATGCCCATGCCAGTCAGATGCTGGCTCCACGTGGAGGCAAAACTCCAAGTGGAGTGCTGAGGCAGCGGCGGGGGTGGGGAGCTGCGGGAGGGGCAGCGTCAGCAGCGGCTCACACTTCCGGGAGCTGCAGAACCTGAGCGCAGCGAGAGGGGAGCCGGGGGGCGCACCTGCCCGGGCTGTGGCCCGGCACCCCTCCTCCCCCGGGGAGGCTCCTGCAGCGGATGCATGTGGGTGGCGGTCCCTGTGCATCCCCCAGCTCCTCCCTTGCTGCGCTCGGGCTCTGCAGCTCCTGGGAATGTAAGCTGCCGCCACCGCTGCCCCTCCCACAGCAGGCTCAGCACCCCGCGCCCCGGCAGCTCCCGCTCCCGCGAGCTGCAGAACCCAAGCACGGTGAGGGGTGAGCTGGGGGGCGCGCCTGCCACCGGTCTGGGGTCCCAGCTGCCGGTCCCGCTCAGTCTCTGCTGGCCTGGAGTTCTGTTCACTCAGCCAGCCATGTGCTGAGCTGGGCTGGCAGCCGGGACCCCAGCTGGTAGCCGCGTGCCAGGCAAAATCAGCTCGCGTGCCAAAGGTGGCACGCATGCCATAGGTTGCCGACCCCTGGTCTACACTGACACTGCATCGACCTAACTACGTTAACCTAAGCACTACGCCTCTTGTGGAGGTGGAGTTATTAAGTTGGTGTAGCAGGCAAGTTACATGGGGGAGTGATGTTTTAGTGTAGATGCTTACAGAGTTAGGTTGATGTAACTGTGGTGTTCACCAGGGCTTTGTCACAACATAATTCCCATATTTATAAAATCTCATGACAAATCTCACGCACACTAACTATTCCTCGGCAGCAACTCAAGGAAGGAAGATCAGCATGCAGCTGCTGAGTTTGAAAAGGTTTTTATGGATTACTTACAGCAACATCATTACAACATATCTCTGACCTAGCTCTAGGTCAGATTTAGGGAAACAAATAATTGACCATGTGCCTATACCTAGGGCTTGAATTCAGAAAGAATGAGGAGTGCAGCACCTTGTTAAACTAAGTGTAGTGTGTTTAAGATACATGAGAAGAGTTAGAAGAGGAAAGATACTTTCCTTGTTACAATAAAAGTTTGCCATTCAAACTCCATTTGTACTGCGGATGGGCAGAAGTGGTGAGGCTTTGATTAGGGATTCGCAAATCCAAAACTCGGAGTGATTTGGATTTGGGTTCCATTTTAACTGAACTAGAAAAATATTGAGCAATATTGGAGTTCTGCCAAAACTATTGGTTTGGCCTTATGTAATGAGCAAACTGGGATGGGTTCTCTCGTTCTGGGTTTGCAAAACCTCCTGATGACTAGAATCACCACAGGGTGATTGGAATGAAAACTGTATTTTGTGTGACCCACCAATGTTCAGGTGGTGAGGAAAGGTGATTTAGATAAAAGGCCCCCTGGCATAATTTAGACCTGCCTTAAGTTACAGGTTTATTGGGTGACCACCTCTGAGCTGAACTGGTTCAGAGTAACCAGACTACAGCCAGCACCCCTCATGCTCTGAGCCATCATTTTACACTGGGGGACATGCAAGAAGATGGCATAGGGGCTGCTCTCCACCAGCAGAGGAGCCCCTCTACATCATGGGAAAGATCTGCTGGGGCAGGTCCCTTTATGACCGTGGAACAGAAAAAGGGCCTGCATTTTCTATATTGCAATTTATTGCCTTACATAAAGACAGTGAGCCAGATTCTGCTCCTGCTGGCATACATCAGGAATCACTCCACTAAAGTCAATGGCATTACAGCAGTGTTACATTGCTGAGAGCTGAGCATCAGACCCAACAGTACACCAACCAGCAATAATCAAGGACATAAAACATTATACAGCCCAGGTGGATAAAACACTGTTCCAAGATCATCTTTGCCCAATACATATTAAAGAGAGAGAGACTGGAAAGGATTGATTTTTGTACTGAATGATGTATCTGCATCTTGTGGAAATAGGCACAAGAGAAGGCTTGATGCATAACTCTGCTGGCTGCATCACTAGGTCTAGCTAAGGCTTGTTTTAAAATGCATGTACCGGACATTTCTCTAGTCTGTTCTCAGTCTGCTACGTAATAACTTGCATGACACTAAAGATCATCTCAAATACACTAAAGATCATCTCAAATACATCTTTCCATCTCTTTTTATTTTCCAGAGACATCTGTCCCATCATTTACATAAGAAACTGACTGGATAATTTATAGAAACAAAAATAGTCTGCAACATTGACATAAAATACTTCAATAGATGGCAACAAGAATGAATGAAATAAATTCTGTCATCACACAGACATTCTCTAGAATTTTACGAAGCTTGTGTGTACATTCAGAGCTAATAAAAACACGAATCCCACAAGATAAAAACAAACAATAAAAACACATCCCCTAGTTTTTCCATATGTTCCTGGGAGGCTGCAAGATCAAGCAATGTCTTCATCCTGTGCAATCTAACATTTCCTAATTCAGGTCTAATAAAGAGGAGCCATTCATATACCAGAGTGTGTCTGCAGGTCAAACAATACTTAAAATAGCTTGCAGGATGTGTTTTGATGAAAGTTGTATTTCACCTCTGTTTTCGGCAAACATTTTTTTGAGGAATGATTTAATGCTGCTTTTTAGCAGCTGGGGCCACCAATCTCACA
Organism: Mauremys mutica; assembly: GCF_020497125.1. Classification (NCBI taxonomy): domain Eukaryota; kingdom Metazoa; phylum Chordata; order Testudines; family Geoemydidae; genus Mauremys; species Mauremys mutica. The sequence goes on from NC_059073.1 coordinate 112,872,454, forward strand.
ATTTTCCAGATACAGCAGCAAACATTGAAAAGTACTGTATTCTTTCCATCTCCCCTGAGGAGCAATCTTCCAAACTTGATCCAGCTTGCATGTATAGAAACAGAGAAGGCTCAAAGGGAGTGTCAAGGCAGGCGTATGGGAGGATCTTTTTCTATTAATGAGCTGTTCATTAACTGTTCTTCAAATCACATTGCTTTTAAGTCTTAGAAATATGTGATTGCTGAGTCATTTTCAATTAAGAGTTTAAACCAAACCAATGTGACCTTTCTGAGCAGTATGGACTCGCCATAATAGAACCACAAAACAGATGTTTAACAAATCCTCTGGAATAGGTAGGTCTGAATCAGTTTAAAACCAAGCCAGGCCCCAAATTCAGATACAAATTTTGACCACCTAAAGTCTGGGGTGTTCTCATCAAGCCCATTGTAAATACAGGGATCACGTGTAAAATTCAGATAATGATCCACATTTTGATTTTGGCCAAGTTCCAATAAGGACCCTGAGCATAATAATAGAAGTATATCAGCTCTGTCTAAGGGTAGGTCCATACTTACCGCGCGGGTCAACGTGGTGAGTTCGACTTCTCGGAGTTCGAACTATCGCGTCTAATCAAGACGCGATAGTTCGAACTCCCCACGTGCTCCGGTCGACTCCGGAACTCCACTACCGCGAACGGCGGTGGCGGAGTCGACCTTGGAGCCGCGGAGTTCGACCCCGCCGCGTCTGGACAGGTAAGTCAGTCGAACTAAGGTAGTTCGACTTCAGCTACGCTATTCCCGTAGCTGAAGTCGCGTACCTTAGTTCGACCCTTCCCCCCCCCCCGTAGTGTAGACCAGACCTTAGAGACAGACACTCCAGACAGATATAGTCACTAACGTGAACTGTCCCCACTCCAGAAATACTCCTTCAAAATGCCTGCCCTTGGTGGGATTGTTCATTTCCAGGCACAGCTAAAGTCTACCCATATTCATGCTGCTGAGCACTTAAGTAAATTTTCTCATTGACGTCCATGGAACTACTCACCCAAGTAAATGTGCAGCAACATGAGTTAAGATTTACACCAGGGGCCCCGAATGAGTCACTTTCAGGGCACTGTATTAATGCTAATATTTTAACGTTACTGGCTAACAGACCAAAATTTCTCTTGGAGGAGGAGTATAGCCAGGACCTCATGCATTCCATGATTTTGCCACCAAAAATCCAACCTTAGCAGCAGAACTGTGCTCCAGCTTTTATTAAAAAGTTACAAGCTGTTACGCTTATAAAGTAAACCTTCCAAATATGAACCGAGTGTAAACCCGTGAAATGTCTGCCTAAGTCTTCAAGCAGCCTGAAACATGAGATGTGTAACCTATTCCATTCATATCAATGGGTTTTCAGCTTTGGAACCTGGTGACAATAAATTAAATTTAAACACTGTAAACTACTTCACTGCTGATTATTTAAGCAGAAAAATCCAGCTTGCATGTCATCCAAAGTCCCAAAGCACTTCTTCTAGGTACTGGACATCTCAGCTGTGGCCTGCCCAGCTGCCAAAATCTCCAGCTTCCCCCATGGTCCTGCTACAATGAAATTATCCATTTGCAATAAAAAAAAATCTGCAGCACATTGAAAATTAAAAATGTTAAGGCAGCATAAAATTAATATCAAATAAACCAACAAAGAAAATCTGCATTAATTGTATTATTCACTTTCATGTTAATTCAGTAAAACCCTTCTTTTAAGAGTACAAATAGAATTTACAGACTGTTCTGCTAGAAATGAAACAGAATCCAGGGGTCTTGTTGCAGAATGCAGGCTGCCACAGAGTATGCAGAGTCTTTTGGCCTAGAGAAATCGGGGTGAATTTTGGTCATGTCAATAGGGATTTACCCCCCAAATCAGTTTTTTCTCTAAGTGAAATTTCCCTCTCCCTCCTCCCTGGGTAACGGTTCCACCCTTATATTTTCATAACCCACAAGAAGCATACTTCAAATATTTATCATCTTATTAAATCAAACTACCTTTGCTCCTGCTGGACCAAGTTTTATAGAATGCCCATGAAACCATGGAACCTGCACTGTAGCTACAATTTGCAGCAGAAGGCAATGTAAACATGATGCATAATTTTTGTAAAGGGCAATTACAGATGTATCCGCTTAATAATAAAAAAAATGGATAGAACGACTGAGTATTTGTATGTTCAAATTTTGCAGTCTTATACTTATCACCCAAGAATGGACCATCAGGCAGGTATAGGTAAACCAAGCCACAATGGATAAGCACATTATTTAGATGTTCTTAGTACAATGATAGGCAATGAAATGGTTAACAGTGTTGGCAAATAAATGTTCATAGTTAGGTTTAAAAGTTAAAAGCCCGTTACCACAAACAGAGGAAGTTCACACTTCTCTTGGCGCTATTTCATGTCCGCCTATGGACTCAAAGGGGAAAAAGTGCTTTCTAAAAATCAAGTTAGCTAATTCAACTTAGCTAACACAACTTGAAAAACTCCATAGTACCCAGCACAACAGATTACAATCACGTTAACTGGTCATAACCCAATTTTAAAAAGCACCCTTTTTCCAAGTCTTGATAAAGCCAGATAGACAACACTATCTTAGGTATACATCGTATAAGGTATAATCCTAGAGAGAGACTTATTTTCAGTATCAAAGTTTATATTCTGGAGAATATAGACAAATCTGCAGGAAGTCTGTGAGAAGACCTTAAAGCCCCAGGATATTGGTCATACATATATGAAACCAAAGGAATTCCAGGAGCCTAATATAATAAGAAATTAGCTCAAGTTGCAACATTTGTATCCAGATTTTTTAACACTCTGAATTGTTTGGGGAAAGGAGTGGCTGGATCCAGAGTTTGGGTTCAGCCCACTGTAAACAGAGGAACCATTTGCGAAATTTAAATGTTCTTAAAAACTCCTGATTGGTATCCCTCCTGAAATTTGGGAGGCATAAGATCCAAGGTTTTAGTTCCGACTCATCTCTAGCATGAAAATGATTTGCAAAGGGCAGAAAAACTGTGTGACACTGCACCCCATATTCTTCACAGTGATATTATTATAGGATTATGACATAATTATGATGTATTTTATGCAAGTCATATGAGGTGTCATTGGAAAAGTTATGATTTGCTGAATATGATTATCCTGTTTGTGTGCATGCATCATTTTTGTATCTGAAGTTATGAATATTGACTATGTATCTGTATTTCAAATGTAGTTACACCTGGGTAACGCCCACCAGACAAGATGCTTTCAGTCGAGATAGTGGGTGGGGAAGGGCCTATTCAGGGCAATGGGCCATTAGGCCACCTGGTGATGACCCTTCCTGAGAATGCTCCAAACAGCCTGTGAGTAATGGCTGCTATGACTCTACAAGGACATGTGATCAGACCACATAATGCCGGACTCCATCTTGGGATGTCAGTATTTTTCCACAGACTGGAACCAAAGCTTTGGAACAAATAGTTCCTGCTATATGCAAAAGCTATATAAGGGAGGGAGTGACATCATCTGTGGTTCTTCACTCCTCTCACAAGAAGACTCCTGGAAATGCCTGAGGAACAAAGACTGAACTGGGAGAAGTGCTGGACCCAGGTTAAAGGGATTTCTACCCCGTGAATGAAACACCTGGGAGTGCCAAGCTGTAAAGCAAGTGCAGCTTGCTCCCTTAAGAACTTGCAGCCTGCTTGTATCATCTCTTAGGGTAAAAATCTGCTAATTCATATCCACTCTATTTAGTATATTAAGCTTAGTTTGCGTTTTTTGTTTATTTGCTAGGTAATCTGCTTTGATCTGTTTGCTAGATTTTAAGTGATTAAAAGTGCTATATTTTGCAGTTAATAAACTTGTTTTTGCTTTATCTAAACCAGTGAGTTGTAGTGAAGCATATGGGAATCGTAGCTCAGGGGCAAAAACTGTTGCATATTCCACTCCACACTGAGGGAGGGAGTGAACTTTAGGAGCTTACGCTGCACAGTTCCCTCTGCAGCACCAGATGGTATAAGCTGGGGTTTGTACTCCGGAGGGGGTGCATGCATTGAGAGCTGGAGCTGCCTTGGCTGTAGCCTTCCTATGCAGGGGCTGATCAGAGAGCCTGAATGTAATTGCAGCTGGGTGTGGCCCTACCTGTATGAAAGCTGGCGAAAGTGCAGGCTGGAGGGCTCTGCAGCTTGTCACAACAGTATAGTGTGAGAGGGAGCCCAGGCTGGTGGGTCTGGGGGCTCAGTAGTACCCCAGGGGAAACCCATCACAAATTGTGTTTGTAACTTTTGGGGTGGGGTTATGATCTGTGAAGAAGGTGGAGGGAAATTGGTTTGTTTTCTACATTAAAAAAATTCAGGTCAAATGTTTCCTGATTTCACTGGAGGTGCCTTTAGATAACCAGTGAAGTGGGCTGGTTGACAATTGTGTGTCAAACCTACTCCTTGATGGAAAATTAGGTTTTCTATTAAACTCCTGTTTAATAGAACTCTAAATATTTTTATTTAGTAATGCTGCCACAGTGCTTCATGAGAGTTGTAGTTCAGTTACCCTGTGTAACTGGACTACATCTACCATGATGCTGCATGTCCAGGGACTCCCATGTACCATCTCTGCTCTTCAAAAGGGGCGAGTATAGAGCATCGTGAGAGATATGGCCTGAGGAGGGAGCCAGGAATATAGAGAACAAGTACATGAGGCACCATGCCAGCATTTCTGAATCAAAATGTTTTGGCTGAATTTTTTCTAGTTTTGAATTTCCACTGGAAAAAACAAATCCAAATTTTCCCCAGGAAAAAAAACCAACAATTATTTGACCAGCTCCCTAGGCTTCCCTTAGTGTTCTCCTGGAGCTGCTAGCATACATGAAAGCTACAATCTGCCTTGTCCACACTAGATTTCATATTGTGTTACATAGAAAGAGTCCCAAACCTGCCATCCTATCCCACAGTTGGGGCCATCTCATCCTGTGACCTGTGCTTCTGACATGAGCTACCTCTTCCTGCTACCTGTTCTGACCTAAAGCAACAGGAGGAAGGAAGGCAGGTCACCGTGGAAGCTCAGATTGTGGTTTGAGGATTCATTTGGAGATGAGAGTAGGCAAATGGATCAAAAGCCAAGGAAAGAAGGTTGGGAGTGGAAGAGAATTAACTTAATGGGATAGAATGGGATGTCAGATTGCGCTCCTTTGTTGTGGGAAGGATGGGAAGGACCTTAGGCTCCTGTGTTGAAAGAAAAGGGGACACCAGTGGGGTGGAAGTCTGGAGGAGCGTCTCTTGGGGAAAGGGAGTGGAGAGGAGTTTGCCTACAGTTCTTGAGTGTGGAAGCCAGAGGATATGTATATCTTTTGTAATAGTTAATGCAGCTATCAAAAGACAAACATCAGGCTGTAAAAACTACAGTGAACAAAACATCAGAGTACACCCTGGTGCTGGCATGAACTGCCAAGAACGGGAGGAATAAATATATTTTAAAGCATTAAATGATTAGGGCTGATGATCTACAGCTTCCCCATTTTTCACACTCGTGTTGTTTGCATAACAGGCTATTCCTGAGACGCAACTAGTGTGGGTCTCTTAAACATAGGGAGATTTCCTCCAGCTCCAGGGGCTGAAGGCAATGGATGCAACCAGAGCAGGAAGTGAAATTAGAGCAAACACTAGGCAGTCTACTGTTACAACTGTCTGCATTCCTATTGATCTGAAGATTTAGTCTTATTCTGGCTTTATCAGCCAGTGGTATCATAACTGCCATCTATTCTCTCTCATCCTCTTAACCTGGAAAGCACTTCTAAAGATACCAAGAGACAGTTATCAAAGATCCAGTGCCTAAAAAAAGAACAACATGCCACAGACGAAACAGCTGCCTGGCACCTTTGAAGAAAGTTTCCTGACACTTTTTTTTTTAATTAAATAGAAAAACACCAAAACCTCCATATATACAGGATGTTTCCCCTTACAGAGCATTTCAGAACTGCTTCTGACAGTGGTAGATTATAATGAATCTCTTATCAAGATGTTGGCAGCTCAAGACAGAGTGTGTGTGCGCATGCATGTTTGCTGGTCTTCTTAACACGAGAGACTAAAAGGGACACTCTGTGGGAGGATTTATTGCGGGGAAGTATCCACATATACAAAACAGTCTGAGCCTTTGCATATCCTTTGAATATAGAGAATTCTTTGCATGACAACTATTTCCGATTGGTTTGTAAACCATTAATCCAAAGAGGTTGATGAAAGGGAGAACATCAGCAAATCTCTCTAGCTTTTGCACCTTTTAAATTAATTATTCATTTTCTATAGTCATTGCACAGCAACACCACCACAAAAGGCACCATCAAAAGTACTACAGAATTAGAAACAACTGATCATGCCAAACAGGACAAGGAAATGCTTTCACTTTATGAACGGTTATGTTTTTAATTCAACACTGACCAATCCTCATGCAGGAGAAAGGTTTTTAAAATAATTATGTTATTTAAGTGCAAGATTGTAATTCACCCCATACACCTGCTGTCAGAGGACATTGCTGCACCACAGTGCTCCCTGTTGGCCAAGCATGGCATTACCAGTGGTCCCTGCCTCAATTCCCTCCTTCAAGGTGGGTGTTCCTGGCTCTCCATGCATCATGGTCTGTGCTGGAGATGTGACTTGGTCAGAGGGCTAAGTCACAAACATAACTCCTTCCAGGATAGCTAAAGTCCCAACAACCAAAAGATACTTGTGCCCTTCAAGGCTTCTCTTCAGCCAACCCTCTGGGGCCTGTTCCTAGCCCCTGGCTCAGGACCTTCTACAGAAGCCTGCCCATTCTCTGTGGTTCCTCTCCACTCTGGTATAGAGCACTAGGTCCCCAAGCTGAATTCCCCTAGAGCAGTGGTTCTCAAACCTTTTTTTTTTTTTTTTTTAATATAAAAACAGACCACTTGAAAATTGCTGAGGGTCTCAGTGGACCACTTAATGATCTTTCCAAATGTTGTTTGTACCATTAGCTAACTATTGTAAAGCGCTTTGGATACAAGCACTATTTTAAAAAAAAAAAACTTAATAATAATTAACCAGCATGGTTCCACTAATTAGGTGGGTGGCCCTTCATTCTCTTGTGTGCAGCCCCCCAGGTGCATACCTTAGAGGGAACTAGCCATGGACCACCTGAATGGAGCTTGGACCACAGTTTGAGAACCTCTGCCCTAGAGTACCTGGTCTCCTCAGATGCTTGCTCAAGATCTTCCATAGCAACCTGACTGATACCTGCTGTCCCAACACCACACTGATCTCTCACTCATCCCCTTTATAAGCCCTAGCTGTCCTCTAATCTATCACCTGATTCTCCTTATTCCCACCTCCTCAGGCTGACAAGTAGCTAATTAGTTATGGCTTGGTTTCATCTCCCCTTAAAGAAGCCTGGGAAATACTCTGTGAGAATTTAAACCATGCCTGTGCATGGGAGTAAAGGGTGAAAGGTGCCCCACCCCTGCCGTGCTGTGCTGACCTGGTTAACTGTATTGCAGATAGCAGCATGAGGACAACAGCCTCTACAGGGTTGCTACTACCCCCTCTTATACAAGTGGGTGGGCAAGGAGTGCTGACACAGATTATTGGGGTAAGTGGGGAACCCAATGGGACCAGATTGTGACTCAGAGGTCTGCTCCTGAGGCAACGCAGCTGCTTGCTGCTCCTTAACTGGGGCTTGTAGCACAGCTATAGTTGAGCTCTAAATCACTAAATACAATTATTTATCTGCTTTTGAATATTAATATAAATTCCCATGCCAATCCTGGAAGTCAATGGGAGGTTTGCCACTGGCATTCAATGAAAGAACAGGCCTATAATTACCAGATTTTATTTTTTATATTATGCTATATATTTATTAGAAAAGGGCAAAATCCTGAATATTTTATCTGAACTTCACACAGTGACTGAACTTGGTGGGTTCAGATAAAATGGAAAAAAAAAATAGATCAATGAGACTTGACCTAAACAAACCTAAGTCCCTTAGCTCAAGTCTAATATTTTTTGCCAGTCCTAATCCTGCAAACAAAGGAACTTGTGCAGGCCCATACCAACTTTGTGTAGGCATCAAGGACCACACAAGTGCATCTGTTTCCAGTACCAGAGGCAGGGAAAATGAGGATGTGCCAAAATCTTTTCTGCTGTTTCTCTGAATAAACAAATAGTGAGAGGCAAGGTGGGTGAGGTAGTATCTTTTATTGGGCCAACTTCTGTTGGTGAGAGAGACAAGCTTTCGAGCATACACAGAGCCCTGAAGAAGAGCTTTGTATAAGCTCAAAAGCTTGTCTCTCTGACCAACAGAAGTTGGTCCAATAAAAGAGATTACCTCATCCATCTTGTCTCTCTAATAGCCTGGGACCAACCTGGCTACCTCAACTCTGCATAAACAAATAGCGGTCATTAGTGTTGAATAGTGGCTATGAAATCAAATATATAGTCAAGCCAACGGGACAAAAACTTATAACATTTATTTTAGCACTGTTTTCATGGTAATTTCATGTCAACATGACGGGTGAAATCCTCTAGCCACTGCGAGTAGTAGGCACTTTGCCACTGACTTAAGGGGATGAAGATTTCACCCTATAATTCATAGCACATATCTATAGCAACTCATTACCCATATGTAAATCTATTTTAAAATTGAATAAATAACCATCAAAATAGAAAAAACACAAAAACTGAATTGAAAAAAATATAAATTTGTATTACATATATGAAGTCTTCAAAAAAATGTATTACTCTAAACAAAATTTGAATTATTGCAGGAGACATAGAAAGGACTTGGAAATGCTATGGGGGTTTTCAAGCATTTATAAATACAGGCCCAAATCACACTCAGTTGAGTGGCTACTATAAACTTGAATGGCATGACTTACTTGACTAAGTCAAGCTTGATTTGGTCCACAGTACATGAAAAATGCCTTTATTTGTGTACGAATATAGGAATATTTCACATTCCTAACATTCATCTAAGGTTCCTCTGTTGGGCTGTATGTAGCATCTGAGCAACATAGCATTTACACAGAGCTTTATATGTTCAAAATGCGTTACAAATATTATTGGATTCATCCTCACACCACCTCTGAAGTAGAGAAGTATCATCCCCATATTTACAGTACAGGAAACAGAGAGGTTGTTTCCCAAGGCCACAGAAGGAGCCAGAGCTGGGATTAGAACTCAGGAGTCACAGGTTTGGTCTAAGATACAAATGTGTAGCAGTATAACTACCTTGCTTGGAATCCACACCCCGAGCAACATAGTTACACCGACCTACCCCTGGTGTAGACAGCGCTATGTCAACAGGTGGGCTTCTCCCGTAGACATAGCTACCACCTCTTGGGGAGATGGAGTATCTATGCCGACTGGAGTAGCTTTCCCATCAGCGTAGGTAGCATCGTCACTAAGTGCTATAGCAGCGCAGCTAAACTGGTGCAACTGCAGTGCCATAAGTGCAGCCCCCTGATTCTTATTCCTATGCCCATAAGAATTGCCCATCTCTCTCTTTAACAGAAATTTGGCCCATGCTGCATGTAGGTAACAGCATAATTCAAAATATATAATTCTCAGATTTATGAGACACACAAAATCCCTAGGTGCTTTTGACAATGATTTAAAAGCCCAACTAAACATAAAAAGAAACCCAGCAGCAATCACCACTATATACAACAGCAGATGTTGATGTTATGGGGTGCAGAATCTGTTTCCAAAGTTTTACTAAAGGTAATAGCCCTCACTTTGGAAACTGACTAATGATTTTGGGTACGTCCAACCTGAGATGCTTAAAGGGGCCTGATTTGCAGAGGACAAATGCTCACCATTTTGATATTAATTCAGACCCATTAAGTTCTCCAGATGGGAACCTCAAATTTCTGGTCACTTTTGACAAAGTTTCTCCATTATTAAATAAATTTGTAAGTGATCATTAGAACTACCTGTTAGAATTCAGAGTAAACACATAAGTAATGAATAGGAAAGTGGAGACATTTATGGTAAAAGAACACTAATAATAATTTGCACTTCCCCAGGGCCTTCCAAAGTATTGCCAACCCTCATGCTTTTGTCTTAAATGTCATGATATCTGGGGTGTTTTAGAAGGGTCCTTATGCATTACTTATTTCTGCTCTCAATCTCATGAAGTTTTGCCCTCATCCAAAATGGCTGCCATCTCCCATCAAGGTCAATGGGACTGGAACCACAGGTTTCCCTCAGGGAGATGGTCACCATATCCCAGTAACTATTGTAATGAAAATGAGGTTGCCCCAAGTGTTAGGTTCTACAGAGGCCGTAGGCCCTCCCAAGGTGCTCTGCAAGAACGAGGCCCACACACACTGTGAGTTATTGGCTTTAATGAAGGTAAAGTGACACACCCGCAATGGGGACTCCAAGCGTTGCTGTCACAGAGGCGGGGAACCCAGCGCCTTGGAGCTCGGCCTGGTACGGAGTCCAAAAGTCAGCACAAATCATGCTCATATTTATATAAACAGCAACAAAGCAGCTCATGCATAATGCAATAGGGACTTTCCACCCTCTGGGGCCGCCCCTTTGGCCAACAGCCTAGGGGCTTTCCACGCAGCGGTTCCAACAGGTTATGGCAGGCTGGAACTAGCATGCCGTGCCCTACAATAACCGGGCGCTGAGAAAGCGGAACTGCCTAAGCTAGGCCGTAACAAAATCTTCCGTGATTCCCTGTCCTCCTACACCAAGTAAATCTGATATATTTGTATTACAGTAATGCCTAGAGGTCCCAATTATTGATAAAGGCTCCATTGCTAGGTGCTGTATACACACACAACAAGATGATGGTCCCTGTTTGCAATCAATATATATGATGAGAAAAAAACAGGTGGATATAGGACAGACAGAGAGTAGGAATAAAAGATAACAATGAGACAATATTAGTCAATGAAATAGGCACCAGTCACTGCACACCAGCTGCCTAGCCATTGTCAAACTCTTATAGGCATCATGGGAGAAGAGAGTTTTAAGGAGGGATTTGAAGGAGGGCAATGAGGTGGTTTTGCAGAAGTTTATGGGCAGCTCTTCCTATGCATGAGGGGGCAGCATGGGAGACAGCACGAAGGTGCTTGTGTGAAAGTTAAAAAAGAGGTGATGAAGGCTGACATCGTAAGCAGAGCTGCAATGGGAAAAGGAGGGTAAGAAGAGGGGAAATGGAGCATACATGGCAAGTAGCAGTCAAGAGACTGTGGAGGAATATGCTGGGAGGATGAGTGGGGCAGCTTCCTGTACTGTCTAGGTAAGGATGGGGATGGAGAGGGACAGAGCGGCAGCTCCCCATACCCAGATAACTCATAGACTTTAAGGTCAGAAGGGACCATCGTGATCATCTAGTCTGACCTCCTGCAGGTTGCAGGCCACAGAACCTCACCCACCCACTCCTGTAATAGACCCCTAACCTGGCTGAGTTACTGAAGTCCTCAAATCATGATTTAAAGATTTCAAGTTACAGAGAATACACCATTTACTCTAGTGTAAACCTGCAAGTGACCTATGCCCCATGCTGCAGAGGAAAGCAAAAAAACCCCAGGGTCTCTGCCAATCTGACCTGGGTGAAAATTCATTCCTGATGCCAAATATGGTGATCAGGTAGACCCTGGGGCAAGACCATCCAGCCAGACCTGGGAAAGAATTTTCTGTAGTAACTTCAGAGCCCTCCCCATCTAGTGTCCCGCCTCCAGCCATTGGAGATATTTGCTGCTAGTAGTCACAGATCAGCTATGTGCCATCATAGGCAGTTCCATCATACCATTCCCTCCATAAACATATCAAGCTCAGTCTTGAAGCCACTTAGGTTTTTTGCCCCCACTGCTCCCCTTGGACGGCTGTTCTGATAGTTCTTCTGATGGTTAGAAACCTTCATCTAATTTTGAGCCTAAACCTGCGGATGGCCAGTTTATAGCCATTTGTTCTTGTGTCAACACTGTGCTTAATTTAAATAACTCCTCTCCCTCACTAGTATTTATCCCTCCGATGTATTTACAGAGAGCAATCATATCTCACCTCAGCTTTCTTTTGGTTAGGCTAAACAAACCAAGCTCTTTGAGTCTCCTGGCATAAGGTAGGTTTTCCATTCCTCCGATCATCCTAGTAGCCCTTCTCTGCATCTGTTCCAGTTTTAACACATCTTTCTCAGAACTGCACACAGTATTCCAGATGAGGTCTCACCAGTGCCTTGTATAACGATACTAACACTTTCCTGTCTCTACTGGAAATATCTCACCTAATGCATCCTAGGACTGCAATAGCCTTTTTCATGGCCACATCACATTCGCAGCTCATAGTCATCCTTTGAGCATCCAATACACCTAGGTCTTTCTCCTCCTCTGTCACATCCAACTGATATGTCCCCAGCTTACAGAAAAAATATTCTTGTTGTTAGTCCCTAAATGCATGCCCTTGAGCTTTTAAATTTCGTCCCATTTCTATTACTCCAGTTTACAAGGTCATCCACATCTTCTTGTATGATATTCTGGTCCTCCTCCATATTGGCAATACATCCCAACTTTGTGTCATCTGTAAATTTTATTAGCACACTCCTACTTTTTGTGCCAAAGTCAGTAATAAAAATGTTAAATAAGATTGGTCCCAAGACTGATCCCTGAGGAACTCCACTAGTAACCTCCCTCCAGCCTGACAGTTCACTTTTCGGTATGACCTGTTGTTGTCTCCTTTTTAACCAGTTCATTATCCACCTTTCAATTCTCATATTAATCCCCATCTTCTCCAATTTAACTAATAATTTCACATGTGGAAATGTATGAAATGCCTTACTGAAATCCAGGTAGAGAATATTTACTGCATTTCCTTTGTCTAAAAAATCAGATATCTTCTCAAAAAGATCAAGTTGGTCTGGCATTATCTATCTTTTGTAAAACCATATTGTATTTTATCCAAATTACCATTCACCTCTATGTCCTTAATTATTTTCTCTTTCAAAATTTGTTCCAAGACCTTGCATAAAATTGAGGTCAAACTAACAGGCCTATAGTTTTCCAAATCACTCTTTCTCAGGGCCAGCTCCAGGCACCAGCAGAGGAAACATGTGCCTGGGGCGGCATATGCTAATGAGCGGCATTCCATCCATTCTTGGGGCAGCACAGTCTGAGGGGCTTTTTTTTGCTTGGGGCGGCAAAAATGGTAGAGCCGGCCCTGCTCTTTCCTCTTGGAAATTGGAAATATATTAGCAATCCTCCTGTCATAAGGTATAGCCCCCGAGTTTACAAATTAATTAAAAAATCCTTGCTATTGGGCTTATTTCATGTGCCAGTTCTTTTAATATTCGTGGGTGAATATTATCTGTCCCCAATTTAGTCCCATTAAATTGTTTGAGTTTGACTTCCACCTTGGATATGCTAATTTCTACCTCCATATCCTCATTGCCATTAGCCTTCCTGCCACTATCCTCCAAGCTCTTCATTAACCTTATTAAAAACTGAGGCAAAGTATTTGTTTAGATGTTGGGCCTGGCCTAGATTATCTTTAAACTCCACCCATTCTCAGTGGTTAGCAGTCCCTCTTCTTTCCTTGTTTTATTTTTGTTTATATGGCTACAGAACCTTTTATTATTGATATTCCTTGGTATATGTTCATGGGCCACCCTAGGTCCCTTTCTGTTTTCCTAGTCTAATTGTACACCTTATCTTGTACGCTTCTTAGGACAAGGACTTTTCTCTGTGCCTGAATGCCATGCATACCTATAATGCTGTAAAAATAACAATAAGATTATTACAGGGATGCATAACTCAGTAATCCAAGATGCACAGGTTTGTAGACTTGTAACAAAAAGGTTTCCTAGGCCCCTGCTCCACCTACATCCACTTACACAAAGTAGCAGTATAACTGTGAATATACACACACTGTATCCTTCTTACTACAGGAACAACAACAAAACAGGATACAAACTGATTCAAATCTCTCCCTCTGCTGACCTCACTGCTACTTGCGGTGAAATGAAGACAACAAACCCTTGGAAATCGCCCTGTGTGTTTCAGTTTTTAATTGAAACTTTTTAGCAGAGCTGAAAGAGAAAAAAACAAAACCACACTTCTCTGCGCTTCTAGTGAAAAGAAACGACAGCCATTAGATTCACTTCATTTGCCTCGCCTCACCTGACCTGAAATGAACTCCCTCCCTCAGGCCTGTAAGAAAATTCAATTAAAAGGTCCATCTGTGAGGCAGCAGCTGAAGGGGAATTACTGTGGGGAGGTCCACATTTTCATTAAAAAAGGGACCTCTTCCCCTTGCTCCCCTCTATATCCCTGATTAGGCCTTTTCCTTATCTCTAAATCATGAGTCTCCCCAATTAATCAAACCTGATCAAGTAGCTTTTATGTGCTCCATTCAAATGTAGAAACACTATAGATTTGGTACATCCCTTAAACATCACCGGGGTGGGCAGGGTAAAAGAAACAGAGGGTTGGAATCAGAGCAGCCGAGCCCAATTAAGCCAGCTGATGCAAAGGGATTAATGGCTGCTAATATGCAAAGGGCTCTGCTGGCAGCAAAAATAATCACCATAAGGCAACAACAGTGTGTAGGGGCTTAAAAAAAGAGAGAGAGAATGGTGACAGGGAGAAAAGCAAGCAGCTGTAAGTGTGCTGTTGTGAAAGCTTTCCTGATGCACATGCTAAAAGCCATGTTGTGCTTTTATGATCTATTAGCTTATAGAGCTGCCTAGAGTCACGTATCTAGTTGGTGTATAGTATTTAATGCAGTACTGATATTAAAGGTATGCTAGAGAGTCTGCATGGAAATTGGGCAGCACATGTGAATCTTGGAGTCCTTGCTAACTGCTGATGACTGGCAGGCGAGCATGAGTGCATTTTTTGATTGCACAGGCTTATATTTATCTAAGGCTGGGTTCTCCACAACCTCACACCATCTCTAGTCACTTGTACTTCTGCCAAGTGAACGTAAAATGCCACCAAATAAGAATGACAGCATTCTGTGGCCATTTCAGACATGGGTAAATGAATAAATGTAGGGCAAGGCAGAAGAGAAACAGGAACCAGTGTTTTTTCCCCCCCTCCATGATGGCTTTTTTGGGTGTATTATGTTGATCTGTATAACAAATATATGGCTTTTCTTAATGCACAGGAACTCATGCTTTTTATTTTGCACTAGCTGAACTTAGTTATAACTGTGCATGCCCATGCTCCCTCCCTGTGCACTTGCTTTATTGATGTTTGTACAGTGAAATCAATCACTTAAAATAGCTAGCTTCCAGTCCTTACCTCCCTGGTCTGATGTGAGTGGCACTGAATTATAAGAGAATACATTCAAACAACAACACTTTTCACTTCTTTCATCTGAGGATCTCTAAGCATATTACAAACACTTCATTAAAATCGTCATAGTGTCTTTGTGAGGTATATATGAATTATTTACTTATAAATAGAGACAGGCTAAAATGAAAATACCAGATTTGAATATCTACAAAAATTGGAGGGTGTTTGAAATCTGAACATAGACCGGGTTTAGACTTTCATAGAAGTACCCTAGTTCTATAATGAGCTGTATCAAATGCTCAGATCCAGCCTCCTAATGGTTTGGTATGTTTGAAATCCTAGATATGAAAAATGAAGCTTAATTTCTTCCCTATTTATAAATATCTGTTTTATAGATGAATAAATCAAGGCACGGAAAGGTTAATTAAGTGGGCAAAGTCATGCAGAAGACCAATGACAGAGCCCAAACAGGACCCAGTCCCTGGCTCTAAGACTATATAGGAGATACTGACCAATGCAACCTGAATCAATGCCAGGGGTGTCTTGCACCAAAAAGGTGTTTCTAATAAAAACTGGTGTCGTTTAGGGGAAAATCTATAAACAATCCACAAAGCAAAATGGATATTAGATGTTCTACTCTGGTATGTGCACAACTGTTTTTAAGACCTAAAAAAATATGTTTTCTGTGCAGAAATTTGGCATGTAAGAATGTCAGAATGTGTGTGTGTGGAACCATGTAGCAAATAAGACCTTTGCAATCTTTACTGTTTTGGTTTTTTTTGCTTTTTCATTTAAATATGTGAAATGAATTTGATTTTACTGCAATCTCAACTGAAACTATTTTAAAAATTATAGACAGTTCAGAGAATAGAAAGGGCCCTGTAAATCAAGCAGAGATTGGTTATCTGCTCACAGGGCCGTCCTTAGGCATACGCAGCATATGCAGCTGCGTAGGGCACCATGAAATTTGGGGCAATTTGGCGCCCCACATTTCATGGTGCCTTAGGCAGCCGTGTGTGCTGCATATCCGGTAGCACCAGCCCCGGCTACCAGCCCTATCCCTCGTCTGGCCCCCCCTGCAAGGGACAGGGCCGTCCCTAGGGGGATGTGGGGCCTCAGACAACTCCCTCCGCCCTGCCTCTTACCCTTCCCCCCTGCCCCGCCCCCATTCCACCTCTTCCCCCAGCGACCCCACACTCACCAGCAGCGGCGGGAAGCAGAGCAACCCAGCCCCAGCCCGCTCTACCCCACCGGCTCCCAGCTGTAGCGCTCCGCTTCCCACCGCCGGTGAGTGTGGGAAGCAGAGACACGTGGCCCCAGCCTGCTCCACTTCCCTTGCTCTGGCCCCAGCCATGTCGCTCGGGTTGGGGAAAGGACCTCCCCTGACTCTCACCGGTGGTGGGAAGTGGGCTGGGGCCGGGCTGCGCCGCTTCCGGTGGGGGGGATCCCTTCCCCCAAACCCCTCCCCTGAGCAACACAGCTGGGGCCGGGGCGAAGGAAGTGGAGCAGGCTGCTCCTGGCCCCCCGCTAATCCCCTGGGCCACTCTGGGCCTGTGGAGCCCCCCAAAATGGCCTCCCATAGCTCCTGCCTCCCAGACCTTAGGGGGAGGAGGGAGGCCTGGGGCCCCCCACAGCCCCCCCACGGGGGGAGCTGCATAGGGCATCCAAATGGCTAAGGACGGCCCTGTCTGCTCGAGCAAGATCATTAAGAGTGCACAGAGTGAGGAGATGGCTGAGACATTTCACTGGGAAGAGGTTGGGAAAATGAATTTCTCAGGGAATCTGAGCCCTCCCAAGTTTCATTCCTTTTAGGGACACTCCCTTAACTTTATTATTCATTTTCTAAAGCAGCTTTTAAGGTCTCTGTTGCTGGTGATGAAGGATTTTGCCATGTGTGTTTCAATGACACATTTCAAATCTTAACTTATTCAAATTGTCACAGCTTGAGGGCCCTGGAATCTTAGGTGAAACTCCATCCTAGTGGAGGTACCTTGGGGAGTGTGAAATAGTGTCACTGGCTGTCCCCGCACTGTACTCTTTGCATGAGAAATGTTTAATATTTTCCTCCATAACATGGGTATAATTAATATTGTGCATAGCATTCTCTATGCAGCTGCTCTCTGTGTTTTTTGCAAAGCTCTCCAGCTGCTTTCAAGCTGTTCCTTTGAATCTGCCACAATACTTACGCCCTCTCCCCCACAGCGCTAAAGGACAGTCAGCGATTTGTTTCTCAGCAACTCTTTCAAGCCCAGGTATCTCTTAGAATGAATTGAGAGCCAAATCTGAAGGGGCAGGGGAAGGGTGGAGGGACAGGGAGGAGAGAGAAGACATAGAGTAGCAGATTGGCCTTCACTGACCTGGATTCAAAATAGAGATCCCTAATGCAGGAGATATTGGTCAAATATTAATATTTTTTTCCACAGAAATCCCATGTAATCTTGAGCAAGTCACTTACATTTTCTCTCCCTCAGTTTCCCCAAGTGTAATGGAGGAAAATATTACATCCACCTCAGAGAGGTGTTGTGATGCTAATTTCATTAACCTTTGTGATGGGTTTTGAGATCCTTGAATAGAAGCAATGTCGCCAACATCACACGTTCAAAAATCATGAATCAGACACCAAAAAATCCTGAGATTTTAAATTAATAATTAAATCACACTGTCTTTGGCCTACCTTGTGATTTTTTTTTCCCCAACCTGAAGGGGAAGCCACCCACTTATGTGTGATTATCTCAGCATCAATATTCAACACACAGAAAAATGCAGCCTCCATGTTCATTGATGAGAGGAAACCCATTTACCCTCTACCCTGAGTAGGGAAGGAAATAGACTTCTGGGATTGAGATTTGGCACAACTGATTAAAGGAGCTTTAAACTAGGAACCTCGGGGGAAATGTTTGGGAGATACTCATATAATCTCCACAGTCCACACCTGATTTTAACATTGAAAGGGAGGAAAATCAAGTGAGAAAGGACACAGCAATGGAGAAAGGAACAGCAGTGGGTAGGAGAATGGACATTAAGAGGAAAGGTTTCAGAGTCATAGCCATGTTAGTCTATCAGCAAAAACGACGAGGAGACCTTGTGGCACCTTAGAGACTAACAAATGTATTTGGACATAAGTTTTCGTGGGCTATGGTGAGAAATTGTGCCACACTCTCTCAAAGAAACTGTGGAACAACCTGATCAACATCCTATACAGCAAACAGGGGAAGATCAAGAATGAACTCTTAAAACTAGAAACTCTCTTAAAAAAAACAACCTTCCACACAAACTCACTTTGCTTCTCTACACAGGAAAAAGGAAACTAAACTATCTAAACTCCTACATGCCACAAGGGGCTGCAACAGTGGTTCCCTTAACTCACCCAACAATATTGTTAATCTATTCAGCCATACTCTTAGCCCAGCAGAAGAGTCTGTCCTATCACAGGGCCTCTCCTTCTGCCCCACCACCCCCACAAACATGATACAGTTCTGCGGTGACCTAGAATCCTACTTTCAACATCTCTGACTCAAGGAATATTTCCAACACACCACTGAACAGCACACTAACACACAGGAAGCTTCCTACCAGCACTACAAAAAGAAGGATTCTGCGTGGACTCTTCCTGAAGGTCGAAACAAGAGACCAGACTTCTACATAGAGTGCTTCCGCCGATGTGCACGGGCTGAAATTGTGGAAAAGCAGCATCACTTGCCCATAACCTCAGCCATGCAGAACACGCCACCCACAGCCTCAGAAACAACTCTGACATTATAATAAAAAAGGCTGACAAAGGCTGAATAGGTCGGAATATGAACGAGACGCTGCTAGACAACTTTCTGACACCACATTCTACAGGCTATTACCTTCTGACCTCACTGAGGATTACCAAAAGAAACTACACCATGTGCTCAAGAAACTCCCTAAAGAAGCACAAGAACAAATCTACACTGACACATGCCTAGAGCGCCAACCAGGGGTATTCTATCTGCTACCCAAAATCCATAAACCTGGGAATCCTGGACGCCCCATCATCTCAGGCATTGGCACCCTGACATTAGGATTATCTGGCTATGTAGACTCTCTCCTCAGGCCCTACACTACCAGCACTCCCAGCTATCTTCGAGACTCCATTGACATCCTGAGGAAACTACAATCCTTTGGTGATCTTCCAGAAAACACCATCATAAGAACATAAGAATGGCCATACTGGGTCAGACCAAAGGTCCATCCAGCCCAGTATCCTGTCTACCGACAGTGACCGATGCCAGGTGTCCCAGCGGGAGTGAACCTAACAGGTAACGATCAAGTAATCTCTCTCCTGCCATCCATCTCCACCCTCTGACAAACAGAGGCTAGGGACACCATTCCTTACCCATCCTAGCTAATAGCCATTAATGGACTTAACCTCCATTAATTTATCTAGTTTTCTTTTAAACCCTGTTATAGTCCTAGCCTTCATCATAGCCACTATGGATGTAGAAGCTCTCTACACGAACATTCCATACAAAGATGGCCTACAAGCCGTCAGGAATAGCATCCCCGATACTATCACAGCAAACCTGGTGGCTGAACTTTGTGACTTTGTCCTCACACACAACTATTTCACATTTGGGAACAATTTATACCTTCAAGTCAGCGGGACTGTTATGGGTACCCACATGGCCCCACAGTATGCCAACATTTTTATGACTGACTTAGAACAACGCTTCCTCAGCTCTCGTCCCCTAACACCCCTACTGTATTTGTGCTACATTGATGACATCTTCATCATCTGGACCCATGGGAAGGAGGCCCTAAAGGAATTCCACCAGGATTTCAATAATTTCCACCCCACCATCAACCTCAGCCTGGACCAGTTCACACAAGAGGTCCACTAGACACTACAGTGCTAACAAACGATGGTCACATAAACACCACCCTATATCGGAAACTTACTGACCACTATACTTACCTACATCTCTCCAGCTTTCATCCAGACCACATCACATGATCCATTCTCTACAGCCAAGCTCTAAGATACAACCGCATTTTCTCCGATCCCTCATAAAGAGATGAACACCTACAGGATCTCTATCAAGCTTTCTTAAAACTACAAAACCCACGTGGTGAAGTGAAGAAACAGACTGACAGAGCCAGAAGGGTACCCAGAATTCACCTACTACAAGACAGGCCTAACAAAGACAGTAACAGAACGCCACTAGCCGTCACCTACAGCCCCCAACTAAAACCTCTCCAGCGCATCATCAAGGATCTACAACCAATCCTGAAGGACGATCCCTCACTCTCACAGACCTTGGGAGACAGGTCAGTCCTTGCTTACAGTCCCCCAACCTGAAGCAAATACTCACCAGCAATTACACACCACACAACAAAAACACCAACCTAAGAACCAAACCCTGCAACAAACCACAGTGCCAATTCTGTCCACAAGGGAAACCAGCATAAGACCTAACCACGTCAGCCACACCATCAGGGGCTCGTTCACCTGCACATCTACCATCACGTGCCAGCAATGCCCCTCTGCCATGTACATTGGCCAAACCGGACATTCTCTACGCAAAAGAATAAATGGACACAAATCTGACATCAGGAATTATAACATTAAAAAACCAGTAGGAGAACACTTGTCTCCCTGGTCACTCAATAACAGACCTAAAAGTGGCAATTCTTCAACAAAAAAACTTCAAAAACAGATTCCAGTGTGAAACTGCAGAACTGGAATTTATTTCCAAACTGGACACCATCAAATTAGGCCTGAATAAAGATTGGGAGTGGTTGGGTCATTACAAAACCTAAACCTAATTTCCCCCATACTAATTTCCCCCTTCTGTTACTCACACCTTTCTGTCAACTGTTTGAAATTGGCCACTCTCATTACCACTACAAAAGTTATTTTTCCTCCCTTGGTATCCTACTGTTAATTGAATTATCTCGTTGGACTGACCTCACACTTGGCAAGGCAACTCCCATCTTTTCGTGTATTTATACCTGCTCCCGTATTTTCCACCCCATGCATCTGATGAAGTGAGTTCTAGCCCACGAAAGCTTAGGCCTAAATACATTTGTTAGTCTCTAAGGTGCCACAAGGACTCCTCGTTGTTTTTATTAACAGGAAAGATAGTGTCAATACCATTGAAGCTAACAGTCAGGCAATACTGGCAGTAGAATGACTGTACCCAATCAGGTGAGGAATGTGGCTGAAACCAAGCAGCAACAATTAAGATGTTTGGTCACCAGTGCAGGGAGCCTGGGTAACAAACTGGAGGGAACCTAGAACTACTGATCTAGGAAGAGAAACCAGATATTATAGCGATTACAGAAACATGGTGGAATAGTAGTCATGACTGGAGTACAGGTGTTGAAGGGTATGTGCAGTTCAGGAAAGAGAAAAAAAGGCAAAGGTGGTGGAGTAGCATTGTATATTAATGGTGAGGTGGACTGTAAATAAATTAGAAGTTAGGGCCAAAATCACTTTGGGGAAGAAAGCTACTAGAGGTTCTCCTGGGCTAGTGCTTAGGGGTTTGCTACAGACCCCCAGGATCCAATCTGGATATGGATAAAGACACTGTAGTCACCCGCTCCTGGCCTGAAAGAGCTGGGGCTGGGAGCCTTAGGGTGGGCTGATTGGGAGGCAGCCACAGCTGTGGCCATGCCCCAAACAGACTCAGCTGGCCCTATAAAAGCCAGGGAAGCTAGGAACAGACAGATTCCCTCGAGCTTCTGAGAGGGAGGGACCTGAGCAGAGTACCTGAATGGAGCAGGGCTGAGGACAGGCTGAGGAGTTGGGGAGCTCCAGCCTGGAAAGCCCCAGACTGCAGCCTAGCATAAGGCAAATAGGTACTGGGGGTTGCAGAGGGCAGCCCAGGGGTAGGGAAAGGCAGCAGGTCCAAACCCAACCTTACCGGTGATGAGTAGGCTGATACTGCAGTCTGCCTAGGGTGCGGGGGCTAGACAATGACTGGCAGTAGCCTTATACTGAAGCGAGGTGGGGATAGTGGGTGGGGGTTCCCTGGGGAGGGGAGACCCTGAGAGAAAGGGGTTACTGCCAAAGGGCAGCACCCCAGATAATGGGGCACTGGGTCTGGGAGGGACATGGGGGCCAAGTGGCAGCGGGACACCGGCCTGCAGAGGGCGCTCCAAAGGCTGGACAAGCTAATTCCCAGAGTGAATCAGCAGGAGGTGCCACAGGGGTGAGTCCCCCACGCCTACAGACCCCTTTAATGTTTTTAATGAAATAAATACTATTGGGAACTGTATGATTATGGGAGATTTTAACTCCCCAGATATAGACTGGAGGACAGGTGCTACTAATAATAGTAGGGCCCAGATTTTCCTGGGTGTGATAGCTGACAGATTTCTTCACCAAATAGTCACCAACCCAACAAGATGTGATGCCATTTTAGATTTGGTATTGGTGAGTAATGAAGACCTCATAGAAGAACAGGCTGTAGGGGACAACCTTGGTTCGAGTGGTCATGAGCTAATTCAGTTTAAACTAAATGAAATGATAAACGAGAATAGATCTGCAACTAGGGTCCTTGATTTCAAAAGGCAAACTTTAAAAATTTAATGCAATTAGTTAGGGAAGTGGACTGGACTGAAGAACTCAAGGATCTGAACGTGGAGGAAGCTTGGAATTAGTTTCTGCAACTTTGACAAAATATCTGAAGCCTGTATGCCAAGCGAGAGGAAAAAAATTCATAGGGAAGGTTTGAAGACCAAGCTGGATGAGCAAGTATCTCGAACAGGTAATTAAGAGAAAGCAGAAAGCCTAGAAGGGATGGAAAATGGGATAGATCAGCAGGGAAAGCTACCTCTTGGAAGCCAGAAAGTGTAGGGATAAAGTGAGAACTGCCAGTTCCAAAGGGAATTAAAACCTTATACCCTATCTAGACTAGAAATAAAGTCCGATTTAAAATGTGTCTGTTAGGCCCAGGTCTACACTATGAAAAGTTTGCTGGTATAGTTATGCCAGTATAGCTATACTGACAAACCATCCGAATATAGACACAGCTTATAGTGTTACAGTAATAAATACTATTGGCAAAGAAGTGCTTTTGCCAACATAACTTTTATACTGGTTCCCTGAGCTGAACTAGCAACATCACTTCTATGCATCTACACTAGGGCTTTTGCCGGCATAAAAATGTCAAAAAATATCACATCAACCAAAGTTATACTATGCCAACAAAAGTTTCTAGTGTATACCTGGCCTTAAAAACATGTTAGTTAATATATTGTGTGACACAAGCTATTTTGTTATTTTAGTTTAAATGTGGCCGCCGTTAGATGTAACACAACATGGAGGAACAAACGAGAGAGAGATGAGGGCAACAACAGTAAGAGATTGTGAGTTAATCTTTAAAGGCTTGATCCTGTTGCCCCTGAAGTCAACAAGAGCTTTGCCATTCACTTCAATGGAAGTGTGGGTTTTGAACCCAGATCTTTAGGGGTCATCATACTCCAATGATACACCCAATGGCTTAGTGGCATCAGTTAGAGACTCCTTGAAGCTCAGCTCAGATAGGAGGTTCCAGGGGTGGGCCCCACTTGGTGGAACACCAGAGCTCCTGATCAGCTGCCTCCCACTGTTTAAGCCAGAAGGAGGAACGTGAAGTTTTGTACAACTGGACTCTACCCTGGTTTGAACTATTCACCCAGCGCTACCTGCTTTTGTTTCCTGATCCCAAAAAAGACGGTTACTCACCGTAGTAACTGTTGCCTGGAGCTCGACCTCGACCTCGAGCGGCGGCGGCGGGAGTGGCTCCGGGAGTCTCGGTGCCGAAAGCGGTCTTTGGAACCGGACCTCTTGCGGTGCCGGTGACTCGGTGACCGGGACCATTGCCGGGAGTACGACCGGTACCGCGATTGAGAGCGGTGCCGGGACTGCGACCGGTGCCGAGACGGGGAACGGCGTCACGAGGTCGATCGTCTTCCGGATCGGGATCGGCACGGCGGCGACCGTCTCCGAGAGTGGGACCGGGATCGAGACCGAATCCTGGAGCGCCGACCGTCTCGCTCGTCAGGGGAAGGAGGCCGCATCATCAGCGGTTTGCCCACTGACTTAAGGGCCCGCACCGGCGGTGCCGGGGGCCGGAGGCTTTGAGCTTCCGCGAGCTCGATTAGCTCCCTCGCCGTCGCAAACGCCTCAGGCGTGGACGGGATCCGCAGCTCATCCTCGGTGGGTACCGGGGAGCTGGGTGGTGCCGGACTCGACAGCCCTTGCGGCGCCGGAGTCGACGGCACCGTGCACTGCCCGTGCACTGCCTCAGCCTGAACCGTTTTTGTCGGAGGCGGCTGGGCTAACGGTCTCTGCGGACGCTTTGCAGAGGCCGTCTTCGGCGCCTTATGCTTCCTTCCCGGGGAAGGGGAGCGGTGCCGGGACGTCGGTGCCGGGTGTCGAGGGGCTTCGGCACCGGAGCAGCTCGGTGCTGCCGGTGCGCTGGTCGCCGAGGAAGGCTTCGGCGCCGGTGGAGTTGGCGCCGGAGGCTGGAGCGAAGCCTCCATCAGCAGTTGCTTGAGGCGAGAGTCCCGCTCCTTCCTCGTTCGGGGTTTGAAGGCCACGCAGATCGGGCACTTGTCAGTCCTGTGTGACTCCCCGAGGCAGCGAAGGCAGGAGTCGTGTGGATCACTCACCGGCATGTGCCGCTGGCAAGCCGCGCAGGGCTTGAATCCCGGTGCCCCGGGCATAAGCCCGCACCGGGAGTGGAAGAAGAGGGCTAACCCCTCTAATTCCCTACTTACACTATTAACTACTAAACTTGACTAACTATACAACTATACTAACTAAGTAATGAACTATATATAAAAGAAGAGATGGAGAAACGCTAGGGCTGTGGAGGTAAGGGAGCACTCCACTGTTCCAACTGGCCGTCACGGGTGGTAAGAAGGAACTGAGGAGCGGACGGGCTGGCTGGGGTATATATCCAGTGCCATAGCGGCGCCACTCCAGGGGGCGCCCAGCCGGCCCGCCGGAGTTGCTAGGGTAAAAATGTTCCGGAGAGCCGTGCACGCACGGCGCGCACACCTAAATGGAATGGATAGGAGCAACACATCTCGAAGAAGAATTTTGAGTTTCCTGACTCAGCCTGATTCCTAGTATCTGATTCTTGGCTCCTGATCTTCTGGTTCTGAACCTCATCTGAAATGGGGACACAGCCCTCGCCATGCTAACCCAAGTGGCCATTGCCAATATAATAGCAATTACATTAAGTAACCAGCCTCCTAGACAAGTATTTTCTGAGACTGTGGTGTAGAACCCTAAGTTTTTAAGTAATATAGCTCTGGAACGATTTATCCAAAGACAATACTTGACTGCTACTGCCCTTGGACATAATCAAGATTGCATCCAAGTGCTGTAAAACCGAAGGAGACGTTTACATGGCATCTCAATGACAACCCACACGCCACTTTAATTTGGAGTTATCTGCACCAAAAAAATGCTTGGTTGCTTCTGATTCATTGTGTGGAGTTTGGTGCTGGAAATTGTACCAGGAGGGTGTTGGGTTGCCCTGACTAATGAGGTTGAATTTGGAAGTATAATATTCTCTTAAGCAGTGTTTGCTACTTATAATTACAGTCTGAGGAACAGTACATTAAAGAGAGAAGGAAGCAGGATAGCATGACTGATAGGGAGATAACCCTTAGCCCTGATCGCTGCATGTAAGAAGACAAAGGTTATTTGGTGTCAGTGTAGCTTATTATATTTTCCCCTCACTAGAGAGTATGCGGTTTCACTGTAACAGTCAAACATAGGGAATGCAAAAGCCAGCAATAACACTATATAATCACTTAGTGAGGTGTCTCTTACAACCTAAAGAAAGCAGAAGCAGAGCACAAACTTATCTGGGACTAGTCACTATCTGGATAGACTATCCAAACAGATATCGCAAAGCTTAAACCCGCCATCACATTTGCCTTCACCAATGAAGAAATAATCTACAAGTGGCATAGCCATGTGTAAGTTAGTAATCTTCTTCCCTAAGCGGTAGTCACATCAGACCTAGACCATCAAATTCTGTGTCAAATGAAGGGTGGAATGGGGGGTAAGACACCAGCCTATGAGTCCAAAGAGTTCAACTCCTGACCCTGCCACAGACTTCCTCTGTGGCCTTGGACAAAGTCATATAATCACGCTGTGGCTGAGTCCCCCATCTGTAAAAGGGGGAGAGCACTTCCTTCCTCTTCCACTGCTTTTCCTATCTAGTCTATTACTTTTGTAAGCAATCTGGGGTAGGGGCTTCCTTTTTCTTTGTGCCTAGCGCAATGGGGGCCCCCAGTGCTACTACAATAACTAATCCCATTTTTTCCACCTGTAAAATGGGAATAATAATGCTGAGTCCTTTGTAGAGGCTTTAGGTTCTAGTGATTGAAAGGAGCTGTTATTAATAAATAATCATGTGCAAGAGTTCATCAGTGTGTACAGAACACACACGTCTGAAAGCCATTGGCAGAAGCACAGCATTTTGTGATGAACGCATTACAGGAGAACTTTGTAAAAAGGTTGCCCCAGGAAATGATTGACTAGGGTAGTAAAGAGATCAAGGAAATTGTTCAGGTTGCATCACAGAACCTCTAATCCTCTGACGTTCATGGGAGTCTAAATACCCCCAGGTTCCTATACTTTCAAAATAATTTGTCATATGTTATCTAAAAGATGCAATTAGAGCAAAGTTGTTGGGTACTGATCTCCTATGGGCAGTTGTGGGAAAGTAATGAAATACTCATTCACTCTGTGTGTGTTGATACTTGATTAGTCAATATAAACACAGTACTGTGCAGTAACAAACACTACTGGCTGTAATTTATTATACTGCCAGCAGCCTGAGCCTATCGTTAAAAATTGCATTACCTTTTTTGTGCTACAATTGAATGGACTCAAATGAAAAATAAGACAAAACCAAATACAATCTGTCATGCTGAAGAGATCATGCCCGCAGCATGTTTTTGCGTCAAAAGTAAGACACCCTCTCTGCTATGATAAGGTAAAGCACCAGATACAATTATTGGTATTTCTACCACCCATTTGTGTTCAGAACAGAAACAGCTAGCCTCTGTCTATAACTGGCTGAGCAGTCCAACTAGGAATAACTAGCTGGGTGGCTTGGTAGATAAAGCATTTGACTTTTATCTTGGGATTAAGATTCAAGTCTGCTACCTTATCCCAAAGGTCCAAAGTGCAATGTGCTTTCAGTTCAGTGTCCAGTGATTTACATCACAAAACCAACACAGTCCCACTCCCAGAACTGAACTGGTGTGCTGTGCAGGATCAACTACCTGCCAGAGATAGAGACGGCGTCACCTCCAGCTGACTTGATAAATCCTTTGGTGGGTGGTTACGCAGCAGCTGTACCCGACACCTGTGGATCGAAGATAAAGGTCTTCGCTTCCATAATTGCCAGGAGATTCTTAATGAGATGTTACTCCACAGCATGTTAATAAGATAAATGCTCTTTTCAGAGTAGAACCACATTGTAAAATTGACTCTCTCTATTCCTAACTCATGACTTGTGGGAAGTAAAGAAGGGGCAACAACAAGAATTTGTTTGAATGTCCCAGCTTCTTTGTTTTATTTGTCCTCAAGCCGAACTATTTTAAATAGAATTTAGTGCTCGTAATGGTGGTGGACTTGCAACCCTGGTCAGTCTGAAGTCATCTAGACACATTACACTTATGTATGTCTACTATGTATGGTCCTGATTCTACCATTTCATATAAGCCACCAAATAGCCCTCAGATGATCAATTCCAGTTACTACTTACAGACTGGTAGCTGGATGATGGAACTTGGGGATGGGTGAGGGGTTTAAATGAGTTTGCTCAAATAGGTAGTAACTGGAAGTTGTTACTATCAGATGGCCGTTTAGTGACTTTTGTGATGTGAATGCAGTGGTTTCATTATGTTTCTTGCTGGGGGCTACATCACAAAGCAGGCTACCACAGTTGGTACTCTTTGTGTGCTGAGAGTCTTCTCAGAGGGGCAACCAGGCAGAGGACTGAGTGGGCATAAAAAATGAGATGGTGCTTCCAGGAAAAGATTGAGGCATTGTCGTGGCACATTGTAGGGTACTTTTGTTCTGAGACTACCGATGCTGCAGCCACCGCACAGCGCAATAGAGGACTTCAGTCACCAAGGTGTCAGCCCAGAACCCTTCATAGTAATTAAACTCACGAATTAAACAATGGGACTAATCCTGCCATCCTCACTGGGGCAAAATTCACACTGAGAAGAACTGCCTGTCCTGGGCTGGATTTAAACTGGCATCTTAGAGAAAAGCTTCACTTCCCGTTATTGATGCCCTGGGCCAGGGCCGGCTCTGGCTTTTTTGCCGCCCCAAGCAAAAAAAAAAGGGGGGGCGGAGCAGCAAAGCAGGGGGGAAAAAAACAAAAACACAGCGCGGCCGGATCAGCAAAGTGGGAACAAAAAACCGGCACAGCTGGAGCGGCAAAACTAGGGAGGGAGACACGGCGCGGCTGAAATGGCAAAGCGGGCGGGGAGGACAAAACAAAAACGGCGCGGCCGGCAAAGCGGGGAAAAAAACAAAACAAAAAACCCTACAGGGTGGCCGGAGCCAGAGGGATTCCCTGTGCTGCAGAGTGCACGCCCGGTCTAGTGGAGGGGATGGGGACGGGGAGGGAGCGGGTGGGAGAGAGAGAAGTGGGGTGGCCAGCGCTTCAGCGGGGCGCTCACCCCGCGGCCCTAACCGCCATGCCGCCTGCTGGGAGGGTTCTATGCTGCTCCGGTCGTTGGGGATGGAAGGACGCGGGCTGCCCTGCCAAGTTTGCTGCAGGGTGCTCCCCTCCTCCACGCTGCCGCCCCCTACAGGGCAGCCGGAGCAACGAACAAAAAACAAACAAACAAAAACAAAAAGCGTCCATGCCACCCTAGGTTTGGGCGGAGTGCCGCCCCGTAGAATCTGCCGCCTCAAGCACAAGCTTGCTCGGCTAGTGCCTGGAGCCGGCCCTCTGTTAAAACCTCAGTGCCAGTTTAAAAAGTTTTTAAACATTTAGCTAGGGGAAAAAAGTGAGAACACAGCTATAAAACACAAGAAACCAAACCAGCCCCTTTTCAAATCCTTCCAGGATCTCGGGCAGGGATTTCGACTCAAGTTCAGTACAACAAATGCATAGTTAAGCCTTAATTGAACCCTACAGAACCATCCCCAGCTATCATCTTAATCTCTCCTTTTGGAACAGAGATATAAACTGCTCTGAGCACTTGAAGAGAAGAAGCATACACTCATCCATACAAAACAGGCCCCTTCAAAACAGCCTGATCTGAACCCAACTGTCCTGACAACTACCTGACCTTTCCTGATCTCCTTTCATCCTTGCTAATGAATCCACAAACTCCTTCCCCATAACATCCTCTTACTTCTCCCTGACTCCAACCCCTCAAACCTCTCCCACTCCACTGCCAAATCTTCTGTCCTGACTGTGAGAGGTTGGATCACAGAAACCCCCTTGGGGTTGCCAATTCATGTGCCAAGACTACTTCTGCCCCTGCTTTCCCTGCCAGCTTGGGACTTCAGTGCCCTGCCTGGTTTGAGCCAGACACACTTGCCTGCTACAAACCCAGATCCGGGTATGAACCACGTCCCCCAACAGCTGCAGGCTTAACTGAAAACAGCTTAAGAAGTGCTCCTGTCTCCAGCACTCAGATACCCAACTCCCAATGGAGTTCAAACCCCAAATAAATCAGTTTTACACTGTATAAAGCTTATACAGAATAAACTCATAAATTGTTTGCCCTCTATAACACTGATAGAGAGAGATGCACAGCTGTTCCCCCCCCCCCAGCATTAATACATACTCTGGGTTAATTAATAAGTAAAAAGTGATTTTATTAAATACAGAAAGTAGGATTTAAGTGGGTCCAGGTGATAACAGACAGAACAAAGTGAATTACCAAGCAAAATAAAATAAAACACGCAAGTCTAAACCTAATACAGTAAGAAGCTGAATACAGATAAAATCTCACCCTCGGAGATGTTCCAATAAGCCTCTTTTACAGACTAGCCTCCTTCTAGTCTGGGTCCAGCAATCGCTCATACCCCCATGGTTACTGTCCTTTGTTCCAGTTTCTTTTAAGTATATCCTTTGGGCAGGGCCAGTACAAGGACGTTTCGTGCCCTAGGTGAAACTTCCACCTTGTGCCCTCCCCCCCCCCCACAGCCCTGCCCTGAGGCGCCCCCCCACGGCAGCTCCCCCCCTCCGCCCTGAGACACCCCCCCTTGCGGCAGCTCCCCACCCCCACCACCCCAGCTCCGTGCACAAGCACGAGCACCCCGTCGCTGCTTCACTTCTCTCGCCTCCCAGGCTTGCGGCGCCTAAGCTGATTGGCCCCACAAGCCTGGGAGGCGGGAGAAGTGAAGCAGCCACGGCATGCTCGTGGAGGAGGTGGGGCAGGGGTGAGCTGGGGCAGGGAGTTCCCCTGCGTGCTGCCCCCCTCTTACTTGCTGCAGGTGGCCCTCCCCGCGCTCCCCTGCCCCAGCTCCCTCTGCCTAAGTGCCAGTGGTGACTGGGGCGGCTGAAGATCCAGCCGCCGCAGTCACTGCCGAAGAATATGGTGCCCCCCAAATCCTAGCACCCTAGGCGACCGCCTAGGTTGCCTAAATGGTTGCACCAGCCCTGCCTTTGGGAATGGAGAGGCTCTCTCTTGAGCCAGCTGAAGACAAAATGGAGGGGTCTCCCAGGGGGTTTAAATACACTTTCTCTTGTGGGTGAATACCCCTCCCTTCCCCTGTGTAGAATCCCAGCTACAAGATGGAGTTTTGGAGTGACGTGGGCAAGTCACATGTCCATGCATGACTCAGAACTTACAAGTAGCAGCCATTGTTCACATGCTACCTTGAACATCCTCAGGTAGAGTTCTTATGTGCATTGGAGCCTTCCAAGATCCATTGTCCGTTAAGTGTTCTTGATTAGGCACTTAACTTGCAAATTCCTTTCTAAAGAAGCTGTCCAAATGCCTTACTAAGGCTACTTAAAATCAAACAAGTACACAGCCAATATTCATAACTTTGAATACAAAAATGATACATGCATGCAAATAGGATGAATATATTCAGTAGATTATAACTTTTGCAGAGATACGTTACATGGCCTAGCTAGCATAAAACACATTCCAGTTATGTCATATTTACTTTCATAAGCATATTTCCATAAAGCATTATGGGGTGCAACGTCACACCGACCATAAAAAGTCCCAAGTCCTGAACCTTCTTGCTGCTGAAAACTCCACATCAAGCATCCTGATCCAGTGTCTCTCCTGTTATTCTGTTGACGCCCACTCACACACACCCAAACTGTAATACAGTCTCCCTCCCACACACCTTCGACCCCTCTCGATTGGTACCCCTCCCCACACAGCACACTGTGGTACACTGACTGCTCCCGACCCCAGTGATGAACATCTGGTGTCCCTTTCTCCCCCAGCACTCCTAGTGTCTGTGTGTGAGATCCACCTGGAAATTAGACGGCATTTTAAGGGATAAAAAATGGACATTTCCACCCAGAAGGCCATACTGGCTCCTTTGAAGCCATTAGTCTATTGTATAAATCCTTCCCCTAGTTCACAGACCAAATTCATTGTAATGACTCTGTAGGAACCTGGCCCATGGGGTCACCTTGACTGCTCTACCTTGTGCAATATGTCCAAGTGACAAAAATCCAAGCACATTAAATGCTTCTTGAAAATATGCTGTGTGCAGGTGAAATATCCAGATTTTCAATATCAGGATCTTTAGTGTTTGATGGTTTATTTCCAGAATACCCAAAAGCACTAAAATCACATTCTGTGTTAAAAATTGAGCTGAGCTGAAGATCAGTTCACAAATTAGTAGCAGAAAATGTTAGCAGTTTCTGATTTGAATAAGTATTCAGTTTAATCTGTGGGGCAAAATCTCACCTAGCTGTATCAATTCCATTAAAGACATACCTTCTGGATAGATAATTTCTGTAGATGAAACTCAGTTCAGAGAAAAACATGTACTATCTTCTTTGCATATAACTCCAAGCATAGTAGTGATGTTGGCAGGGAATATATTGCTGGACTATGAGCTGGCAGGGTTCTTGTGATCAGACATCCTCTCTGGGGTTGTCAGAATAATAATGGCATGCACCTGAGGTAAGTTTTAATAAGTATTTCTGTTTTGTTTGCGAAATGTTTAAGCTAGACATTTAAATTACAAAATCTAAATGTATCAAGTCGTTAGCCTCCCAGTAAATAAATATACAAATAAAACATTATACCTGAGCTAATCCCAGCTGCTTAGGACTTGAAATTCTCCGTGAGCTCTGACTGGCTCTGGTTCATTTGTTTTTAAGCAGAACTGCAGGGACATATGAAGCTTATGGAGGCTAATTAATTTCATCCAAAACTCAGCATGCTCCATCTTACTTGTATCGCCTGTTGTATTAATGTAAATGGAATAAATGGGCTAATGGCGTTAACATAACCCAGTCACTGTCCAACCCTGAATAAAGTTAAACAAGGTTCAGGGTTTGATATACAGAGACCCCAGCCTGCTTATTACCATGGCAGACACACCAGTAAAAATCCTTTTAACCTTTTATTATAGATACAGAAATGAAGGAAAAACACTTGAAACATTTGAAATGTAAAGTATGAAGTAAGGCTTTAATTTTAACATTTCTTTCCCTGTAGCTGGAGAGAGTTTTAGAAGGAAAAATCCCTTTGTTTGACCATCTCTTAGACAGTATTAAAGATGGTAATAACGATCCTTTCAGAGAAAAGAAAAGAATTTAGATCATCTGGCTCCACTACTCCACTGATGATAAAGGTCTGGGGGTCCCAAGACATGGTGGGGGTCATAGGCATCAACTCTGTGGGATCTCCAGGGCTGGACAACCCATGGGGGAAAAAATGGTGGGTGCTCAGCACCCCCCAGCAGCTCCCTCCCTGCCCCGCAGTGTTTGCCACCCACAGGCAGGCCACGCTAATCAGCATCCCCCCCTTCCCTGCGCCTCCCATCCACAGTAATCATCTCTTTCACGGTGTTCAGGAGGTTTTGGGAGGGAGGGGGAGGAGTGAGAGGGGGCACACTGGGGGGAGGGGGTGAAATGGGTCAGGAAGAGGCGGGGCAGGGTGGAGCAGGGGCGGTAAGAGGCGGAGTTGGGTGGGGCTTTGGAGGAAGGGGTGGAGTAGGGGCAGGGCCTGGGGCAGAGCCAGGAGTCAAGCACCCCCCATCACATTGGAAAGTCAGCGCCTATGGTGGGAGTGGCAGCCATGATGATGAAGCTTGCTCCAATAGCCTCCATCTGTTCTTTTCTCCCCCAAAACCGGAGTGATGAGTGGAATAGCCCATCCCCTCATTATTTTGTCCACCAATTAGGCCTAGTTGCCAACAAACCAATTTTGGTTCATTAATTCCTAGTTTCATGTCTTGTTTTCACCAAGCATGATTTCCACATAGTCCTTGAATTATATCAGTGTGGCCTTCTTTTGTTTGGACTAACTTAGTCTCCCTGGTTTTCTTGCATCTGTTAATAACATTCATTATTGAAAGCAACTTGACCTATTTTCCATCAGCCTTTGTTATTATGGGTTATTGTTACATCTTATGAGCTTCAAAAATTTTTTTTAACAATTGAGCTTAAAATTAGGGTAAAGTTGTAGGCTTATCACAACATGCACTGCTAGATATCTTGGTGGAGATTTTTACACCAACAGGTTTCTCTACCCTTTGTAGCCTTGAGAGAAAAAGGGAGAGAAAGACCAAAATAGATTGTAGATGACAGTTTTATTTGAAATAAAAAAGTTACATACGTGGATGTTAACTAGTGAGGGTTGAAATTATTTCTCTCATTAAAAAAACCGCCAAATTTTGTAAGTGGAAATTCTTTCAAAACCTTGGATTTTTCCCAAGATTTTCCATTTTCAAGAATTTTCTATGGCAACTTTTATTAGGTTTTTTTCCCCTGTAATAGTGATCACTTTTCACAGGGTTTCATTATCAACTGTGATTGCTTAGCTTAGTCACATGTTGGGATTTTCAAAATAGAGAACTTGTTTACAAACATTTTCAATTTCATAATTACCAATTGGAGATATACCAATCTCCTAGAACTGGAAGGGACCTTGAAAGGTCATCGAGTCCAGCCCCCTGCCTTCACTAGCAGGACTGAAACAGTTCATTTTGAAAAATTTGGATTTTCAAGGGAAAGTCTGTTTTTAAAAATCCTGCAGCTAATTTGGAAAAATGAAAAGTTGGTCCATTTCAAAAACCAATAGAAAGAAACCATATTCAAAATTTCTGAAAAACTCTTATTAATATTTAGACCTGCTTTAGTGGTCACCCAAATAGTGGAAGGTGGTTATGTAGTCAAAATATGAAGGTTTATCTGAAATAGCATACTGCACCCCTCGAGCACCTCTAAATTAAAACCTGGACAATTTCAGCAGAAAACAATTTTTAAGCTAAATGTGACAAAAATATTTTAAACCATTAAACTTCACTTTTCTCTGTATTCTGTGGTTCTTCTCTCCCTTCCATCTAACACACTTTTAAAATGATACAGCATCAGTGTTAATTTTACAAGAACCCAATGGATATTTTTTCCAGATTCTCTGAAAAAAATTATTGCTTCCCAAGCTGAGACTTTGCCAAATTCAGCTTCAAGGGACTGTTTATTGCCAAGTGAATGTCTTGCTACAATAACACCATAACATAACTTTATTCCAGCAGGGAAAAGTAATTCACTGAGCCCTTTTTGAAACCACAAAACTTCCCTTCCTCCCTCCCACATTAGACGTTTTACTTCAGGCAGTCTCTTGCCCGCTCGCTCGCTCTAAGACGTTGTACAGCAGGAAACCTGACCATCAAAGGAGTGAATGTTGTCTAGAGTCTGAAACATAGGACTGAGAGCTAGGACTTCTGGGTCTGTTTAAAGATCTGTTTTACCTTGGACAGTTCATGTAACCTAGCTGTGAAACTGAGATAACAAGAGTGCTGACCTTATATGGGTGTCACAAGTGTTAAATAATGTTTCTGAAGTACTTTGAGGTCCTTGGAATGAAAGTCTCAATGAAAATACAAAGTAGTGTACAAGGCTGCTCCTTGCATAAAAGAGGGACAAGAAGATACTCTCAGCTACAGTGAACTCAGCCCTTCCTGCCTCAGGACTATGGAGTCAAGCAAAAAACAAGAATTCAGTCCTCCCACATAGCAATAATAGCAGCTACTTCCTTTTCAGTCTGGCTATAGATGTGTCCATTTTTCTCTCCTATAGGCAATTCCATTTTTTTAAGGGGAGCTCCATTAATTTTTTCCCCCTCCATCTTGTTGTACAATGGTTTTCCCGACAGTATGATAGCAGCAGCTGGCATGCTATTTCCTTCTCAGGTATAGTCAAATACTGGCCTTTTGAAAGGGGACCCGTTTCGTCTCCTTTCGCCATATGTTCCTTTGGATTGAGGAGTTTAATACATCCATTTTCGCAGTAATAGTTCATGTGTTTTTTTCCCCTCTTCTGTGTCGGTTACAGGAACGAATGAATTAATGTCTGAGGAAACAGGAGATGGAAGCAGGGATGATACACCAAAGCCTTCTCCAGGCAGTGTTTTGTTTTTTCTTTTTCTTTCCCAAAAGGTTTGTGCCCTTGGCTCTCTTTGTGGCCCAGAGCAGGAAGCCACGTCCTGCACTAGATGAGGAAGTGGTCATCACAGTATTCCCCCTCAATGGTCCAGCAAGGGCACCCATTCTTAGGCTTTTGGCTTCCCCAGCTGTCACTTCTCTGGGGTGGAGATGTGCATCTCACTCCCTCTTGATCAGGGTATTTCCAGGCTGCACAGTTCCCTGCCCACACTATGAATTCCCCAGCACATCAGACTGCCTAAGCAGGCCTTGCTTTTCTCCTCAGAGGCTACGGACAGCGTCATTGTTAGCTGTTATAAGGTACCACACAGCTTTCCTAAGCAATCATATTTATGCCTAAGGTGAACGCATGCCAGAGAAAACAAATTAAAACCACAGTGGAACCCAGACACATGCTAATAAGGTTACCTCAACCCCAGCAATTCCTCTGGTAGGAGTCAGTCCTTCAAACCCTAGCAAGGGTTGTTGTCTTTTTTGTTGTTACAAATTCATAACTGCCTTGGCCAACACACCCCCCCACACACACATACCATGAATCTGAGTCATTTGTTTGGGCCTCTGATCTTATCCTCATGCTGGTCCTAAGATCTGAGACCTGCTCTACACACGGCTTTTACGCTGCAATAACCATTTCAGTTAGGTGTGAATTGGTACCAATAGGTACACTAGTAGTGTGGCCACAATTATGCCAATATAAAGCAATTTCCTATTAGTATAGATTATTCCCCTTCGGTAGCTATACCAGTATAAGGCACCTTTATGTTGATCTAATTGTGTCCACACTAGAGGGGTTGTGCTGCTTTATAACTTTACTGGTCTATTAAAATGATTCAATTTATGGTTAGGTGACAATAGTCCACATCAATATAACAACCAAATGATTTATTTTGTTTGGTGCAGGAGTGGGATAGTTATTCTATATAACTTCAATTTCCACAATCTAGTTATAAGAATTCCAGCTGAAGTGAGCCTTTGGAAAGAATTTGAATGTGGAAGGGGGTAGCGCGTTTGCAGGTCAGTTCAGGAAGGATGTTCTGCACGTAGGGGATGTGATGGAAGAAGGGGTGAAACATGTCCCCCAGTTATCAGTTCACTTTGGCGCACACACTCCACACAGTTTGCTTCCCCTTACTGTTTCATTTTGAATCTGTGTTTTTTCTATTAAATAAACCTTTTGTTGATTTTTACCCCAAACATGTCTCTGTTGTGCAAACACATACAAGTTACACAGTCAATACAGAAATAGAACCTCAGCTGTACATTTCTGTATTAGATAAAATCCCTTTCTAATACAAGTTACCTCTTGCCTTTGCACAGTTTCCCAGCATGCTCCCTAGCTATAGGAGGGGCCCAGCATTTCCTGGACAGCTTCCCGGTTAGAGGCTTTCCCTCAGTTTCTGGATGGATTTCACGTCAAACCTCTTCCATTTTCAAAGGGGAAAGTTTTGTTACAGTTTTGTTTTTCCTTCAGTCACTATAGATATTCCAAGTGGTGAAATCCCCAGTTGTCTCAATGTCTTTCCATTAACTCTAATGGCCCATCCAGAGCCATCCCTTGGGTATGGTGAATCGGGGTGACTGCCCCCAGGCCCCACGCTTTGGGGGGCCCTGCGGGCAAGGAGGTGAGGCGGGTGGGTGAGTGGGGTTAGCAGGTGAACAGGGAGGTGAGCATCAGGTGGGCAGGGGAAGGGGCAAGGAGGAACACCCCCTACTAGACCCTCCCCCCCGGTGGGCCTCACAGATCAGCGTCTCCCCCTCCCTCTCAGCGCCTGTTTCGCGGCATCAGGAGGCGCTGTGGGTAGGGTGACCAGATAGCAAATGTGAAAAATCGGGATGGGGTGGGGGATAATAGTTGCCTACATAAGACAAAGCCCCAAATATTGGGACTGTCCCTATAAAATCAGGACATCTGGTCACCCTAGCTGGGAGGGAGGGGAGAGGAGCGAGGGCGCAACGTGCTCAGGGGAGGGGGCGGAACTGAGCGGGAAGAGATGAGGAGGGGGCAGGAAGAGGTAAGGGTATTGTAAAAAATCATTTAAAGGCTGGCCAGAAATGCTGAAGCTGGCTATGTAGGGTCCTGCTACATGGCTGCGGGGCCCTAGGCTCTGCAGCAGTACAAATAATTATCAATAGCAATACGGTGGGAGTTGCAGGTGCTCAGCATCAGGCTCTAAGTGCCTCTCTCAAGAACTACACCGCTACCTCGATATAACGCCACCCGATATAACACGAATTTGGATATAACGCAGTAAAGCAGTACTCTGGGGAGGCGGGGCTGTGCACTTCGGGGATCAAAGCAAGTTCAATATAACGCGGTTTCACCTATAACACGGTAAGATTTTTTGGCTCCCAAGGACAGCGTTATATCGAGGTAGAGGTGTATTATTATTTCTTTATATCATGGAAGCACCCAGAGACCCTGCTCCGAGTCAGGAGTTCTGTTGTACAAACACAGAGGTAGACCCAGTTCCTGTCCTGAAGAGCTTACAGTCTAAGAATGACACACATGAAAATTTTACAAATATTTGGGGCAGTCTGGGATGTATTTTTTGTGTAACTCAAAACTGACTATGCTGCTCAACTTACTCTCTACCTAGCCTGTCCTGTGTAGAGTAAACAAAAGCCCTATCAGGCCACACAAGGATACAATATGGTTATCAGTAAAACATGTATTAGCTTACGGAGTGGGGGTGGGAGGGGAAAATAATTAAGAGATTTCTTTTCAAGATTTCCCTTCCTCCCACACACCCTTTTTATTGACTGTGCTATTATTGTACAGCTATCTGCCTTGCGAAAATCTACTTTATTTAGAGCAGCCTTTCATTGTAAAATCCCACTTCCACCAGCTAACAGCAGCTCCCATCACACTCCACCAAAGTAAGGCAGGAAATGAATGTTCAGAATAGGTCATAACAATACCCAGGATGAATTTACCTTCATTGGTTGGGGTTGCCTCACCACTCCTAACTGCCAAATCCAAGGGAAGACAAGAGGATAGGGAATATGGCCACCCACACCAAATGCAAATAAATTCCATTTCCTCTGCATTGTTATTGCATATTTGCCTTATATGGCTCTTAATTTGTATTCACATGGTTCTGGCTCCCACCAGCTGCCCTTTTTAGGTCCTCAATCTTAAGGCTCTTCAGCCATATCTTTCTTTGCCTCCTTCCAGCTCCTCCAGCCCACTGCTTCCTCTTCTGAACCTGGTTCTCTCTGCACCCTGTGCCTCTGTCTCTGCCTCCTCTGGCCCTAATTCTCTTCCCTGGTCCCCAATCTCTCTCCCTCCTCGCCCCAGCAGTGGCTCTTTCTACATGGTGCCATGGAGCAAGTTCATTTAAAAGCTGAATAATGACATATGTGCATTGAGAACAGGTTGCCATTCTCTCTGTGTGTCTATTGGCTGCCTGCCTATCTCCAGAGATCCTGTATGGCCGAAGGAGTTTTATACCGTATGTAGTTCCTTTTGCCCCAGTGCATTCACAGCAAGTGGCACCTCAATCTCTAACACAGCTGCCACAGCCAACGCGTCAGTTCCATGATTTTCACATTTTTTGACTCGTGCAAGTTTTCAAATCCAAACAAAATCCCTTATCTCCTCAGCTCCCTGCCCAAGGCCTCTAGGCTGGAACGAAGTAGCCACCAAAATGTCAAACATGATGAAAACACTGTGTGTGTGTGTGGGGGGGGGGAATCGCCATAGAGACAACTGACCACATTCACGGCTCTGGGTTCCATGGCAGGTTTCCTGGCTTAACACCAAACATGACAAACCCTGTGCTGCTCTTAATATTCCTCCCCACCACCGCCACCTTTTAAAAGATTTTACCAGTCAGGGACCTTCCCTAAGCCCCAAAGAGGAGATGCCAGAAAGAGAGGGATGGTTCTACTAAGTGGTACCGTCAGGGGCAGCTCCAGGCCCCAGCACGCCAAGCACATACTTGGGGCGGCAAGCCACTGGGGGCGTTCTGCCGGTCGCCGCGAGGGCAGCAGGCAGGCTGCCTTCAGCGGCTTGCCTGAGGAGGGTCCGCTGGTCCCTCGGCTTCGGCGGACCTCCCAGGCGTGCCTGCGGAGGGTCCGCTGGTCCCGCGGCTTCGGCGGACCTCCCGCAGGCAAGCTGCCGAAGGCAGCCTGCCTGCCGTGCTTGGGGCGGCAAAATGCCTAGAGCCACCCCTGGGTACCGTAGATGTGTTTAAGTGGTTCACTGTAAACGGGCCTACTTCTATCACTGTCTGTGGGAGGTTCCCCCATGGCTCCATCCAGGGCTTTTGCTCCTTTAATTTTACACACTGTTTCTGGGCAATCTCACCTGCTCACAGATTCAGGTAGCATGTGTATGCTATTGACTTACAAATCCAGCTGTTTACCACCGACCTGTCTCCTTCCACCCAGCCCCTCATTCTCAGCATCATTCTGATGTCCCCTCTTGGATGTCTTGTCTCCAACTTAAACTGAAGGCCAAAAGGAAAGACCTGATCTTTCCTTCCTAGTTTTCTTCACTTCCTCCATTCTGTATCACTGTCCCCACCACTGCCATCATCTTCAAAGCTCATTATAACTCTGCCCCTCCGACTTATCCTCCCTTGTCAAGTGTCATGGTCTCCTATCCTCACCGCCCCACCAGTACTGCTGTCCTTGACACCCATTTGACAACTTCTTGCACATGCGCTTCTATGCCTCCTCCTGCACAGCCCAGAATGTATGGTACAACCTCCCTGAGCTCCTCCAGAGGTCCCCTACCCTGTCCACATTTAAGTCTCTCTTAATGGCTCGCTTCTGTCCTGCTGCCCACAGCTGATCTAGTTGATTTGTGTAATATATATCTATTTGTCATTCCTTTCCCTTAACTTCTATTTGTGGGTCTGCCCATAGATAGCTCCTCGAGGCAAGGACTGTCCTTTCTTTAATGTCAAGAAAGTATCTAGCACATAATGGTTGCTACTACAAATAAATTAATACCTCCCTATTGGCCCACATTAGCTGAAAGATTGCCCATCAAAGGAAAACCAATAGAAAGCAAGTGCTAGCTTTTCAAATTACTGTACATGTATGCTCAAATTAACCTGACTATTTATTTAAGTGAATCCCTAGAGCAGTGAATATTTTCGGGGTCCATGACATAGCCGATGGAGTTCACATATATGCCTGAAGAATGCCATGGCTCAGTGCTAGCTGTCAACCTGAGAAAAACAATCATACTACTGAATACTGTCCATAGTGTCAGTGGCAAGCCTCATTCTTTCTCCTCCACTGAGCAAACTGCTACAAGGCATAGAGGAGCTGTTGTAGTGATAACAAGAGTAAAAGTATTTGCAGTATGTGCTACACTTAATGGTGGCAACTGTTCCTGGAGACATTTCAGGGGCAGGCTGAGAATCCACAGAATCAAGCCACAAATTGCTCAATTTCTGTATGTTCAATTATTTCTCCATGTTTTCAGAGTAAAATGAAAAAGCAGAAGGATCCCACATCTCCCTACTCATGTGAGTAGTCATTAGAACTAGTTATGTAAATACGAGTTTACAGGATCAGGCTACATGGTTACTAAAATAAACACCCTCTACAGAAATGTAGTGGAGAAGAATAAGAGAATTAAGAGAAATTGAATGACTGTAACAAATTAACTGACATATTGGAGAAAAATGGGTTGAGCTAATATCATTAATATAACTTTTAGAGCAGTAAATATACTTACTGCAAACTATGCATACTGCATCCTTTCTGTGGTCTTCCCTTATCTTTTGTATGTGACACCCTCACATCTACTGCTTACATGAGAAACTAACTTGTAGTGTCAACAATTCTATTGATCTTTAATAAAATCGGGAGCTAAAATGCCTCATGAAATTGTCACTGAAAACACATTTCATCAACACTCTAACTCAGTCATTGATATTCTTTTTTTGCAAAACAACAAATGTCCACGTCATTGGACTAATCACTTCCAAAATGTGGCTTTAAAAACTAAAGCATTTCTTATCTAGTGGAAGGCAAAATAAATCATCATTTCTGATGTTTTTTTGTGTGTGTGACTCAAAAATCAGGGGTCTTCAAATTTTATTTAAGAAAATATCTTGCTGTAAGTGGAGGTGGGTTTTTTGTTTGTCAGCTTGTTTTGTTTTTTATGGCTAAGTTTCAACCTACCACAAATTTTTATAGTCAATTTCAAAGCCTTTGAAAACAAGGTTTTATTAAAGGAAGTGGTAAGGGATGTCTTATTACTGATAGTGTTCACACCACTTTTTAGGGGTGGCATTGCACCACCATTGGAGGCAGACAGTTCACTAAGAAGGACGTTTTCATATGTGAATAGCTGCTGACTACGTTCTCCTTGTCCTTTCTTCCTCCCCAGCAGCTCAGTTAAGAAATATGTTTTTCTTCTCCTGTCTCTCCTATTTTTATCTCCTCTACTCTTCTTTGCAACAGAGGGGAACATTCTCTTTCTTTAAGAGGGCAAGCAATTCTGGTGCAATAGGATTGACCCCAATTCTCCACCTGGTCAGTTTTGGTGGTAAATTCCTCTATTTACTCAACTCCATGCCTGGTTTTTTCAGGTACCTAACAGACAGCATTATCCTATTACCCACTGGCATTTTGATGGTAACCATGAGTGCATGAACAAGTTGGTTATTTCAATACCCACCCAACCTCTGATAAGGAGGGCAATTAGATTAGTTTACTGGAGGCAAAATCAATACCAAACATCTGTGGTGAAGATTAGCCATTGCTAATTAGAGCTTTTAGACATTAATCAAATAAAATGTCTGAAGCTAATCAACCAATGTGGAAAAAAAATCCATAATGTCCTAAATCTATCCTTGGTTTTCCAACCTGGTTCACCTTGAGATTGGAAATGGAATTATAAGATCCCAAAGTAGAAGCAAAATTTACTAGACTGGGGAATGTAGGTTATTCACAGATAGCTTGCCATTCCTTTATCAGCTCAAAGGCTTTTCAGTATTAGCCAGTATTATTTTTATTATGATTAGAGCTGAGCAATACTAGCTCCTAGATATGGAACCTGGTCTTGAAAGTACTTAAGAATTTACTTGAATAAGGATGACAGAATCAGGCCCATATATCAAATATATTTACAGACATGCTATTTTTAAATGGATTTTTTTCTCCCCTCTCAATCTCTGCTCCTTTTCTTTAAATCCTCTCCAAAGTAGAATCCAAACCCAATAATATTTAAGTTTTAAGTCAGGCTTTTAAACCCACAATGTTTAAGTGGGTTTCAGGTTAGGCAAAATGAGCTCACCTATGACTAGTTTGAATAAGGGGACTGTATTTGATCTGACACCAGTGTAAATCAGAAGTAATACTACTGGAATACAAAGGTTTTACACAGGTGTAAGTGAGGTCAGATATATAAATCTTAGAAGTAATGCATTTCAATGACAAGGAAATACCTGTAGTAATATGATTTCTTTATAGTCCATTTTTATTTCATGTTGCCTATACTGTATGCTTTTTGGCCTTGTAAATAGTGTAATAATTGCTATAATTATAGCATATTCTTTTGCAGCATCATATTTAAGGGTGGTCTCTCACAGACACATTGCTAAAGAGAGAACTACTCCATTACAGACAAAGCTGAAGATGGATACAGAAGAGAATGTTTGAAAACCAGACTTCAGAGAATAATAAAAATATTGCCTCATTTCAAGGCAAAACAGGTAGACTGCAGTACGGTGATTTTACCTTAGGTGTCCCTCAGGTTGCCTCATATGGGCAATCCATAAAATGATATGGGAACTAGGTGTCTGGTGGGAACTTTGTGACATTCATTCGAATAGTTCATTATTTTTGGCAGCTAGTAAGGGCTTGGGATTGCAGGGAATCTGAGAATCAGCCAGGAATCAATAGCCCTAAAAAAAACTGTTGAACAAGACAGAACCTTTAAATATGTCAACATCATTATAGTTAATACTGAAATATTAGAAAAATTGTCTTAGCTTTTGGTTTATTTGCTATTTACATTTGTGGGTAAATTTCTGGCTTCAAAAACAGAAGGATTGATAGCTCTCCCCTATTTCTAGACATACGCTGGATAGCTGGTGTACAAGTTCCCTCACACTATGCCAGGGCACCTTCTGTTTCTGATTCTCAACATCTCTAAAGCAGACACTGTGTTTACATAAACTTGAAATTCCAGGTGGAACTTGGGAGCCATGAACTGTGGTGAACTGAATCTTCTTGCTTTGGATCACTGAAACTTTGTGAACCAAATTCAGTGGGTCTCACACAACATTAAAAAGCATGTCGACAGATAAACAGACTTGTCCTCTAACTACTGGCAATACAGTGAGATGGCACTAAAAAGTAACTACATAAAAATATCACCTTCTTATTCAACAGCTCATATGTACTCAAACACAACTTATTTGCCAGTGATAAGAAAACACATGATTACATAGTAGCTACAATTTACAAGTTTTGCCATCCTCTGAGACTGAGACTTTGAAAAAATTTCTTACTCAATTCAGGACCAAAAAAAAAATCTAAATCTTGAATATTTCTGTGAACCAAAATCTGAGAATTAATTTGGATCAGGTCAACCAAAATGCATCAATCTCATTTCAAAATGTTCCACTTTGATTTTGTCCTTTTTTTAATTTACATTTTTATTATAAATTAACATTCAAAACAAAAAGCAATTTTGAACAAAAGCAAGTTTTCATTTAAAAAATGTCAAAATAGGACATTTTGACAATTCAGAAAAAATTTGGAAAAAAATTCTAAATGGGAAATTTGTTGAAACCAACCTTTATCTGTGAACTGTTTTGTTTTGATGAATCTTCCTTTTCTGAGGCAAAAATGTTTCCTTAAACAATTCCTAGGCAGTTCTACCCACAGGCTCTCTAGACAACCATTAGCCATAGAGCTGGCTGAAATGTTTCAGTTGAAAATTTTTTCAGAGAGGAAATGCAGATTAAGCAACATCAAAACATTCTGTGCACTTGTGTCAGTTTTATTTATTAGTGGTCAAACACTCCCCACATTCAAAAAAAGTTGAAATGTTTCATTCTGACATTTTCAGAATGAATTTCTTTGA
Organism: Mauremys mutica; assembly: GCF_020497125.1. Lineage (NCBI taxonomy): Eukaryota > Metazoa > Chordata > Testudines > Geoemydidae > Mauremys > Mauremys mutica. The sequence goes on from NC_059073.1 coordinate 112,917,353, forward strand.
TTTTCACAGTAGAGTGACTGTTTTGAAATTTTATTCAAATTTTTTTTAAAAGCACTTGACATCAAAATAAAACATTTCATTTTGTGTCAAACTAAGCATTTTGTTTGACCCAGAACTAGTTTTTTCAACATTTAAATTTGCCAAAAAAAAATGTTAAAAATGGTTCTGGTTCAACCCAAAACAATTTATTTTTAATGTATGGAATTGCCAGCACATCAAAAATTCTGTTTTTCACACAGCTTTTGTAAGCAGTCATCTGTCGGTATTACAGTTAGAGTGGGAACACTGAACATTAAACGTAGATATTTCTGGGCCCACCTGGCCCAGTTGACTCCCTTCATTTTTCAGACAGAAACATCCAAGGAAAATTTTGGAAACACTAAACTCTAAGCATTCATTTAACTGGCAGTGTGGAAAACTGCCATCATGGAAAGGGTTAATGCTCCGGTAAAACTGCCAGATTTCTAGGTGAAAAATATCTTTTGGTCCTTGTTTCTTTCATTCATTGATCAAGATGATGATGAGTCTCTACTGTAATTTAACTATTATTATTAACTAATTACAAATGGAGCAACCACAGACCACCCGACCATTGTTAAGTAAGGCTAAAATATAGTGCTTCCTGGGGTGACTTGGATCATGTAGTTCAGTCAGTTCCCATCATCCTTTTGTCCCTCATATGTCTGACATGTGGATGAAACCCTCTCCATTGTGCCTTTCCTTTCTCTGAGAACAAAGAGAAATTGACAATGAAGTGGCTGCCAGCCCATTGCCACAGTCCATATATTCGCACAGCTGTCATTACGTAATCAAAGCAGCCTTACCCACAGAAAAGAATAAATGGCCTATCTGAGAGATAAATGATTTGACTGGAAAAGTTATATATGTGCTGTATGTGTTTAAAAATCTCTATAGCTGCACTTTGTTATCAAAGAGTCCAGGTTTGAAGGGATTCCCTTATGTTTCTTTTCCAAGAACAGTATTTAACAGCTACTTAACCTCTCACCTGAAGAAAAAAAAATATGCAGCTCTTCCCTGTGTAGATTTATTGATTTATTAAATTAGAAAATACTAGTCCTGCTGAGGGCCATCAAATCGCTGCAGTGGAATTTTTGTTCGCAGAAGTAGGTTGTTAGAGACATTGAACATTCCAATTTAATGTAAAGTAAAGGCAAATACTGTGATACAATGAAATCACAGAACATAATTCAGTAGCTGGAAATATGCAGTGAAGCAGTCACCCCCCTGCTGCGGTAATGCTGCACATGGCTAAGTGACAACCTGAGCTCAAGATCAACAATCTCCACTAAGGTCCCCTCTTAACCCACCCTTTCCCCACATCAAGGCCAGTAAAGAGTGCCCAAGTTGTGGATTCATTGTTTCTGGTCTCCTGGGAGGAGACGAGAGATGGAACACACATGACAGTCATGTATGCTTTACATCAAGAAACATTAACAGTACACGGAGAAACCCCAGACTATGAGCACGACGAAATTGGTCACATGACCTTTCAGGGAGGTTATGGCGACTCAGCCAAAGATGTAGGTTGCATGTTAAATTCTATCATGGGACAGGAAGAGGTATTGTGGTATAAGCACTGGATATGGACTCTGGAGATCTGGGTTGAATTTCTGATTCTACATATACTGCCTGTGCGACCTTGGGCAAGTCACTTAATCTCTGTGTCTCACTTTCTCATCTTTAAAATGAGGATAATATTCCTTTGTCTGTCTTGTCCCTTCTAAGCTTTTTGAAGCAGGCACTGGCTCTTAGAATACATATGTACAGTCCCTACCCTCTTGGGGTCCCAATCTCTGTTGGACCCCTAGGTGCTATTGAAATACAAACAAGCAACAACGATAAAAATAAGCAACTGGGTTATTTTATGGCCATTAATGACATTGTAGCTAGGTAAGCTCAGAAAATGATAAAGGTAATAAAGCCTTTACAGCATAAAATCAATTCACACAATGCTCAGGAAGGAATTTCTCCATGCAGAGGCCTATGCAAGTGGTTAGGTAGATTATGAGCAAGGGTAGGGGAGATGTTTTCTTTTGAAGCATCTGGTATTTAGTAAAAGCAGCAAAGAATCCTGTGGCACCTTATAGACTAACAGACGTTTTGCAGCATGAGCTTTCGTGGGTGAATACCCACTTCTTGGGTATGACTTGCATCTGAAGAAGTGGGTATTCACCCACGAAAGCTCATGCTGCAAAACGTCTGTTAGTCTATAAGGTGCCACAGGATTCTTTGCTGCTTTTACAGATCCAGACTAACACGGCTATCCCTCTGATACCTGGTATTTAGTGTTGACCACTGCCAGAAGCATGGTAACAGATTATATTGTTAGAGTGTAAGGGCAGAAAGGACCATTAGATCATGTAGTCTGACCTTCTTTTATATCACAGGCCATTAAATTTCACCTTGTTATCTCTGTATTGAGCCCCATAACTTTTGTTTTGCATTTGGGGGTTTCCTCTTAGATAGGCTAGTTATTTCATAGAATATCAGGGTTGGAAGGGACCTCAGGAGGTCATCTAGTCCAACCCCCTGCTCAAAGCAGGGCCAATCCCCAGACAGATTTTTATCCCAGTTCCCTAAATGGCCCTCTCAAGGATTGAACTCACAGGCCAAAGCTCAAACCACTGAGCTGTCCCTCCCGCTTTAGATAATGTCCCAATATGAGGGATAAAAACACACTTACAATTACAATCTGAAGCAGCCATCTGGGTTAAAATAAATTAGGCTAGAATAAGAACCACCCTTACCTTTATCCCACAACTTGAATTTGCAGCTAAGTATGAACTTTGATTAAACATTTTCTTTTGCTTTTATTTCTGTGTAGCTCTGTGCTTCCTGCTTTCAGCTAGGACAGGAAAGACTAAACTACCACAAATAGGGGTTTAGATATACCCTGATACAGGTATTTCCAGCCTGATCCAAATGAAGGTGTACTGTTCCTTGCCAGATGAGGATTTGCTCAGGAAAGACTTCTAGCAAACAAACACAAACCAGCCAAACAAAAATGGGAGTAATCTCTGCATGTTAGGGTGCCTATTCTAACTTCACTGAACCTCCAGACCTTCTGAGGTACACCCACCACTACATTTAGGGGGATAAGGATGAGGAAGGTAGCATCCACTTTACTTAATTTAACATGACTCTTCTAAATGTAAGCATCTAGTTAAAGAGGCTGAGAGGCCAGCATTACATGCTGAGGGTCAGTTCTTTGACTGGCAAGCCACTTCCATAACTATGTCCCCATCTCTGCTCCTTCCTACCAAATCACTCACTTTCTCTCTCTCTAGCAGTGGCTTAACCTTTGCCCCAAGACCCCTCTTTGGTGTCTCACAAGGAACAGGTCTGGGCCCTTCCTTCTTCCTTTTTTGGCACCTTGGCAATCAATTTACACCAGCTGAGGATCTGTCCCTTTATTCCTATTTTTGCCATGATACACTGATAATTCAATAGCATATGCCTTTTGACACCATGAATGTCACTTCCCAGTCCATCCTCTTGGCCTCAAATACCCTCTCAATGTCATGATCACATCAGCAACTCTGCTAGCTCTACATTTCAGGATTCAGTCCAAAACCGACACATGCAACCCACTTTTTCCCTTTTAAAAAGGAACACTCCATGGATCACTGCTCCCGCATTCCTAGGCCTCATCTCTCCCTGATCCCTTCTGCATTTCCACCACTGTCCCTGCACAAAATCTTTCCATTGCTGGTGAAGAATTTTCTCCATTGTATCTCCTACCATTCAGCCTTCCTGTATTTATACCTCAACTCCTCTCCATGCAGTTTTCAGGCTTATCTGAAAACATCTCTTTCATTTTACCTATTATGTCTCTTCATTGCTCTCTTCCTCTGTTACAGTATATTTTCTTAATCTGTTTAGTAGCCTAATTTACATTGGCTCCCAAAAGATTTTAGACTTAATCTACATGCAATATGCTATACAACAGCCAGGGCCGGCTCCAGGCACCAGCTGAGCAAGCTGGTGCTTGGGGCGGCATATTCTATGGAGCGGCATTCCGCCCAAACCCAGGGCAGCACGGACAGTTCTTTTTTTTTTTTTTTTTTGGTTTGCCGCTCCGGCCGCCTGTAGGTGCGGCAGTGTGGAGGAGGGGAGCGCCCTGCAGCAAACTGGGCAGGGCAGCCCCTGTTCTTCCCTCTCCACCGACTGGAGCGGAACAGAGCCCTCCCGGCAGGCGGCGCAGTGGTCGGGACCGCGGGACAAGCTCCCCGCTGAAGCCCTGGCCGCCCCCCTGCTCTCTCTCTCCCCCGCTCCCTCCCCGCTAGACTGGGTGCGCATTCCGCTGCACGTCTGCAGCACAGGGAGTCCCTCTGCACCCTGGCTCTGGCTGCCCAGCAGGGTTTTTGTTGTTGTTTTTTCTCCCCTGCTTTGCCGCTCCGGCCGCACCGGGTTTTTTTTCCCCCCTGCTTTGCCGCTCCGGCCATGCCCCAGGTTTTTTGTTTTGTTTTGTTTTCTTTCCCTGCTTTGCCACTCCGGCTGTGCTGCAGGTTCCTCCTACCCCCGCTTTGCTGCTCCGGCCGCGCCACAGATTTTTTTGTTTTGTTTTGTTTTCTTTCCCTGCTTTGGCGCTCCGGCCGCGCTGCAGGTCCCCCTCCACCACCACCAGCACCCGCCACGCTGCTCCAGCCGCGCCACAGGTTTTTTTGTTTGGTTGGTTTTTTCCCCTCCTGCTTTGCCGCTCCGGCCACACCACAAGTTTTTTTGTTTTGTTTTCTTTGCCGCTCCGGCCGCGCTGCAGGTGTCCCCCCCGACTTTGCTGCTCTGGCCGCACCACAGGTTTTTTTGTTTTTGTTTTTTCCCCTCCTGCTTTGCCGCTCCGCCCCCCCCCCCTTTTTTTTTGCTTGGGGTGGCAAAAAAGCCAGAGCCGGCCCTGACAACAGCGTATTGTCTTGTAACAAGCAAGCTACCTCTTATACGTCAGAAGGGGCCCTTTTGTTGGAAAGTCACTTGGTTCCAGATTTTCAAAGGAGGTAAATGTCACCCCCAAATGTGAAACTCAGCTTTGTTCTGAAGGGACTAGCATCCCAGATTAGGTTCAAGTCAGTTTATCAGTTTAAGTCCATCTTTGGCTCTGATCCTCTTTTTCAAACTAAGATATGCAATTGGTCTTTGATGTCCTCGTTCAAAGAACTTTGCACACAGCTCCCACCAGCACTAAGTGAGGGGAAGAGGAGGGGAGAGGTGCAAAGAAATGCCTTGTGACACCCATGTATTTCCCAAGATACTACCAAAAAGGTACAACAGCTAGCAAATCACAGTTCAAATGTGAAACTGTGAGAACAGGTGCAACAGACCACAATCAAGTTTGAGGCAGGCTCTTCAGAGCTGAAATTTCTTGAAACTCCCCAACAATTTTCCAAAAGGAATGATAATGGGATATGTCTTTTCTACAGAGTTAACTCAGGTGATCAACACCCGGGGTTAGCCTAGCCCAGATGTGAGCAGTCACACTGCAAAGCCCTACCCATATTTACTATATCTTCTGTGGTGCTGGACTCATCCATACATGTCACTAGGGCAACTCCTAGGGTTCTTTGTGCTGCAGCAAGTTTTATGATTCTTTCCCAGTGAATTGTGGGAGAACTTGTCTGTCCTTCTGGGCACATGGGGGAATTGTAGGAAGACAGTAGAGGACTATCAGCACTCAAGTGTCACTAAAGCCTGTGTCCTCAACTGCAAAGGGGATGGGTTACCAGGCTGAGTGAAAGTAACACCCAGGCTTAGCCACACCCTCAGCCAAACCAACAAGCCTAGATTTCAAGCACCACTAAACTCAAGTGAAAGGATTTTTGTGTATGGATCGGAAGGGGTTAGAAACAATACCAAAGCAACAGCTTGGATTAACTCTGCAGTGAAGACATGTCCTTGGAGGATGAACATGAAAAATAAGTACATGGCATGATTTCAACAAGGTTCAGGTTGGGTAACGGTTTGAATACCATCTCTGACTTTGTGAAAAAGAGTCAGCACCACTATGAAGGGGATTACAGTGCTGCCAATGAAAACAAACAGATCCTGGGTAAATTTTTCAAAAGTGCCTACATGTCCTATTTTCAAAAGTTACTTAGAAATTTAAGCAGCCTAATCACATAGGCACTTTTGAAAATTTTACCCCATATCATACACACCAGAAACATCTGGAAAATGCAGTGCAAAATACCAAAAGATCTCTGAGTTGGAATGTATACCACTGTAGGATGGGAACATCCAAAGGTGTTCAAGCTTGCTTTTGCTCACAAAGAGCTTGTCTATATTGGGAAATTTTATTATGTCTAAACACAGTTTTTAACAATCGAGCTAGCTGCCATGGTTCATAGATTTTAAGGGACCATTTTGATCACTTAGTTAGATCTTGAGTTTTGTTATTCCTGTTTTACACAGGGGGAACTGAAGCACAGAGATTAAATGACTTGATGAAGGTCACACAGAAAGCAGATCCAAGACCTGAACCCAAATCTCGAATCCTGTCCAATGCCTTTAGCAGAAAACCATCCTTCTTATATGATGGTGACCATGAATTCATGGAATCATAGACTTTAAGGTCAGAAGGGACCATTATGATCATCTAGTCTGACCTCCTGCACAATAAATGCCACAGAATCTCACCCACTCACTCTTGTATCTGAGCCATTGAAGTCCTCAAATCATGGTTTAAAGACTTCAAGATGCAGAGAATCTTCCAGCAAATGACCCATGCCCCATGCTGCAGAGGAAGGCGAAAAACCCCCAGGGCCTCTGCCAATCTGCCCTGGAGGAAAATTCCTTCCTGACCCCAAATATGGCGATCAGCTAAACCCTGAGCATGTGGGCAATACACACCAGCCAGACTAACAGGCCTGTAGTTACCCGGATCACCTTTTTTCCCTTTCTTAAAGATAGGAACTATGTTAGCAATTCTCCAGTCATACAGTACAACCCCAGAGTTTACAGATCCATTAGCAAGAATTTTTAATGAGTTTGCAATTTCATGTGCCAGTTCCTTTAATATTCTTGGATGAAGATTATCTGGGCCCCCCAATTTAGTCCCATTAAGTTGTTTGAGTTTGGCTTCTACCTCAGATGTGGTAATATCTACCTCCATATCCTCATTCCCATTTGTCATCCTACCATTATCCCTAAACTCCTCATTAGCCTCATTAAAGATTGAGGCAAAGTATTTGTTTAGATATTGGGCCATGCCTAGATTATCTTTAACCTCCATTCCATCCTCCGTGTTTAGCGGTCCCACTTCTTCTTTCTTGATTTTCTTCTTATTTATATGGCTATAGAACCTTTTACGATTGGTTTTAATTCCCTTTGCAAGGTCCAACTCTACATGGCTTTTGGCCTGTCTCACTTTATTTCTACATGTTCTGACCTCAATAAGGTAGCTTTCCTTGCTGATCCCTTCCATCCTCCTCTCCTTGTAGGCTTTCTTCTTTTTCTTATTCCCCTCTCTGAGATGCTTGCTCATCCAGCTTGGTCTACAACTCCTGCCTATGAATTTTTTCCCCTTTCTTGGGATGCAGGCTGCTGATAGTTTCTGCAACTTTGACTTGAAGTAATTCCAGGCCTCCTCCACCTTTAGATCCACAAGTTCTTCAGTCCAATCCACTTCCCTAACTAATTTCCTTAATTTTTTTAAGTTACCCCTTTTGAAATAAAAAACCCTAGTCACAGATCTATTTTTGTTTATCGTTCCACTTAGTTTAAACTGAATAAGCACATGATCGCTCGAACCAAGGTTGTCCCCTACAACCATTTCTTCTATGAGGTCCTCACTACTCACCAATACCAAATCTAAAATAGTATCCTCTCTTGTTGGTTCAGCAACTACATGGTGAAGGAATCCATCAGCTATCCTATCTAGGAAAATCTGAACCCTATTACTATTACCAGCACTTGTCCTCCAGTCTATATCTGAGAAGTTAAAGTCTCCCATGATCACACAATTCCCATTAGTACTTACTTCATTAAAAAGGTCTCTATCCATATCCAAATCAGATCCCAGCGGTCTATAGCACACCCCAAGCACTATCTCAGGGGAGGCTCTAGTAGCTTTCTTCCTCAATGTGATTTTTGCCCAGACGACTGTCTTATCCATTCCATCCCTTCTTATTTCTTTACAGTCTATCTCATTATTGATATACAATGCTACTCCACCATCTTTTCCTTTATTTCTGTCTTTCCTAAACAACACATACCCTTCACTACCTGTACTCCAGTCATGACTATTATTCCACCATGTTTCTGTTATCCCTATAATATCCAGTTTCACTTCCTGCACCAGTAACTCTATTTCCTTCATTTTGTTCCCTAGGCTCCTTGCATTGGTGTACAAACATCTTAATTCTTGCTGTTTGGCTTTGCTCACATTCTTTACCCGATTAGGCCCAGACATTCTACCACCAGTATCACCTATTAGAATGGTATCTACACTACCCTTCCTCCGTATGTCTATTCTCCTACCCACGGCTGTATCCTTTCTTACTTTGTTTTCTTCCCTCTCAATGTTAAAATCCAGCATGGAGATTACCTGGACATCTCCCTCCAATTCCTAGTTTAAAGCTCTCTTAATCAGTTGTGCCACCCTCCATCCTAGAAGTCTATTTCCATCCCTAGTCAGGTGAAGTCCATCCCAAGAGAACAGTCCTCTGTCCATGAATGCCTCCCAGTGGCCATACATCCCAAAGCCCTCCTTATAGCACCACTGCCTGAGCCATCTGTTGATCGTCACACCTTTGTTGCCCTTCTCTAGGAACAGGCAGAATCCCACTGAAGATCACCTGAGCCTCAATTTTTTTAAGTGTCTTCCCCAGCCTGGCATAGTCTCCCTTGATACGTTCCAGCGAGAATCTAGCCATATCATTCATTCCCACATGAAGGACAATCAATGGATTCTTTCCTGCTCTCGTTAGGATCCTCTTCAGCCTCAGGTCCACATCTCGTATCTTAGCACCCAACAGACAGCACACCCTTCTGTTCTCCGGATCAGCTCTGGTTACAGGCTTGTCTATTCTTCTCAGTAAGGAGTCCCCAATCACGTAGACCTGCCTTTTCCTGGTGACGGTGTGATTCTCCGGTCTATCCCCTGTTCCCTCTGGCTGCAAGTCCTCTCGATTCCTATTCACCCTTGCTATCCTCCTGGGGATCATATCTGGTGTTATTATCTCCATTGACTCTTCCCCTCTTCTTATAGGACTAGCTGCTCTTCTCTTCTTCCTTGCCCTCTCACCTTCAGCAACCACCTGCTGTGCCCCTTCTTCATTTTCCAACTCCGTAAACCTGCTCCTGAGCTGTATTTCTCCTTCACTAGCCCGTCTTTTCCTCTGCCTGGTTCTCTTAGTCACATGCTTCCACCATCCACTTTCCTCACCCAGCAGTCTCCCCTCAGAGTTCTTTAGTCCTGCTTCCATCTGCAAGTCTGAGCTTTTCTCCTCAGCCTCCTCATGTCTTTGCTCCATCATCTGCTCGAACCCCTTTCTAAACTCAACCAGAGTTTCCACCTGCATCTCCAGTCCTCGGATCTTTTCTTCCAACAGCTCTATCAGGCGGCACTTCATGCAGATGAAATTTTTATCAGGTACCCCCTCCAGGATCATGTACATGCTGCAGCTTCCACATCCAGTCATCTTCATTGTGTCTTCCACTGCTTGGGTCACTACAACTGCTGCCTCTGTGTCTGTCATAGGCTTCCTACCTAAATCCTGTAAATCTGGGAAACACAAATCAAACCAAAACACAACCAACCACAGCAAAACAAACTCCCAACAAGCACCAAGACACTGCTAGAACACTGCACACTCCCTTCAGTAGTCTGTCTGTTCCTCTGCCTGCCTCTTAGTCTTCTCTCAAACTCTCACTCAAACTCCCCTGTTTACAGCTCTGTTTGCTGGCTCCTGTGCCACTGCAGCTGTCTATGCCACTGCCTGACTGGCTGGCTACCTTTATAGGACCCCAGTCAGAGAAGCCCCACCCCCTAATCAGGGCTCAGCTTCTCTCCCAGCACACTGCCCCTACCAGCCTTCACACATACAAATACAAATAGCTACAAATACCTTCTCCTTCAACAGAAGTCCCACTCAAACTCCCCTGTTTACAGTGGCTACTGTGCCACTGCAGCTGACCCAAGACCTGAACCCAAATCTCTTGAGTCCTGTCCAATGCCTTTAGCAGAAAACCATCCTTCTTCTCATATGATGGTGACCATGAATTCATGGTCAGGGTAGAGAAGGACAAGTCATGTTTACCATCATGCCCACTAGTCCTGGTTAAGCACCACTAGGACCTGGGTTTAAAACTGTGTTTAAATGAGGTAACATAGGTAAGCTGAAAGTCTGTCATAAGAACATAAGAATGGCCATACTGGGTCAGACCAAAGGTCCATCCAGCCCAGTATCCTGTCTGCCGACAGTGGCCAATGCCCGGTGCCCCAGAGGGAGTGAACCTAACAGGTAATGATCAAGTGATCTCTCTCCTGCCATCCATCTCCACTCTCTAACAAACAGAGGCTAGGGACACCATTCCTTACCCATCCTGGTTAATAGCTATTAATGTACTTAACCGCCATGAATTTATCTAGTTCTCTTTTAAACCCTGTTTGACTGTGCACTGTGTGAAGAAGAACTTCCTTTTATTTGTTTTAAACCTGCTGACAATTAATTTCATTTGGTGGCCCCTAGTTCTTATATTATGGGAACAAGTAAATAACTTTTCCTTATTCACTTTCTCCACACCACTCATGATTTTATATACCTCTATCATATCCCCCCTTAGTCTCCTCTTTTCCAAGCTGAAAAGTCCTAGCCTCTTTAATCGCTCTTCATATGGGACCTGTTCCAAAACCCTAATCATTTTAGTTGCCCTTCTCTGAACCTTTTCTAATGCCAGTATATCTTTTTTGAGATGAGGAGACCACGTCTATACGCAGTATTCAAGATGCGGGCATACCATGGATTTATATAAGAGCAATAAGATATTCTCCATCTTATTCTCTATCCCTTTTTTAATTATTCCTAACATCCTGTTTGCTTTTTTGACTGCCACTGCACACTGCGTGGATGTCTTCAAAGAACTATCCACGATGACTCCAAGATCTCTTTCCTGATTAGTTGTAGCTAAATTAGCCCCCATCATATTGTATGTATAGTTGGGGTTATTTTTTCCAATATGCATTACTTTACATTTATCCACATTAAATTTCATTTGCCATTTTGTTGCCCAATCACTTAGTTTTGTGAGATCTTTTTGAAGTTCTTCACAGTCTGCTTTGGTCTTAACTATCTTGAGCAGTTTAGTATCATCTGCAAACTTTGCCACCTCACTGTTTACCCCTTTCTCCAGATCACTTATGAATAAGTTTAATAGGATTTGTCCTAGGACTGACCCTTGGGGAACACCACTAGTTACTCCTCTCCATTCTGAAAATTTACCATTTATTCCGACCCTTTGTTCCCTGTCTTTTAACCAGTTCTCAGTCCATGAAAGGATCTTCCCTCTTATTCCATGACAACTTAATTTACATAAGAGCCTTTGGTGAGGGACTTTGTCAAAGGCTTTCTGGAAATCTAAGTACGCTATGTCCACTGGATCCCCCTTGTCCACATGTTTGTTGACCCCTTCAAAGAACTCTAATAGATTAGTAAGACATGATTTCCCTTTACAGAAATCATGTTGACTTTTGCCCAACAATTTATGTTCTTCTATGTGTCTGACAATTTTATTCTTTACTATTGTTTTAACTAATTTACTCGGTACTGATGTTAGACTTACCAGTCTGTAATTGCCAGGATCACCTCTAGAGCCCTTTTAAAATATTGGCATTACATTAGCTATCTTCCAGTCATTGAGTACAAAAGCTGATTTAAAGGACAGGTACAAACTATAGTTAATAGTTCCGCAATTTCACATTTGAAATTCATTCTTGCTCATATGCTCTGAGCATGTGTAGGCAACACAGAGGTAATAATGCCAGTGGGCCAAGTGCTTCCACAATTGGTAGCAAAAGTGGAGCTGTATCAGGGATAGATCAATAATGAAGAGGTTTCTGAACACACACAGGGTGGATGCAGTCACAGAAGGAGAATTAAGGATTTTTCCAAGTCCTATACAACTGTTTGAGCAGCCAGCAGTGTCAATTAAAATGAAATTAAGACCTATATAAACATCACCATCACCACCATAGGTGCAGGAACTAGAGGTGCAGGGGGTGCTGCAGCACCCTGAGATCCCAGCTGCCAGCCCCATGTGCCTGGGATCCCGGCCTCAGCTCGGGAGGCAGGGAAGTGGATAGGGTAAGGGGGTCGGCTTTCAGCACCCCCACTATTAAAAATGTTCCAACACCACTGATCACTCCTGCTCAAAAGCATTGTGAAGATGTTGCCAAAACACTAACACCACTTAAATCTAAACAGCCTGCATGAATCATGGAGAAACACATTTTTCAGGGGATTGCCATAATTAAAGGGCAACCCTTTTCACTCCCTGACTCAAATTCAGTCAATCTATTAAGGAAAAAAAAATAAATTAAGAACAAAACCTCAGGGTAAAGCTGTAAAATGTTGCACTTCCTAAACAATGTGTAAGGGCACAACAAAACCTCAATGACGCTGAAGAGGGAAACACACTATCTAGTACATCTACAGGGAATATTAGTTGGGCCCTGCCCAAAACAGTATGTTCATGATCAGAACACCGATTACTTTATTCTTAATGATGACAGACATGGCGTAGGTTTTGCTTATTCCACACGTTTCTCCCCTATTCAAAGCACTGGAAAGGAACCCTCATTCTCTTGAAAGTCAGTCTCCCTCTTCAGCCAGTTGTGAGTCTCACATGGTCAGACATGCACTGCAGATAGTGTTAGTTTTATGATTAGAACTGTCTGCTGTGAGACACATTTTAAAATTCATGACCTTTCCTGTCAGGGTTCAATAACAGACCATCCTGAAGATGAAAGCCTAGCTTAGTCTCCTGCTGCAAGCAGCTTTCCTCTTACTTCCTGCTCCCCGTCTTTTCCCCTGAACATTTACTTCCAATTATTTTACAGTTTGTCTTGCATTAGCAGTGGTTTTAAAATCACTAATGAATTGAGGTAAATTAAAGTTCATCGGTATCTGAACCAAGCATGTGTTTCAACTCTACAGACATGCCTGGCTATCAAAGGTATCTTCCTTTGTCAGGTAGAAGATACTCTGGCGAGGCCGCAGCTGGGCAAAAGAGATAGAGCAGAGTTTTGAAGAGAAAGACAACAAGGGAGGGAGGGGGGGCACTGCTACATTTCCTGTAGAACAGACATTTGCTGAGGCAATAGCTGTAAACCAATGGGGGAGGAACACACCAGACACAGCACACTTGCTGGCACCAGCACAGCACTGCAGACCCTGCCAATGGAAATTAAAGAGGAATGTGTTTGCTTCTTACCACAATTAGAAGCAACAACAAAAAACCCTCCTCTCAGTGGATTGTTGTCAGGAATTTTATTTTACCATCTTCCCATAGTCCTGCTGCTGGCTTCTTCTCAAGGAAAATCCATGAGAATAAACACATATATTCCTAATTTATACTTTACAGGTCAGGACATTTCTGCTCATTCCCCAGGCACTGGCATGAACCATGCTCCTTTGTCGAGCTGGCCAGAAAAAAACAATTCTGCTTCGTAAAACATTATGAGGTTTTGACATTTGTTTTTGTTCAGGTGTGAAACAAGAATAAGACCCTATTGACAGTTCGAGAGCGGGAGTGAGAGTGTCTCTTTCTGACTACAGCACAGTGGTTAAAGATGGTCTCAGATGTGGGAGACCCAGGTTCAAGGTCCTTCTCCAAATCAGGCAGCCCCCATTTGGTGCAATGAATACGATGGACCAGATTCAGCAGTGATGTACATGGTGAGGTATGTTACACGACAGGTATAAACTAGTTACAATTTGAGTGTCATTGGAAAAACAGTGCAAACACCTCTTTTGGCATTCAGTGAGTGTGCAAAATGAGTGTACTCTCACCAATTTGGCATTCCATGTGTACCTAGTTCAAGGCCTATGGTAAGCAGCTACAGCTCCTCCTGAAATCAATAGGATTACAGCCACTTGCCCCAGGAATCTGGAGATTTTTGCAGTGTAAATCAAAGTAAAGGGGGCCCAATATATATTACACCCTCCTGTAATTTGTTTTTCTGCTACTACCCCAATGAAAAAGTCCTACAGAGAATTTAATGGAGAATGACTACTATGCTATAGAAATTTGAAAACAACCTATAAAGAATTTATCCTTGCAATAGAACTCTATTCTCTATTAAATTCTGCTGGGTGTTTTAAAAATTCTACAAGAAATTATCTTATTACTTGTTCCATAGAATTAATAGCAATTTCCATAGAACCCTGTTTAATTTCTCTACAACCTCTCACTAGCTTCATCCCTGTTACGTTCTACAAGTACCTGAAACCCAAGGCTGTTGGACAGATGTGGCATTTGGGCTGAGTAATTCACCATCTGTGCAGTCACCAATGAAATTCTTGCATTCAGATTAGCTGTAGAGTAAGAAGTAGCAAGGACAGTGCCAGGGGCGGCTCTAGGCATTTTGCTGCCCCAAGCATGGCAGGCAGGCTGCCTTCGGTGGCTTGCCTGCGGAGAGTCCACTGGTCCCGCTGGACCAGCGGACCCTCCGCAGGCAAGCCGCCGAAGGCAGCCTGCCTGCCGCCCTCGCGGCGCTGGCAGAGCGCCCCCCGCGGCTTGCCGCCCCAAGCACGTACTTGGCGTGCTGGGGTCTGGAGCCGCCCCTGGACAGTGCACTCGCAGGGCAGTTTTCCTTTTTCTTGTGTGTGTTGGGTTCCAGATACCTCATGGGAAGCTGTCTAGAGTCTGATGTTCTCTAGCCACAGAGCAGATGTTGCCTGGGTAGCTAACAGCAGTACAAGCTTCCATATTTTGCCCCACCAAGATGTCTCAGTCCTGTCCTGAAGGAACCACTACTAAGGATGAAAGAATGGTCAGGCACCTCGGCCCTTTCAATCCTTGGACAGTCTGCTGAGATCCAAGGATACCAAGGAGTGCCAGCTGTTGGGATATAGATACATCCACTGGGAATGGAACTAAGGTAAGTGCTTAGATCAAGTGGCAAGAGGCAACATTTCATCTCCTTGTGTGAGATAAGGGTCTGAAAAATCAATTGACTCTAATAGGTAAGAGGAAAAAGCTATAAAAAGGCTAAAAATATATACATTTTATGTACTGTATTCTTTGCCATATTAGATAATATACTTGAATCTGATGCAATAAATATATATGTTATGCACTTATGCATGTGTGTCAGTGTTCCTGTCTGTTACATTTCTTCTTTTAATGGACCTTGAAATTTTGTTTACTTCACCTTTCTCATATCTTCACCACCAGAGACTTAATTTGGGAACCTCAGACACCACTAGCAATCTCTTTCAAGGGGAATATCTTTCCTGTTCTTTTTTCTCTGCTGGTTGGAGATTTATCCCAAATTGCACATTGATCAGTTTTTGTCATTTGCTATTGTGAAACTAAGCACAGCCCGTGCCTCGTAAAAAAGAAGGGGAAAAAATGAGTAGCAGAGAAGGGGCTCTTTAGCACAATATGCTTGGTTTACCATCACCCAACCTTTCCCCCTTTTCACTATACCCCTCTATACCTCTTCTTCTTAGAGCTGGCTAAATAATGCAAATACATTTAATTGTATAACTTATTTGATAAATCAAGGCAATTTTTGGCAAATAAATTATATATGGGATAATATTAAACCAGCTCTGCTCTTTCTTTAGAAACTAACAAATGTTTCAAACTCTTTTTTTTTTTGTGCTTAAACTGCATCCCCCTAGTAACTTATTAATATGACAGTAGCATTTAGAGACCCCAACTCAGGCCTGCCGACAGCAATTCCGGGCCCCAGGGCAGAGCAGTCAATGGGTCCCCTAGAAAGGGATGTGCCTGCCTGGCGGCTTTCGCCGCCGCCGGTACCATCCTGCACAGGCCTAGGAGCCAAGGCCAGATTAACCTTTTGTGGGCCTGGCACCAAACATATTTGTGGGCCCCCATGGGCGCAGTGGAGCGTGGTGCAGGGAGGTCAGTACCTGGAGAAAGGGGCCGGCTAGGGACAATGGGGCATGGCATGGAGGGGGCGGCCCCGCTCTGACAAGCCCAGCACGAGGGTACTGTTTACAAACTGGCAGCCACCAGACGCACACTGGCCTGCCCAGCCCTGTACTACCAGCATGCCCCTTTCCTTCTGGGGGGGCCCCATGCTGTGTCACACAGCCCCCCCCCAACTCCCTATTCCCAGCCTTCCCTGGACTCAGTATGCTGAGCGCTCCCCCCCCCCGCCCACAGCCCCACCACAACTGCCCTGTGCCCTGCACACCACAATCCCTGCCCAGCACTCCCCCTGCCCACAGCCCCACCACAACTGCTCAGCACTCCAGACAGACCCTGCATTGCCCAGTTCCCCAGCACACATAGATCTTCCCCACTGCCCTGCACCCCCCAATAACCTCCCCCCATTGCCTAGCACGCCAACACACAAACCTCCCCAATGCCCAGTGCCCCCCACCTCCTCACAGCCCAGGACCTCCCCCACAACCTCCCCCCCGGACCCACTCCCCCATGCCCTGCCCCCCTGGCTGCACTCACCAGCACGCTGAGCCAGCACAGAGCAGGGATCCCTGGTCCCAGCACAGTCCTAGGGGGCAGAATAGCTGAAGCTTGGGAGCCCAGAGCAGTCTCATCCCCTGGGGCCCCAGCCAGCCCTACCTGCCTGGCGCTGCTGCCTGCAGTAGAGAGGAGGCATTTCCTTGCAGGGGCAGGGCAGCCACCGACTTCCCCAGCCCGCTGCTTCTGCAGAGCGGGCCCGGTGGCTCGTCTGGGCAATTTAAAAAGGCCCGGGGCACCCAGATGCTGCCACTACCACAGCAGCGGTGGTGGCTGGGGGCCCCTGGGCCTTTTTAAATTGCCCAGGCCCCTGGGCAATTGCCACCTTTGCCCCCGCTGTCGGCAGGCCTGCCCCAACTAAGATCAGGGCCCCATTGTGCAAGGAGCTGTACAAACACAGAGGGAGGACAACACAATCATTGCCATAAAGAGCTCACTATCCAAGGCCTTATCTACATTTGAAAGTATCTGTCGGTATAGATATACTGGTGGAGCTATGCTAACAAACTGCCCTAACGGAGATGTAACTCATAGCAGCAAGAGTACATCAGTGTAGTTTAAACCAGTTCCCTGAATGGAATAAGCTATACTGGCAAAAGTTCTTTTGCCTATATAACTGTGCCTGCATTTGGGCTTTTGCCAGCACATTATGTTGGGTTATGATTTTTTCACACTGGGAACTCACATAACTATGTAGGCAAAACTTCAGTGTGGACCAGCCCTGAGACAGGCAAAAGGCGGCAGGGAGACTGGAGCAACGGCCCAGAGTAACAGCCAGTGATCGGAACAGAAAACAGATCTTCTGGGTCCCAGTGAAGTGCCCTATCCACTGCCTCTACAATTACACCATACCTTTTATTATCCCTTAGGCTTTTGTCTACACTACAAGCTAGGGGTGTGATTTCCCTGCCTCTGTACACATACTCCTGCTAGCTGTCATCATGTTTGCATAAATACTGCAGAAAGGGATCTGGGGGGTCACAAGTTCATAGAATCATAGATTATTAGGGTTGGAAGGGACCTCAAGAGATCATCTAGTCCAACCTCCTGCTCAAAGCAGGACCAATCCCCAAATCCCTAAATGGCCCCCTCAAGGATTGAACTCACAACGCTGGGTTTAGCAGGCCAATGCTCAAACCACTGAACTATCCCTCCCTTCCAAGTTTGGGGAAAGGAAGACAAAGAGGCAAGCTTGCTGAAGAGGAAACTTGATTGCCAGGCCACCCAAAGCTGAAGGACGTTAGCTGTAGCGGCCCATATTCCAGAGGAGAAGCCATGAACTGGAGGGGTGAGGTGCAGGAGACTGTACTTGGAACCCTGAAAGAACATTGACCCATATCCCAAAGAATGTTCAAGAGTGATGAGGAAACAGTCAGGAAATGCATAGAGGTATATATTGTTTTCCACAGATTTGTATCTCTCCTGTGCTGTCTAAATTATAGAATGATTGTTTTAGAAATACTTCTGCAAAGTCTGTGTGTCCATTTGCTTCCACTACCACGTGTCTCCTGGAGGAGCTCTGGGAAGGAGCTCTGGGAAGGGTATGCTAAATGAGTCAACACTGTAACACTGTTGCAAAAAAAGCAAACATCAAATAAACACAACTATGACATAGTTGGCATAACAGAGACTTGGTAGGATAATAGGCATGACTGGAATATTGGTATAGAAGGGTACAGCTTACTCAGGAAGGACAGGCAGGAAAAAAAGGGTGGAGGTGTTGCCTTATATATTAAAAATGTACACACGAACTGAGGTTGAGATGGAAATAGGAGACAGACTTGTTGAAAGTCTCTGGGTAAGGATAAAAGGGGTAAAAAAACAAGGTTGACATCATGGTAGGGGTCTACTACAGACCACCTAACCAGGAAGAGATGGTGTGGATGAGGCTTTTTTTAAACAACTAACAAATTCATCCAAAGCACAGGACTTGGTGGTCCTGGGGGACTTCAGTTACTCAGACATCTGTTGGAAAAATAACACAGCAGGGCACAGATTATCCAACAAGTTATTGGAATGTATTGGAGACCATTTTTTATTTCAGAAAGTGGAGAAAGCTACTAGGGAGAGGATGTTCTAGATTTGATTTTGACAAATAGGGAGGAACTGGTTGAGAATTTGAAAGTGGAAGGCAGCTTGGGTGAAAGTGATCATGAAATGGTAGAGTTCATGATTCTAAGGAATGGTAGGAGGGAGAACAGTAAAATAAAGACAATGGCTGCCCTGACCACCCCCTCACACACACCCAACCCTCTGTCCTGACCCCCCACACACACACACCCAGCCCTCTGCCCTGACCCCCCCCACACACACCCCAACCCTTTGCCCTGACCCCCACACACCCCAGGCCCAGGCCCTGAGCCCTGTGCCCTGCACAGACCCCAGGCCCCTGCCCTATACCCCCCCTCAAACACCCAGCCCTCTGCTTGACTCCTTCACACACACCCCACGACCCCAGCCCTGACTCTGGCATCCCCACATATACCCAGCCCCCCCCCACCCCATGCACCCCCCACATCCTGACTCTTGCACCCCCCACATTCCCACCTGCACCCCTCGCACCAAGTGGGAGCTGCCCAGGTAAGTGCCCCACACCTCCTGCCCCAACCCTGAGCCCCCTCCCTCATTCTAGCTCCTGACCAGATCTTTCACCCCCAGCCCTGTGCTCAGTGCACGCCCACCCTCAGCTCAGTGCAGAGAGAGAGGAAGAGAATGGGCCAGAACCAGGGAGAAGGTAGGTACCCACTGTATGTGGGCAGAGCCAGGACCCCAGACCAGCAGCGGGCTGAGCTGGTCCGGCAGCCGGGATTCCGGCTGGCAGGAGCCGGAGGATGGAACCCCTGAGCGGCAGTGGGCTGAGCAGCTCAGCCCACTCCCGATCTGGGGTCCCAGCCACCAGCCCCACACAGCCTACTGCCGGTCTGGGGTTCTGGCTGCCGGACCCTTGTCAGCCAGGGCCCCGGCCGCAGGCCCCACTCAGCCCGCTGCCGACCTAGGTGAACGGAACCCCAGACCAGCAGTGGGCTGAGCGGGCCAGCAGCATAAGATCAACATTTTAATTTAATTTTAAATGAAGCTTCTTAAACATTTTGAAAACCTTGTTTATTTTACAATACAACACTAGTTTAGTTATATAATATATAGACTTACAGAGAGAGACCTTCTAAAAAACATTAAAATGTATTACCGGCACGTGAAACCTTAAATTAAAGTGAATAAATGAAGACTCGGCACACCGCTTCTGAAAGGTTGCCGACCCCTGATCTAAGCACTATACCTAGATGTACAGACACTCTTCTCAACCTGTATATTACATAATTTTAACATTAGCTTTAATAACATTTTTATATCTGGAAAATCTCAGAAAAGGAGGTTAGGGGAAAATACATTGTTTTGCCCACATTAAATTCTGGCAACCTTTTCTTCAAGAAGCTCCCATGTGCCCCTGTGCTTTGGAGGAGAGTTTTTTAATTTGGCAAAACGGTGGCCTTTGTGCCTTTTGCTCCTGTGAAAATCCACCCATATTTGACCTAGTTATAAGCCTTTGAAAAATCACCAATTGCACGTGCTCAGTAGATACTTGCTTTGCTAGAGCTTCACAGCTTGCCTTATATTCCTTCTGAAGATTCAGTTTGCATTGAGCATGATCCAGCCTGGGGCTGAGAAAAAAATTCCTTGCAATTCCAGTTCTGGCCACTCTGGCCTGTGCTGGCTCTACCAAAACCGAGAGCAGGGAGATAGTCTCTCCTATGCTCTCAATGACACCCGGTTGCGCCCAAGCAGGACGGAGGATAAGACTCCTGATTCAAATGCAGAGGGGACAAGAGCCAGACTGAAGAGGATGAGGAGGTAGATTAGAACTGGAGGCTGGCAGTGGGGATGGGAGACAGGGAAACTGGGAGTTGGGGTAACAGGGACACTGGGAGCCAAGGGGGCTTGGGAAAGGAGGTGGGGTGAGGGGAGATTCCTCTGATGAGGGTCTGATAAGGAAGAACTGGGACTGGGTATGCAAAGAGACTGAGACAAGGAATCAGGTGGAGGGCATGGACACTGAGATTGGATGATGAGCTTGGGGGGAGAGAGACTAGGACTGGGAGCCAGTAAAGATAGGAAATGTGAGCGGAGTGGAGACTGCATCGGTGTGAGAGGAGAGAGAGATTGGATAGGACTGCATAATGTGGACTACAGACTGCACTCTGAGAATCTTTAGTTACATGATCACTTTTTTTCCATGGGATATCTGCCTTATTCAGTGCACAGAATGGACCTGCTCTGAGGGCGAATCGGGGCTGCACAGCAAAGGAGGCTGTTGCCTGCAGGATGTCCACTTCATTTGTTGTGGAAGCTGAAAGGTGTGTAGCGAATCAGGCAGAAAGAGAAAGGCAGGTCTCATGAATGCTGCCCTGCGGAATTGGATTCTATCCCTGCCTCTGCCAGTGAGTTCCTATGTAATTCTGGGCAAGTCACTTAACCAAACTTTTCACAGGTGGTCACTCATTGTGTTCCTCATTTTCTGGATACCCAACTTCTTACCCTGGAAGTCTGATGGAAAAAGTGCTGGCAGTCTCAACTGCAGCTGAAGTCATTGGGAGCAGTGCTTTCAACATATAAACATAAAAACAGCCATACAGGATCAGACCAATGGTCCATCTAGCCCTGTATCCTGTCTTCCAACAGTGGCCGATGTCATATGCTTAAGAGGGAATTAACAGAATGAGGCAATTGTCGAGCAATCCATGCCCTGTTGTCCACTCTCAGATTCTGGCAGTCAGAGGCTTAGAGATACCCAGAGCATAGGGTTGTGTCACTGACCATCTTGGCTAATAGCCATTGATGGACCTATCCTCCATGAACTTATCCAATACAAAATACTATAGAATGCGAAGTACTCTGAAAAGCCAGGTCCTAGTTATCTCAAACTGGGTACCCAAAAGTAGTGTACACTTTTTACCTTAGTGTGCCTGTGCCTCAGTTACCCAGCTATAAAACAGAAATAATAAAAACCCCTTCTCTCATAGAGGTGTTGGGGAAATAAATTCATTAATGTTGACGATGCTCTCAGATACTGTAGTGATGAGTGCCATAGAAAGTCCCATTAGGAAATTAATAATTCTGTCTTCAGAACAGGATTTGATCTGAGTGTAGTAAATAAGGCCAGGGGACACACAGTGAACAATGAGGAGAAAACAAAATATGGACTAGCTGCTCAGTAAGTGCACACTGCATGCACTGATAGAAGCAGGACTCCTGTGGGAAAAAATAGTATGTGATCAGGAAATAAAAGACTGTGTCAAGGCATACGCACAAGGGGCTGAATTAAGGTTAAACAGAACCTTAATTCTGGCATTTGCTAACCTTTCAGCATTGAAGCTTAATAATGTTCTTTTAACATGGAGGGGTTGTGTGTAACAGAGATAAGTGAACTTCACCAGCATTAAGACAAATAATAACTTTCTATTCATTGATTATTACAGGATTTTAAATTAATGCTGGGTTTGTTTTAGGAGTGGTGCAAAATGTTTATCACAGATTTTTTATGAAGTTTAATTATTTGAGTTTGAAAAACTGTCAAGAAATTTCAGCAGTTACACTCAAACCTAAAATGTAAATGAAATTTAAACCAGGAGAAGGAAGGAGGTAGATGATGGGGGTTATCTATAATACTACAGATGAAACCTGAGCCCCCATTGAAGTCAGTGGCAGGATTTCATCCTATAGGTTTACACATATTGAAAGAGATGTTCATTGCCCTGGCAAGTCTACGGTGGAAGTAAGACAAACACACAAGATAAGACTCAGGGCAACAGTTCAGGAGGGGGAAGATGAAGACGACAGACAGGATTGCTTGAAGAAGTGGGCTTTAAGGGGAGGTTTCAAGGAGGAAAGAGGATGCTTGGCAAGGTGAAGATGGATGGCCTAGGAGGCACGGGAGCACAGTGAGAAAAATTACATTAAGGTGGAAGGACACAAGAGCTAGGCAGGGGGATGGAAAGAAATGAGATCTGAGCTGTAGGTGGGGGCAAAACTGTGTAGGACTTTCAGGGTAGAACAATGTCAGGCAGGACTCAAAGCAGGGCAGGAAAGAGTCCATGTCAGAGCAGTGTCAGGAGGATGACTATCAGCACCACTTTGGACATGCTGGAAAGGTAAGAGGCCGGAAGCTCAGAGACAAAAAGGTTACCTTTAATGGGAAATAGATTCCTAATAGAATTTAATAGGAATTAAACCAAAAAGTTCCTAAGGAAATTGCTTTAAAAGCCTTTAGAGTTTGAGAAGGAATAAGACTCTTTCAAGACAATATTTAAATAATTGAAAAGAACAGAAAATTACGTCCCTGCTATTAAATATCATAGTCTGGTTTTAAAATCCTATGAAAAGGTTATTAGTAAGGACCTCTTCATAAGGTATGGTAAGCAAAGTGAGAGATAACCAGGGCACGCACAAAGATTGCATTCGGCCAGATGTTTCCCTTAAATGGAGAGGTACAGCTCTGATGATGATCATAACTTTACCTACTGCAGTGTTAAGTGTGCCACTCAATTATATTACAGCACTTGCAAACTTGATGGTGGGTTGGTTTGGATGGATGCATGGTTTAAATACAACAAATCCTGCATCTTGGCAGGGGGTTAGACTTGCTGACCCTTGCGATCCCTTCTGATCCTATGGTTCTTTGACCATTCACAACAGCCTCAGCTCCTCCCTGAGTTGTCCCCAAAGGCAGCAAGGTTTCTCCCAAGCCTTAACCTCTTACATGCTTGTGTAAAGCACGGTTATGTGACCCAGCTGGTGTGGGACACTGAATTAACATTAGGGGAGGAGGAAATAAAACACTAGAAATTAGCACTAGTCATAAATAAATCATCCCAATGCAAACAATCGCCCCTTCCCTCCCCCCAATCTAAAACAGATAACTATTACCAGGGAAAGAGTTGCTTTTGTGTCCTATTGTTAACATGTTAAAGTTTTATATGTAGATGTCGCTTTCAATAAATGCTCATGCTTTCCAGGGTCTGCACTTTAATTGAGGTGATTGTTGCTCTTTGTGAATGGCTAGGGAATTCATTAACGTAAAGCCAACTGGCTTATAAATGGTTAGCATTGTGAGCAACCGGAGGATCATGCGGAGAGTGGTTCATGTGGACACAGCCATATTCAGTGTTATATGCCAAGGAAAGATATTTATGATCACAGTTGGTCCCTTTCCTAAAGTTTGCAAGTGCTGTAATATAATTGAGGAGCACCATTCACACCACATTACGTGACGTCAACGCCCTATTTCTTCCTGAGTTTTACTCTAAATCCTAATTTAAGGAGAAAAATCCAAAACTTGCTGGAGCTTGGAGGATGCGATTTCAACATAGGAGCAAGTTTTCTTCCAAAAATAGAACTTACCCAAAAAACACTTGTTTTTCTTTTTAAGAAATCAAAGGTTTTTGACTGTTTCTTCCCAAATTGCTAGAGCTTAACTCCCACATTACAGCTAATTAAAGCAAATGGGCACTGCACGGGCCTATCAAACAAGATTATAACCTATAAATATTTTTGATTCCTTGCCTCCTCTGAAATCTAAGTTTGATTTAAACCAGGGGAAGATGGGCATTCTGCTGCATAAGTCACATGTGATGCCTGATCTTGTGGGTGGCCTCTGAGTACCCAGAGCAGATTGGGCCCCATTTAAATCCAGCCAGAGGCGGTAGTAGTGGCAGTGGTGCCCACCTTATAAGTTAGCCCAGAGGTTAGAGGACTCACCTGGGATATTGGAGACTCAGGTTCCATTCCCGCCTCTGTCTGAGGGGGAGAGCGGATTTACACAAGGATCGCCCACCTCTCAGGCAAGTGCTCTCACCACTGAGCTTTGGGATAGTCTGATGTGGGGCTCCCTCACTCTCTCATGTTGATGCTGGATAAATAGAGTCATTGCAGCAGAGGGACTGGAGTATGGGTCTCCCAGTTCTGTGCCCTAACCACTAGGCTGCGCCTGCAGCTATTCCCATTCTTTCTCTCACCAAAAGACTGTTCCACTGTGGATACATACTTCAATAGTCATTGGGCCATAGCAAAAGAGACTGCACTGCTTGCATAGGCACTGACTCTGTGGGTGCTCCAGGGCTGGAGGATGCATGGAAAATTAGCAGGTGCTTAGCACCCACCGGCAGCCAGCTCCATGCCTCCCGCCTGCAGGGCCATCCTTAGCTATAGGCAGACTAGGCAGCCGCTTAGGGCACCACTAGGTCTGGGGGCACCGCTCTGCTGGGAGCCCGGACAGACGGGAAGCAGTGGAACATGTAAGAGCAGGGCTGCTGGGTCCTAGAGAGAGCCGAATGCAGCACAGTCTGAGGGAGGGGATTGGCTGCTGTGGTCTCTGGGAAGGGGTGGGGAAAGGAACTCACCTGTAGGGTGACCAGAAGTCCCGATTTTATAGGGACAGTCCCGATTTTTTAGTTTTTTTCTTATATAGGCTCCTATTCCCCCCACTCCCATCCCGATTTTTCACACTTGCTGTCTGGTCACCCTAGATGGGGGTAATTGGTACCTATATGAGACAAAGACTGGCCCTATAAAATCAGGACATCTGGATCTGGACACCCTAGCTAGGGAGCGCGTCTCTCCCCCGGGCTGGCAGCGATCCGTCTCATCCGGGGCGGAGCTGCACAGGGCAGGATGAGCTGCTGTGGCTCCATGGGTGCCCCGTCCCTGAGATCAGATGCTGTGCTAACTTCACCATGGTCTGTTGGGCTGGTGGTGGTGCCCATTTGGTGTGTGATCGGACCTGAGGGTTTGCTGCTGCTGTTGCCACTCTGCACCCAAAGAGGTGAATTTTGGGGTCCTGCAGTTTTCCACCTATCTCCTCCTCTACTGCAGCTGTTGGACCAGCAGGCTGGGGGGTGAGCCAAGCACGAAAGCAGTACTGTGTTGCCATTTAGATTGTCATTTAACAAATTTGTTCGCCAAAAATGCTTGCTAACAATCCTGAATTCAATTTCAATATTTTTTTTTTAAAAAAAATCAATATCTTAGCCAAAAACAGAAAATTAAGTTGTTGACAATTATTTGTGACAAGTTTGGTATGGGGAAGGGAGTGAGCCAGTTTTCATCAGAGAAACAAAAAATGTTGATTGACTTTCCTATAGCCCTGTTACTGCTAAATAGAGCCCTCCAACAACTGTAATATGCTCATCTCCTTACTAATGTATAGAGCAGGGGTCAGCAACCTACAGCACATATGCCAAAGGTGGCACGCGAGCTGATTTTTGGTGGTATGCAGCGGTGGGCTGAGCGGCTCAGCCCGCCACTGCTCTGGGGTTCCGGCTGCTGCCCCATTGCCACCCGGGGTCCCAGCCACCGGCCCCACTCAGCAGCCACTGCTGGCCTGGGGACCCCCAAGGAACCCCAGGCTGGCAGCGGGCTGAGCAGGCCGGCGGCTGATACCCTGGCTGAGCCACTCAACCCGCTATCGGCCTGGGGTTCCATTCACTCAGCTGGTAGGTGGGCTGAGCAGGATTAAATTCAACGAAATAGGAAAACAAGAGCAACTAATGACAAAGTGCAAGAACCTAGAGCAGTGGTCCCCAACCTTTTTCGTTTGGCGGGCACCAGATGAAGGACCGTGGGGGTGGATGTGCATCCGCCGAAATGCCGCCAAAATTCAGTGGCATTTCAGCGGCGACGCCTCTGGATGACGCTGCTTGTTGGCGGCAAGCGGTGTCATCCAGAGGCGTTGCTGCCGAAATGCCGCCGAATTTCGGTGGCATTTCGGCAGATGCTTGTCCGCCGGCTAGTACGCAGGTGCACTGAGAGGCCCCAGCGGGCGCCATGGCACCTTCGGGCACCGCGTTGGGGACCCCTGACCTAGAGATTCTCCTGAAGCACGGCGATCGTTTTGATTTAAATGGACTTGAACTGTATGAAGAATTGAGTACGCTGTCATCAATGGTGCCACATGCAAAATCGATGATGGACATTGTACAGTTTACTCATACCATCAAACTTGTTGACATATATCCTAATGTGTACATTGCCACTCGTATTCTACTGACGATTCCTGTAACAGCAGCATCAGGAGAACGGAGTTTCTCAAAACTAAAGCTCATTAAAAACTATCTCCACTCTACAAGGAGTCAGGAACACTTGATTGGTCTTGCTATTCTTGCAATCAAACAAGACATCACTTTGTCTTTGTCATACAATGACATTATTACTGATTTTGCAGCCAAACAAGCCAGAAAGATTGCTTTTAATTAAAAACAAATCCTTGTTTCAATACCTCTTCATATACATTTCCAATAAAATGTTGACAAATTAAAAAAATTATATTATTTGCATCATTCTGTCAAATCAGAATTTTTTCTATAGTGCTACCTCTTTAGTGCTAGTCCATCAGCATTACAGTGTGCTTAATTAAGTTAAACTGGTTTTAATAACATGCATGTGGCAAGTTTTCCAATAGTGTAAGCTTATGTTTGTGTTGCTAAGAGCAAGACAGGCACAGGGGCACCAGCTTAATAATCCCACCTAGGGCACCATAAATCCTAAGGACGGCCCTGCCCACCCGCCAGCAGCCCTGCCGATCAACTCCTCCCCCCTCCCTCCCAGCACCTACCGCCCACCATGATCAGCTGTTTTGCAGCATGAAGGAGGATCTGGGAGGAAGGCGGAGAAGTGAGGACAGAGTGCGTTCAGGGGTGGTGGGGAATTGGATGGGAAGAGGTGGGGTGGGGACTTGGGAGAAGGGGTGGGATGGGGGCAGGCCTTGGGGCAGAACGGGGGGGGGAGTGAGCATCCCCTGGGCCCAGAGGAAGCTGGCACCTATGACTACCTGAGTAATAAATTGACTTCACACAGTGACTCGCTCCCTGACCCCTAGTTGCTCACCCTCAGTCCTGTCTGGCTCTGGTGCCAATGGGGAGACTGACTCACACAGCTGCATTTCTCTCCAAGTGGTAAGATGCACCTCACATCCATACCCTAGTACTGGCCATGGCAGTGAGGAGCAGCGTCAGGGCACCGCTGCACAAATGGGTGAAAATCACACATCCATCTTAGGTACTTCTATGGCCTCCATTACAATAGTATCTGAGCACCTCACAATCTTTAACAGATTTATCCCCACAACACCCGGATTAGCATTACTATCCCCATTTTCGGATGGGAACCGAGACGGAGAGAGAGTTAAGTGATTCGTACACAGTCACACAGGAAGTCCGTGGCAGAGCTAAAAATTGAACCTGCATTTCCTGAGTAACAGCAGGTTGGAGGCCTAGCCACTGGGCCATCTTTCCTCATGGGTATGAAAAGGAGGAGGGAGGAATGAAGTCACTGGTGGGCAGCGTTACCAGATAAAGACCTGCACAGGTTACTCTGAATAGGGCTCCACAAAACCATAGGGGCCAGCCCTCAAAATCAACAAACTCCCTTGGAGCAAAGGTTTCTCACATTACTCATGAGCAGAAGCCTTTGCTTCAGGCTGGTAAATGAGGGCAAAGTCCAACCACGGCTTTAAAAAAAATGAGAAGAGATACTTAGTTGGAGTATTATCAGAGATTTAAGAGTATTAGGAGCCAGATAAGCTGTGCCCTGGCTAACAGGTGTCCATAGCAGTGAAATACAGTTCATATGGAAAGGGTTACTGGGACCACAGGGACAGCCAAAAAAAACAACAACAAAAAAACAAAAAAAAAAGCATATTAAAACTAGTGGTAGCCTGAGGAAATTCTGATATAAATAGGAACATTCGGGAGCTGTCTGCGCTTGCTAAATGGCTTAACAACAGAATTAAGCTTCTCACATTGTAGTGGCACTGACATTCTAGTGAAACCCTGCCTAGGAGCCAGTTAAACAAAAAGCCCCAAACCAATGTATGACATGCTGGAAATCATTTTTCTCCTTCCTTTATCTTAACTTTCTCACTGTCTGAATGTTCTGGTCGTCTCTCTCCTTCCCTTTCTTTTGATCTAGTTCTCAAGAGAAGAAGATCCAATCCTACTAATCTCAAAAGAACAACAGCAGTGGGAGGCCCATTAAGTTTCATTTTCAGCTTGTCCTGTGAAACTGAGAGGAGGAAGCAGGCAAACAAGAGAATTGTCAGCATGACAGTTGCCATAAATAAGAGAAAAGTGAGGGCAGATCAAAAGTGAAGAGGTTATCGAAGAAGCAGTGGTCCCAAGACAGAGATTATTAAAGGGGGAGAGGGAAGGGAGAGGAGAGAGAGCACAATTGGTTTTCTCTGTGTAGCAAATGTTTGTGATGATGGAAGTATGAATCGAATGCCAAAAGCTACACTAATGTAACATCAAGGTTGTAAATATGACTGCAAAGAGTCAGGAAATGCAAAATTAAGATCCCTATAGCAAGAGTAATTTGCCTTATTGCGCATCCTGTATATTAAAATTGAAACTGGACCAAAATGGGAATCTTGAATCCAAACCCCTTCAACTTTTCTGGTGGCTCAGAAGTTCATTTCTGAACCCAGTCCTAGAATACTTTTAGTTCTCCAAAGCTGACAGCTCAAAGCTGCCTGTTCTCTGTTTTGGATTCAGATATAGCCAGTCTCTCAGGAGGAATATTTTTTTGCAAGATTTATCCTACAATATTTTTAAATGAGCAATAAGATAGCTGCCACTTTAACTGGTGCTGAATAACAGCATACATGTAAGAAAGTACATAAATTAATCCCTATATAATAAAATACAGTATGTACAAGGTCTGTAACATTATTACATGCCAAGAAATGAAAATGTCACTAAAAACTCATTGAACTCTGTTCGTAAAGCAGTGAAAGGGAGACATGCGAAAGGGTTTTGTAGATTTAAAAGACTATGTAGGTTACTTCTGGTCTTCAAGGCAAGTCTGGAGCACAACTGACCAACATATCTGTGGATGAACAATCCTAAGGGAATTGTGACTCTCTACACAACCCTGGCACAAGTCTGAAAAGAAGCATGATTCTGACCAGATCAGCACTTCCTGTTCTCTCAGAGCTTCAGAGGCAGCTGATAGGGTTTAGCAAATTCTAGTAATTAAAGAAACAGGTGGAACAACATAACACTATCACTCTGGATCTTAGCAGGTTTATTGTCCTGTGGGTCCTTCTAGACTGAGACTCACACACTTTCTCTTTCATTTCCCTATTATAAAATTCATTTTATGCTACAGGAACTGAGAGTTTGAGAGGGTAAAAATATTACCAAAACTTACTAATTTATAAAAGAAAAAGTCCAGTTAGTAAATCTAAGAGCTTAATCATGTTCACCAGCTTAGTGGGAACGTGTTAATTAAATAAAACAGGTGTAAAACCGATATACAACTGGAAGATTAAAGTAACTAATAGAAAACACAGAAATAAAACAACAATACTGAAATATACAAGGTTAGTAGGGAGAAGGTATACAAACCAGATATAACTTGCCTTTGTTCCAGTTAACTACATCTGAAAAATTGGTAGTTCTAAGCCTCATAATTTGGTCAGTATTTGCTTTGATCAAAGTGGCAAGAAAGAGAAACATTTTTTCCACACATTTGTCTGTGCAACTTTTTTCTCCTGCTGCTGCCTTTTAGAATTTGACCTTCAGACAAACAGCACTGAAACAGGTGCTTAAACTAACTGACTGTGTTTAATTACAGTGACTGGCTGTTACTTATATGCCTATATGAACTTCAATTCTGAAGTGACAATCTTTTCGCCCTGTCCTATCCAACAGCAGATTACCACTACCCAACCCCCATTACCCTTCCAGTTCACAGACATGATATAAAAGGATCTAGATAAACAGAGGACTTCATTCTCCAGGGTTGAAAGATAGGATGATCTTGAAGTTCTGACACTGGCCTGGGACTTGGGAGACTTGGATTCAATTCCTAGCTCTGTCACCAACTTCCTGTGTTACCTTGAGTAAACCATTTAGGGTCTCTGTGCCTCAATTCCCCACCTGTCAAACGAGGATAACACTTTTTCCCATGCTTTATCTGTCTTGTCTGTTGAGACTATAAGGTCTTCAAGACAGGAGCTATGTGTATCTACACCACCTAGCCCCAATCTCTTTTGGGACTTCTAGGTGCTATTGTAGGACAAATAAAATAATAATAATATCTGGTTTATTTTGTTGTAGAGTTCCAAATTGCATTGTGTATTTCACAGATGCATACTAGTCTGTTTGTGTGAGTTTGCACTTTTAAAAGCAACGGTGCAAGTCGCTTTTCCAGGGTATGAACCTGAAACACAAATGCTTGGTCTTATTCTGTGCTTCACAAGACTACAACTTCAGGTAGTGTGTCCTAGCAGCAGGGGTGAGATTAACTTCCCAGTGGAAGCGGGGAGGTTAAATCATTAAGTGAGGTGAAGTGGGCCTGGTGTCCCAACCTATTGACAGGGGGAAGATGCCCTTTCCTGCAGACAAGACATCAATACACCACCTCTGTCATTTATATTATTCTTGTCCTGTGCCAACAAGAGTTTAATAAATCAAAGCAACCAATCTCTTGGAACAGTGTATGAAGGCTGTGACCTATTCATTCCTAAACTCAAGGTCTCAAGAGTAGCGACTCCATAAAGTCCACTAAGGGAGTTCGCTATTGTTGACTACATGCAGAAGATGATCTGACACAATAGTGAGCAATAGCAGTGGAAAAACTAAAAAGGGAGGGAGACAAAGAGAGAGAGAGAGAAAAACTGATTGTGGCAGGCCCATCAGGATGTGACACTAGGTGATCGTACGTGGCCTTGGCAAGTTTGACTCCAGCACTGGAAGTAGGAGAGGCCAGAGATGGTACCAGCAGCTACTGTTGCTTCCCCTCAACCCCCTGTCAAATATTACCAGTACCTCATTGCCTTTCAGTTCTATCTTGCTAAGTTACATTTAATAAAGTTGCAGCCTCTTGGCTCCACAAACAGAAACCCTCTTTTTCCCTCTTGGAGTGTAAGGTCCCAGTTTATAGCAAAGGCAGCTGGGATGGCAATTCTGTTTTAAACCTCTATTTTTCAGATCCTGCTCATGCTCCCCAGAAACACACACAAACTCTGCTTATAGTAGTACTACCAGATGTACTTGCATTTAACAGGCCAAGCATAGCTGAAAATACATCCACAAAAGAGCAAGCACTGATTGGAAGCTCCGTCCAACAAAGAAACTAATTGGCTACCAGAGAGTGTAGCTGCTGGGGCTCTTCAGTTTGCCCTCTCTTGTTTCTACTGGCCAGTAGAGGAGCAGGACTACCTCAGTGGCCCTAACAGGACATCCTGACTGGACTGTTTTCAATACCTTTTGGATGTCACAGGTATTTATAAAAACCACACAAATTATAGCTCCTTTCAAAACTCTATGATTGGTTACTAAAACTGCCCAAGGTCAAGACCAGGACCTGGCAAGGCCCAAAGAGTAATTGGCAGAGGGAAGCTTAAAATTATCTACCTAATATAGATCTTTAAGAGAGAAACCAGGCATTATATGAGCATAAACCGTTGTCATAAATATTTGAGTAAGATGCAGAGTGGAACAACAGTCTCTTAGTCTGTTGGCTGTAAGATGGCTGTTAAATTTCCAAACCCTTCTCTCTCTCTCTCTCTACTGGTTCTTTGCTCCTTGTGGCTTTTTCCACACTGCCTTTACTTACAGTCTGTGGTAGCTGGATGGAAAGCTGCCTATGTTTTAAACTCTTCCTAATTTGCAAGAAAAACAAATGTAAATCAAGCCTCACATTTTTAGTATCTGGAAAGAAAATTTTAGGTTGAAAATTCACATATATAGAGCAGCAAACTCAAAATGTCCCGTCAAAGCTACTAGATAGCAATGTTTTAAACAAACCGTTTGCACGAGATCTATTCAATAAAAGAGGCTTGAATGAGAAACCACTTCCCCCAGACTTGCTCAAGATAGTTTTGCATCCATCAAAAAAACCCCAAAAAACAAAAAAAGGCAGCTCCATAGTGCAAAGTACATAGCATACATGAGCCGAGCAATGTGCTAAGCAGATCCATTTATTTATCAACATTTTTATACAAGATGAAACTCAATTTAGTTGGTGTCAGCTAGTTTCCAATGAAGCTCTGTTTTCATGAAAGGGATGCTGCTTTTGTGCCTTCTTAAATCAGCTTGACAAAAGGACATAAAAAATGAGAAACACCAACTTTATTACAACTAACAATGAAAAACACAATAGACAAATATAGCAACTAAATGTTGAAAAGATCTTATCTGTCCAAAGCTATAATATCTTCATGTTGCTAGAGAGAGGACAAAGTGTGAACTAGTTCAATTAAGTTGGAAACTAACTCAAAAACTTTCAGCATTTTCCCCAAACGAGAACCAGAAACATTCAAAAAGTACCTCAGCCTAACTCTGTTTTCTAATCCCACTAATTATGTTCATATCTGGGTGCTACACATTCAGCAGTTCTGAAAGTTTCTACCGGGTGTATCTATCACACTGGGGCATCCTTGAAATCCAGAGGCCTATTTATTGTTGGCCATTAGATGGGTAAGCTAAACTCTAGCCCTTGGCTCACAACAGAGATTGCCAAATCAAAGAACCTCAAACATCAGCAAAGGTAAGTGTAAGGAACGGTGTCATCACCAGCATGGGGAGGGACTACCAATGAGAAGATGAAATGTAAATATGGGAGTGACTATGTTAATGTCTGTGTCGAGCCTCTGAGCATGTCCACTGGGAACTAGACATTTCCAGAAGCCTAAGCAAATTCATTCCCAGCTGGATTCTTGTACAGCTAACAAAGGCACTGTGCCGTCTCTCCTGACCCAAGGAGCCAGGTCCCAAATCATTTACAGCTTTCCAGGTTAACACCAACAACACCCTGATTACCATCCAGAAGTTTACTGGCAGCTAGTGCAGATCTTGGCACGTTAATGTAACGCGCTCCCAGCATGAAACTCTACTAAAAGGTTGGTTACTATGTTCTACACTGGCTTCAGTTTCTGAATGGTCTCAAAGTACAGCCCTACATAGAGCATCTCATGGTCATTTAATCTCAGGGTGACAAAGGCATGGATAATTGCAGCAAGCTCTATATTGAAGAGACAAACATAACTTTCCTCTCATTGGGTACAGAGAGGTTAAAAAAATGCTGTGGGCCATAGTCATTATCTGAGTACACTGGAACAGCTCAAGGCCTCCCACCACACTGAAACTGTCCACCTGTATTACGAACAGTGGTGATGCGCTTTCAGTTAGTTGTGCCCATATGAATTCCTCCAATATTTCCAGCTGCTTCCACTAGCATAATCTCCATCTTGTCTGGATTGAATTACAGCCAGCTAGCCTTCACCAAGTCCCAGACACACTTAGACACCATGCTACTTCACTGGAGGGGAAGAAGATGACTTACAGCCCTCACTGAAGAAGTGTGTTTCAAGGCAGGACTTGAGGAAGAGAGGATGAAGGTGTGATGAAGTGGGTCAGGAAAAAAGGGTTCCAGGCATGGGGATGCTGCAGGGGGAAAGGCACTGAGGAGTGTGGGAAGATGACAGGAAGGAAACAGCCAGTCATGAAGCTTGGTGGAGTGAACAGGATGAAGGGAGAGGAGAGAGATGCGAATTTAGAGCTCAATTTTGCAGGGTTTTGAAGGTGAGGACAAAGAACTTAAATTTGATGCAGATGGCAAGAAGCATCCAGTGAAGAATGAAAGAAAGGACAGACATGATCAGAAGTCTGGGCAAAGAGGATGACTTTTGAGGCTGTATTTTGGATGAACAGAAGTTAGGTGTGAGGGGGAGGGAATGGAAATGTAAGAGAAGACTTCAGAAAGTTTGGATGACTCACCTTTTGGAGCTTCCCCAAAACATCTGAGAGGTTTTCATTTTACTGAGGCTGTTTTCCCATACTACCAGTGAGTTCAGTGAACCAGTGATGGTAGGTGCCACATGTTTAATGTTCTCAATACTAGATGCCTTACAAGCAAAAGTAAACTTTCCACATTTATTATGGGCTCTTTTGAATAGACAGCTTAGTGTCTGACCTGGGGCTGTGTGTGACTGGCTATCTGAGATGGAAATTAATTTTTCCTGTGTATTTTCTTGCATTTCAGCACTTTGGAGTTACTAACTGGTGGAGTGGGTAATTAACTACTGCTCTTAATATTTTTTAACATGTAAGCTGGGCTGGCAATAAAAACCTGAAATCCTTGTTTTGAATGACAGTCATCATTTGTTGACATTTCAATTCACTCATAGCCTAGAAAGGAAAATACATAGGTTATTCATAGTTAGAGAGTGCCTCTCCTCCAGTCTCCCCAGTGTTGGACAGCTATAGCCTTGTCTCAATATTATTACAATAAAGTATTTCATTACATGATCACATGATTGTGAGTATTGCCACATACTAGTTGGTAAACACATTGTGATGCATTAGATAGGATATAATTAGAAGGCTATATTAGAAGGATGGGCAGCAGTTGTTATGGGGGGGGGGGAGATCTTCTCCTGCCCACATCAGGATAATAGTGGTGTCCTCCAATCTGTAAGTGAAGTGTGGGTCTGAGTTTTTCTGGACCCATTTCAGAGTATGGATATCTCCAACCTGTGCTAGAGTGGTGGACAGTAGTCTTGGGTGAAGAAGTGGAGAAGAATTAAGTGTTGCAATGTGAAGGGTCTCTGGCCCATATGCAGACAGTTGGCAGACGAGGTGGCAGGAATGGCATGGAGAAGCATTGTGTTCAAAACATAACTGAGACTCACCTGACATTAGTATTGAAATTCTCAGCTGTAATGTTGTAATAAAGGGTCTTTTGTAAAGAACATTAATTCTCAACCTTAACTTTGCATTAATAATTGACTGTTAACCTGCACTGTACTACGACACAATAGCTTTCAAATATTTAACTACTTTTTATTTTACTCCCTAAATAACAAACAATCTTAGAACAAACTGAAACTTTAATGTTTTTCTTTGCAATTTTCCTCCCATTGTTGCTTCCTCATGTTGATCAACGTGACTTTATATAGGCCTTCAATATGTTGAACTAAGCCATTTGTTCTGTATATTTGTATGAAGTTTATGAAAAAATAAAGCTTCCGGGGAGAATTTTCTTCTTTCCCTCTTTTGTGTTTGCTTTACTACTTAACTGTGCTGGATAAGCACAGTGGTCACAACTGAAAAAATAACTTACCAATAGTTATCATACAAGGTTATATTAACTACCAAAGCTGTCTGCTATGGTAAGTTTAACTTATAGTACCAGGGTAACTCGGTAAAATTCTATAGCCTGTGTTATACAGAAGGTGAGACTGGATTATATAATGGTCCCTTCTGGCCTTAAAATCTATGAAAATAACTGGCCTCCCAGCAGGAAGGGGTGGGAAGGGGCAGGGCGTGGGAAGAAGCAGGGTGGGGGTGGAGCCTTGGGGGAAGGGGTGGCATGGGGCGGAGTCTGGGCAGAGCCGGGGGAACACCCTCCGGCAGATTAGAAACTCAGCTCCTATGACAGCCAGGGCTTCCACATGCCCAGCCGGTTGCCTTCGCCGCCGCTGGTACCATCCCGCATGTGCCTAGGAGCCCTGCGGCCCACCCGGGTGATTTAAACAGCCCAGGGCTCCTGGCCATTGCTATTGTGGCAGTGGTAATGGCCAGGGTGCCCTGAGCCCTTTTAAATCGCCCAGGCCCCTGGGCAATTGCCCCCAGTGTCTGGCATTTGTTGATAATATTGACTTTTTAATGGGTACCACACTAAACCGATAGCTTACTGCACATCTTACTAGGGAGTTGTTTAGTTTAAAAGATTGGGGGCTGGAGCGATATAATAAAATCAAAATAGATTTTTAAAAGAACATTTTACACGACTGTGGAACTCAAAGATTATTCACTTTCATTCAAAAATCTGGCTCTGAGTGTTTGCAGAATGAACCACAGACTGGTAACTTGGTCTCTGTGATAATACTGTACGTACATAACAGATATTCATTCATGAACTTTTAATCATACATAGTTCGTGTCATGGTGCAAATTATCATTACCAATTTAGTTCAGGATGGTCAAGTTTTCTGTATCAGATACCGTTAAAAGATAAAGGAATGATCTATTGTATATGTACTGCATTAGGCTCTTCATTAACAGCAGGGCTAACCAATTTATGGAACTCATGAATCAGTAAAGTTATTGCTAGAACAATTAATAGTGAATTAACAGACAAGAGTGCACTGGCCCCCTATTCATCTCCAGTAGCTGCAATGTATGCATACCTATACACGTACCAAGGTAGATGGGGACACTGGCCTCTACCTATTCACTGAATTTCAGGTCAACTCAAATACAGTGACTAGTTCAACTGAATATATGGTATAAATTAACTTTGTAAGGAGAAACTACTGTACTGTCAACTCTAAGATTCCCCCTTCTGTGATAATACATCCCTGTAGTATGTGTACATAACAAAGTAATAAACCTGTTAAATGTAAAGATGAAAACAAGACAACATTTAGATATGATTTTTGAAAACAGAAAGGTGTTTTGCAGATCCAGGAGTATGGTTTGGTCCATTGCAAAGAAAATGGGTCAGTTGCCAAATTTTGATTCTGATCAATTTAAGATTTCAAAAGCCCTCAAAGTTTGAAGGTGCTGGGAGCCAACATTTTTATTTGGACCCAAGTTCAGTTAAATCAAGACAAGCACTCAGAGTGAGTGATGAAGTGTGATGACCGTTAAAGCTCTAGTGATAGACTGTGCATAACACATCAGCCTCCTGGTTCTGTGCATTAAATCCATCTGAATTATAAACAAGTGTGCATAATTTAAATTTATTTAACATTTCCTTACTGTGACCCTACAACCATAAAACTAGAGGACCTGGGCTTAAAAATTCTAAAAAAAGACTATCATTCTCTGTAATTCTCTAGGACTTTTCCACAAGGGCTCTTTACCGTCTAATGCTCTTTTCTCTACTCATTACTGTACTCCTGGCCTACAAATTGTCTGACGACAAGAGAAAGGAAGTGGAAAAATAGGTTAAAATGCATGCGTACATAAAACATTGCAATTTTGAACATAAATTAACTCTACTTCAAAGGTTAACTTCATAGGTTTTATTATAGGAAAATATCAAAACACTGTTCACTTAGTGTAGTAATCTCCTGCCTGCTGCTTTGTTTCTGGGTCATGTAAGTGTCACAAAGGATCAGCTCCACATTACTTACAAGCCCGACTTGCTTAACAAGGTAATCCACAATCTTTCAAACATTTATATAGCTGTTAAGCATTGTTACACAGAATGTCTTTGAAATTAACAAGGTACACATAGGTCAGTTATAAGCACCGAGACAAAGGATCTCAGTG
The DNA here is from genome assembly GCF_020497125.1 of Mauremys mutica. Lineage (NCBI taxonomy): Eukaryota > Metazoa > Chordata > Testudines > Geoemydidae > Mauremys > Mauremys mutica. The sequence continues at coordinate 112,955,314 of NC_059073.1, forward strand.
TATAACTATTGAGAAAGTAATAATGGACTTTTATTACATATACAGGCAGACACTCAGCTGGTGTAAATCAGCATCCCTCCATTCAAATCAATGGAAGGATGCTGATTTACACTAACTGGGGATCTGGCTCATCATATCGTCAGCGTCTCTTGACTGCATTAGGATTTAATCAAAATTTGTTATCAGTTGCTTTGTACATTCATTATAGACTTTATCCTCAAAATATTAAAACATCCCCACCAACACAAAGAACTACCACAGAGAGGAAGGATGGTCCAGTGGCTAGGACACTAGCCTAGGACTTGGAAACTTCCCTGCTCTGTCATCGACTTCCTGTGTGATCTTGGGAAAGTCACTTAGTCCATCTATGCCTCAGTTCCCCATCTGCTAAATGACTATAACAGCACTGCCCTACCTCACAAGGTGTTGTGAGGATAAATACGCTATAGATTGTGAGACATTCAGATACTGTGATGGCGGGAACCACAGAAGTGCCTTCCATAGCAGGGCCAAACTGGCTTGCGAGCCACATGAGGCTCTTTTACCATTAAAGTGCAGCTAGCAAGGCCCCCACATCCCCCCCATTCTTTGCCTACCAGACTGGGTATGGGGAGCTCAGGACCTCTGCCTTGTAATGGGTGGTGGGAATAGGCTTCGGTCCAGCGGGGTGAGCGGTGGTCTCAGGGCTTCAGCCCTGCGGGGCGCACCTGCCGGGACTCGGGGCTTCCACAGGAGTGGGGCTAAAGCACCAAGTTCTGGCAGGTGTGCCCTGGCTCTCAAACTTCTGAAGATTGTTGTATGCAGATCAGAGGGCCAGTAAGTTTGGCCACCCCTGTTATACAGTTTAGTAAGCAGGGAAAGCCTTACAAATAACATGACATTTTTTGAGAGTAATAGGTACTATATAGAAAACAGGCTTAGAAAACTAAGACTGATAGAATACCGTACCCTCTCCGCTTCATTACTTCTGGATCTCGATGCCTCAGCTGTGTGAGAGAGTCTTAAACCTACTACACTACCACCATTGCTCTACAGCTCCCTCTAATGGCAGGATGCTTCATCTCTTACTCACAGATATTAACAGTAACAACCCCCCAAAAAACTTCATCATCATCATCTTAAATAGAACCTACAGAATAATCAACTGAAGTTTAGATGCAATATTTATGTTTCTGGGATGAAAGTCCCTTTGGGGAAGCCTTTTTCTTTTCTGAGCACTCCAGGCAATTACATTCCTAATGGTGAATTTATGGTCATTTCATCTTGTTCTGTATGTGGGTCACTAGACTTGAGATGACACTAAAAGAGCAACTCAGTTAAAGCAAAACTGGAGAACTGGATGGCCAAATGTTTGTCCTGTCAAACACCAACATTTCATCGGGGGCGGCTCTAGGATTTGTGCCGCCCCAAGCAGGGTGGCACGCCGCGGGGGGCGCTCTGGCGGTCGCCGGTCCCGCGGCTCCCGTGGACCTCCTGCAGACGTGCCTGCGGAGGGTCCGCTGGTCCCGCGGCTCCGGTGGACCTCCCGCAGGCACGCCTGCGGATGCTCCACCGAAGCCGCGGGACCAGCAGACCCTCCACAGGCATGCCTGTGGGAGGTCCACCGGAGCCGCCTGCCACCCTCCCGCGGGAGGCTGCCCCAAGCGCGCGCTTGGTGTGCTGGGGTCTGGAGCCGGCCCTGCATTTCATCACCCTTGAGGGCACTATTAAACTTGCCAACCCTTTTGCTCTCCTTAGAAGTAAGGACATTTTCTGAGGCCCAGGGAGGGGAGAGGGCACTAAAAATTCTTGCTCTATAAAGAGTTAGACATTTGTCCCTTATATGATTCTTTTATTCATCCTCGGTCCTCTCTGTTCTTACTATTATTCTTCCCTGTTCTTCTCATGTTGATGCCATCCCTTTGTTACCTTCCCAAATTAGTCAGGATGAAGTCCTTCAAGCTGTATCTAACTTTCTTGTTTTGAGGCTCTCATTTCTCTGGGACCCTCTTCCCTCCTCCCCCAAACCTTCTTCTAATGTGTCTTTCATTTGCTTCCTTTCTCCTGTTATGCAATGATCACTGTCTGGGCTACTTTCAAAATAATTACATTACTATTGGGACTCACTAAGAATTAGCAGGTGTATATTTGATAAAGCCAAGGGTTTGGAACAGGAACTGTTTGAAATTTCAACACACACAATAAAAGGATAAAGGGAGAGGAAAAGATGGCATGAAAAATCCCTGAAAGGGCACTTGTAATTTCTGGCATGTGCGCATGAGTACAATGGGCATTCATAGCCGTAAAGCCACAGGCCTGCAGCTCATGTATCTGTACTACAACAGCCTGTCTGATCAAACGGCCACTTGAATAAATTGGAGTTTGGCTTTACATAGTGCCTTTCCTAATCCTGGTATTGCACAGCACCTTATAGAATGATAAATTAGCACACTGCAGTTATAATGCACTTAGCAACAGCATACAGATAATCTTGCACATCTAGAAACAGTTTTATTGAGAGGATTGTTGGGCAGGGCACCAGCATTATTCCCTGTCTCTTTGTTTTGAAGAGTGCCGTTAGATCCTTAGCGTACCTGTGGGCACCATTAGAAGACAGGCTGTGTCTTCAATGTAAAAAAAGGTGTGTTTTTACACTGAGATAACTAACTTGAGATCTCTCCTTCAGGCCATGGCTACACTACAATAGTGATGCTGTAGCTATGAAAGAATAAACCTGTAAGGTAGACACAGCCTACAGCAATGGAAAGTGGTTTTTTTCACTGCTGTTGGACCACCATCTCCCTGAGCAACGGTAGCTAGGTTGACAGAAGCATTCTTCCATAGATGTATCTGTGTCTACACTGCGGGTTAGGTCAACATAGCTACAGCAGTGGTGGGTGTGGATTTTTCATGCCCCTGAGTGCAATAGCTATGTTGACCTACATTTTAAGTGTAGACGAGGCCTCCTTGTAAAATCTCAGAGGGGTTGACTAGTTACATCGAGTTAAAAACTACCTGTGCCTTGTCCCCCACAAAGATTTTAAACTGAGGACGTTATCTCGAATTAGCCATCTCAGTGTAAAAAACACACCTTTGTTACAGTGAAGATGTAGCCTCAAGGGAACTTGGTTTAACATTTTAGTCAAAGGATTTCATCTCTCACTGTGAATCATCTGCAGTGTCACCACTGAGTCCAAGCCCAAATCCTGAACTGAGATTTGATCTCATAGCCCTCTGTCAGAAATGAGTGCTATCAGCTAAAAAATCTGGTGGGAAAGGAGAGCTTGGATCTGACTGCACCTAGAGATTTTGCGTGCCTCACTGGCAGCAGCATCTTTCCAGTCAATGGCCTGGGCAGGATGGAGTTATTGTGCACCACATAATAACTTGAAACAATTGTTTAATTAAGGTTAATTCACAACCCACTAATGCACTAAAGAGCCTCCAGCCATGAAAGGTAGGACCAGAGTCTTTGATCTTTATTGTGTTTCTTCAAAGCCTCATGGTTTCCTGATAGTGTGGTTTTGTTTGCTTGGTTGGTTTGTTTTTTACAGGAGTGCAGAGAGGCCCGACTAGTGCAATGTTGATGAGTTTTCATTAGAATTGATTTCTCCTGCAAGCTAAATGGAAAGACAGTATTTCATACAGCTCCACTCTCAGATGGCTTTGAAACTTTCTTCGGTGTTATAAGATGAGCCTCCCGCATAATGGCAGACTCCAGTTACTCTAGTCAGAGTGATTGTCAGCCATTTGCTTTCATACTTGAAATTGGAAATGACCACACTTTCAATCGACATAACCATGAGTTTTAAAAAGTGCCTGTAGATGAGAGGGCAGCATGGTCCAGCAGACTGGGAATTAGGAGACCTGGTTTTTATTCTTGGCCTGTTGGGTCACCTTGGGCAAGTTAATTCACCTCTCTGCCTCTGTTTCCCATCCTACTTTCTCTCTGTTTTGTGTGTTTAGATAGTAAGCTTTTGGGGGAAGATCCTGTTTCATATTCTGAGTATATGCCTAGCACAGTGGGGCCCTGATCTTGGTTGGGGCCACTAGACACTGCTATAAGACAAAATAACATCTACAACAATGAACATTTATAAATCAGGGCCCCTGTGTATAAAGCCGTTACCAAGCCATGTTAATTTTTAAACTGCTGCATTCTTGTGCTCCTCAGTCTCAACTTTCATTAAACCAAGTTAAGTTTCCAACTCTTATGGTTACAAAGGAAACCTTTAAAATATGAATCTAGTGCAAACTGATGCAGAGCTATCTGCAGGGGGGGAGGGATAGCTCAGTGGTTTGAGCATTGGCCTGCTAAACCCAGGGTTGTCAGTTCAATCCTTGAGGAGGCCACTTAGGGATCTGGGGCAAAAATTGGTCCTGCTAGTGAAGGCAGGGGGCTGGACTCAATGACCTTTCAAGGTCCCTTCCAGTTCTAGGAGATTGGTATATCTCCAATTATTACCTTAGAGTCAACAAACAGCCTATAACAATAGCTTCAAGAGGTATGAACTCCCCCATTCATCCTAAAGGGGTGTGACAGTTTTGAAATCATTCAATATTTCACTCACTACTTTCAACAGAAACATCAAGATAATGTGTTTATTTGTCATTGCTAGATGTAGTAGCGGTTCCTGGGGCAGATGGAGTAAGGAAATGCATTGTTGTTATGGGTTGGATGGGTTGGCACTCTTTGTTTTGCCAGAAATGTAAAGTCACCTGCCCCAAAGGAAAGGAAAGAAGAAAGGCATCCTCCTCTCTTCATTATCTTCTAGAGCCTCAACACCTCCCCCACCCCTTCCTGGGTGCCAAAAGCTTCCATAGTCAAAACCTCCAGCTTTCTGCTAACAATGGTTAAAGTGCAGTTGCTTGCTTTAAATTCAGAAATCTGTAGCACAATGAAAATTGTAATTTTGGGGCAACGTGTAATAGTCATAATACTTAGCTCTTATATAGCATTTTTCATGCCTATGTTTCAAAGCCCTTTACAAAGGTCCCTTTTTTACAGAGGGGGAAACCAAGGCACAGAGCAGTCAAGTGACTTGCACTAGTCCCCTCAGCAAAATATGGCAGATCCTGGAATAGCAAAATAAATTGCTCCAGGAACACAGTACTGACTGGACTGAATGAGAGAGGGACAATGACGAGGCACAGCCACAAAAATCCTGAGTCTCTGCCACACCAATCTGGTGTCCCTGCTGCATAATCTGAGACCTATGTGCAGTCAAGAACATGGCACCTTTCTTTTAATAGAAGCTTTTGTGGGGAGGGGGGAATATTGAGCTTGAAAGTCAATAGGGTACCCAGTACCTGTTTCTGCGGGAGGATGAAGCATGTAGCTTTGTGTCAATCCATGCAGAGGATGTCAATCAGTGTTCAAGAGTCTCTTCACTCTTCCCCATCCCCAATCACAGCTCATTGTAGAAGTATCCAACAGAATGACACAATCCGCTGCAGTCATGAAATCTCCTTTCTCTAGTACCCAATTCCTGCCTAGTGCTAATCCAGACAAAAGGAAAACAATGTTCTCAAATGAAAGCAAAATGGCATTCAAGAGGCAACTACAGTTGCATTAAGTGTTTCTAATCTTGTTAGTCTGGCTCTTTGGTCTGGAAATTGGGCTAGAAATCTCATGAGATCAGGCATTTGACCAGGCTCAAAGTATCTTATGCGGCCTCTCATGCAGTATTCTCACACCTGTTTTTAAACAATTATTTATTAGTACTAGTAACACGGTTGACAAAGTACTGTGACGAAGGCCATCCAAGGGATTTCTGAATTGGCCGATCTCAAAAAATACTAGAAATCTTGTGAGAAAGTTAATCTCATAAAATTTTCATCCCAAAGAGCTCTGCATAAGCCTCAACTTTCACAACCAAAGCTTGTGTGTCTTGCCCCTGACTGGGACGAAGTACTACACAGAAAAATAAACACTCATTTTTGAAAAGTTAGCCAAAGTTTTTCAAACCTCAAAAATGTCTGATTCAATCTGAATTTGGAGTAAAGGGCCAGGTCAGTTCTTATTTTATTTAAACCATTCATACATACCTAATTGTGGAGTTATACACTTTCTACTGATGTGCTCAGAGAGGACAACAGACAAGTTGGCCCACTGACCTTTTCTGGGTTGGCTATTCCTATGCCCTTGTTGCAGAACCACAAGCTAGAGATTCATCCATATTCCCAAACACAAGCATTTGTTCTCTGAAATCTTCTCTGTCTATGCATACTGTTTGATGAAAGGGTTCAGTGCCCAGCAACAAAATCTTTCAGAGTTTGTGTGTTAACTGTCAGAGAGAAATACAGTAACTCCTCACTTAAAGTTGTCCCAGTTAACGTTGTTACATTGCTGATCAAGTAGAGAACATGCTCGTTTAAAGTTGCACAACGTTCCCTTATAACGTTGTTTGGCAGCCGCCTGCTTTGTTCACTGCTTGCAGAAAGAGCAGCCCGTTGGAGCTAGCTGGTGGGGGCTTGGAACCAGAGTGGACCAGCAACCTCCCTATCAGCTCCCCACTCCCTTAAGTTTCCTGTGCAGCAGCTGTCCCTCCCCACACTGCCATGTGCTGCTCCTGCCCTCTGCCTTGGAGCTGTTCCCAAGAGCCTCCTGCTTTTTGTGTGAGTGAGGCAGGGGGAAGAAGGGTGCTAATGTCAGGGTGTCCCTCTCCCTCCCGCTTCTGCTCCCCACTTATCCCATCTCCATAGAGTGGGGGGGAGGGACAGAACAGGGCTCAAGATGGAGGGAGCTTGCTGCTGGCAGCAGCTGCTGTCTCATCTTGCTGACCTACTTAAAAGGGCAGAGTACTTAGAGTGGGATCAGCGTACTTAAAGGGGCAATGCGCGTCTCTCACTCACACACGGTGTATGTCTCTGTCTCTCACTGCCATGCTGTCTCCCCTCCCTCCATTCCTGCTGCCTTGTAGAGTGTGAGGCTACATTAACAACAACGTGTTAACCCTTGAGGGCTCAGCCGAGTGCTAGTTCATCATTTAGCAGCAAGGCATTCCCTGGGAAATATCACACCCTCTTCCACCCTCTGACTCCACCACCTCAACCAAGCTTCACAATCATCATTGCTGTGTACAGTATTAAATTGTTTGTTTAAAACTTTTACTGTGTATGTGTGTGTGTATATATATATATATATGTTGTACATTATCTATATCAGAAATTATAATTACATTGGTATATAAATAGAGTTTAAAAAAGAATTATTGACATATATATATATATATATATATATATATATATATATATATATATATATATATATATATATATATATATATATATATATATATCAATATCACACACATATATAGTCTTTTGTCTGGCAAAAATTTTTTTCCTGGAACCTAATCCTCCATTTACATTAATTCTTATGGGGAAATTGGATTCGCTTAACATCATTTTGCTTAAAATAGATTTTTTCAGGAACATAACTACAACGTTACGCAAAGAGTTACTGTAGATCTAAATGAAAAAATATATATATTTGCATTTGACAAATTGATGGAGAAGACACAAAGCCCAACAAGACTCCATAGACTGGACTTGCCAGTTTCTCTAAGACTCTAAATACATTTTTTTAAAGTCTCAAATTAAATTGCACAGCATTACTGGTAACACTATACAACTAGCCATAACATGCCTTATAGAAAAGTAGGTGTTATTAACATTTTATTGTTTTTATAGGAGGTACATGAACACACACGAGTAAATAGAATAGAAATAGAAATGCAATAGAAAGCAATTCATCTCAGTGGGGTAGCCAAAAGAACATGTTCAAATGACTATATTGAAAGCTATTGATATTCAGTATTTACATCTAACCCTCTTGATAAACATATTCTCTTAACTGTAAACCTAATCTTCACCATCCATTTTTTTAAATTACTGACTCCATAATCCAATGCTAGTGAAAGAGGCATTACATAGGTTGAGCAGCAATATCCAGCTGTTTGATAAATTAGGAGTAATGCATCACAAGCTATACATTCTTACTGCATTACAAACAGGTTCTAGTTAAGGGCATTCATTACCCCCACTCCCCTCCCACCCCCGCTTCCTCCACACTCCTTGATCTGTCAAGGTTATTAAAAACACACACAGAGTTGTATTTTTTAAATTCAAGCTTAACAATAATTAGCACTCTCCATCTCTTCTACTTTCAAAGATGTCCATTATGCATTTAAATTTACCTCCATCTCACCCAAACTAGTGCTGTCGTACATTATCTATATCAGAAATTATAATTATATTGGTATATAAATAGAGTTAAAAAGAATTATTGACTTTTAATATAGTAAAGGCTCAATCCTGTGAGGTGCATCTCTCATTGAAATGAGTGGGAGTTTTGGTCTCTCAGCACCTCTAGTTGAGAGCTCTGAGCTTTAACTCCCTACACCTAATTGTGGTAATACCAAAAACTGTGCAATGATTAAAAGCATCTGCTACTTCGTACGGACAGTGGACAGTAAATCTGAAGGGAGCACAGATATTTGTTAACTACTCCATACTGTGGTTAGCTTCATTAATAATACTTATACTCTAAAGAACAAGGCTTATTAGGACAAACTTCATTGTGGGGGAGTATATGTAGAGGGGAAATGAATGCTTGTTCATCACTTCTCAGATAAAGTAGGTTCTAAGAGTTAGAGCAGGGAATTTGGAGTCAGAATTCTATTTCAGGATCTCTTCTCAGGGTTTTACCACTGTAGTATCTTAACACCTTCTATGCAAAATCAGTTGCAACAGTGAAGTTACAAGTAGAGTTTCTGACATACTCCAAGGTCTCAAACTGACTTCACTTGATCTCAGATATATCCCTTAATCAACTTGTGCCAGTTTCTCCACCTGTATAACACTTCCCTACCTCAAAACAGCAGGTGTAAATCAAAATTCCTCAGGCTTTCAGGTTCTCAGATGCAAGGCACTGTATGAAACTCAAAGTAGTTGAACAAAAAGAAGGAAACCTACCCATGTTAGGCTTTTTTCCTAAGAAAAAAACCTCCAACTGTACTGCACTAGAGCTCATGTAGACAGGACAAAAGGTGGCTACCAACATTTTAAATATTGTGCATTTGGTCCAGCTCTGAGCAGGGTTAGACACCACTGCCTATACCTCATCTGCACAGCATTTCCACACCTGTGGAACTGGAGGGTGCACCGAGTTATAAATAAATAAATAAATAATTGGAGATATACGAATCTCCTAGAACTGGAAGGAACCTTGAAAGGTCATTGAGTCCAGCCCCCTGCCTTCACTAGCAGGATCAAGAGTTCTTGGCTGTGAAGCTTCACGAGCGGTCTGAGCTGGTCCTGCAAGGCAGATCAGAAGAATTTATTCTCCAGGGACTCTACTGACACCAAAAGAATAGAGTTTTCTTAGCCAAAAGTGTCAAGCAGTGATCTTGTTGGATCCCACACAAAATCAGGCCCAGAGTGTGTTTAGGATGGGATACCTCCATGCTGAAGGACACAGCGCTGGTCATATGTCAACACTACAAAAAGAACCAAACCATGGCAATGATTCTCAGGGGCCCAGATCTACAGACTCAGGCTCACTCTACAGCACCAACAATAGCTGTGTAGATGTTCCTGCTTGGGCTGTAGCCCAGGCTCTGAAACCCAATGAGGGGAAGTCTCAGAGCTCAAGCTCCAGCCTGAACAGGAACCTCTACAGGGCTGTTTTTAGCCTCATTGCATGAGCCTGAGTCTGTGGACTGGGGCTCTGAGACTTGCTCCTGCAGGGTTTTGTTTTGTTTTATTGTTGCAGTGTAGACCAGACCTTAGTCAGTATGGAAACAGTGGCCCAGCATGGTGTTTGGGAATACTGCACTTCTGTCTTTCAGATAAGCTGTAGAAGTGTGGTCTTGACCATTTCATATATGTGCCAGTCCTAGCATTCGCTTGTCCCAGTTCCTACTCGGGTAATTGCATTCTGCTGACCTAAATTCCCCTTTCAGTTATATTTTGAAACAGTGTTCGTCATTATGAGTGCTATGCATTGACTAAAGGCTCTGATCCCCTACCCAAGAGCTAGCTGCACTTCAGTGATAAATGAAAAACATCTTTTTTGGAAAATCTCACATGCACTTTGGAATTTTTGGATAAAATGTGCTCTACAGATATTGGTTTTATATATTATTAATGATCAAAAATGAAAGGTGATGGTGTAAGGTGCTGGAAACAGAGGGCTAGATATTAAAATGAAAAAGGAATGGTATTTAGGAAACAGAACTTCTGCTGCAATGTACCTCTCCACCATTGCTTATGCTGACCAGCCATTCTACTTCATAGAATTCCTCCCCATCCCACATGGGACTGACATTCCCACACCTTTTTGTAGAAGTGAACCATTAATCTCATCCCTGTAATTAAGCTCTAAACCTAGGGTTTTTAGAAAAAAACCTGCCCTTCAACATTAGACGTGCTTACTGCTGTTTGATTTTTTGCAATACCTACTCTTTCTGATTTTGGCAATTTTATTCTCTCGGTCTGAAGGTGAGTAAATCATATTTCTCCCTGGACAATCTATTGAGAGAGATAAAATGATTACAGAAATTGCTAAAACTGAAAAGGTGGTAGCCAAAGGCAATGACATGGAGGGACAAATCCCCTGCAGATAGGACATAACTACTAGAGAAAGGGAAAATAAGCTAAAATAGACTCTGAAATGGATGCAAACAACCAAAGAGATATAGGCAGATAAGTTGATGTTTTCTTGTAAAACTGGAACCATCATTTTAGAATGTATAGCGATACGATGTGTACACACACACTTCCAAATCAATCTCAAAATTGCTCTACAATGCAGGCTGGCTACCAAATATAAATAATAAGAAAAGGCTGCAGTATTGTATATTTCTCTGAATTTGCTCTTTACTGCCAATATTTCACATCAACAGCCCAGAAAAATCAAGTAAAAGGGATGAATGCTGCTCAGTCCCTTAGGTTTTTGTTTTTAGGGATGTTTTTGTCACTGCTAAAAAAGAGCAAAAATGTTTTTATTCAAGCAATCAAATAGCACTCACATCCTATGTATATCAACTGCTATGATGGGCTGCCAGCATTACCCTGTGGCAACACCAAAGTATAGAAACCACACATAAGCAAAAGAACATATTGGCTTAGCATATTCTCTTATCTTCTTATTTCTCATAGGCTTGTATGCACGGACAAAGGTTATACTACTCCTTCACATGCTAGCCCTACTAAGCTTGTATGGCTTCCTGTGCCCATGAAAACGTGAACTGAAGTGCACTAGCATTCAACCACTTCCTTGTTATATAGCACAAACTTGCATGGAACTGATTATTCCAGCCTCTTATGTTGTTTCTCTGCAGACACGCTTTATGGGGCCATGCCGAGAGTTCTCATTTTTCTTTGCACAACGGGTCATCAAAACAGCTTTTCAGTTTGTCAGCAGATGCTGTGCATGTTTCATAACCAATGGACTGTACCTGTCAGCCAGGGGAAAACACTGAAAAGATAAGATCAGTTTTCCTAGTAAAAAATGGCCCTGTCATAGAAAACAATCACACTGATTATATTAGAGGCTTGGGCCAGCAAACCATGCAACACAGATTCCCCCTTCTTACTATTTGCATCTCCTCCTTGCTTTCTATCAAAATATCTCAGTAATCATAATAAGGTACAATGGAAGCCCCTTTAAGGATATACATTAAACATGAAGTGGCTACACTTTGTTAAGGCAACCCATTTATTGACCTAATTTTTTAACAATCCCCCTCCCAATTTTAAGTTGTGTGTGTAATTTGTTTCCATAAGCATCAATTACGTTTTTGGCAAATCTCAATGTAGCTAAAACAGTAATGAAGAATATTTCATTTTTTGAAAACTAATTCTTTTTGCAAAGCCATAGTGGCTTGGTTTAGAAATGTCAGATGTATTTTATTTAGGAGTCATGGACAAGGTCCAGTACACAGCACTACCTCTGATAATGCTGGATATTTTTTTAGGAAACATCTGAAAGGTCCATCAGGAAGACAGTGGCCTTTAAAAAGATTGCCAAAAATCTGACTGACTTTATAACTTCTACTGGTGGCCAACCTCACTAGCAGAATTTGTAAGCACTGCCAGTCAAGCTGCTTAGATTCAATGGGCTTCAATCTAGTTGTGGCAAGTATGTGATATTTCAGTAGGGAGTGTTAGAGTGATTAGGGCTGTACAAAGACTCCAAAGAATAATGTGTCCATGCTCAAAACAATGCTCTCAATCCCCAGTCCAGTTTGTTCCTGTATAGATACGCTCTTTTCCAAAACTAGCTTTGGATATATCTCACAACACTCTGTTTTAATTAAAATGCACAGATGATTCATAAGGAAATTTCCCCAACAATAACAAATATCCAGCAGGACTTCACTTGGGCCAGCTGTCGATCTCCAATACTAAACTTTTTTTTTTTGGGCGGGGCGGGGGAAGGAGACATATTGGCAGGCAGGAGCGTATGTAATCTCCAAAAATCCTCTTTGAATTCACCCTTTCCTTCACTCTGCCCTGAGCCCACCAGCCCCACTGCTTTTTGTGGAACTGTGACATCTTTTTGACCCGAGCAGTTAGCCAATGTTTGGGGTCTAGCAGGTTGTTTCCATTTGGAGAACAAATTGATGGAGTTGGGTATTTGTTTGATGCAATCCTGTTTATTTACAAAGACTAAATATAAAGTCATGTGTTCCTAAACACAGTAGAAATCAAACAACAGAAGACGGTATCTTTCCTCTCTGTTCCAAGCCTCTTTCAGTCAGCACTCTACCCAAAATATCTCTCTCACTCTCTCAGGGCCACACTCCCAGTGTTTTTACACACCCCACAGTGAAATCCTTCTGCCAACATATTTGAATTCCTGACCAACATTTCATGTGGCCTGTGTTTTGGGTGGTGACATTCATTGTTTCAGCTATCTCATTCCATAAAGAAACTTAATTGCTTTTTACAATTTATTCTGAACAAAGAGCGGCTGTTACACCCATTCACTTCAAGGAGATTTCACCCAATCCCCACCATAACAGTATTATTATTACAGACTATGTACAGATCCTATGTCAGCACCTATATTTTAAGATAAAATGCAAGTTTTAAAAGCATTTAAAAGACGTCTCTTTGGGCATTATCATTTGGCTGCTGATCAGTGTGTTTTCCACATGTATAACTCCAATAAGATATTTCCCAATGAACAGCACTTCCCAGTAAAAAAAAAAAAACAACACAAGAAACTGATTTTACCAAGCCCCCTCCCCCTGCATAGGAGTGTGGTATTAAGCAGCCACAGGCAACATCAGACTTGCTGGAGGAAAAAAAATAATGGCCCATGTACTTCTGAACTTCTTGTTTCCTGCTTGAAGCCATGTAACTATCACGGATACATTTTACAGATGTGCAAGTTATGTTTGGATCGAGGCTCCAGTGTCTCACAGCTTTCAGCCAGACATAGAGCTACAATGCCAGAGCCAAAATAGCTCTTCTAGTTTCCCACAGCATTGATGTCATTCACCCTAGCACTGGTGGTCAGAGTTTCCCAATTCCCAAGTATCAAAGGGGCTCTGAAGTTGGTGTACAATATCCCCTGTGATTAGGCACCATGTGGAAGAAGTATTTTCCAAAATCCTGCAAGTTTAGGGAGTTGTCCAGCCTTTCTAAATACATCCCACAGTAGGGTTAAATTCCATAGTCTCTCCTTATAATTAATATAAACCACTCACATTCTAAGCGGCATTATCGTAACTTCATTTAAAATGCTAGCTTGTTCTCTGCTACCCCATTAACAAAGCATAAAGCAGATATTTACCAGCATCTCCTACAATAAAGTTATGCCCAAGAAACACCCTGACTCAACACCACAAAACAAGGGGAGGCTAAACAAAAATAGATCTAGTTTTTTAAAATCCAATTTTGTTAGGCTCTATGTAGGCAATGAGCAGGTTTATCAACAGCTGGCAGATGTGGGGTTAGGAGCAATGGGATGGGAAGATTTAAAGAATCTTTCATTTCCAACGTCTCCCTCCTTTTCGGTTGCTGCTGATCTCCTTCACACGGTCAATCAAATCTCTAAAGCCCTCCAAAGCCTTGTCCTCTCCCAGTGCTGTATCCTATTAGTGCACTGACCCTTTACACAGGCACAGAGCTGGAAACCAAAAAAATGCCTTTTTGAATCAGAAAGCTGGAGCACAAAGGCAGACTTTGGGTTTGAGAAGGGCAAAGCAGAGAGTTATTCCTCCTGGGACACATTCTCCTCTCAGTGACACTGCGGTTGCACCAGAGGAAAAGAAAAGAATTTGGCCCCTTGAGTGAATGCAATTACTTATTTCCCTAAAAGAGAAGATAAGGGGGCAAATGTATTCCATATTGCAGGTTTTCTGAAGCAGCCTTCTCATATACCAGCCTTCATAGACCAACTGAAGTCTGAAAGATGAGGAGGAACAGAACAAGAGTACTTCAGCACCTGTGAAAAGAAATACTCAGAAGAAACAGGCAAACAACGTATTCACAGGATCAAACAGTTCATCTGAGAAAGCACAACAATCACGAAGTCTGACACAGAGAGAGATAGGTTTGCACTCTGTTCTTGCTTTTCACCTGCTCTTTTTACCTGTTCCTAGAAACAGGCACGTTGACCTGATTCAACCATCTGATGAGGCAGTGGGAGGGATAATTCCAGCCTATGATTTGCATCAGTCTAGCCAGAAGTAAGAGAAATGCCTTTTTCATATCAACTGACAAATCTGCATCATGAGCCCGCGGAAGGCAAGTGCAGCACAGCTCCATACCATGGTGATGTGATGTGGCTTCAGCATACAGAAGTTTGAGGCAGTAACCCAAGCCTGGGAGCAGCCCTGAAACAAATTGTCAGCTGAGTCTGTAGAGAGGAAGGATCCAGTCTTGCTCCCACTGAGGTCAAAGGGAGTTTTGCAATTGCCTCTGTTAGAAGTAGAACTGAGTCCAAGATACACAGCAGAGTTGATAGGCTCAGTATCCAGCCCTGGGAAGGCATGCATAAAATAGAGCACAAAGGTAAAGATCACAGAGGAAAAGTGAGGGGCCACCTTCAACAGGTTCATATTTGGGGGTCAGTTAAGCATCAGAAAGATGAGATGCTTATCCAAGCGATTCAGACTGTGAGAACCACACACGTTTGAACAACTGGACTGGAACTCTCAGGAGAAAGCCCTTTCTCATGAAACCTCTAGTGTTTCTAGTTCCAGTTTGGCAAGAAGTGATGTGAAAGCAGCTTCCCTCCTGGAATTTTGTATTTCTGGTTCCAATCCCAGCCAGCAAAACAAAGTGGAAAATGGATTTGAGTAGAGACCCTTTGCATTACCTGAATTTAATAAATATTTAATAAATATCTGAATTTATTTTCATTTTTCTGACAACATGGCTTCCAGTATTTCTGACGACAGAGGCAGTAGTTTTCATCAACGTGAGTAGATTCACCTAATGTATGTTTAAAAATCTAGCAGCTAAGCATTGAGATTCTACTGCAATATGCATTTTATAAGTCATGATATAAACACATCAAATAGGCAAAAGGTTCTTTTTTTTCCCCAGAGGGGTTAGCCATTCCCTGCTATAGAAAACTCTGCTATAGAAAACCCTCCTTAGTAGAGATACAACTGACTCCTTTGGGAAATCCCTCACCCTCATACTACCACCCATGTAGCTCCATTAGTAGCAGGAGGAATCCCTAGCATAGACATGGAGCAAACACCAGTATTTTAAACATCAGAGTGGGTCTAGACAACAGTGTAAAAACCATAGGTGACCAGCCTGTCTACAGTAGTCCACACACCCCCAGTGAAGCTGCAATGGTGAGAGATTTCCAAAAAACATCTAGGGTCAACACAGTCCCAGAGGAGGTTAATACATTCCATCTGACTGGCTAGGAGGAAGAGCTATTATGGGGAACAGGAAAGAGGGGGAGAGAATAAACAAAGTAAATCAGCAGTTCCTGGAATGCAAGGCAGGATTTTACCTGGAGTCTGATTCCTGAAGAGACCCACAGTGGCAAAAGGGATAATTTTACAATAGCTCATATTGTGCTCACACATTTTTTCCATGTTGCTAAAAGAAATTCGCTCTATCAGCAGTTGACTATCGCCAAATTTCCCTCCTTCATGTCTGTCTTCCTCTTGGGGAGTAGCAAATAAAGGGCATACAGCTCATAACTTTTTTTTTTAAACCAATGACATTCTTATTAAAAGGAAATAAAACTTATAATTTAATAGCCATGAACTGTTCCCAGCACAGCTATTATGATCAAGAGACCTAAAAAATTCCCTCCATGGCCAGAGGGCAGATTCTCCAGTATTAAATGACTATGGCATGACTCCAGATGCAGAAAGAATCTCTTTAGGTTGTTTCTTGTTTTTAACTAATCCTCCCATGTGTCAAACCTGCTGCTCCGCCTCATGCCAGCAAGGGAACTCCAAATTTGATGCCCATCTGCCCAAACCCAGAATCAGAACCCTTCTGTGAAAAGTAGCCTTGCCCCATACATGCACAAATGACGCAGAAGCACATAACTACCACATCACCCCCACTGTAGACATTCCAAGAAAGCAGATATTAAAAACTGTGTTTGAGTGTGTCACATCCAGTACCATATTTCTGCCATACCTCCTGGTCAAATGGCTTTCCCTTTGTGCTCCTACAGCCAACATTCAACATCTAGGTGGCGCCTAATAGACAACTACTTCAACAAGGCATTCCAGAGTACACAGGCGTTGACTTTTACTTTTCCCAGGGGGTGCGCCATCCCCGCTCTACCCGAGGCCCTGCCCCTCTCCATGACCCTGCCCTTACTTCGCCTCTTCTAACCCCCACTCCACCCCCTCTCCTGAGGCCCTGCCCTCACTCCACCTCTTCCTGCCCTGCTCCACCCCCTCCCCTCAGGCTTCCCATCCACTCACTGCTCTCTGCCCTTCCCCAGCATCTCCCACCAGCCACCGCAGCACTGTTTTTTTCTGTGGGTGCTTGAGCCCCAGAGCATCCACGGAGTCAGTGCCTATGCCAGGGTATGTATGTTCCATTTCCACCCCAGTTCCCATTCACAAGAGGTCATCCCTTTAAGGATCTTGCCTCAAAACAATTTAAGACCCAACAGTCTCCTTAAAATCAGGATTTGTTAAGAACAGAGTGAGAAAATTGGATTAAAACAAAACAAGTGGACTGCATATCTAATGGGCAAATGTGCCAAAGGTGAGCTAGGTAGGTACAATTTGCAATAATACTGCAGAAAACTACCTTACACTTATAAAGAATGCATCCTGTATGGTCAACAGGTCCTTGCCTCCTCAGCCCCTCCCCCTCAGCATTCTGTCAGCGAGACACACTCTCTTCTCTAGGTAGCTGCTATATTTCATATTAGAATAATTATATTTTTCCCACCTAAACCCCCTCTTGCAGATTCAATGGACTAGATACTCTTCATTTCCTCTCAAAACTGTAATGTAATGTTATTGTGCACTAGCAGCTTGCTGTATTAAGCAGCTACTGTATTCTACCACAAAGGAAGCTGCATTTCATTGTTGGGTGAAGTGATTACAAACTATAGAGAATATTCAGGACAGTACTTTAGGGTCCTTTAGGATTAGAGGGGGGATGAAAATGTAAAACATTTGTTACTTTAACTATATAGCTGCCTACTAACAGGCGGCATGAGTTTAAAACTGCCAACATAAAGACTCTGAAATAGGGTTATACCAAATACCTGTTACAGGCTGCCTGTCTTTAGTCACACACCCGCAATGTATAAGGACACTAACTACAGCCTGAGAGAGAGAGAAGGGGGAGGACCTTCTGTCACAAGGCAGACATATTAAAGTGGAAAAGACAAAATGCCCTTATCAAAACCAGCATAATGGTTTTATGAATCCTAATATTTTGATTTCTCAACTTATTGTCTCATTCTGAAGCAGCCCAGATATATAAATCTGTATAAAACTAGAGGCAGAGAGAGCAGTGTGTTTTTCTCACAAACAATCCAAACATTGCCAGTGCCAGACAGTCATTTATTTATTTACCTATATGTCCAGGATGCCCTATCAAAAAAAGTGCTATTTCCGGAAGTGACACTGAAACATTGTGCCAAGAGAATGAAAGTCCTGACTGGCTGATGTGCCTGAACTACCACCTGATCAAATTGTCAAGGACACCACCTGAGCGAAGTGCTGACTTTACTCATAAGCTGCAGAAATTCTCTAATAATTAACCAATAACTACTCAGAAGTGATTATTGCTATACTACATTACCTTCTAAGAACAGCATCACAAGGCAGCTCCTTGTTACATCTATGACTGTTTTATGGATAATATCCACAGGTAAAGGACAATTATTTTCTATTAGTAACAGCCACTCATAAACAAGTCATGAAGGCTGAAGAAGCCTAGGTGGAGAATTGATACACTGACCCTTCACCTTTTATTACCTATGCTCATATCTGCTGGATACCCAAATGAAAGGAGTTTGGCATGCTCCTTGTGACTATTAACTTTGGTTCAAATCACAAAATCAGTCCTCTGCAATTTGATACACTTGGGACCTACGACCCAGAACTAGAATAATATGAGATGTCACAAATCAAGACTCAAGAGCTTTGGCAGAGCTATGTATCAAAAGTGTGCGTAGACCCTGGCTACATTAGTCCTGGCTGTAGCTAGAGTTGTTAATCTCCTAATCCCTTGGGAAAACAAAAATTTAGACACCAAACCACCCTGGCCCTAATGCAAATTTACAGAAACGGCAAATTTGAGATTATTAATTTGAAGGAGTCACTCAGCAGCAACTGGATCAATTTAACACTTCAGAGAGAAGGCAATCAGTTAATTTAGCACATATGTTTCTCCCTTCTCTTCCTCTTTCCTATATGTCTGATTTTCCTATCAGTTGTTTTCTCAGTCTTTGCTGAATGAAATATAGTAGGTTTGCGCATTATATAGTCATGTGACCTATGTCTCTCTTTTTTAAGTAAACTGTTTTATCTCCTTTGGTGATTTTTTTATTGGATAAGTGTTTTAATACTTTTAGAAACAATACAAAAAATGCACATGGACCAGGATGAAAATGGATTTTCATTTTTTAATAAAAATATTTCCCTTTTATTCACAAGGCCCTTGAGCATCCACTTTCAACTGCCTTTTCTCCAATCTCACCCTCCTCTTTTAATCCAGTTCCCTACAGACATACACACACTGCCATAGTTGTATTCTCCCGCCTTTGCCCATATGCTTAGGCAGCCATTAATGTCACTTAGGGGACTAGCAAGTAAGGAAGTGCTCCAAAAATAGTGCAGGCAGAACCTCTCCATTCTCCTAAGCCAAGTGCATCATTCTGCCAACACATCTGTTTTCCCACCAAGCCAGCAGAGTGTCAAGGTCATCCTTGAACCTGCATATATGCTAAATGGCAGTGTAGAATGCCAGGGGAGGGAACAGCAACAAGAACAAAGCTCACCCACCCCCGCCCCCTTTGATTAAAAAATGAGATCATGTCAAACATTCCACGCCAGGAGGCAAAATTCCCCCAAGATGGAGGCAAATTTCCTATTCTCCACGGAGACCCATGTTTTCAAAGACATGAGG
Organism: Mauremys mutica; assembly: GCF_020497125.1. Taxonomy (NCBI): domain Eukaryota; kingdom Metazoa; phylum Chordata; order Testudines; family Geoemydidae; genus Mauremys; species Mauremys mutica. The sequence continues at coordinate 112,974,895 of NC_059073.1, forward strand.
TCTTACTGCAAATGAACTCCTGACCTGCTAAAATGCAGCACACATGTACCATACAGATTTATTACAAAGGACAGTGAAAAAGAAGAGAGCATTTTCTATTCCTAAGGCATCTTTATTACTGTACTAGGTCAACAGGACGTTTCCCTGGGGGATTTGAAAAAGGGTTAACATGAACAACAGGATGGGGGAACTCTCAAAATAAGTTCTCAAAAAATGTAAGGTACCCTCACATATGGGGTCCCATTGATTCTCTTTGGGGGTAACCTCAATAATCTAAAGTGACTTTAAGGATGAAATTGGGTTCTTTAAAGTTTATAAACCATGCCCCAAGGTCCTTAATTTGTTTTTATTCTGTCTTTACTCAGGCAAAAACCCAATGAAAAAATAAATAAGTGGCATTTTAGAAACAAAAAGGCAATAGGCATTCAGTGGTCAGATTTATGGCAATATGAACAGTGTCAGCTAAAGATGGTTAGGGTGGGCTAACAGAGTATAATTACAATTTCCTATAATGGGGCAAGTTAAATAGACAAGCTCTCCTATCCTGAGGAGACAGAGACAGAGGTCAGTACTGAGGGCTTTGAACATAAATGCGTCTTCCCATCCCAACCCTTTTCACATGTGGCACCATAACAGTAGCAGACAGATGCTATACAAAGACAGACACACCTGATTAACCATGAATACAACAGCTGTCGTTTCCCCATTGCCGCCACCACTCACACCCCAGTCGTTTCCGTTTTGGTTTTCCCTTTCATTCTGCTTTCATGAGGAAAGTAAACCTACCATTAAAATCCAAGTGAGTGGAGGGGTATCAGCATCATGGGCCTTTGTTTCTTTCCTCCCAGACATGTAATAGGTACCTTCTGATTTGTCCTTTCATCTGAGGAAGGGGAGGCCTACTGCTGAGAGCTCAGTCAACGCTGAACCTGAAGCATGAAAAAGGAGAGCAGTGGGTGAAAGCTAGAGTTCAGTCAAGTGAGAAGGAAAAATAAAGTTCACAGAGAGCAGCGTATTTCTTGGGCACAGAAGAGCACCTGGATTTCATAACACTGACTCTCCCCCTCTTACAGCCAGAAAAGCCTGTTTAAAAACACTCACATTTTTCTTTTATTATTACTACTATAATTTATTTGCTGAGGGAAAGCTCAGCTCAGATGCCGCATCTGGTTTTCCGTGAGGTCCTGCTAGTAAGTTACTCTATTTTCCAGCTGGGACAAAAGAGCTCTTGAATTGTTCTGCCATGGTGGAGGTAGTTGGGGTGAGGAATGCACTCTTCCAACAGGTGTTTTTTGGCCTATATTATTGCAAGGGGGAAAGTTTCCCATTTCCTTTCCCTTAAGCAGAGAGCTGCCTGACTAGGGTGTGAACGATGTGTGATTAACATGGCTACACTTAACCTTGGTTTGCACACACTTTGAGTGAAATTCCTCCAGTCCATCAGTTTAGATGAAGAAACATTACTACATGTTATTAGACTCCAAAGTGGTCAGACTATGAACTGGTCACTGACAATGGCCCCAATCCTGCAACTGTACTTGACGAGGCTCCACATGAGCACAACAGTCACCCATGAAGATCTGATTGCAGAATCAGGGCTAAATATGCACAGATCACTTTATCACTGAAATGCAGCCCCCTCTGGGGTGTAAGGCAAAGCAGTCTTTAGCAAAGAGTGTACAACACTACACAACTTTTCCGGATAGGAAATGAAGACTATCAAATTCAATGAGAACTACAGGAGACTACTTTGCTTTATTTTTAAAGGGAGGCAGAACAAAATTAGTTTCCCAGCCTGGAATTCAGTAGAGATTAGCCTGAACTAAAATGTGAAATCGAGACACCCCCAACCTTAGGAAAGTTGATGGCTCAGGCCGGTCTCTACCATTTAGCTAGCACACTGGGGAAAGTGAATGAGGAAGAGGGGTGGGCAAGGAGTGCAATTCTATGCTTTTGCACTGAAAACAGCATAATGCCTCATTGGAATTATAGTTCAGGTACCTCATTCTCGTCCCTGGGTTGGGCTCTACACGGAGGCAGATTAGGGTTTGTGGGGCCCTGGGCCAGAGCAAGTGGGGGGGCCCCTCCCCACCCTTTCCACCTGCAGCTCCCCCTCCCTCTTCTCCCCTTGCTCCTGCCAGGGAAATGGGGTCAAGGCATGGGCGCTTCCCCCTGCTCCCCGGCAGAAGCACTGGGCAGAGTGGGGCAAAGGGCAAGCCCCTGCACCCTGACCTCACTCCCCAGCAGGAGTGCTGGGTCGGCGGAGCAGGTCGTGGCGCAGGGGCGCCCATTTTTCTAGGGCCCCCCAATTGGCCGGGATCCCGTTGGCTCAGTGGCTAATTCGCCACTGGCTCTACAACCAGACTCTTATTCTGATTTTGGAACTGAATTAAGATATTCAGAATAAGAGACGCCTCTTCCGGAATAAGAGTATCCACACATGGAGTTCATCAGAAATAGTTAATCTGCTTTAAATTCACACCCTACCTTATTCTGGATTAATTTTCACATGTAGACAAACCCCAAATTATTGTAAAGCTTTTGAAGGGGACTAAGCTAATTCAGAATAAGGCACTCTGGCAGTTAATCAGTAATGATTATTCCAGAATAACTCCCCCTGTAGACCAGCTCTTGCCAGTTGGCCTAGCAAGTGATAACTACTACTAATTGGCTAAGAATTGTTCACCACTAGTGTTCTAAAACATTAAAAGTATTCTTTCACCCCTGCCTCCTTGTTGATCTCATCCACTTGTTATGTTTTGTTTATTTGAATTATAAACTCTTTGGGACAGGGATTGTTATGCAGTATACATTTGAACAATGCTACATACAATGGGTCCCACACTGGTTGAGGGCAGGCCTCTAGGAGCTACCTCAGTGTAACTATTTAACAACAACATTTGCCACTTCCGTTTTTCACTAGCAAAAGCATATTTTTCACATTAAAAAATGACGACATTTCCATGCTGGAATGAATCCTGGATTTATTTTATTTTTTTACACATTTACACAAAACAGTTTTTCACTTGAGAAAACTTGCTATTAAAATATTTTTTGAGAAAGAGCCAAATAACTGACACTAAAAACATTCTGGCTTTCAATTAAACTAGCAACACGTAACAGGAAAGTTACAGCTGGCTGAAGTGGGAAAGGTATTGGGAAGATCTCTCATTAGGAACTAGAAGAACAGCACAACCCCCACATACGAAAAAACCCCACAGACAGACAGACAAGACTACTGAGTCTCCTCCTGCATTGTGTTCTGCTGAATAACTACCACAAGCGAGGCCAGGTCATTCCATCTCAGATACTATGCCAATACACTAGACCCCATGGAAATTTAGGTTGGTTTGAGTTATTTAAAATGCCAGCTCATTTCAATGGAAGACTAAACAATCAGAAAAATGTTTCCTTTGGCTACTGTTTTCCAGTCACAAATAGTTTCCTGAAGCACAAAGATGGGGATTGGGGAGGGAGGGAGAGAGAGAGAGATACACATTTGGGTGAATAATGCTCTGTGACTAATAGCTGTGGTTTGACCTGTCTGAAATAGCTTCATGTATCCATGACCTTTTGAAGAGCCATGTGCGAGAAACTAACATAAATGTTAATGTGTAATGTGAATTCTCACACTCCATCTTCTAAAATGGGCATTAAAATGAATAAAATGGCAAAATAAATAAATAGACTTAATCTGAGGAGCAATTCTACTAATATTCAGCAGTGGGTGGGCTGTGAGTTTAAAGTACACTGACACAGATTTACAAAGGAACTGTACTGACTTCATTTTAAATGACAATTTCTCATTAATCACCCACAAATACTACATGTTGTTCCACTGCTCACACAAATGTGAACGGTACTTAAGTGATTAACAAATTGCCAGGCCCTCCTGTATATCTCATTACATGATTTCACCAAGAGGAAGTGAAAGTACTCACCAACCACTCCAAACATCATGTCCCTTGTTATCAACCTACATAACTTTACACAGAACACTTCCTGCAATGTAATTTAAACATCTTTAAATATATTCTGTTTTCCAGAAGTTACACTGTAGTTAACTGCATTTTTTTTTTAATTTTTACACCTCTTCTGTGAATAAATACAACCCCCACCTATCCTCTCAGGCTGTGATCTCATCAGATCTGACAAGCTTAGCAAAAGCAGATTAATAATCATATATAGCTCTTATATAGTGCTGTTCCATCGTGAAAGAGGTTAGAATCATTCGCTCCACTTTACAGATGGAGAAACTGAGGCACAGAGCAGCAATGTGACTTGCCTAAGTTCACACAACAGCCAAGCTGAGAAAAGAATCTAGGTCTCTAACCACTAGGTACACTGCCTCCCAGATTTAATCAGTATTTAGGTGAGAGGACCCCAACCCAAGAGAAATACATAATAATACAGGGGAGGTAATGGTGATTTGGTACAGATGTTAATCTTGGTGTCTTGACCATTCTGCAACAAAGTCAAGTACATTTTGCTGATCTAAATTCCTCCTGCAGTTACAACCAATATGGTAATTTTCATTATCTGTTCATGTGTCCCTGAGTACTTGTTGATATTTAAATTCCCACCACAGTTTCAGCTGGATATGGTATTCTGCTTCTTTTCTTAGGACCCACATCAGGTAATAATTGGAGATATACCAATCTCCTAGAACTGGAAGGGACCTCAAAAGGTCATCGAGTCCAGCCCCCTGCCTTCACTAGCAAGACCAAGTACTGATTTTTGCCCCAGATCCCCAAGTGGCCCCCTCAAGGATTGAACTCACAACCCTGGGTTTAGGAGGCCAATACTCAAACCACTGAGCTATCCCTCCCCACTAAGCAAGGAGGGTACTTAGCTCCTGGTAATCTGATATTAAATTGTTGGTAGTGATGACACATTCCATTAAATCCACATACCAAATTCCAAATCGGTGAGAGATACAGAGATTTTTGTGTATATAGTTTATAAAGTATTTTGGCACAAAAGGCATTACAACAATTACATTATTATTAAAACTGAGTGAATAATTCACAGGATACAGTTTATTCAATGAATTCATCCTCTTTCAACTCATTTAGATTACTGTTTCCTACATTTGATTGTTATTTGATTAAGATCTTTTCAAAAAATTTTACTCTGAATTAAAAGTGAACATTCTACACATTTGTCATCTAGTTGTAACTGGTCATAGTCTCCTGGTATATTGTTTCTGTTCCCCAAGTAGAGAAGTGCACATGCATTTCTGATGCAAATATCAAAATTCACTTAAGCATTTGTTGTCCCCAATTTGTTGATTCGGCAATCTCTGATTTGTTCCATGTATAAAACAAAGCTCCCCCTACTTAAGTTTTGGGTATATGCATCCTATATTTTAAAAGGTACATTATTACATGGCTGGCAAAATACTCCAAGTTCCCATGAACTAGATGTAAAGAACACTCATAAGGTTCAATGGAAAGTGCCCAAATCACAACCCAAGTCACTTGGAACCTCTGAAAATTGAGCCACTTTTATTTAGGTGCCTAAATATTAATTAAATAGCACTCCAGTTAAAAATTTTGGTCTAGATTAAAAAATAGTTTAATCTGAACTAAAACTCATTATGTGATCCCCACTAAGAACTATGTAAAAGTCCGCATCTGAATCCAACATTTGTGGCTAGCCCCTGTGTCTGTAAAGGGGAACTCTGAAACCTTGCTGCAAACAACCTGAATTTAGGGGAAATTCAAATTCAGATTTCAGACCTTTTCTGCCTTGACCAAACTTATTTACATTTGTGATCAAAACTCACATTCATACAATAGGGCAAAACAATGAAAAGTTAGTGCATAGCATCAATAGATGGATCATATAGCAATGAACTAGAACTTGGAGTTATGGCTTGAGGTCCAGTACCAAAGATCAAGGCCATACCAGCCCTGAGAAAGGTTTAATCACTTAAAACATGAATAAACATAAGATAACAATGTTATGGTACTATAAATTGGGAATCCTTCCCCTCAGTGGAGACCTGCAAACTGGAGACTAGAAACTGTGGATGAGAACAGAAAAAGTGTGATGCAAAAAAAATAAAAATAAAAGCTTAAGGAAATGCACTCACAACTCCAAAGATGAGAGGTGACATGGAAGATTTTGAGGAGAGAAGCTGAGTAAACAGTGGAGAAGTCCTGAATAAGAGAGCTGACAGCCAGAAACTGTTTGGATTTTAAATGAGCTCAGTGGACAGAGAAGGGGAAAGATCATTGAACTGTTACCCATGAATGACAAGGATGAGAATGGAGCACTGTGAGAAAGAAGACATCCAGTATATTTGGCAGCAGTAGCTTTAGGAAGGTCTTGAACAGGGACATAGTGGCAACTGATGCTGCTCAGTCCATGACATATATCAAAGAAAAGAGAGAGGATAAGTGGGAAAGTGTCTGACCCAGAAAGAAAGATGAAGAAGCAACAAGCACCAGAAAAGTCATCAATGGCAGAAGAGGACCGGGAAAGCCCTTGGGCCTGTGCAGAATTGCTGATGAAGTGTTTAATGATGAGGTGGTGAAGGAATCTCATCATGTCGTTTCAACAGACTAGAGAGACGGGAAAAAGCACCTCAGGATTAGAAAGTGGCAGAAATAATCCCTAGAACAGTAAGAATGCATAAGGCACTTGTTTCTGTATCGTTACAGTGCTCTCAAGCAGAACACAGGAAAGCATAGGTGCAAAGTTATGGCAAACTCCATGGGATCTGCAGAACAAACCAAATTTTTTTAAAGCCTGGAAATGGTATTTCTCAGAAGAACAAGATCAGTCCCTAAGTATAAGCTTGCGCTTGTAAATAGTTCTCTTCATAGTGAACAGCAAGGAAAGCTGGGAGGATAAAAAGAATCATGAGACAACCTGCTCTATTGCTTAAAAATTCTGCTACTACATTGAGGGATTGGGGAGGGGGTTTTCAAACATGGAGCATCAGTAAATGAAAGCCCATCTATACTTAGTGAGCAGAACTCTACACAGTGTTCCAGGTGAGGTTGTGCCACAGAGCAGCACATGCTCAAGTGATACACATTGTAATCTCTTGGACAGCACATTTTAATCATTTTCACACCCTGTATTGATCTCCTCAAAGCAAAATAAAGAAAATCCCGGACACTGGGAGGTCTTGCATCCTATTCAGATAGAATTTCATGGCCTGGACTAGTGGGGCAAAGAGGCTAACACAGCTACCCTCTTACTCTTGGGCAGAAACAGAGAGCAGAGCAGCGTTCCGGCTGCCCTAAAGGCTTTAGCTTTAGTTGTACTGAAAAACTTGCCAGATTTAGTTCAGCTAGAGAAACACAGCTAGCCTCCAGTACAAGCAATATTCCCTATACTTCCCTATACTTAATATAGACAATACCTTCCATTATACAGATATTATTATCTGTATGTCATAATATCTAGGAAACTGAGTCATGGACCAGGAACGCATTGTGCTAGGCCAGGGGTCGGCAACCTTTCAGAAGTGGTGTGCCGAGTCTTCATTTATTCACTCTCATTTAAGATTTCGTGTGCCAGTAATACATTTTAACGTTTTTAGAAGGCCTCTTTCTATAAGTCTATAATATATAACTAAACTATTGTTGTATGTAAAGTAAACAAGGTTTTTAAAATGTTTAAGAAGCTTCATTTAAAATTAAATTAAAATGCAGAGCTCCCCCGGACCGGTGGCCAGGACCTGGACAGTGTGAGTGCCACTGAAAATTAGCTTAAGTGCTGCCTTCGGCATGCGTGCCATAGGTTGCCTACCCCTGTGCTAGGCACTAGACTGGGATTAGTTTATTGCAAATCTTATTTACCTAAGACCACAGGCAAAGTTTTCAATACCACCAGTAAGTCTGGTGAGAGGGAGGAAAAATATATGTTCCCAGGGTAGAGCACCACTGTGGGGTCCTGGAAACCTACCTCTGTCAGAGGGTTTTTGACTAGTGTCTGCTCCTCATAAGCTCCTATTGAGGCTTTTAAAGGCTAGGGGTTTTCAATGCCTCACTTAAAAGCTGAAAGGTTTGGCAGGAGAGGCAAAGACCCTTGTTCAGATTGGACTGCAGCACCTTGCAACAAGAGGAGAACTAATCTGTTTTCCCTCTAATCCATCTTCAGCTTATTAGACGTTTTTACACCCCCTGTGAGGAAGCTGAGGGAAATTCTAAAAGCCAGTCCAACGGCCAAACACGTTGTCGACTCTGTATGAGGAAACACATGAAAAAAGGAACAGGACAACCTAGATAAGCTCTCAAAAACTCCAATGTCCCACTGTTTGCTCCTGTTTAAGTAGGATGTAAGCAAATTGTTTGCCTCATAAACAGCGGAGAAAATTCTTCAAACTTCCTTGTGAATTTTGATTTGCTTTTCAGTTGGGCCATATTCACACCCCTGTTTTGTTTTGTTTTGTATGTCTGCCTGAGTCCCCCATTTACTGCTAACTTCCTGATTTTAAGATGATAGCTAATAGTTTTTGAACCTACTATTCAGAACGAAAGCTACATTTTCATCAACTCTATAAGTCTTTCATTATTTTCACCAATAACCTACCTGTTAGGTCAGCTGTAAGTCTCCTTTTCCAATGGAACTAAAACCCAAGTTACTGAAGCTTTCCTTTATAATTATATTGTATAATTTTAGATTCTTAAGGGCCGGTATAATCTTTGCTCCTCCCACTCCCATCTCACAGCAGCCATCTCATGCCCCATGTCATAACCACCCACCTGTAAAGATAGATAGTTATCTATATTTAAGTAACTAAACATGCAACTGGGAGCCTAAATTTAGGCACCCAATTTGGAAAAATTTGGCCTAAACTATCGTAGGAATGTCCAGGCCAACAGAAGGATGTAATGTTTTTGTAATCATGACCGTGCTAATGCCTGTTTCAAATTGCTGAACATGCCCTTTGAGCTAGCAGTTTTCAGAAGCATGAGGAGATGCTGTCTGAGCAGAGTGCAGTTAATAGAAGTGCCTAACAAACCTAACCCCTTACTTTTTACTACATTATACTTTCCTTCAGACAGGAGAGTTGGACATCTCTCTTCAGAGGCAGTCCAGGAGGCGTGTTAGACAAAATGTGCTTCCTTCCCCTTCCAAGGATCTGAGCCACAACACACTCAGTGTGGGAGTGAAGACACCTTTTTCCCTTTTAATGGAGTCTCTTAGCTTTATATAGATTAAACACCCTGCATGAAAAGCACTGGTAAAATGCAAGATGGTATTGTACAGTATTGTATTAATGTCACTTAATGGTAACTGTCAATGCTAGTGATGGAATAAATATGGAAAAGGAAATTATTATAATAGATTGACAGTCTAGAAACTTCCACATACAAGAGACCTGTAAGAGGCTGTTGCTATGCAGGCTATTAATGCAAATCATATGCACCATGCCTGCTCTCTGAATTATGCAATGCCATGTGAATGTCTAATCCGTTTCACCAGGCTTGTCTTTATCCAGAAAAAATATTCCACTGACATGCTGATTAGTATATTAAAAGAGTTTTAGAAGTTTGCTGCTAAAGTGGGTGCCATCACAGCATTATTAATTTAGTTCAGAAGACAAACAGCTCTGTGCTGCCATCAAAATCACTACATAAGTCTACAAGATAACTTTGTCAAGGCTGATAGGAATTTACAGGAAAGCCTTGTGATATGTGGTAGGAATTAGCAAATAGATAAGGAGGATATCGCTTTTCGAGGCAACAGTTGTTGAGGACTCAGTAACGGTATAGAATGAGAGACCCGCTAAGACCCTTGGAATCTCTGTGTGATGATGTTTTACATGGATTTACAGAAAGAATATTGTGAGAACTTGTAACAGAAATAGAAAGGAAGCTTGAGGGAGCAGTTGGAACATTTATATTGTGGTAATGCCTCAAACATGCTTGGCTTTTTTTTCTTCTGCTTGGAAAAGTGACCACTAAGGGGGGATATATTAGAAATCTATAAAATCATGACTGGTGTGGAGAAAATAAATAAGGAAGTGTTATTTACTCCTTCTCATAACACAAGAACTAGACGTTTCCACATGAAATTAATAGGCAGCAGGTTTAAAACAAACAAAAAGAAGTATTTCTTCACACGACATACAGTCAACCTGTGGAACTCCTTGCCAGAGGATGTTATGAAGGCCAAAACTATAATAGGGTTCAAAAAAGAACTAGATAAATTCATGGAGGATAGGTCCATCAATGGCTATTATAGGCAGGGATGTTTGCCAGAAGCTGGGAATGGGTGACAGGGATGGATCACTTGATGATTACCTGTTCTGTTCATTCCCTCTGGGGCACCTGGGATTGGCCATTGTCGAAAGACAGGATACTGGGCTAGATGGACCTTTGGTCTGACCCAGCACAGCCATTCTTATGAACTGTATAAACACATAGGAAGACTGTGCCTTTTCCAAAGCGCTTACAGAGTTAATGCAATTGTCTTTCAGCTCGGAAAATTTAGGGTCAAATCCTATTTAGGTTACTGATGAAAGTGATTTTGATGGGTTAATCCTAGTCCCTGGTGGGCATTTGTCCACATCACACAATTAGCATCACAGTATCAGCTAAACGGAGGCAGAGAATTGGAATAAGCGTGGGTTGTTGTGGCTCAGATTAAGCTCAAGTATGTGAAAGCAGCTGGCATAAAACCTGCTTTTGCTGTGTCTGGCTCAAACCAAGCCATTACTGACACTCCTTCATTTTCTTGAAGAGAAAAGCCACTCTCAGTTAAATAAAAAAATTAAATAACAGTAATAATAATAATAATAATAAACCAATAATAGGAGACAGTGGCATTTGCAGGCTTCCTGCCAGATTTCTAAAATAGCCCTTTAATATGCATGAAACCTGATATCAAATACACAAACACCTAAAGGCTAAACACTGGTCATTTATCCAGTTTTAAATGAATGCCTAGAAACAAGGCAATCACTTTGTCACAAGACCTTTTTGTTTGTTTGATTTTAAAGTAGTCAATGGCTGGCTATGGCAAAAAGGGACAAATAGTTCAAATATATAAAGTAGCAAAAATGAAAAATGTCTTGAGTACTGCTTTGTGGTCAATAGTTGTTTGCAGTTTAGTTGCAGCTGCGTTGGTCCCAGGATATTAGAGAGACAAGTTGGGCAAGGTAATATCTTTTACTGGGCCAGCTTCTGCTGGTGAAAAAGACAAGCTTTCGATCTATACAGAGCCCTCCTTCAGGACCTGAAACATTACACAATTTGGGGATGGAGAGGATAGAGGGAAAGAAATGGAAAGAAAAGGAAAGGAAGGAGAGTAAAGGGAACAGGGCAAGGAAGCAGTAAGATGAACAGGTGTGGAGTGAAGCTGAGGTGAAGAGACAGAGGGAGAGGGAAGGCTGGAGCAAACTGCCAATCTGCTCAGGGCAGAGAAAGTCCAATCAAAACTGTAGAAAGTTCTCTGAATGTTCAAAGGTCCTAAGGTCTCTCCTTTGGCTGCTTCTTCTCCTCCTGTTTAGAGTCTCTGCAGTTTTCTTCCAAGGCCACACCACAGAGAGGCCCTACCTGGTTTCTAAGTGCCCCCAAAGTAAGGCAGGGGGCTCCCAGATGAGCCCCATTTTTACCCCCACTCCATAGTGCGCTGTTCCTTACCAGGGCCAATGCCAGTTTTAAAGGTGGACCAGTGCTCAAGTAAAGCATCACACAATATAAGGCAATGGTTTACTTTTGAAAAGCATACTGTACATTCCTATATTTAATGGACTAATCTTGTCATCCCGCAAGACACCTGTACACCTGGAGTGAGCACGTTGCAGAAGTGCTATTAAATTGCTCTGTAAGACACACACACACAAATGGAGAATTCCAAAGATCCATATTTGATCAGGGTCTTGATGATTTTTTCTTTGTTTGCTTGTTATTTTTAATTATAGTGCTGATCAGGGCCCCATTGTAGTAGACACTGTGTACACATGAACTATAAACATAGCCCCTGCCCCATGGGGGAAATGGCTAAGTCAGAGTTTGCCATGTTGACATATCGATAGCTTGTGTTACAGTACAGATCATCATAACTTTAGGTGCCTTTATAATGGAGTTGTAAATGATTACCTGGAATTGGGAATATCTGCATTATATCAGCAGCCCCTAGCTAGGCTTCTGTGGCTCCTTATTATGATTAATGCAGGCTCTTGTACCAACTGTCTGACCTGGGAATTACAAATAGCTTCCATGGTCAATAAGGTGTGAGGAGGTCTTGAGTCTCTTTTACAACATTTTTTGAAGCCTGTGATTTAAAACCCTTCACAGTCATTTTAGGGAAGAGATCAACGTAGGACTGTATGCCTTAGATCCTGCAATTTCCTGTCTGTTAAACAAATTCTGAGGATACAAAGATCCCAAAGGGTTAAACAGCAGTAAGTACGCAGGTTCAGCACATTCACTTGCTCACTGGCCTGCACTCCCTCCCTCCCTCCCCAAGGTTTTTCTGGGAAGCCAAGGACTTTTGATGTTAAAAGAAGACTCGTGTTGTTAATAGAGGAATGAACCTTTAGTGGTTTGGCTTTCAAATGGTTTTGAATTCACACCACAGAAGTTTATTAAAGTTTCATGGGGGTATGGAGTTCATTTGGAGTAGATGTAAGCACAGTGCAGTTTGGTAGAAGGGCTCTGTGGGGCTCATAACAAACTGAGAAGTATTCTTTGCCCTCTGAGGGATCGTTTGCAAAATTATTTGTTTGCTTGCAGCATGGGGGAGGGGAGCACTTAGAGATTTGAGAAGATTGATGTTTAGAAACACGACTGGTCTCTTCTCTAGAGTGAAATGTTTCCCATGTGCTTAGCTTCCAAGATTTACGGTATGTCTACACTGGCAAAGTTACAGCGCCACTCAGAGAGCGCTGAAGGGAAACCACTGTTGTGTGTTCACACTGTCAGCTGCCTGCACAATAGCGTGTTCACACTTGCAGCGGTATTCGGAGCGGTGCACTCTGGGCAGCTATCCCACAGAGGATCTCTTTCTCTTCTGCTGCTAAGAGTTGTGGAAGGCGGACGGGGTCCCAGGGCATCCTGGGTCCTGTCCCAATGCCCCGTGATGCATTGCTTCGCATCCCAGCAATCCCTGTGCTTCCATCCACATTTGGCACCATCTTTCAATGGTTTGTGTACTGCGCACTCTGCCTCTTCAGTCTGCAGGAATGGATCCTGCACTGTTGACCAATATGCTGCTCGCTCTAACACATCACAAGTGGCAGTGGAGTTACTCCTTAAACTACAAAGGCAAGAGGAGTGTGACATTGATCTCGCCACGTATACTAGCTATGACACAAGAATGCTTGTGGCATTCACGGAGGTGCTGACCACAGTAGAATGCCGCTTTTGGGCTCAGGAAACAAGCACTGAGTGGTGGGATCACATCGTCATGCATGTCTGGGATGAAGAACAGTGACTGCAGAACTTTTGGATGAGGAAAGCCACATTCATGGAAACTGGGTGATGAGCTCACCCCAGCCCTGCAGCACAAGGACACGAGAATGAGAGATGCTCTGCCGTTGGAGAAGTGCATGGTAATTGCACTGTTGAAGCTGGCTACTCCAGACTGCTACCGATCGGTCGCTAACCAGTTCGGAGTGGGAAAGTCAACTATTGGACGCATGTTGACAGAAGTGTGCAGGGCCATTAATCGCATCCTGCTCCGAAAGACCATGACTTTAGGCAACGTGCATGACATTGTGGATGGCTTTGCACAAATGGGCTTCCCTAATTGCAGAGGGGCAATAGATGGCACGCATATTCCAATTCTGGCACCAGACCACCTAGCCACCAAGTATATTAATCGGACGTGGTATTTCTCTATGGTTCTGCAGGCGCTTGTGGCTCACCGTTGGCATTTCACAGACATTAACACAGGCTGGTCCGGAAATGTGCATGACACACGCATCTTTCAGAACACCAGCCTGTTCAGGAAGCTGCAAGCAGGGACTTTCTTCCCGGACCAGATGATCACCATAGGGGAAGTTGAAATGCCCATTGTGATCCTGGGAGACTCTGCCTACCTCTTAATGCCATGGCTTATGAAGCCATACACGGGACACCTTGACAGCAGCAAGGAGTAGTTCAACAACAGGCTGAGCAAGAACAGAATGACTGTTGCATGTGCTTTTAGCCATTTAAAGGCCTGCTGGCGCTGCCTATATGGGAAGGTGGACCTGATTCAGTGATTTAAAACACAGTCACTATTCACATAGCTGTCACTAACTGACTCACCCCAGGCAAGATCACATGAGCCACAAGACCCCCAAAATGGTGAGTAGCCACAGGGACTCTGAGGCAGATTCCCATGAAGTGAGGGAGTCAATCAACAACCTGTTCTGCCACTCAGACTAGGCATGTGGTGGTACACACATCATACAAACACAAGCCTGCTTTCTGCAACCCTCCTGCCCCCAACAACTCACTTCAGCAATTCCCAAAATCAAAGCCACTTACCAGGGCTTACCTCTCCTGTTTGTGCTTTGCCAAGCTCCGACAGCTGTGACTGGCTAGCCTCCTCTAGGGTAGAAAAGAGCTCCTCATTGCATGCATCTCTGACCTCCAAGTCATCCTCTGCCTCTGGGTTGCCCTTCCTCTCCACATCCTCATCCAAGATTTCCTCCTCCTGGCTCAGTCCACTCTTGACTGGCACGTGAGCCAATGAAGTATCCACAGTGGCCTGCTCAGTGGAGGTGGGATCGCCACCGGACATCGTGTCCAGTTCTTTGTAGAACTGGCAGCTTGTGGGCACAGCATTGGAGCGGCAGTTTGCCTCCCGCACCTTGTGGTAGGCATTCCGCAGCTCCTTCAAAACCCTACACTGCAGTGTGTGCCGGTCATGGCCCCTTTCTGTCATGCATCGTGAAATCTGTCCATAAGTATCATAATTCCTACAGCTGGAGTGCAGCTGGGACTGGACAGCCTCCTCTCCCCAAATGCTGATGAGGTCCAGCAGCTCGGCATTGCTCCAAGAGAGGGATCACCTGGTGTGTGGAGCAGGCATTGCCACCTGGAAAGATGCACTGAGACCACTTCATGCATCACTGAGCAAACGGGAAGGGGACTTTCAAAATTCCAAAGGAATTTACAGGGTGAGAATGACGGTTGGTCACCTGAGGACAGGGCAGTAGAGTTCAAACCGATGGCCAGAAAGGCAAGAACAGGCATTGTGGGACACCTCCCAGAGGCCAATCTTAGCGCTGTAACCAACCAGGTTGTCTACACTGGCCCCGCGGTGCTGTTCCCCCCAGCGCAGAAAGCTGTATGCCTCTCATCGGGGTGTTTTTTTTACAGCACTGCAACTGCACAGTTTCTGCGCACTAAGTGGCTTGGCAGTGTGTACATCTCGGGAGTTACAACACAAAAAGCTGCTTTACTGTGCAGAAACTTGCCAGTGTAGACAAGGCCTTAGATTCTTCCCCTGTAAAACAGACTAATTCTATGCATGCTTATTTAACAGGAAGTTTACTTTATAACTGGACAAACAAGAAGCACAAAATTTGGATCCTGATTTCAAATGCTTCCAAAGTTCAGGCATATTCAGATCCAAACTGGGATTCAAACTCTTATATAGACAGTTACCAGCTGTGAACCAACACCTCTCCTCCAAAGATTAGTGGTGTTCAATGTCAATGTTTTTGCTCTACTTCTATAATCAAATTCCAGGGACACGGCTGTTATACAGTCACTGTACTTTGTATCCATGTGCAAATTTATAACACAGAGCCTTTTAAACGGAGTGCACTGTATTAATATTCCAATCAAAACAATCAGGAAGAGGAGAACAACTGGTATGTCTGGTGTCAACTCTATTTAGGGGGAACAGAAGCCACAGATGAGAAATAAGAAGCATCTGTATGTGAAAGCATATTTAGCTTTGAAGTTGGTTTGGGAATATTGGCTTAGTCCTTATTTTCCCCAAGTGTTATGTCATCTCCTGTGTAATGTTGACACTTACAAGGATTACTTGTTAAATAATTCCTTTGCAAACAACGGGGAATAATTCTGGCCTTTGATATAGACAGATTATGATCTTGCAAAGCTACTATAAAGATTTTATGTTCATATGAACAGGCTAAGCACATTCAGAAACACGGAAGAAAATATACAAATGCAAATTATAGAAGATAAACCAAAAAACCCCATGACATAGCACAATTTTTCACCATGAAAACAGAAGATACTACAGAATAAGTCATGCTGCATCAGTCTCAGATTTAGTGAAATCTGAATTTAATGCCAGTCTAGACTTTAAAGGCCTGCCTTTTCTTTAACCCAGCATCCTATTTGGGGCTTGCAAAAAAGCAGAGGGTGTAAATATGGCCTGCTGATATTTGTTTACCTGACAGTGCCCACAAATCAGGTAGCGGCCCACTACACAAGCAAACTGCACACACAGTTCATTATGCGCACAGAACTGCAGGGCAGATTGAGACCTCTTTAAAAATCAAATTCCCAGCCAAACTGATCTAATAACATTTGCCCCATCCCTAAAAAAAAAAGAAATAAAAAAACCGCAAGTCTCTTGACATTCAAGTTACATCAGCTGATGGCCAACATAGCACATCTCCAACCAACATTAAAGAGAACACACTCATCTGTTTAAATCCAAGGCCTGCTCTTCATGTATATGCAGGGCAAAACATAGGCGGCAGGTATAATAGGCTGGGGAAGGCTGTGCCTTCCCAAACAGCCCTGCATGGCCCCACCCACGCTCCGCCCTGAGGCCCCCTCCTTCTTGCCCATCCCATTTGGCCCCAGCCTAGGCAGGCTGCTCCTTTTCCAGGAGCCTCCTTGGGGTGGCTCGTGGCTGGGGCTGCCCAGCGCTGAGGGGGGTCCTCAGTGCTGGCGCTGTGCCGCCTGGTGCTCCAGGATTGGGGAAGGGCTGCACGCCACCCGTGCATCGTTCTGGGGATGGAGGCACTCAAGCGGCCCAGGGCTGGTGGCGGCGGGGAGAGGGGCCCTCTGGGCTTTGGTGGGAGGGAGGGGCCTCAAGTGGAAGGGGTGGGCCAGGCCAGGGGCTAGCCTCTGTGAGCCCGGGGTTCACCCACCACCATGGGCGGCAGGTTTGTAGAAATTTTGGTGGTGCCCAGAACTTGCCCCTGCCCAAACTCTGCCCCCCAAAAACTCCACCCCCAACCTGCCCAAGGCTCTGGGAAGGAGTTTGGGTGGGGGAGGAGGTCTGGGGTGGAGGAGGGATGCAGGCACTGGGAGGGAGTTTGGGGGAGGGAAGGGGTGCAGGGGTGGGACTGGGGATGAGGGGTTCATGATGCAGGAGGGGGCTCAGGGTTGGGGCCGATGGTTAGGGTGCAGGGGGATGAGGGCTCTGACTGGGGCTGGGGTTGAGGGGTTTGTGGTATTGGAGGGGGCTCAGGGCTGGGGCAGAGGGTTGGGGTGCAGGGGTGTGTGAGGGCTCTGGCTGGGGCTGGGAATGAAGGGTTTGGGGTGTTGGAGAGGCTCAGGGCTAGGGTAGATGCTTAAGGGTGCAGTGGGGGGGTGAAAGCTCTGGCTGGGGGTGTTGGCTCTGGGGATGAGTTTCGGGTGCAGGCAGGCTGCTCCGGGACAGAGGCCAAAGAGGAGGACTCCCCCCCAGACCTTTCCCTGCCGGCAGCGGCGAGCTCTGGGGAAGGGGTCCCCCTTCCCTGCCCCGCCCCCCAGCAGCACACTCACCCCCACCACTGTCACTGCATGTGCTCCTAGACCCCCTTTTAGGTCCAGGAATCTCCCTCGCCTCCCCCGTGGTGGGTGCTGCATGTGCCTCCTCCCCTGCTGTTGCCCCTGACTGTAGCCTCACTGAGGGTGGGGGATGGGGCTGCCTCCTTGCCCAGCATGGGGCAGGTGCAGTGACTGCGGGCGGGGCGGTGGGGGCTGTGCTGCTGGAAGGTCCCGCCGGAAAAGGGAAGGGTCTGAGGGGGAAGGGCAGGCTCAGAGTCAGTCTGCCCTGGCAGTGGAGTAGGGGGGCACTAGGACAGGCGTGACAAAGCCCTGGCTGGTATTCTGTGATTCTATGACTCATGCGGCAGCAGTTGCTGTACGGAGTCAAGCTGCACGGAAGAGGCAGGGATGCTCTGCTCCCTCTGGGGCCCAGGGACGTGCACGGGGCCAGCAAGCGGGAGCCGGAGGACACTTAGGGGAGGCACGGGGGGCGGCAGGAGGGGCCACCCGGCCCCAAACATTGGTGGACCTGGGCCCCTGAGCTCTGAATATTGTTGGTGCCCGGGGACCACGTGGGTATACAACTTGCCACCCATGCCCACCACCCATGGGCCCTGCAGTTTGGAGGGCCCTATTGCTCTGAATATGTGCCTAGGATCATCTGGCCTGTAGACACCTGCATTCCAGGGATACCACTCCTGGGACTGCACAGAGAAGGATGGGCTAGCTGCATCCTCATTTGGTTGGCAAACTGCAGCTGGTCCCACAACCAATGCTCAGAAAGCTAGTGTCTCCAACTGCATATTTCCTTACAGGGAAGACTTAGGGCTAATGTACACTAGAAGCGCTACATGCTGTAGCGCGTCTGCTGAAGATGCTTTGTGCCGACAGGAGAGAGGTTTCCCATCAGCATAATAAAACCACCTCCACAAGAGGCAGTAGCTATGTTGGCAGGAGAAGCTCTCCCACCAACATAGCACTTTCCACACCAGCGCTTAGGTCGGTGTAACTTACATTGCTCAGGAGGGTGGCTTATTCATTGCTCAGGTAGGTGGCTCACCCCTGAGCGACATACGTTATACTGAAGTAAGTAGCAGTGTAGACCTAGGCCTTCACTTGGGGAGAATTAAGTGTCTGGTTTCTCCAGTCCTGTTTGTACTTGTATCTTCCTTAAGGCATAGTAATACCTTGTTGATAAAAGTGACCAGCAATAACAAACATAGAGCTGATCAGCTTTATCCTCACCCTGAAGTCATTGGGAGAAAGCATGCAGGCTACAAGCTATATTTTAGGAGCCTGCGGGCTGTCTTTGTCCCTGAGGCAGGGCCGGTGCAACCACTAGGCAAACTAGGCGGCTGCCTAGGGCGCCAAGAATTGAGGGTGCCAAAAAGCGGTGCCCAAAATGTCTGGGATGCTCACCCAGCATCGGCTAAACGTGTAACCCTCTTCCCGCCGCTGTGCGAGGGGGCGCTGTGGCTGTGATCAGCTCTGGCCGGCTGGGAAGTGATGTCATTCCTCCTCTGGCCGCCGGGGGCGCTGTGCTGCTCCCTGCTGCTCTGTCTCTGCCCCAGGGCCCCCGCCCCTGCTCAGCCCCCGTCCCACCCCACTGAGCGCTGCAGCAGGGCCAGGCCTGCCCTCACCGGCGGAGGGAAGTGCAGAGACCCGGCCCCCGCCGCGCCACCGGGGAGTGCTGGGGGGTGGTTCCCCCTGCCCTGCAAACCAGCCCCGCCTCCCCGGAAGCCCTGTTCCCCGCCCCAGAGGCCTGGGGCACCTCACACCCACCCCTGCAGGGGGGCTGCGTAGGACCCCAGAATATCTAGGGACGGCCCTAGTACCCGCCACCCTGCCCTCCAAGCCAGCCCTGCCCCCCTGGAAGCCTTGGTCCCCCCCGCTCCTGCCCCCCCAACGAAGCCTGGGGCCCCCCTCGTTCCTCCCCCAGAAGCCTGGGGCACCACACACCCACCCCCACAGGGGGGCTGCATCGGACCCTAGAATATCTAGGGACGGCCCTGGTCCCAGCCACCCTGCCCGCAGCTAGCCCCTGCTGCACCCCCCTGCCCTGCCTGCAGCCAGCCCCACACCCCCTGGCCAAAACCAGCCAGCCCCACACCTCCCTGCCCGAAGCCAGCCCAACACCCCCTGTCTCCAGCCAACCCCACACCTCATCTGCAACCAGCTCCGCATCTCCTGCCCTGCCCGAAGCAGCCAGCCCCACACCCTGTCTCCAGCGAACCCCTGCCGCACACCCCTGCCCAAAGCCAGCTAGCCCCACACCCCATCTCCATCCAACCTCTGCCACACCTCCTGCCAACCCCACGCCCCGTCTCCAGCCAGCCCCTGCTGCACCCCCTGCCCGAAGCCAGCCAGCCAGCCCCACACTCCCATCTCCAGCCAGCCTCTGCTGCATCCCCCTGCCCAAAGCCAGCTAGCCCCACACCCCCTGTCTCCATCCAATCCCTGCCGCACCCCCGTGCCCAAAGTCAGCCAGCCCCACACCCTGTCAGGTTATTCATTCATTTTCATTAAATATGTAGACTAAATAATTAAATTAATAAAATTTCAAGCCAAATATGTATTAATTCTAATGAACAATGCCACATTATGCAGTATTCATTTTTGAAAGTTTAAAATAAGCGATGCTTCGGGGAGAAGGGGAGAGAGAGGGGCGGGGGGGGCGGAAGGTGGAAGTTTCGCCTAGGGCGCAAAATAGCCTTGCACTGGCCCTATCCTGAGGTCACACTTAGGATTCATTTAACATACTGTTTCCAGTCCAATGATTATAACAATGTGCACTACAGTGCAGTAATGCAATAAAAAGAGACACACGCTTCTTGGAAGTACTTCATATAGACATGACCTTGAGCTGCCGAAATCAGATCCAAACTTCCCCAAAGGGAGTGTTTGGATTCACTGTCCACTTCAGGATCTGAAGCCAGACTTACCCAGAGCTTGGTTTGTTCAGACCCAGTGAGTGTTGTGATTCCAGTCTCTCTCTGCGTTCATAGAAAGCTTTGTGGAGAGACAAGGACATTAAGCTCTTATAATATTTTGCCACACATTTGGCAATTTTTCCTTCTGCACTTCTGAATGCGCAAACATAAAAGGGACAAATGCATCCCTGGCATATATTCTCTTGACTTCAGTTAAGTTACACCAGAAATTAATTTGGCACCCGCATTTTACTTTACTGTCCCTTTCACTGAGACATGTTTCCAATCTGTCTCAATCTGAGCATCTGTTATAAATGGATTCAGGGTGAATGACTGCTTTAAAAAAATTGCACAAAAAAGGAAACAGCGTTAATTTAATTTGTTTTCAAAAACTGCAAATCCTGTATATGCTTAAAGCAAATGAGGCATTAAAGCTGTGGAAATGCATTGAGGCCCTTCTACAGTACTTCCTTAAGTAGAAGGAGAATGGAAAAGGCCCCTTTCATACTGTCACATTGTCTTTTAAAACTGTTAGGTTTCTGGCCCTGGAGTTCTAACTCTTGGCTCAGTATGGGGTTACTGAGGGCACTCAGCTACAAACAATTTAAAACTTTTACATAAATCTGAAAAACAAAGAGGCTTTTTATCTGGTTGCTGAAAAGAGTAAACTGGCAGTGCCTCTCTGCTCCCCACCCCCAAGGCCTGCTGCATGGCTGTGAGTGAGGTAATCAAGCTGATTGTCTGATGGCAGCACTGGATCAGACAGACGGGGCAGGAAGAAGAAATCAGTGAGGGAGATTTCTCTTCCTATCTTGTCATATGCAAAGAGAAGCACTGCTCCCTTCATGATATCATCATGCGTCTTATACACACACACTGGACTCCTCCAGATTTTCACTGCTGTAACTAAAAGCAGAATTTGGCCCATTGTTAGCCCACTCACTGAGCTCTTAACCTCACTGATATTCAGAGAGGATCAAGCGGAAAAGCAAAGGCGGAAGAAATTTTCCAAACAACAGGGTGTGTCGGGGAGAAAGACTTAAATGGCTGGAAGTCTGTAGAACATTTTATAAAACAGTTATTTTTCCCCCCCAACAATGCTACTCTGTCCCTGACATGAATCAAAAATGTCACGAGGCAGTTTGGTGTAGCTGTGTATGTGAATGCTGGGCATTGAGCTGCAGCAGCTGCAGGCAGACTTTGTGGTTAACCCTGTGAGACTTTCACTGCTACAGCTGGCTTCGACTGTGTCACTGCATCCGTGCAGCCTCGCATTCTCACTGCTCGCTGCTGCTAAATTTAATCATGGCCTTATCTATACAGTGTCTTCACTTCCTTCCACCTAAGCATTGGTGGACTGGTTAAAAGGTGAACCAGATTTCAAATAAAGAAATACAAGAAACAAATCTGTCCAAGGTCCTAATTACTAACCACTGCAGAAGCATATTTACATTTTATATATTCTAAAAAAGCTTATTGTCCAAGTGACCTGAGTTCAGGTTTCTGCCTCTCTCCAGCAACAGTCAATTCACATCACAAACTCTTAAGTGCTGTGAGGAACATAGCTCCCTGCTCTACTTTCAGGGCTTTTCTCCACCAACAATTTGAAAGAAATTGCCATTATTGCCCTTCCACCGCAAACATTAATGTAGACCATGCAGTGGCATTTTTACCACCATGTTGTCTAGTTCTGCACTCATATCATAGCAGTAGCAGGCGATTTTCCTAAAATTGCCAGTGTAAATGAAGCCACAGATTGTGCAATACCGCAACAGAACTGGGCAAGACACAGAAGGTATGTTGAACAAAAAGCGTTATGAACAATTTTTGTCTTTTCAGATTTTTTCATTAATAATTTTGAAATTTTCCAAATTTTGATCTAACCCCCGAATATTTTCAGTTTTTAAGGGTTTTTTCACCTTCTCTCTTCCTTCCCTGCCCCCTTTTTAGGGGACAAAAAAAGAAAAAAAGGGGAAAATTAGGACAATGGGCAGAGAAAAGTGAAAAAAGAACTTGGAAAATATCAAAACCAAATATTTTCCATGGTTTATTTTGTTTTCATTTTTGAGAAAAGCTTTTTTTTATTGAAAAGAGTTTCAAACAACACTTTTTGACCTGCTTTATCCTCCAGCTCTTTCACGAGAAACATGGAACTCTGAATGGAGGCCTTATCTATAATGGAAAACGTGCACCTGTGTCACTAAATTGATTCAAAATCAATGTAGTGACATTGCTGTAAACTTCTAATATAGACACACTTAAAACCGTTTAAACTAGGCTTGAGGAAATTTAGCTGAATGCAGTTAGTTGTGTGCAAGGACCCAAGGGGTTTGGCACCAGTGTAACTACATCAGTTTTTACTTAGGCTATGGCTACACTTGTACTTCAAAGCGCTGCCGCGCTTTGAAGCGCTAAGTGTAGTCAAAGCGCCAGCGCTGGGAGAGAGCTCTCCCAGCGCTGTCCGTACTCCACCTCTCTGTGGGGAATAACGTACAGTGCTGGGAGCCGCGCTCCCAGCACTGGGGCTTTGACCACACTGGCGCTTTGCAGCGCCGCAATTTGCAGCGCTGGAGAGGGTGTGTTTTCACACCCTGCTGCAGCGCTGGAAATTTGCAAGTGTAGCCATGGCCTTACTTTAGTTACACTGGCCTCTGGTACCAGCCACTGCCAGATTCTCAGGATAATGGATTAGATGGATGTTGGATCTGACCCAGTATGGCAATTCCTATGTACACTGGTACAAATTTTCTAACATAAACCACGTCTGAGTTTGTGGCAGGTAAATAAAAGCCTTTCAGTTTATTTGTATTTATCTGTATATATGTAAGGATTCATATATTTGGCCAAATTCCACTCAGCTGCATCAGTGTAAACCCAAAGTAACGCTCCAGTATAACACAGTAGAATTTTTCAATTTTCTCTTAATGATTTAAGATAAAGACCCCTATTGTCCCTCGTGTAAGCTATTTCTAAGAAATTCTACAAAGGTCCCCCTGCAGTATTTTTCACAGCCTTCCTTTGGGGACAGTGTTTGCCACCTGTGGAAGTAGATAACTCTCAACCCTCAAAACCAGTGACTCTCTGGATGTTTTTGCTGTTACAAATGTCTCTTCCCAGTGTTCTCAAACTTTTCCCCTGGCACCCCCTCTGAACATATTACAGGCTCAGATGACACCCCCCCCCAAAAAGTGAGGCCATCCCCATACCATGCCACTCTTACTTTTGCGCTGCTGCTGGTGGCAGTGCTGCCTCCAGAGCTGGGCGCCCAGCCAGCAGCCACCGCTCTTGCGACCCCCCCTACAATAGTCTTGTGTCTCCCTTTTGGGTCAGGACCCCCTGTTTGAGAAACTGTGGTGTATACATTCTTCTTAGGCCCCTTTAACTTGTGCAGGAGTCATGACGACAGGGGATCCCCAAAAAGCTACAGTCCCTCTTTCTGAAGCAGTCAGCCTTATTGAAAACATCTTTCCAGCATGTGCACAATGGCTGGCTATATCCTCTTGAAGATTTACAGCAACATAAAACAAAGGGCGCCTTGGATGGGTCTCTCAGTCAGTGAGGTACTTGGGATATGTGCTAGCAGCAACCACCCCTTTTTGTTCTTAAAGTGGACTATTTTTAAAAGACAGAGGCATAAAGAATATACAGTCCAGACACATGCACTTAAACTGCTTGCAAGAGAACTCAGTGTGGGTTGGCATGACAGGCAGGAATGCAATAAAGGGTAGGATGTGATTCTCCTCCCCCATCACCACCCCCCAACCCACTGCTCCAACTGACAATGTTTTAGCCTGGAGCATACCTAAGGGCTACAGCACAAGCTCCCCAAGAGGGGAAAAGCAACATGAAAGGCATTATTGCATCATTAGGCCACAATTTGTGCTAATCTCCCCAAACTCTGTGGGAGAATACGTGTGTCTAGAAAAGAGGCTGCCTTTGGAGAGGAAAAATCAAGGTTGGAGTTAGACCACCTGTCATCATCTTTCTCCCCCGACTATCCCTTCCCTCCCCACGCTGGCAAAAATAAAGCTCCTTCCGTGATTCTAATGCCAGCCTCCGAATGACAGCAGCAGGCATGTTTTAATGAGCCCCAGCAAAGAGTGCCAATTTTTGTTCACACAAAAGACAAAAAATAAAAAATAAAATAAAAAAAGAGGGAAAGAATGAAAGAAAAGGGAACTCTGGCTTGCGTGTGAATGGGCTGAATGGGAAGGTGGAACGTGGTACTATTGTAAAGTGCAGGGATCTGTCCTGAACAGTCAAAACAAACACCAAGTGCCGCCACGTGGGACTTCAGGGAGCTGGCCAGGAATCTGTAAACACCACTAGGCACCAAGGGAGAGAGGGACGTCCCTTTGTGGGCAGAATGATGGGAAGAGGGGGGCAAAGGAGGAGAACAGTGTGCTTTGCCGGAGGGATTTGAAGAAGTCTGAACGAAAGCTTGCCAACCTGTGTAAGAGAAGGGCTGGAGAGCCTCACACTTTCAGTCGCACACTTCTCCCCCTACCCACCACAATAAAAAAGGAAGCCAGCACAGCTAGCAGCATTCCAGGCCAAACCCAGATCTGCCAAGTGAGTGTTTGGAGCAGAATGCAGAGAGAACACCAGGCAATGACACAGAAACCAACTTTTTTTTTTCCCTCCCTGTTCCTAATGATGGCCTGGCAAAGGCCACTTCACAGTTTATAAACAATTCAAGGGACATACTTTTGTGCTGTAGGGAGGTGTCAGCCTTCAGATAAGGGGCAAAACTGAGGTTCTGGCTACTTGTGGTCTTAAAATATCCCACAGCATTCTCAAAAAGAGCACGGGTGTTACTCTGTTACCAGGGCCAAATTCCAATTTGGGTAATTGCGTTCTGCCACCTAAATTCCCCCTGCCATTTCAATTGAATACATTATTCTACTTTGCTTTCTTTCCAACTCGGTTGTATAGTGATTCTGTACACTATAAAGCAGCTGCTACATCCCACTGCAGAGACGTAAAGCAGGGAGGGAGGAAGTAAAAGAGGGATATTCTTCTGCAGCATTCCACACCTCAGTCAGTGTGCAAAAGCAAACACACTTATACTCACAAGGATACTTATAGATACTTATGAATATATTATTAATCATTAAGCACAGCAGGAATATTATGTTATCAGCAGAGCAATGGAAGAGCTTCCTGCTGAGAGAGAAAAAATGAACACGTGACAATTAAGTGATCCTGTTTGGTCCAATTGTTAACATCTACTCTGCCTCTCAGCACAAGACTTTCTTGTCAGTTACCAAAGAAATTATTTTAAAGTAATATATGTTTAGAAATGTTGTTCTATTTTGTCAACGAGACAAGCTCTTTGGAAAGGAGAAAGATGCTTGCAGACATGAAAAGATCATCTGTTTTGATCAGCAAATTTATTATTACCACTGTTCTTTATGCCTATTCTACACTACACAAGGTTTGCCAATATAGCTGTACTAGCAAATCCCATAACACTCTTTTGCCAGTATAATTTATACTGGATTGGCAAGCAAACTAAGCTATACTGTGAAAGGACTTTTATGCAGTGTAACAGGTCCTCTGTCCGCCCCTCTTCCTAGGGTCCACTGGCTGCCCCAATAAAGCACAGAGAGGCTTCTCCTTCTGCAGCACCCATGGCTTTATTTACACATGTTCTCCCACTACCAGTCATACACTATATACAGAGCAGGCCTTACAGTCACCTCTTCCACCCAGAGTCTGCCCTCAGCCTGGAGACTGACCTTCCCCTGCCCATTCCCCTGCTTCTGGCTGCCAGCCAGCCTGTATAGCCCTTGAACCCTCAGGCCCGCAGGTGCAGCCAGCTACCAGACTTCTCTCCAGCCCCAATCTATTTTCCCTGATTGGGGCTGGCTGAGCAGGGGCTAATTAGGTGCCTTTGCACCAGCACCCTGCTACATGCAGGTATAACTGCATCTACACTAGGGCTTTTGCTGGTATAGAAACGTTCTTAAAAAAAAAATTACCTCCCTAATTAATATTACTATACCAGCAAAAGTTTCTAGTACAGACCTGGCCTTACTTCCCCTCCTGAGACTCCAGTTCTGCCAACATTTACCACGATTTAGCTTATTTACACTGAAATCAATGGGACTACTCAACATCGTAAAGTTAAGCATGTACTTACATTTTTGTAGGATTGGGGCCTTCAGTTGCACAGCATTATGGACAACAGCAAAAACACCTGCAGAAACGTGGTAAAAACAAGCAGTATTCCACCCCAAATGTCGCTCTGTTTCAGTGATGGATGATCTCAACAGATCCACACAAATTCTATAAAGTATCTTGGGGTCTTGTTCTTCTAGATGAAAATGCTATTTATAAATATTATTCGTATTATATGGATGCTATATTATATCCATATTATGTAAATATTATGCACCTTTAACTTTAAAGTTAATCATGGTATCTACCAGGCTCAAAAGGTATCCTTTGGTTTTAAAAACTTTTTCTAGTGCGGGGTGATATTTAAAACAAAAAAAAAAAACCCAAACACAACCCTTACTTTAGACATCTCATACACAAACTAACATGTGCTAGTGCACATTATCCATTATCATAGCTTTGTTTCTCAAATAGTGGTGTTGGGTGGGGGTTAGAGTAAGTAAAAGAGCTGTGCAAAATATTTGAAAACTTTAACATTTCCAGTTTTTATTTTTCACTTCATATTTTTACAAATTTGGATGAATCAAAAGTTATTCAATTTTCATTCAAACATATTAAACCCTATTTGAAATTTCATTTCAGCAAAGTCCATTTTTTACATCACACCATATAACATTTTTAAATCTCCTGTGTTTTGACACAAAAACTTCCATTTCATGAAAACAAATTCTGGTTGTCATTTTTCATTGTATTGCCATGGAAAAAATATGGGCACTTTTCACCCAGCCCTGGTTAATAACTCTCGGATTGATCCTGGTAGGTAATGAGATCAGGCAAAACCCAATGAAACAAAGGGAAGCCATAGGTGTTTAGACCCAAACCATCAAAGATAGTGTTGGCACCATACTCCCGTTGAAATTAATAGAAGTTAGGCACCTAACTACCTTTGAGAGTCTGGGCTTTAGTTCTACAGAGATCAGTTTAGAAACTACCTGTTGTGCTGATAGTGACCCTGATCCAGCAATCCAGCTCCACAACACAGGAGTATGGCTATTATCATCTGGTTTTGTAGAACAAACAACAAAAACTCAGGTCTTAGCAGATAAAATGCTTTTCACAGTTTGCCTTTAAGAGTAAGTATGTAACCAAGAAACTGCTTGTGAGAGTGGACATAATCGTAAGCTCTGTTCAAGCTAGGGCTATCTTTCTGGTCCTGGTCCATGACAGAGGGTTCCTAAATGCTGCCACAATGCAAATAATAATAAGTAGTAGTATTGTAGCCTCACTGAAGTCAATGACAAAACTCCTATTGATTTCAAGGGGGGTCAGGATTTCACTCAAAGTGTTTGTCAAAATCCCAATAAATTATTTCTTTTTTATTTAAGAAGCCTGCTGAATTCTAGGGATAATACAAAAGGCAACATTTCCTTACATTGAAGGTGATCACCAAAGCATTTTTAAATGGTTGAGTTGGTGCCCTTTTTGTTATGTATAAATAAGGTCCAAAAGATGTTTTTTCAAAAGAAAAAAATAAGGTTCTACTCAATTTTTACCTTAGGCATGTCAAGTTTAGGCTTCCCTAGATTTTCTGGTGAACTGAAGGAATCTCACAGATGTGCATTATAGAGTTTCATACCTTAACAGAAGGACTGAATCTTCTGTTTCTCTGTCAGAAACTGGAGGGATGAGAGTCAAAATGGAGGATAAGGTTTTTATAGAGTAACATCCTCTCTCAGGTAGGATTACACTAATTAAGGCCCCCCGCTCCTGCAAACAGTTAAACTAGGGTGTAATTTTAAACACAAGTAGTGTTGTGATAATTGGCCTACAAATTCATCCTAACTGTGAGCTCACCTTTGAAAAATGAGTGAGTGTCCCAATAACCTCTAACAATAAGTGTTGATGGGACAAGGTGCAAAAGGAAGTCAGAAAGGCAACCAAAAAGGCCTACTGATATAATTCAAAGAACCTCACTCCTGTTCCTGTTATCTCCTTAGGTATCCCCCACAATTATTTGGAATCCCAGACCTGTGGATCCTCCCCTTAGGCTGGGGCGGGGAGGTCCTTTAACAGTGGGTGAGTGGAAGCCTGCCCATTCCTGGATCCCAACAGGACATAATTCAAAGACTATCTCGCCTGGTGAACAAGGGAAGGCAGGGATTGGAAATCAATGAACCAAAACTGGTGTTGGAAATTAGACCTAATCGGTGGACAAAATAATGAGGGGATGGGATATTCCACCTGTGACTCCTTTTTTATGTTCTTAAAAAGAAGAGACTTTTAGGGCAAAATTAATAGAGACAAAGCAAAAGGGAGACAATTTGGGGCTAAAAAAGGGGGAAGGAATAAGTTTCACTATCATGACTATCACCTCCACAGTCTCCTAACTATAACATTGTTGGGCCTTTTGTTGTTGTGATCCTGAGAGATGTCCTGACCAAGCCAGCGAGCGAGCGAGAGAGAGAGAGAGAGACTCAGATGACATTGCCCCCTCTGCTGGTTCTGGCTGAATCCCAAATCCCAGCAGGGATGTGAGACTGTCTCTCACACACATCTCTCTGTGTCCTTTTCCTTTCCCACCTTATTTCTTTTCTCTTCTATCCCTCTCTTTTTTTTCTCCTATCTAATAAGAGTCTGCCATAGCCAGCCAAGACTATACTTTGCAACATTGCTGGAAATCTCTGACCAGAGAGCCAACTAAAAGTAATGTCCTATATAGCACAATGCTGGTACGAGTTGACCAGGTCTAGGAGTAGCTAATAAGATCAAGTACCACACCCATAGGCTCCGACTCCCCACTTTCCCCTGGGTGCTCGACCCCCTCCCCTCTGCCCCCAGCCCCGCCCCCACTCCACCCCTTCCATGCAGCCCTGCTCCTGCCCGCCTCTGCCCCGCCCCCATTCCAACCCCTTCCCCAAAGTCCACGCCCCAACTCCACCCCCTCTATGCCCCATTCCAACCCCTTCTCCAAATCCCCGCCCCAGCCCTGACCCTTCCCCACCTCCTCCCCTAAGTGCGCCACATTCCCGCTCCTCCTCCTCCCTCCCAGCATGCTGCCAGCTGTTTGGCGGTGGCCAGGGTGGAAGCGCTGGGAGGTTGGTCCTGGAGCATCCATGGTGTCAGCACCTATGACCACACCTGTGTTTTTCCAGTACTGAGGCTGCAAGTGAGAGTCACCATCAGAAACAGAGGCTGCATTTTCTAGCCGTGCTGTTCCTTTCCTTTCCCTTCTTGTGTGTTTCTCTTGAACAGGACTGGCCTTTAACAAAAATAACAGCTCCAGCCCAGTGTCAAATACAGAGCTAGCATTGGGATCTTCCACCACCGTCTACCATTCCACCATTGCTAGCACAGGACAAGACGGGGGGGTGACTGGAATAGCAATAAAGGGGATGTAGCAACGAGGCCCTTGTGCTGCATCAGTTCTCCTTTGCACTTTCAGCCCTGTCGGGTTATTCCAGCCTACTATAAGTTAGAGCAGTCCTGAGGCTGCACTAACTTAATACAGCTCAAAGAGTTGGCCTGCACAGAGTAGGCCAACTCTTTATGCCACCTTTTTACTTATACACACACCCCTGAGCTCTGTGAATTTCAGCCAAATGCCAGGCGCTAGCACTATATTTTCAAAGCATCTTACAAACATTGAACAAATTTAAACCTCGCAACACATCAGCGAGCTAGGGCACCATTATTATCACCATTTTATAAATGGTGGGGTGAGGCTGAGACACACAGAATTACAATGATTTACCCCCAGGTGGTCAGGGGTAGGGCTGGAAACAGAATGCAGATCTCCTACTATCTCAGGTTATATTTTAACCACAGTACCATCCTTCCTTTCCCATGCTGTATGATAGCCCCCAGGGGCCCCAAGCAGAATCAGGGCTCCATTGTGCTAGGCACTGTACAAGTGCCTGCTAAGACATTGCCTCTGCCACAAATAGTTTACATAGTTGTGTGTTTGCAGTTAAAAAAAACCAAAACCCTGGATGTAGGATCTTTACTTCCAACCCTCCAGTGCTGGCTGTACTATAGAGCCTGATACCTGGCAAGACCTGAACAACAGAAGCTGTGTTGATATCACCAGTGTCCAGGACAACAGAAATAAATACCTTAATCCCAGTGACATTGATGCTCTTGATCAGGTCAGGGAAGTCACAGAACTCTGGACTCCAGTAAGTAAAGGAGGAATTGACTAGCAAGCATTTTGATTTCATTGTACATATTTGTAAACGTGGGGTTTATATAGGCAATATTGCTTCTTGGGTTGCTGTGTACATCCATTCCCATGGGAGATGAGGGCGCTCAGCACTTGGCAGGACTGAGACCCTACTGACTTGGAGTCTGTATTATTAATTACTTACACCGTGGTAGCATCCAAAGGTCTCAGTCAGAATTCAGGCCCCATTTTACCAGGTCTCGCACAAACAGAAATGAAGACAAGCTTTGAAGAGCTTACAGACAAAGACGAACTTGGGATGGAATTAAGGGGAGAAACAGGTAAGCAAGGTGAGGTGTGGTATATTGTTATTGTTAGTTCCAACATTTTGTGTGTTTCAGCTCTAATAGAGGGAAAGGATCTTAGCATCTGGGTGGGGATGGAAGAGTCTCAGTTTCTGCCAGTGGATGAGGATAAGGTTAGGGGCTCTGGCCACTGTTACCCTCCCCCTCTAATCCAGACAGTGCTCACCGCTTCTCCCTTTTTATTTTTAAAGACTGTGGGTTCACGTTAAGAAGCATATTTTCTGCATCACTCCCATTTCCCTACCCTACAGCTCTGTGTTCTCTCCCCATCACCCCTCCCGTGTTGCTATGCCCTGATTTAGATAGCAGGGTGAATGATGACTGCCATTAGGTTTCATCATGTTTCTTCCACATGCTACATTCCCCAGAACCTTTTCTGTTTCATTCACCACACGCTGCAGTATTTATTGCAGGGTCTCAGCAGCAGCGGAAGCGCATCCCTCTGAACCACCATGACCAGCCGAGTCGCCACACGTTTTACCACTCATTGTCCCGCTGTCATTGTCCTGGCTTTATTTCTGCTGAATGATCAGAACAGCACTTTTCATCCTTTAAATGCGCCACACAAATGGGAGCACAAGTCAAACAAAAGCTGCAACTGCTCTGTTTACTAGAAAGAAAGATCAATGGGCTTAAATGAAAGGACAGGAAGCTGATGTTTTCACTGTAATTTGTTAGTAAGATAGTGAATAGTCCAATCGAAGCTGACAAAGGCTTTTTTTTTTTTAATGAATCTGATGTAGAGCGAAAAAGTAAAGTTATCAACAGGCCATGAAATGGGGGACCTCAGCAAGTTTTATTCAATTCCTTTGTTTTTTGACGGAGAGTTAAGCTGAAACCTATCTAATGTGCAAAACCTCATCCCTGGAAACAGCTAACCCACCAGGACAAACAGGTGGGAGTGCAAGTCCGATAGATTTCCAGTGACATTTATTCAGCATCCTTATTGCTACTAATTTCTGGTTAGAGTTTATGGGGGAGGAATAGCTCAGTGGTTTGAGCATTGGCCTGCTAAACCCAGGGTTGTGAGCTCACTCCTTGAGGGGGCCATTTAGGGAACTGGGGTAAAAAACTGCCTGGGGATTGGTCCTGCTTTGAGCAGGGGATTGGACTAGATGACCTCCTGAGGTCCCTTCCAACCCTGGTATTCTATGATATGGGACATCTCAATGGACTAGTGGATTGAAAAGAGTGAGCTGCGCAGCTAACTTTCACCTCTTGCTCTGAGGAAGCAGCAGTGTGTAGCAGACCAGAGAGCTGACTGCAACTTATAGTTCCTCTCCCTGCTCCCCACTTGCACTGTGGGGAATAGTAAGGAAGTTGTTTCACCTCTTTTTCAGTATGTCAGCACTGGTTCCCAGCAAAGGTAGATGGACTTGTGCTAGCTCAGTTCAAGCTAGTGCTCTAGAAACAGCACTGCGGACCTTGCTGCATGGGCAGCCTGAGCTTGGACCCAGCAGGTCAGGCAGGTTTGGATTCAGGTGACTAGCCTGAGCTGCTGCCTATCCAGCAACATCCACACCACTATTTTTAGTGTGCTAGCTCAAGCTGAGCTAACATGAGTCTGCCTACCCACACTGGGAATCACTCCACCCAGCTGCATACCATACCCTTCTAGAAACACTGAGGCCTACACCTACAAATTGGATCCACCCAGCTACATCCCTCAGGGCTGTACAAGATTTCATGCCTCTGCTGTAGCTAGGGCAATGGAAGAATTCTTCCATTGAGCTACTTATCTCCTTTCAAGGGGATGGATTTACTATAGCGGAGGACTAAGCCCTTCCATTGCTGTAACAAGTGTCTACATTCCGTAGTGCTTGTAGTGTAGACATAGACTTACTCTGGGCTTGGTGAATGAGATGGGGGAATAGAGTTGAGACTCCTGCCTCCCTTCTCTCCCGGGCCCACTGGTTTAGCTGCAGGAGTACCAGGGGAGCAGCCCCTGCTCTTCTTGACACAGATGCAGCTGCAATCTGAGCAGCCTTTAGTTGGCTTCGCAGGGAAATAAGTGGGGCATTACACCTCCTTACATCCCTGCATGGCTGAGTGAGAGCTGTGACAATCTAGCTCTTAGGGCCCTATTAGAAACATTACACCTGCTAGTAAGAGTTTGCATGATCAGGCCCTTATTCATAGATGCTTGGAGCACTTTGTGATACTGTGTCTATAAAGATGCTATGTACATATAATATTTTATACATGAATATTTATACAGCATCATAAAATGTGCACTGGGCTTTGCAGAACATAGAATAAGATACAGTCGATGCTCAAAAGATCTAGTGCTTTAGCTAGGAATGTACTCACTTGCTCTCTCTCCATCTCCATATCTATCTCTCTCTCACACACGCACACACAGGTTTTGGGGGAAGTAAGTAGTAGCAGCAATATTTCTTGAACAATTTATCATTTTAAAGTACTATTAATACCACATCAATGGGAGTTTTGCTACTGACTTCAATAGACCATGTATTATGTAATATTCCCCAACTGCTTTGAGTTACACGAACACAAAGTATGCGCTATATCGGTGTATTTGGCTTGAGCATTACATATAGTATACCTCCATATATAAATATATTACATACTGTATGTACATTATATAGCTCTTCTGTGCTGGTAAAAATTAAAATGCTCTCCTACAAATAAAGCCTAGGGATTTGCAAGAAGCTAAAATCGTTTGGTCTCCTTTACAACATCCTATGCATAAAATTTCATATTTCACATCTAACATGAAGCTTAACACGGGGGAAATTGTGATTTTTCCAAGAAGGCTCAAAGGAAAATTCAGGATTATGTTATAGACATGAGGTGAGTTATTAGTAAAGCTGTTCTTCAGAGGACCATAGGAACTGGGAGGACTGATGTCATGGGAAAGCCTAGTAATTGGTAAAAATGTTTTTAAGAGTTAACCCTTTCTTTTTCTGCTTTTCAAGAGGAATAAGTGTTGTAATAAAGGCCTCCTTCCTGTCTGCTTTGGGACTTAAGCATGCTTCCAAATGCTTAGCATTTGCAGTGATTCTGATTTTGCTCCTTAATGGTGGTTTTTCTGCCCCCATTCCAATGCTGATATAAAGTTATTGAAAACAACAGCATGCTCAGCTTCCTGAAGCCAATGCAAGACTTAATGGAATGAGCTGCTGCGCCAAATAATTGAACATGGAATATTATATACAGACTGCAATCTTTAGATCTCTTGCTAACCTCTGTTATAAACTTAAGATAACTTTCCTAATTTTCACATCAGAGGACTTGTTTGTTTAGATTTTTTCCATGTGAGAATAGTTGCTAAAGTTTCTGGTATTAGTTTAAATTCTATGGGCAAAATGTGGATACTGTGCCATTTGGCCATAATCTGAGCAGCCTTTAATGCTGGAAAGGCAATTTCGCTATATGCTAGAATTCTGTGCCGCCTCATGCACAGCATCCGTGCATGAATTATTCCTGCTAGCAGTAGTGTACAGTTAGGGGCTGTAAACATACAACTGAGGTCCTTGTGCCCACACTCAGCATGTCCTTCTCTGGTTCCTGTGTTAGAGGCCTTCTGGAGTGCCTTTGCAAAGATGTTAGACAAGCCAGAAGTGAGGTACAGAAATCCTGCCCCACACTCCCCGACAGGCTTTGTGGCATCTGCCCATCCCCATGGTCAGTTAGAATTTGGTCCTATGCCTAGTCATCCTTTTAATGAGAATTGACAGGCTGCTGCCTCATTCTAATAGAGTGACTTGTACCCGTAATAGAGAATTTGTAAATAACAATTCACACCAAATAAGACACACGGGGCCCTTTTATGATACATGTAATAAAAAGTGTTGCTTCTGCAAGTCATTAATTGCAAATTCCATAGTTACTGGATGTGGTCCTGGTAAGACAACACTTTGACTTATTTTATGGGGTATATACTTTAGACTAATTTTTTACTAGGGCTTGTCTACACATGGAGTGAGTCAGGAACAGCTGTTCCTGAACAACTCCATGTATAGACAGACACACTTATTTAAATTCACACCCTACCTTAATCCAAATTAACTTTCAAGTGTAGACAAGACCTCGGTCCTCAATAAGAACCTGATCCTCGTGTGAGTAAAGGTGAAGAACTTCATAAGTGACATTCACCCTGGTGCACCTGGGCTTTAGAAGGTTTGTGTACCACTTAAGTCTCACTCACTCACTTAAGTCTCACCAAGCTTTATTTTGAAGGGATAGGTGGTGAACAGTCCTTCTACACAGGGACACATTTCATCCTTGGGCCCTGATTTAGGAGAGCATCCATGTTCAGGACAGCACTTAAGCCTCACTGAAGTCAACAGCACTGAAGTACATGCTTACAATTACCCATGTGCTTAAATGCAGCTCTGAATTTGGACCGATGTGAATATATGTGAAGTCAGTGGGTCTATTCACATAAGTAAGAATTACTCATGTGAGTGAGAGTTACAGAATCTGGCTCTAATAGATTGTTGAATTGGTAACAAATGTGTCATTCCTGTGAGTAATCATTTTTTCTTAAACCAACCCATGGCTAGGTTGTTTAATTTAGAGTGTGTACCTAGATTAATTTGGAGCACAGACTTAGAATGTCAATATCAGTCCAAGAACAACTGCAAATTTGCAACAGTATAGGAGAACCATAACTGACTTTAAGATAATGTGTATACAACCAAATATGGTCAGTATCTAATGAATGTTAGCCAATTTTAGGGCTAGTGTGTGAATTTATAATCCTTGAATAAGGAGCAGAGAAGATCAGGGAAATAACTGTGTCTCAAAAGAAACTAAAGAGCATATGTAAGAGTCTCTGATCTCATCCCACATTATTTTTATGGCAGCCCTTTACAAGTTATGACTCAGAAATGTCAACAGAGCTTAAAGGAGTTAGGTACCCAACTACCACTGAAATTCAGGCTCCTCTGAAAATCCAAGCCTACATGCTGACTGACATGCCCACCGGAGAATGTTAGAAACTTCTTTGAATGGCCTTAGAATAACTTCTTGGTGAGAGTAAAGTTCTATACTGACCATATAAAATCAAATGTCATATGGAGCTAAGGGCATAATGAGTGGGGTCCCACAGGGATCAGTTCTGGGTCCGGTTCTGTTCAATATCTTCATCAATGGCATAGAGAATACACGTATAAAATTTGTGGACGATACCAAGCTGGGAGGGGTTGCTTTGGAGGATAGGATTAAAATTCAAAATGATCTGGACAAACTGGAGAAATGGTTTAAGGTAAACAGGATGAAATTCAATAAGGACAAATGCAAAGTATTCCACTTAAGAAGGAACAACCAGTTGCACAGTACAAAATGAGAAATGACTATCTAGGAAGGAGTACTGCAGAAAGGGATCTGGGGATCATAATGGACCATAAGGTAAATATGAGTCAACAGTGTAACACTGTTGCAAAAAAAGTAAACATCATTCTGGGATGTATTAGCAGGAGTGTTGTAAGCAAGACATGAGAAGTCATTCTTCCGCTCTACTCTGCGCTGATTAGACCTCAGCTGGAGTATTGTGTCCAGTTCTGGGCACCACATTTCAGGAAAGATGTGGACAAATTGGAGAAAGTCTAGAGAATAGCAACAAAAATGATTAAAGGTCTAGAAAACAGGACCTATGAGGGAAGATTGGAAAATGAGGTTTGTTTAGTCTGGAAAAGAGAAGACTCCGAGGGGATATGATAACAGTTTTAAAATATTGTACATAAAAGGTTGTTACAAGGAGGAGGGAGAAAAATTGTTCTTCTTAACCTCTGAGGATAGGACAAGAAGCAATGGGCTTAAATTGCAGCAAGGCAGGTTTAGTTTGGACATTAGGAAAAACTTCCTAACTGTCACAGTAGTTAAGCACTGGAATAAATTGCCTAGAGAGGATGTGGAATCTCCATCATTGGAGATTTTTAAAAGCAGGTTAGACAAACACCTGTCAGGGATGGTCTAGATCAGTGCTTCTAAAAGCTGGTCTGCTGCTTGTTCAGGGAAAGCCCCTGGCAGTCCGGGCCCATTTGTTTATATGCCGCATCCTCAGGTTCACAGCTCCCACTGGCCGCAGTTCGCCGTCCCAGGCCAATGGGGGCTGCGGGAAGCAGCGTGGGATGAGGGATGTGCTGGCTGCCCTTCCCGCAGCCCCCATTTCCCTGAACAAGTGGCAGACCAGCTTTGAGAAGCACTGGTCTAGATAATACTTAGTCCTGCCATGAGTGCAGGAGACTGGACTAGATAACCTCTCGAGGCCCCTTCCAGTCAGGGGCGGCTCTAGAAATTAGGCTGCCCCAAGCAGCGCGGTGCGCTGCGCCGCCCTTCCCCGGTCCCGCGGCGGGTCCCCTCTTCCCGCGGCTCCGGTTGAGCTCCCGCAGGCATGCCTGCGGCAGGTCCACCGGAGCCCGGGAGGAGCGGACCTGCCGCAGGCATGCCTGCGGGAGCTCAACCGGAGCCATGGGAAGAGGGGACCCGCCGCAGTCATGCCTGCGGCAGGTCCACCGGAGCCAAATGCCGCCCCCCCCGGAAAAGGGCCGCCCCACGCGCCTGCTTGGCGCGCTGGGGTCTAGAGCCGCCCCTGCTTCCAGTCCTATGATTCTATGATTTGCAGGATAGTTTACTGGAAGCATATCTTAGTATTCCTTCTTCACAGGCAACATTAATTCATGTGGGGGATTTTGGGGTCAATTTCGTGTATTACTTGTATGAAAATAGCTGGTGCTTCAGCATTTGATGCAGAGGTCTGCACGCTGGATTATTACACCAGACACTAGCAATCTGAATCATTTCCATGTTTAGCTTCATCGCTGAAAAAAATCATTAACAAGTTAATGATTTAAAAAAAGCTTCAGACCAAAAGAATTTTTGTCAGTGTTAATTGTGTTTTATTAACAAATAATTAAAACTATTAATTTATGGAAAGCAATCCTCAAGTCTAATTCCTGAAGAGGGTTAAGCACTTCTCAGTTCCTTGCAGTACAAGAGTGGCTTAGACACCGAAGGGTAATGCCTACACTGCAATTAAAATGCCCTGGGTGGCCCATGCCAGCTGTCTCAGGCCATGGGGCTGTTTAATTGCAATGTAGACTTCCAGGCTTGGGTTGGAGCCTGAGCTCTAAGACCCTGCAAGGTGGGAGGCCCCAGAGCTCAGGCTGCAGCCTGAGCCTGGAAGTCTACACAGCAATGAAACAGCCCTGCGAGCCCAAGTCAGCTGGCATGGGCCAGCCCTAGGTGTCTAATTGCGGTGCAGACCTACCCCAAATCCCACTTAAAGCTAGTGGGGACCTAAGTCAATGTTGAAAATGGGACTTCAGGTGATCCAGTCAGTGACAGTGCTCACCGATCATGCCCCGCACCATATTTCTTTGGGCTTTTTGCTCAGTGGTTGAACTTACTCAGTAGGAAGTGATGCTTTACCCCTCCCATCCTCTCCTCATGAGGCTGTGACGCAGACCATTAGTGCCAACTGGCAAAGGGTTCCTTGCATATCCTTCCTAGCATATGAGGTCTCCACTGAAAGCCTGTAACTTATCCATATTCATAATCCATGAAGATGTGTGTACAGGTAATATTTAAGGAATACTGTAACTACATTGAAAATTATGCTCTTATGAGTTTGGAGTGAAAATGCGCCACCAGGGAATACCTCAGTGATGGCCCATTCAAGCGGGGCTGTGGGTGGGGGAAGAGGGAAGAGGGGAGAGAGAGCGTTGTCATGCTCTCCCAGCTAGCTGATCATGTAATGTATTGCCCAATTGTCCCCTGTTGCAACTGCACAGAAAAGTCAATAGAAAACTATCAAAAATAAACTATAAACATTGAAACCACTTGGAAGTGAAAAGGAACAACATGATGGCAAGGGGATCACCCCATCTCTGAACAAAGACTGATTCAGTATATCAGAGGGTAGAGAAAGACACTCTGTGGCCATTCACTGCAGAGGCACCTTCAGGATGAGCAAAGGTGTTTCAGGAGAGACTTGGTCCTGGCTCCTTGGCAAGTGCCGCAAAGACTGAACTTTCAGCTGAGAATCTACTTTATTAGATAGTAAAGGTAGCTATCAATAAAGCGTAGGCTCTAGTTCACATTTTTTTATATGCACCCATTTGTTTCCATCACTCTCTCACCTGTTTCTATTTGAAGTTCTATTGTTTCTTAAAGAAACAGTGCTGTGCAGGGGTGTGCACAGGAATTTAAATTTGACCCCTTTTGCGCGGAGCACAGAAGCTCACTCTCCCACCTCCCCACCTGCGGCCCCAGGAGGAGCTCACTGCCCTGCCCCTGGCCCCAGGAGGAGCTCGCTGCACCCTGGCCCCCGGGGAGAGAGGACTCCCCAGCTCTGGGGCTGCAGCTCTCTCCCCACCACAGCCCCAGAACTGGGGGAGTGCTGCATCCTCACTGATTATTGGAGGGGGGGGCATGCCCCTGCTTGCCCCCCTTGCACACGCCCCTGGAGCTGTGTGTGGTATAGGAGCAGGAGTCTAAGGTAAAACTGGTAAACTGGGGTACCTGCTCCATTGGGAACAGAGGCTGTGGGATTTCTGCGAGTAGCCAGTGATCAGGGGCTGGATATCAACGGGACGCTACAGAGGGACTCAGAGGCTGCATCTGTTGTCAGCCAGCAGGGCCGGCCTAGCCCAGAGTTGAGTGCTTGAGTGGCTGACAGGCTGGTTGTGCTAAAGAGCTAATGCACAGCTGGCACAGGCAAGACTTCCTCAAACTGGAGGCAGGTGGATTCCCAGCCGTGGGTGCCCCAAGAAGCATAACAGAGGACATGGCTAGAGTGGCCATGTTAGGAATCATCTGCGACTCCTGCACACTGGAGAGGGGAGGGGGCTCCATGCTAGGCTCCATGTGGGGCCTACTGTGGTGGACCCGAAGGAAAAGCAACTCCATCTGTGATTATGATGATCCACTGGCTCAAAACCCTCCCATACTGGGGACACAGACTGGAACAGTGTCTGCAACCTGCCCAGGGGCTACGACAATTGAATTCACTGCCCAGCAAAGTTATGTGACTCCGGCTTTAGGTGGCTAAGGGTGAATATAAATATAGTGCAGATCTATCTTATAAGGGATGACTCAAAATGGGGCCTTTTTAATTAATTTTCTCTTGGTGTATAATCCTTCCAGTATATCTCAACATTCCCCCAACCCCTTTTTCACTGCCCCCAGTACAACCCTGAAGTATTTGTTCCAAAGGACTGTAATAAAAGGTTTATTTTCCTTTTCTAGTATGATTTTATTTTTAGGACTACTATAAAACAGGGTTAATATAAATAAAGTGGCATTGTGTACATTTCCCCCACCTATTCCAGTCCTGAACCTCAAATGAGCACAGATGATGGTCAACTTGGGTGTTGATTCTGTGAGGTTGACAGGCATTCACCATGCAGCAGACTGAGACATTCATTTCTCTTTTGCCCTGAAAATAATTTGAACCCCCAAAAGTCCTCTCTCCTCTACTCTCCTGTTAACTGATACATTAACTTCTTGGTACAACTGACCCCTCAATATCACGCTTGCACAATCTCAGCATAAAAAGGGATTTTTTTAAAAGCTCATGTGGAGTAACCAAGTCTAAATGTGCACAGAAATTACTCCCTCTCATTTACAAAATATGACACCTCAGTCCTTATGCACATAAACCACTGGCTTCCTGGTCCCGGTCCCAAGCTCAGATAAAATGGGAGGGCTGGGTGATAGCCTGGCAATATATATATATTTTTGGTGCAAGATGAGACCTTCTGTTTTTTTAAACAAGTCTGTAGTGTAAAGGTTAAACTATTTTAAGACAAAATAAAATAGAGTGTATAATTTAAACAATTAAAAAAAAAGTCATCCCTGTAAAACATCACTAAGTTCAACAGACAGAAGAAAAGGCCATAACATTTT
Source organism: Mauremys mutica (assembly GCF_020497125.1). NCBI lineage: Eukaryota > Metazoa > Chordata > Testudines > Geoemydidae > Mauremys > Mauremys mutica. The sequence continues at coordinate 113,015,990 of NC_059073.1, forward strand.
CTGCAATTTCATCTGATTTGGCAGTTTCATCTGCTACTCACAATGGAACCAAGTTTCAGGATTCATCTAAATCTTCTACTACATTCAGAGGAGTCAGACTGCATGATAATGGTTCTTCCATAAACCAGAGATAGGGCAAAGTGCTTGATACAAGGACAGCATGTCCACTTCTGTACTGATGTTAGTGTCTGAGGGTGAGATCATGGAATGTTCAGTCATTAAAAGCTCTTGGAAAAAACGACTCCGCTGGCTAAAGAATTGGAAAGACGAAATGTTGGCATACACAGCACACGGGAGACATGGTGGAATTTGAACACCAAGAGTACAGCTCTGATTCATAGTGGTCAGATCTTTTACTGTTGCATGTCTGTGATACATCTAATGGGAACACTGATGTTGTTCTGGTTTGTCCCTGAGATTCTGCACAACTGACTTGGTAGGTTTATTCTCCATGCCTGATAGCTGCCATTTTCAATCTGAAGGTAGGACACGTGATAGTTATTAGTGCATATGCTCCACATGATGAAAGACCCCATGCTGAAAGAGATGCCTTTTATGCCTAATTTTTAGAGGATCTTGAGTATCTGGATGATACTGTCTTACTTGGAGAGACTACTCACCAACTACAGCTAATTCTGGGAGAGCTGTAAAACACTGCAGAATCTATGCAATTTAAGATCAACGGTAACAAAATCAAAGTTACTCATGCCGCCTATAAAACAGAAATAAATGACCTGCTGATACTGCATGTAAATGGCAATGATATTGAATGGATGAATGGTTTTATCTATCTAGGTAGGGTTATCAGCAAGAGGTTCTATGACCAAAGAAGTCACACCTGGGATTAGTCTTACGTCTATGGCATTTCAGTATCTTCAGAGGATATCTGTGAAAAGTAAGATATGAACGTTCAACACAGTAGGGTTGACAACTCTGTTATATGGAACAGAAACATGGCCATTAAAGACAGCGAAGGAGAGGAAACTAGTTTTCAGTGTCAAAAGTTATGGCGTATTTTTAATGTACATTGATTTGATTTTGTCACAAACAAGGTGATACTTAGATGATCCCAACAAGTTACAGTCTTGCACAAATTGAGAACAAGATGACTTCAGTGGTGGGGTCATGTCCAATGGGCAGAAGGAGATACGCTTTTACAGAAGGTTTATAGAGCTGAGGTTGAAGGAAGTAAAGCACGAGGCCGACTACAAAAGAGGTTGGAAGATGGAACGTTGAGGGATTTAAGAAGCCTAAATCCTCCCATGTGGACTTGTGCTGAGGGAAGAAGACTTGCAAGGGAGCATTCAAGATGGAAGTCCATTCTATGCACTACCACAGCTACATCATAGACATGTGAATCTGCTGCTGCACACAGAGCTGCATGCTGCATATACAAAGGTTTTATCTGGACAACCTACTCTGGAGTCTGCTGATATCCTGAAAGTTGCTAATTAATTCACCACAGCAGTTCTCTCCTCTCAGTAACCTGTCTAGCAAATGTGTGGGTTGTAGGGATGGGGATCTCAGTGCAACGAAGCATAAAGCATGATATATTATTTCCTCAAATTTTCCTCTACTGAACGCAACATATAACTCTCAGAGGAGTCAAAGCATAAAAATTCTTCTTTCATATGTGCCCACAAGTGCCTACGTACATGTCACAATATGTTTATGAGAAAGGATGGAGTCAGCACCATAGAGTGATTCACATGATTAGGAATACACAGGGATTTTCTGCCATGACATAGGACAGAAAGGTATCCCACACCGGGGATTCTCTTTATTGTCCTGGGGGAGTGCTATGGGACAATCACATGTTTTAGGTTTCTTCTCTGCAGCAGTGTCAGTCCCAGGACCAGGTACTGGAGCAGTAGTGGTTTTCTCTGCTAATATTTTTGCATAGTAAGTTCACTATTTAGGGCCACAGTCCTGCTAGGAGTCCTTTGTTGGAGGACTCAGGAGCTAGTGCAGAATCTCACTGACTTTAATGGAACTTTGCACAGGTGCAGGTATCTGCCTGCATGGAGCACCTTGCAGGACTGGGACCTAGGATTATACAGTGTAATATCTGCCTTAGGGCTGGATCTGTTGCCTTTTAAAGGACATGGTGCCTTTCAGAGGATGTCCACACATAGATGGGGAAGCTGGGATGCAGAAGATTGAATGGCTTGCCCAAGGTCAAACAGTGAGTCTGTGGCACAGTCAGTGTGCTGATCAGGTATCATGGTGATGAGCACAGTATAAATATCACAGAATAGAGCCAAGTCTCCCAAATCACAGACCCCTATGGCAGTTATTAGACAACAGTGTTTTCCTTATGGACATAAAGGACCCTCCCTCAAATCACTACCTCTCACCTTCCTTGTAAGCAAGGACTCCAATTTCCAAAACCTCAGTATCATCATTAAGCAGGGCTCTGTTCCTTTATCTCCTGGAACACAGCAAAATCTGAGCTGAAATGAAAAACTCTGCTCACTCCGCTGTAACAGAAGCTGTTGCAATTAATTCTGTCTGTCACTCCGCATGAATGGCAAACAACAGAGGAATTGCAATAAGCACAAGGAGAAACAAAGCAGGAATGGAGCAACTCTGTATAAGGCTGCTCTTGCAAGCCAAACTTTTTTCTTTTGCATGTGCTCGAGGTGTGATGTTCAAAATCTGCTCAAATGTGGTTTGGAAGCAGCAAAAAGAGCATGTACATCAAAGGGGAATTTGGACAGACAGGCCAGTTTATTGCAACGATTTTTTAAAAAATAAATGGACTTAATGACATCAGATAAAGTATTTTTCATGGATGGCCCACCTTCCGGACAACCAACCCAAAGCATATTGCCTGCCCTTGGACTAATGTGTTCTAACACGTGAGCACACATGCAGATGGAGCATATGGCTCCCATACCTGCCATGGTTCAATAGAATAAAACATTACAGATTCTGAGCTCCTCTCTGATACTCGTGCACGGACAAAGCAATGCTACGCTCTTTTTGGCCAGAAGACAGAATGGCTCCTTGCTATTTTACATTTACATACCTCTTAAATATAGCACACAGGAGGAGCCTTTAATGCAGACAATACCGGTTGGTGGTTCTGGAGAATACAGCTGTAGCTGATTCAGGGCTCATGGTGTGCTATGAATCTGAATTCCAGGGCAGGATGCTGTTTGGTGCTGAATTCTTTCAGGCTACTGAATGATGTGCACTGTGCTGATTCACTGGCAAGAGCCCAAGAAAACCATGCTGACATTACCGATTAGAACCTTCCATAGCCTTATGTAACTGCCAGCGTCATCTGGCTGTGTGCTGAGCTCCAGTGCCTCGAAGGGATGGAACAGAGACAAGATACAAACTTCACTGATTTATCAGAGCGGAATTCATTAACTCTGGTTAAATTGCATCTCTGGGATTCAGCAGAGTGCAAACCGCACTCTCGGAATCCACACCGGAGGAGGTCGCTGCCACGGCTCAACACGTGATAGGATTTTCTCTTTGTGACATGCTCAAGAGCAAAGGGTTTAGGGCACAGGGTAAATCCTTACATAACTGCACCATGCGACCTAGAGATCAACAGCTGGCTCGGATCACTTTACAGTCCATGGAGGGAGGAGGGATGGAGAATATCGTAACTAACACAAGTTAGCCGTCGGAAAGGTTGTGCAGATTTACGTCTGAAGAGTTTATTGTGGCTTAGAAGAGTGGGCAGAACTCTGCCCTGACTTACACCCTGGCCAATATAAATCAGGACAGAATTGGTTCCCCTGCTTTTACGACAGCCGATCATAGTCACAATAACTAACTCTAAATTATAAAACCTGGGCCTGGCCTTTGCAGAATTCACAAGGAGACTCCAATGCTTCCATTGCCCCCATGCAGGGCACAGGGACAAGTGCAGGCTTTGTGCTCTCCTAAGCAAGGGACTGCTCCCTAGTAGTAGGTCTGGAGTGCAACAGGAAAGGGCAAAGGCAGGAGTATGGTCCCACTGTACCTCAGTAGGATGGTTGCAGAGAATGCGGCTCTTTTTACAGACGGGGCTGTGATCATACTCTCCCTGCTGGCCATGAGAGATTCACCCAAGTGGAGGAGGAGCCAAGAGACAGGTCACTGGCTCCCACACTACCCTCCTCCTTGCTGCTGCTGTGGATGCACAGCCAGCATGAAAGGTTGTGGGGTCATGGCCAGGGCTTTCCCATACCTCACTGATTCCAGGCTGTTGTATTGGCCCCTGGGGCCACTGGCAAACAGGGTAGCACAGCAGGTTGCTCCAAGTTATGCCATGGAACTGGTCCAGGCACAAGCCAACACAAAATCAGGGGAGTGCAAAGGCCTCCTTTGCATGTGCTCTACTGCACAGTGAGCCGCTTGACAATAGCCAGGGATCTAAGTCTTCCTTCTTGTTTGGAGTTTCTATTTCTCCTGCAGACATATAGAGTGCTTACTGTGTTATTGATTGTGCGGTGGGCAAGTTTATCTCTAATGAACCACTGTTCACACCATTTAATTCAAGTAGTTTTTGTGCTAACTGGTGCATGCTTTGCAAACAGAAAATAAAAAGACTTGGGACAGTAAAGAGCCAAGCTTAGGGCCCAATCCTGAACTTTTAACTAAATCTGGGTGCAAAAGAAAAAAATTGGATGGGGCTGTGCAGTTTGTGATCCAGAGAATGACGAGTCACTTCCATTCTAAACGAACTCACTAGGACTTGAAGTTTAGCACCCAGCAGGACCAGGAACTTTTGGGGCCTGATGGTTCATACTACATTCAGGATTATTTTATTAGGTGGGCTCAGCTCAAATCTAAGGAGCAAGCCCACATTACCAAAACAATCCCATCTCCATTACCACCCTTGCTGGCAATCTTAGCAGAGAGGCCAAGGACTGCAAGGGGAATGGAGTTACTTCTCACCTCTAGCGATATGGCTATCAAGTCAAGGATGAGGAACATTAACAGGGCAGTATGAGAAGTTTGTCTGTGCAGTACCCACAGGCATAAATAGCAGCTTTCAGTGTAGCAAGCTGCCAGTCTGGCACAGTGTGCCAAAACATATTTGGGCTTTTTAATTGCCTGTCCCAGAGACCAACAGGATCATATCACTAGTCATCTACAACAACGCAACAACTGGAAACAAGAGTATTCCCACACTGAAGACTGACCGTTACATCACACAACTATGGATACTCCTTGCAGCTGCCACAACCGGCCTCACCCTCCAAACACACACACACCAGCCCACACAAAGATAAGTGTAACAATAAGGGAAATATAATATCATACTTTCTGCCAAAACCATATTGCTGCAACTGAGGCTATTTCATACAGATGTGTATTTTCAGTACTTCAATATTTAGGAAGCCAAGCAACAAGCAGGATGGCCCAGGGGGGAAAGGAAATGGTTTATCAAGCCTTTTGCCTCTAAGTCATTAGCCTGAATCTGGCCCATGCCATAGTTCCCAAAGGTTATTACCACATGGTAGCTGTTTGATGGCCAGGAGTGGATGGTCTCAGTCCAGTTCCTTGTTAACAATTGTCCACATAACTAAAACCCCATTGGCAACCTTGTTGGCCATCTTGACAGACAGGCTAAGGTTGAAATAGGCAAGGAGATTCAAGTATCCTTTTGCTAACCTAGGTGGTCTATCCAGATCAAGGCCAAGGCATATTCATGGGGAAGCTTGTGCTGCTGTTCTGCATCTAATCTCCTGGGCTGTCAGTCTGGCACTTGTCATTGAGCAATCTCAGTAAAATAATCCTTAAAAATGGAGGGGGTGTGGGGAGGAGAAACAACCAACAACCCTGTAACATCTGCTGAATAGCCAGAGATGGGATGTCATTCGGTGTATCTGGCTATTCAGAAAATTACAGAGTAAAAATAATACTAGACTAATGGCTTTGGACAGTGAAGTCTTCTATTTAGACACAGAGCAAAGCAGCAATGCTGCAAGTTTTCCTCAGCACTGACATGGAGAGAGCACCTCTACACAGCCTACCTAACACAGCCTACAGCAGCGAGCTGACCAGGCCAGGCCAACACTCTTGTCAGAGAGTCTCAAGCCAGTGCTGTAAAAATAGGTGTGTGAACAGTGCTTTGAATTGCAGCTCATGCTGGAGCTCAGGCTCTGATGCGTATGGGAGTGGGTGAGCTTCAGAGCCCAAGCTGGCAGCTTGAGGCACAACCTCATAGCACTGTCTACACCCTTATTGTTAGAGTGCTGGCGCAAGCCCCACTATCCCACATCTGTTGACCAAGGCTGGGACACTCACTGCCGTGGGCTGTGTAGACATACGTAAAGGGGTCCAATCCCATGCCCATTGAGTTCAGTGGGCATTCCTTCATTTACTTCAATGGGTATTGAATAAAGCCCAAGGTGAGACAGGCTTCATTCTCCATCCACAGCCAATGCTTTGCCTACAAGAGAGGTTCTAAGCTGTGGGGCTGGTTTTCTCTTGTGAAGAAAAACCAAGATGCATCATGTTTTTTTCAGAGCAAGCCATTTCTAGTTTTTGGAGTGCCATCCACCAGAGACATCAGAAATCAACATGCTAATCCCAAAATGCCACATCACCCCTGGGATTTATGGAAGAATCTGTAGCCAGACAGTTGCTCCTACAAGTTTACTTCAGCAAGTAAATCTATAGATAGTAAAAAGGATGGTAGGATTATATCCTCCCTGATATATATGTAAACCATAGATTAACTTTATTTAGCTAATAAGAATGGGCCTGATCCTGAGAGGTACTCAGTATCTGCTACTCTCATAGAGCTCAGCTATCAGAATCAGGCCCTATGTCTCACAAACAATAATACCGTAGAATTGATTACCCTGAATTTTGCTGTATTGCTTTATAACCTGCACCAGGCTGCCCATTTTTCTCCACCTCTCCAAGATTTAACATCAGCAGTGCTGTTGCCATGTCCCTCCCATGCAGCTAAACCTTCATTATTTTTACAAGATATACCACACAACATTCACTACTTCAGTACTATCAGTCAGAACTGTAACTCAGTTTTATTTTCTTATCAAAATAAAGGAACAGAGTCCATTCAGTGATACTTTATCTTTTTTTATTGTTTGCTCACAAACTCACAGATTCAGTAAATTGCAATGAGCCTCCAGCCATTTATGTGAATCAAAGTTCTCCTGTACATATATGTAACCTTCACTTATGCCCATATTGTTCCATTGTCTCACAAAGAGCATTCAAAGATCAGAAGAAAGTTGACAGCATTCTTTTCACTGCACATGAGGTTTCACATGTCAGCAGAGAATCTACAATAGTTATATTGTTCATGACATGCATCACAACAATTAGGGCTAGAAAATATCCTTTTAGTTATTTGCCAAGGAAAATATTTCAAAGTTATAAAAACCCAACATGTTCTTCTCTCCTCTTGTTCCATTTTCCCTGTCAACACAGGCTCAAGCATGTCCTGGTCCTTCAGATCCATAATTTCATCTCTCCCACAATAGAATCAATCTTTTTGTGACACTGCAGTGCAGCATGCCAAGCAAGAATGTGGCTCACCTTCCCAGGCTCTATAAGCTCGGCTTCTCCACTTAGCCCAGAAATCACATCAAGATCGCCAAACTTCTCAATAATCGACTGCTTCTTCTTGTGATCCCTACTATTGGCAATCTCAACATCAATTTTCACAGAGTACCCTATAGAGGGAAAACTAGGGAATCAAAGGATATCCAAGTATCCTAGAATAGACTCAGACATGTTCAGTAACAAATCTTAGCCCTATCATGCATCACATACATGTAGAGTTGGGTTGCTGTCAGTTCTAGGCAGTGATGTTTGTGATATGGTATAATGTGGATCTGCGAACTGGACAAGTCACATCAGCTGCACAGGGATATTTGAGGGTTATGTTTGTCTGAGTGATAGGTATGTGTACATGTGGAAATGTACAACAGATTTGAGCCTGCATATACGTTCTGAATATGCCACCACACTAGAGTTAAAACCCCCAAAGCCACTTTTAGAGAATGTCTATCCACGGCACAGAGTTGACAACGACCACTGACACACAAACACATCTTGTCCTCACTGCTAAAAAGGTGTGTTTTTTGCCTTGGGGTAACTAACACATATGAGCTATCCTGAGGTAAAAACAGTAAAGACAAGGCACTACTTTTTTACTGCAAGGTAAACTAGGAGAGGTCAGCCCCATACTCCCACCTGAAGTGTTCCCTCACATGCCTTTAACGTTAATGTTGCTTTTGATTAGGCACCATTAGCTGGCCTATAGGTTTGCTATTGAAAGGACTGCAGAAAACTGCTCTGGCTATTATGTGAAGACCGCAGAGACTAAGGAAGAATCACACTAATGAAGACAGGAAGGAAGATGAGCTCAGACTAATGGAGACAGGAAGGCATACAAAAGCATCAGGCTGAAGCATAACTGCAATTTGTATCCCAACTGCAGTCTTCATATTCTGAAGCCAAAAATGGCATAAAATACATTTATAATTAATGACCTACGTACATGTTCCAAGAGCATTCACCCACATAACAGAAACAGGGTCACGAATACTCCCTGTAAGTATATACATAGCTAGATTAGATAGTGAAACACTAAGAACTAATAAATTGAACACGACAATTACATCACTAATCTATTTGTTTTTAAACAGACCACTGTTACTGGACAAGTAAGGAAAAACTAGAGCTTGGGGGCCCTTTCTGAACCCCCAGCAAATTGTTATTTGCTAGGGTGTATAAAGCAAAGAGTAAAAATAGGGACTGAAATATGTGCACTCACCTATTCATTGTGGTCAGTAACGTGTTAGAGCAACAAATAAGTTTTATTCTGCACCTGGAAAGAAAAAATATGAATATTTTGCTAACAGATGCATATTCTGTCAGACTAGTGATCCGAGTATTCAATAACCCACATTTGGAGTAGGATTTGTAATATTTACCATCTCACTCTGGCATAAGAGTTCCAGTGAACTAGGAGAGGGGATAGAGGCATTGCCACCCTCAAAGAACACCTTCCTATACGAGTCAGTTGACACACTTGATAATTCTTTAAGAAGGCATTAAGACTCTGATCTTGCTCCCACTAAAGTCAAACGCAAAACTCCCAGTTACTCACAGCCTTAGTCATGTGGATTGAACATGGTTTGATCCAGCCCCCACAGATGAGACTAACCCATTTTGAAGCACATCTGGGGGGACTAGTGTGTTATAACATGATCCTCTGACAGGGTAAAAATGGCTGTGAGCTCAGCCCCTATAGCTATTGTTTCAGGCTATTGACTCAGGAAGATAATATTGCATTGTTTCCCATTTGAAAGGTTTTCTTCATGACCATACAAGCCAGAAACTTTTATTTTTTAAGTAACTACTTCAATTCTGCAGACACTGAGGGTCCACCACTAGAGCAGAAGGAACGGCTTGATGGGGCTTAGCTTGTGCAATGCAACTGGAAGATAATGTAACAGGATGGCAAGGCTCTTCTGTTAGAACACTGCATAAAGCTACTGAAGTTCTGCTGACTCATTGTGGCAGGTGCAGCTCATTAATTTCACCTAGGAGAGAAAGGAGGTGGGAGAGGCTCTTTAGAGAAAGTGGGAACAAGATCAGAAGATGTTCTGTAGGACAGTGCTAGGGACAGCCAAGCTCAGGGAGGAAGCTAAAGATGAGGTTTATGTTGCCTTTCACAAAACTCACACTAATAAAGCCAAAGCCCTGGAAGGGAGTGAGTTTGTATACTAATTCAGGGTCTCTGCTCTGCTAGGAAGGAGATAGTGTCTCAGCCCATTCACAGATAAGAATAATGGAGGTATAAGGCCCCCGACCTTCGGCCAAATCACAACCTAGTTTTAGGATACGCTTGTGTTGATATATATGACATACAGAACTGCCTGAAATACTGTGCATTAGTACACTAGGCTCCCACAGAGCTGTGGTTTTGCTATTGTGTATCTTTCCTGTGTGGCTCTATTTCTCTCACTGTTAGTTGACACACATATGCATACTTGGGCTCAGCTAATCAGGCTTTAAAAGAAGGTACTATATTTTCCTTTGAAGGGCATTTTGCATTAAGACAAAGTTTTGGTCTATGTTGATTTAAGAAGGTTGATTACTACCAAGGTTTCAATTCAATTCAGTGAGGTTCTTGTGGCATGGCAAGATACACAAATGTTGGCTAAGTGCAAAATAAAGAGGTACGCCCTGTTCAGGAAAGGGCTACAATCTTTGCTGAGGGGTTTATCCTCTGTCTCCATTTGTCATTACTGTCCATTCCTGATTTGGTGGCAGGATGCTACACTTAAATCCAGTCACAAATACGTGTGAAAATAGGGATTTCCTCTCAGCAGCTTCTGGAACATTAAGGTCTGGATCCAGCTCCGATGAAAATCAATGGCAAAAGCCCCATTGACTTCATTTGGGCCCTATGCAGCAATTCACATACAATTATTGCTAATGCAGCTCAGTGACTAGTCAACTGTAATATCTATGAGAATTTTAAAATGGAGCATTTTATCAGTTTTACTTCTTATATTTGCACTGCCTCAGACACTTGCCACCATTTTTATTTAATTAGCACCACAATTGTATTAACACCATGTTTTTTATATTTAATTATGCTCAGGCAGTATCCCAGCTACATCAGCTTGTTTTGTGTAATTAGCTCTCTACTTTAATACAAATTAATCTCACCAGAGAATGGCACCAGAAATAGAGAAAAAGAAGAGATCTAATTTAATTGAAATAACATCAAATGATGACACACATATCTTTCCTTAACATGTTGTAAACAGACACGGGTGAGGTAATATCTTTTATTGGACCAACTACTGTTGGTGAAAGAGACAAGCTTTTGAGCTACACTGAGGCTATGGCTACACTTGCACTTTAAAGCGCTGCCGCGGCAGCGCTTTGAAGCGCTAAGTGTAGTCAAAGCGCCAGCACTGGGAGAGAGCTCTCCCAGCGCTGTCCGTACTCCACCTCCCTGTGAGGAATAACGTACAGCGCTGGGAGCCGTGCTTCCAGCGCTGGGGCTTCGACCACACTGGCGCTTTGCAGCGCCGCAACTTGCAGCGCTGGAGAGGGTGTGTTTTCACACCCTGCTGCAGCGCTGCAAATTTGCAAGTGTAGCCATGGCCTGAGCTTCTCTTCTCCAATAAAAGAGATTACTTCCCCCAACTTGTGTCTCTCCTATCCTTGGATCAACATGGCTACAACAACACTGCAAACACCATGTTTTGGAGGCTGGTTCTGTAAGATGTCCCATCAATTTACTCACACAAGAAAAGCCTGAAGAATTGGAATTTTGATTAGCAACTTTATAATGTTATGACTATTTCTCACTGATACAGTGCAAAGAGTTAACTTTGCCTCCTGCCATATCAGTCAATTTAATCTGAAAAGAATGGGAGGAAGATTGGTTTCGGATATCTGGTAAACATTCTCTTTATCACTGAGCTTAAGAGTATCTCTAAAAGCCCTTTCTCACTTTAACTGCAGTCACAGGGAGTTTAAGGAGCATTCAGATTATTTGAAGTGACTGGGTATGTAAGTATCAGAGGGGTAGCTGTGTTAGTCTGGTTCTGTAAAAAGTGACAAAGAGTCCTGTGGCACCTTATAGACTAACAGAAGTACTGAAGCATAAGCTTTCGTGGGTGAATACCACTTCATCAGACGCATGTGGTGGAAATCTCCAGAGGCAGGTATAAATATGGGTATGTAAGGTTTATGATGTTCTTTTCAACTCCAAGGTTTGTTTAGTGTTTGTCTCTCCTCCATATAAAAGGTAATGAATCTGAACCACTAACTTTTTTCTCCAGTTTGATCATGAGAAATACAGCAAGACACAGCTAATTTCTGCAGGAAAAAAATAAATTTTGCTTGTCATCCTTGTTTGTGCTCTGTACTTAGAATTGAGCAAATACAAAAAATGGTTTTGAATGAATATTTGCTTCAGTTATGTTTGTACCCTCCTTTTGCATATATATTTGAATAAGTTGTACCAGTGAAAATGTTTGTGGAGACAGAATATGAAAGCTAGACACACAGGTGTGTGTATGTGAAGTGGTTGCACATTCACCTAATCACAGAACAGAGATGATGTGGTATAATTTATCTGACCATTCATTATTAAATAACACATCTTGATTTTTTAATATTGGGCAATCCAGAATGCAAACATTATGACAAGATATCTGTTGAATAAATTTGAGGATATTATGATCTGCCTGTCTATATCCCACAAGAGGAAGAACATAGCTCCACTTGCTGAATAAGTTATTCACTGAACTCTATTTAAAATCAGAAGTTAGAAGTGAAAGACATATCGAGTTATCATGTTTATCCCCTACCAACCAGGAGCATGACCTTGTCCCAAGTGCATTCTTGTGTACTTTATCTAGTGCTATTTCATGAGGGGTGGGGCTCTTATCGTTGCCTTTTGGACACTATTCAGCAGCATAATAGGCCTCTCCATTCACCCTTAATTTTCCTTTGCTCAGTTTCACCCCGTAACTCTTAGTTGTAGACCACTAGCATTACCTTCAACCAGCCAATCTCAAATTTTATCCACTGACCTTTTCCTGATGGCCCTCAGAATTTTCTGGTGGCCCTCAGAATGAAGCATTTGAGGAATAATACTGGAGGTGATTGGGCTTTTTAGGGAAGAGGAGGTCCTTGGAGGCATCTGTCATGTATGAAGTTGTCCTCCTAACAAAAGAGCTGGAAAAATACTGTGGTAAACAACAACTTGTGATGGACAAACCTCAGAAAGTTCCGTTCAGATATTAATCCAAACCCCTTTGTTCTGCAGAATCATACTAGAAATTTCATAACAACATGAGTTGTGGTGCTTCCTGCCTGATCAGAAATACAGCAAGAAGAGTCTTTCCCCCACTATTATTTTGTTATTTCTGGTTCTGGTTCTAGCCACAGCCTGGAACTCAGGAAAACAAAAATGGAAAATAAACATAAAATGTTAATCTATCATTTTAAAAAAACATCAAAAAAAAAGTTCTAAGCAGTAGAGCTGGGCAAATAATTGATTTTTTTTGTTTTGTTTGGTGGCCAAAACCAAAACAATTTCATTTCATGTCCAATGAAAGGTAACTTTATTTTGGTTAAATCTAGCTACATTTATAAACAAAACATCATTTTAGAAACAAAAACAAATCAAAACATTCAGAACATGTAAAAAAACATTTCTACTTTTTTGGAAATTCTTCTCCCTTCCCCCGCCTCCCAACCAAAACTATTTATTCACAAATTTGGGTTGAATTTGGCAGTATCTGTTGACCTGAAACTGCACGTTTTCAACAAGTAAACTATTCACCAAAAATCTTTCCCTCAGCTCTACATAGCAGATAACGGCGCCTGGACTGATGACAAACAGGAATGCAGGAGGTGAAAAAAAATCAGCCTGACCAACTAAATATATATAATGTTAGTCCATAATCTCACAACCTTTTGGAAAGTTCATGCAAATTATGTTTATACTTCAGCTGGTAACCAAATGATCTCCAATCCTCTACTAACAAACCAATCAAATTGAATTTACTGGGCACTTGACAACATACTTACCTTGTACAGACACAAATCAAAAGAAATGTCAAAGAACTACCAAACGCAGGGTTTTCCCTGACATTTTCAGGGTTCTGAGATAGCTAAACATAATAAACAAGACCAAGGAAAAATCTGGTCAGACCCTGTAAGCATCATGATATCCCCTGGGTAGCCATCTTTGGGGTTTACCTGTTAAAAACAGCAGCTCTAGAGAAGAATTGACAAACTGTAGTTCAATTAGTGATGGGTGAGCCTCAGAAGTTACAGAGATTCAGTTCAGTTTGGTAAAGTACCCCAGATGTTCAGAGGAGGGCTTCTGCCACCAATTCTGCTGCCAGATGTTGCTCTGAAGGCAGTTAAGATCTGTGAACAGCTGCAAAGCTACCAGTGGCGAATTCCCTAGCACAGGTACTTCACTAGGCCACCACAAGTGCCCTTATGCCAAGTCCTGGTGCGGAGAAGGTGGAGCCAGGAGGGGACAGGGCTATAACACACTCTATTCTAATTTGCGCCACAAGCCATAGGCAGAAAGGGAGAGGCTCTGTAATTCAGAGCAGCCCCAATGGGCTACAGAACTAATACTGGGGGCGGGAGGTGCATTTCTTCCCCCAGAGTAGCCTGCAATCAGGAGAGACTTAAAGCCACCTTTGTACTCCTGGTCTGTGCCAGAATTTGACCTCATGTGCTTATCTGAACTTCTTAGTTCTGCACAAGTTTCCTGGAAATCTTGCAGGAACAGCCCCTCTCACATTTTTCTGGCTCTTCTTCTCCAGACTAAAACCAGGGCTTGCTGAGGTACATGAAGATGAACGCTACAGGGACACTAAAAGTTTTGTTCCGCTTTGGTTCAAGATATACATGAGGGCCAAATTGTATTTGCTCAGCTTGCCCCTCATATTAAATGTAACAGTATTTTGGACTGTAATTGTGCTGTGCATCTAGATACTTGTTTGCATTTACATGAGCATGCTTGCTCAGTACAATATTATTACACTGATGGACCAAATTACAAATACAGTTCAGCAAAGGGCTAAAATGCCAAAGTTACACAATGGTCCCAGTGGGGCTGGTGTCCCTACAGACCAGATTGACCCAGCACCTGCACAGGTCCACATGACTGGGAGAGCACAAAGAGTTTCTCCCCACTTGTGCTCCCATTCTGGAGCCTGTGACAGTTTCAGTCCCAGTGGCCTGTGAGCACAAGACCTGATCCAGGCTAATGGATGAGGATGTAACTCCCCTTCTCCACTAGCCGGGCACAATGAGGAGCACATGCTGCACCATATTTAAGTGTAGAAGAGCTTTTCTGCATTGATGATTTGCTCTGGTTACAACCATTGATGGCCAGGGCCGGCTCCAGGTTTTTTGCCACCCCAAGTGGCGAAGAGAAAGAAAAAAAAGCAAAAAAAAAAAAAAGCCACGATCGGCAGCACTTCGGTGGCTGCTCTATTGCCGCCGCTTCATTCTTTGGCGGCAATTCAGCGGCCAGTACTTCCCTCCGAGAGGGACTGAGGGACCCGCCGCCGAAGACCCGGAAGTACCACCTCTTTCCATTGGCCACCCCAAGCACCTGCTTCCTCCACTGGTGCCTGGAGCCGGCCCTGTTGATGGCTTAGCCACAGGGGTAGCTGTACCAGTGCACACTCCTAGCGTAGACAGGCAAAATCACTATAAAATACAATTTTCATCAGTGCGGTTCACCAGAGTTGCAAGCAGAGATAAGGGGCCCGGGTGCAAATCATGGCTGACAACAGTTTCTCCTATCTATACTAGGGATTTGCTGCTGCACTTGTAGCTGGCCTTTAATAGGAGAAATCGCCAATGTAGGGAAGGTGTCTTCCCT
The DNA here is from genome assembly GCF_020497125.1 of Mauremys mutica. Lineage (NCBI taxonomy): Eukaryota > Metazoa > Chordata > Testudines > Geoemydidae > Mauremys > Mauremys mutica. The sequence continues at coordinate 113,031,369 of NC_059073.1, forward strand.
GCTGTGTATGTGCATTTCTAATGATAAAACATTAAGAACCAACTTTTAGATCAGAAACCTGCAGCAAAGGGAGCTTCTGCTAACTTCATAGATTTGATATCCCAAAGTTCAAACATACATTTTCAAAAGATGCCTCCCTCTTAAAGATTTCTTTTTAGCACATTAAAAGCACTCCCAGCTAAAATCCCATGTTAGCACTCTCTGCGGAGAATGACTGATCACTTCAGTAACAGCCTGAGTTACTTTAGAGATTAATGACACAGTTGTTCGGTATTGTCCACTCTATTTGCTACCTAATTTGTTCTGGAAATAATAAATATGGGGAAGAAACCTATTCTCCAGAACACCGCTGCAGGAGATAAGATTAGAATGATATCAAGAGGCTTTCAGCAAGACTTTATGCAGAATCTGTGTAAACGTTCATATTGCAATACAAATTATGCAGTCAGTCCTGCTCCCCATGAAATCAATGGATGCTTTGCCACTGACTTTAAAGGAAGCAGGATCAAGCCATGTCTGAACTAAGCTGTTCAAGAACTTCCATTACACAGGAAATTCTGCAATTTCAACATTTGCAAATCAGAAGAAAAACATTTTAAATTTGCTGAAAAACAAACTTTTTTTAAAAAACACATCCTTCCAAGACAGTCAAAATATTGCATTCTATATAAATCAAAATATTTTATTTCAAATGGGACTTTATTTAATGTTATAATTTGGAATATAAAATTGATTTTCATTTTGAAATGTGTTTCAAAATGATCAAGAGGTTCCATTTCACTTCCATTCCAAGTATTATCAGAACACTTCATTTTGATTTTTTTTCTAAATGAAGTTTCATCAAAATTGACATGTTCCCACAGATCATTTTGATTTTGACAAATCAGCATTTTCTGATGAAAAACCGTTGCAATGGAAAATTTTCAACCAGCTCTAACTATGCTTTATTAAGGTCACCCTTTTTTTTTATGTTAATCTAAATATAATATTAAGAGTTAAGTGATTAATAGCTGTTATGAGCATGTTACAGACATAAGTAGTACATTTTATAGATGGTTATACACATAGAAGAAGAAGATGTTATGGATGTTACAAGCAGCCTATTGACCATTCAGACTCTACAGCAATTAACCATTTATTAACTATTTAAACTTAGTCTATTTATAAATGTATCCTAAATATAAATTTTGGTCACTTTGTTCTATTTCTACACTACCACGTTTGCATAACTTGTTACAGACAAGTAAAAGCTATGGGACCTAACTCTACTGTTTCACACCAGTTTGACACTGGTGTAAAACCAATGTTGTCACAGTGGAGTAAAACTGGTGTAACATAATAGAGAATCAGACCCCTAATCCCTGCCTGGAAGCTTTTGCAATCTCACTTATATAAGACAGGACATGACACAGGAAGAGATGACAAGCAGCAAGGGGGTGGTAACAGGAGGAAGATTTATGCACTAGAAGGTCATGAGGTTGCTTGTTTTCACATTGACCAACTTAATGTACTGTTTAAAGGCCATGGCAGCAAAAACAAATAATCTGTCAGGCTGATTTTTTATTTGTCAAGACCTGGCTGAAACTGTGTGGCTTGGTCTGTCCCCAAGTTGGGACAGAGATGGCAATTTCCTGCAGTATCTTTGGACAGTCTTACTGTACTAAGTTGATGTGTCATTGTGGGCCAGGAACTGTAAGTAATTCCATGGGGAAGGATGACCACAGCTCCTTCAGGAACTAAGAACAGTGGGGGGGTGATTAGGCAAATTCACTCAGGTTGTAACACTGCCAGAGAAGTATCACCACCTGAAAAGACTTGCCTATACTAGTTCAAACTGGATTCTCCAGAGACCAAACAGACACAGAAAGGACTTTTGGATAAATATTCTGAGTTTAAACCTATTCAGGGGCTTCTTTCTGATCCAGCAAATGGACAGTACCTTCAGTCAAGGGGGCGCCCTGTCCTTCCTGGGAAGGACTTTGGCCTCCAGAGGCCCCGTGATGGGTGACCTCTGGTAAACTTTTAGCATGCATATTGTTTCTTTGATTGTTTTTAATGTTTTCTCTGTAATGCTTTCATCTTAAGAATAAATGTGCTTGTTTATAAAGGGCTGTGTGGTAACTCATGACTGCTTGCAAGTATGCTGCCCACAAGCCTATGAAGAGAAGCACTGCACAGACACTGGCCTATTTAGGCAGTCTGGCTTGCCGGGGGTACCACAGTGTTAGCAGGGAGCTGTGCTCCCTGGAAAAACCACAGACAGAAGGGAGACATGGGTCTCTGCCCCAAAGAGGTGATAGCTGAGGAGCTGGGAATGCAGAGTGGGTGCCCTTGGTGGACCATAAGAGGGAAATACAGGTGCAGTTGCCCTGAACTATTGTGACACTTCCTAGAGGCACCCAGTGGGATGGGCTGTACAAACCCTACACTAAGGAGAAATTCTGGGCCCAGGACGCTGCACCCCCAGGAGGTTCCACTCAGTTGCATCTGCTGGGTGATCTTAAAAGGCCACAGCACAACTCAGGCAAGGGAGCAGACCTACACTAATAGCTCCTGCAGGGATACTGCAGGGTTCCATGTTGCCCCGAGCAGACCTTAATATGGAGCTGCAGGCTGCTGCCGGAAAGACAGAAGAGCACCTGCCCATGAGCGAGGGGGAAGACTCTCTGGACTCCTTTCAGTTGAGTATATGTTGCAAGTCAACAGTCAGGCCCCCAGTGGGCCACTGGAGAGGCAGGGGGTGCGCTAGGAAGTGGCCCAGGGAGCAAGCTTGGTGAGACTCCTGCTCACCTGAACTGCCAGCCCCAGGGCCAGGGGTCGGAACCCGGTGGAGTAGGAGGATCTGGGTTTCCCTACTGCCAACCTCCAAGGGAGCATAGTGAGCTAGTGCTCTAACCACTAGGAGACCCCCACCACCACCACACCAGGGTTGTGAGGCACCTCGCTACCACCTGCCCTTAGCATGAAGCAGGAGATCCCTGACTCCACCTGTCACTGACAACACAAGCACTCCCTGGGAGCTCTGCGCAGGTCCCACTGTCACTCTACAGGTGAGCAATAAGCACACTCCAACAACCAAGCCCTCCTGAGCATCCAGGCCTTAGTCCACTGGACACTTGTGACATTCACAGATTCACTGCTTCCAAAGAAATGGCAGTCCCCCGCTTACCACATCCACCTCAGATCACTGCTCCACTTAGCACACACAGCACTTAGATCTGTTTATAGTGAAATCAAGTGTAAGTTTATTTAATAGAGTGCAGAGATTCAAGTGATAGCAAGTAGATGTATTGGAAACAAATGGCTACATTAATCACATGCATTCTGGCACCTAGACTTACACTTAACTAGATACTTTCATGTCTAATAGAACAATGATCACACAAAGTCCTTCCAACGTTTCACAGCCAGGGTTGGCTGTGATTTTCCATTCATGAGACAAGTCCATGCTGTTAGCATGCCTCCGAGGTGAAAGATTCGGGGTGTCTGTTTCCACCCTGAGATACATCGGAACAATCCATTGTCCTCATTCATAAACAGGATGCCCCCCTGCTGGTTGCTTTTCCTGGTAAACAACACACAATGACCAGACAGGGAGATAATTATCACCCCCTTTCTGAGAGGAAACGAGACACATCATCTCCTGGTTACCTGCCATAAGAACATAATTTTCAGTATAGGTACATAATTTCCTTAATATTATCTGTACATATATTTTGCAATGATTATGATGACCAGTGACTAGAGACCTCACTTGTCCCGTTAGTGAATCATTACGCATATATCCAACCCAAGGAATCCCAGTAAAACCACTGCACCCTCTGCTAGTTGGCACCAAGGGGTCCCTAAATCACAACTGTGGAACAAGTACATTTTTTAAAAAGCAATAAATATAAAAAGCAGTGACCATGCAAGCTTACACACATCACCTTGACTCAGATGGATCATCACTAAGAGAGAAAGGGCAATTTGGTCTCTATGGTTATTTCAATCTTTGGATGCTTCCTTGTTTCCAACCAGAGTGTCAATTGGTGCTCATGATGATGGCAGCTTTTGTAATGTGAACACTGACTATTAGAACTGAAGCCACCAAATTTCATGTCGGTCACTCAACAGCCAGCAGATGGCTGTGATTTTGATTTCTACCGAAGTAAGGTCCAATCATGAAAACCCCACACAAGTGGTCCTCGCTCACACAAGCTAACCCATTGACTTTTGTGGGGCTGCTCATGTGAGCTGCAGGATTGGGCTCAAGGTTTAAATTTCAACCAAAACCCTTACAGATGAAATGGTCTGTTTCCCATTAACAGCCCCCTCAGCCATCCGGACTCCTTTTTGAACACTGTCTTTGTTAACAGATTTCAGAACGTGCAACAATGCTGTGTCCAATGTAAGGTGCTATATAACGCAATATAGAAAAGCTCTTCAGAATCTCCAGAGATGCATATACTACATTAACTTCTTTTATTAGATTTAAAGCTCCAGTAATATCCTCAAACATTTATGCATTTCTAATATGGAGTGCAAGCTCCCCTCAATCCCCCTTTCAAATTTCCTATCACAAAAGTGAAAACAAAATATCATTCTCTGCATAGCAGATTCTGTGACTTGAGCTGTAAAGCCTTGGAGACTGCTCAGGTTCAGCTGTTAAGAGCACCAATTTCCTATTCAGGAATACCATGCAGAAAGAATGAAAGATAACCTACAGCACAATTTATTGCCCCAGAACAACCTTCTCAACTCCAGGCACAACCATAATTATTGGTAAGAAAGGCACTGTCTGTTAGCAGCATAATAATGATTTACAATGCAGTCCCCTTCACGATGCAAGGCCTTTAGCAGTCATAAATACAGGGGGCATATGTTCTGAAGTAAAGCTTGTAAGAGCACAAGAAGTTAAAGGGATGTTTTACAACAAGAAGTATGTTCTCTTCCATTACATTTACACTGTCCAGTCACTGCACTTAGAGATTTTGACACATATCCAGTTAAAAACAGCCACGATTATGATAATGAGAAAGAAAAGAGTACATCAAAGTAGAAGCTTTATCATTTGAGATATCCCAACAGGTGTTTCTGGTTTACAGAAGGAGAGAGAACTTTTCTATATTAGAAATGTTGGATTGATTTAGTTAAATTGAATTAAAGTAGGTCTTGTTGGTTAAAGTGGAGCAAATCCCAAAAGTAGACGCTCTTAAGATGATTCAAATCTCACTTAAAATGGTTTAGGTTAGCAAGGAAAAATTAACAAATTTAGCAAAACCAATTTAAGCAGAGGTTATAGCAGTTTAAGTACATCTACACTATAGGTTTGCTCCAATTTGAAATTGCTTTAATTAAACTGGTGTAATTTTTCTAATTTAGACACGGCCAGATATTATAAAAATGACTGCTTTATAAATGTCATTTCCAAATTGCCTGAGACATTTGGAACTCAGAGAGTTCTATCTATTCCTAAAGATGTACAGGTTGTAAAAGTCACTGGTACACGTTAAAACAAGAACACCACTGTATTAAAAATAGGTAGCATAATAAAAATGGATACTAACACATTATATGAAATGCAAAACTAAAGTAAGAAGTAAAGATTAAATGTGTATGAGTGTGTGGTCTGTGTTGTGTCAGAGCATCCACATGGACTTGAAAGACAGTGGGACAAATTCAGCCTTGCTCTGTGCGCAAGTCCATTAGTTTCAATAGAATTGCATCCATTTATTCTAGGGCTCAATCTGGCCCATCGTGGCTTTTTGCAGGTGAGCAATGGCGCAAGATGCCCCTTCCCTTCACGTAGGGCTGGTTTGGTTGAGCTTCTAGTGTCCCAAGTGAAACTGGATTCTATATTCCTATGTGTTGTCTTATCTACCTTAAGCCCCAGTCCTATAATTGGATCCATATGGGTGAACCCCTGGCATCTGTGCTGAGCCCCGCTTACTTTAATGTGGTTTTTCACTGGTCGTCCCATGCTGATCCAGTTGTAGGATCAGGGCCATAGATTGCCAGTTTCTTTTTCTTTAAAGCACAGTGTAAATTTAAAGCACCATAATCATTATTTCTGATAATGGAGTTCTATATGGGATCAGGGATAGTTAGGGAACTTTTAGCTAAGATTTTTGTAAGTAGGGCCAATGGATTAAAGTGGGGAACATATGGAGGATACCACAAGTGGTCGAAAGATATTTCTATAAGCCAGCCAGGAAAGCATCTGTCAGGAACACTGCTCACCCTTTTCCCAGAAGCCCCCACAATCCTGAAATTCTTATTTTGGGGACCCCTTCTCCTTGCTCCAACCCAGAGTAATCTCAAAGGGCTTGACTGTCACAATCCCTTTCTGACCCCCTACTTACTTTCTTGCCTGGCCAAGAAAGGGCTGCTCACATTGCACTCCAGCCATGGGGCTGAGTCTCTCTCTGTGAACAAGTAGACAGGGAGGTGGTGGAGAGTGAGAGGAGTACGTTTGAAAGCAACACATTATTATTATTCTTTGTATTGTGGTAGACCCAGAAGCCCCAGCATGGACCAGGACCCCATAGCGCTAGGTACTGTACAAACATCTACTGCTCTCACAAGCACAACCTCCATTTCTACCAGGTCTTTCTAAACTGTGTAGGAATAGGAGAGACTATCACCCATTTAAGAGTCTGATGAAATACATGATAGTCCTAAACTCTCTCAGCTGGTACAAACATCATCATACTGTTACAAAGTTTTTATAGCTCCCAAGAAAGTCAAAGTTCTTAATAAATACTAATAAATTCGATTCCCAGCAAGGCAAGTATTGTTATTCTCATTTTATGGAAGGGGAAACTGAGGCACATAGAAAAACAATGACTGGCCCTAAGTTAAACAAGGAGTCCATGGCAAACCCAGAAGCAGAACCCATACTTCCTGACTCACAGTTCTGAGATACATACATTTAAAAAAAATTATTAAAAATCTGTAAGTATTGGACCCTATTGTTAAAACATTTTATTCTCATGGGGAAACAGAAATAGTGTTTTCATCAAAGTGCAGTTCCAAGAGACAACAGGCCAATTCCCTACTAGTGTAAATGGACAAAACTCTACTGCAATAAATACAGCTGCATCTACTTACACAAGCAGAGCATTTGGTCCAATATCTCCTATTCAATTTGTTGCCTTCTATAAATAAAGTCTCATGGCATTCACCCCAGGAACTATTATCCTTCCTATCCATAGCTGCTCCAGATCTAAACTCTGATAATCAATCACAGGCACTCCACTGCTTTTAAACTAGTAGTTAACTGAGTTTTTTGCTTTCAGCAGATATAAGCTCATTTGATAATTTGCTGGTACTTTCAGAAACAGGTAGTTGTCCAGTAAATAAAGCAGAAGTGGTTTGATAAAAGATTGCGGAGAGGCAAAGGAATTCATTGAACAAATTAATGGTTCGCTAGATCTTAATAAATCATCAGCTCCTTCCTCTTGGCTGTTGTGGGAAAAACTTAAAAGATGCCTAAGGGGCCAAGTTCTCTCACTGGTGGGCAAGACCACAAAGAAAATTAGTTCAAGGAGTATAGGCTGTGGGGGGCAGAGAAGGAAACTGTAAGGTCAGAGAAACAGTGTATGGCCAACTGTGTTGAAAGCATTAGAAAATCCAGAGGGTGGGGGGGAGACACGTGTTTGTAAGGTTCTGTTTCAGAACACAACTGAAAGGAGGAAGGCACCTGTAAAGTTCTGGAGCAACGGGTTAATAATCAGCGAGCCAAGTAAAAAAAGAAAAAAGCATGCAGACTAGAGGTTAATTGCGGCTGTCAGAGATGAGTGGTTACATGGACATGCTCATTTAAAATGAGGTGTTTGTTAGATGTTATAGATCTTTACTGGTGGCAGGACTATAAGTACAGGTAGTGAAATGGATGGAAGCTCCTAAAGAACCTTGCCTCACCTGTGGACCTGATGAAGCCAGTAAGAATGTGCATAGGTTTTAGATCCAGCAAGGAATCCTGGTGTGCCGTGCACTTGAGTTCACTACAGATGCAAGAGGACAAAAAGGTCAACAGAGCACTCATCAACCAATAGAGAGTAGGGCGCTGAGCACTGCCGTGGATTATCTTAATTTGGAATACTGCTCAGCACCTCTCAGGATCTGTTGAGACGTTAGGTAGGAAAGAACAAACAAACAAACAAACAAGAGAACTGCAATCATAACTGTTAAAAGATTCTACCATCTGATGAATTTTTGGGTGGATCGAAATGAGTTGGTAATCTTAGTCCATCTCTTAGTACAGTAATGACACAATTGTAAAAATGCCTACATCCATCTACTCTAGAGCTTATATTAATGGCAGCATGGGTGCAACTGGCCTGCTGCTGAAAGTGAGTAAGATATTATTTGTGTAGATGCACTCTGAGATGTGTACTCTGAAAGGGTACTGAAAAAAATGTAATCCAGTTTACACTGTCCCTTTAAACATCTTCAGTTCAGGTTCAGGGCCATCCGCTGCTAAAAACTGTCCAATTTCTTAGTGTAGGGCTTAAGAAACTCCCTAGAGCACAGTCTTTTTATAATCCTTTAGGGATTAAGTAACTCCAGACTCATTTCCCTTAGGGCTGGGTTCCCCGTTCAGTTTGGCACTGAGGACAGGAAGCTGCATTATTTCTCTGCTAAGGGAAAGAGCATTAACCATCTCCCTGCCACAAATTGCATGGGGTCTAGACATCCTTTCACAGCTCAGTTGTGGTCTATACTTAAAAATTACATCTACTGAGCTACATATTTCTCAGGGCTGTGAAAAAATTTCACACCCAGAGCACTATAGTTAGGTCAACCTAACCCCTGGTGGGGATGCAGTTAGGTCAACAGAAGGATTATTCCATCAACCTAGCTACTGCTTCTCAGAGAGACTGATTACCTACATTAATGGAAAAACCCTTCCTTCGATGTAAGAAGTGTCTAAATTCCTTGAGTTTAGCAAGTAGGTCTCACAGTAAAAAGGCTGGCTATGCTACAAAGTTCTGCCAGCACAGCTAGGTTGGCTAGGAACGTGAAAAACTCCACCCTCCACCCCCCGGAGACATAGTTATGCCGGCAGAACTCCTAGTGTAGATGCAACCAAGCCAACAGAAGAGTACTTCTGTCAGTATAGCTAATACCTTTCAGCGAGGTAGTGTAGCTATGCCAAGGAGTTCTTCTGCTCTGTCAGCATACGCAGCATATGTATCTACACTACGGGGCTATGCTGACATAAGTATGCTGGCATAGGCTCTGTAGTGTAGACATGGCCAAAGAAAGTTATCTTGCATCTGCTAGGATAGCTTTACTGTGGAAAACTTGTACTGGTGATATATCTCCTTTTGCAGTCATGTAAAGGCAACAAGGCACCTTCCAGCATAAGTGCTAGAACTAGAGATGCTGGAGGTGCTGCCACACCCACTAGCTGGAAATGGTTTCCATCACATACAGAGATTACAGCTTGGTTCAATGACTCTCTGTACCCTCACTAAACAGATTGTTCCAGTGCCCCTGCTTCAGAGACAGCAAGAGAAACAGAAACATTGAGAAAACAGCCCCTGTACTCTCTGAAACTCATATCACGAGGTTTGGGAGGGATAAGGGGGAAGATGTGCAACAAACTGTACAGCTCACTTTCCGTCACTAGTGGAAGTTCCAGTAGACTCCATAAGAATCCTTCAGTTGGCCTCTATTAGTTTCTACAGGTCTCTGTTGGTTTCATTTGAAGAACAATTACTACGAAACAGCAGACCAATAAACCTGTTGCTTTGTTCTGAGCTGGAGCCAGCTGACATTTTTCTACTGGAATTTCTACCATGGAATATGAAGGCTTTTCTTACAGGTATTTATCCACATTAACAGCTGGGTTATTGTTTTGTTTGTCCTATAGAATACAGTGAATATTCTTAAGACTCTCTTTGTGCTACCACTGAGGTCTTTATTATAGGACAGCCTAGGTCTTCTAAGGTCTTTTGTGTAAGCCTCAATCTATGATTTTCTTCTTTCTTGGTACCACTCCTAGGGATTTAGGTATGAGTTCTGGATAACAGCTAATGTACCTTTAAAGCCTCATTGACTTAAATCAGCAGCCAGCTTGCTCTCCTCTTCAGCTCTTTGGTAACTAGCTACCAAAAGCTGTCAGCACAAGCCAGCCTGCACGTTTTATCAGGAAAAGCAGGAAGAAGCAGATACAGCATGGAAAGGAGGTCTGAGAACTCCATTCTATTATGGGTGGTGTCCAAAGCAAAAGTCTTGTACATAACACTCACACCTCTGGCATATTCTGGGGCAATTGCAAGAGAAGCATCTGTAACCATTTGAGCAATAGGACCTGATCAGATCATAGCCAACATAATGAGCCTCTGAAAGATGTGGCATTGAGACATTCCAGGAATAGTATGTTCTGTTGCTAATAAAAAGTGAGGTCTGGTGTTTGCAGCTGCTAAGTTTAGCTTCTGTAGGTTAAACCAGATTTGAGTATTGTTACAAAAGGAATATGCTAGTAATGATGTTTCAGCTATATCATCCATGCAACCTGGAGATTCCAGAAGAAACTTCATGTTTAAATTGGCCACACCTATGCTGACATGCTCTCAAATGCAGAAGGCCAGCACAAGACCCCAGTGTTTAAGGCTGAAATGAGTCTCAAGTCCTTGAAGACCCTGAGGATTTAAATGAGTCCATAGGCCTTCTGAAATTTCACTCAGTTTAGATTACAGGTGCTGTGAATATGGCAAGGACCTTTACATTTAATTTACTTGTCACTATGGACAGACTCAAGTAGATGGAGGAAAAGCAAATGGCTCCCAAAAGGGGTCTAGAGACTTCTGTGGAAACCATTAACTTACCAAGAATTTCCTGTATCTATGCTTAAAATACAGCATCCATGAGTCAGGATTTTAAAGCAGATAAACGGATAGGGAGATCCCCAGTCCTTTGAGGAGAAATGGGAAACTGACTGGCCTGACCACATTTTCCCATACGTGTCATAGTAGCAGTCAGTCAAGGAAGGGTTTATTGTAGGAAAAGCCATTCCGAAAGCTAGAGTGTCACATTGTGGTTGGTTCCTTTAATGATGTTGCTAATATTTGTCCTGTTTTTACAAACTTAACATAGGAAGAGGTCTGTTTTAACAATACAATTGTGATATTTTGGGGCAAAGTTTCTTTTTCATTTCTCAATACTTCATTTTTTCTGTCATCTCACTGTACTTATCAAAGTGCCAGGCACCAATTCCCTGCCACTTGATAAAGCCTGAGTCTTTTCTCATATGAGGGTCTATGCTAGCAGCTCTGCCTGTGGCTAGCATAGTACTCTTGTATATACTCCCTTAACTGGCCATAAGCCTAGCCAGCATATGCTCCTGTGTCTGGCTCACACTTTCCCAAGTCCCCTCCCATATTCACATGTGGGGAGAGAGGAACTGTGTGGAGAGCATGAACGGGGAGAACCCGCCTCACACCCCTCCAGTTGTTCTATGCTAGCAGCAGGCAGGGCTGTAATCACACACCTCCTGTAATTTTGGAGCTTGATTCTGCATTCCTTGTGCACACCAAACTTTCACGTAAGCCAATGTAAACTTGAGGTATATGAGAAATACAGAATTGGGGCCTATCATGAATGTAAAGTATTTTTGCAAACACAAGAGTTAAAGTGCAATAGCTAAGTATAAGCCAAACAGTTTGTGTACTACAATATAGAAGACAAATGCAAAATTTAGCTCTCTCTGCATTATAGTTGTATCAGTTTTGCATTAAAATAACAAGTAACAAATTGCTGTGCTTTCTAATTAACTAGAGAGAAGACAAACTGTCAAAACTCAGAACACGCTATATCTCAGTTCATGATAAAGAGTCTTTGAAACTATAATATATTGAAACAGTCCTACACACAGAACTACACATATTTGATATTCAGAAGAAACACAGGAGATGGTAAGTGCCCTCAGCTCAGTAAATTAATAAAATATTAGTCTATGGGTGAACTTCAAAAGCTTTGGAGGTTCCACTTCAGATATGCAGCCAAAATACTGCTGTGAAATATCCTGCTAAACTGCTATGAAACATTCAACTAAACATCCAAGTCACTCAAATAAGGCTTGAAATGTTGTGTGGCCAATCTGTATGGCTAGAGATCTGTCTTTCCACCTGCACTTCTAAAATGCCCGTGTTGATCCAGTGATTCCTTCTTCTGAAAGATGGATCTAGGACCAGAGGTTTGACAGGTCTGAGGCAGCAGGGAGTGAATGAGGAATCAGGGGCTAAATACAACCTTTGTGTTAGTTGATGCACCTTCATTAGCCCCCAATAAGTTGTGTTCACTTATACCAGGGCTGAATTTGGCCAAGAGTCTATCTGGAGAGGAAGACAAGAAGCCCATCGTCAGGAAGTGGGACTGGGGGGAGAAGTCTATTTGGGCAATGGTGGGGAGAAGGGTCAAGAAGTCTGCAAGGAGGGAATCTGGAAAGGCAAAGTCTGTTTGGGAAGAGGATGTTTTACAGGGAACCTGGAATTTGGTAGATCTGGACCCATTTAGTCTTAAATCAGCCCATCGGTTTCTAGTTGGGACAAAAACACCACAAGGACAGGCTCTCCAGTAATACTTTGTCTCTCCCTCCTTCCTAGTTTCTTCTGTTTTCCTCAGACTTGTTTGCTCTAAACATGTTAAACTGCATGGGAGACTAAGATATGGGGTATTGGTTGGGGGCTGAACTTCCTTAATTCAAAACGTTGAGATGTTCCATCTAATTTCTGCATTATAGTGCAGAACAAGAGTGGAGCCATCCTTAGATGCACACTATTTATGAAGCTTTTGGCCCACTGCATTGTGTTTCTGAGGCTCCCTAACTCGTGGACATGCAGAAGGTGTGGATGGGGCACAGAATGCAAATATCAAATTGATCTGAGCTGCCAAGGAAGATCTTCTTGATCTCAGGCAGCATCCAAGATCCTCCCTTTATTCTCTTCATGCTGCTTCAGATCCCACTCAGCCAAGCAGCAATGGTAGCACAGCTCACCAAGGTGCCATGCAGCCACTGGCTGAGAGCCACAGAGGAAGAGTTTCTGCTTTTCAGGGCAGCACTATTTTAATGTGCTTTTAGTATCTTAAGTTAGTGCCCTGAGAGAGGACAGTGCCATGTTAAACAGCTGTTCCATTTAATCCACTGGCCTTCCCCTTTGCAGCCACAGAGCTCTCAGCTGGATAAGGGAAAGGATTACAAGAAAGCAATAACATATTGCAGTCCTGCCTTGAGTTCAGGGGACTGGACTAGATGACCTCTTGAGGTCCCTTCCAGTTCTATGAGTCTAAGATGCTAGGACTTGGGACTTTTGGTTCAGTCCCCTTCTTGTGCAAAACAAGGAGGTGATCTTAAACCACAGATAATTATCAAATCCCACATCAGGGACTGGTAATGGGATACAGAGCCTTTCATTTCAGGTCACCAGTTCAACTCCAGCCTGTCGCAATCCGATACGAAGTTATGGCTTTGAATGGCCAATTGTCGGTCCACGGCCATCTTGTCCTGTTAAAAGGACAGGACTGCCTCCATCTTGGACCAGGTTCTTGTTGTATAGGAGAGGGCAGAGACTCAATCCTGCCCAGCAACACTGGCTGTGTATGTTCTCCTGTTTTCTTTTTTTTTTCTCCTGCTGGGCCATCTAAAGGTCAGGCTAGTTCTGTGTGTAAAGGCCTGGTTCTGCCCGCCAACCTGTTTTTTGGGCCGGTCGTCTGGAGGTCAGGTTAATCCTGCCCAGCGACTCACTTTCCCGCTCTTTTTGGACCCAGTCATCTAAGGGTCAAGCTTGTTTACTTGTCAACTCCAGTGTGCCGTGTGCAAATCCTGCTGACGTGGGGTGGCAACTGCTCGGAGCCTGGAGGGAGGAGGGACCAGGGAGCCAATCAGATACCGATACGAGGGAGTGAGACCTCTCAATAAAACTAGGTTTCCCCCCAAAATTTGTGTGGAGTATCCGCGTGTTAGCTGAAGGACCTGATCACCCTTTCGGCCAGGGTCTCCTCCCGGTAAAGCGCGCTCGTGTCGTATCGTTTGGATTCGTTGTCATTTGGACCCGATCCCTGTCAGCTCATCATGCTTCTGGTGTCTGTTCTGCTGGTCAGCTGCGCCTGGAGTGCGGTATTTGCTTTTTGATGTCTGACAGTTAGCTTATCTAGCCTCTTGTTTTTCCCCTCCCTAACTCAGTACCAAGTATCTACTCAGGATATCAGGATTGTATTAATGAGCTCAGAATTACACAATTGCTTAGCTAGCTTGTATAATTGTTCTAGTTGTTAGTAAATTGTTAATTGCAAACTGTTTTATGTGTGTGAATCACTGCTCTGTCTTTGTCCAGAGTGAATGAATCTGGGAGCTGTCTCCACCTGGAGATTAGCAGACCAAGGGGTTCCCATCCCCGCGGTCTGAGTGAGTGGAATCTGCCCAGCTGCAGCCACACCACACTCTGGGTTACCCTTAGTGTGAAAGCAAGGGTGGCTGAGGCAGTGGCCCGTGGGTCTCTGTTCTGTGTTGCACCGGGTACCGCCCTGACGAACCCGATTCCTATCTTGTAAGAGTGGTGTGTCTGCCTATTTGGTGTGATGTGGTGAGCAGTACAAAGTGTATTATTACTGTGTTTTGGGGTGTGTTTGTAATTTTGATACCATCCCAGCCAAAGTTGCCTACTTCCCCGGCCCAAGTTGTAATTATCCCCCAAATAAACGCAGCCACTTGGCTTTTCACTGTTATTCTGGTCCTGCCTGTTTTTCCTCACTCAATACCAAGCTTAACGGACCGCAATCTATTTCGGACACAGCCATTACTATCTGATGGTTATTTGGTGACTTACATGACATCAGTTGCTGATCTCAGTGCAGTTCCTTGTAAAAGAATGTATACATCACAGCAATCATCCCAACAGCTCAAAACCCAGCACTCTTCTCATATTCAACAGAAAGAGAGCAAGGATTAAATGGTGGTGGAGGCCAATGTGCCCTTTCATCCTGGCAGATATTCCCTTCATGCCAGGGTCGAAGCACAGTAGAGGAAGAGTGTGGAGAAGCTTCTATTGGGTGTTTTACCATTCTGTAGTGAAGAGATTCTGCAGCACAGTTAATGAGTAATAGTTGGGGGTGGGGGTAGTTTTTTTTTTTTAAATCCTAATTCATCAGTAACAGACAGATGGAATCCTTGCATTTCAGGTCAATTTAACACTCCCAGCATTCAAAGGTCCAAGTTGATGTTGCAGAATTTAATGAGCATCAGTAACAATGTCTCAGCATTATTGAACTAATTACTAGTTTCCCAAAAGAAAAGAAAAAAGAAAATTCTCTGAACAGATAAAACTTTAATTAAGATATTACTTGTTATGGAACAAATGCCACTACAAAGCAGAAAATAGCCTCTAGGTGGAGAATAGATCTAATGAAAGGTACAGTAGTGAATTTTAGTATTAACTTGCTTCACATATACGACTTTAAGCCTTTAGAATAATCAGACTTCACTGCAACAGCCAACATTCTAATCCTCTTGATACAAAGTTTCTGTTTTTACAGAGTAGACAATTTAGGAGGTTCATGCCCCTGCACTGTTCTGTAGCAGGTGGATATAGTAATACAGTCTGCTGCAATATGCGTTTTCACTTCAGGATTGTGCACAGTGAGCAGTTCTGAGTCTCACAGCAAACTACGGCTTTACAGTTAAAATGATTATAAATTTGGTTGGCTTCATAGCTGCAAGAATCAGATGTACCTTTGTCAGAAAAAAATTAAAGGGAAAGATTCTGTTCTGTGTTACAGGATGAAACTCTACTGAAACCAATGTAATTGCTTCATGGTTAAACCTGTGTAATTAATGGAAGAATTCATCCCTAAATAAATGAACTAAATGTAAAACTCATATCTGCAAATTAGCTCTCTCTCAATTAAACTCTCTCTCACACACACATACATACACACACGGACAGAGACATATAAGAAGCTTCTTAACCTTCAAAACTATTTTTCCTATATGCTGAGAAGGAAGACATTTATTGCTATTTCTATTTTTACATGCCCAGAAACCTCTCAATTACTACGGTGATGAGGGGACCAGGTAAATTCCTACATAAACTGGATTAGAAAACAATGAGCTCTGAGCATGCTTCCCCATCCTATACATGCAGACACCTTTATTAAACTATTTAGCCCTGTCTACATTAAGAAAATTCATATTGGTGTAACTACACGGATAGTCCTAATGCTGATATGCTGCAGCAGCACCAAGCAGAATTTACACCAGTGCAGTTTAATCTGGTAACACACTGAAGTATACGGCACAGGTGTAAGCCAACTGGGACATTGTAAACACATCTACATTATGCGTTTGCGCTGGTGTAACCACATCAGTGTAGGAATATTTGGGTGAATCTCCTTAATATAGGCAGGGCCGTAGCAAGCTAAACTTGGTGCTAATGCACACCCTACTCAATCTCACTGAAGTCAGTGGGCTAAATCCTGCACTCGCCTATTCACCACATGCTGGGCATAGGCGTTGGGGCATAAATCAGCTGTGAATCTCGCCTGCCATATATTTGCTACTTGAAGGAAGGAACCCTTACAGTCATGAGTCATAGCCAATAAAATATAATTAGCATAAAGATGGGGGCTGGAGGAAGCTACTGCCTCCCCTCTTGAATAGCTTTCCAATGCATCCCTTTCCAATTAAAGTAGTTTGCTCTGGGAACAAAATAGAAAGCATTCTGCTGCAGTGCAGAAACATAGGGGCCTTCATGAATCAGTGCTACCCAGAATGCTGCTAAGTCACTACCATGGCTATCAGATGAACTCCAAATAAGAAGCTGTAATTGGGAGCCTATAGCAGCAAACTCTCCAGGGCACATTCACAGCCTGAATTGAAAACGGTTTCTGGGCGGGAAAGGTTCATGCTGAAATAGCCATTGGGCAATAAGGGTGTTGTTGCAGAGAGGAGTCTGTAGACGTCATGTCCCAAAAAAGGATGATGTAGACTAGGCAGGGATGTGGTCAGTAGGGTGGTGTTTCAGTGCATTCACTCAACAGCCTCTCAGTGAGAAGCTGGGCCAGAAACTACAGCTGCTCTCATAATGGAAAACCCTGAGGGTGGTGGCTCCAACACTGCCTGTCCTCTTTTGGGGTGAATCACCCATGTGGAGCAGGGAGACAAGCTGGTACAAGGAATAGCAATGCACACCTCTTTGCACTGACTTCATTGTACCTGCCTCTCCACGGGTGTCTCCTTCAAAGGCAACTCATGCTACTTCCCAACTACAAGCACAGATTATAAATTCAGAAACTCCCACAGACCAGATTTAGCAATTTAACTGATCAGAATCCAGGTAATTACAGCCTAACATAAAAGTTCAGTTAGCAACCCCTTCCCCTTCCCCATTTCAATATAAAAAAGAAACAACATTAAAAAAAGATATAACAAGCTGGTATGTTTAGCACACAAAGGACTTCCATGCTTCCTTGAGAGACCCAGTGCAGGGATAGCCTTGGCCTCACAGCATCCAGCTGATGCAATCTTAACACATTCCCCAGAAGAAATATCCTTCTCTTGATCAAAAAAATAATCTTGGCATCGCTGCACAAGCAGCCATTCAACAGCACCTTCAGCTAATGGGAAGCAAACAACAAGACCAGTAAACCTATACAACAGGACAGATAAAAGGCAAGAAGCTACATAACATTAAGTTGCAACTTCCATTCTCATACCTCTTTCTCCTTTCATAATCTACACATGACTTTTTAATAGGATATAGTGTGCATGTATTTTTTATATATACATATGTAGCGTAAACAGCAAAATATGTGACTGGCCTCCTCTTAATTTAAAATCTTATTCTCGGGATTAAAGCACAATAAAAATGTTTATCAATCAGAGGCAGATTCAAGCTATAAAATGCTGATCCAGACCTCTCTGGCCCCAAATCTCAGTGGGGTTTGGTTCTGGAGTTTGGGTTTGGCCCCTGGGCCATAACAGCCATTTGCAAAATTTCAACCTGGATCCAGGCTCACATTTCAAACATCCCCAAAGTTCATATCTAGTATGTATTTCCTAAATTAATTCAACATCCATCTATTTGGAGGAAGAGGAGATAGAAAGGCTATATGAAGCAGACCAGAGAGATTTCTGCACCTTGATTTACTTCAAATCTCTGAAATTGTTTTACTGAAGTTACAAGAGCAATAACAACAATAAAAACAGCTAACTGTGGTTAAGGACAAAAGCATTAGAGGGCAGACTTTTAAAACAGCCTATCACTCCTTGTGTGTTATCTGAGGATTCCCTTTTAAACTAGGACCCTCAGTCTGGTTTGCCATCTGTCCTCTCCACTCCTGCCTAGGAATCCTGAAAGGATATTGTATATGCAGGTTCAATGAGGCCCACTTCTGTAAACAAAACTGCATAAAATATGGTGGGGCCCACTCTTTACAGAATGCCTGTATTTATCGTAAAAACCTATCAAAACAAATATGTAATCTCGGAATAAACCTGGTAAATGAACAAAAAAGTCCCATAGAGTAAAACATAATGATTAGCAGAGCCATTCAGCGAAAAGAAACATCTGCTAACATCCAGTTTGCATCAGTGCTGTTCTCCATAACAATCCTTCTTAAAGCAGACACTAGTAAAGTTGGTGGGATATACAACCTAAAAGGTGTGAGGACTTCTGCTAGTTTTTGAAAGACCTTGAGCCCTATTCCCTGCTGCCTGCCAAATATAAACTATGTTACTTACAGCATGTATTGGTGACAGATTATAGTCACCCAGTAAAAATTTTAAAAATTGTCAAAAATCAACAAAAGCAATTGAAGCCCAGCATGGAACACTGAAGCAAAGGTTAGAGTGAGGAACTTAAGCTCAACATGTGTGTGCACACATGCACAGAGGAACATGTTTTACTTTAAGCCAATTGTTTAAGGCATAGAAGTGGAATGTATATAAAAGTAATGAGAGATACACCTGGTACAGAAACAATCATAGTGTATAATTACTATATTTATTAGTGCGCAATATAACTGCTAAAATGTAGGGATTACTAGTCTATTTACCTGCTCTTGTTAACCATATGGTCTCTTTATACATTAATATAAAACTGTAACCTGCTGCACACATCTTGCTAAAGATCTTCTAGGAAGTAATCACAGTTTTTTTTCACCCTCTCCTCCTATTAGTAACATTTCCCCCCATATTTTCCAGTGTTGGTTGCCCAACCTTCCCCATGGAGCTGCTAATTAAAACTTCAGTCCCCACAGAAAGCGCTGGCAAAAGTTACCACAACTGATGCAACTTTGGAAAGTATTGTACCAAGCACTGATGTAATCCCCTTGAGAGACCCACAGTTACTCCCAGAGAGTATGTGCAATGGGGAGAGGCTGCCTTCTTTCAATCCGACTTCTGACTTCTTTTAATAAAATAAATGCATAAGGCCAACATCTTATCAGGCCTTGTCTTCGCAGCTAAAAAAGCCAGAAGTTAAAAACAAAAAACAAAAAAAACACCACACACACACACACACGTAACTAATGTGCATGAACTATCCCAAGGTAAAAACCACAGTGAAGACTTAGAACTTTAGGTTTACTACAAGGTAAACTTCCCGACGTCAGTCCTATCCCTGCCTGGGACTGACCTTGTGGTAAAACTGAAGTGCCTGGTCTTTATTGTGTTTTTACTTCAGAATAGCTCAAG
The DNA here is from genome assembly GCF_020497125.1 of Mauremys mutica. NCBI lineage: Eukaryota > Metazoa > Chordata > Testudines > Geoemydidae > Mauremys > Mauremys mutica. The sequence continues at coordinate 113,051,050 of NC_059073.1, forward strand.
TATGTCAATTATCAGAGGGGTAGCCGTGTTAGTCTGGATCTGTAAAAGCAGCAAAGAGTCCTGTGGCACCTTATAGACTAACAGACGTACTGGAGCATGAGCTTTCGTGGGTGAATACCCACTTCACATGCATCCGACGAAGTGGGTATTCACCCACGAAAGCTCATGCTTCAATACGTCTGTTAGTCTATAGGGTGCCACAGGACTCTTTGCTGCTTTTTCAAGTATGTTAGTTATCCCCAGGGGAAAAAAATACAGTGAAGACAAGGCCTTAGTGCCCACTAGAGAACTAAAAAGACAGGCGTCCCCCCCTTAATCCACATCACATCCCCAATCAAAGCATAAAATAATGCACAGTACTGCACTATTTGTGTACTAATTGGCAAAATATGCATAGTAATTTGCTTGAACATATGCAACGAGACTGATATGTATCTTTTGCAAATTATTACCAGCAGAGACTTACACATACAAGTCAGCATGACACACATATATAAAAGTTTAATGTATTCATATCGCTGCACTTACTGATGTTGCCTGATGACATTTTAGTATTTTTTTATTGCTTTTTCATACTTGACATGATTCTGATGGTACATAATTAAATATTAGACAAAGATTGGGTCTAATCCAACATCCTTTACTCACATGAATAATCCCATCAGTTTCAATGCCACTACTCACATGAATGAGGGTGGCAGGATTGGGCTTGTATTTTCCACAAAAGCAATTTTTTCCAAATTTCTATTTGGGATTTTGATGGATTTGCCATAAAAATGTGTCATAATCCTTCATCATTCTTTTAATGCACTCACATCCCCACCCCCATCTTGTATAAAAATGCAAGTACATTGGTGTGGCGGTTATATTCTGGCCAGCAGCGGAAAGAAGTAGCAGTTTGTGTTTTGTCAGGGTCTGAAAGACATACGGCATTTTTGCCAGTCTATATCTTAGTGTGGTTTCCTGAAATGATTAAGGGTCTGAAGGGGGGAAATTCTTCAAGAGTTTATGACTCACTTAAAATGTTGTTTCAGATACATAAAATATTTCTCTTACACAATTCCCCTAGTTATATGCAAAATGGGTCACTATCATATGCTGTCTTCAAGCTGTTACATATGCTAGGTTCTAACATACTAAAGTAATCCTCTCCATACTAATTTACATGCATTCCTATTTCCAGTTGAATTGAAACATTTACACTTTCCTTCAACAGACATTGGAGATGCAATTACAGATCTGGATCAGGAAGTGACATTCTCCAGTGTGTGAGACTGTTTTCAGTTGGACCCATTATGAAGCAAGCCTCTAAATTCAGATTCAGGTGTGTTGCAATCCTCACTTTTGATCTGGCCCATTATAGACACTCTAGAGCTGGATTCAGAGTAGCAGCCGTGTTAGTCTGTATCCGCAAAAAGAACAGGAGTACTTGTGGCACCTTAAAGACTAACAAATTTATTTTAGCATGAGCTTTCGTGAGCTGCAGCTCACTTCTTCGGATGCATAGAATGGAACACAAAGACAGAGATATTTATACAAACAGAGAACATGAAAAGGTGGAAGTATGCATACCAACAGGAAGAGTCTAATCAATTGAGATGAGCTATCCTCAGCAGGAGGAAAAAAAACCTTTTGAAGTGATAATTAAGATGGCCCATAGAAGGTGTGAGGAGAACTTAACATAGGGAAATAGATTCAATTCTAGAGCTGGAGTTACCCAAAGCACTGGGGGTTTCAGGGTTGGGCCACATTTTAATTAAAAATGTATTCAATCCATTACTCCAAAACAAAACTGAAAAAGCCAAGAGAAGGGTTGGGCCATAGTCAAGACTAGCCCCACTCCCCAAAACTCCAGTCACATTCCATACACAGCAGCTTCCTTTCCTGCATTCCTCCATCTCTGCTCCCACTCCTTCACTTCCTATTCTCCCTAGTTAAGGATGGATTAACTCTCTGAACTGAGCCAATGATACTTTGTTCTCAGGCTATTCACAGCCCATTTTATACTTTATTCCCTTTAAAGCCAGGGAAAATCCCATCCTCCATATTAGGACAACAGGGGATACAACTTGTGTATTAACCCAACATCATTCTCATGAGCCCAACTGCAATGCCCAAGGAGGTGAATTTGGGCCAACTAGAGCTTAGAAAAAACAAATGTCCTTTAACATGAAGGCTGGTATGCTATTAACACAATATGAAAAATGAGATATTACGAGAATACACCTAACCCCAAAATGTGAAAAATTAAATGCGTGCATGACATTCTACCACTGTAAAGCTAGAAAGTGGGGGGAGGGAGATGGAAATTACTTCCTTTTGATTTTCAGGGAACTCTAGTCAACCAGTAACTTTAAGAGTCACTAAATCAACACAAACCATAACATGAGATGAAACCTTTTCAACAGACAAAGGGCAGAACAATTTTGGTACCCCTGACAACGATACAAAACCTTCTCCCTGTCCTGTTTACTCAGCAGGGGTCACAACACAGGGTAATCCCATTACATTTCAGCTGCTGCATGTTTGCAGTGATTTACTGACAGCAGCGGAGTTGTTTTAAAACAAGTTAAACCCAAATCTAAACTCACTCGTGGCAGCGATCGCAATTTGTGTGACCCACATTGAAAGGAAAAGAAAAACAGTTGCTGACAAATGATCTGGTTCATTTGTGATCTGAGGCAAACAGTCTTGTTCTGTTAGCCTTACTGTAAGGGAAGGCCAGAATCTGCTAATTGTGTTGCTCCTCTCTGGTTGCTAATGCTTAAGCAGGCTCAGAAGTGCAACCTTGGAAATGAGATGCACCTTTCTAGACTCATCAGCACAATGCAGCTGTGTTCCCTTGTCCTGATACACAAAAAAATATTTTTTAGGATCAATTTGGGAAAGTTATGGATAAATTGGACAGAGTCCCAAAGAGAGCAACAAAACAATAAGAGGGTTAGAAAACCTGACCTATGCGGAAAGGTTGAAAAACTGGGCATATTTAGTATTGAGAAAAGGAGACTGCGGGTCCCTCCCCTCCCCGTCTTCAAATATGTTAAGAGCTGTTACAAAAAGGGTGGTAATCAATTGTTGTCCATTTCCACTGAAGGTAGGACAAGAAGTAATGGGCTTAATCTGCAGCAAAGGAGATTTAGCTTAGATGTTAGGAAAATATTGCTAACTGTAAGGGCAGTTAAGATCTGGAATAGGCTTCCAAAGGAAGTTGTGGAATCCCCATCATTGTAATTTTTAAGAACCGGTTGGACATCCTGTCAGGGATGGTATTCTTGGTCCTGTCTCAGCTCAGGGGGCTGGACTTGATGACTTCTTGAGGTCCGTTCTAGCCCTACATTTCTATATTTCTCTCTGTTCTTGCCTTTCTTTTGTACCTTTTTCATTCTCCCCTGCCTCATTTGTTTCTGATCCCCCCATTTTTCTTCCAAATTAGGAAATTTTTAAACATGGCTTCAATACTGTATGTATTGTATGATTCATCTATTTTACACTTCAAAAGCTTGTTTAAATTGTTAAGTTAAAAAAAAGGGGGGGGTTCCCCAGTATTACTGATCTCCCTTACACATGGTCAACTGTTCTTTTTTAGAGCCAGCACAAAGCAGGGAGTCAGGAAACCGAGGGTTTCACTTGCTTATTCTGAGGTCTTATCTCCACTTACCAGGGTATCTACGCACAGCGATCAATCCACTGGGGGTCGATTTAGCAGGTCTAATGAAGACCCACTAAATCGACTGCCAATCACTCTCCGGTCAACTCTGGAACTCTACCGGAATGAGAAGCATAAGGTAAATCAATGGGAGAGTTTCTCCCATCAACCCAGTGTGGTGTAGACACCACAAAAGGTCGACCTATGGTACGTCAACTCCAGCTACATTAGCTCGACAGAGCCCTGTAGTGTAGACCTGCCCAGGCTTTTGACAAGTGACTTGAACTCACTGGGCCTCATAATGCTCTTTGTTAATTAACTGCTTTGTGATCGCTGAGTTACTCATCATTAGCTCTGGAGGCAATGTGGTCTAGTGGATAAAACACTGACTGGGATTCAGGAGACTTAGAGTCTAATCCCAGCTATGTGAACTTGGGCAAGTCACTTCACTTTTATATCCCACCTGTCTTGTCTATTTACACTGTAAACTCTTTGGGGCAGGAACTGTTTCTCAATGTGGTAGTACAGAGCCTAGCACAATGGGGCCTTTCTCTTTGTTGGGGTCCCTAGGAGCTACTGTAATACAAATAAATAATAATTAGGAGTAGCAGCAGCATTAACACAGTCTATGCATTGATTCAGCAGTGACTCAGGAAAATGCCATCTTACGAAGGCCCCATTTCTGCAAGTGACTCCACTCAGGTGCAATGGCTCATCTCACTTGCAGGACTGGGACCCTAAATCACAACCCAGCTTGCTGCGGACTCTGTTTTCCATCCAAATACTGATCAGGTCCAGTGCTGTTGACCTTGTGAGATCAGACAAGATCACAGCTGAAGGTAAAAACTTCCAGCCAGCAGTGAAGGAATCTGTTAAATCCTTCCTCAGTGTTTTCACTTGTGAATTAAAACTAAGAACCAGACACTATTTCCATTGAGTTCAGTGGGATTAGGAGTTGCTCCTAAGTGAAGAGAGAGGCTTCATAGGGATCCCGACTATAAAACTGAGAAAATCAAAATAAGACATGTTCTAAGGACTTTTTTTTCCATTTTTCATCGAAGTTTTGTTTTCATGGACATTTTCTGACCAGCTCTACTGAAAATAATTAATAGAGAAAAAGATCAAGAAATGTAATTAAAAGGGAAACAAGCAGAAAACAAAGAGAAGAGAATAAATGAGCATGGGTCCTGGGGTCAGGAAAGAGAGGAGCAGGTGGTGGAACAGATGAGGGATATTTAATGAACTGAGATTGACACGATATAACGAAGGAGGAGGTACCTAATCCTAACGTTGGATCTGTACACATATGGCCTTACAATAACAAATGGGTGCCAGCATGGTAATCAATCCATCAGCACTATATTACAGATAAGGCGGGTAGGAAGGAAGGAACCAGCTTTTATTTTCCCCCAAGTCAACCTAAATCTATTTGCATGTATCCATTTCAGCATTGTTTGTGTTAGTGTCTGTCATCTCTCCCTTCTCAGCTTCGCTAACAGTGTCAGCCTGATACCACCATCAGAAGGTCTTTTTGGATACCAGCTCTGGAATTTAAGGTATGATTATATTGATTCTATGGCATATCCTACACAGCGGATCCCAGGCTCAGTCACTTCCATGTTGTGATTGTATGAATCAGCATTTAAAATGCGTGTTGAGTTTTAATCAAATGCACATCACAGATTGTTCTGGGTTTCTGCATGATAGAAACCAGAATACTGAATCTGCAGAGCTGCCAAAAAGAGCATCCCAATGGATACCTGTTTCTCTCCATTGTATCATTTTAGCCCTCACTTTCTCATCCTCATCAGAGCTTTGTATGCTATTTAACTGTTTAAACTGAGGGGAAAGTTAACTTAATTTTCTAAGCCTGTACTAAGGAGGGATGATTTTATAATGGCTCATTAAATCTTCCTTGATATGCTTACAATGCTAAGGCCCTGATTCTGCGGAGAAAACAGTATGGTTGGACATTTTCCATGCAAATTCCCTCAGGAGTCTGTCCACGGGGCTCTCTTTGCAGAATCAGGGAAACATTTGGGAGAAGTTTAACTCCTAGTTGCAAACAAGAGTTTCTATCTAGGGGAACAATGTGCTTAGATTAGCCCATCTGCTTAGGCAGGGAAAGTCAGCATTTATGTCTTGTATAGAACCAAGCACACCTGTAATAAAAATATTGTAACAATGCATTTTAAATAATAAACTTGTAGATAATACACAAGATTGGGAGTCAGGAGATGTGGTTTTTCTTCCCAGTTCTGCCCTAGACTTCTTGTGTGATCTCAAGCAAGCTGCTTGAATGATCTATGCATCAGTTTTCCCATCTGTAAAACACCTTAAGAAGTCTGGCCTACCTTATAGGGGTGTCCAAAGAGTAAATTCAAGCACTTTACAAAATGTGATGGTGATCCTTGAATGGAAGGTGCTATCCAAATGCAAAATATTACTACTATTTATTGGTATTGCAGTAACACTTCATACAAAAACAAAAATTTGTAACACCAGCATCAAGTCTGTCTTCTTCCATGGAACAGACTCATGGAAATTCACAATAACAACTGATAAGAAGTTCAACTTATTCAAAAGTAAATGCTTGAAGAAGATTTAAAGAAGTATGGGCTGGATGAATGGACAGTAAGGTGGATAGAAAACTGGCTAGATGGTCGGGCTCAACGGGTAGTGATCAATGGTTCCATGTCTAGTTGGCAGCCGGTATCAAGTGGAGTGCCCCAAGGGTCGGTGCTGGGGCCGGTTTTATTCAATATCTTCATTAACGATCTGGAGGATGGTGTGGACTGCACCCTTAGCAAGTTTGCAGATGACACTAAACTGGGAGGAGTGGTTGATATGCTGGAGGGTAGGGCTAGGATACAGAGGGACCTAGACAAATTAGAGGACTGGGCCAAAAGAAATATGAGGAGATTCAACAAGGACAAGTGCAGAGTCCTGCACTTAGGACGGAAGAATCCCATGCACTGCTACAGACTAGGGACCAAATGGCTGGGCAGCAGTTCTGCAGAAAAGGACCTAGGGGTTACGGTGGACGAAAAGCTGAATATGAGTCAACAGTGTGCCCTTGTTGCCAAGAAGGCTAATGGCATTTTGGGTTGTATAAGTAGGGGCATTTCCAGCAGATCGAGGGATGTGATCATTCCCCTCTACTCAGCACTGGTGAGGCCTCATTTGGAGTACTGTGTCCAGTTTTGGGCCCCACACTACAAGAAGGATGTGGATAAATTGGAGAGAGTCCAGCGGAGGGCAACAAAAATGATTAGGGGGCTGGAGCACATGACTTATGAGGAGAGGCTGAGGGAACTGGGATTGTTTAGTCTGCAGAAGAGAAGAATGAGGGGGGATTTGATAGCTGCTTTCAACTACCTGAAAGGGGGTTCCAAAGAGGATGGATCTAGACTGTTCTCAGTGGTAGAAGATGACAGAACAAGGAGTAATGGTCTCAAGTTGCAGAGGGGGAGGTTTAGGCTGGATATTAGGAAAAACTTTTTCACTAGTAGGGTGGTGAAGAACTGGAATGGGTTACCTAGGGAGGTAGTGGAATCTCCTTCCTTAGAGGTTTTTAAGGTCAGGCTTGACAAAGCCCTGGCTGGGATGATTTAGTTGGGTTTGGTCCTGCTTTGAGCAGGGGGTTGGACTAGATGACCTCCTGAGGTCCCTTCCAACCCTGAGATTCTATGATTCTATGATTTGCAGAGTCCATTAGAAAGAGTTTGTTACAACATCAGACATGGTGAAGAAGACAACAATGGACATATTTAGGACACACTTTAAAAGATGCCACTAACACATGTACCACATCAAGTGATAACAGAGACACCAACTGGAAAGAGAAAATAATGGGTCACTTAGAGAAACATGACTTAGAGTAACAGAAAAAGATGCTAAATCCACCAACATGATGGTTGGAAGCCTGAATAGACCAGCACAAGATTAAAATAAATGGAAGAAACTGGTGAACATCCTATGCACCTGAGAGCGCAGGAGGATTAAAAACAAAAACCCACACACTCCTTGAGGCACCATCATAGACTAGGATCCCATTGTGGCAGGCACTGTACTAATACCGAACAAAGATAGTACCTGCCTCAAAGACCTAACACTCTAAGTTCCTCATCTCTGAAAAACAGCTTTAGAACTGGCTGTTGGGTCTACTAACTGGTGGCAGCAGCTCTCCCAGGGAAATCAAAATGGAACCTTTTCCTGCCCACACCAGAAGAAACTACGTTAAACCTGTCTCATTTGGAAATCACCACTGGCATGTTACACAGCCCATTTCAGAGCTGGGTTAATCCTGAATCAGTACAGAGGTGTCTGGCAGCAGCTATTCCAATAAAAATGAACTGGCTACTAGAACAAAAGTATTTCTGCCACAGCTACTATTTGAATAAAGCATTTGCCAATTAAAATTCAAACAAATCTCTTGTATCTTGAGGAAAGGGCAGAGCAAAAGCCGACAGAAAAAAACAGTGTGTAGGCTCTACCACATCAAATCAAACCAGGGAGAACAAAGGAAAAAAATTAAAACTGTGTAATTGCAGCAGAAGTTAAATTACTCTTACTATTTATAGCTCTGCTAGAGGAGTACAAGAGGCATCCAGCACACATGTGAGTTTAAATGTACATTTTCCTGTTTGCTTTGGGTCCTGTGCACTTGCAGATTGATAATTCTCAAAATTCAAGTCCTTGAATTTCAATGAGCATTATCAGAATGGTTCAGATGGGTACTCCAGACAAGTCAGTTCTCACCTGACCAGTTCTGGGCCTGCTCCGAACCCCTTTGAAAGGCCACCCTGCACTCCCAAAGTGACTCTTTCACCACAGGGTTGACTCCCCCTTCAGGACTGGGACCAGCAAAGGGAAAGTGAGCAATGGCCATAGAATGATATTGCTGGCCCTTAAGCATATACTCTGGTGGCTGCTGCGGCTACACTGTTATTTTTAGCATGCTGACTCAATGAGAGCTAGTGTGAGTACATCTATTTGAACTGGCAATTACGCCTCCAGCTCCAGCCCCCTTAGTGAGAGAGCATGGCTCAGTGGGAAAAGCACCAGCCTGGGCTTCAGGAGAGCTGGCTTCTATTCCTGACCTGCAGTGTGACCTGAGGCAAGTCACTTCACCTCTGTTTCCCCTCTCTCTCTTGTCTATTTAGACTGCAAGTTCTTTGGGCCTGGGGCTGTCTCTATGTCTTTTTACAGTCCTAGCTCAATGGACTCAATCTCACTGGATGCTTCTAGGCACTACGATAATGCAAAAGAACCACTATGGTCCCACTGAGTCCTACTAGCAGGGTAGGGCAGGCAGGCCATATGGACTGCTGCTGATCATGTGTACTTGTTCTTTGGAAAAATACAGGACTTCATTCTCTGGGGCTGTCAGGCTGGTACCTTTCACGAGTCCCAAATTTACACTGAGGATAAAAAAAACAGGTATATACAAATGGAATGAATTCCTACTACAGTCCCACTCTTGCTCCACTTGTCTTTGATTCTTTAGTCCATTTCAGCCTCTGTCACGTGTAGTCACTAGTGCCTGATTCAAAAGAAGTACAAAGAGATGATTGGGTTGGATCCTTCTTCCCTATGATGATTTAAAGGAGACATAGGGATTTCAATGCGGTAAGTGCAGAGTAAGAGGAGATACTACGGTGATGTTCCTGGGATTTCAGGTCCTGACTATTGGACTTGTACAGACACAACCAGCTGTATACTGTTGGCACAAGTAGTTTATAATTTGCACACGCATGCACACACACTTAACAGGTTTATCATCATCTCCTTTTTCTTCTCTCTTGTGTAGCCTTTAAATACATCTTCTCTCTAACAACCCATAGACAACCCACCTCTGCACTCTCTCATGACTTGGCTTAAATGTCTTGTCTTGATTCCCGTGGATCGCGATTCCCTTAGCAGAGGGAGGAGGGATAGCTCAGTGGTTTGAGCATTGGCCTGCTAATCCCAGGATTGTGAGCTCAATCCTTGAGGGGGCCATTTGGGGATTGGTCCTGCTTTGAGCAGGGGGTTGGACTAGATGGTCTCTTCCAACCCTAATAATCTATGATTCTCACCCCACCCCAAAGAGAAGAAATAACAGTAAACACATTACTACAATATTTAACAGAAGAACCAAGCGTTTATAAAGTGTTATTTTTTGTTGAAGGTTGCTCTTTCTGTCTCTTGCTCTTAGTTCTTTGTAATGTACCACACAACATACTGTCAGTAGAGATTGAATCTGGGACCTCCAGCACCAAAAAGACAGGTTTCTACCACACAAGCTAAAGGAATAGCTCCCGAGCTGCTAACACTAACAAGTTTTATTGACTTCTGTGGCAGCAGCACATGCCTTAGCCAACATTACCACGGAGGTAGGCAGTATAGAAAAATGTATATCAGCTCTGACTGTCGCTTTTCCCCGCAACTCCTGAGTCATAGTGAGATCTCGGTGTGAACGCAGCTTTTTAATTCAGTAGTTCCATAGGATCCTCAGAGATACTGGTTTAAATGTTTTCTACTCACTCTTTGGACTCATCATGAAGAACAAGCCTCTAGAAGCGCATATCCATTTTTCCTACCTCCGGCAGGGCTTGGTTTGTGTTATCTGCCTGGCCACTGGAGTAGATGGGGCCAGGCTGATAATTTTATTGGTTATGGCTCACTGTAGCTGGATGCTGTTACACCACCACCAAAGGGGACAGCTCCCTCCAGCCCACTGAAACATGATCACACTGTTTGCTGAAAGGTATCATGTGTCACCACCAATAACCAAGATGCAATTTTACAGACAGATCAGAGTGCTGTATTACTGTACCTACCTGCTGCTTGGGGACGCAAAGAGCAGAGATCTTGGAAGGCCAATCAGGGTTGTTTTGTTGAATGTGTGTCAGTTTGTAACCACTCCAGGATCCTCCAATTCTTCCTGCTAGCAAAGAGTTTGTGTAAAGTTAAACTTGCCAAGCAGATCTCTTTCATATTTACTTTTCAGCGGGATCCTGAGGTGGAGCATATCAACAGCAAACAGGGAAGGGAGACTGACTGTACATCTACACTGCAAAAAAGTCTCAGACCCAAGGTCAACAGACTTGGCCTCAGGGGCTCACACTACAGGGCTAAAAATTGCAATGTAGATCTTCCTACCTGGGTTGGAGCCTGGGCTTTAACACCCACCCCACTTGCCAGGTGTCAGAGCCCAGGCTCCAGCCCATGCAGGAACATCAACATTGCTATTTATGGCCCTGTAGCACGAGCCCAAGTCAATTGACCCACACTCTGAGACTTGCTGCCAGCCACAGGTTTTTGTTGTCTTTTTTTTAAAAAAAGCATAGATGTACCCTGTGGAACGAGGAGCATAAGACTCGTGATCAGATTTTGGCTTTAAATATTCAGGCCTTTCTCCTCTTCATTCCACCTACAAAAATCTGGCTCCAGGCCACAGAATTAGATATAGTAGTGGGGGGAAGAAGGCTTAACTTTTATTTATTTTAGTGCAATCATTAGGATTATGTCAGGGGGGAAAAGCATTGATGCATAATCTTTTCCCTGTGCTACACAACACTAGCTGCTTTTAATTTGGAATTAAATTGAAACACTCATTTAGAGCAGCTTTGAACAGCAGCCAAGGCCTTTTCTTGCATTGTGTTAGCAACTGGGTAGCCTTTCCAGCCCTTTTTCCCCCTGTCCGCGGTGCCTTTTTCAGACCAGTGGTAAAGGATGGTCACTGCACTGAATGCACTTGTCACACTTCCAGAATGTCAAACCTCTGCTTGTCATCGAGATGACGTGCCAACAGACTCAGAACACAGGTGAATTGGGGGTTGGTCTGCGGAAACATGTCGGCTATTTGTATGATCTCCAAATCACCCCAGCAAATAAAACTCCAAAGTCACTAGCACTTCTGCTTTGATGGGAATACTGGATAAGGAGCACAAACTTTTATATTTTATAAACAGAGCCAGGAATACATTTTAAAAGCATATGAAAGTACACAATTTTTACAGACTAAATAGTACCTTTTTTTTTTAACAGTGTAAGTTATTTTATTATTGTTGTTGCAAATGATCAGACAAGTTTAGACAAGGGGAATACAGTTTGGAGAGAGGTACAAACAGGCCAAACTAGGTTGGGTGGGGCAAAGCCTAATCCAGTTAAGTGAACTGATCATCCTGCTTTGATCATGTTATGAGCCTGTTTCACAGGGTACTTACAAAACAGTTGAAGAAGATGCCTCTCTCTCTTCATTTTACTCCACATAAATACCACATTTTTGTGAGGCTAAAGAATCCACTGCAGCCTCAAGTCTTTTTCCTAATTATTGGAATTCACTAAAAGAAAGGGTGAGGGGGAATTGACATCTTTTCAATGTGAATGTGAAGGGAGATCTGCTTATCACAACAGGTGCAGAGGCCACTCACAAAAACAGAAGCAGCACAACACTGAAAGGCTAAGAAATTACTTGTTCTCTTTGTCAGCTATTCACAGAAGCAGTGTTAAGCCTACTTGGGAGGAGATAGTGTGTCCTTGTAAAGGCAGGGGATGGGGGGGGGGGGGAAGGGTTACGTTTGGGAGGGACACAAAAGACAGACCCTGCATATTTCCAGAAGAATTTGGAAGATGTGTGCCAGAAAAATTAGACAAAAATACATTCCCTAGAAGCACAGCAGTGACCGATACCAGTAGGTTAAGTAAACTTTAATGATCTAGCATTTAATTTGAATGGTCAACAGCACAATAACTGATGAAAGCAAAGCATTCCTGCTGCAGTGCCCTCCTAAAGAGGGACCTATTCAGGTCTTTCTAATGTCTCCCTCTAATTATCCTTCCTTGTGTATGGCAGTTCACAACCAGTTCTTAGTGTGTACTTGTTCCTTGTCAGACAACCAATCTGTACAACACACTTATGCAGTCAAAGAGTTTTGTTGTGGGTTCCCCCCCCCGCCCCTCCTTTAAGAGAAGTCCCTGGTGAGGAGCCTGGGGTTTGCAGGATTCTGTCTGTTTAGTTTTGTTTGGGTTTTTCCCACTCTCTTCCCCTTTCAAGATAAAACATCAGAGTGACTGAAACTAGGATCTCACTTATAACACCCCTCTGCTAATCCCTAGATCTCTCTCAAGTGCTGCATAAATTTCACTCTGTCTTCCCCAAGCTTGAAGTTGCTTGACATCTGGTGCATTTTATTTTCTGGAGAAGGATGGTTCTGGTTATTTTAACCAGGCAGAGAATGATGTGCAAACCAGTTGTGCCTGTTAGACACTGATTACTCCCAGAACCAGATGGTCAAACCCTCCTCTTTAAAGATAGCTGACTCAAAGCCATACAAGAAAAACACCAAAAATGAAAACAATCAGCAACAAGATCAAAAACACACCCTGTGGTGGGGAAAAAAGGTTGTTCTGCTGGCACAGACAAGAGGAAAACGTTGGAATAAAGATTGTAGCTTCTCCTGTCTGGAGACCAAAGGCAATGTGGTAGAAGAATTCTCTCAACAGGAGTTTTCACCAGTTTTGAACTAACTGAAGGAATCTCCTAGCTTAAATGTGTAGATGTTTGTTAGTAGATGTTTGTGGTAGATGTTTGTTAGCGCGTTCTGCTGTAATCCCATCTGTGGTTCCGTGATCCCTCAAGGTAGAGGATGATCTCTTTCACAGGTTTTTTCTTTTTTTTTTTTAATGAGTCCTTTGGTGACTGAGGAGTCCGATTCTTAAGCCACAGGCTCATTGACAGACATTGCAGGTGGTGTTGGAAGTCAGGGTTGGGCCATGATTGCTGCCTGACAGTCGTCTATCCTTTCTTTTCTGGCATTTTTCTGTGACCAGGGCAAGGTGATTTTCCTCAAAATTGGACGTTCCTTCTCCAACAAGTCTTCACCAGTTATTCCTATCCTGTGCTGCTGTCTCCCAGTTTCTCCCACTGCCCTAGGAAATGAATGTCAGTACTAGTAAAATATAGCTATGTGAGTTGCTGTTGCCTCCAGTTTTAGGCTTTCTAGTACTTACCAGTCTCTCTTAGTAGGAGGTGTAATGATTTAGGTCCCAGTCCAAAGTGTTTAAACATAACTTTAATCATATGAGTAATCACCATACTTAAAATTAAGCACATGCTTAAGTGCTTTGGTGGACTAGGACCTTTCTTGGCAGCAATCTTCCCTCTTAAAGACATGGCTACACTTGCGAGTTAGAGCACATTAAAGCAGCCCAGTGCTACGCATCCACACTGGCAAGGTACGTAGAGCGCTCTGATTCTGGCTAGCGCACTCCTGGTAATCATTCTGATCAGCCTCCAGAAGTGTCCCACAATGCCTGTTCTAGCCACTCTGGTCATCAGTTTGAACTCTACTACCCTGCCCTCAGGTGACGAACCGTCAGACCTGCCCTTTAAATTCTCTGGAAATTTTGAAAATCCCCTTCCTGTTTGCTCAGCCAGGCATGGAGTGCTCTCAGCGCATCTTTCAGGTGACCATGCCTCCACGCAACAGGCGATCCCCAGTATGGAGCAATGGTAAGGTGCTGGACCTCATCAGTGTTTGGGGGGAGGAAGCTGTCCAGTCCTAGCTGCGCTCCAGCCATAGGAATTACGATACCTTCGGGCAGATATCAAGGGACATGATGGAACAAGTTCATGACCAGGATGCACTGCAGTGCAGGGTTAAAGTGAAGGAGCTGTGGAATACCTACCGCAAAGCCCATGAGGCAAACAGCCGCTCCGGTGCTGCCCCCACAACCTACAAATTCTACAAAGAGCTGGACGCAGTACTTGGGGGCGACCTCACCTCCACTCTGAAGACCACCATGAACACTTCAGAGCCCAGTCCAACAAGGCAGGAGGAGGAGATGCAAAGCAGGAGCAAGGGTGCTGAGCAGGAGGAAGACACCCCGGAATCCCTAGGTGCATGCTGTTCTCAAGCCAGGAGGAAGGTAGCCAGTCGCGGCGGCTGGTGCTTGGGGAAGGACAAACAACAGAGGAGGTGCCTGGTAAGCGGCTTTTATTTTAGGAAGGAAGTTATTCGGTGCGGGCTCTTGGGGTGAGGAGGGTAAGGGCTGTATGCATGCCTAGATGTGGAATAGGGCATTGATGTTCTCTCTCACATCGCGGTAGTCGGCCTCAGTGATCTCTTCAAAGGTCTCAGCCAGAACTTGGGCAATGCGCTTGCACAGGTTTTATGGGAGAGCCACTGTGGTCCTTGTCCCAGTCAGGCTAACATGTCCGCGCCACTGTGCAGTGAGGGGCATGGGGGCCATTGCTGCACACAGGCAAGCTGCTTATGGGTCAGGGCAGAAGCCGCACTGTAGTAGAAGACCCTCCCTTGCTTCCAAGGCCGCCCAGAGGATTCCGGGGGCCCAGGGTCTTAGGCGGCAGGGGCCCTTCCGTTCCGGGACCTGCCGCCGAAGTGACCCGAAGACCCGTGGCGGGAGCCCCCCGCCGCCGAATTACTGCCAAAGCGGGACCCGCCGCCGAAGTGCCGCGGGGGGGGGGGCACTTCGGCGGCGGGTCCCGGAACGGAAGGGCCCCCCGCCGCCGAAGACCGGGCTGCGCTTCGGCGGAGGGTCCCGCTTCCCCCCGGCCCCGGCCCCAGCCTCTCACCCCCGGCTCCCTCCTCGCCCGGAGTCTCAGCGCCTCGCCGGAACAGCAGCAGCGTGCGGCTGGCGGGGCCTGAGCTCCGTCCCGCTCAGAGCCGCGTGGGGAGGGGGCGGGGTGGGAGCCCCAGGCCGAGCGGAGGGAGCGGAGCTCCCAGCCCCGCCCCCTCACCACGCGGCTCTGAGCAGGGCGGGGCTCAGGGGCTCCGCCGGAGACATCAAGCGCTGAGGCTCCAGGAGAGGGGCGGAGGCGGGAGCCTCCGCTGTTCTCTTGGGGGCCCCTGCGGAGCCTGGGGCCCAGGGCAAATTGCCCCCTTTGCCCCCCCCTCTGGGCGGCCCTGCTTGCTTCCCAGGTCACCCTCAGCAGCGAGATATCTTCCAGGATGAGCTCCTGTGGAAAATGTGGGGACAGTGTTCAGTATAGGGGGCCCCTGAAGCTGTTGGCTCTCCCCAAGGCACAGAAACCCCGAGGACAGTACAACTGTGAAACAATCAGTCCCCCTTGACTGTGTGCTTACTCACCATTTTGGGACTCCCGTGGGTTATGTGTGCTCGCTTTGGGACAGGCAAATTATGCTATTGTGTAGACTGTGCTTGCCCTTAAGTACAGGGGAATCATTGCTCTATCTGGTGTGAACAATGCTGCCTCTGTTAAGTGTTGCATTTTGCCTTTACAGATGCAACCTTGAGATCTCAGCCGTCTGTTATCACGAGCCGAAAAACTGCAAAAAATTAGGAAGAGGCCACGTAGAAGCAAAGAAGACATGCTGCATGAAGTAACGCAGCAGTCACTTAACGAGACTCTAAAAGCGCAGGAGTGGAGGGAGAGTGAAAAGAGGATCCGCCAGCAGAATGCAGATCGCCAGCACAAAAGCACAGAGCTCCGGCAGCAAAGCATGGATCGGCTGATAAGCATCATGGAGCGCCAAGTGGACACGGTCCAGGTGCTCGTAACCATGCAGGCGGAGCACTACCGTGACACCCCCCTCCCCTGCAGCCCTTGTCCCAGAACTCTTTCCCTTGGGCCCCCATGTCCCCTCCAACCCGCTTTCTCCAACATCCAGGTTCTTATCGCCACCAGCTGCCTCCAACTCCTGTAGCTTCACCACCCAGCCCTGAGAACTACGACCCTTACCCATTGCACTCAACCCCCATCACCATGCAGCATAGCTATCCTGAAGTGCAGCACTCATTGCACAGCACTCCAGACAGGAAGGCTGAGTATGATAACAGGACATATGCTAATCTGAGATTGTACCATTCCCCACCCCACCCCTTTGCCCTTTCTGTTTCCCAAGCAGTTGTGTTTCCTTTCAATAAATAATTTTCTTTTCAATAAATGGATTTTTTGGCTTTGAAAACATTCTTTATTATTGCATAAAGTAAAAGATACCTTAGCCCAAGAACCCCTGTACTTCAATCCCATGCAGGGCACCAGACATTACTGGTGGCTTTCAGCCTCAAATTGCTCCCTCAGGGCATCCCTAATCCTTGCAGCCCCGCACGGGGCCCTTCTAATAGCCCTGCTCTCTGGCTGTGCAAATTCAGCCTCTAGGTGTTGAACCTCAGAGTTCCATGTCTGAGTGAATCTTTCACCCTTTCCTTCACAAATGTTGTGGAGGGTACAGCACGCGGATATAACCACAGAGATGTCGTCATTGGCCAGGTCCAGCTTCCCTTACAGAGTGTGCCAGGGGCCCTTTAAACAGCCAAAAGCACACTCCACAGTCATTCTGCACCAGCTCAGCCTGTTGTTGAACCGCTCCTTGCTGCTGTCCAGGCTCCCTATGTAGGGTTTCATGAGCCACGGCATTAAAGGGTAAGCGGGGTCTCCAAGGATCACAATGGGCATTTTGACTTCCCCTACGGTGATCATCTGGTCTGGGAAAAAAGTCCCAGCTTGCAGCTTCCTGAACAGGCCAGTGTTCTGACAGATGCGTGCATCATGCACCTTTCCGGACCAGCCCGTGTTAATGTTAATGAAACAATCACAGTGATCCACATGTGCCTGGAGAACAATAGAGAAATACCCCTTCCCATTAACGTACTCGGAGGGTAGGTGGGCTGGTGCCAGAATAGGAATACACCTCCCATCTATTGCCCCTCCACAGTTAGGGAAACCCATTTGTGCAAAGCCAGCCATAATGTCATGCACGTTACCCAGAGTCACAGTTCTTCTGAGCAGGATGTGATTAATGGCCTTGCAAACTTGCATCAACACGATTCCAACAGTCAACTTTCCCACTCCAAACTGGTTAGCAACCGATCGGTAGCTGTCTGGAGTTGCCAGCTTCCAGATTGCAATAGCCACCCGCTTCTCCACCAGCAGGGCAGCTCTCAATCTTGTGTTGTTGCGCCACAGGATGGCGGCAAGCTCATCACACAGTCCCATGAAAGTGGCTTTTCTCATCCAAAAGTTCTGCAGCCACTGCTCGTCATCCCAGACTTGCATGATGATGTGATCCCACCACTCAGTGCTTGTTTCCCGAGCCCAAAAGCAGCGTTCCACGGTGGTGAGCATGCCATAAATGCCACAAGCAATCTCATGTCATATGCGTTACTAAAGTCGATATCATCGGAGTCCTCACTGTTGTGACATGCTGGCGAAACTTGTCAGCAAATTCCTCAGCAGTTCGGGCTCCATTCCCAGACCGAAAGGGAAGACAGAGCACGCAGCACAAAAAACATTGGAAGATGGCGCTAAATGTGGACGGAAGCACAGGGATTGCTGGGATGTGAACCGATGCATAATGGGGCGTTGGGACAGGACCCAGAATGCCACTCCCCTCCACCCCCTTCCCACAAGCCACTGCGCCATAATGGGAAGAGGTGCTCTGTGGGATAGCTGCCAATGTCACTGCAAGTGCTGCAAATGTGGCCACGCCAGCGCATTTGCAGCTGTCAGTGTGGACAGACTACAGCACATTCCCTACTGCACTCTCCGAAGGCTGGTTTAACTCAAAGCGCTCTACATCTGCAAGTGTAGCCATGCCCTAAGGCCTTTTCTTCACACTGGTTTAAGAAAACCAGTTCACTCCCTGAGTGGGACATGCTTAGGCATGAGCTGCACCCAAAGGTGCACCAATATAACTAAAGGTGTGACTAACAGGTTGCACCTGTTGGGCAGAGAGGACAGGCTAAACTGCTATAAGGCAGGTTTAAATCAAGAGTGTCCACCCTCATCGTTGCATAGGTTTAACTAAATAGATGCAACAACACGTCTATAATTAAACCAGTCCAACGTCTGTGTGAAGACAAGCCTGCTTTAGATTTAAGAGTCACTTATTGGGGTTGAGTTCCTAGTTGGCTTATCTAAACCAAAGTAAGAGTGGCCACATAGCCTTTTGCACCAGTTTAACTAAATTGGTTTAACAATCACACTTTAAGGGCTTGCCTACCCTTACATTTTATAGCGCTCTAACTCGCTGGCTCAGGAGTGTGAAAAATCACCCCCCTGAGCCCAGCAAGTCTGAGCGCTTTAAAGTGCTGGTGTAGGGCTCCAAGCACTGGGAATGTCTACACTTAGGGCTTGGCTACACTTACAAGTTGCAGCGCTGGTGGAGGCTTTCCAGCGCTGCAATTACACCCCGTCCACACTTGCAGGGCACAACCAGCGCTGCAACTCCCTGGTTGCAGCGCTGGCTGAAAACCCATCCCGGCAGGGGTATAAGGAGTACAGCGCTGGTGATCCAGCGCTGCTCAGCAGGTGTGGACACTCACCAGCGCTTTAATTGTCCTCCAGGGAATAAGGAGGTATCCCAGAATTCCTGTTCAGCCACTCTGCTCATCAGTTTGCACTCTACTGCTCTTGCCTCAGGTGACCCGCCCTTTAAATGCCCCGGGAATTTTAAAAATCTCCTTCCTGTTTGCTGCAGCCAGGTGTGGAGTGCAATCAGTTAATCTTTCCAGGTGACCATGCCTCCACGTGGCAAACGAGCCCCAGCATGGAGCAATGGCGAGCTGATGGACCTCATCAGTGTTTGGGGGGAGGAATCTGTGCAGGCATAGCTGCGTTCCGGCCGTAGGAATTACGATATCTTTGAGCAGATATCAAGGGCCATGCTGGATAGGGGCCATGATCGGGACGCAGTACAATGCAGGGTGAAAGTTAAAGAGCTGCGGAGTGCCTATTACAAAGCCCGCGAGGGGAATCACCGATCAGGAGCTGCCCCCACGACCTGCCGTTTTTACAGGGAGATGGACGAGATACTTGGGGGTGACCCCACTGCCAATCCCAGGACAACGATGGACACTTCTGAGCAGGCTGGGGGACAGGAGGAGGAGGCGGAGGCGGAGGCGGCGGGGGGGGGGGGAGGAAACCGCGAGTGAAGCTACTGGGATGGGGGAAGACACCCCAGAGTGGGCATGCAGCCAGGAGCTCTTCTCAAGCCAGGAGGAAAGTACCCAATCGCAGCAGCCAGCAGTTGCAGAAGGACAAGCAGAGGAGCAGGTTAACGGTAAGCGGCTTTTATTTTCTGGGTGGAAATGTTTCTGGAGAGGAAGGGGGGTTATGGCTGCATGCATGCCAGCCTCTAGATGTGGAATAGCCCGTTGATGTGGTCTATCACGTCGCGGTAATCTGCTTCAGTTATCTCAGCAAAAGTTTCAGCCAGAGCGTGGGCAATATGCCTGCGCAGGTTTATAGGCAGAGCCACTGTGTCCCTTGTCCCAATGACGGTGACGCGTCCGCGCCACTGTGCTGCCAGTGGTGGGGGGACCATTTCTGAACACAGGCAAGCCGTGTAGGGTCCCGGGCGGAATCCACATTGCTCTAAAAGAGCCTCCCGCTGTTCCCTAGTGACTCGCAGCAAGGAGACATCTTCCAGGATTAACTCCTGTGAAAAATGTTGGGAGACTCTTTAGTGAAGAGATAGGGAGATAAGATCACCCCTGCAGCTGCATCTTCACTCAACCCCTCTAGCACTCCAGATTACCCGAAGCAACCAGCTCCCCTCTATCACTCAAGCCCCACTTCTCCCTCTATAAGCACCCCTCACTCACCATTTCGTGGCTTCTGTTGTGTTATGCGTTTGGGAAAAGAATGCTAAAGTGAGAACTCCCTCAGTGTAACAATTCATGTCTGGAGATAGTGAATACAATGCTGCCCGTGTTAAATGTTGTCATTTCTGTGTTTCTACAGTGACCTTGACTACTGGACTGCCCAGATGTTCAACATCACAGAGGCTTCAAAATTTGAGAAAAAATCCCCGAAAGAGCAAAGAGGACATGCTGAAAACTGTTCTTCATCACTCTGCTACAGAGAGAAAGGAATTGAAGGAGTGGAGAGAGAAGGAAAGCAAGATCCGCCAGAGGGAAAGCAGGATCCGCAAGAGAAATGCAGTTTCCAAAAGGAAAAGCACAGAGCAGCTTCTAAGCATCCTGTCGCGCCAAGCGGACTCTATCGAGTCACTCGTTGCCATGCAAGCAGAGCACTACCGTGCTACTCCCCCCCCCCCGTCCCAAAGCTTTTTGCCTTGTGCCCCAATGTCAGCTCAAACCACCTTTCCCCAGCATTCAGGTTCTTACCACCACCAGCTGCCTCCAACACCTGTACGCTCACCAACCAGCCCTGATACCTACCACCACCCTTACCCTCTGCACTCAACCCCCATCACCATGCAGTATATGCACCCTGAAGTGCAGGATTCGTTAAACAGCACTCCAGACAGGACATATGCAAACTTGCGACTGTACAGTTCACCAACCCACACCCCTGCCCTCTTGTTTTCATGAAATGTTGTGTGTCTGTCTGTCAAGGAAGTTTTTTTCTTTTCAATAAAACAATTCTTAGCTTTGAAAACAGTCTTTATTATAGCAGATAGTTAAAGATACCTTAGCCCAGTAAAGAAAGAGGCACTGCAAATCATATTATTATTAGGGATAATAGAATAACAGTGTAAACAGTGCAATTCACTCCCATGCAAGGCAGCAAACATTACTGTTGGCTTTCAGCCTCAAATTCTTCCCTCAAGGCATCCCTAATCCTTGAAGCCCTGTGCTGGGCCTCTCTATTAGCCCTGCTCTCTGGCTGTGCGTATTCAGCCTCCAGGACTTGAACCTCGGTGGTCCATGCCTGACTGAATGTTTCACCCTTCCCTTCACAAATATTATGGAGGGTACAGCAAGCGCATATAACCGCGGGGATGCTGCTTTCCCCCAAGTCTAGCTTCCCATACAGACATCTCCAGCGGGCTTTTAAACGCCCAAAAGCACACTCCACAGTCATTCGGCACCGGCTCAGCCTGTAGTTGAACCGGTCCTTGCTCCTGTCAAGCTTCCCTGTATAGGGTTTCATGAGCCAAGGCAGTAACGGGTACGCGGGGTCTCCAAGGATCACAGTGGGCATTTCGACATCCCCTACTGTGATCTTCCTGTCTGGGAAAAAAGTCCCTGCCTGCATCTTCCTGAACAGGTCACTGTTCCGAAAGATGCGTGCATCATGCACCTTTCCAGGCCAGCCTGTGTAAATGTCAATGAAACGCCCGCGGTGATCCACAAGCGCCTGGAGAACCATAGAGAAATACCCCTTACGATTAACGTACTCTGATGCCAGGTGGGGGGGGGCCAGAATAGGAATATGCGTCCCATCTATCGCCCCTCCACAGTTAGGGAAACCCATTTGTGCAAAGCCATCCACAATGTCCTGCACGCTCCCCAGAGTCACGGTCTTTCTTAGCAGGATGTGATTAATTGCCTTGCAAACTTGCATCAAAACGATTCCCACGGTCGACTTTCCCACACCAAACTGGTTCCCGACCGACCGGTAGCTGTCTGGAGTTGCCAGCTTCCAGATTGCAATAGCCACCCGCTTTTCCACCGTCAGGGCAGCTCTCAATCTTGTGTCCTTGCGCCGCAGAGTGGGGGCGAGCTCAGCACACAGTCCCATGAAAGTGGCTTTTCTCATACGAAAGTTCTGCAGCCACTGCTCGTCATCCCAGACTTCCATGACGATGTGATCCCACCACTCAGTGCTTGTTTCCCGAGCCCAAAAGCGGCGTTCAACGGTGCTGAGCATTTCTGTGAATGCCACAAGCACTTTGGTGTCACACGCGGCAGGAGAATCGATATTGATATCATCGTCAGACTCCTCACTGTCACTTTGGAGCTGAAGGAATAGCTCGACTGCCAAACGTGTTGTGCTAGCGACACTCATCAGCACAGTCCTCAGCAGCTCGGGCTCCATTTCCCACAGAAATCGCGATTCACACACAGAGCAGAAATACACTCACTATGGCGCCAAACGTTGCCAGAAAGACAGAATGCTGGGATGTGAAGCGATGCACCACGGGGCGTTGGAACAGGAAGCGGAATGACCCACACACTTCCTTCCCCTTCCCACAATACTCAGCGCCAAAACGGCGCCAAAACGGGACGAGGTGCTCTGTGGGATAGCTGCCCACAATGCACCTCTCAATACAGCGCTGGAAAGTGCTGCAAGTGTGGCCACACTGCAGCGCTGGTAGCTGTCAGTGTGGCCACACTGCAGCGCTGGCCCTACACAGCTGCATGACCAGCGCTGTAACTCCCAGCGCTGCAACTTGTAAGTGTAGCCAAGCCCTGAGTTGACATTCCAAGCGCTCGGAGCTAATCCCCTCATGGAGCTGGATTACCAGGAATGCTGAGAGAGCTCTCTCCCAGCGCTCGCACACAACCACACTCGCACTTCAAAGTGCTGCTGCAGGAGCATTCCCACGGCAGCGCTTTGAAGGCTATGTAGACATATCCTAAGTTACACTGGTGCAATTCAATCCTCAAGATAATACTAAACCAATGCCCCACATTATATTGTGCTACTGAATGTAGTCTTTCAAATAAAATGTACAACCAAGATTGTGACCACTTTAGAAGATCCCTGAGCAAAAATAAGAGTCAGGTTTCAGAGTGGTAGCCGTGTTAGTCTGTATCAGCAAAAAGAAAGAGGAGTCCTTGTGGCACCCTAGCCTCAGTAGTTTGTTTGAATTCCAACCTGGGAAAATAGCATCTATCTAAAATTCCTCCTACAATTGCAGTATCCACTTCCTGTTCTGTAGTGTTGCTGTGAACTATTAAACAGCCGGCATGTCCTTCCCTTCTAGCGGGGACTGCATTTCAATAGGTGGTGAAGTGAAAAGTTTGCAAATCAATTTGTAGAGTGTTTGAGACACAAGTTAATAAATTAATAAATGTTATTTATTAATACTACACAGCAAATTTCTTCATTCACAGTACAGGATCCCGCTCTCCAGCACAATGGCTTCTTTTCAAAATACTGTAGCCACTGAGTCATTCTCTCTCTGCTCCAGGTCAGCGTCCTCCCTTCCTTTAACCTTGGCTGGTCCACAGTTAAATAGGACCTCCCTGATATGAAAGCATGCCCAAAGCTTCCTGTTCCCTGCTCTGTGAATCCCACACCTTTCTACTCTCACCACAAACAGCTGGTTGCTTTGTTCTGCTGCTGGGGATTTTCCACTCTCCAAACACCAAGCCCCTGCACAGAAGTTGAAGAGAACTGGTTTCCTCTTTTGTTCTCCCCAGGTAAGTTCTATTCAGGTGCTGATAGTCCTTAGTGATCAGCTTAGTCATGGATAAACATGCCTATTGCCACCCAACACTTTAGCACAAGGAGTATGGGGCAGTAAACAGTAAAAGACAGTGACTCATAAGACATAAGAAAACAGTTCATAAAATCAAACTGGAATTCATAAGTTGTACATAGATTCCCCCATAATCATAGGGCGTTTTTCCATTTACTTCAGTAATAAGGCTGTTAGGACCCACTTCTATGCACAGTGAGGGCACTAGAGACAGCCAGAAACTATGGGTTAGTCTACACTGGCAACGTTAAAGCGCTGCCACAGCAGTGCTTTAAAATGGCTTGAGTGAAAATTAGCCCTTTCAGCATCAGTCTTACCTCCCAGCCCACTGAGCCATGTTGCGTACAGTAGTGCAGTGCAGTCCCATTACTACCATTGCTTGAGTAACCAGATGAGTCCACTCATGCTAGGGCCATACAAGCGATGTTTCACTAACATATGCCATCTTTCCTGGAACACAGACAAAGTTAAGGGAGGAAAACAAAGGACAAAGTCCTGGGGAGTTCCCAGAGCTCTACACTTAAGATGAAGATAAAAATTTAACCCCTCAGGCAGCCACTGAGCACTCTGATTTTTGTTGATGTTTCTAGTTTTGTTTCTATTTCCTTGTGAAGGAAATATACCTTTAGAATCCCCGTGGCTGAAACCAAATGCTTGCATGATGCCAGATGTTTGAGGAGATGAAGGAGATAAAATAAACCAGTTAGTCCACATAAAAAGGCCAAATTCTCTGCTGGTGTTAAGATGCACAGCTTCATTGACTTTAGTGGAACTATGCCAGCAGAGAATTTGACCCAGTATCTATATCTAGACTGACAGACACAAATACTTTGGCAGCAGAAGCTGTTTTAATAATATGACATTCCTGCTTTGCAAAGAGATTTTGTGAGGAAGGGTTAATGACTTCTCCTTTGAAAGATGGTGTTGCAGCTGCAGATGACATCAGATTTTCTGCCATACTGAGTTGTATCAACACACAGGCAGTGTCAAGGGAAGACCAAGCACTGTTTGGGGCTATAATGAAAGGGATGGACAGAGATATCAAAATAAATGACCTCATGAGAGATTTCCCCATCATATGGTTGTATTTAAAAATATGAATATCTTCAGAGATTATTAGAGTGTAACAAGAGGACATACCTTACAACAGATTAAAAGAACAAACAATCCAAGGGCCCTCTAAGCCAAATTGTAACCTCAGTTACATATATGTAACCCTCTTAACATCAACTGAGGGCACAATCTGGGGCTTCAGTTGTAAGTAACTGAGGCCCCTCTATCTTTATATTTTATCCTACAAAGCAAACCTAAGGAGAAATGGGTTAATTAAAAGAGAATCCACGTGTACATCTTCATTTTCCATTGTATGTATACAAGGCTGTTTAGTCTCACCAAATGTTGTTATTAATTATTATAAAAAGAATGACAAATAGCAATTTATGAGAAGTTGGCTGCCCTTTGGCTGTGAACACAGAAGTCCTGAGGTAATTTAAATCAGCCTCCTGAGTTGCAACTTGAACACAATGGATTGGTTTCCAACTCAGCATAACAATAAAAGATTACCATAGTATATTTTAAGCCAAAACACTAGAGAAAGAGCAGAAACTGAAAACACTGACAAGTTATTTTTCCAAGCAGAAAGTTTATAAGAACACTTTTCAGTTAGCAATATTCCCTTTTGATCTCATCCAATTAATTACTTGCAAACCTGTTTTATTAACTCTCAAGGGGACTTGGTTGATGCAAACTTCGCCTTGCTTGCAACATCTGCTTGCAAAACTCATACCTGTTGCAGAGTCAGCAGTGCAGTAAGAATTTGGCTTCAGTCCTAAGTATTGTCACTCAAGGCAAAAATCTGGACCGATTAAGCAGCAACAACTCCTGTGAAAGCCTTTGGGCCAAAAGTGACATAAAGAGAGTGCAATTTGATCAAAAACCAGCTGAAAGTGGTAAAATAATACCTCTTGAGTCATTTTGGGGCTATGCAAAATGAATATAGATTTACATGCCCTGGGGCAGAAGGTGGAGAGTATCAGGATAAGACACAACACTCCTCCCCTGCTTATTTTAGGGTTTGAAAGCTGTGGTTTTTTACCTCATGGTAATCAACATAGATGAGCTATCCTGAGGTAAAAACACAGTGAAGACCTGGCACTTCATTTTTACCACCCAGGTCAGCCCAATATCACTGCCCCTGTTGCTTTTCCTAGTAACTGACCCCTCCCTTTCATGCTTTCTGGAAGGGACATCATTTGCTATGAGGCAAGAGGGGACAGGTGTGACCCCCAGACTTTGGTTTGCTCTTCCTCTCCCTCCAGATTTTTCATAATTCTATATGCTCCAATGCTCCATTATGTCTTCCACTTCCCCCACAAATTTTTCTGAAATGACACTCCTGCCTTCTGATAATGCAAACTACCTTCATTTTGCATTATCCCTGAATGCTGAATTGGTGCAAATGACACTACGTTACCCCTTATACCTGTTTTCTCACTTACACTGAACATTTAATTCACACCACCTTTGCATCATTGCCGAACTTGGCACTCATTGTCGGGGGTGGGGGTGTAATGCTGCTTTGCACCTGTTCCTGCTCCACAGGAAATCAATAGTTGCCATTGACTTCAGTGGCAGCGGGATCAGGCCCTTATGCAGGAAATAAAGTCTGTTCATTATACTTTTGACATATGTTTCTCCATTAAACAGAATTTACTGTTATTCTACATATATATTAGAATATATAATATATATATGCTATATATATCATAGCAAGGACAGATCTGCCAGTCTGAACAATTAGAGAGACAAGGTGGGTCAGGCAATATCTTTTATTGGACCAACCAACTTCTGATGATGAGAGAGACAAGCTTTCAAGCTCACATGGGTCTGAAGAAGAGCTCTGTTTAGCTCGAAAGCGTATCTCTCTCACCAACAGAAACTGGTCCAATAAAAGATATTACCTCACTAATATCCTGAGACCAACATGGCTGCCTACAACACCACGACATGAAACAATAATCTGAACAATGAGGACTTAAATTTTTAAGTCGAGAAAAGCACATCAATGAGTCACTAAACATAATGCCAACCCTCTAAAAAAAAGTTACAGCCATTATGGAAATATGCCATGGATTTGTGAACTTTTCCCCCTACCACCACAGCATGGACTATGAACCAGTGCATTGAGAATTTTTAATATATTTACTCCTAAATCTTCAGTTTTTGTCATGCAACTCCCATCAACATCAATGGGAATCAGTTGCTAAATCCTCACACCCACTTTGAAAATGTCACCCATGACTACTGACCTCACAGTTCCAATTTGTAGACTTCTTTAGAGCTGCTACAGCCCATTAGGCAAATACATATTTTGAACATTTGCTTCTAAAACTTTTTTTTTAATCTCAAGAGCAAGCTGGTGATTACTATTACTACTACTATTATTATTACAGCATCACAGTGCTTCTTAGACAAACTGAAAAAGAAGTAAAGATAATTCCCAGCCCCAAGGAGCTATCTGACTAAAGGCCCCAATCTCACTCTCACTGAATTCAATGGCAGAGTTCCAGTTGAGTATAATGAGAGCAGGATTATCTATCAATTAGCTATAACACAACCAGGCATGACATTAAGTAAAGAGTGGGAGTATGGGGTATGGGAGGAGTAGGATTACAACAGTGGAAGACCACGAGGCATGCTTATTGTTCTTACATACATATCTTGGTAGTTTCCCTATATTTTTGTTTTTTAATTAACATTGAGGACACTTGCCCAGGATGAAGGCTGGGGTGGAGGTTAGCAATAGAAGGGAAACTTTTAGAGTGGAGTTAAGGGGTCAGGGCGCCAGCTGGTTTAAATCTGTATAGCTCCATTGATTTATACAAGCTGAAGATCTGGTTTTAAGACTTTTCCTATACTACCAAATGTTTTTCTTATAAACCTTTCTCTTATGCTATAAGACTAGAGACACCACTTACCCTTTGGGCAGCAGCAAAGTTCACTCTTCCCTTTAATACTCCATTCTTTGCCACTCCCTCTTCTGAGATATCTGGTGGATTAAGCATGGAGCCAGGAACTGCTGAATTCTAAACCCAGCTCTGCCACCACTGACTAGGACAAGTAACTCAAACACATTGCCTCCATTCTCCATTTGTAAAATAGGGAAAATGTATCCCCCCCCTCACATGTGTCTGGTGAGGATTATGCAGTGTAGTTGTAGCCATGTTTGTTCCAGGATATTAGAAAGACAAAGTGGGTGAGGTAATATCTTTTATTGGCCAAACTTCTGGCAAGAATTAGCTAATATTTATAAAGCATTTTGAAGATTCATATGCAAAGATCATTCGTATCATCATCTCAGAAAAGTAACTTCCAGCTGTCCATAGTTTGTTTTTAATTTTTCTAATAAAAGAACAAACCACACCCACTACCAAACCTTTATTTTCAGGGCTGAAATTCAGCCCTGTACAAAGGGCCCATGGAGCCATGAGTAAGGTTACATTTTAGTCATGGGTATTTTCAGTAAATGTCATGGACAGGTCATGGGCAGTAAACAAAATTAATGGCCCGTGACGTGTCCATGACTTTTACTAAAAATACCCATGACTAAAACTTGGGCGGAGGGTCCCGGGTTCACAGGAGTGGTCTGGGAACACCGTGGGTGCTGCAGGAGGTGGCCCAGGGGACCCTGCTGGTGGCAGGGGGACCAGGCAGCATGACCTGGGACCCCTGCTGTTGCTGGGGTGGGTGGCTGAGCCATGGCGTGCGGTTGGGACTCCCGCTGTTGCTGGGGCAGGGGGGAAGGTTGGTGGGGCTGGCAGGGGCTCCCTACCCAGCCCCGCGTCCCAGCAGCTCCTAGGCGGCAGAGGGGGGAGGGGGCTCGGCACACTGCTCCCGCAACAAGTGCCAGCTGCCGCAACTCCCATTGGCTGGGAACCACAGCCAATGGGAACTATGGGGGCAGGGCCTGCAGGCGCAAGCAGCGTGCGGCACGGAGTTCCCACCGGCCTCTTCGCCGCCTAGAACTGCAGGCCTGTGGGAGCCAGGGAACCCCCCACCCAGAGGTAAGTGCCCATCCCAACCTCCTGCCCCTAACCCCCTCCCACTCCCACATACTCAAACTGCTGCAGCTGGCCCAGGGGCTGTCCGGATCAGGCAGCCCCTGAGCCAGCACCAGTGGCTGCAGAAGTCACGGAGGTCATGGGAAGTCAAGGAATCCGTGACCTTCCATTACCTCCATGAGAGACTCGCAGTCTCAGCCATGAGCACAGACATGTACCTGGCACAGTTAATGAATTCCCTGACACATGTCCTTTCTGCAACAAAAGGGAAATCCTGGCACAATCTGTGTAGGGTGCGTCAGGTTTCAGACCCTCTTCCAGAATCTTATCTGCACTTCTCCCCACACCTCCTCATTTATACACACCCCATCCATGGCCCCACAAAGTCACAAGACCTCCTTGTCAACCTCCTCCTGGCACTAGCCAAGATGGCCATCCTTGAGACCAGGAGGAGGAAGCTGGATGGGAAGGTGCTCTGAGACTGTGTGGCCTATATCCAATCCCTTGTTCAGTCATGCCTCTGAGTGAAGTTCTTCTAGGTGGTGTCCACTGACTTGTTAGATGCCTTTGAGGAGCAGTGGGCACTGTTGAGGGTTCTCTGCTTGGTGTCCCCTTCTGGTTCCCCAATATTTAACAATTGACCTTCACTCTCTTCCCTGTATTTACTGTATTCACTGTATTTACTGATATGGATTGCATTCCATATCAGTTGAGAGGGAGGGCCTCTAGCTTTGGGTGGGCCTATGTTCACGGTTTCCTAGCAACCACAATAGGTGCAGAGGGTCCACACAAGGCAATACGTACTCCTTAAGCCTTTAAAGAGCACATAGGGCCTTGGGCAGCCCTCATTTTTCCTTAAAGTGAGGCCCTCCCAGTCCCAACCTATTTGTCACACACACAGCTGCTTATATACATTACTCTTTGCTCATCTCCATCATCCATTGGGCCATTCTGCCAACTACATTTTAATGCAAGAGGACTTTGCAAGGTGAACCATGCGAAAACAATCAAGGAGCTGTTCTGAGGTATATAACATTGACACTTACTTTCATTAAATTTATCTGAAAACCAAAACATTCCTGGATTTGAAGGAATCCTTTCACTATTGAAATGATACTGGAACAATTTGGTTTTGTTGCAGGGGAAATCTCTCAGTGTAGGCACAGCAATAGGGGCATATGATCCCCTCCCTTATATAGCATAGAGTGGACTAACACAGCAAAAATCGCACTCCAATGGCCCCATAATTACTGGAGGAAGGAGAGCAGATCCAAAGCAGCAGCAACCTCCTTCTCTGTGAGACAAAAGCAGCAAATATCTTGAGGCTGGGCACAGAAGATCACGACTGGGTGGGGCATAGCCAAATAAAGGGGATGTAGATGCTTTACATTGCATTATCTTCCAGCAAACCCATGGGGAAATTCCTGCAGGGGTTAGTCCTGACCCTGTCAGCATTAACTTCTGCAGAGTTCAACTCTGTACCTTTCACTTCCTCTCAAGAGAAGGAGGCTAGTGCATAAGGCCCATCAGGAAAGCAATAGCAGCACAGCACCATGCTGCAAGAGTCCCATGGAGTAGTGCAGAAGGACCAACCTTCCCTGTGGATGTTCCAAAATCCGCAGCATTTTCCCATCAGCCAGATGTCAGGACATCCGTGCAGTCACATTCCTGCCCTGTCTGCCAGATGGCAAACTTCTTCCATCCTAACATCTCACGAGTATGAAATCACAGAGGTCCCCATGTTCCTTTTTTCTTGCCCCACTTTTTTCCATGAAAGGTAATGATATATAGCTAGTATACTTTATAGCAGGCAGTAGAGCTTTAAACTTGGCCTTGCACCTTCTGAGGTCAATGAGAGATGTGCCATTGGCTTTAATAGGACCAGAATGAAGGCCATTGTTTGAGTTCTTAAGTACTCTCTGCAGAATCATAGACCTAGCCTGCAATTAGTGCTGATTTACAGTTCGACACAGACCAGTATTGGTCAGGCTGCCACAATTTATCCTTGAGATTTGCCAGTAAAGGCAACAATTCCTTTGATCTTCTTAATAGAGAGAATGGGAGCAATACAATTAGTCTTCCTTCTAATGGTTCTGATAAGTCTGAAAGGGGAATGACTGGGCGGGGGAGAGAGAGAACCTCTATGCTTTGAACAGAAGGGTCTTCAAATCTTGCTTGCCTCAAAATATCAAAGTATTTAAATGCTCCTAGTTCTGCTCCTAAACATGTCAAAAATACATTGAGCTGGACAGATCTTGACATAAGGCTGGATGAGTTCCTTCTTCAGAATAGATGGAGCCATAGGATGAATAGATCATTTTTTGACTGAGCCCTGGTCTACACTAAGGTCGGGGGTCGAACTAGGGTACGCGAATTCAGCTACGTGAATAACGTAGCTGAATTTGAACTACCCTAGTTCGACTTACTTACCCGTCCAGACGCCGCGGAAGCGAACTCCGCGGCTCCAAGGTCGACTCCGGCAACTCCTCCTGCCGCGGTGGAGTACCGGAGTTCGAACTAGCGCTTCCGGGGTTCGAACTATCGCGTCTAGATCAGACGCGATAGTTCGAACTCCGAGCAGTCGAACTCGCCGCGTCGACCCAGCAGGTAAGTGTAAACGTGGCCTGAGAAACAGCTTGTCTTTTCATAGAACGTTTAGAGAGACAAGGTGGGTAAAGTTAGTCCAATAAAAGATATTATCTCACCTACCTTGTCCCTCGAATATCTTGGGACCGGCACAGCTACAACAACACTGCATACATAGGATGTTTGTGATTCTTTATGCCAATGATTAAAAAAGTCTCAAGCAAAGGGGGGCTGCTGGCCAAATATGGCTGTATCATGAAAGGCTGTGTCTAGTATGTTCCCACCTGATCTGTAAATCGTCTTGTGTCTACAACACAGTAGCTCCCCAACATGGTTAAAACAGAGTTTGCTTTTGTGATGATTGAACCGTGGCCCAGATCACTGGCTACAACCCCAGCAGAGCCCACAAAGTAGCTAGGGATGGAGAATGCAAAGGTGGCCTTTGTGCTGCCTTGAGCTTGGACCTCTAGTGTAACTCAGAACAGCACAAGGGCTAGAGTTGCCAACTGTCTAATCGCACAAACCCAAACACCCTTGCCCTGCCCCCTGCCCTGCCCCTTCCCCGAGGCCCCACCCCAGCTCACCCCATCCCCCCTCCCTCCGTCGCTTGCTTTCCCCCACCCTCACTCACTTTCACCAGGCTGGGACAGGGGGTAAAGGTGCGAGCGGGGGTGCAGGCTCTGGGCTGAGGCCGAGGGGATCGGAGTGTGGGAGGAGGCTCTGGGCTGAGCCTGGAGCATGGGGTTTGGGTTCAGGAGGGGGTACAGGGTGAGGGCTCTGGGACGGAGTTTGGGTGCAGGAGGAGGCTCGGGGCTGGGGCAGGGGGTTGGGGTGCGGGAGGGGATTAGGGTACGGGCTCTGGGAGGGAGTTTGGGTGCGGTGGGGCTCAGGGCTAGGGTTGGGGTGCAGGAGGGGATGCGGGGTGCGGCTCTGAGAGGGAGTTTGAGTGTGGGAGTCTCAGGGCTAGGGCAGGCTGTTGGGGTTGAGGAGACAGAGAGGGGTGCGGGCTCCGGCCCGGCAGCGCTTACCTTGGGTGGCTCCCGGAAGTGACTGGCATGTCTGGCTCCTAGGCTTAGGGGCTACCAGGTGGCTCTGCGTGCTGCCCCTGCCTGCAGGCATTGTCCCTGCAGCTCCCATTGGCTGCAGTTCCTGGCAATGGGAGCTGTGGAGTTGGCGCTCGAGGTGGGGGCAGTGCACAGAAACTCTCTGGCCGCCCCAGTGCCTAGGAGCCAGAGGGACCTCCCAGTCACTTCCAGGAGCCGCATGGAGCCACTAACCAGACTTTTAGCAGCCTATTAAAATCTCCCAGATTGGTTTCAGTAGCCACTGGGAGATTGATTCCGATTCCAGGAGATTCCCAGCCAGTCTGGGAGGGTTGGCAACCCTAACAAGGGCTGATTACAAGATGCCATCTGCCAATAGCCTCATGGGACTGATACAGCAGCCACAGATCAGCAGGGTATAAAGAAACTCCAAAATATGCTAGTTCCTTGACTTTCAGCAGAAGGACTGGTATGCTGGTGTCCCCAGAGGGTGGGGATTTTTCCATAGTTCGCTAGACTGTTGTTAAGCAGGGAGAAATTAATGGCTGCCATCGGGTGGGTCTTTGATCTATAGACAATCACAGAACTGGTTAAAGCTGCTGGGTGTGCTAAGCACCTGTCTTGCAAGTTCAATGGAAGGAGCAATTAAGTCCATTATGGAGTGAGATAGATGAAACCACCAGGCAACTCAGTAGGCCCTATGGCAAGGCCTAATTGGAAGCCAAGCCATGTGATCTGAGGAGTTCTCTCTTTGCAAACACAGGGGTTAGAGAGACAGCAGACAGAGCTCCTTGGGCACAGAACATGCTGGAAAGGCAGGCTTGGGGATCTCTGAGCAAGGAAACTGCTTGCTGTTGTTTGTTCATGTGTTCAGGGAAACAGGATTTAGTGCACATTATTTGTAAATATACAGGATTGCACCAAAGAAATACCTGACTTGTATCATCCATTTCTCCTCCTAATGAAAACAATCCTGCAAAGCCCTGAATATTGTCTAACTACTTGGACTAATGAGGCAACACGAACTTTAGGGTCAGTATCTCTTGGTGTTACAATGCAAAATGGCTGCATTGCAGCTCAGTCTCCCAATTTGGCAGTAATTGCTTAAAACAAGGAACTGCTGACCATTGTATCCTTAAAACCATGCAACATGAAACCAAACTACAAAGGTATGCGTGATCAAGTTAAGAAGAACCACAGTATTTGCCTATCCAGTCTCCTGGGTTATTTTTTAGGTATCAACAGTCAAAAACAAATGTCCCTTAAACTGCAATATTCATTATTGGCTGCAATTAACATTAAGGTAAATACAAAAGAACATTCCCTGGCTAATGTACAGGTGAATAGGGCATGCTGGGAGAAAGACAGACCTTACTTGTAATGGATTCCCTAGGTATTTCAAGAACAATCTGTGAACCATTATGGACAAAGATCTGATCAGTTAAATCAACTCAAAAAGATAAAGGTGGAATATACAATTGCACTATCATTTAAATTTACTCTATACCTTATTTGTCTTGCTAGTCTCTTAAAGTTATATCCATGTCCTGCTGACTGGTCTCAGTGAGAGCATTCAGGAATCTGAAGCACTAGGTACTACTACTCATTGTTTCTGAGCTATCCAGAGAGGAACAGACAGTAGATACACCAGGTAATTCCTCCACAAAAGGAAGAGTTTTTAAAGATATATATTCATAAAGCATTTCTTTAATGAACGGTGTCAGAATGAAGCAATGCATGAGACCTATAAATATTCAAAGAAGTCTACTGGAATGCTTTGGTTGATGTGACACAGAGTACATACTCATTAGCTCCCACCGTGAACTTCAGATGCTGGTTAAATATCATAGCCCTTTCTAGACTACTACTTAGTGAACTGTGAGCACTAGCATTTTGTATGTGCATACTTGAAAGAATTAAACTTAAGCAAACTCCAAAACAGCCCAACTCCAAAAACATCCAATATACTCAGTTTCAGAGGACTTTGGCAGGAGACATACGCCACTTGCAGTTCAGGCACCTTCAAGTCATTTATAAGCTAATACACAAGAATATTGGTGTGTCTCAGATGACAATTTGTGAGCAGTTTAAGATGTGATTGTGCCCTCCAGATTATGCCCTCCAGTATACAGAAAACACACAGGAAGGCCAAAATTAAATAGAAAACTTAAAGCTAGAGGAATTCCCACCATATCATCTCCTCTGATGGATGGAGATTTGGCCTTCCAAGGTCACAAATATCCTAAGATCCATGGGGAAAACCTACTCATCTTGAGGCATCAGTGCAGAAAGCCCATTTGTCTTACTCTAGGAATGTATAAGGTGCCAGACACCAATTTATCTAAGCACCAAATACAGTGATACAATTAGTAAAAAACGTGCTACAACTGCAAGCTTCTGCCTGAAGGCCCCAAGTCAGCTAATCATGTAAGCAAATACCTAAGAACATGCTGAAATCAATGGAACTTAAGTGCTTTGCTGAACTGGGCCTCAATTCTAAAGTTTCAACTTCTATTTTCACATAGTTGTTTCCAGGTACAGAGGACTAAAACGGTACAAGTAAACCTGAAATGGCTTTTTTGCTGCCCCTTGTGGCAGGGAGAGAATTTGCCTACTAATTAACTATCACGATTCCTCTTTAATTATTAATCTAGACTAGGACAAATTCACACAGCAAACAGCAGGTTTACGTTACTACATACAAAGCCTATTTAATCACGTTGAGAACTAAAAAGACACACTGAAAAGGTAAACATAATGAATCTGTTCTCTCATTTAAAAAAACAAAAACCAAATTCCAGTTTGCTCTAGTTATAATATCCAGGCATAACTTTTATATTAGAACATAAAATACAACACACAGCTATAAGTAAAACAATATGTGTATTCTTGAATAATAGGGAAAAGCTTGCCAATAAGAATATATTTTGACCTAATGAAAGATGACCTGAAATTGACTTTGTAGTTACAACCCAATTACTTATAAAAATAGGAGGTGGGGGTTAGGGGGACAAGAGAGGGAAAGCAGTGGTTGGGAAGAGCTTATATTATGTGGCATATTAACGTATTTGAAAAGTTTTTTTCCTTTTGATGAATAATAAAAACAATGCAGTAACAACAACTTTCGTGCCAAGAAAGAAGATTGTCTAGGGATTTTGCATCTCATATTCCTGTATTCCCCAAGCCTCGCAGTGTTAGAAAGCCACATTTTAAACTGGTAGAACTAAAACAAATAGGTTGAAAAAAGAATTGCTTTTAATTAGAAAAGAAAGGCATCTCTGAAAAGAAGTGCAGTTGTAACAAAACATTTATTAGCTCTATGGCCTTAAGGGGGTGCATCATGCAGAAGGCAGGTTTCTTCTGTGCTCAAACTCAGGGCTACATCAACTCTGAATAGATGCATCATTTTAACCATCTTATCCATTTATTTCTTTTAATGTTTAAACTGAATTCAATGTTCACGATAGCCTTGTAGGCTGAAGTGATCTATTTGTTACTTTGGGCAAGTGACAACCTCTATGCCTCAGTTTCCCCTTCTGTGAAACAGAAGGGACAACACAACACTGAGCTGCCTCACTCCATTGTGGTGAGAATTTGTTCTGAATGTTTGCCAAATACTTTGAGGTCCTCTAGTGGAAGGTGCCTTAAACGTGGAAGTGGCAGTGCATGTTTTCCCCACACCACCCTGCCAGCTTGTGCCAACCCCGGAGAGTCTAGCCACCCCGGAGAGTCTAGCTCTAGAATTGAAGCTCTATGGCTCACTGAGTTCTTGCCTCTCTGCTGAGACTGCCAATTGATGCTGAACATGATGGTGTTTTCTGAGCAAGTATATCTGGCTAGTAGGAAATAGACTGAGACCAACAACTCATTTCACATCAGCTTCAAATCCACTTCAAAGTTATCCTTCTGGTTCACAAACCTCTCCTTGGATTCTGACTTCATAGTTCCTATGTAATCACAAGTTTGGCCTCTCCCCAAGAAATTTCTACCTGTGTACAGGAGAAGGAAGATTACTCTTTCCATAGTTCTCTCATTCACTGAAACTCTCCCTAATCCTCCTTCCCAGTAATTTCCCTCTTTTAAAATCTCAATTTAAAAGATTCTCTCATTAGTGTAAGGCTGACTGACACTCTCTCTCAAGGATGCTGCATTTCTGCCTTGTCCATATGCTAGGGAACTTCCTTGAAAAAATACCCCGGACAAATACTTTCATACTTATGAGGCAGCCAGGCTCATGGCTTGTTCTGATTTCCAGCTAATCTTGAGACTCACATGAAACTCCCCATGATAAACAATGAAATATTTATTATATAAATTTGAGCAACATTTCATGCCTTGGAAAAACAATGTTGATGTTTAAGCAGTGTTTTCTGTCCAATATTCTTCTGACATACAGTGTTTGTAATGGCATCCTGACAGCATCAACCCAGGTTCCTGCTTAACTTTCTCAGCTGGACCTGTTCACAGGAAACACGAGGACCAAGATTTACAGAACTCAAAGCAGCACTTTGTTGCTTTTCCTGACTAACTCAACAAGGTCAAGCAGTGAGGAGAGAAAGGAGGAACATATACAAAGCCAGTGCATGGAATCAAGCTTGATTATATTTTAGTTGGGAAATATTAAAGAGGATTTTTTTAAGCTATTACTTTTCTAGGAGAAAATGAGGTTTAAAAACTAAGATGAAACTGCCAAGTTGGCTAAAATGTGGAATTCAACCATCCTCCATCTTTAACAGAGAAGACCATGTGCACAGAGAATACTGTTCTCCGAATGCAATGAGCCATGCAGAAGGCTAACCTTATCAAGATGGAGCACTGCATCACTGTTCTCTAGATTTGTGTATTAGCCTCCCATATGACTGCCTCAACGTAGCCTTCTCTTTTGTCCTCCCTTTCTCATGTCCCTCCCTGTTCTTCTTGTCTTGACTTAGACTGTAAACTTTTGGGGGCATGGAATTCCTCTTCATTGTATTATAAAGCACTGTGCACACTATATGGAACTATGAATAATACGTGGCACACATGATGCAAGTAATAACTAGTAATAATAATCACACGCTGGGACTTCATTCTCCTATAAAAGATGAAGGCAACTGCAATTCGTTCCATTTTGTAAACCGGGCATGGTCTTCTGGGGGGCTCTTCAGCTGGGCAAAGAATTAACCCTTATCTCATGGCAATATGGGAAAGAAACAATGAAAACATGTCTGTTGGCTCCATGACTGATACTGGAACTATAATTTTGACAACGATTTTCACTGGTACTGACATGCTTTGTTTTCGAAAATGTATTTGTTTTAAGATCACAGTCCATTTGATCATATGCTATTTTTTACTGTATTTTTCTTTTATAGGGGTTTTTGTTTTCTTTATACTCTATTCCAGAAGCCTAGTTCAGGCCTTCTAGGAGGGAAAGAGATCAGGGAACTCAATAACTTTTAATGCAGCAATGCTCTCTTTGGGCTATGTGCAGCTCTAACAAAACGAACCACTTCAGATTAAAAACAAAATTTGCTTTGTTTTACCTCACAGTGCATCTCATGTAGGAAATCTGGGTTTAGGGGGAGCATGCCAAAGATTCCAGTGCTACGGTCCAGTTGAGATTAGGCGTACTGTGAGTTGACACTTTGGTCTCTAATGTAAGAGGATGCTCTTGGTAAATTTCCTTCTGAATAATAGATCTCAGAGCAGACTGCAAGCCCTATAATCCTAAATGAAGGGAATTGATAATTGGGTAATAATACATAGTGGGTGTAGTCGGTGCTAGGCTTGTTATCTCTCTATCAGGGATGGCATATGGTTAATTAAAGCACTTCTATCATGATGCAAAGTGATGGGCTGGGTGACTGACTAGCAGTTCCTTTCAACTCAAATGATTCTGCAATAAGGACTGCAGAAATGATAGTCAGTGCAAAGGAAAAAAAGAGCTATAGGGTATTATGTAGAAGAGAATAAGATGAAAGATGGTGGCTCTGGAATGAAGAGATGAGCAATAGCAAACCCTTGGATGTGCTGGGAGGGGACTGACACAAAAAGAGGAATTGGTGTTTTTATAGCAGCTCTAATTTGATTCAATTTCCTTCCTGCAGTAGTCTATCTGGTCTGTTTTGCAAGTACAAAACACCATGAATGTCCTTTCTTTCATAATTTCTGGCATTCCTGTTCAAACATTTTTTTCACTGTTATGCCCTTTCCCTTCCAATGACGTCACAAAGCAACCACCTGCTCTATTTAAGTCTATAAAGTTTTGGCCAACATTCTTCTTTTCCTGAGTCAGCATCTGTTTAAACTGGATGCTTTAATCAGGTTTGCTCTTCAGGTTGCAAATCTTTCTCTGTCCATTTCTTATGCCTGTCAACAACCTCAGGAACTGAGCCCCAATGGTAGATATATGAGTTATGTCAAAAGATATCTGACTCTTCATTAGAGCAACTTGTTCCACATTCTCATATCTGTTCACTATACACTGAATTTCTTTAACCATCTACAGATTTGGGAGCACTTTAGTTCTAGAGAGGTAACAAAGGTAAGTGATCTTAAATACACTATGCAGCACATTGCTTGCTCATTGTTTAGTAACATTTTTCCTTTAAAAAATACATCTGTCTTGTAGCACACACATCATTGCTTCATTGTGACAGATTTATACCCATAAGAAGGAACCATTTACAACTGCTGTTATGAAAAGGCTCCAAACCCAATCCATTTCTCATAAAGATCCTCGGGATAAAAGGAGGATTAATGTTCAAAAGTAAGTTAAATGAAAAACTGAGTCTGCCCAGAGGGAGATGTTAAAGACTGACTGGCACAAAAAAGTTCTTTCTAGCAAACCTCTGGAAGTTCTAAAAGAAAAGGGTCAAGAGTCATCTGCTTAAGTAATGGTCTCCAACGCAAAGTATTGGCTGGCCAGTCTTATTATTACAATGGACTATTATGTGTATGTTCTATAAGCTGAATGCATCAATTATACTGATCATGTGGTTTTTTAAAAATGCTTAACTTGCTTTTCCCTGCTCTTCAACATGATAAGACATAAATTAACACAAACGCATACATGAACATATTTTATACCTTCCCAACTCCCTTATTTTAAGCTTCAAGGTTTAATGATTTAATTAAGAATGATTTAGAGGGTAACCATTCAGATCTGAGAGAGCAACATACCTTTCTCTCAGAGAAGTTCTAGCCACCAAACACAGTTATGCAGAACTGAGAAAAAGGGCGTTGTCGGTCAATAAAAATAATAATTCATCTCAGACCAGGAACTGA
This sequence comes from Mauremys mutica, assembly GCF_020497125.1. Classification (NCBI taxonomy): domain Eukaryota; kingdom Metazoa; phylum Chordata; order Testudines; family Geoemydidae; genus Mauremys; species Mauremys mutica. Next base: position 113,090,804 of record NC_059073.1, read on the forward strand.
GAATCTCAGTGCAATGTTAGTTTTAATAGCAATGTATTTTTTAAAAAACCACCAAGGTCTATTGCCTGGTGTAAATCAGAAAGTTGAAAATGTATTAGGTTCTAATACCATTATCATGCTATTGCCCAGGAATGTTTTGCTGATAAAAATCATTAGAAGCAATGTTCTTTTACAGTGAATAACTTGAATGTTCTGACAGGCCAAAGGATTTATCCCCAGTCTGATTCTTTCCTGAGAGCCAGACTGAGAGAAGGATAATTGCTAGGTGTTTGGAGACCTCATTCCAGGGTGACCTCAGCAGAGAATCCCACATCTTCACCTGTATTTACAACTGGATCTAACATTATTGTAAATACTATCTGAATACTAACAAAGTGTCTTCTTTCCATTTCCAAGTCTAAGAGCGACATCCTTCCCTCAGATACATACTGTCTCATTGCTTGGAAAAGATCAAACTCTACCACATGCAATTGCACACACAAGTGCAACAACAACAGAGCTTAACCAGAGGGTAGGGCTGTAGCCCTAATGTTTCTGAACACCACTTCTATACTAGTGGCACTGCTCTGCCCTCACCACTTCTCACTCTTCCTGGGCTGCTTCTCCACCTTGGCTCTTGCATAGGGTGACCAGATGTCCCAATTTTATAGGGACAGTCCCGATATTTGGGGCTTTTTCTTACATAGGCATCTATTACCCCCCATCCCCTGTCCCGATTTTTCTCACTTGCTATCTGGTCACCCTACTCTTGCACAACTGCACAAAGAATGTGTGACAAGAAGTTCTCTCTGCCCTGCATTGCACGTGGCATGCCCAACTGGAATGGAACGAATAATCATTTAAGAACTTATTGTAGTGATGCTTTAAGATTTAAAACAGAATATCATTACATTATTCTACTCAGCAATATTCAGGTTCCTTGCAGTGGTGCTGGTGGTGGTGTGGAGGGGGAATGACAAAATATCCAGCTTCCCAATATGTAGTCTGTCCTCTCCAGGAGGGGATAGTTTGCATTTGGAAGCTACTGCAATGCTATCATGTCGGGGGAAATTGCTTTTTTTTTCTTTTCTTTTCTTTTTTTAACTCCAATAGTTGGCCAAAACTAAGACAAACAAAGAATTTTTGACTCTCGAAAGGACTGCTGGCCCTGTGGTTAGGGTGCTAGCCTAGGGCTCAGAAGATATGACTTCAATTCCCAGCTCTGCCGCAGACTTCCTATGTGACCGTGGCAAGACACCCAGGCTATAGTGGCATGTATCGTACAGATACTGCAAACGCCCCTTACACAGATATAATCAGCAGTGTAGATGATGAGACACTGCTTAGGCAAGTACACTAAAGACACACCAGAACCTTAGGGTATATGCCCTAGATGGCTCTCTGCTTGTCCAAGCAGTGTCTCCCATATCTACACTGCTATTTTGGGGAGCATAGCATTCCACTGCCTCTCCACTGATGGAGTCTTTCCCTGCCACAGTGAAAGACTCCAGCAGCAGGAAAAGGATGAGGCAGCAAGGAAAAGCTCCAGCAGCTCCCAACTGCCGGAGCCTTTCCCTGCCAAAGGCAGCTACACACGGTTTGTGTACACACTACAGTGTGGGCACAGCCTGCTTTTCACTGGGTCGTGTGGCTACACATAACCTACATGGTACTGCCAAGGCTTTAGGGTATGTCTACACTGCAGCTGTGAGTGAGCCTCCCAGCCCAAGGAGACAGATTCGTGCTAGCTTGAGCTAGTGGACTAAAATTAGCAGTGTGGACATTGCGGCATAGCTGGTGGCTCAGGCGAGCTGCCCAAGTTTGGACCCATGGGCTCAGGCTGGCTTGGATTTGGGTAGCTAGCCCAAGCTGCTGCCCACACTGCAACATACACTCTGCTGAGAGGCTCACTCGCAGCTGCAGTGTAGGCATGCTCTAAGTTGCTGTGCCACTGTAACACGGACAGACCCCAGTCGTGGGCGGGTGGGACTGAGCTTAGTGCATGAGCCTCTACTGCATGAACTGAACGCCAACTAGCTGTTAGCTAAGGCTGTAGAGCAGATTCATTTTCTCTCTCTCTCTAAGTGGTCTCGGTGACACTAGATGGGACAGAACACCACACCCGGAAGGTGTGTGGGTTACACCATTATCTGTATCATGGGGATAACAGTACTTCCCTGCCTCGCAAAGGTGTTGTGAGGTGTTCAGATGAGGGCCATATAAGTGCCTGAGATATGCATTAAGATTATGAGGTTTTTGTGTTGTGATAGACCCAGGCCAGTTGGGAACAGCAGAGTAGTAGAAGGGAGATATACTGGCCACTGGATAAGCAGTTTTCTGTTCCCTGAGTGACCAGAGCAGGGGCTGCTCCAGGCTAATGAGAACACCTGACTCCAATTAACCTGCTAAGAGTCAGGTGAGGCTGTTAAGCACCTGACTCTAATTAAGGCCCCTCTGATGCTATAAAAGGGCTCACTCCAGTCAGGCCAGAGGAGAGGAGATGCATGCGTGGAACTGGGAGCAAGAGGCGTGCAAGAAGCTGAGCGTGAGCAGGCATACGGCTGGAGGACTGAGAAGTACAAGCGTTATCAGACATCAGGAGGAAGGTCTGGTGGTGAGGACAAAGAAGGTGTTGGGAGGAGGCCATGGGGAAGTAGCCCAGGGAGTTGTAGCTGTCGTGCAGCTGTACCAGGAGGCACTATAGACAGCTGCAGCCCACAGGGCCCTGGGCTAGAACCCGGAGTAGAGGGCGGGCCTGGGTGCCCCCCAAACCTCCCAACTCCTGATCAAACACAGGAGGAGTTGACCTTGACTGTGGCTTCTACCAGAGGGGAAGGTCTCTGGGCTGTTTCCCGACCTGCAGGGTGAATCTGTGAGGCAAGCAAATCCACCAATAAGCGCAGGACACACCAAGGTAGAGGAGGAACTTTGTCACAGTGTGTTTTAGCTCAGCATGTCACAAAACATATCCCATGAAATCTCTTCTTCTGTTGTAAGGAGAACAACAATATTGACATGGATGGATTAAGGCAGCTATTGGCAGATATCCGGGTCCTGTGTTCAAAAAGGACCTCTGAATTTGGGAGCAAGTCTCCAAGGATCCATCACAAGCCGTCTGGGAGCAGCAGCTGAGATTGTGAGTCAGTTCCACTGACGAGAAAATGGATTGGCCCTTGTCTCTCTCTGCCTGAGAGCAGGCCCAAGGCACTGAACACTGAGCAGCAAGCTGAGCTGAAAGACACCGTAAAGCTTTGTCACTGCTGGGCCTTCTCCCACGCTTCCTGGAAGGCATAACAAGGGGCTGCTGCTTTGATTCAGGAGCAGAAAGGAGATGCTGAAATACTCTCCACTCAAGTGGGAAGTAAAGGTGCCTCTGAAACCCCTCACCACCATCACCACTACTTGAGGTGGAGGAGCCCCTGCACTAAGAGGTGAAGATGGATACAGACTTTCTTAGGAGCTGTGAGAGCCTGAGGGCTCTCCTGGGAACCGCAGCAGTGAAAGGGGCAGAATGTGGGGCCACCGGGCAGCCCCACGCCGGCAGCTCCTCCAGTGCGGCTGCTGTACCGCCCCTAGCCCTCCCCCGCCCCCCCCCCCACACACACACACATTGCTCCCAGCCCTGTCCTCCAGCGAGGCTGCCGTACAACCCCAGGCCTCAGGAGATGCAGCTGCTCCATGGAAGGGCTGGGGGTGGTACAGCAGCCGTGCCGGAGGCGCTGCACATTCTGCTCCTTTCACCGCTGCGGTTCCCAGGATAGCCTGCAGCCCCATGCTGGCAGCTCCTCCGGCACAGCTGTACTGCCCCAGCCCATCCATGCAGCAGCTGCATCTCCTGAGTCCTCCTGCCTGGGGTCTGTACAGCAGAAGTCTTCGGGAAGAGGACAGAGCTTCCCCCACCCCTGAGATAACGTGGGATGGATGTGGATCATGGGGAGGGGACGGGTAGAGCACAGGGGCCCCGGGCTGGGGGCGGGGTGGCGAGGAGTCACGTGGGGAAGTCACGTGCCCCCCCCCCATGTCCCTCCCATGAATGCAGCATACTGGCAAGAAATGATTTCTACTTGCACCACTGACTGTTTCCCACAGGCGATGGTGATTTTAGCTGATATCTCACTCCCGGGGCTAACAAAGGCACTGAGCACACAGCGGCTACTGGCATCCCACAGCTGCCTGGGCCTGTATGCCACTAGCCTGTTTACTGCAATGGTGCCAGCTGAATTATTACAGTGGCATGGGAAAGTGTCCTACTGCAGAGGAAGAAATAAGGCAGCCCTGCCTAGAAACCTTTGGGAGAGAACAGCTGACTATCTCCACAAGTTTCACTGAGATCTCAGGAGGATAAAAGGGACAGCCCTACATTCATAAACAAAGTGCTCCGCATGCCACCTCTCCCCTCCTTCACCTGGCAGGAAAATGAAAAGCAGATGCCAACTCTACCTCTGTTGTACCTCAATGAGTAAAACAATTTATAGTTGATACTTGTTTCTTGTTAACATGAGGATGGGCTGGGCGCTGGCCTTTGAATTTAAACCCCGTTAAGGAAAAACGTAGGCACACACTTACCTGAGGTCCTGCTCCCTTCATCAGGCTCATATGTGCTTGCCTGGTGGGACTGGCCAGACTTTGGCAGACTCTGAAACAGGTCCTGGCATGGCTGGATACCTGCCGCCACATCTCCTGTGCAATCCGTTCATAGATGTCCCTATTTCTACAACTGGTCCATAGCTGTGCTTTCACAGCCTCTTCTCCCCGCAGGCCCAGGAGGTCCAATATCGTCTGTCTACTCCAGACAGGAGTGCATCTAGTGCGTTGAGCCAGGGTGATTAGTTGAGCGGTTGCACACAAGGGCAAGCTGGTAGGTGTGCTCAGCATGGTGGGCAATCAGGAAAAGGAACTTCAAAAACACAGGGGGAGTTTTAAAAGGATGGAGTGGGGGAGGCTTCAAGTCTCTGTGACCCCTGGGCAGTGGAGTTTACAACTGTAACCAGAGCTGTCACTGTAGCAGGGCATGGGGCTAGAGGACTGTTAGGGTAGACACTGATCACACAGTGTCTACACTCGCACTGCATCGACCTCAGTAAGTTAACCACAGCTTTTCAGTGAGGCAGTTTTACGGCTTTGCGGTAATGGGGCACTTATGTCAGCCAGAAACAAATCTTAGCATAGAAACATGCAGAAATAGGTCAATTCACATCACCACCCGGCTTCCAGCAGTTAAGAAGAAGAGTTGGTAGGGGTATCTGAGGCTGCTTTTGGTGAGGATCTCAACATTCTGATAGATGCAATCCTAATTTTACTTTGAGCTACCCCTGATTGTTGCCACATTTACACTGCAAGGGAAGGCACCATCCAAAAAGGCACAGTCGATGTCTTTGAGCAGTAAGCTGGGTGTGATTCTAAGAGCACCCCAATGCCAGTTGGCACCCTATTGTCATGATAGATACCCAAAAGGTGGCATGTAACATATCACTGGGAAACTATTAACTCACTGATCATTAATATTCTTGAGTGCTGTATGCAGGGCCGTCCCTAGCTATTCTGGGGCCCTACGCAGCTGCCCGGTGGGGGGGAGGGGCCACAGGCCTCCATGGGGGAGGGCCTGGCCACAGGCCTCCCCGGGGGGGGGGGAATGGCTTGGGGAGCAGGAGAGAACCACCCCCCAGCACTCACCGGTGGCACAATTGGGGCCGGGTCCCTGCACTTCTTGCCACCAGTGAGTGCAGGCTCAGCCCTGCTGCAGTTCTCAGGGGCGGGCAGAGGTGGGGCTTGGGCAGAGCAGGGGTGCGAAGAGATGGAGCAGGGGTGGGGGGGCCCGGGGAAGAGGCAGGACGAGGGCTGGAGCAGCACGCAGCTGTGCAGGGCACCGGGAAATTTGGTGCAATGTAATGTCTCTTTAAAGGAGCGGCGAATTTAACTTCTACAAGCATTCAACAAGAGGGCTGGACATTACAGGGCAGACAGTTTTGAAGAAATTCAGGACTGGGAGGGTGTTGGGGTCACCCTGCAAAAAGTAATTGGGCAGTGAAAGCCAAGGTCTGACCTGCATGCTTGTATGCTGGCTGTTGGTGTCAGGGCTGTGAGCCATAGCAGCATAGCATTTAAGGAACCCAGAGTTGCAGGGCAGGCAGTGACACTACCCCTTTGGGGGCTGGGCTGAACCCCAAAGAATCACAGTGGGTAACCCAAAGTGTTGCACACACAGTGAGGGTGCTTAGAATCATCTCAGGAAATGAAGCCAAACAGCTACAATACCACATAATTAAGAAGTAATTGAACACTCTGATATGATAATTGATTAGTGTGCATTGCAAGAGAGCAAACACTAATCACATGACTTTCAAATTACAAAAGTTACAGCTTCAATAGCAAGTTTAAGGTTTGGGGTTCACACAACAAAATTAGTTTTATTATTTACTATTTACAGTGTAATAAATAAAATCTCTGTAAATTAGGCAAGGATCTTACAGGTGAAATGGCACCACTTAAATAAGGAACTAATCAATGCTCTCAAAATGGCTTCAATCTGCCTTGAAGGCTCTAATCATTTCCAGATGATAACATGGGGCTGATTGGATGTCTCTGGCAGCAATTCTTATCAAGGTCTGATTACAACAGCTACAATAAAAAAAAGAAAAATTGGTTATACAACACTGGTCAAAATGTGGTCTGTGGAGATTTGCAAACAGCCTGCTCAGATCAAGATGAAGCATTGTAAAACTGCTTGAACTTGTGATGGAGGTTGCAAAAGAAAGCCACGACAATAATTTCTAAACAATACCAGAATTAGAGCTAATTAGAAATTTTTTGTTAAAAGTTTTGTTAGAAAATGCCATTTTGACAAAACCAAAGGTTTTCACGATATTGCATTAATTTTGACAACAATTCATGTAGAAAAGTAGCGGGGGGGGAGTTTTGAAAGTGTCAAAACATCCTGTTTCAACATTTTGGGAATCATGTTTCCATTTTTCATTCAAAATCACATTGTTTTGAAATTGACTTTAGTTTACATATTAAAAAATTAAAAGGTTGAAAATGAAATGAAATAATTTGATTGACCTGACATTAATTTTTTTCCTGTTTCTTCTTGTGAAAAATTTTGCCTTTTCATCCTGATTTGTGATGAACAATATTCTGAAATTTCAAAAATTTTGGCAGGACAGATAATCTGGTTCCCCACCTGTTTTAGCTGTGATGTATTTCACAAATTCGGTCAACCATCTGTAGAAGAAAAGTGTCAATTGTTTGACTTCATATTGAAGATAAACGGATATGCAAATACCGTCAATTCCCATGAATTAGCAAATATCACCAAAACATTTGTGTCTGTGTGCTCCCTTACTTGTTCCCTGGTCTTTAAGCTCCTCTTTAATTGCACACAACTTTAATGGTATCTTAGGGCTAGTCTACACTGGCAATGCTAAAGCGCTGCCACGCCACGTGGCGCGTATGGTCACAGCAGAGTGCTGGGAGCACGGCTACCAGTGCTGGGAGCACTATTTACACTGGTACGTTACAGCACAGAAACTTGCTCCGCTCCGGGGGGTGTTTTTTCACACCCCGAGCGAGAAAGTTGCAGCACCGTAAATTGCCAGTGTAGACAAGGCCTAAGGAATCAGCAAACTCCACTGCAACAATTCTACTTATAGTGCCGTAAGAAAACAGCACAATTGTTATTCATTATTTGTATTGTATTCCGGGATGAGGCCCCCATTGTTCTGGGCACTGTACAAATGAATAACAAAAAGACGGTTCCTGCCCACAGAGCCTTGCAATCTAAGGCCATGGCTACACTTGCAGATGTAGAGCACTTTGGGTTAAACCAGCCTTTGGAGAGCGCACCAGGGAAAGCGCAGCAGTCTGTCCACACTGACAGCTGCAAGCGCACTGGTGTGGCCACATTCATGGCACTTGAAGCGGCATTTGGAGTGGTGCGTTATGGGCAGCTATCCCACAGAGCACCTCTTCCCATTCTGGCGCTGTGGCTTGTGGGAAGAGGGCGTGGGGTGCGGGGCATTCTGGATCCTGTCCTAACGCCCCATGATACATCGCTTCGCATCCCAGCAATCCCTGTGTTTCCGTCCCCATCTGGCACCATCTTTCAACCGTTTCTGTGCAGAGCATGCTTTGTCTTCCCTTTTGGTCTGTAGGAATGGAGCCCGTACTGCTGTGGAACATGCTGACGAGTCTCGCCAGCACGTCTCGTTTGGCAGTCGAGTTACTGCTTAAGATCCAAAGTGACAGTGAGGAGTCCGACGATGATATTGAGTCGCGTAACGCATACAACACAAAATTGCTTGTCTCATTCATGGACATGCTCTCCACCATAGAACGCCACTTTTGGGCTCGGGAAACAAGCATTGAGTGGTGGGATCACATCATCATGCAAGTTGGGATGACGAGCAGTGGCTGCAGAACTTTTGGATGAGAAAAGCCACTTTCATGGGACTGTATGATGAGCTCGCCCCCACCCTGCGGCGCAAGGACACGAGATTGAGAACTGCCCTGCTGGTGGAGAAGCGGGTGGCTATTGCAATCTGGAAGCTGGCAACTCCAGACAGCTACCGATCGGTCGCTAAACAGTTTGGAGTGGGAAAGACAACGGCTGGAATTGTGTTGATGCAAGTTTGCAATGCCATTAATCGCATCCTGCTCAGAAGAACAGTGACTCCGGGTAACGTGCATGACATTGTGGCTGGCTTTGAACAAATGGGTTTCCCTAACTGTGGAGGGGCAATAGATGGGACGTGTATTCCTATTCTGGCACCAGCCCACCTAGCCTCCGAATACGTTAATCGGAAGGGGTTTTTCTCCATGGTTCTCCAGGTGCTTGTGGATCACTGTGGTTGTTTCACTGACATTAACGCAGGCTGGCCTGGAAGGGTGCATAATGCATGCATCTTTCAGAACACTGGCCTGTTCAGGAAGCTGCAAGCTGGGACTTTTTTCCCAGACCAGAAGATCACCATAGGGGAAGTCAAAATGCCCATTGTGATCCTTGGCGACCCTGCTTACCCTTTAATGTTGTGGCTCATGAAACCCTACACAGGGAGCCTTAACAGCAGCCAGGATTGGTTCAACTACAGGCTGAGCCGGTGTCGAATGACTGTGGAGTGTGCTTTTGGCCGTTCGAAGGGGCACTGGCGCTCTCTTTATGGGAACCTGGACTTGGCCAAAGACAGCACCCCCATGGTTATAGCCGTGTGCTGTACCCTCCATAATATTTTGAAGGGAAGGGTGAAAGCTTCACTCAGGCATGGGCCTCAGAGGTTCAAGACCTGGAGGCTGAATTTGCACAGCCAGAAAGCAGGGCTATTAGAGGGGCCCAGTGCAGGGCTGCAAGGATTAGGGATGCCTTGAGGGAGCAATTTGAGGCTGAAAGCCACCAGTAATGTCTGGTGCTCTGCACAGGAGTTAATTGCAGTGGCTGTGTTTGGTACACTGATTTGCAGTGCTTGTTGCTTTCCTGAGCTAAGGTATATTTTGCTTTATGCACTAATAAAATATGTTTTCAAAGTAAAAAACTCCATTTATTGAAAAAAAACAAACACAGAAATACCAAAAGGGCAAGGGGGTAGGGTGGGGACTGGTTCACTCATAGGCTTGAGTATGTCCTAATTTCATACTCTTGAATCCTGTCTGAAGTGCTGTGCACTGAGTGCAACACTTCAGGATGGCTATGAGGCATGTTGAGGGGGGTTGAGTGCAGTGGATAAGGGTCATAGTTTTTGTGGGTGGGTGGTGAAGCTACGGGTATAGGAAGCAGCTGAGCGTGGTAAGAACTCAGATGTTGGGGAAAGTGGGTTGGAAGGGATGGGGGCACAAGCGGAAGAGTTTTGGGACAAGGGCTGCGGGGGGGGGAGAGGAGGGGGAGCGCGGTAGTGCTCCGCCTGCATAGCAACGAGCGCCTGGATAGAGTCTGCTTGACACTCCATTATGCTAATCAGCCATTCCGTGCTTTGCCGCCAGTGCGTTGCGTTTTCCTGGCGGATCCTCCTTTCGCTCTCCTTCCACTTCTGTACCTTTCAATTCTCGTTTACAGACTGCTGCATGACTTCATGCAACATGTCTTCTTTGCTTTTATGCAGCCTCTTCCAGAGTCTTCTCAGTCTGTCGGCCGGTAATAAGAAGGACGTCTGAGAGCTCAAGGTTGCACCCAGACAGGCAAAATGCAACACTTAACAGAGGCAGCATTGTACACACCAGACAGAGCAATGATTCCCCCGCACTTAAGGAGGGCAATCACAAAAACCATACTTTGTCCCAAAGTGAGCGCACATAACCCACGGGAGCCCCAGAAATGGTGAGTAAGCACAGGGTCTATGGGGACTGATTGTTTCATGGTTGTACTGTCCTCTGGGTTTCTGTGCCTTGGGGAGAGCCAACAGCTGCAGGGGGCACCTACACTGAACACTGTCCCCACATTCTCCACAGGATCTCGTCCTGGAAGATATCTCGCTGCTGAGGGTAACCTGGGAAGCAAGGGAGGGTCTTCTACTACAATGCGGCTTCCACCCTGGCCCATACGCAGCTTGCCTGTGTGCAGCAATGGTCCCCCCACCCCTCACGGCACAGTGGCATGGACACATTAGCCTGACTGGGATAAGAACCACACTGGCTCTCCAAATAAACCGGCACAGGTGCATTGCCCACATTCTGGCTGATACTTTTGAACCAATGCCAATTACCGTGGTGTGACAGACCACATCAATGCGCTATTCTGCATCCTTACCCTCCTCGCCCAAAGAGCCCGTACCTAAAAACTTCCTTCCCAAAAAGAAAGCCGCACACCAGGAACCTCCTCTGTTGTTTGTCCTTCCCCAAGCATCAGACGCCGTGACTGGCTGCCTTCCTCCTGGCTCGAGAAGAGCTCCTGGCTGCATGCATCTAGGGATTCTGGGATGTGTCCCCCCAACTTAGCACCATCGCTCGCGCTTTCCTCCTCCCCTCCCCCACCGTGCTGGGCTCGGAAGTGTCCATGGTGATCATTGCAATGGAGGTGGGATCGCCCCCAAGTATCGCGTCCAGCTCTTTGTAGAATTTGCAAGTCGTGGGGGCAGCACCAGAGTGGCTGTTTGCCTTGTGGGCTTTGCGGTAGGTATTGCGCAGCTCCTTCACTTTAACCCTGCACTGCACCGCATCCCGGTCACGGCCCCTGTCCATCATGGCCCTTGATATGTGCCTGAAGGTATCGTAATTCCTATGGCTGGAGCGCAGCTGGGACTGCACAGCTTCCTCCCCTCAAACACTGATGAGGTCCAGCACCTCGCCATTGCTCCATACTGGGGTCGCCTGGCGTGTGGAGGCATGGCCACCTGGAAAGATGCGCTGAGAGCACTCTACGCCTAGCTGAGCAAACAGGAAGAGGATTTTCAAAATTCCCAGGGAATTTAAAGGGCGGGTCTGATGCTTGGTCACCTGAGGACAGGGCAGCAGAGTCCAGAAGTGATGACCAGAGTGGCTAGAACAGGCATTGTGGGGCACTTCTGGAGGCCAATCAGAGCACATTAGGTATCTACACTGGCACTGCAGTGCTCCAGCGAGAGCGCAACAAACATTATTCCTCTCGAGGAGGTGGAGTACCAGAAGCGCTCCAGCTGCGGAGTCAGATCGCTTTATGTGCCTTTCCTGTATGGACGGGGAGTGAGGTAGACTGCTCTTGGTGGCTTTATTGCGCTATAACGCGCAAGTGTAGCCAAGGCCTAAGAAGAGAGCTGAAGCGATGGGTGAAACAAAAACAGAAAGGAGCACAAGATAGCAGTGAGATAATTATGAATAGTGTAATATACTGCAAACACAGCACACCAGCAGCCTAACCCTTCTTTTGGGCTGTGTTTAAAAAAGGGATATGAAGGATCATGATTTGGAGGCTTTGCAGATTTCTACAGGGATTTTGTTTCAGGCATGAGGGGCAGCATGTGAGAAATACAAAGGAGCTTGTTAGAAAAGTTGACAAATGGGCAATCAAGACTGGCATCACTGATGGAATGGAGACAGGAGTCACCATCTCAATAGCATAAGAGAGATGATAAGTAGTCTGGGGTTAGAACATGAAGTGCCTTGAACGTGGAGACAAGAAGTGTGTGTTTGATGTGATGGGAAAGAGGGGAGCCAGCAGAGGGATGCAAAGAGTGGGCTGATGTGGTTGAAGTAGTGACCCAGGAAAATTATCTTTGTAGCAACTTTCTGAATTGATATAAGTCGGGCAATATGGCATTTGTCAAAGGCCAAGAGAGGGGAAAGTTGAAGTCATTAAAATATGGATGATGGACTAGAGATGAAGTTATGTGAACAGAAAGGAAAAAGACAGATATTAGAGATGTTGTACAGGAAAAAGCAGCAAGATTTAGACAGGGACTGGATTGTATGGTTCTAGAGAGACAAAAGTCAAAAGTTGCTTAAATATAACAAAATTAGGATGGAGGGTCTGACACCTACCAATGTGGTGTTTTTTGTTTTTGGTTTTTTTTTTAATGTATTTGTGGAAATGTTTTACTTTGTCTCAAATTTTTTAGACACAGTTATCAATCACCTGACTAAAATAGGCATTGCAGAATCCACAGGGGTGAAAAATATGTGGCCAATTCTGTGATAACTAAAATAAATCAAGAACCATAAGTAAAATAAATCAGGAAAACCAGAACATATGTCCAAAATATACTACAGAGTGATCAGAATGGCATCACTCAAAGTGTTATTAATGATAACTCTTTTTTTCTCTCTCTCTCTCTCTTCCTCTTGCTTGGCAACTGTATTTAATATCTACCTCTTTTCTGTCTGGAAGGAAAGTCAAGTGTAATTGTTGGGACCATTATTAATGGCGTCTTTTTTAAATTAATAATATTAATACAGTATGTGACTTTGTATCAGGGTGCTGGCCAAAAGGCACTGACTCAGCCCCTGTTAGCTCAGAGCCTGCTAGTTCAGCTCCCAGTAAGGGGAAGAGATTGGAGCTGACAGGCTGTAGCTGATTAAAGCCCTAAAGGAGAGACACCTGTGAGCTTGATGGGGGAAGGCCTATAAAGCTAGCAGGAGGGAAGGAACAGGAAAGTGAGGAGTGAGGGCCTGTTGCTCCCAGCTAGCTGTAAGAGCAAGCTGTTCCCCAGGGGGCTACCTGCCTGATAGTAAACTGTATAAAGCTGTATATACGTGGTGGTGGGAAAAATACAAGGAAATAAAAAGGCACTGGTGTTTGAAAGAGTGGTCTCGCGCGAATTTGTGCCGTGGAGCAATGAAAAGCACATCTACAGACTTAAACAGGAGAATTTGATCTGGCCATATTTTAGAGACAGGAAGAAATACCCCATCTTTCCTTGTAGTTCTTTATTTGTCTTATGGGATTCAGTCATGACTATTGACCAAATGCACATCTGCTCTGAATAGATGCAGTCCCACTGAAATCCATGAAGGAACACTCACTAACAACCATGTCTTAATCTGAGGCCCAATCCTGTCCAGACTTATGCACATGCTTAACTTCAAGTACGAGTAGCCCCACTGAGCTCAGGGCACAGTCAGGCCCTTAGTCCGATAACCTGATTTGTGTAACATTTCTGCTGTGAAACCTGAAACCACCACATGCAACTCACCTAGTTTCATCACAAACTCAAGACTCAGCCCAGGTTCTCTGGAAGTTTCCCTAAAGTTGACAAAACTTTTGAGATAAACTCGTTGCTTTATTGTCTCATGTCCCAGCATGAGAAACTTGCAATGCTCCGTGGTTTTGACTCAAAATCGTGTGAAATTCTGTTTGGATTCAGCTGGGATTCGTTTATACTGGAAAATCAAAGTGCAACTCAAGACATACCCACTCATCTGAATAGAGATCCAGTAAAAGGTTTCCAAAGCCACTGAAAACACCAAATTTCAAATAAAACTAAAAAATAAGATTTAGGCCCTTGCCAAAACTTCAGGCCTGAAATACCCCTTAACTTTTGAGGGCAATGCCTCTTTCAGTATAAGGGGAAAGCAGGGAAGATTATACCAAAAATATGTCTTCATCTAGTTTAAACTGGCTATGATACAAAACAGCTATGGAGGTCTGGTGTCCTGAGCAGGAGATTATACTGAGAAATTTTGCCTTCAGTATACTGGCTGTCACTGACACCATGTAGGATATGGAAAAATCACTCAAACTCTGTGCCTTAGTTTATATAAATATTCTGCCTGTGGTACAGATAAATAAAGTATCTTACATGTGTGTTGTAAGTATTAATGAACATGACTAAAGTTCTTTCAGATCCTTAGATGAAAAATCTTAAGTGAAATTTATACTTTTCACATAGTACAAAACATCCCCATTTGGTATGCATTACAACTGTTGTCTCAATAATTAAATATCCCAATACTAATACTACTTATTTCAAATCCAGAGACTTCCTTTCCGTGTCACAGACTGTAGAATAAACTGAGAATGTCATACTGTGAATCCACTTTTAAGACCCTGAGGGTATGACTACACTGCAACGTAAGCACAGGGTTAGTAGAACTTGAGTTAGTAGATCCTGGGTTTGTTAACATATGGCTTGAGTGTCTACACTCATTTGTATCCCCAGATTAGGAATTGTTGAACCCTGGGTACCAAGTTGGGGCTCCAGCCTCTACACTGTATTATGCCCAGGCTTCCAAGCCCCATCCTAAAATGTGGCCACTCTAGCCCTTTGTTCGTGGTGCAGTTGTAACGCTGACAGACCCTGGTCATCGGCAGGCAGGATCGAACCTGGGACCTCTGAAGCTTAGTGCATGAACCTCTACTGCATGAGCTAAAAGTAGGGCTGTCAAGTGATTAAAAAATTAATTGCAATTAATTGCACGATTTTAAAAAAATTAATTGTGTGATCAATCACGTTGTGAAACAATAATGGAATACCATTTATTTAAATATTTTGTGATGTTCTCTACATTTTCAAATATATTGATTTCAATTACAACACAGAATACAAAGTGTATAGTATCAGAGGGGTAGCCGTGTTAGTCTGGTTCTGTAGAAGCAGCAAAGAATCCTGTGGCACCTTATAGACTAACAGATGTTTTTGCAGCATGAGCTTTCGTGGGTGAATACCCACTTCTTCGGATGCAAGTTTCGGATGCAATTTCCCCTGGAAATTTCCACTACTTGCATCCGAAGAAGTGGGTATTCACCCACGAAAGCTCATGCTGCAAAAACATCAGTTAGTCTATAAGGTGCCACAGGATTCTTTGCTGCTTCTAAAGTGTATAGTGCTCACTTTATATTTATGTTTTATTACAAATATTTGCACTGTAAAAAACAAAAGAAATAGTATTTTTCAATTCACCTCATACAATTAGTGTAGTGCAATCTCTTTATCATGAAAGTTGAACTTACAAATGTAGAATTATGTACAAAAAATAACTGCATTGAAAAATAAAACAATGTAAAACTTTAGAGCCTACAAGTCTACTCAGTTCTTCATCAGCCAATTGCTCAGACAAACAAACTTGGTTACAATTTCAGGAGATAATGCTGCCTGCTTCTTGTTTACAATAGCACCTGAAAGTGAGAACAGGCATTTGCATGGCACTGTTGTAGCCTGTGTCACAATATATTTATGTGCCAGATGCGCTAAAGATTCATAATTCCCTTCATGTTTCAACCACCATTCCAGATGACATGCGTCCATACTGATGATGGGTTCTGCTCGATAACAATCCAAAGCAGAGTGGACCGATGCATGTTCATTTTCATCATCTGAGTCAGATGCCACCAGCAGACGGTTGTTTTTCTTTTTTGGTGGTTTAGGTTCTGTAGTTTCTGCATCTGAGTGTTGCTCTTTTAAGGCTTCTGAAAGCATGCTCCACACCTCATCCCTCTCAGATTTTGGAAGGTACTTCTGATTCTTAAACCTGCGGTCGAGTGCTATAGCTATTTTTAGAAATTTCATATTGGTATCTTCTTTGCGCTTTGTCAAATCTGCTGTGAAAGTGTTCTTAAAACGAACATGTGCTGGGGTCATCATCCGAGACTGCTATAAGATGAAATATATGGCAGAATGCAGGTAAAACAGAGCCGAAGACATACAGTTCTCCCCCAAGGAGTTCAGTCACAAATTTAATTAACACATTATTTTTTAACGAGCATCATCAGCATATCCTCTGGAATGGTGGCCGAAGCATGAAGGGGCATACGAATGTTTAGCATATCTGGCACGTAAATGCCTTGCAACGCTGGCTACAAAAGTGCCATGCAAACACCTGTTCTCACTTTCAGGTGACATTATAAATAAGAAGAAGGCCGCAGCATCTCCTGTAAATGTTGTTAAACTTGTTTGTCTTAGCGATTGGCTGAACAAGAAGTAGGACTGAGTGGACTTGTAGGCTCTAAGGTTTTACATTGTTTTGTTTTTGAGAGCAGTTCTGTAACAAAAAAAATCCTACGTTTGTAAATTGCACTTTCATGATAAAGAGATTGCACTGCAGTGTTTGTATGAGGTGAATTGAAAAATACTATTTGTTCTGTTTATAATTTTTACAGTGCAAATATTTGTAATAAAAATAATAGTATAAAGTGAGCAATCTACACTTTGTCTTCTGTGTTGTAATTGAAATCAATATTTTTTTGAAAATGTAGAAAAACATTCAAAAATATTTAATAAATTTCACTTTGTATTCCATTGTTTAACAGTGCGATTAATCGCGATTAATTTTTTTTAAAGAGAATTGTGTGAGTTAACTGTGATTAATTGACAGCCTTAGCTAAAAGCCATATGGGCCTTAGCTAAGGCTGTAGAGCAGACTCAATAATCTCTCTCTAAATGGTCTTGGTGCCAATAGATAGGACAGAGCACCACACCCAGGTGGTGTGTGGGTTATATACTTCCCCTAGCTGAGGAAGCACGTCCCAAGCTTCAGAGACTTCAGTTGAAATCCCGGATGAGCCCTCCCCTTTGTAATATCGACAGACGCCGGTTGTCGGCGGGCAGGATCAAACCTGGGATCTCTGAAGTTTAGTGCATAAGCCTCTACTGCATGAGTAAAAGCCATATGGCCCTTAGCTAAGGCTGTAGAGCAGACTCATTAATCTCTCTCTAAGTGGTCTTGGTGCTGCTGGATGGGACAGAACACCACACCGGGGAGGTTGGTGGGTTACACAGTGTGGGCAAACTTGACTGTCCAGAGAACAAAGAAATTCAGCCATTGGAATTGTGGGATACTTTAGGTGGACTCCCAGAGCACAAGTCCAGTGGGGTTGTGTCTATATTGCAAAGCAATAGGGCTTGAACCCTGGGTCCCAGCTTGACTAAGATTCAAATCCTCCACTCCCATGGGCTCCTGGGACCCTGGGTCTGATCCTTGGATTAGTACAATTTTTGTGTAGGCAGAAGGGGGGTTAGGCTTGTGCCTGAGTTCAAACCCTAGGCTTACACTGCAGTGTAGACATGCCCTTATACCATATGTCTACATTGCAATAAAACACCTGTGGCTGGCCCAGGTCAGCTGACTCGGACTCATGGGGTTATAAAATTGTAGTGTAGGTGTTTGGGCTTGAGCTGACACCTGGGCTCTGGGACCCTCCCCCCTCGCAGGGTCTCTCCCCCAATAGGGGTCCCTAGGTACTACTATTATAATTAATAATAATATAATCATCTTTATCAGGTAGCACTGGAAAAAGCAAATAAATTAAATGCATCTCACAAAATCCCTAACACAGCTGGTGCTAAGTGGAACCCTGCTTGGCAGTCTCAGCACAAAAATTAAAGATGGGTATTGAATTTCCTTCTTACCCTTACAGGTGGCGGCAGCTCCAGGTCAGATCTGAAGATCACTGGCAAGGTGACATGGAAAAGTTGGCACCATTACTGCCCAAGCTGTTCCTGTTCTGAGGACAGACAAAGAAATATATTCTTAAGGGCAGTCAAACGTTCTTTCACCCTGAACAGTCCAGTATGGTTGCCCTTTGATCATATGACACCTAAAAGATGAAGGCTTAGATCCTATGGCAAAGAACAGAAAGGGCCCCCTACCAAGCAAACCCCAGCAGAGTGTGGGGCTGGGAAAGGAATGAGGGCTGTTTGTCCAAGGGACTTTCTTAAAGTGAAACAAACAACATTTTATTTAAAGTTCAGTGGCCTGGTACTGCAGTCACACTGTGCACTGAAGATTCACTATCATTTTAAGGTCAGAGCAGCTGCAGAACTGCCTCTCCTACCCAAGTATGCATGTGTGGAAATCCTATTATAATCATGAGCGTTAGTGTGCATTGCTATGAAGGCTGAAGAGTGGATTAATTAATGCAATTGGATTTGGAAGGACAAAGAAAACTGACATGCCACTATGATCGATGTTCATTGATCTGATTCTAATTAGTCATTTTAAAAAACTCTCTCTTAAAATACTTAAGTACTTCTTTTCTCTTGGCTATTCACACTATCTCAGCACCAGTTGCCTCACATCCTCAACTCCAATCCTACCAAAACATCCCATTTTAAAAATCATTTTATGTATTCACTTTTGAGGGTAATGCATAGTGGAAGTTAAACATCTGAGCAAAATTAACATCTCCCTCCCTTGGCTTTGTTTGGTTTTGTACAGTGCATTGCATGATGGGGCTCCATCCCAGATAGAGATCTCTGGGCATTAGGGAAATATACATATTTGACAACAACAGCAACCTGCTCCTATGGGGAAATTTCTTCCTAAACCCATGAGTTAGGGACTGGCTTATGCATTACAGCACGGGGGTTTATAGCCTTACTATTTTATCTTATCTAATGTAACCATGTATGCTATAATTTTCCATATAAATGTCTAAACTTTTTTAATCCCACCAAGCTCCCGGAGATGACTATATCTTGAAGCAATGAATTCCACAGGTCAATTATTCACTGTGTAAAAAGTATTTCCTTTTATAAATTTTCAAAATTCATTGTCTTTTAATTTCATTAGGTATCCTATTTTTGTATTTAATATAAGAAAGGGTAAATAGAGCACCTGATTAACTGTATAACATTCATTATTTCACATCTATCTATCACATCCCTACTTATTCATCTCCTCTGTAATGCAGGTCCAGTCTTTTCAATCTCTTGTTGACATGGTCAGCCCCAGTTTTTAGCTTTCTTCCACATTCATGCAAATACTGCTCTATAAAGCCAAGCTAGAAAGATGCTGGCAACAGGCTTCAGAGCCAGAGGAAATAGTCTATCCATTTTAGCTTATTGGGATCATGATTTGTCCCACTGCAGTCCATCATACTGCAGTCCAAATTTAGCCTTAAGCTAACTGAACATATCTGTTATTCTTATAAGACACCCACAAAAGTAGGTAACAGTCAAGATAATGACTCCAGACCAACCAGATAAAAAGTAGATACGTTTCCTATCTATACAAATTTGATGCAGAATCTGCAGCTTTGCCTTGACAAAATTAAACAATGGAATTTTCTTTTGTAAATTACACTGACAGTGATGTTGCATTGGTGACTTGTGTGAGGCATTCCGTGCCCCTCATGCACCCTTTCAAAGCAAGTATTCCTAGGAAGAATTAATTACATTTTTCTTGCTTTTTTGAACCCATCTGCTTTGAACGCTTAGCAGAATTGGCATGGAATCTGTGAAAGCTCTCTGATTATTTGGATTCCCTTAAGTGGTAAAATGAATATACTTAAGCTTAGTTAGTCATGAGAACACAGCTTTGTGCTATTTACACCTGACCTGTTTCCTGTGGTGTAGAATAAGACAAAATAAGATGATGCAGCTCAAGAGCAGGATGGAGAACACTCAGAGGTAAAGCTGGTAATCACTGGACTATATCATTAAACTTGGTAATACTATGTATTTTGTTAAACTGAGAGTAGCATGTGATGAACCGCAGTACTGTATTGTTTTGTATACTTTAAAGGCTGCCTTGATAAGGTGGCTTTAACATTTTTTAAATTATTTTTTATTTATTCCCTTCTGTAAGCTGTTGGTCGGGGCTCAACTCTCCGGCTGGCGGGAGGGGAGCCACACCGACTCGCTTCTTTTCTTCTGCGGGTCCTTTAGGAGTCACAGGGAACAACGTTAGACCGCCAGGCCCTCTGGTGCAGGGGCTGGCCAACAGCAGTTCGAATAGGCCCAGGCCCTCAGGAGCAGGGGCTGGGCAACAGTAGCACAGATAAGCCCTGGCCCCCTGGAGCAGGGCAGGGCAACAGCAGTTCGAATAAGCCCTGGCCCTCTGGAGCAGGGCAGGGCACCAGCAGTTCAGAGAAGCCCTGGCCCTCTGGGGCAGGGGCTTGGGTAACAGCAATCAGTCCTAATAAACCCAGGCCCTCTGGAACAGGGGCTTGGGTAACAGCAACCAATCTCAATAGACCCAGGCCCTCTGGAGCAGGGGCTTGGGTAACAGCAATCAGTCTCAATAGACCCAGGCCCTCTGGAGCAGGGGCTTGGGTAACAGCAATCAGTCTCAATAGACCCAGGCCCTCTGGAGCAGGGGCTTGGGTAACAGCAATCAGTCTCAATAGACCCAGGCCCTCTGGAGCAGGGGCTTGGGTAACAGCAATCAGTCTCAATAGACCCAGGCCCTCTGGAGCAGGGGCTTGGGTAACAGCAATCAGTCCCAATATCTGAAGGTTCACAGGTTCAGACCCTCTGGCAGGGGCTGAACACAAGGCACCCAGTCAGTTAGTGGAAGCCCAGGCCCTCAGTCAGGGCGGGGCAACAGCAGTTCAAGTCTATGAGCCCAAGCCCTAGCTCAGGGCGGGGCAGCAACACCCAGAGGGCTCAGACCCTTAGGCAGGGCTGAGCAACAGTTCAGGTTTATAAGCCCAGGCCCTAGCTCAGGGCGGGCAACAACACACAGAGGGCTCAGACCCTTAGGCAGGGCTGAGCAGCAGTTCAGGTTTATAAGCCCAAGCCCTAGCTCAGGGCGGGCAACAACACACAGAGGGCTCAGACCCTTAGGCAGGGCTGAGCAGCAGTTCAGGTTTATAAGCCCAAGCCCTAGCTCAGGGCGGGCAACAACACACAGAGGGCTCAGACCCTTAGGCAGGGCTGAGCAGCAGTTCAGTTAAGCCTAAGTCTGAGCGCTGGGGAGAGGGGGAGACTGCCACCCGTGAGTGGGGTGGCAGGGGGGACACAGGCCCACCCACTCCACTGTGTCCCAGCCCGGGGCCCTATTAGCGGCTAGCACGGCCGCTGGTCAGTGGGGTCCTGACCGAAACACACCGACATGGGCACCTCGGTGCCTATAGCCTGACAGGGGTCGGCTATCCCCGGGCTACAGTCCATCTCCCCCTCCGTGGGTACCTGCTCCTCGGTCGCTGGGAGATCGGGCCAGTCCATCTGCATGGGCTCCTCGGGACCAGGGCTTGGGGGCAGGTCCGGCAACTCCTGCGGGAAGTCCGGCCCGGCCGCCTCCGACGGCTCCTCTGGGTAACAGCAGGGCGGAAACGGCGGCGGCGGCTCCTCCTCGTACCGGGCGGGAGGAAGTCCTGGCGGTTGCTCCGGGTTCCAATCCCGGGGAAGTTCCGCAGGTTCCTCTTCGTACCGGGCGCGGGGCAGTGGAGGCCAGTCCGGATCGCCGCCTCGGGTCCTGGAGGGTTCCCAGTCCGGAGCTCCCGCCGGCACGTCTGCTCGCGGCGGTGGCTGGCTCCTGACTGAGCTCTGGCGTTCTCCTTTTCTACTTCCTGTCCCGCCCCTTGACTTCCGGGGGGCGGGGACAGGAAGTGGTGGCTCAGCCCAGCTTGGCTTCTGGGAGGGAGCGCCCTCTGCTGGGCAGGAGGGGAGCCACACCGACTCGCTACACACCCCCCCCCTTAAGTCTGGCGCCCGGCGGTCGGGGCCAGGCTCTTCCATTCCCCCAATACGGGACATGAAGTCCGCGTTAGTATGGTCCTTGCCAGCTCGATGCAAGATAGTAAAAGCATACGGCTGCAGGGCTAAGTACCACCGCATGATGCGGGCATTCTTGTCCTTCATCCGCGTCAGCCAGGTGAGGGGGGCATGGTCCGTAACCAGGATGAAGGGCGCCCCCAAAAGGTAGAACCGGAGGGCTTCGCAGGCCCATTTTATGGCCAGCGCCTCCTTCTCTACCACCGCATAGTTTCTCTCACGGGGGAACAGCTTGCGGCTCAGGTACAGTACGGGGTGGTCCTGCCCATCTATTTCCTGGGACAGGACGGCCCCCAGACCTACCTCGGAGGCGTCGGTCTGCAGGATGAATCCTCTATTGAAGTCCGGGCTGTATAGTACAGGTTCTCGGCAGAGGCATCCCTGGAGGCGCCGGAAAGCTGTCTCGCACTCCTGGGTCCATCTTACCTGCCGAGGGCTGTCCTTCGTAAGTAGGCCGGTGAGGGGTGCCGCTATGGAGGCGAACTGTGGGATAAACCTTCTGTAATATCCAACCAGGCCTAGGAACTGCCGGACATGTCGTTTGGTGGTTGGGGTCGGGCAGTCCATTAGGGCTTGGACTTTTCCCACCAGGGGTTTTACTTGCCCCCTGCCAACGGTGTAACCTAGGTAGGTAGTCTCTTGCCATGCGATTCGGCACTTCTTGGGGTTAGCCGTCAACCCTGCCTGCCTTAGGGACCTCAGGACGGCCGCGACCCGGAGCAGATGGTCTTCCCACCGACGACTATAGATGACTACGTCATCCAGGTACGCGGCAGCATAGTCGTGGTGGGTTTGGAGTAGGCGATCCATCAGCCTCTGGAAGGTCGCGGGGGCCCCATGAAGACCGAAGGGCATCCTGGTAAACTGATACAGCCCCGTTGGGGTGGCAAAAGCGGTCTTCTCCTTCGAGGTCTCTTCCAGGGGGATCTGCCAGTACCCCTTGCTGAGGTCCAAGGTGGTGATAAACCGGGCCTCTCCCAACCGGTCCAACAGCTCGTCCACTCGGGGCATCGGGTACGCGTCAAAGCGCGAGACGGCGTTTACCCGCCGGAAATCGATGCAGAACCGACGGGTGCCGTCCGGCTTGGGCACCAGGACCACGGGGCTACGCCATTCACTTCGGGAGGGCTCGATAACGCCTAGGGCCAGCATCGCTTGTACCTCTTCTTCAACGGCCTCCCGCATTCTGTAGGGCAGCAGCCGAGTTGTTTCCCGGATCACCTTTCCGGGCTCCGTCTGAATGGAGTGGCAGACCAGTGAGGTGTACCCCGGGACGGCGGTGAAAGTCTTCCGGAAGGCCCTCAGGAGACAATTCGCTTGCTTGCGCTGGTCTTCGGAGAGCGACTCCCCAAGCATGGGGGTCGGGGGGTCCTCTGCCTGGGGTACTTGGGGACCCAGTTCCGGCTCGGGCGGGTATGGGTTGATCAGGAGGCCCTCTCGGTCCCGCCAGGGTTTTAACAGATTTACGTGGTAACGCTGCGTTTCTTTACGTCTACCAGGTTGACGCACTTCATAGTTAACCGCTCCCACCTTTCGGACGATTTCATACGGTCCCTGCCAGCGAGCCAACAATTTGGACTCGCTGGAGGGTAAAAGGAGTAGGACCTGGTCCCCTGGCTTAAACTCCCGAACTTGGGCCCCTCGGTTATAGGTCTGTTCCTGTCGCTCCTGGGCCTTCTTCAAATTTTCCCGTGCTAGGGTCCCCGCCTGAGATAGGTACCCCTGCAGCTGTAGGACATACTCCAGGAGGCCCTGGGCTGGGGAGGCCGCCTGTTCCCAGGTCTCCCGCACGAGGTCGAGGAGCCCACGCGGCCGGCGGCCGTATAGCAGCTCGAAGGGGGAGAACCTTGTCGAGGACTGAGGGACTTCCCGGACCGCCAGCAGCAAGGCAGGTAAAAACTGGTCCCAGCGGCGGAGCTCCCCTGGTGGGAACTTCCGCATCATCCCCTTGAGGGTTCGATTAAAACGCTCCACCAGCCCGTCAGTCTGGGGATGGTACACGGAGGTGCGGAGTTGTTTTATCCCCAGAAGAGTACATACTTGTTTCAATAGCCGGGACGTAAAATTGGTTCCCTGGTCCGTTAAAATCTCCCGCGGGAGTCCGACTCTTGCGAAGATTTTTACTAGTTCTCCGGCAATCGTCCGGGCGGTCGTGCTACGTAGGGGAACGGCCTCCGGAAACCGGGTGGCATAATCGACGAGGACCAGAACATACTGGAATCCCGTTGTGCTCTTCGGGAGGGGCCCCACCAGGTCCAGGGCAACCCTCTCGAAGGGTATCTCCATTACCGGCATAGGGATCAGTGGTGCTCGAGGGACCCCTGCGGGTGCGGCGAGTTGGCACGCCGGGCACGAGGCACAGTACTTCTGGACGTCCTGGTGGATCCCTGGCCAGAAGAATCGTCCCAAGATCCGGGCCAGTGTCTTTTCCTGCCCCAGATGCCCGGCGGCCGGTACATCATGTGCCAACTTTAGGACGGCCCGCCTATGACACTGCGGGACTACCAGCTGGGTTTGCGGCTCGCGGGTGCGGGGATCCCGGTCGATCCGATACAGACGGTCCTGCCGTAGCTCGAAGTGCGGCCATCGGGCGGCTTGTTGGGGGTCCTGGACTACCCCATCCACCGCCGCGAGCTGCTCATAATAGCGGCCGAGCGTGGGGTCCGCTCGTTGGTCCCTGCAGAAATCGGTGTAGAGGCGGGGGTCCCGGGGGGGTTCCGAGGGCTTTTCTGTGTCGGTTGTAACTTCGGGTTCCGCCTCAGTGGCGTCCCCAGTGGGCTCGGGTAGGGGCTCCCAGGGTTCCGCTTCGAGGGTCGGCGTAGCGCGTAGCACCTCTTCGAAGGCAGGCCCGTCCCGCCCCAGGACAACGGGATATGCCAAATGAGGAGCGAGGCCGACGATCAAACGCCGGGTGACCCCTGCGACCGTCAGGGAGACGCGAGCACTGGGATAAGGCCGGATATCCCCATGAATACATTGCAGGCGTATTGGCTGCATCCCGGGGTCCGGCGAGGGTCCCAAGCTCTGGCGGATTAGTGTCTGGCCACAGCCAGAGTCGATCAGGGCCTCGACCTCCTGGCCCCCGACGACGGCAGCGACAGTGAGTTTGGGACTCAGGGCGGGCCGAGCTCGGTTGTGTCCTGCCCAGACCTGCCCATAACTGCAGTCCATCTCTGGACAGTCTCTCTGGAGGTGTCCTAGCTTCCCGCAACCAAAGCAGGGGCCGAGCTCCGGCCGTTTACTTCGGGTGGTCCCTCGGGTTGGACTTCGGGGTGGACTCCGTCGGACCCCCGGGGTTCCGGGATTGGGACCGGCAGGTCCGGATCGGGTGGCGGCGTCCCGCCAACGGGCTTGAGGTTCCGGCTGGGAATTAAGTCCGCGGCCGGGGTTTCGCACCGCCTTCGCGGGGCTCCCCTTTTTCTCCAGGCGAGCAGTCTCAGGCCTGGGGTTGGGTCGCGGGAGCGTCGGCCCCATCGCCGTCTCAGCGGCGAGGAAATCCTCCATGAGTGTCACAGCTGCCGCGAGCGTCACCGGTCGATGGCGGAGCACCCACGCTCGTCCGCGTGAGGGCAGGATGCTAATAAACTGCTCTAAGACGACCTGCTCTGTCACCTGCTCTGCAGTCCGGAGATCAGGGAGGAGCCAGCGTCGGCCGGCCTCCTTTAGCATCTGGGCCACCGCCCGCGGCCGGGCGCCCTGCGGGTATGTCTGGCTCCGAAATCTCTGCCTGAACGTCTCAGGGCTGACGTCCAGCGCGTCTAGTATAGCGGCTTTGACCCGGTCATAATCGCGTGCGTCCTCAGTCGCGAGGTCTCGATAAGCCGTCTGGGCCGCCCCGGTCAAGTACGGGGCTAACAGCGTAGCCCAATGTTCTCGGGCCCATCCAGCGACTAGGGCTACGCGCTCGAAAGTAACCAGGAAAGCCTCAGGGTCATCATTCGGGCCCATCTTGGTCAAGCGGAGGGGAGCCGCCATCCGGGGGGCTCCGGCCCCCTCACCCTCCGGTCCTTCTGCGGGGCGAGGGCGGGTAACCAGGAGCTGCTGAAGCTGGGTCCCCAGCTGCTGTAACAGTTGCTGCTGCTGCTCCAGCTGGGCTGCGTGTAGCTCCTGGGTGAGCCGGAGGTGGGCAGCATCCCGTTGCTGCTGCTGCTGAACAGCCTGCTGCTGTTGTTGCTGTTGCATTTGAGCAGCCTGCTGCCGCTCTTGGCTCTCCACGAGGCGTTGGATTAAGTGCTCCATATCCATGGTGGTCCGGGGGGGGGTAGATAAACCCCGCCCCTCTCGTTACCCTTTCTCACAGGGTAGAGGTTCGGCAGGTCCTCAGAGAAGGCACCAGTGTAAGCTGTTGGTCGGGGCTCAACTCTCCGGCTGGCGGGAGGGGAGCCACACCGACTCGCTTCTTTTCTTCTGCGGGTCCTTTAGGAGTCACAGGGAACAACGTTAGACCGCCAGGCCCTCTGGTGCAGGGGCTGGCCAACAGCAGTTCGAATAGGCCCAGGCCCTCAGGAGCAGGGGCTGGGCAACAGTAGCACAGATAAGCCCTGGCCCCCTGGAGCAGGGCAGGGCAACAGCAGTTCGAATAAGCCCTGGCCCTCTGGAGCAGGGCAGGGCACCAGCAGTTCAGAGAAGCCCTGGCCCTCTGGGGCAGGGGCTTGGGTAACAGCAATCAGTCCTAATAAACCCAGGCCCTCTGGAACAGGGGCTTGGGTAACAGCAACCAATCTCAATAGACCCAGGCCCTCTGGAGCAGGGGCTTGGGTAACAGCAATCAGTCTCAATAGACCCAGGCCCTCTGGAGCAGGGGCTTGGGTAACAGCAATCAGTCTCAATAGACCCAGGCCCTCTGGAGCAGGGGCTTGGGTAACAGCAATCAGTCTCAATAGACCCAGGCCCTCTGGAGCAGGGGCTTGGGTAACAGCAATCAGTCTCAATAGACCCAGGCCCTCTGGAGCAGGGGCTTGGGTAACAGCAATCAGTCCCAATATCTGAAGGTTCACAGGTTCAGACCCTCTGGCAGGGGCTGAACACAAGGCACCCAGTCAGTTAGTGGAAGCCCAGGCCCTCAGTCAGGGCGGGGCAACAGCAGTTCAAGTCTATGAGCCCAAGCCCTAGCTCAGGGCGGGGCAGCAACACCCAGAGGGCTCAGACCCTTAGGCAGGGCTGAGCAACAGTTCAGGTTTATAAGCCCAGGCCCTAGCTCAGGGCGGGCAACAACACACAGAGGGCTCAGACCCTTAGGCAGGGCTGAGCAGCAGTTCAGGTTTATAAGCCCAAGCCCTAGCTCAGGGCGGGCAACAACACACAGAGGGCTCAGACCCTTAGGCAGGGCTGAGCAGCAGTTCAGGTTTATAAGCCCAAGCCCTAGCTCAGGGCGGGCAACAACACACAGAGGGCTCAGACCCTTAGGCAGGGCTGAGCAGCAGTTCAGTTAAGCCTAAGTCTGAGCGCTGGGGAGAGGGGGAGACTGCCACCCGTGAGTGGGGTGGCAGGGGGGACACAGGCCCACCCACTCCACTGTGTCCCAGCCCGGGGCCCTATTAGCGGCTAGCACGGCCGCTGGTCAGTGGGGTCCTGACCGAAACACACCGACATGGGCACCTCGGTGCCTATAGCCTGACAGGGGTCGGCTATCCCCGGGCTACAGTCCATCTCCCCCTCCGTGGGTACCTGCTCCTCGGTCGCTGGGAGATCGGGCCAGTCCATCTGCATGGGCTCCTCGGGACCAGGCTTGGGGGCAGGTCCGGCAACTCCTGCGGGAAGTCCGGCCCGGCCGCCTCCGACGGCTCCTCTGGGTAACAGCAGGGCGGAAACGGCGGCGGCGGCTCCTCCTCGTACCGGGCGGGAGGAAGTCCTGGCGGTTGCTCCGGGTTCCAATCCCGGGGAAGTTCCGCAGGTTCCTCTTCGTACCGGGCGCGGGGCAGTGGAGGCCAGTCCGGATCGCCGCCTCGGGTCCTGGAGGGTTCCCAGTCCGGAGCTCCCGCCGGCACGTCTGCTCGCGGCGGTGGCTGGCTCCTGACTGAGCTCTGGCGTTCTCCTTTTCTACTTCCTGTCCCGCCCCTTGACTTCCGGGGGGCGGGGACAGGAAGTGGTGGCTCAGCCCAGCTTGGCTTCTGGGAGGGAGCGCCCTCTGCTGGGCAGGAGGGGAGCCACACCGACTCGCTACACCTTCCCTCTTCAAATAAAAGTTTAAAATCTGGTAGTACTGATTTTTTTCCCTTGAAGGCTGAAATGAGTGAATTACACTACTACTATAGTGATCAGTAGTCTGGAAATGTAATGAGTTTGTACTGTGATGCTACTGATATGTAGCAAAATTTGCCAGTTGGCTGACATGGAATTTATGTCATTGACCTGGAATGAGTTTTGGAGATCTTAACTTGACAGTCCTGCCTGAAACTTTTGTGGAGTAGAGATTCATGGTTTTTTAAACTGTATTTAATGACTCCTGCTTTTACCATACAAAATTTGATCATTTCATTGCTACTTCATCTTTCACCCCCTCCCCACTCACAGCTGTTTGAACATCTGTCATAATTCAGGATTGTAATAATCTCTTTGGGTTGTATACTGACTTTGTCCATAACGTCTGGGCAGTACCTAGCACAACGGAGTCCTGACTGTGGCCTCCTTGGCTCTGTTGTAATATAAATTATACTAATGAGTCCTTTGGCCAACATTAAAGATAACTTTAGTTACATGACACTGTATAGTGTGTGAATGCATGGTACAGGCCAAGGAGGAGGAAAGGCAGAGCTGTAGCAGGAAGAGCTACAAGAGAATTATTACAGTGTAAGGGTATGTCTACACAGCCAATTGGCTCAGGGGGGTGTTTTTTCACACCCTGAGCGAAGAAAGTTTCAGCACTGTAAGTGGCAGTGCAGACACAGCCTAAGATACAGCATGTCTCTTACTTTTCTTGCTTCCTTCTGTAGGTTGCTTTTCCTGCAACACCCATGCCCTTCCCCCTCGCAGGATATGAAGCCCTGCCCCTGTCTAACCTCAGGATATTTTTCAAAAGTTTCCTACCCTTGCCAGGATGGTTCAGCTCCATCAGCCTTAGCAGCATAGTGTCAATTCACTGCTACTTGTGGCCACTATTTTCAGGCCTGCTCAGAGGAAATGTGGCTAACACCTCTCGTGATGAACCAATGTTAGCAACAGCAAAAAAAATTGGGAAAGTGTCCTTGGTGTAAACAAGGTGTATGCTACACTTGCTTAGCCTTAATTGTGTCTTCCTAAACAGGGCGATTTAAAATTTCCACTGGGGTTGTTTTAATACAATACACATCCCAGCTCTCTACAACTGACCTATTCTTTTTCTAATTTAGCTTTTTGCACATTGTGTAGCTGATTAAAATATATACTAAAGACCCGTGTTGGTGTTCAGATGTCAGATTTAGACTCATTCCTACAGTAGACTGTGCAATTTCCCAGAAGACAAGGACAGATTATACAATGTCTGAGAGCTAAATCCTTTAGTGGGAGGGGAATCAAGCCTTTTGTGTGTTATAAAACTAAAAACTATTCTTGAATGAGATAAACACTTGATAATGTAAATTAAGCTAGGCAATAGGCTAAATAAAATAAAATTGCACAGAAATTCCCTACTCCTTCCCCCAAAAGAACTCCTGGTTTTGTACTTCTAGTGGTGAGAGACTGGAGACAATAAACTGTGACTTCTTCTTAGATATTGATCAGTCCTGAAAATTTTGATAATTTGGTGACAACCATTAATTGTTAGGACATTACAAATGTGATGGACCAGATCCCCAGTTGTTGCAAATCGTAAATTGTAACTGGTGTAAATACACCATTGAGGACTGGCCTTCATGTCTCAGATTTGTCTCACAGATGGAAGGAGTATACTTTTTTATTTTCTCTAAACTTCAGCCCCGTTTCTCTCCCCTATGTATAAATATTACTTTGTGATAGTTTTTATAAGGACTGTAATCTCGCTGTAGGCTTCAACATCAGCAAAATTCTGCATCATCTAGGAGGGATGCATCAAATCAATAGCATTTATAAGAGGACCCTCTGGCCTTTCTGTGGCAGCTCCACAGAGTGAATCCCCTTTACCATGCTCATTAGGACTCAACTATAAAAGCCCTAATGAAAATGAAACATGCATGTCCTACATAACGAGGAAAGGATCAACTGCTGGAAAAATGAAACAGGTGTGAAATTACAGCATAAGTGTGTGTGTGAAAGAGATGAGCCTTAGTTTCCCAGGAGAGAATTGGAAAGTTCATGAATATTTCCATTCACAAACTGCATTCAACATAGGATTTTTTTGGGAGGGGGGCAGGTCACTAGAAGGAAGATAAAGCAATTACAAGTGAAACTACTATTGCTGGCATTGAAAAAAGTTTCAGGGAGTAGGTAGGGCAGTAGGTTTGTGTCCATAAACTTAACCACGGTGTAAGCAGATGCTGTTCCAGTTGCAGTAAATGTGAGTTTTGCCTGGAATCGATGTACCTTAGGTTGAGTTACCATGAGGTCTACACCGTGGGGGGTCGACGGGAGAAACTCTCCTGTCAACCTACTTTACTCTTTTCGTCAGGGGTCAACTGAAGAACGATCTGCAGTTGATTTGGCGGGTCTTCACTAGACCCACTAAATCAATGGCCAGTGGATCGATCTCAGAGCGTTGATCCCAGCTGTAGTGTAGGCTGACTCTTACCCTTTGTTTTTCCTTTCTGAAGACCTGAATTCATCCTGCTTGAGTCACAAGCAAAAATGTGTGGGGTGTAGTTTTTATTTCAGTCCCTCATGTCCATCTCAAGATCATGGAACAATTCAGGGCAGAGTCACATGAGGAAGGGAATGCCTGGGTCATGTCTGGCTGTGGTGGATTATTTCAATTTCTCACTCTCAAGAGGACCTAATTTATTTTTAAAGAGCATTTTAGTATAGCATAACAATATTGCCACACATCTTGCTCAAGCAAAGAATTTTTCCAATCTATATTCCTTGCCAGATAGAGTGACTGCAAAATGAGTTAGCTACTGTACCTTAACTCTCTGCCTTGCCTGTAGTGACAGGAAGTTAATTAGACAGACTCCAAGGGTGTCTTCCAGACCTCAATTCACATTACTTGAAAGCAAGAGAAATATCTGTTACGTGGGATTTAATGCTTTTGGAACTTACTCAATGAAAAATAAAAAAGGGTGAAGTACCAAAGACGATAGCCACACTAGAGTTCAAATCAAGTTAAGAAACAGTGTTTAAACTCTGTTCCAGCAAAACCTATTTCCAACAGTCAGGGAAAATGCAGAAAAATCAAGTTAGAAACATGTTTAAAACATGTGCTAGACCAGAACCATGTTTAAAACAACTTTTCTAACACAGTTTGATTCTACTAGACTATTCCTAAATTCCTCAAGCTAGATGGCACCAGAACTGACTCCATATCATGATCTTAGCAGAACTGATGACACTTTTCAATAGCTGCTCTGAGCTCGATCTACTGGCCGTTGATTTAGCGGGTCTAGTAAAGACACACCAAATCAACTGCAGATTGCTCTCCAGTCAACCCCTGTACTCTACCTCCGGCAAGAAGAGTAAGGTAAGTCGACGGGAGATTTTCTCCTGTCGACCCCCTGTGGTGTAGACCCTGTGGTAACTCGACCTTAGATATGTCAACTCCAGCTACGTTATTCACATAGCTGAAGTTGTGTAATGTAGGTCGACTTACTGCAGTAGTGACATAGCCTTATTGTTAAGAGGAATCTCTAGGAATTGAACCCGGCCCTTCTTGCTGCAGACTCCACCTGGCAGAAGGGCTATGTACAGGTGTTAACTCAAGAGCAGAGGGCCATGTGACACGTAGCCCAGATGTTAGATTCAAATATCTGAGTATTTCTCAGTGAGTTTGACTTATGTTAATACTACTTGGGTGGAACAGATAACATTTAAAAGGAACATAGTTCTCAAAGCCATTTCCCTAGAGACAACTGTCAAGGGATTTCACTGACTAGTAGTGTATAACAGGTTTGTGAGCAACAAAAATAATTATTAATACATAAAAATGGAAAGCCCAGACTTCAAAATCTTGCTTTGTGGCCTGGGGAAGCCTGACATGTACATAGGTTCAGATCACAAATATGATTTGTTACTGCTCAACAAAGCTTGACAACTGTGAATAGGGGCTAGCAGTGTGATTGATCCCTGCCATAGTGTAGACTTGCTCTTGGAAACAGAATCATCCTCAGTTCCCCCCTCCCACCCAAGTAATCTGGGAAAACTAAACACCACCTTGGAGTGCCTTTTGAGAGGCAATATTTTCCCACTCACAAGCACTTAGTGATTTCTCTGGGTAGCAGGGAAGCTCTGTGCTATTCCCTCTTTGTTGTCTTTCACTGCAACACTGACCCCACACCAGATCTAAGGCTTATCTTCCCCTGCTCATCAGTGATTTCAGCTCTAGTAATCACTGAACTGAAACTAGGACTCACCTGAGTCCAATCAGCTCTGTCTTTAAATACTGGAGATGGGAGGGACAAATAGTGTCTGGGACTCATTATTTAGGAACAACTATTCCCATCATTTTCACTGGGATTCCCTACTCCCTGCTTAGCAAGTAAGGTTCAGTTTAGGATGACATCCTCAGTCAAGGCAGGCTAAGTACAGTTCTGCTGCCCTTTACTCCTACAATAAGGATGACATTTCATTACCCTGCACTCAAAGGAATAGTAACCAAAAAACAGCCAAAATTGATCACTCCGGCAATGCAGATCTGTCTGCCGACCATGTTGGCAGAGTAAGTGTGTCTATGCAAATATGGTCTGCTCCAGAAGTCTCTTCCCCCCAGTGCAGCACTAGATGTCAGGGGAGAACTCATTCAGACCCTGCTTACATCCATGATACTACCAGATCCAGAAGTGTAAGACATTGGCATTTATCAGATAGTAAGAATGGACAGGGTTGTTGCATCAAGTTCCAATAGTTTCAAGCTCAGATAGCTCTGCTGTTATTCATGATTAACAAACATCAAAAGATTAGAGTAAGTATCCAAAGTTTGGATGCATCCTTACAATCTACATAGACCTTTTTTCTGCCTAAAGGAGGCTCAGCTAAAGAAATTACATTAACCTCAGGAAGTCAGGTACATAGACTCATGGCTCCAGATGAAGAGATTACTTTGCTACTTCTGTTACCTTTGCACAGAGCCAAATCAGTGTCTGCCTGACACAAAGAGACTGTGCACTCTGAGAAGAATTGGGCTGAGGGATATTATGTATACTATGCTTTATGTATTATTTGTATTGTGCTAGTGTTTAGGAACCTCGAACAGCGATTATTGTCCCATTATATTAAACACTGTAAAACAGATACCACAAAGACTGTCCATGCCCCTGAGAACTAATCTTTGGCTTCTCACATGCAGTATCTGGCTGAGGTAGGGAATGGGAAAGTGGGAAAGTATTAGTGAACAGTGCATATGCCTAGACTGTAATCACATAATCTGTAACCCTTGTCCTTCCTTACCCTATCACCCCAATTCTATTTGTTAGCCTCACTCAACACATCATGTCTAAATTTAGACTGCAAACTCCTGCCTTTTTATTTGTTCTTTGACATGCACAGGACAGTTTGGGCCCATGCAAGACAATAATGATCATATTAAATTATTAAACAAGGTAAATATCTTCCAACAAAACAACCAACCAACAGCTGGTACTAAATTCTGCATCTCACAATAATCAGATTATCAAGATGACCCTGGTTGATACACACACGGGCTACTCCAGAACATACTGCTGATGGAATATGAAAGTCGGTGCAATATATCGCGCTGTGATTATCTGGATTTGCAGATCACCAAAGAGATATACACATTAACCCAACAGGATTCTTGTATCCATCTGACCCTGAATCTTCCATAAATCCTTTCTACTCTAAAAGAAAAAAAGTTATTTGTTTAAAACACTCTATTAAAGATTTATAAACAATACAGCACATTAGTTTATACACACTGAGTAGTATGGATATAGACAGCTTAATGGGACTATTCACTTCTGTTTCCCCTCTGGGCTAAATGGACCTGACTGTCAGTTTCAAATGCTAAGCAACTCTTCCTTGTAAGCTTGTAAACTTCAAGCTTAAAATGAGGAAGCTAGAGCATATAATAAGGAAAGACTGGAAAGGCCTCTAAACACTGCTCTGCTTCTCCTCCTCTTTAGAGAGAGCAGATGCAGGGACAAAGTTTAGCACAGCGTACTCCCCAAAATAAAAGTTTGCAGTCTCACACTCCGCAGGCACTGAATGCCACAGCCATACTGCACTCTTCTGTTTCTATAA
This sequence comes from Mauremys mutica, assembly GCF_020497125.1. Taxonomy (NCBI): domain Eukaryota; kingdom Metazoa; phylum Chordata; order Testudines; family Geoemydidae; genus Mauremys; species Mauremys mutica. The sequence continues at coordinate 113,124,913 of NC_059073.1, forward strand.
GGAGGGGTGGGGGAGGGAGCTCCTTCACAGTTCAGCAGTCAAGGCTGGGAGCTATTTGGATTTGATGAGGAATTTCAAGTGGAAACCATCTGAGTGTGTGTGCGCCTGTGTGAAGCTAAACTATATTTAAAGAGAACAAATGACTTATTATAGTGCCTCCACAAGGTCTTATTTGAAAGGGGCATAAGTAAGCCTCATTTTTCTTACCACTACAACCTTAAAAGGGATACAAGCTCCTTTTTATCCTCTTCTGAAAAGTGGCTTGTGCTAATCAGTGGCCAAACCCATGAGAGCAACAATATGCATAAACTCACAAGATACACTGTAAATAGCTTTGATGTTAAACAAAAAAAATCTACATTATGTTGACAGGTTTCAGAGCGGTAGCCCTGTTAGTCTGTATCAGCAAAAAGAAGGAGTACTTGTAGTCTCTAAGGTGTCACAAGTACTCTTCCTTCTTTCTACATTCTGTTATAGCTATTCTAGTATCCTTTGGTCACCTTCTTACTCACACCCTGCTGCAGAGCAGACTTCCTTAACATATTACAGGAACAATTCAAATGGAACAGATTTAGACCCTGTAAAGTCTCTTCTGACTGAAAACCTAGAGGTAGCTTCCACCTGCAGCACAAAACCACTCAGTGTGATCCGTCATTACATTCCACTCATTTTCCAACCCACTAAGATGATGTGGCCACTTAAACCAAGAACTGGACAAACATTAACAGCAATTCCTGGGTTGGAATTTTCACAAGAGATTATTGGTCATAACAGAAGGGTTGGCAAGGCTCATCTCACCTCACTGAATTTGGCTCATAAAGAGAGGGCCAACACAAGACCTTCTGCACCACCTAAATGCCGACTTGGAGCTGTCTGAGGAGCTGAGATGGAGAGCCAGGATGGAGTAGTTGCTCAAGGGTGTCTCTCAGTGCTCTCATTGCATTGTGGAATGCTCCTCCACTGGCCTCACATAGGCTAGTATACAGGAGAACAATTAAAAAGAGGCCAGGGAAGAGCCATCCATACTTATGCAAAGCTGTGGCCCCCCGTGCATGGGCTGGGGGAGAGGCTGTATAAAGTCAGGGGAAAGGACCCCGGACATCCGTTAGAGGATGCATTTAATAGATCATATCATTCCTTCTCAGCACTCTGCCCACAGAGACCAATTGCCTGGTCTGTATGGAGTGGAGTAAATTTTGTAGTTTGAACAGACAGGAATGTGTCACTCTGCCAAAAAAAAATGTCCTATAGAACTGAAATCCAGATATTGTTCTATATCCATAATGTTCTTCCATGCAAATGTTTGTTTGGAGACCTTCACATTTGAGGTCTGTAAAACTATGTGGCATTCAGCCAAATACCATTCCTCAAAATGGAAGAATAATTCTGTTCCTATAATTATGCATAGAGGTTGCAATAGGCACATTTTATGATAGAAAAATGTAAGTTAAGTTTCACATGAACTAGCCAGTGCCATGATAGAAGAAGCCAATGTAATGACATAATGTTCTCAGATTTTTGCCTCCAGATTTACAATCAAGACTTGAAAACAACCAAAGAGTCTTCCCCACAAAGAATACACTCTGAATTTTACCCCAATGCATGCTGGGGCACTGCATCAGTAGTTGAGTCCGGGTATCTTCATAGCATACGTAAGCAGTGAAGACATGATCATTAAAGTTCATCGTTATTCTTCTCACTCCAGCCTCAGAGCTTGATTTAAGGAGCTCACCATCACCTAGGACATAAGTATACTGTACTTAAAATGCTCATCTTTGGCAAACCATGCTCCCTTTTGGGAATCCCCAACGTGAATCTGGTCTAAAAAGCTATTTGGAGTGATCAGAAAATTCTTTAGAATCCCAACTATGTATTTCAGCCCCTAAAATTTTGCATTAAGTTGCTTGTCTGAGCTTTGCAACATTGATAATAGAAATTTGACCCTTAGTATTTAACATAATCACTGGTTGGTTTTGGTTTTTTTGTTTGGTTGGTTGGTTTTTTTGGTTATCTGTTTTACACAAGTAGCAGTGTGGATCCATTTGTCAGGTGCCTCAATATAGTGTCCCATTCAGCATTTGCCCACATAATGCAGGATGACACTGCAGAGTATATCAACGGTTACCATCTGGTAGTATAGTCTTCCTGGCTCATCGTGGATGAGAAGAGAGTTGTTCCTGAGTTTGTTTTTCACATGTTCTTCTGTCTGCCCAGCTAATGATGTCAAAACAAGTCTCTTCATACAGGCATGTTTTTCCGTTGAGTAACCTACTTCCAAGAGGATCCACCCTTGAATTTGAAGTTAGAAATAGTGTTAGTGAATTCAGTAGCAACTATGACACAGCATTCAATAGGAATCGGAAAGGAAATGGAAAAGTGCATTACTAAGAACTAACTAGTAGTTTTGATCATTCTGTTGGCAACTTTTGACAGAGGAAGTACAAACAAACTGCCATTCTTACAAGAGACAAGGTGGGTGAGGTAATATCTTTTATTAGACCAACTTCTGTTGGTGAGAGACAAACTTTCAAGCTTACACAGATCTCTTCTTCTGAGAAGTGGAATTTCCATTTCCACTTCTTCAGAGAAGAGCTCTTTGTAAGCAAGCTCAAAAGCTTGTCTCTCTCACCAACAGAAGCTGGTCCAATAAAAGATATTACCTCACCCGCCTTGTCTCTCTAATATCCTGGGACCAACATGGCTGCAACAACACTGCAAACATTCTCAGAAGTCACAGTCCAACTGCTTTGTCAACCAGCATGAGAGACCTCTAAAAGGAAAGTTTGGTCCAGCCATCCCAACTGGTTCATTTTATTTTGAAAACTCACTCTGTTAGCATAGACAAATCTAGATTAACCATTCTAACTGTCAAGTCATGTCCTCAAGCTATTTGCATTCTAATTTCCACTTATCAAGTGCCAGATCCTCCACCCTTCTCAGATATTCAAAGGATACATATGTTAATATCCAACCCCCACCCTCCAAGCAGCTTTTACAATAGAAGCTAGACTTGAGCAATTAAGACCTATAGACCCTCCTCTCACTTCCTTGTTCAAAGTCATTGTGGAGATGCAGCTGAAACCTATTAAATTCAATTGAGCCCAAATGGCCCATAAGTCATGAGGAAACTTCTTTCCCTGTGGGGCAGTTAACTAAAAAGCCTTCCTTTAAATTCCAGAATCCAAGTAGATTCTGTTTAGTTATCATACAGACATTTAAAATGAAAGAAAATGTGTAGGGTTAAAATGCATCAAGGCATAGGGAGGAATATGAAAGAGCACAATCAGTTATTTGCATTGTGAAGAACATCATTTATATTACATTCTTACATTAGTGTATCATATTCCGTCATGGCAACCTTTTCTTAAGCCTTGATAAGAAAACAAGCTTTATCCAATATTATCATCATGCACAAAGTCAGAAATTGCTGGCGTCAAACATGCAGAATTGATTGTTGTTATCTGGATAACATCAAGATCTGAAGAGAGAAAATAACTAAGGCATGTTGCTTTACTGTTCATTTGTTCTGATTTTTCCCCAAGCTATTTGTAAATGTAGTTTCACTTTGGAATTTTTAATTTATGCTGCATTTAGGATCCATGTATTCACTGTATGATCACAAGACATAAGACTCAAAACACTGGCAAATAAGACTGGATCTGAATAATCATTAAGCTAACTTATCCCTTAATACATCTTTATGCAGGCTCTATGCTTTTTAATTATTATATTCACTCCTGTTGAGCAGAGTGTCAGTCCAAGGCCTGTGCCACAGTTAAGTCCCATTTATCCCTTATTTTGAGGCGTTAAATGGGACTTCGGTGCTGTACAGGATTTGTGCTGAGCCTCTGCACAGGGATGAATTTCACCCTAAGGGCTTTGAGAATGACTGGAGGCCAAGAACTTTGGGGCTGCAAAGTTTTGCAGTTTTTTAACTTTATGTTTTTCAGAGTTTTTTTAAATAAGAACTTTGATTTAAAATATCCTGCATGATCCTGCATCTTTGGCATCACAATAAGGGCTCACGAGAATTATTTGAAACTCTTATGACAATAAAATATACTTTGTAATTACAAACTAATTCTTGATAAAAAGCAAACTGTGAAATAATTACCTGAAGTCTATCATCTCAAACACATGCCACATGTCTCTCTCAACCCCACTCATTCAAATGTGCTCACTTTACATGTTACAGTAAAGGTTATTTTTTTGTTTGTGTTTTTTCCCCTTAAATGTGAGGTCTGCAAATTCACCCAGGGTTCTATGAACCAAATTGAATTCAGCCTCAGTAATAAAGGTTCTACAGACCAAATTCAACACTTGCTGACCCTTGTGTTACCCCCAACACTCCCAATACTGCACTTCTCCCAGCCTCTGCTCCTTGAATTGAGGGAGGCTGGGAAAAGTGCAGCAGTGATTTTTTTCCATTCTGGAGTAGGGTTGCCAACCCTCCCTGATTGGCCAGGAGTCTCACAGAATCAGCCTCAATTTCCTGGTTGCTATTGAAAGCAATCGGGGAGATTTTAATAGGCCAAAAGTCCGGTCGACGGCACAGCAGGGCTAAAGCAGGCTCCCTACCTGCCCTGGCTCTGCGCGGCTCCCGAGAGTGGCTGGCATGGGGTGGCCAGGGGAGTCTCTGTGCGCTGCCCCCGTTCCAAACACCGACCCTGCAGCTCCCATTGGCCGGGAACTGCAGCCAACAGGAACTGCAGGGGCAATGACTGCAGGCGGGAGCTGTCCCTGAGCCTAGGAGCCACAGGGACATGCTGCTGCTTCTGGGAGCTGCCCAAGGTAAGTACAGCCTGGCCGGAGCCCGCACCCCATACTTCCTCTTGCACCCCAACCCACAGCCCTGAGCCCCCTCCCACACCCAAACTTCCTCTCAGAGCCCACACCCCAAACCCCATCCCGTACCCCAATCCCCCGTCTCAGCCCTGAGCCCCCTCCCGCACCCAAACTCCCTCCTGGAGCCCGCACCTCCCCTCCTGCACTAATAACTGTGCTGGACTAATAACACTTCCTAAAGGAATCAGGTAGGCGAGGCAGGCTCATTGTGTGCACATGTACATTCCAGATAGGGTTACCATACATCCAGAAAAAAGAACAGGAGTATTTGTGGCACCTTAGATACTAACAAATTTATTTCAGCATGAGCTTTCGTGGCCTACAGCTCACTTCTTCGGATGCATAGAATGGAACACACAGACAGGAGATATTTATACATACAGAGAACATTATCACTTCAAAAGTTTTTTTTCTCCTGCTGATGATAGCTCATCTCAATTGATTAGACTCTTCCTGTTGGTATGCATACTTCCACCTTTTCATGTTCTCTGTATGTATAAATATCTCCTGTCTGTGTGTTCCATTCTCTGCCTCTGAAGAAGTGAGCTGTAGTCCACGAAAGCTTATGCTGAAATAAATTTGCTAGTCTCTAAGGTGCCTGTTCTTTTTGCGGATACAGACTAAGGGCTTGGCTACACTTACAAGTTGCAGCGCTGGTGGAGGCTTTCCAGCGCTGCAATTACACCCCGTCCACACTTGCAGGGCACAACCAGCGCTGCAACTCCCTGGTTGCAGCGCTGGCTGAAAACCCGTCAGGGTTGGGGTATAAGGAGTGCAGCGCTGGTGATCCAGCGCTGCTCAGCAGGTGTGGACACTCACCAGCGCTTTAATTGTCCTCCAGGGAATAAGGAGTTATCCCAGAATTCCTGTTCAGCCACTCTGCTCATCAGTTTGCACTCTACTGCTCTTGCCTCAGGTGACCCGCCCTTTAAATGCCCCGGGAATTTTAAAAATCTCCTTCCTGTTTGCTGCAGCCAGGTGTGTGTGGAGTGCAATCAGTTAATCTTTACAGGTGACCATGCCTCCACGCGGCAAACGAGCCCCAGCATGGAGCACTGGCGAATTGCAGGACCTCATTAGTGTTTGGGGGGAGGAAGCTGTGCAGTCCCAGCTGCGCTCCAGCCGTAGGAATTACGATATCTTTGAGCAGGTATCAAGGTCCATGCTGGATAGGGGCCATGATCGGGACACACTACAATGCAGGGTGAAAGTTAAAGAGCTGCGGAGTGCCTATTACAAAGCCCGCGAGGGTAATCGCCGATCCGGAGCTGCCCCCACGACCTGCCGTTTTTACAGGGAGATGGACGCGATACTTGGGGGTGACCCCACTGCCAATCCCAGGACCACGATGGACACTTCTGAGCCGGGTGGGGGACAGGAGGAGGAGGCAGAGGCGGAGGCGGCGGCGGGGGGGGGGAGGAATACGCGAGTGACACCCCAGAAGACACCCCAGAGTCCCTTGAGGCATGCAGCCAGGAGCTCTTCTCAAGCCAGGAGGAAAGTACCCAATCGCAGCAGCCAGCAGTTGCAGAAGGACAAGCAGAGCAGCGGGTTACCGGTAAGCGGCTTTTATTTTCTGGGTGGAAATGTTTCTGGAGAGGAAGGGGGGTTCGGGCTGTATGCATGCCAGCCTAGATGTGGAATAGCCCATTGATGTGGTCTATCACGTCGCGGTAATCGTCTGCAGTTATCTCAGCAAAAGTTTCAGCCAGAGCGTGGGCAATATGCCTGCGCAGGTTTATAGGGAGAGCCACTGTTGTCCTTGTCCCAGTCAGGCTAACGCGTCTGTGCCACTGTGCCGCGAGGGGGGGGGGACCATTGCTGAACACAGGCAACCCGCATAGGGTCCAGGGCGGAATCCACATTGCTGTAGAAGAGCCTCCCGCTGTTCCCTAGTGACTCGCAGCAAGGAGATATCTTCCAGGATTAACTCCTGTGAAAAATGTTGGGAGACTCTTTAGTGAAGCTAGTGATAGAGATAGGGAGATAGTGAAGATCACCCCTGCAGCTGCATCTTCACTCAAACCCTCTATCACTGAAGCTTACCCAAAGCAACCAGCACCCCTCTATCACTCAAGCCCCACTTCTCCCTCTATAAGCACCCCTCACTCACCATTTTGTGGCTTCTGCTGTGTTATGTGTGTGGTAAAAGAATGCTAAAGTGAGGACTAAGAACTCCTTCAGTGTGTGGGAATTTCAGTCTTGAGATAATGAACACAATGCTTCCCTGTTAAATGTTGTCAATTCTTTTTTTCTAAAGTGACCTTGACTGCTGGACTGACCAGATGTACCACAGCACAGAAGCTGCAGAATTTGAGAAAAAATCCCTGAAAGAGCAAGGAAGACATGCTGAGGACTGTTATTGCTCACTCTGCTAGAGAGAGTAAAAACTTGCAGGAGTGGAGAGACAAGGAAAGCAGGATCCGCAAGAGAAATGCAGTGGCCAAGAGGAAAAGCACAGAGAAGCTGCTAAGCATCCTGTCGCGCCAAGCGGACTCTATCGAGTCACTCGTTGCCATGCAAGCAGAGCACTACCGTGCTACTCCCCCCCCCCCATCCCAAAGCTTTTTGCCTTGTGCACCAATGTCAGTTCAAACCCCCCTTCCCCAGCATCCAGGTTCTTACCACCACCAGCTGCCTCCAACACCTGTACGTTCACCAACCAGCCCTGCTAACTACAACCCTTACCCTCTGCACTCAACCCCCATCACCATGCAGTTTATGCACCCTGAAGTGCAGGATTCATTGCACAGCACTCCAGACAGGACGTATGCAAACTTGTGACTGTGAAGTTCACCAACCCACACCCCTGCCCTCTTGTGTTCATGAAATGTTGTGTTTCTGTCTGTCAAGGAAGTTTTTTTCTTTTCAATAAAACAATTCTTGGCTTTGAAAACAGTCTTTATTATAGCAGATAGTGAAAGATACCTTAGCCCAGTAAAGAAAGAGGCACTGCAAATCATTTTAGGGATAATAGAATAACAGTGTAAACAGTGCAATTCACTCCCATGCAAGGCAGCAAACATTACTGTTGGCTTTCAGCCCCAAATTCTTCCCTCAAGGCATCCCTAATCCTTGTAGCCCTGTGCTGGGCCTCTCTATTAGCCCTGCTCTCTGGCTGTGCGTATTCAGCCTCCAGGACTTGAACCTCGGTGGTCCATGCCTGACTGAATGTTTCACCCTTCCCTTCACAAATATTATGGAGGGTACAGAAAGCGGATATAACCGCGGGGATGCTGCTTTCCCCCAAGTCTAGCTTCCCATACAAGGAACGCCAGCGGGCTTTTAAACGCCCAAAAGCACACTCCACAGTCATTCGGCACCGGCTCAGCCTGTAGTTGAACCGGTCCTTGCTCCTGTCAAGCTTCCCTGTATAGGGTTTCATGAGCCAAGGCAGTAACGGGTAAGCGGGGTCTCCAAGTATCACAATGGGCATTTCGACGTCCCCTACTGTGATCTTCCTGTCTGGGAAAAAAGTCCCTGCCTGCATCTTCCTGAACAGGCCACTGTTCCGAAAGATGCGTGCATCATGCACCTTTCCAGGCCAGCCTGTGTAAATGTCAATGAAACGCCCGTGGTGATCCACAAGAGCCTGGAGAACCATAGAGAAATACCCCTTACGATTAACGTACTCTGATGCCAGGTGGGGGGGGGGGCAGAATAGGAATATGCGTCCCATCTATCGCCCCTCCACAGTTAGGGAAACCCATTTGTGCAAAGCCATCCACAACGTCCTGCACGCTCCCCAGAGTCACGGTCTTTCTTAGCAGGATGTGATTAATTGCCTTGCAAACTTGCATCAAAACAATTCCAACGGTCTACTTTCCCACTCCAAACTGGTTCCCGACCGACCGGTAGCTGTCTGGAGTTGCCAGCTTCCAGATTGCAATAGCCACCCGCTTTTCCACTGTCAGGTCAGCTCTCAATCTTGTGTCCTTGCGCCGCAGGGTGGGGGCGAGCTCAGCACACAGTCCCATGAAAGTGGCTTTTCTCATACGAAAGTTCTGCAGCCACTGCTCGTCATCCCAGACTTCCATGACGATGTGATCCCACCAGTCAGTGCTTGTTTCCCGAGCCCAAAAGCGGCGTTCAACGGTGCTGAGCATTTCCGTGAATGCCACAAGCACTGAAGTGTCACACGCGGCAGGCAAATCCATATCGATATCATCGTCAGACTCCTCACTGTCACTTTGGAGCTGAAGGAATAGCTCGACTGCCAAACGTGTTGTGCTGGCGACACTCATCAGCACAGTCCTCAGCAGCTCGGGCTCCATTTCCCACAGAAATCGCGATTCACACACAGAGCAGAAAGACACTCACAATGGCGCCAAACGTTGCCGGAAAGACAGAATGCTGGGATGTGAAGCGATGCACCACGGGGCGTTGGAACAGGAAGCGGAATGACCCACACACTTCCTTCCCCTTCCCACAATACTCAGCGCCAAAACGGCGCCAAAACGGGACGAGGTGCTCTGTGGGATAGCTGCCCACAATGCACCTCTCAATACAGTGCTGGAAAGTGCTGCAAGTGTGGCCACACTGCAGCGCTGGTAGCTGTCAGTGTGGCCACACTCCAGCGCTGGCCCTACACAGCTGCATGACCAGCGCTGTAACTCCCAGCGCTGCAACTTGTAAGTGTAGCCAAGCCCTAACACGGCTGCTACTCTGAAACCATACATCCAGACATTGTCTCTTTTTTGATCCTCCACCCTCTGTCCAGGAGGATTTTTCAAATAAGAGGCAATGTCCAGGTTTTTTGCAGAGCAAACGGTGCAGTTCAGAAAGAGTCCCGATTGGTCTGTTTCCCCATTGGTCCCTCCCCTGCATCCGCATCTGATTGGTCCATCATAGCTGCCGGCTCCCGCCCAACCAGGCCCCAGCTCCCAGCCCTGGGGAGGGGGAGAGCCTCACAGGGGCACTGATTGACGGCTGTAATGTGTCCCAGGTCTGCACCAGCGAACTGTACCCCCACCCCTCCAGCACTCCCTAAATACCCTCCCCATCACACTCACCTCTCCAGCACCCCGTCCCCAACTTTACTCCCTCTCCCCCCTCTGGCAGTGTCCTCTTTTTGGTAACCTGAAACATGGTAACCCTAATTCCAGGAGGATATTAAACTAAAAAAAGTAACAACTACTCATTCTCCTAGACCACCTCGTTTTCAAATGAGCCCTTTTTCCACTTTTGTTGGCAGGTGGATACAGTCCTCCCACACTGGGTTTGTCAAGAATAGGGGTTTCTCTACACAGCCCCACAGTTTGGACTACGGGGGCATGAATAGCAGTGTGCACCAAAAAGGTGATCTCTAATTCCTCTGTGGGGACACTGCAGGTGCGAATTTAAAACTCCTCGTTCACATTAATGTAATCCTCTTTAAATAGGATTACATTAAATGCTAACTAGGAACTCTTAAATTCACACCCGCAGCGTCCACATGAGGAGTTACACTGCAGCACTTTGGGGCACACCTCTGTTTGTACCCCCGTAGTCCAAACTGCACGCAGCATAGATGTAGCCTAGGAAAAGTGCTGAAGATTAAAGTATAACATGTAACTCTGTATCTAGGCTAACGAGAAGGAGGAGGTAATTTGAGATTAGCCAATATTTGTTAACTAACTCCGATCTAATTTGACCAATTATCCTAGTGTAGACAAACCTACTGATATTCAAGATCTCACTCCAGAGAAGGTGGACAATGAAGTTTTAAAATCCTTAAAATTGTGCAAGTCTGAAGATTTTAAATAGATAATCATAATTGTTAAGGGTGTTTGACAACACTTGTCAAAACTGTCAACGGGTATTTTAGAGAGTCTCCTTTATTTTCCTGTTTCTAATTCAAAAGGGGAGGAGGGATTTCTTGGACTATTTTAGTCATTTGGGGACAAAAACTAAAACTGAGAAGGAAAGAGACTGAAACATTTATCTGGCAAAGGTATGAATCTGTTTATAAAAATATCAATATTAAGTTAAAATAGGTACTAGGATATAGTAGACCTCTAAAAATATACATAGAATGTACTGCATCTCAAATGATGGGGGGAAGGGAGAAATCTCTCTATATACTCTGATTCCTCACTACCAGGCAGCAGAGAAGTAAAATTGTCTGAGAAATCAAGCGTACTATAATCATCCTTCTGGTAGATAAAAGTTATCTGAGGACAGATTCATCCCCGCGGCTGTTACACGGACTCCCTCAGCTACACAGCACTGAAAGTGGCAAGAATTAAATTCAAAACAACAGTAGACTATATTCTTGCTCTATAAAAGAAAATGCATCAGCATTATTTAGTCATTTCCATTTAAGTGGTAAGAAGTTCAACATACCATTCAAGCTGCAAGATATAGCTTTGGTCTATGGAGCTGGCCAACATCAATCTCAAGTCTGCCTAGATCCGTTTTGGAGTGGGGGGAGGGTGATCACTGCCGCAATAACTATGAGATGCTAGCCTCAGGCACTGGCTCTCAGCAGGTACTGCCACAATGCCCTCTGTCACCCAGTGCAGCTGCCTCACTGCTGCTTTTCAAAAGCACTTTCTTGCTGAGCAAGAGCCCGGGTCTCCATTTTGAGAAGAGGACTTGGAAACGGAGCTGGGATTTCTGGGGATTAACAGGCATTTCCCAGGGAGTTATAAGAGTTTAAATTCTCTTCCCACAATTCCCGGGAGATTCCAGAAAATGCCACTGCTTCAGCAAACTGCCAGGAACTGTGAGATAAGTACCCAGAATGCAGTGCCACTGCATTGGTGAAGCAGAGTGCCAGTGTGGATGCAAAGCAAATCTGCATTCAAAACAGCATGGCTAATGTGGACAGACTGATATTTACTGCTGATGCTATCCGACTAGTTCAGTTATTAATTGTTCACTACATAGCTGATGTTATCTTAAAAAAGAATTAACTCATTTAATTCTATACATGCTGCTAACTGAGAGGTTCCTGGAAGAAAGAAAACTACACATAGGTAAGGAGGAAAATGGAACAAAGAGGAAGGCAAATGTTTCCTTTGGAAGAGAATGTTAGGAAAGTGTTTGATGCTAAAGCCAGATGTCTTGAGGAAACAAATCTCTTGTTTTCAATTTAAACCAGTCCTGTATTAATTCTGGTTCAGTCCATTAAGTTATCACTACTGACTGGTTACAGAAAATTACAGTACATTTTAAAAGGAACAACAGGATCTTCTCCATCATGGATGATGCTGTTATGAGGACTAACCTCCAAGTATTGTTTTAGTATTGACCCTAAAGCAGTAGAGACAAGAGGAGATAGTCACCTTGTGCAATTTACAAGGGGCAATAGAAGATACTTTTTGCTTTCTAATTACTTTACTGTGTAATTCATCCTAACACAGCAATTAGTGATAAAGCTCAAAACACTCATGCATTATCCTGACAACATTTAATTATGACATTAGATACAGTACACTTCATGAGATATGCATCTTAGTGAGTAATAAGATATTTGCACACAAGGGCCATATACTGTAAATGACAGTGCAATAAAAGTAAAGGAACACCATGAATTTCTCTGGCTGTCATAAAAATGATGCCATAAAAATGACCCAGATGCTGAAAGAACACAATACTCAGGCCTGGTCTACACTAGGACTTTAAATCGAATTTAGCAGCGTTAATTCGAATTAACCGCTCAACCGTCCACACCAGGAAGCCGTTTAATTCGACCTAGAGGGCTCTTTAGTTCGAATTCGGTACTCCACCCCGACGAGGGGAGTAGCGCTAAATTCGACATGGCTATCTTGAATTAGGCTAGGTGTGGATGCAAATCGAACTTACTAGCTCCGGGAGCTATCCCACAGTGCACCACTCTGTTGACGCTCTGGACAGCAGTCCAAGCTTGGATTCTCTGACCAGCCACACAGGAAACGACCCGGGAAAATTTGAATTCCTTTTCCTGTCTGGGCACTTTGAATCTGATGTCCTGGTTGGACATCGGGGCGAGCTCAGCAGCACCTGCAACGATGCAGAGCTCTCCAGCAGAGGAGTCCATGCAATCCCAGAATAGAAAGAGGTCCCCAGCATGGACAGACCGTGAAGTCCTGGATCTGATCGCTGTGTGGGGCGATGAGTCTGTGCTTTCGGAGCTGCGCTCCAACAAACGGAATGCAAAGACCTACGAGAAGGTCTCCAAAGCCATGGCACTCAGAGGATACAGCCGGGATACAACGCAGTGCCGCGTGAAAATCAAGGACCTGAGACAAGGCTACCAAAAAGTCAGAGCGGCAAACGGACGCTCCGGAGCACAGCCCCAGACATGCCGCTTCTACGAGGCACTGCATGCCATTCTAGGTGTGTCTGCCACCACTGCCCCACCAGTGACCGTGGACTCTGAGTATGGGATAGTGTCGAGGGGCAGTTCCTCGGCGATGTTCGCCGATGGGGAAGATGAGGAAGGGTTTGTGGAGGACGACGCAGGCAACAGCACTTACAATACCGCTTTCCCCGACAGCCAGGATCTCTTCATCACCCTCACAGAGATCCCCTACCAACCCTCCCCGGCCGTTAACCCGGACTCAGAATCAGGGGAAGGATCAGTCGGTAAGTGCTATAAACATGGAAACATTTATTTTTTTAAAAACAGGAATAAAAAATATGTAAAAACTATATAAAAACTTTTCCATAAAAATCTATATAAAGAGACGGTCCACACATATAGGGATGGAACAGAAATCCTCCTGGGACACTTCCACGAAGCTCTCGGAGAGCAGCTCGAAAAGTCTCCGCAGGAGGTTCCTGAGGAGAGGTGCCTTATTTGGTGCTCCGTGGAAGCACACTCTTCCGCGCCAGGCCATCCTAATGTACAGCGGAATCGTTGCCTCCACCAGCATGGCAGCATACGGTCCTGGTCTGTGCAGGGATTCTAGCAGCATCCTCTCTCTCTCTCTCCGAGTGACCCGCCTCAGGGTAATCTCGTTCGGCGACTGCTGCATCTAATTAGGGCAATTAGTGTACTGTTACTATTGTGAATGCTTGACTTTTACTTTGCATAGCAATGACCTTCGTTTAACAGCCACGTGTTGGAGGCCGCAGAGGAAAAGCATACAGTGGAGGGAGACCCTATGTCAGCACCAGCGCTCACACAGCGAACGGGAGGACAGGTGGCGGCAGGAAGACCAGCAGGCGACTCAAACGCTGCTTGGGCTAATGAGGGAGCAAACGGACACGCTCCGGCGCCTTGTAGATGTTCTGCAGGACCGCAGGCAGGAGCAGAGAGCCGCCCTGAACTGTATCTGCAACCGCCTTCCCCCGCCACAAAGTCCTGTCCCCCCCTCACCAAAAATCACAAGAAGGAGGGGCGCTAGGAGCCGTGAAAACTGTCACTCCACCCCAGCAGAGCACTCATGTACCAAACAGCTCTCATTCCCTAAAGTATGAGAAGTGCTTCCCTTCCTGGATCACCCAGTCCCAAATCCAAGTTTCATCCCCCCACTGTGTAGTTGAGTATTAAAAGTAGTTTGTTGTTATTCACTGTTTCCGTCACGTTTTCCTTGTCAGAAGACTTTGTGTGAAGGGGGGGGAGGGGTTTTTTAATTGCATAGGACAGCCTCCATTACCAGGGTACAGACTTGGGGGCAGGATCAACAGCAGGACACACACAGACTGCAGTCACTAGGCACTAAGGTCATTCTGGGAGGTGAATGCTGCCCCGGGTCAGTCTGTGAGGTGTATGCTGCCCCAGGGTCCTAGCGCCTGACATCCACAAATGGCAAGGCAGGCTGCCCTTACCATGCCCTTCCACCCTAGCCACAAGCCTCTCCGATGCCCTAAGCCCCAGCAAGAGCCCTCATCCACGGACACATACTCACCCTTCCCACACACCCCTCACCCCTTCCTACGCTCCAACCCCCAGCCCAGAGCCTGCATCCAAACTCCGTCCCAAAGACGGCACCCCTCACCCCTTCCTGCAAACCCACCCCTTCCTGCACACCCACCTGCAACCGTCCTCCCCCCAGAGACCGCTGTAGGAGCAGGAGCCTGTCATTCCTCTAGTGTAGAAGCGGTCTGGACATCAGTGCACACCGTACCCACCACAGTCCGCGTCCATGTTTCAACCCTTGAACAGGAATTCATTTTTAAAGAAAACTTTATTAATAATCAGTGTTCCATTAAAGTTATTTTAAAACGTGTGTTGGAAGGGGGGAAACCTGGAGAACGGGGTATGTAACCGCAGATCGAAGTCAACAGTCACTGAAACAGGCTCACGTTCAGCTTCTCTGTAAATCAACTGGAGAGTCATAGGTTACCCTGCTCTCCGAGGAACCTATCTTTCAAAGCCTCCCGGATGCACAGCGCTTCCCGCTGGGATCTTCTATCGGCACGGCTGTCTGGCTGAGCGTAATCAGCAGCCAGGCGATTGGCCTCAACCTCCCATCCAGCCATAAAGGTCTCCCCCTTGCTCTCACAGAGATTGTGGAGCACACAGCAAGCAGCAATAACAACGGGGATATTTTTTTCGCTGAGGTCCGAGCGAGTCAGTAAGCTCCGCCATCTCCCCTTGAGACATCCGAAAGCACACTCCACCACCATTCTGCACTTGCTCAGCCGGTAGTTGAAGAGTTCCTTCTCACTGTCCAAGGTGCCTGTATAGGGCTTCATGAGCCAGGGCATTAGCGGGTAGGCTGGGTCCCCGAGGATCACTGTAGGCATCTGCACATCCCCAACCGTTATTTTGTGGTCCGGGAAGAAACTACCTGCCTGGAGGCGTTTAAACAGACCAGAGTTCCTGAACACACGCGCATCATGAACCTTGCCCGGCCACCCGACGTAGATGTTGGTAAAACGTCCCCTATGGTCCACCAGTGCTTGCAGCACCATAGAAAAGTAGCCCTTTCGGTTAATGTACTCGCTGGCCTGGTGGGCCAGTCCCAGGATAGGGATGTGAGTGCCATCTATAGCCCCACCGCAGTTTGGGAATCCCATCGCGCCGAAGCCATCTATGACGACCTGGACGTTTCCCAGGGTCACTACCTTTGAGAACAGTTGCTCAACGATTGCGTGGGCTACTTGAATCACAGCAAGCCCTACGGTAGATTTGCCCACGCCAAAGTGGTTCGCTACTGACCGGTAGCTGTCTGGCGTTGCAAGTTTCCAGAGGGCTATGGCCACTCGCTTCTGCACAGTCAGGGCTGCTCGCATCCGGGTGTCCTGGCGCTTAAGGGCAGGGGACAGCAAGTCACAGAGTTCAAGGAAAGTGCCCTTACGCATCCTGAAGTTTCGCAGCCACTGTGATTCATCCCAGACCTGCAGCACTATGTGGTCCCACCAGTCCGTGCTTGTTTCCCGGGCCCAGAATCGCCGTTCCACACCATGAACTTGACCCATTGCCACCATGATCTCCACTGCGCGGCGTACCCTGCTTTGTGAGAGGTCTGCGCCACTCTGTGACTTCCTGTCCTCACCGCGCTGCCGGAGCCTCCTCGCCCGATTTCTCAGCAGCTGACTGTGGAAGAGGTGGACGATAAGGTGCGAGGAGTTGACAACGGCCATAAGTGCAGCGATGATTGCAGCGGGCTCCATGCTCGCAGTGCTGTGGCGTCCGAGCTGTAACCGACCAGAGAAGGGCGCGAACAGATTTCCCGCCGGCGCTTTCAAGGAGAGAGGGCGGGAGTGACGGTTCAATGATGACAGTTACCCAAAACCACCCTCGACACATTTTTTCCCCCAGCAGGCATTGGGGGCTCTACCCAGCATTCCACTGGGCAGCGGGGACTGCGGGAACTGTGGGATAGCTTCCCACAGTGCACCGCTTCCAAAGTCGACGCTGGCCCCGTTACTGTGGACTCAGACAGTCGAATTAGTGTATTTAGTGTGGATACACAAATTCGACTTCATAAGGTCGATTCCACAAATTCGAATTAAGTAGATTCGAAATAGTCTTGTAGTGTAGACGTACCCTAACTCTTCCAACACCGGAAAACTGAGAAGTCTTAAAAAATAGGGCCTGAAGTTCTGTTATACACATTGATTTCCTGATTTTAAAATATTAAGATAAAGTTCAGTTCTTAGGCAGGTATTCATGGGCTTTACACTAACAATTTAAGGGTATTTCAATTCTAATTTCTTTGTGTGTAATTGTGCTGTTTCCAATTCTAGATATTCTATCTGAATATGACAAAATAGGAAAGTGACATTTTTGCTCTGATTATCTGTGAAATGTGTCTCCTACTTCTGATTTACATAGGCCCTATTCATAAGACATGATTAATAGCCGACTAGTACTGTCAAAAAGCACATAAATCTGGACATCTATGCAACTGACACACTGCTCATCTCACAGACCCATGCAGCTCTGTCTTATACATCTGATCCCAAATGGGTATATGCTGGAGCTGATTATGCAATACAGCTGCTGACTAGGAAAATCTGGAGGTTATGTTACTGATGGCACACTATTAGATGGTGCAGGAAGCAGTGTCCTTCCCAGCCTGTACTAGACAGGCATGATTAAGTGTTAAATACCTTCTAAATTAGCATGCACCACCACAGATGAGTCTTTAGTAACTTAGCAGGATAGGAAACCAGCTCCCCAGTTTACTGTATTCTCGTTTACAACTACCTTCTTGAACAGAACTAGGAAGCAATACCATAGACATGTCTATTCACTATGGCCTGATGCAGCAAAGCACTTAAGCCCATGCTTAACTTACATCGATGGGGCTTAACTTGCTTGAAATTTATGCACTGTGCCATATGAAATTCTTCTCCCATTTTCATCATTCACAAGAGGCATGAGTTTTTACCTCAAACACAGAACACGGGTAGATGTGTGCACCACTCCACTTGGAATATTCAAATGGCAAAACAACTTTTGTTAATGCAGAGTTAAGACTGCCTGATGATAGTTCGTGAATGTTGAATTCAGCAAAACTGGAGCAACTTGGAAGAGATGTGATTGTGATAGGAGAGATCTGGCAATGAGTTTGAGGAGCATCATAGAGCTGTGATTACAATATGAGGAGATCTCAGATATAAAGACACCTCGAAGGTCAACCTCAAAACAAGCAAGATAGACATTAAAACCTGGGAACTCGTTGCACTGGCCAGACCTAGATGGAGAGGTCTGTCCCATGAGTCTGTGTCTGCTTTTGAGGAGTGGCATGGGAGGTCTCTGCATGAGAAGAGAGCACATTATAAGGCCAATGCCTCAAACCCTCCCCCCAACAATGAGTCCACTTGCAAGACACGCAACTGCATTTGCAAATCCAGCATCAGATTTGCTTCCCATGTGAGAAGCCATAAAAACAAATAAACCCAGAGCTCAAGTCAACACTAGAAAGCAACAGAAGAGATTCTAGTTCTCATCTATGTTTGCAGTTGATATACTACTCTAGCTAGATAGTAATAAAAATAAAATAAAATAGTAATAATAATTAATAATAAAAGACCTAGGCTGTGACCATCTCTGCACTACAAAGTTTGGTCAACAGCAGTTGCATCGGCATGCAGCCAACAACTTTTGTGTATTGCTCAGATGCATGCACATTTGGGTGCTTGCATCAGCACTGCACGTATTCACAAGTAGTTATGTTGATGGAAAAAGTGGTCTACCATGGGTAGGTATCCAAGTGTGCCCGGTGCTGCCAGCTGGTTCAATGTCTTGTGGGACATTTTCATAATGCTTTATGGGATACCAGAAATTCACCCAGGGACAGAGGTGAAAGTAAGCCAGTACGCCCCGGTACGGATCGGCTTTCCCTGGCAGCAATTTAAAGGGCCCAGGGCTCCCATCAATGGCTGGAGCCCTGGGCCCTTTAAATTGCCACCAGAGCCCTGCTGCTGGAGCCCTGGGGTAGTGGCGGCAGAGCTCCAGCAGCTATTTAAAGGGTCCAGGGCTCTGGCAGCCACTACCGCCCAGCCCTTAAAATAGCCGCCGGAGCCCCGCTGCTGCCTCCCTAGGGCTCTGGGGACAATTTAAAGAGCCCGGGGCGGTAGCACTACTGGAGCCCCGAACCCTTTAAATCGTCCCTGGAGCCACACTGCCAGAGCCCTGGGGTAGCGGCGGTGGGGCTCGGGCAGCAATTTACAGGGCCCAGGGCTCAGCCGCTACCACCCCAGGCCCTTCAACTTGCCGCCGCAGCCCCGTCGCCACTACACCAGGGCTCTGGCAGCAGGGCTCCGGGAACGATTTAAAGGGCCCGGGGTGGTAGCAGCAGCCAGAGCCCTGGGCTGTTTAAATCACCATCTGAGCCCACGGCTGCCGCTACTACCCTGGGGCTCCGGCAGCGCAGCTCGGGTGGCAATTTAAAGGGCTCAGGGCTCCCACTGCCCTTTAAATCGCCACCTAAGCCTCGCTGCTGGAGCCCCGAGGTAGCGGTGGTGGGGCTCTGGTGGTGATTTAAAGGGCTGCCACTACTGCAGCGGAGCCCTGTCCCTTTAAAGCTCTGCCAGAGGCTGGGGCCCCAGGGCAGCGGTGGCAGCCGGGAGCCCCCACGATGGTGATTTAAAGTGCCCAGGGCTCCACTGCAGTAGTGGCAGCTGGAGCCCTGGGCCCTTTAAATCACCCCTGGGGCTCCCAGCTGCTGCTACCACAGCCGCAGCCCCAGGCACTTTAAATCCTGATGTAAAGTGCCTGGGGATTTAAAGGCCCCGCCTCTTCTGGTAGAGGCCCCGCCCCCTCATAAGGACTCCGGAGTACCCATAAGTCCTATAAGTTACTTTCACCCCTGCCCAGAGATGTCCCACATATACCATTTTTCAGTCTGTGCCATTTCTCTGGGGGAAGCATTGATCTCAGAGTCATATTCTAATGTCCATTGCACAGTTCTCCTGTATTTGCCAATCTTGAATGAGTACTATTACTATGGGGTGTGTGAGGAGGAAAAAGAGGAGATGTTCAAGCATGATAACTGGATGCTGATGGACAAAATAAATAAAAATGCCAGATTGCTGCTGGCATTCATGGAACGCCACTTCTGGACCCAAGAAACGAGTATTGATTGGTAGATTTGCACTGTAACGCAGGTGAGGGACGACAAACAGTGGCTACATAACTTTCGGATGCAAAAGGCCACATTCCTGGATCTGTGTGCTGAGCTCACTCAGCACTCCAGCACGGGGACACCAGAATGAGAGCTGCATTGGCAGTAGAGAAGCAATTGGCAATCATGCTCTGGAAGCTTGCCACACCGGATTGCTATTGGTTAGTGGCTAATCAGTTTGGAGTTTGAAAATCCAGTGGGGAACACTGCATCCAAGTGTATACGGCCATTAAGCATATCCTGTTCCACAGGACTGATACTCTCAGCAATGTGCAGGAAATAGTAGATGGATTTGCAGCAGTGGGGTTCCCGAACTGCAGTGGGGGCGATAGAAAGGCTGAAGTCCCTATTCTGGCACCATCCCACCTTGCCAGTGAGTACATAAACCAAAAAGGGTAACTTTCCATGCTTATGCAAGCCCTATTGGATCAACTTCACTGATATTAATGTGGGTTGGTCAAGGAAGGTATATGGCGCTTATGACTTTAAGAACAGAGGACTTTTCCAAAAACTGCATGCAGGGACATTCTTCCCTGACAGGTACAGTACCATTAGCAATGTTGAAATGCCAAGAGTAATTCTCGGGGACCCAGCCTACTGCTTGCTGATGAAACTATACACCCGCCACCTCGACAGCACCAGAGAAAGATTAAACTACTTGCTCAGCAGGCGCATGAGGACTGGTGAATGTGTTTTTGATAGATTAATGGGTTGCTGGTGGTGTTTATAGATCAGACTGGATCTCAGCCAGGCAAACATCTCCATCATTAGAGCTTCATATTTTGTATTGCATAATATCTGTGAGGTGAAGGGGGAAAGGCTACAGGCAGGGTGGAGGGGTGAGGAGGACTGGCTTTCTGCTGAGTTTGAACAGCCAGACACAAGGGCTATTATTACAGCCTCTCTGGCCCCACTTTCGATCTGACCAAGGAATACTGGCAGAACCCCCACTCCTTAATCCTGGGAGAAGACCATCTTCCATACACCCATGGGGCCACCACTACATTCCAGAGGTTAATGGACAAAGAGTTACAACCACATGGGCAGTATATGGCTGCTTATATCAATGACATTGCATTAAACATGATTGATCCAGGAACCTGTTTTGTTTTTAATTTGCAAACAGATACCTCTGTCATCAGCCTTAGAGCTGTACTGTCACAAGAAGTGGGGGGAGAGGAACATCCTGTCCTTTATCTTAGCAGGAAGTTGTTCCCCAGGAAGTTGTCTATTCAGTGATTAAGAAGGAGACCATAGTGGTAAAGTAACCTGCAGATGCTTTACACTACTACCTATGGGTCAGTCATTCTGGCTGGTGACTGACTATGCATCCCAAGAATGGCTACAGTCCATGAAAGACCACAACTCCTGAATCTTGTGGTGGTACTTCTCTCTGCACTTGTACTGCTTTGAAGTATTACATAAAACCAGAAGAGATCATAAATATGCAGATTTCTTTTTATGAGCCCGGGGGAGGGACCTTTCATCACAACTCTTCCCAGCAACTCTCCCCACCACACTAAACCAGAGCAAGACATGGAGCGGTACTTGGTCAGAGAGATCCCACCTCTCAACAGCTGCAGTGTATGTCCCAGGTGGAGGGACAGTTTAAAAAGGGCACTGGTAGCCCAGTGAGAGGGGAAAAGGAGTTTCAGGCTGCACCAGGAAGGGAGGTAGATGCCTGGAACTGTGGGCAAAGAGACTGCCACCTTGGTAAGGCCACTCTGGGAGCAGTGATGCATAGTGCCCTCCCTTCCCGCCCCACACACCCACTTTGAAGCTGAGAAGATAGGAGATTCCACAAAGAATGGTACTTTGTCCCCTGGCAGATGAAGCGGAAACTACTAAAACTGTGACCACTCCTAAATGGGGGAACCCCAGCCTCCAGTGACGGGAGGGAGAGAGTGTAAGTTGGGGTGTACCAATGAGTGGTTTGGAAACTGTAACACTCCTTTATTTAGGACCCTGGGTCAGGACCTGGCGGAATGGGTGGTCCTGTGTCTCCCTCTTGTAATCCCTCTCCCCTCTGTTGTGACAGAACCCCAACAAGGGAAGAGGGAACACACAGGAGAAGCTGAGGCCTGCATATACAATCCAGACAGGCCCCTTCCAGCACAACCAGACTGAAAAGAACTGTTAAACCACTGCCTGACCACTAGGCCAGCTGGCTATCAGACTGACCTGCTACAGAGCATTTGAGACCTGGTGCGATGATCTGAGCCCTCATTTGAGCTCTATCCATATGTGGGGACATTTTTTCACCAAAATGTGTCAAGTTCAAGAAAAGCTGTTTTTTTCCCCCAGGGCTATAGCTCAGGAACACCTTGGTCAAATGGCTCCACATTTTGGATCACTGACCACACCCCAGACCCCCATGAGGCACACTAAATTTCAATTTTCAGAGTGGTAGCTGTGTTAGCCTGTATCAGCAAAAAGAGCGAGGAGTACTTGTGGCACCTTAGAGACTAAGCTCGTTCTTTTTACCAAATTTCAAGGCAATCGGACTAACCATACAGATTTTAGAGCACTTAGAACATTTGAGCTTTAAACAACGCTTGTCTTAACTGTAAAACAATAAATCTCAACATGCTTTTCAAGAACCGCATTGCTAAATACTTTCCATGCATTATCTTGTCCCCCATGCAGCCTAATGAAAAACTGTTTCTAAGTAAAAGTTTATTTTTCTAAGTTCTAAGAGCAGGTTCAACAACTGTGAATTCCATGAGCCTTACACCTATTTTCACTACTACATAAAAACAAATTGATTTTTGTGATAAACTTAATATTAATTAAGAGAGTTTGGAAAGTACAAGTTATTGTGTGTTCTTCAATGGAATCAAGGCACATTCCATTATTTATTTAGTATGAACAGTTTTATTATAAAGAAATGGGCATACCCCTGTTCTGTACATTTTTGTAATACTTGGGGGTTAATCTTTTAGTGTTTATGAGACTGACTGTACTCTCAGCAGCCTGTGTAGGTAGAAGCTGTTCTCATTTCCTCAAGCAGCATTGCCAATGCACCTCATTCCTGACCAGCATTCCCTGATACATAATCTTAAACTTCTCCTGATTAAAAATTATGAACTGTGTAAAAAATTGCTGGTTTTTTTTTAAAGGATACTGGGCTGAGACCCAACAAACTTATGCTACTTGTGACCCAGAGTCATATTTAAATCCTAACTTCCAGCTTTGTCTAGTTTTTAAACTAATTTTCCACATAGCTTTTGATCTTAAAAATTCTCTCTTCCAAAAAATAATACAAACCACCATTAGTTGTGTAAGGCCTATCTGCGATGCCCTGTTTGTTACATACAATTAATACAGCATGTAAGTAAATGTAATTCAAATCCAATAATTGGATATGGCACCAGAGTGGGAGGCAGGAGATCTAGGATCTAATCCCAGTTTTGTCATCGACTTGCTGTGATGCTCTGGATAAGTCACTTCATCTCTCTGTACATCAGTTTCCCAATCTACAAAATGACAATAATAATCCTTACTCACCTTTGCCAAAAAGGCAGCCGACAAGGCCTGCGCCCTAGTCAAGTGAGCCTTCACAATTGGTGGTGAAGGGATTCCTGCCAGGTCATAACAGGTACAGATGCACGAGCTGATCCAGGTGGAGAGCCGCTGAGTGGAGATCGGACGACCTTTCATGCGCTCGGCCGAGGCGATGAACAGTTGTGAGGACTTTCTGAATGGCTTAGTCCACTCCAGGTAAAAAGCCAGAGCCCGTATCATATCCAGCGTGTGGAGGCAGTGCTCCTCACCGGAAGCATGAGGCTTGGGGCAGAGGACCGGCAGAAAAATGTCCTGACCCATGTGATATGCAGAGACCACCTTCAGGAGGAACGAAGCGTATGGGCGGAGCTGTACCTTATCTTTATGAAACACCGTGTACAGGGGCTCATAGATCAGGGCCCTGAGTTCCGAGACCCGCCTAGCTGACATGATTGCAACCAGGAAGGCCACCTTCCATGAGAGATGTGACTAGAAGCACATGGCTAGCGTCTCAAACAGGGGCCCCGTGACATGAGCCAACACCAGATTTAGGTCCCACTGTGGGACTGGGGGCCTAACATATGGGAAGAGACGATCCAACCCCTTAAGGAATCGGCCAGTCGTAGCATGAGAGAATATCGAGTGGCCCTGCACCGGTGGCTGGAAGACCGATATGGCCGCCAGGTGCACCTTGACTGACGAGGGCACCAGGCCCTGGGCTCTAAGGTGAAGGAGGTAGTCCAGAATAAGATGGATTGGGCGGCCATTGGGAAAATGCCCCACTTGTCCACCCATCTGGAAAACCAAGACCACTTTGCCAAGTAGGCTCAGCGGGTGGAGGGCTGCCTGCTTTCCAGGAGGATGCGTGAACCACTTCCAAGCACGTCCTTTCCTCCCTACCTAACCATTCAGCAGCCATGCCGTGAGGTGGAGTGCTGCTAATTGGGGTGGAGGAGGCAGCCCTAGTCCTGGGAGAGCAGGTCCGCGCGGGACAGCAACGGCCACAGCGGGACAACCACCTGGCCCATGAGGGTCCCGTACCAATCCTGCCTGGGCCATGCCGAGGCAATCAGAAGGATCTGGGCCTTGTCTGTCTTTATCTTTTCCAGGACCTTGCCGATCAGCGAGAACAGGGGAAAGGCATAGAGAAACTGGCTTGACCAGAACAGGAGGAAGGCATCGAAGATAGCACCCCATCCCAGCCACCCCGGAGCAGAACCAGGAGACAGCGACGGTTCTGCCAAGTCATGAACAGGTCCACCTGAGGAGTTCCCCACACTTGGAAAAGTCTATGCACAACCTCTGGGTGGAGAGACCACTTGTACTGAGAGGAGAAGTCCCTGCTCAAGCGATCCGCCTGCGCGTTCCGGGCGCCCAGCAGATGGAAGGCCTGTAGGCAGATGTCATGGGCTATACAAAAGTCCCACAGCCTGAGGGCTTTGTGGCAGAGGATGGAGGATCAGGCCCTGCCTTGCCTGTTGATGTAGAACATTGAGGCTGTGTTCTCCGTGAGGACCCTGACCACCCGGCCCTCCAGGTGTGAGCGGAAGGCCATGCACGCCAGCCGTACTGCCCTGAGCTCCTTGATGTTTATGTGGAGGGTCAGATCCTGAGCCAACCACAGACCTTGGGTCTGAACGTTCTCCACATAGACCCCCCATCCCAGGTCTGATGCATTGGACACCAGTTCCAGCAATGGGGCCCTGCCCCTGAATGGGACCCCTTGGAGCATGTTTCTCGGGGAGGACCACCACCGTAGGGAGGTGATCACTGGCTCGGGAACTGTGAGGACTTTGTCCATCCTGTCCCTGGCCTGGGAGAACTCCGAGGCCAATCAGAGCTGGAGGGGCCTTATCCTGAGTCTGGTGTGACAGACCACATATGTGTACGCCGACATGTGACTCAAGAGCTGGAGGCACGCTCTGGCTGTTGTCACCGGAAACCTTGTGACCATGTCGATGAGCCCTTCAGGGTCTTGAACCTGTCCGGTGGGAGGGAGGCTCTGGCCGACAAGGCGTCCAGGACTGCCCCAATAAACTCTATGTGCTGAACCGGGATTAATGTGGACTTGGTGTTGTTTACCAACAGGCCCAAAGTGATACATGTGGACAGAAGGAGCGCCACGTGATCCTGCATCTGTGACCGGGAGCTGCCCTTGACCAACCAGTCGTCCAGATAGGGGAAGATCTGGACCCCGCAGCGCCTGAGGTAGGCCACTACCACCGACATACATTTCGTGAATACCCTGGTGGCAGTGGACAGGCCAAACGGGAGGACCATAAATTGGTAGTGTTCCTGCCCCACCATGAAATGGAGGAAGCATCTGTTCCCCTCGAAGATATGAATGTGGAAATAAGCGTCCCGCAGATCAAGAGCGGCGTACCAGTCTCTGGGATCCAGGGAGGGAATGATGGAGGCCAGGGAGACCATGCGGAACTTGAGCTTCACTCTGTACTGGTTCAGGCCTTGCAGGTTCAAGATGGGCCTGAGCCCCCCTTTGGGATAAGGATATAGCGGGAGTAGTACCCCTTGCCTTTGAACTCCCCCGGTACCACTTCCACCATTCCTAGGCCCAGGAGCCGCCCCACCTCCTGCTCAAGCAGAGCCTCATGCGAGGGGTCCCCCAGTAGGGGCAGGGGTGGGGAGGAAGTAAACTGGGGCGGGGTAGCTCCGGGACATGGTGTTGAGGACCCATCGGTCTGATGTCAGCCTCGACCACTCCAGGAGGAAAGCACACAACCGATTGGAGAAGGGAAGCTTTATTGAGGGTGGATCCCTGAGGAGAACTGGCAGGGTGCCCCCGGGCATCCCATCAAAACCTCCTTTTCCCTGCTTGCTTGCCCTTGGAGGACCCAGGCTGGGGGGCAGACTGAGACTGCCTCTGTGGGTGCCTCTTATAGTCCTGTGACTTCTTATAAGAGGTCTCATATTTTGAATAGGTGGCCTGAGCGAGAGTCTGTGGTGGTTTGAACTTAGGATTAGCCAAAGCCAGAACATCGAGACCCAGAGTCTGGAAAGTCATGCAAGAGTCTTTCAGGCCATGCAGCTTTGTATCTGTTTGTTTTGCAAACAGCTGTCAAACGGGAGGTCCTGCAGGGAGGGTCTGCACCTCACTGGACAGCCCAGAGAGCAGGAGCCATGACGCCCTTCTCATGGACACCACCGTGTAGCTGTCTGCTGCATCCGAAGCTGCCTGGCAGCCGCTGTGCCCTCATCCACCAGCGCTTTGAACTCCTTCCTGTTGCGCTCCTGGAGGGAGTCCTAAAACTTGGGCAGGGAGCCCCACAGATTGAACTCATGCCGGCCCAGGAGAGCCTAGTGATTTGCCACCCAGTAACTGGAAGCTCAAGGACGAATACATTTTTCTTCCAAATGAGTTCAGTCTCCTTGAATCTTTATTTTGTGGGGTAGGAGCTGGTTGGCCCTGCCGTTCCCTGTGGCTGACCAACTCGACTACCAGGGAGTTAGAAGCAAGGTGGGTGTATAAGTATTCATGCCCCTTGGCAGGTACAAAATACTTGCATTCCACTCTCTTAGAGATGGGGGCCAATGAGGCTAGGATTTGCCACAGGGCATTTGAAATTTTTGCCACCCCTTCGTAGAGAGGCAAGGCCACCCTGCCTGGTGCCAAGGAGGACAGTACATTAAACAGGGAGTCCGAGGGCTCCTCCATCTCCTCTGCTTGGAGATGGAGGCTTGATGCTACCCTTTTTAAGAGTACTTGGTGGGCCCTAAAGTCCTCCTGAGGGACAGAGGGAGGAGGAGCCATAATCACCTCATCCGACGAGAGTGAGGAGGCTGGCGCGTTACTCTGTTCGTCCACCGGCACCAAAGAGTCCACAACCTTGTCGGTCTCTGGGCATGGTGCCAAGGATGTACGTCCCACAGACTCCTTCCTCAGAGGTCTGGAGAGGGAAGCCGATGGTCCTTCTGAGGCTCTGGCCACCGAGCGAGCCTCCACCGGGGGCAGTGTCGGGGGCCACGGTACCCACTGGTACCATTGGGCTGGCCATGGGGCCCGGTGGCACTGCACCTGTTGTGGCATCGGCGGAGCCAGTTGTTCAGCTGGGCTGGCCTGGCCCGGCCCATAGATGGACGACTATGAAGGGAGGCTGGGCTGACATACAACCTGCCACTGTCCCTGGATCAGGAGGAGCGGGGTGCCGGAAGTGATGCCAACCACGGGATCACGATCCCGAAGTGGAGGACCGCTACTGTCAGTAACAGGTGCTCTGCGATCAGCTCCAGCGGGCGGACCTGCGACGGCAAGACGACGGCGATCAATGCCTGGGGCTGTGGAGGGGGTGCTATGACGGGGTCCTGGAGCGGGAAAATGAATGGGAACGACATCGACGTTCATGCTGTGATCGGCTGCAATAGCCCCTCCGAGACGAGGACCTTTGGCGTCGTCTGCCTTGGTCCCATTGGCATTCGCTCCTTGAGGTGGAGCAGTGCCGAGAGTCTCAGTCAGACAGAAGCCAACCAGACAGCCTGGGTGATCCACGTGGACTTTTCCCTGAATGGACGCTGGGCGGTGAACAGCGTCGGGAACGTTCCCTCGACCAAGACCGGTACTGAGCTGGGGTTTCTGTGGAGATCCCAGCAGCGGCTTGCCTCTGGAGTGCGGGGCCGACATCGGCGGTGCTCCTGGTACCGGCATGGACATAACCTCACGGGCTGCTTGCAGGGCTTCCGCTGTGGAGGGCATCTGGACATCTGGGGAGGCCTGCTCCGAATGGTCTGGGCTACTCCACTCGGCTTGAGTCGGAGGCCTAGAGGCCGGCGGGGATCGTGGACTGCCCAACATGGGTCTAGCCTCTGTCCCGGGTTTACTCCAGTGCCACGGTGAAGAAGACCTCTTCCTAGCCTTCTTGGCATGCCCCGGGGATGGGGAGTGGTGCCGACTAGTCGATGGCGCCAAAGGGTTGCCGCGCACCGACACCGCGGTGCCTGGTGCTGACTTGGAGCGGTGCACCGGAGCCAGGGTCAGCACCGACTCCATCAGAATAGCCTGGAGCCTAATGTCTCTTTCTCTCTTGATCCGAGGCTTAAACGACTTGCAAATCTTGCAGCAATTGCTGAGATGGGTTTCCCACAAACAGCGTAAACAGTCCGTGTGCGTATCACTCACTGGCATAGATCGCCTACAAGTGTCGCACATCTTAAAATCCAGGGCATGGGGCATGCCCCAGCCCGGGCGCTCTATCTAAACTAAACTAATGAAACAACTAACTAACTACAGGTACCAAACACTGAATGAACAAGCAGTTTTGGGGACGAGCTACAGCAAAGCACCTTCACTAGTGGCAAGAAGGAACTGAGGGTGGGGGGGAGCACGCAGCGCCCCTTATACCACACCATGGAGGTGCCACTCCAGGGGTCATGGGGGGCGCTCCCCTACGGGTACTGCTAGGGGAAAAACTTCCAGCACCGGTGCATATGGCAAGCACGAACACCTATTGTGGAATACACATGAGCAATCACTCGAAGAAGAACTAGCCAACTACAAAAGCAGTTTCTCCTCCCTTGGTGTTCACACCTCAACTGCTAGAAGAAGGCCTCATCCTCCCTGATTGAACTAACCTCGTTATCTCTAGACTGATTCTTGCCTGAATATTTATACCTGCCTCTGGACATTTCCACTACATGCGTCTGACGAAGTGGGTATTCACCCACTAAGGCTTATGCTCCAATACGTCTGTTAGTCTATAAGGTGCCACAGGACTCTTTGTCGCTTTTTACATGCATATAAAAATAGATTACAATAAGTCCCCCATTAAGCAATGCATTGCATTTATTACTATTTTACAAGACAGTGTGCTTCTCCTGGCAGGATATTTATTGAGCTGCCTAAAATGTCATTTACAGCAGGCTATTTATGTGATGATGTTTCTATCACAGTGAAATTTCTATCTCTAAGACCTTTTTCTTCTCCAAGGAGAAAAATTATTTTGCAGACTAAACTGGAAGTTTCTCAGTGATTTAAGGAAAGGGATTTGACATTTCTTTTCTTTAATGTAAAATTATTTCATTTTTTTAGCATTCAATTACCTATGTTAACACTAGAAAGAGATCTAACTAATTTTATATAGTATATTACACCAAAAAACTAAATTGAAAACATTAAGGTTTCAAAGTCAACCATTCAAAAATTAGGATTGCCTAAGGTTGCCCATGCAACCTTGACTCAGTCTCCTTGTGCGTATGCATTATGATACAGTCTTTAATTACATGTTCACATATGTTTTTTTCCACTGGACCCCTGACTCATTCAGTAAAGGATGGACAGTACTCACTTAATTAGCAGCACTTCAATATTTTATCTTCATTGCTCAATGTGTAGCCCTATATCTTATTTACTGCACACTATTCAAACTCTGCTCTGAGATGTAATTATTAATTTCCTCATGGTTTTTTTTTATGGTGCTCATCACTATATTATCTGAGAGCTTCACAAACACTGATTAATTAATCTTCACATCATCCCTCTGAGAGTGGGCGGGTGGGTGAGTATATCCCCATTTTACAGTTGCAGAATAGAGGCATACAGAAATTAGGTAAAAAAATATCCATTAATGTTGAGTGCACAATTTGAGGCTTAGGACCTGATTTTTCAGAGTACTTAGCATTAAAGAGCACTTTCTGTGTTCAAGATACAGCTCCCAGTGACTTCAAGTGCAGCTGTGAGTGCTGAGAACTTCTGCAAACGCTAGGGTCTCAAGTTGGACACCTAGAAAAGTAGAAACACACAACTAATGAAAAGTTTGATTTGGGACAGGAACTCTGTTGCAGAGGCAGGTATAGAATTCAGTTCTTCAGACCCTGAGACCATTCTTTCTCTTCCTGCAATCCCTTGCTTTATTCACCACACACCTTACAACTTCTGTAAAAATTTGAACAAGGGGTCCTACAGACAACAGCCTCCTTCACTACATAACCCTGATTCATCCTCAGTGTACAGACCATTTTCTGCACTGAATGTGGCAGGGACCCTATGGAAAACACAGTATGTGATCGTGCAGTTTAAAACTGTATCATAAGGCATATACTTAAGGAGACTGAATTAAAGTTGTAAGGCAGCCACCGGGATACACACTTTGGCAGTGGGTTTTACAGATATTTTTGGACAGCAGAGGAATGGTGAAACTCAGAAGTCTTGCTCACCATTCCAGGTTCTGGAGCAGAGTGCGCTCTAATGGGCACAGACGCTTCTGCCCCATCCCTCCAGCCTGTGGCAGTCCAGGCTCTCCCCAGAGCACCAGTCCCTCATTCCAGTCTATCCCCCTACCCCCTACTTACTCATTGTCCCAGTCTCTGCCCTCCTCAGCTCTTTATTCCATTTCCAGTCTCCTCACCCAGCCAGTCCTAGTCTCCCTGCCCTCCCCTCCCATG
Source organism: Mauremys mutica (assembly GCF_020497125.1). NCBI lineage: Eukaryota > Metazoa > Chordata > Testudines > Geoemydidae > Mauremys > Mauremys mutica. The sequence continues at coordinate 113,155,644 of NC_059073.1, forward strand.
TTTCTCATCCAATCTCAGTCATCCCCCACACAGTGGCTCCTACTCCTCTCACTCTCTCCTGTTTCCATCTCTATGCTCTCATGCCCAGTCTCCCTGCCTAACAAGTCCTAGTCTCTCTCCAAGCCAGCTCTCAATTCCACTCTGACCTCCCGACAGGCTCCTTGTCCCAAGATACTCACTCTGCTTCCACCACCCCACATCCAGCTTGTTTCCTCTGCAGTCAAGTCAATCAACTTCCTCCTCCTTGATGCCTGGGCGCTGGCATGAGGAAGACTGAGAATACAGGAGAGGCAGACAGTCTCCCTAGTCTCAGTTCCTGTGCCCAGGGCCACAGTGGCCCTCAGCATCCAGAAGGAACAATTGCAGGGAAAGTCCTGCTCAAACTCGGCGTTCCTGGGATGGAGTATGCTCAGTACAGATGGAATATTTGGACAATTTAGCTGCTAAATTCCAACTGAACATGTGTGAACTGAGACTTTTCAAAGACTCATAACTTGGCCAAATTTGGATAGTTTTTCACAAAAATGACAAAAGGCACATCCCTGACACCAGGGCAACCCCCCTGCCAGTTTCAAATTCCAGCTCCAAAGCATGGAGTTGCTAGAGCTTCTCAGTGAAACAGCTGTGAAAAATTCTTAAATGCAAGCAAAACAGCATATTTTTTTTCTTCCTAATTTTGTTCTAAAAAATGGCAGAGCCATTTCTGCTGGAACTTTGCCAAAAAATTCAGCTCGAGGCAGACAGCTGGCATGGAAACTTGCAGACTAAATGGTATGTATTTGGCAAAGCTATAAGCAACTGAAAAGAGAATCTCATAATGAGAAATGTCGGACAACCTTAACTGTAGGTGGCACCATGAGCTCCGCCTATAATTAATACCTCCTGTGACAGGACTGTCTGTTGCTCAGGATGAGGGCAGCCAATGCAACAATGCATTGGCTACATACCACAAAGTAGCCAGTCTGCACAACATTAAGAGACCCCATTCAAGTCCAAGGCCTTTGATGATGTGAAACAAACCATATAATAAGTGTTCAAAACCAAAGCAGCATACCTAATGCAGCACAGAAACGAAAATAAAATGTCTAACAGCTAAAGGAAATAAAACAGATCAATAACATTTTCCTTTCCACAATCCTGCATATGGACAACCAAGCCAAAGTGAGTGGACATAGGGAAGACAGAAATGGGAACCTCGCTTGTAAATGATTCCTTCCTTTTATCTGGCTTGCTAGCCCAAACGAACCTTGTTGTGACCATAAAACAGCCACCTGTCACCTTGGCAAGTGGTTGCCAGATATATCCCTATATGATCGCCAGCACTCACTCCCAAACACATCTTCCAGTGGCTGCTGTTGGTTGGGTGGCTACACAACAATCTCTCCTTCACAGGAGGACCGTACAGTTGTCCATGCTATGTGTGACACATAAAGAACACGACTGCTATATGCACATTCCTCTTCCCCCCCTTTTTCACAGTGCTGACATTACTGACTGCTGACTTCTCTCAACATCAGTCTTATATGTGTCTTTGAACTATATGTGTAAATTAATGTTCCACCCTAGTGCGTTTATTCAATAAATTAGAATGTAATTCAGTGTCACAAAGTTCTAAAAAATTCTAGAGGCTTTGAAAGTCTGTGTAATATATTTTTGCACTTAGCAGGACTATAAAAAATACATTAGTTAATAATTATTTTATTTTTCCCAGTAGTAATTGGGGGAAGCACATAAACAATTACATATTTTTATGGAAATTCAAACCCAAAGACTCAACTTCTTAGGGTTTGTCCCCTCTCTCCCTCCACCCCACCCCCACTCCTTTTTAAACCAGAAAAATACTTCTTGGCACTCATTTGTGTTTTCAACATTGTCCTGACATCTGTTCTTAAAAAGCACAGTGAAAGGGATGCTTTTAATTACAAACACAAATAAAATATGGTAACACTCTATTTTTCTGTACTAGGGAACTGCTAAGTAATAGGAATTTTCATGACTACGTTCTTTTATGCTGGCACATGCAAAACTTAGGAACATTCATTCTTTCTAGCTTGACAACACTTAAAAGAGAAACACTGCTTCTACCTTCCTCTAGGATACTTCAGGTCTCATATACGATGAACACTATCATTCAACCGTGTCAATTGGAAAACAGCTATTTAATGTTGAGTTCTCTTAAACAGAGACATTTGGGTAGCAGCTTTAGCATGTGAACAAAAGGTCACTGGGGCCTTTAATACAGGTTTCAGACATATTTCACTTGAGATGCTTCTACCAGGAAGTTGCCATAGTATTTTGAATCCTCATCTTTACATCTAAATGTCTATTAGCCTATCAAGTAATTTACAAAAGTCCTGAATCCCATACCCATATATCTGATTGAAAATAACACCTAACTTGGGTGCCTAAGGATAGACTTGTAAACCATTAACTAGTAGTGACCTAATTTTCACAGATGCTGAACACCAGCAGCTCCAGTTGACTCCAAGAAATGGTGGGGGCTCAGCCTGAACTGAGAATCAGGCTGCATTTGTTTAAGTGCCTAAATATGGATTTAAGTGTCTAATTTTAGGCATCCAAGTTTCAAAATGCCATTTCACTCTATACTTTCCTTAAAACATGATAAAAGGAAATTTCCCTATGCTCATTTCAGGTAATATATTCCATTTTACACTGCACTGTACCTTCAATCTAGATAAATATAAATAAAATATTACCACTTTAGTGCTAAGTATAGAATGAGAGGTCCGGAGGTTTAAGTTCTAGTGCCAGCTCTTCTGTAGACTTACTTTGTGAACGCTGGTAAACCACTTACTCTCTCTGTTCCATGGTTTCCCCATCTGCAAAATGATTGTTGCAAGGCTTAATTAATATTTGCAATGTTTATTAAGTGCTTTGAGATCCTCCCATTAAGGTTACACAGAGCTACAAAATATTATTACCAAGATTACTTTGACTGTAAGCTTTTTGGAGCAGAGATTACCTTTTTGTTCTGTGTTTGCACCGCACTTAGCACATCGGGGCTGGGGCCATGACTGAGGTGCTTAGGCACTATCCCAATATAAATAATAATAATTCAGAAATATTTTAAATAATATACATTACCAACATTAACTTAATCAGGAAGGCTGTCTGACTAGTCCTGGCGGATTACATATTCTACAAGAATCTTGAACTAAATGATTACGAAAGTTATAGATGAATAATCTTATACCAGATATAATGCCAAAAACAGTGTAAAATTCCTCACACAGCTCAGCTAGTGAACTTTTCAGACCTGGCCTGCAGCATCCTATGATAATGGGGCCAAATTTTGGCCTGGATCAAAGTTTTGGGCTTCTCTTGAACACAGATGGACACCTATATCAAAATGGTGTGGTAATTTCAAGAAGAGAGCAGAGATAAACTCCTTTTCATGTGTGACCCAATTCTGAAGTTGAACCTAGGTCTCTATTTTTAAAACTCAATGTACTAAACTTCAAGCAGCTTCCCAGTCTTACTCACTGCAGCTGTTCTAAATTATAAGTTTAGATAATGCACTTCAATTTTCCTCAGCTGTTTATCTGTTCCTTCTTTAAAGTGTACTTCTACTGTGGAAAGTAACCATGTAAAAAGAGCACCTTGTAACGCGATAGACATGATTCCTTGTCTGTATTTCGAGTCATATTGGCTTATTTTACTGACTAAAATGCTGACTACTATGAGCACTGCACAGCTAATTCAACTATGGGAAACAGAACTAGATTCTCTTCTGCGTCATCCACTGTCAGTAGAATTCTTAGCTAAATTGCGACTGCAGAACCTCTATTGCTGATGATATGTAAACAAGAAAAATCCCAGTTTGATTTCAAGATTCCAGGTTGAGTTGGCAGGACTAGTGTTAGGAAAAAAAAACTTTTTACTTGTCATTTGAGTAGATTTGATCTGGAAGTCATTAAGAGACAGAGTCCAACAATGCCATTTGTACAAAATCACTTTTCAGAATAGAATAACACATTAGAAAGTGTCTGTCAGTCTTCTGTGTTCAACAACACATGAATACCCGCCCTGAAGTTCTGCAGATGTTGTTCCTTTGGTGTTCCTTTGTGCAATGTACAGGCTGGGGCATAAGAGCAGCTTGCCCTTGCATGGATACATTATCTGGAAGATTAAAGTGCTTTGGCTGCTCACTGGCAGCTGAGTGCTCCATACTGAAATGAAGGTAAATTTTACTTTGTTTTGATTTCATATTCTCTATGTTCTGAATGCAGCTTGCCTCAGGTACCCCCTGCCAGAAGCACCACTAATATTTTAGTAAGAGCATAAAATTATTGAAATAAGAGATGGAAAAGACCTATAAAATCATCCTGGCCACTGCCTGGCAATGCAGATTATTCCTTATAGAATATTTTCAGCCTTTGTCCAGTCTAGTTTTAAATGACTCAAGTGATGGCACTTCCTCCACTTCCCTTGGGTGATTATTCCAGTTTAACAGCTCTCACTAGAAAGTCATTTTTCCCGATACTCTGTTTAAATTTTCTTTAGTTCATGTTTATACAGTAGAAGCTCAGAGTTATGAACACCTCGGGGATGGAGTTTGTTCGTAACTCTGAAATGTTCCGTAACTCTGAACAAAACGTTATGATTGTTCTTTCAAAAGTTTACAACTGACCCTTGACTTTGCTTTGAAACTTTACTATGCAGAAGAAAAATGCTGCTTTTAACCATCTTAATTAATATGAAACAAGCCCAGAAAGTTTCCTTACCTTGTCAAATCTTTTTTTTTTAACTTTCCCTTTATTTTTTTTTAGTAATTTATATTTAACACAGTACTGTACTGTATTTACTTTTTTTTTTTGGTCGGGGGGGCGGGGGAAGGGTGTCTCTGCTGTTGCCTGATTACGTACTTCTGGTTCCAAATGAGTGTGTGGTTGACCAGTCAGTTAGTAACTCTGGTGTTCATAACTCTGAGGTTCTACTGTATCGTGTTGGTTGCTGATTTAAATCCTGCCATAGACATATGGCTCACAAATTAACAATTCTTGCAATAAAAGAAGAATTATACAGTCTCAGAGTGAAGAGATGTTGGACAAAATACTGTGTCGTAATTCAGAGGTTTAGATTTGTTACCATACAGTGCATGTAACAGATGTCTCTCCAGCAGCTTACTTTTCTGCTCTGTCTAGTTTGGGTTGCAGCATAATTGTCTTGGGCTGTTATGCAATGTTTTATGCTTCTCAGCTGCAGACACCAAACCTTGAGGTTGGGGGCTAGGAAAGATAATACATATCTTGCTATCCGGTGTTGTGCAAAACTGGATTGACAGAACAGTTTTAATGTCTGACTTTCAGAAAGGGTGGAAGAAGAAATTTACTGTAACAAATTGATAGCTATGACATTAGCAATGAAAGTTTCTGTTTTTTAGGACCAAATGGTTTGGAGGTTTCCTTAAAGAGATAATGGATATCTTTCATTTAAGAAATGAAAAATAAATCTATTTATCTGCTTTAAATTGTAACAGTCACAATCCTGTATTTCCCATTTTCTAGTTGTACAGTTTTTGGAGGCAGGTAGTTACTGCACTGAGATGTCAAATGCTTGTTACAGTTCCCCACACAAAAACAGAGATGGCTATGAATTTGGCCCCACATATCTCTTACCAATTTAAAATTTGTATTACTGTAGTATCTGGGCTTTACAATAAGAAATTAACAAACATATGTATCCTAATAGTTAATAATAAAACAAATATTTTTCACTGATAATACTTATATCCAACTGCAAAAAGTTGGGCAACGTGCTGTGCTGTCAGCATGCAACTAGCATGCCAGCTTCTATCATCACTGTGTAATACCACAAAGAAGGTGGATGGTAGTATATAGGGAGCATTTGTAGTCTTAGGCAAAGCCTGACTCTGTAGCTTTGTAGTAAAGGGAATTCATATTTATTCCTGGATTAACTCTGCTGAAGTCCATGGTACCCCAGGAATTAATTTGGGCAAATGAGAGATGCGTATAGCAGGTTACCCAGTTAACAATCAATGATGATGACAATATCATCCAAATACATGAAAAGGGCTCAGAGAAATTAATTAATTTCCTATCTGTTAAAAAAAATGTATCATCTTTATTTTCCTACCATAACTATAAATATGCAAGTCAAACTCCACCTATTATTGGAGTTAATGAATGGGGGTTAATGCAAGGTGGTGTGGTGTTGTTTTGTTGTTGATAAAGCATATAGAGTGTCAGAACCTGTTGTTGTTGTGATTAGACCTGCAGAGAACTTGATGTCTGCCCTTTTGAGAAAGGCCTGTGACAAATCTGCTACTAATATGTTATTACTCTATCTGTTAAATTAATTATATTTGCTGATATCAAGTTATATGCTTATGGTCAACCTGGATTCACAGCAGTCATGCTCTGCCACATCATGTAGGAGTAGACTTGAGCTTGGGAACATCTTCAGGAGTCCTACTCTCAAAATTTGAAATATAGGAGAGCTAGCAACATTGCTGCTCCTCAAGCTAAGTGAAATTCAGAATTTCCATCCTGTGGGAAATTCCAATATTTCAACATTTGTTTTTGTCCCAAACTGGGAGTTGGTTCAACATTAAACTGCATTACTGTAATGTGGTGCATTACCTCTTGAGAGTTGTAGTTTGGGAGTCTGATGCCCACATTCACACCTGTGGACAGAGCCCCCTGGCCCTACTATATCTCCCATGATGCATCTGCATCCACAAGACTCCCATGATGCACTGTGCAGGTTGATCAGAGGAGTGTTAGCATTGCATCTAGGAAGATACAGTTTAATGTTGAACTGACTACACGTTTCAGATCAGTTCAACAAAATGATATTCTGATTCAGGTCAAACCACCCCAAAATGGAATACTTAATCTAAATTTTCCCAACATCAAAATCAAAACTTTTTGGCAAAATTTAAGTTTTCCTGTGGATTTTGCAGAAACAATTGGAAAGTCATTCTGACAAACATTCTTGACCTGCTCTAGCACCTACAACTATACTTGCAGGAAAAATGGGTAATTGCGATCATGATGAAGGCTCTAGATTGTGTCTCCACTACCTCTTTTTGGGAAATCTCCACTGGTGATAGTGAAAATGAATGGGAGCACAAAAAGGGACCAGGAGTCCTCCTTTCCAGAAACTGAACAAATGGTGCCCAGGAGCAGTTGACATCAGTAGAGAGATAAGAGGTTACGAGTGAAGGAAAAAAGCTAGAATGAGGAGGTGACGCCTCAAAAAATTACTATTGTTGAATATGCAGATCCAGGATCATTTTAAGTTTCCCTTTTTGCAGCACATTGAGCGTTGCCCTGGTGCTGAGAAGTAAGAATTTTACTTAAATCTTATCAACAATCAGAAAAAGTGGTCATCCACTATTCAGGTGGATCCTTCCCTCAAAAAGACATATGGTATTAGCCCCATCAAAAACATTATCTACATTTGTATTGGCCCTTAGTCCTGAGAAATCCAGAGTCATGCCCATGAGGAAATCAAATGCATAAGAAAGGAACCTTCCTATGGCTTAATGGCTTGGTAACATTCTCTCTTACAAATTAACATTTTATAATCATTTGTGAGTGTTGCAGTGTAGCATTCTTTTGATCCTCCTACTGGGAACACAGGGCGGCAGTGGGGAAGGTACTTATGCTCAAGATCCCATTATCTTAGCCATACTGGGAAGACTAAACTCAAGTTGTTCCTTCCGCCGAAGATGCTACTGTGAAGCTGTTTAGCCTGTTTAAATTTGATGTGTATTCTCATGCTCTTGCAACACCTGACATATAGTGAATGAACCCAGGCTTGTAAAACACAGTGACTCACTGTTCATTTAAGAAATAGTCTCGCCAGTTCAGAAATTCAAGGTAGGACTCGATTTCTGGAAAAGTGAGCGTATGCCCTATTTTTTCTGCTTTATGATATTTATATTGCAGGTGGGCTTGAGCCAAAAAGTCTGGATTATGATTCTGTCTCCAAAAGTTTGGGGCATACAGTCTGAATTCATCTTTAAGTTATATATGCTTTGTGTGCACGTGTGAATCTGTGTGTATTATCGAAGTGTCAGCAGAGGTTCCATTCAGATTTTCACATAAAAACTAACATCCCTCTGTCTCTCTCATTCTAATGACTGAATTCAATCTCCAAATGTGGCACAATAACTTTTCATGGGTCAGTTGCATTTTCTTTGAACCTTTTTTGATTAAAAAATATTTACTGGCTATTGCAAAGGAAACATTTTAAAAGGCTTCTTTTTTGAAAATGTCCCAGTTTCTTCTCATACCTGTGGATTTATATGTCTAAAACTCAGTCTCCCAAACTCCGTACTTCACATGCACATTGTGATACCATCTCAGACATAAGCCACTTTTGTAATTTTATTGCGTTTAGTTAGAAGAACTGATTGAACTATGCAAAGCTTCGCTGATGGAACTGCTCTGACTCACCAGGTACTGCCATTTTCTGAAACTGTCAACCTACTTCCTGGTCTCACCAGCTCTGCTCAACACAGAGAGGCTATAGAACCAGGAAGACAGGCTCTGGAGTGTGGGCTCTGGGGATCTCTTAAATCCCACTGAGGATTATGGGATGAACAGGTACATGGATGGAGCAGTCCTGTATTCTATTGCTTATCTTCTTTACTCATTGTAGTACAGTACAGTGTATGTGGCACCAAAGACATAGCATAAAAATACACAGCCAACTTTGAAGATCTTCAAAACTTAACTCTTCCTCCTGATTCATTACATTACATTAACAAAATCAGGCAATTTTACAGCCCAGTAGCCCAGTTCAGCTGACATGGAGCCAGCTTCAGGTGTTTAATAGCAGTGTAGATTGGTCTAAATGACACGTTAGCTGGGTTCATTGAGAAGTGCTCTCAGAAGCAAACAGCAATAGGAATCTACAAACCAAACAATCTCTACCTCTACTTCTAATTCTGTATTCTTCTGTGTCTCTGATGAAAGTTCGGTTCTGAGTACAGTAAAGAAAGGTCTATTGATAAATCTAATGCATCTTTTGGAGTATGATGCTCTTGAATTTTCAGACTAAGGCAGTTCTGCTCAAACTCTAAAGCTCCCCTTCACAAGTCATCTCTTTTTAACCTTAGACACTCAGATTGTTTAGAGCAGTGGTTCTCAACCAGGGGTATGTGTACCCCTGGGGGTACACAGAGGTCTTCCAGGGTACATCAACTCATCTAGATATTTGTCTAGTTTTCAGGGCCGGCTCCAGGGTTTTTGCCACCCCAAGCAGCAAAAAGAAAAGACAAAGAAGAAGAAGAAAAAGCCGCGATTGCGATCTGCAGCTCTACTGCCGCCGCTTCACTCTTTGGTGGCGGGTCCTTCGCTCCGAGAGGGACCGAGGGACCCGCCGCTGAATTGCCGCCAAAGACTCAGACGTGCTGCCCCTCATCGTTGGCCGCCCCAAGCAGCTGCTTGCTGGGCCGGTGCCTGGAGCCGGCCCTACTAGTTTTAGAACAGGTGACATAAAACGCACTAGCGAAGTCAGTACAAACTAAAATTTCATACAGACAATGACTTGTTTATATTGGTCCATATACTATACACTGAAATGTAAGTACAATATTTATATTCCAATTGATTTATAATTATATGGTAAAAATGAGAAAGCAAACTATTTTTCAGTAATAGTGCTCTGTGACACCTTTATATTTTTATGTCTGATTTTGTAAGCAAGTAGTTTTTAAATGAGGCGAAACTTGGGGTAACGCAAGACAAATCAGACTCCTGAAAGGGGTACAGTTGTCTGGGAAGGTTGAGAGCCACTGGTTTAGAGCAGTATTTGGGTCTCTAGGTTAGGTTTTGTTTGTTTTTTTTGTTTTACAGGATTCCTAGGCATCTGGTTTCCCTTCTCTACTTAGCTCTAAAGAGCACTTATGCCAAGAGAGTTATTAACCTCTTCTCTGAGAATCTAAACAAGGTTAAACGGCACTGTGGTAAACATGTCTGTGTCAGGTCTACACAAACACTCCAGCTGTTGCTAGCCCAGGTGGAGGTGCACTAGTGTTACAGCAAAAGTGGGAGAATTCCCTAAAATCCTCAGTGTGAAGGCAACCCTAGAAGAATGGTAATTTTTACACTGAGGAAAAAATGACATCCCAGACTATGCTATTCAGACTCTTCTCTTACCGGATTTACTATGGAGCAAGATTGAAGTGACTGCTCCTTTGGCATGTTCCCCAACAGGAAGCAGCATAAAAGGAAGAATTCTTATTAATAAAATACCACTTATTGTGTCTTTCACATAAAAATACAAGAGAACTCTTCACAGCTAATCAGTCTACAGGTGCAGTACCCCATAGTTGGACAATTGATGTGGCAATCCCAATCCCATCTACATATCAGCTCTTTCTCAAGCTATATAGGCTGAAATCCTCCCCCAGGATTACACCCATTGTGTTTATATGCAGACAGGAGCTCTGAGGCCTCACTTGCCATCAGCTCAATCTCTTCTGAGCCACACCACAGGTCAAGCTCATCAATGTTCAGGGGCAATCTCCCAATTCATTTACTCCCCACCTCCTGCCTGCATTTCATTTATCAATTTTTAAGAAGTTCTACTCATCATGTTATACATTAATCAATAGGGATTTTTTTATACAGTTTTTTAACTGTCATTTGCACAGAATGACAACAGGCTAATTCTGTTCCCACTGAAGTCCATGTAAGTTTTGCTCCTACTTTCAATGGGAGAACTAGTGGACACAACATTTTTGAAAGTGGGTCCCTATAGATTGGAGAAGGTTTTCACCATTACCTTCTTTTATATGCCATACTTAGTACGTTGTCTAGATTATGCTATACGGCATACCCTTCATAGAAATAATTTTCCTGGGCTGTTTGTCTACTATACTCAGAGTAATACACAGCATTTCCACATGCTCCATGTTTCTAGGCCTACTGAAAAAAGCATGATTATTTTGCTGTAGAAAAATAGTTCATGACCATCTAATAGAAAAGTATCATAATGCATATAAAGGTATTCAAAACATCACAAACATAGAAACATCACTCCGTCAGCTATACAGCAGAAAAAATAAAACAAAATTGCCTGCTCTTAAAAATTGTGTTTTCTAGATTCTTCTTCCCTTCACCCATTTCTTCCTCCCCTTGTCTCTCAGGGCTTGGCTACACTTGAAAGTTGCAGTGCTGGTGGAGGCTTTCCAGCGCTGCGACTTAGTAACTGTCCACACCTGCAAGGCACATCCAGCGCTGCAACTCTCTGGCTGCAGCGCTGGCTGTACACCTGGTCTGCTTGGGGTGTAACGAGTGCAATGCTGGTGATGCAGCGCTGCTCGTCGGGTGTGGCCACACACCAGCGCTGTTATTGGACTCCAGGGTATTAGGAGATATCCCAGAATGCTTTTAACTAATTACTCTCTTTGTTTTGTTATGCAGCCTCTCTTTGTTTTGTTGTGAACGCGGGGCTCCGGGGCTCCGGGAGCTGCTTATCTAAAAAACAAACAGAGCTCCTGTTTGCTGTGATCAATCTGTAACTCAGTGAACAATCAAATGAGATAAACCCACTACCTTGCTATGAATGAGGCAGGCAGGGGGATGAGTGAGTGTTTGCTTGACGAGAGAAACAGCGGGGACGGGGCGAAGAAAGGGAGTCCGTTGGAGCAGCTGCTTATCTGGTCTGCAGGCTGTTTGCGGTTAAGAGTAAGGGGTCAGGAAAAATTTCTGATTTTGCAAGGCAGGGAGCTGATACACAGTGTCGGCTCCAAAAATCCACTCTCTCTCTCTCTCTTCCCCGCTCCCTGTCACACTACACCCCACCCCCCTCTTTTGAAAAGCACGTTGCTGCCACTTGAACGCTGGGATAGCTGCCCATAATGCATCACTCCCAACAGCGCTGCAAATGCTGTAAATGTGGCCACACTGCAGCGCTGGTAGCTGTCAGTGTGGCCACACACCAGCGCTTTCCCTACACAGCTTTATGACCAGCACTGTAACTCCCAGCACTGCAACTCTCAAGTGTAGCCAAGCCCTCAGTCCCTTTCTCCCATCTTCAGTTACCGTAAAACACATACTTTTCTTTTATATCTACATTAGTTTCCTTTTACTTCTTATTTTCTCTGATGTTAGTCACATCTCTTTCCCCTCTAATTTTCCTGCCAACGTATCTCTTTTCCCCACCAGCTTTTTTGGGGAGGGCCTACTAATTTTCTCTTTCAGTAGGTCTTCCAAGTTTCTATTAGTAGTAGTAGTATCTTATTATAGACAGCATTACTGAAGGGCATAGCCTTTACAGACAGGTAAGGACAGTGTTCATGCCCCAAGGGGTTTACATGTAAGTTAGACACATCACATCACAAAATGAAAATACTGGGCCAAAAAATCAGTGCCGGCATGAGCGTATGCAACTCCACTGAAGTCAAAGGAATTGTACCCATTCACGCAAGGTCTGAATTTGGCTCAGTTTTTTTTTAAAAGATACTTTCAGTTAACTTACATCATGTGAACTCCTGAAGGAACTCCCTTGGTTCCTCTTACATTTTAAAGTAATTTAGAGTTTAGATTTAGGTCCTGTCTACTAGTGTAACCACACGGATGCAATTCCACCAACACAGACCTTAAATGAGATGCACTGCACTAGTGCAAAGTGGAGTTCACATCAATGCAGAATACTTCAGTCATTTGAAGCCACACCTATAGGAGACATGCTATGGGCCAATGCAGTACATCTACATTAGAGGTTTACATTTGTGTAACATTTGCTTTGTCTTCACTTCCCAAAAAGTTGTTTTTACTGTGAAATAATTAACACATTAGCTATCCTGTTGTAAAATCTTAGTGGACAAGGCTCTGTAGTTTTCGCCAAACTATCCCATAGAAATTCAGCTACTGGCAGAGTGTTGACCTCACCTAGCTAAAAACTCCAGGTACTTTGTCTTCAGTAGGATTTTAAAGTGGGATTGCTAACACGCATTATCGCATTGTAAAAATAAACCACATTTCTGCAATGAAGACAAAGCCACTGATGTAGTGAATGATAATTTCCCTAACACAGTTTCTTATCTGAGCACCTAGAATGTGCACTTCTCACTCTAGAGGGAAAAAGCATTTGGACTATATAATTCACTGAATGATCCTTAATCAGCCACCAATATTAGGTGTTAATAACTCTAATCAAGGGGCTACTTAACCTGACTACTGCCACAGCTACTGAACAATACATTTGCCAATTACATTAATTAAAAGTAATCCCTGTAGGCCAACAAAAACAGAGCAAATCCATGTGGAAAACCAAGTGTCTATACTCCACCACCAAGAATCACATTAAAGAAGGGGAGGGCAGTAAAATTATCCTAAATCACTGAACTTTTATCAGAAAGGAAACTCTCCTGAAAATTCTGGAACTTCAAAATCTTGAATTTGTTGATTGTATACATTTGGATCTAATCAATCCTGTCACTGCATTATAAATAGTATAATGCTATAATAAAACAGATGCAGACACTAAATACTAGGAACACTGAGCCTTATTAAAGACACTGGACATGACAATTATTTATTTAGATGACATTCAAACTATTATTGTCCAAGAATAGTTGGTAAATCTCAGATGGGCTAGAGGGATTTTTCTCTCTCTCTCATTAAAAGAGCTTAAAGAAATTTCCTCTATAAATTTTTTAGGCACTAAAGGGGTAAATTTTTAATGAGCAGCATAAAGTTTTCAGCCACACAACTCCTACCTACTTTAATTGGAGGCGACTGGTTAAAACCACATACCCTGATTTAAAAGGTGAACCCTTCACATTCTAGAGTTAACAATAGAATTTGTAGCTCTTGCCTTGCAAATGCTCCCTAACATACTACAAAATAAAATAAAATAAAATTAGAACACAATGTGTATGTACTTTAAGTATAAAATGGTTCACCCCCGTGTTTTATTTAACAGACTCACTATTTCCAGATTAACTCTACCAAAAACATCAGCACCACTAGGGACATGAACTTAGGCCCTGATCCTGTACTAAGATCTGATAGAGCAGACCCCTGTGCCAATCTCTGTTTAGGTCAGACCCTATGGGCGTGCCTACACAGCAGTAAAACACCTGAAGCTGCCCCATGTCAGTTGATGCAGGGTCCCAGGGCTTTAGCTGCAGAGCTATAAAACTGCAACTAGATGTCTGGGCTTGGGCTGGAATCTAGGCTCTGGGACCCTCCCTCCTTGCAAGGTGTTTTATTGCAGTGTACATACACCCTATGGGCCTCAGGCCCTTGGTTTGTGGAACAGAAGGAGAAGGATATAGCAGTGTTGAGAAGTGACCAAGTTCAGCCTGAGGGGAGGGAGCAATTACCCTTCCATGGAGGGAGGGACATTAAACAACAAGCTTCAAAGGTTGCTATGTTAAGGCCTGTTTGCCAGAGGGAGAGCTACAGTCAGGTATCTCTTTTAGGGAGGGGAGGAATCAAATGGAAATAAAATGGAATGTATTTCAGATGTTCATTGCCCCATATACACACACATAAATACCTTGTAGGGATCCCACAAACTCACTAAAGGAAATACTCATAACACTTAAGGTTTAAACCTATGTTTAACTGCATGGAGCACTTTCCTTCAAGCTACATAGCAGAACCTGGTTGCATCTACATATACAGTAAAGACTTTGGAGCCAAACTGTGTAACTGGTGAAATCGATGTAAGTATTAATGTTACTGGAGTTGGATCCACTTACAGTAAGTCTGAATCTGAACCATAAATGTAGTTGGGAATGTGGGAAATCTTTCTTTTGTGGGTTTAATGCAAACCTTTAACATTCTCTTTGTGTATTTTTGATAGGTGAATTATTTATTAACCAGATACTCCCATTGATCAACACACGGAATTCCCACCGAAGTCGATGGAACTTTTGAATGCAAATCAAAAGCAGCATTTAAAGGGATATTCTTCCTTTGATGCATGTATGTAACACATAAGTAATATTATAAAAGGAGATGGCATAATTTGGGGGAGAAGGGAGAGGATTTAAAATAGGTTAGGGAATTTAAGACTGTTTCTTTCTTGTAGTTAAGCCGGTTCCTTTGTGTTTGCATTGGGTAACAAAAAGGAGATGCTTTACAATATAAGCCTCTGAATCCTTTACCAAATCATGACATTTCATGAAGAAACTATTGGGGGGGAAATCTGCTTCTTCATAAGACTGATAAAAAAAAAAGATGGAATCTTCCTTACTAATTCCTAACATTCCCCATCTGCTTGTGCACATCACAACACTGAATTATGCATTGGAAATCAACTAGATAGGGTTAGAAATAAAAGCATGTGTCCTTTCATAGACACTTATATACATGAAAAAGAGACTAAGGTCTGGTCTATACTACTAAGTTAGGTTGATGTAAACTGCCTTGCGTCGACCCAGTTGTGGATGTGTCTACACTTAAATATGTCTCTCACTGATATAAGTGTCCCATTACAGCAACATCTCCTCCCTGAATGGTGTAGAGCCATGGCCAATGTAATGAGTGCAGGTCCTGCATTACCTATGTTGGCCCTAACAGTCCTCCAGCAGCTGTCCCACCCTGCCTAACACTGACCAATGTGGTCATATTTGTGAGCGCCACTGCCTAGTGGTTATGGAGACCAGAAGTCCTCCACTATTTAAAATCCTGCGAATTTCTGAAATGCCATTTCCTGATTGCACAGTTTGGCAAGCACACCTAGCAGCTCTCCATTGTTGCATGCAGCTGTCCAGCTGACCAGGCCAGCTACATGCTCCAGATGCTCTCTGGCTTGAAGTAGACAAGAGATATTGGATCTCCTGGGCCTTTGGGGAAAAGAGGCTGTGCAGCTACAGACCAGCCACAGAAACGTGGACATCTACGAGCAGATGGCTTGAGGGTTGCAGGAGAGGGGGTATGACACACCAGCAGCAGTTAGGCATGAAAGCGAAGGAACAGTGGCAGGAATATCAGTGGTAGGGAGGCCAACAGTCAATCAGATGCTGAGACACAGATCTGCTGCTTTTACAAAGAGACACTGCCACCAGGGATACTTCTCAGGAACCAGAGAAACAGACCCCTGCCCTGAATGCCCGGGAGGGCGAAAGCAGCCCCCTGCCCATGTCCCTACCCCCAGGCCTCCCGCCCAGGACAGGTGGAGGGACCCAGGCTTCCCACAGCTGCCCATGCATCTCTCTCCAACCCGGCTGACCGGGGGGCAGGGCCTCGGTGCCGCAGCCCAGCCATGATAAGAGCTGGTCAGGCAGCTGTGGGAAGCCGGCGTGGACCCTCCACCTGCACGCGGTGTGGTGGGCCCAAGGAGAGCAGCCTCTGGCCCGTTTCCTCATCCTCCAACCCCATGCCCACTGCAGGTGGAGGGCCACGTTGCTCCCCACAGCTCCTTGCACAGCTCTTACCATGGCTGGGCTGTGGCTCTGAGGCACCCCCACCCTCTTCCTCAGCCAGAACCAGGTCAGGGAGAGCCACAGAGGCAGCTGTGGGGAGCCGGCATGGACTCTCCACCTCCAACTGCCCTTGGCCGAGCAGAGAGCCCGGGGCCAGGGACACGGGCCGGGGGAAGAAGAGGGAAAGGGGGCGGGGGCTGGAGACTCTTATGGACCTACAGGTTCAACAGTCATGGGCTCACCTCCCTTTGCAGTCCATGAAGAACGCCATTTTAGCATCTTCTTACACCCCTGCCCTCGACATTCCACATGGCATCAGGGGTCGCATCTCTACCACTACCACTCCACACTAGGGGGCATTAAGGACAATCACAGCTTCATGTACATTGACCTGTGAGAGTTATGGTTGTACATGTAGCCAAAATGGATATGAATGCTCTTTCCCTTTGTAACTTATTAAGTTTTTAATGAATTTACTTTTAAATTGCACAGATTTTTCTTTGCACTGGTTTTGTTACTCCCTAAAATCTATTCTTTGGAAAATAATTAATCTAGTTCACAACACATGTTGTAGAAAGCTTAGTGGTACTGAAGGCAACCCCTTCCTTGTTATTGTACAATGTGACAACTCCTAGGATCAGCGACAAACAGTGTAAATAATTATAAGATGTACAGCAAGCACCACTAAAATAATAGGTGCATTGACAGTATTATATTCATAGATGTATACCAGGCACCTCACAATTCCTAACATCGCCCAAAACTGCAGAAACAGGTGGAGCAGTTCACCACAACATATTACTGTGGTTTGCTGTTAAAGTGTTTTTTCAAGGCCTCCATCAGCTGTACAGCTCCGCTTTGAGCACTTCTACTAATCCTTGAGTTTCGCACTTCGAACTTAGCAGACATCTGCTCCACCTCTGCCCTCCATCTAGGTGGCACCTTTTCCTCACAGATATTATGCAGGACACAGCAGGCAGTTATAACCATTACGATATTTTTCTCACAGAGATCCAATTTTGTGAGCAAACCAATACCATTGTCCCATCTGTCTACCAAAGCACATTAAACAGCCATTCTGTACCTGCTCAGCTGGTAGTTTAATCTCTCCTTGGTGCTCTCAAGGTGTCTGGATCCATGAGCCAGGGGAGCAAAGGGTAGTCCCCCAGGATCACTATTGGCATTTCAACATCACCAATGATAATTTGCTCATCTGGAAAGAAAGTCCCTGCTTGTAGCTTTCTGAACAGTCCGGTGTTCTTAAAGATATGAGCGTCATACACCTTCCCTAATCAGACAACACTGATGTCGGTGAAGCATCCCCGAAGATCCACCAACACTTGCATAACCATAGAAAAGAAGCCCTTCCTGTTGATATACATTGGGGCAAGTTGGGCTGGTGTCAGGCAAACCCGCAGCCAGACCCAGGCTGCTCACTGTGCTGCCATAACTCACCCCTCCAACACAACCTGCAGTGACTCAGACTTCAGGCATGCTGCAGCATCCTATCCCTGAGCAGGGCCTGGGTCAGATGACCAACAGGCACAGGTATTTCACTGACCCTGCCACATCTGCAAGTTAGTCTGTGCAACAACACTACTTAGCCAGAAACGCCTCCTGCTGCCTCGCAGCGTCAAACTCCCTAGGCTTCCAGGCTGCCCTTGATCTGATTTCTGTTCCAGCCCCAGCCTTGCCAGAGCCTTGTCCATGCCCGGCTCTGACCCACTCTAGCCCTGTATACACCTCCTGACCCCCAGACTCTCAGACTGACTCCAAACTGGCTTTAACATTTGGCCTGCATCTGGACTCCGACTACGGTAGTGATTTCGCTTTCCTACAGACTCTGATATTGGTTCTTACCCACAGCCTGTTCCTAGGCCCCAGTTTCAGCACTGCCCTTGATGCAGTCCCAACCCCACATCCAGTGTTGACCACTGCTCAAACCACCAGGCCTGACTGCCTGGAACCAGAGCCGGACAGTTCGTGCCAAAATAGGGATATGTGTGCCATCTATCACTCCACAGCAGTTTGGGAACCCTATTGCTGAAAATCCATCCAATACGTTCTGCACATTGTCGAGAATCACAGTCCATGTAGCAGGCGAAGATAAATTACCCTGCACCCTTGCATGACAATGGCCTCCACAGTGGATTTTCAACTCCAAACTGATTTCCTGATGACTGGTAGCAATCTGGTATTGCAAGTTTCCACAGTGCAATTGCCACTCGCTTCTCCACTGTCAGTGCAGCTCTCATTCTGGTGTCCATGTGCTGGAGGGCTGAGGCAAGCTCAGCACACAGATCCAGGAATGTAGCCTTTTGCATCCGAAAGTTCTGCAGCCATTGTTCAGTGTCCCATGCCTACATTACGATGTGATCCCACCAGTCAATGCTCCTTTCTTGGGCCCAGATGCAGTGCTCCACAGTCTGCAGCTGCTCTGTGAATGCCACTGACAACCGTGAACTGGTTTTCACTATGTCCCACAGCAATCTGTCCATGAAATTGTCATGTTCCCTGCTGATTCTGTTCTTCTTATAGCTCTGCAAATGCTGGAGGATTGTGCATCCTGTGCTTGCAATGCTCATAACAATAAAAAGTACAGAGCTGTGCAGGTTCCACGCTTCCATCAAAGATGGTGGGCAGCAAGAAGGGCTGTGTGAGTTCATGGGATTTTTAAACAAGGTGCAAAAATTAGCTGTTATGAATGACATTATGGGATGGGGACAGTTGCATGCTGGGAACTTGACCTTTTGCTCGCAGTCACTCCTGAACAACTTGTTTCTGCCCCACGATATACTGTCAAAACTTCTGGAAAGATAGTGAGCTGAATGGTGACAAGATGCACACTGGGATACCTTCCCATGGTGCACTGCACTGTGCATCCACACTAGCACTCCTGGTGAATATGCACAGCACCAACACAAGGAACCAAGCATGGATGCACAATACAATAACTGCAGCAGTTTTATGCTGATGTAATTTGTGTTGGTGTAGTGTAGACATTGCCTATTAAAGTTTGTTGGGTTGAGCTGGATGTTACATGTTATTTAATAAGGGAAAAATACCATGGGGTGACAGTTGCAGGGCTAGCTGCACCTCTGGACCTCTTTCTGATCTCTCTGAGGTCATTCGCACGTCTGGCTTTGTAACTTTACCTAACCCAGCATGGAATTCTGCAATTCTCTCAACTTTTAGATCAGGCACTTGGTTACAGTAGTACCCTGTATATCAGCTGGGTCTGACTGTGCTCAGGTACCTAAGGTTCCTCTCTTCTGGAGTCTATGACCAGTGCTATATAGTACAGCTGGCCAGGAATTTTCTGTCAGAATGATTTCCCTTCAGACAATTATTCTGAGCTCCACAGCTCCCCTGCAACCTGTCAGGCAGGTTGCTGCATAGCCAGGGTTATCAGAGTCCCCAACTCCTTGGCAGCCATCCAGGTGGGTAGCTGGGAATTCTGGGGAGTGTATTTAATCTTGGAAACATCAAGATGTTCCCCACTGCAGGAACATTTTCATATTTCCAAAATAAATTACTGCATCATTTCAGTTCCATGATAAATTCAGGTGTTGGTTTTCCTGAAAACTTTAATTTGTTTTGTGGAAACGAAATTTTGTTTCCCTGACAGCTCTAGTGTACAGTGACGAGACAGCATTTTTAAAACAAAAGCACTGTTTTCAATAGTTGGAACAAAGCATTTAGAGAAAAAATATTTTAAAGTAACAAACATGACCATCTTACAGAAAGGCTTATTATCCCCAAATGGTAAGATAGACAGGCCAAACTTCTTCAGACACTCCAGTGAACGCCTGCCTCAGTCTGGTTCCCCCAAACAACTCCCCCCACCTCTTGCGAGAGGGTCCCTTTTAATCCTGCCAGAGTTCCTTTGTTCTTGTGAATTGTCAGGCTTTCACCCTTCTCTTCCAAACTAGTCCTTTAGGCTCAGAAGGAGATCAAGCCAGCATCCTCAGAGCCAAGGGTCCAGGCACTGTCTCTTAACAACTCTCTAGTGTTTGCTCAGGGGTGGCATATCTTGATCCATTATTTTCCATTTTGCTTGTTTGTCCTGATAGCCCCCTAATAAATGAAACCATGATATTCATAGAGCAAACATCCAACTAGCCAAGTCAAGATGCAATGTTCCTAAATTATTACAGAGCCGCTCTATTTCCGTCACAGCCTCATATGTCAAAAAAATATTAAATAACAAGGGAATTGCAAAGGTTTTATTACTCCCATATTAGTTAGAATAATTTCAGAAAGGGCCAAGTCTAGTTTGACATTTTTATGTCTTTAAAGAAAGCATTACTTGGAGGCTGGTTAGATTCCAACTAGTATTAATGTCAATGACTGGTCCAAGAAACAAAAATAAGAAATGTATGTGCTAAGCTGAAACTCCATTGTTCACCTACCAAGTTAATATTACCTATGTATGGCAGTATATATGGTATGCAAGATGATCTGAAATGTGACTACTTCTCCTATCCAGACACAATAGAGTTGGTTAAGAAGAACATTTCATCTTTTAATATTGAATTGTCTTGCCTTTGTAGACTAAAGTCAGACTCCTACAGTTATAGGACATGGAGGTGATGGTTTCATGATCTAAGAGCATTGGAACTATAAGTTCAAACATGGAACGGCAACTTAAGATTTCTGAGATAAAATGTATTGCAGTTCATGCAGTTTGAGTCTTTTGGCATAGATCTTAAGAATTAAGGTATCTGCTCCACTTGGATGCTAAAGACTTGATTTTCATCATGCTGAAGCCTTAACTTTATGCATGACAATATTTACACAATAAAGTCATTTTCATAAAGCTCTTATGGTCCTTTTCATAAGATTGCTGCAGTGACCAGGGCCAAAAATTTCCCCTCCCCAGCATCAGAGGTACCTAGAGGTAGTTGCATTTTTGTGGAGCTGAACGTATATTGTTTGTGAAGTGTTTTGGAACCCTAACCTGTGTTGTGCCATGCCTTGATTATTAAATTTCTTCAGTGAAAGAGAGGTGTGTATGACTAACTTGGCAAAGCAAAACTAATCTAAAGCATTAAAACTAAAATTATATATTTCCTGAAGTTGTATGGGTAACACAGGCTTATAAGAAGAAACTTCTGATTTTTAATCTGAATTTTAATCAATCTGATATCTGATCATGTGTTATTTCCAACTGAGTTTTGTGCTGCTGTTGATAGCAATATATATATATATATTGCTATATATATATATATATATATTTAGGAATATGCTGACAAAACCTTATATCTTATAATAGCATTTACTTTAACACAAGATCAACAAAGAATTCTTTAGAAGAAAATATTGATATTTCAATGTAAATTTAGATTTATTCATATTCAGGAATAACTATTTTAGCTTTTTTTTTCTGAGATATTGGATTTTTACTAGAGCTTTGCAAAATTTGTGTGTGTGTCTCTTGTAACTCTATAATTGTTTCACACAAAGAGATATTTTTATGTTTTCAGGTAGTATGTTTATGGAAAATTCATCCTAACTTGACAAGTACTGTAGTATAATTCTCTTGAAAATTGCCCACAGTGGGGGTTTTTTTGGGTCAAGGATAATTTTACTTTAACAAATTGTAATTACTTCCTGCTATATTGTGGCATCTACCTTTGGTTTGTCTGTTGCCAGTATTTTACTATTGATGCTGTTGTTTTTAAATCTAAATATATATAAACTTTTTTTAATCCTGTTTTTAAAAACAAAACCTCAAACTTCTGATACTGTGGTTAAACTTTGTATATAAAATTTTAGCCCTGAGTGAATTTGTACAGCTGTGTGAAAGGAGATGAGTCTATTGCACACGTGCTACCAGACCACAATACATAATGGACATAAACTGTGCGATGAATTTGCATAAATGCAGTTCTCAGCTGAACTAACTCCTGCTTAGATGTTAGGGAGGGAAAATAAGGAAGCTGCAGAACACAATAAAGAATCTTGCAAACAGTCCTTAGAACAACAACCAGGGCAGTAGCAGCTTATAAGATGGGCCTGGTCTGGCCAGATGCCCATGATGCCATGACTCTACTGAACCACTGCAATAGGAGTATTTTATTGCCTTCCACTAAGGAAAGATCAACAGTTGAAAGCAGCAGACTGACTGGTTTCTTTCTGAATACTGTTTTATTATAATGTTAAACATTTTCTTTTAAGTCTGTGATTAAATTGCTGTGCAGTACCGTGCCACTACGTTTAAGTAAACTACATTTTCAACTGTTCAGAAAGTTTCTCTATCATGTGTCTACGAAGGGTCTAGGAGGCTTCTTAGTAGGAGATTAAAACTTCCCTCTTCCCCCATGCTGTGGCAATGGCACCATGTCACCTATGGAAACTATTGGGAGCCTCTTGGTGTGACTGGCAAAAGAGGCCACCAACAGGGGCTTCTCCATGTCCAGCAATTGGGTTAAACTGGGGAGTGGTCAGGTGTGAGGCCCAGAATACCCAAGTATGCCACTCTAAAGGAAGGATGGTCCAGTAGCTAGGGCACAAGTCTAGGACTTGGGAGACCTAGATTCAATTCCCTGCTCTGCTACAGACTTCATGTGAGCAGTTGATCTCACAGGTGCTTAGTATCTCTATGACTCAGTTACCCATCTGTAAACCTTGCAGGGTGTTATTAGGATAAATACAGTCAAGAGTGTGAGGTGCTCAGATACTAGAATAATGGAGGCTTGATAACATAGCTAAGCTAGACACTGACAGACCAGACCACAGCTACCAGGAACAGATGGGACAGACCAGATCCATCTGGACAGGCATTTGAGTTTGTGGGGAAAAAGGGGAGACCCCTCTTTAAGATACCAACCTTGAGCTGTTTTATAAAATAACATTCATGCAGGAAAGTAGGTTGAGTCTATACCCAAACAGCTTCTTATTGTGACATTCGAGTGACAACAATATCCTCCTGAACAACCTACAGGTCCAGAGGAGAGGACTGCGAAATCTGATGGGGGGGACAGTATTGAAGAAGACATTTAAAATTCCAAAGTAGCACAAAGCAGGGGAATATTTAAGTGATTAGAAACGATGGGTGCTGTAGAAACACAGACATATAAGATAGGGAATGTAAAGGAAAGACAGACGTTTCCTGTTGGAGAATGGAGGAGGAGAGGCACATATTACGAAAAATATAATTTCTGATTTTGAAGCTTGGGGTCATGGGAGGTTTTTGGAGTCACAAGAAGGTATCAATTTGAAGAGTATGAGGCCAAAAGGTTTAGGATACGTCTGGAGAACTAGTAGCAGCATTAGTGCTGCCATCTACAATGTTTTCCTTTCAAATAAAACTGTTTGGCTTATTGCCAAACAGCTGATTGTTTATTACCAATTATTTTATGTTATTGCCAAACATCTGTGGGTATATCTGAAGTGGCTGTAGGGTTAACACCAATTGCTCTGTGCAGGGGGTAATCAAGTGGCCAACACATACTACCTTCATTTACAACACGGCCGAAAAATCATGTGACACATCAAAAAAGGGATGTTCTATGATGTATATACACTTCTCCCAAGAGCATTATGTGACAGTTTTGAGGAAGCTAAAGATCTTTCCCATACTAAAATTAATTCATTTCTGCTTTTACACTGATTCTCAAGAATAATTATAAAGACAGCCTCCCTCTGCCAGTTTCAAATGTGTTAAGTTTTCAGAAGTATTTTTTTAATTGAATCATGATTAATAATAGCCACAGGCTAGTCATACCAAAAAGGCAAGTTCTCACACTCTGTGATGATAAAGCATTTCATCAGTATGGAGGAAAGAAAAGAACTACTACCCACAGAGTTGCAACATCACATTATCCGTGCGTTGCTGAACGTTCAAAATCCCACAGCATCCCCAACACTGATGTGTTACACAAAACAACATTAGAAGTCATTGAAGTGTCAGATAGTGATTTCATCGTGTGTCAGGCCTCCTACTAAAAAAAAATGATTCATCTTTTCGGTGCTGACACCTCAAAGAGTTATTAAGGAAGAAAAGAAAAGAAATTCATAAACTTTAAATTGAGAAGTGTACTGATATTTTACTCCCAGATAAAGAAAGGCTTATGCAGGTAGTGAGAATGCAGTGGATTCCTCATAGTATTAACCCTTTGTTCTTTTAAAGTGTAGTTCTAACTTTGAAAAGTGACTCTATAAAAGCAGTATCACGGGGTTTCATGTTTATTACATCTCAGTGGCTTCCAGATCAATTGTGCTGAATTTACAAGTAAAGATATAGGTTTTTTTTAAAACCACCAGCCTTGAAACTCAAACTGGAATGGGAGAGTCAGACTGTGTTTTCTGGTTTGTGCACTACCACCAGTAATAAAGATTATGTAGGTCAAAGTAAGTTGGCCCTTACAATCTATTCATTGATTACAATCCAACCTCCACTGAAGGCAATGGGAGCCTTACCACTGATTTTAATGGAAACTTGATTGGGAGAGAATTTGACCTCCTAATACGAATTACATAATCTCTTTGGTGTTGCGTGAGCCAGAACAGAATGCATCTCACCTCCATCTCCCATTTAATACTAACGCTGCAGTGTTAACAGGACTAAAAAATAACCCAAACTTATTTTTGTTGGAAGAAAGGAGCCTGGATACACACAAAGGAAAGATGTTTTTAACAGGATGGTACCATTTTTACCTAGTCACTTTTTCTTATCATAACTGCACTTTACAGCTAAACTGATCACTCATTTATAAAAGTCTTTTAAAATTTAAATTAGGCCATGCTATAATGTTATCATCTTTGGGGCCTAAGAGTGACACACATCAAGGTAAGAATTTTATCCCAACTATTCCTTTTGCTGGAAGGAGAAAAATCAGGTTAAAATGGTAAACTGCCTCCAGCACTGGTCATGCTATCAGTAGAATAGATTGGGCTGGCCTGAAAACTGTAGCAAATACAAACCCCAAACCCAAGGGGTCCAAAGAAGGTATTTATCTTGCTTGTGTCTTGCTCTGAATATGAATTCCAGAGATAATACTGTGTTGCATTTAATAGCTGAAGAAAATAAAGTATAAAAGAAAATTACCTAAGTTCCTATCATAAACCTGTCTGTTCATATTGCATTCCTCCACACAATTTCAACAGTATTAATTGGGCCATCTTGAGTATAAAAGAGGTCCAGTCTCTCCATCATTTCTGATTTAGCATGACTTCTTCACTAGGAGCAGTGGAATGTAAGATGTAATATAAGCCAATGAGGATTTGTATTTAGGAACATTTGCATGGCTTTAGGGTAGAATGAAAGGATGATCAAAAAGAAAAGAAAATATCTAATGCTTAAAACACTTTACCATAAAATCACACTCTCTTTTCCCCATGTTAAATCAGGTAGAAAAGTATGATAACATTAAAGCTTGATCTAATTTAAATACATTATTTTCTTGCAAATGTTACAACAATCATTACATGCATCATTTGCCCCCTCCCCTGCCCAGAGTCTTAAATTATACTCCATTATATCTAGGTATGAAAAAATATGCATAAATGTTTATCAAACATGAGAATTTTTGTTTTTAACTACATTAAAAGGTAAAATGTTATTTTCCAACAGTTGGTAAAAACTGCTCTTAAATCATTATGGGAGTTTGCACAGCAAACAGAATTCTCATGAAGATATTCCTTTATAGGCTACCTGCAACATTGTATTGTACATTTAGGACTTATGATATTCTAAGTCTCTACAATGTTCCAGACAGCAAAGAAACTAACATGTACAAAGTATGACATTGTTCTTGCAATTGTTTACAAACATACAATCCAATGACATATCAGGCCTCCTCTACATAGTACAGCTATACTTTCATAATCAGTTCATGTCACTTTCTTCTGACACAATCACAAAATACATGGTTGCTGTGTATTCACACAACCAGGGATAATTATCACAGCCATGTATATCTATGTTTATTCTTACACATCTACCATGCAGCCAGAACCAGGTTTGTATCAGCGCCGTCTAGTAAAATCTGGCTCAGCAGAGGATAAAGTGGCTGGAAGACATGCATACACACCTGAAGCATGTGGGACAATGAACCATGAGATGCCCCTCATGAATAGTTCTCTGAGAGGAAAAGGAGAAGACAAACTGGTTATAGAAGCATGACTAAAGGGTTCCATCTACATTGCCAAAAACCCGCCCCCAAAAATCACAATGCACCAAATTGGTTACCAGATGACTACCATGTACTAATCTGGGCCACTAGCAAGGGTGAATCACAGACAACTGCCAAAGTAACTAACCAAGCATTAATCACATTGTGTGTGGAGAGAAACCGCTTTTAGGGCCTGTCTGCACTGGCAATTTACAGCGCTGCAACTTTCTCGCTCAGGGGTGTGGAAAAAAAAAAAAGCTCTCTCCCAGCACTGCGCCGCAACCACACAAGCGACCTTAAAGCGCTGCCGTGGCAGCGCTTTAGCATTACCAGTGTAGACTAGCCCTTAGAATCAACCATGATATTAACTGGTTACAAACCCAGTTAAATGCTTTTGTGAAGAAAAAACCCTAATGTTCAGTTTCTATTGTAGGTACATCACATTCCACATACAGGATTTCAAAATCACCACTCTTCTTTGCTACTCCATTTGTGGGACAACATCAGGTCGCATGCACTTTCTCCTATACAATCAATGATGTTTCTGTTCAGAAAACAATGACTCCTTGAAGCAGGCAAAGCTAACTATGCTATTAAGATTGACCAGTCCCCCTTCTCAGGATGTTAACAAATAAAGGAAAAGCAGTGATGATACTTTAGGTTCTTTGCCAGACTGTGTAGAGGATTCCAATATTTAACATGTCTCCACATTCGCACAATTCCCAAAAGGAGTACTAGACCCTTTTGGAGGGGATAGTTCAAGTTTAAGATTAAGATTTATTATTTGTATTGCAGTGGTGCAAAGAAAGCAGGACCCCACTGTGCTAGGGACCGTACAAACACAGAACAAAGAGATGGTCCCAGGCCTGGAAGCCTTGCAGTCTAAATTAGCTGATCTCGATTTTAAAAACCATTCTCCATGGTACGCAAGCTGAGTCATTTCATGGCACGGATAGGTAAACTGACATATTACGGTTACGATCACATATATTATTACTGGATCTATAACTAGGTCACAAGGATAGGTATTTTTAAAATTTACAGGTCATAGTGGAAAGTAGGGGTTTTAATATGAGTTTCAAAATGACTTTTTTAATTAAAAAACACAAATATTTGTTCTATAAAACATGGCTCTGGAGCAAATGCTGTGCCAACCTGCTCTCTCAGTTGCAGAGGACTGTGACTACAGCAGAACTGATGCAGTTCCACTGAACAGAGGAAGAGGTAGAATGCCAGGAGTCTGCACATGGGCCTGCAGAGCTGTACGTTTAAAGCAACCACAAATCAAGAATAATCTGATCAGTATACTACACTCATCTCTTCATGCTAAGAAGACTTGAAAAAACAAGTTTCTATTGTGAAACTATCCATCTACAGACTTAAAATAAAACAATTTAAAAAAATGGGACTACTCTTATGCTACATTCCCCAAAAGACAATAGTAGAGAACCATTGTCACAGGCCTGAGAGAGAGCGAGCAAGCGATCTATTCTAGCGGCCAAAGAAAAGAGGAGGAATGGAGTTTGCTGTTGCTATTGGGCAGAAAGGAGCTGGAACCACTATAGCCCATTAATGTGGCCTTGAAAGAAAGCAAACAGCATCTTTCAAAGATAATTATTTGTTCGTAGACTGGACAGCAGAAGGCATCACGTACGCTGGCTGGCTGGCAGGCATCCTTTACCAAGGTACGGAGTACAGGGCCTTTTTGGCACATTGTGTCTGCATCAGTGAAGGAAGCAAATCTGAAACTGTACCAAAATCCCTCAGAACATTATAATTGTTCTGCTGTCATTTTGCTGTGCTGGCCTTCTCTCTTTTAATTTTCATTTGGCTTCCATTGCTACCTTCTTGTGCCCAATATCATATTCTACACCACTTGACAATAAAGATTAAATTTTATTTTAAAAAGGATCTCTCTGAGCCAGCCTATATTTTACAATCAGTGAATAAGCTCTAGAAAGCAAGGTTCCTAAAATAGCCAGACTTTTATATTTTCACCCTCTCTTCAGTAAAGCATTTCAGAAAATAAGTCCTACTGATTCTCATAAAACTTGAAATTGCTAACCTGAATATCTTGATAGCAGCAGACAATGTCCTCAGAAGCAGCTGGCCTCTCACCTTAGCTTCTGACACTGAGGAACTGCATCAGTATCAACTGTGTTTTAATACCTTAACGTGACAGAAGAAATAACATGAGCTGAACAAAAATTATAGTGCGATTTCTAGCAAAATAAATTTGAGGTCATTATCAACAGACATCTTAGAAACCATACATACAAGTGGATAGCATTCAGAAAGGCTCTTAAGCAAAGTAAGCAGTCATAAGATAAGAGGGAATGTTCTCTCATGGATTGGTAACTGGTTAAAAGATAGGAAACAAAGGGTAGGAATAAATGGTCAATTTTCAGAATGGAGAGAGGTAAATAACGGTGTCTACCAGGTGTCTGTACTGGGACCAGTCCTATTTAACATACTCATAAATGATCTGGAAAAAGGTAAACAGTGAGGTGGCAAAATTTGCAGATGACACAAAATTACTCAGGATAGTTAAGTCCCAGGCAAACTGCGAAGAGCTACAAAAGAAGCTCTCAAAACTGGTTGACTGGGAAACAAAATGTCAGATGAAATTCAGTGTTGATAAATGCAAAGTAATGCACATTGGAAAACATAATCCCAACTATAAATATAAAATCATGGAGTCATTGTGGATAGTTCTCTGAAAACATCCACTCAATGTGCAGCGGCAATCAAAAAAGTGAACAGAATGTTGGGAATTGTTAAGACAGAAAATATCATATTGCCTCTATATAAATTCATGGTACGTCCACATCTTGAATCCTGCGTGCAGATGTGGTCGCCCCATCTCAAAAGAGATATATTGGACTTGGAAAAGGTTCAGAAAAGGGCAACAAAAATGATTAGGGGTATGGAACAGCTGCCATATGAGACGAGATTAATAAGACTGGGACTTTTCAGCTTGGAAAAGAGACAACTTGCGGGGGTATGATAGAGTTCTATAAAATCATGACTGGTGCGGAGAAAGTAAATAAGGAAGTATTATTTACTCTTTTGCATAACACAAGAACTAGGGGCCATCAAATGAAATTAATAGTAAGCAGGTTTAAAACAAACAAAATGAAGTATTTTTTCACACAACGCAGTCAACCTGTGGAACTCCTTGCCAGAGGATGTTGTGAAAGCCAAGACTATAACAGGGTTCAAAAAAGAACTAGAGAAATTAATGGAGAATAGGTCCATCAATGGCTATTAGCCAGGATGGGCAGGGATGGTGTCCTTAGCCTCTGTTTCCCAGAAGCTGGGAATGGGCGACAGGGGATGGATCACTTGATGATTACCTGTTCTGTTCATTCCTTCTGGGGCACATGGCATTGGCCACTGACAGAAGACAGGGCTAGATGGACCTTTGGTCTGACCCAGTATGGCTGTTCTTATGTAAGCCAGTAAATTTAAGAGTTTGGTTAATGTAACGGAAGCTGCCATTGGTATGGATTATAATCAGGTATCAGAGGCAAAAGTTAAACTTACACCCAAGTTTATGGACCACAGGAGCTAAGTACATATTAACAAGACCAATGCTTTCCTTACATCATTCACATGTAGACCCTGATCCCTACCTATCAATTCCCAACTTAATGTCTTGATCCTGTTAGGTGTTGAACTCCCTCAATTCCCAATGAAGTTAATGGGAGCTGAGGGTGTTCAGCACCTGGCAGCATCAGGCCTTAAATAAGCAGCTGACACAAACAATTAGTTGTTTGGCAAACCTCATGATGACTAAAACAACCATTTGTTCCTTTTGGTCTTTTCAACAGAAGGCCCCACAATCTGAGCGTACAGGCTTATATTTGTTATACATACAGTCTAGACAACAAACTCAAACGAGATGTTAAAGTAACTGAAGAAATTTTTGAAGGTATAGAAGCCTGCATACAAAGATGGCTGCCTAAAGGGAGTTTTAAACTATTAATCTTGAAGAAGAAATTGTCTCTGCTTGTTGCCTAGCAAAGTTCTGTCCTCCCAAACACGAAACAAAAATGTATTGCTCATGAATGGTGTGGTATAAAGGCTTTACTAGATGAGTCTGGGATATTAGTGTTACTCACAGGTGAGTGATGCTGGCCACCCCACACAAGTGCTATTAAAACACTTATCCCACAGCATGCCATCATGTACTCTGTATGTCACATTACAGAAAAACGACTATAGGAATATTTTAGAGTTTAAAAAAAGTTAGTGCTTTATTTCTTAAACCCTATACCTGTAAACCTAGTTGCCTTAGTTATAATGAATCCAGCTATATAGAACTGAGAGGAAGCCATTAAAACCTCTAAAAATGACCAAAAATAGTTTTTCTATGCATAAAAATTCACAATTTTCATATCTGGTATTTTGGGACCTCCCAGGGTTAGACATGAATGTTGTACCCCAGTGGGAATCTGGAAAACCACCTTTTCCAGTTATATAAAGTTCTTGTTTCTAGCCTTACAGGAGCCTGAGATGTCAGACTTTAAAGTTGTATTTATTTTAGGTCTAGAAAACCCATTCATTTTGGGCAGGTATAATTTTGGGGAAATATGCTACATTTGGGGATAGGTATCCAGAAGTCATTTGTATGAAGTGGTAATCGGCCATCTGTTCACAAACAATCACAGATTACCCTGGATACAAGGTTCCTTTCTTTTATGGCTAGGAAAATCTGGCATCATGCCCTTTGTTTGCAGGCTGGTGAGTTATCACATAAATTCAGCCCGTGTTCTTTCTGCCTCTCCTGTACTGGTTATACCAGTTTTATATTGTAGGAGAAACCAGAAAATGACTGCTTGGGTTTGTAGCTCATCTCACTGTGCTGCTATATATACCATGACCCTATCCATTGGCTCACTGAAAAATCTTTCCCTAGGAGAACTTTAAGGCCACCAGTAAATATTTCACCTATCTGCCTTCCAAGTTCAAAGACACATCATTTTTCAGCCTGGGTCATTTGCTCTGAAATGAAGCACTTCCACATATGTTGGCTATGAATAATTCTCTTTTGTAAAGAGGCCACGGATCTTTTTCTCGGGTCTTTAAAATATATTCTGTCCATGCCAAGGCTGCCCTCAAGCATCAATTGGCTGTAGAGGTACCACTGAAGTTCTTGCTGAGTGAAGAATCCACTCACTTCTCAATAGCATCTTTGGGTATAAAACTGTCCTATGTGGGAATGATTCTATTTCACTATGGAAGAAAGAACTACATCTGCCTTAAAGCTAACCAGATAATATTTGTTTTGCTTTACATTATCAAAATGTGTTGCCTGCCTACTCAAGCACTTAGATTTTGTGGGAAATTCCCATTTAGATCTGGTTGAATTCTGCAGTACCAAGTAGAGAGGAGTGTCTGGACCTAGTTTTGACCAAGGGAGAAAATGTTTTCTTGTTTTCCTCTCTTGCTCTGGGGACTGAAAGCACCATGTAAGCATTGTCTCAAAACAGCCTAGAGCAAATAGTTCATCTTGCATCTGCCTCCTTCAGGCTCCCATTCAGAAAGCTGTCCTTCCGACAGAGGACTTAAGACTCACATTGCTAACTGTATTTGGCATGCTCTCTTTTTCTCTCTCAAAGCTACTGTGCCTGGAATTATTAGGTACAGGAGACTCCAAAGAGCATAAGGGTCTTCTCCTTTTGTATCTTGTCTTTCAAGAGACTAGTGCCATTTAAAGGTCATATTGTGATATGATTGATAGTGATTGACAGATCTGGTTCTGCCACCAAGGTTGCAAGCAACAGTTGAAACCCCGTGTAGAACATACTGAGCTTGCTGAAGAAGAAACTCAACTTCATTTTCAGATTTCTGCATAATTAGAAGACATAAAAATAGCTTATGATACAGATTTGATCTAGAAATCAACGAGACACAAATATGGGACTCCACAATGCCATTTTTTGTCACTTTTCAAACACCTCCAAAGCAGAATAATTTGATGGCAGCTAGGACTAAGCTCACTATCAAATTAAGGCATCCATGAGAGCCCCTGATCAAATTCAGTGGCAGCCACTGATGTCAAGAGCAGTTCAAACCAACTGCGTGATATTGACTACACAGTCACAGTATCAGTGTTTAATAAATCATTTATGTAAAACAATCTACCTTAAGTATTTATAGCAAGTCAGTCAACACAGTACTGAGGTGGTAAAGCACAGTGGGTTAAGAAGGGCAGGATTCCAGGACCACAATGGGTGCCTTCTTGTGTAACTTCCCCCACAACAGATTGTGAGAACACAGCCAAGGATCTTCAGCAATAATAGCCCAAATCTCTACTAACTTAGCTAAAAGAGAAACAGCAATAGCATGCTCTTATCTGTTATGTGGAACAGCCACTAGAAGGAAACATGACACCTTGAGCCAAACTGAAACATCTGCCTAAAAAGCATTCTGAAGGTGGAAAAAAGGGTTTTTGCTAATTTACATTGTACAAAAAAAGGCCTGATATGTTTGTTTAAAAAATGTTTTGCTTCTTGTTAACTTAGAAATATCAGGAATGTGAAGCCTGATTTTGCTGGATGTCTCCTTGGAGGATGCAGAGATGACTCATCTTACGCTGGAGTTACGTTCCGCTGTCAGTGTGTAAAGTGAAAAACACGTATAGTGAAAATTACATTGAGTGTAATGGCGGGTGGAATCGCCCGCACTACAGGAACAGTATTTAAATTGTTATTTTTCCTCTTTTTTTTTTTTGCCGACCGCGCAAAGCTGAATTTGCGCATGTTCAACATGCGTAAGATGAAACTCGTCTGTATATCAGTTAATCAGATTGTACTTGCTTGTTACCGGTAATGCAATAATTGAGCCTTCCAAGAAAAACACAGTAGGTGAGACCTGAATTTGTGAAGTAAAGCACAAGCAGGAAAAAAAATAATTAAAAAACAACAAAAAAACAAAAACTTGCAAGCCTTCTGTATACGTCATGAAGAACCAAAAGCAGGAGTTTTAGCCTACCTCTAACATAAAAACAAATTATATTCAAGTGATGACTAACTAGACAGCTGATGAGTGTACTTCCAATTTAGGATGAAGCATGGTAAGATGAAGCTATCACTCCATTTGTGTATATGAATACTATAAGTAATTCTATGATAAATA
The DNA here is from genome assembly GCF_020497125.1 of Mauremys mutica. NCBI lineage: Eukaryota > Metazoa > Chordata > Testudines > Geoemydidae > Mauremys > Mauremys mutica. Next base: position 113,189,286 of record NC_059073.1, read on the forward strand.
ATTCCCAAGACTATAACAGGGCTCAAAAAAGAACTAGGTAAGTTCATGGAGGATAGGTCCATCAATGACTATTAGCCAGGAGGGGCAGGGATGGTGTCCCTAACCTCTGTTTGCCAGAAGGTGGGAATGGGTGACAGGGGAGGGATCACTTGATGATTACCTATTCTGTTCATTCTCCCTGGGGCACCTGGCATTGGCTACTGTCAGAAGATGGGGTAGATGGACCTTTGGTCTGACCCAACATGGCCGTTCTTAAGTGGTTTTCTACAGCTCTTAAAAAAAGGACTTCAAATGTAATTTTATTATTATTACAGCTTTTACCAGAGTTTGTTTCATAAAGAAATATATAAGTAATCACTTACAGTAAAGTTAATAAATTAGATATTTTACAAAGTTGAGAACCAAAACTTAAAAAAAAAGTCTAAAATGTGCCAGATTAGAGAAACCCTGAAATAAATAGCAACAAATATGGAAAAATATGAACGGAAAATTAGGATATTAAAAAGTAACTGTTTTTCATTTAACATTTTAAATGCAGTTTGTACACTAATTCTACAGGATGCGATCACAATGTTCTCTCTTTAAGGAGGAAAGATGGTTTTGTGGGTAAAGCATATGACTAGGCATCATAAGATCTGGGTTCTATTCCTGGCTCTCCCATATCCTTTATGTGCATTGAGCGAAGTTATTTAACTTCTTTGTACTTTCCACATCTGTAAGGTGAAGATATTATTACCTCAGAAAAATGATGTAAGACTAAATTACAATTTGGGAAGTGTGCTAAGAGCCTCATTTGGAAGATGTTATAAATGTAAAGTATATTATTTGGTTGCATGGAAAAGGAGAAACGGCCAAAGGTTTGAATACAGAATTAATAACCGGAAATATAATCCAAAGTCTTCCACAGACTTATATCTGGAAAAGTCACTCAAATTTCTCTACCCCCCCGTTTCTCATCTGAAGACAAAAAAAATTCTCTGCCTCATAGGGATGAGGTGTTATCTTTGAAAATGTAAGCTTTCTTATCATCATTTTCCTCCCCCTTCCCTTTTATAAAAAAATTAAACTATTTGAGCAAACCACAACCACACACACACACTTAAAAATGTGGTATTAGTAATTTCCTAGCTTGTACATGTTACCATGTCCATTTATTTATATAATTAAAATCACATGACCATTTGATTCTTGTGTATAAACAAGGGAAAAACACCCAAACATTCTGGAAAAAGCAAAAGGCACAATAATTTAATGCAGACTGAGGAGATTAAAACATCACATATAATGAACTACAGCAAATGTTGCATTTATGAGAGTGTGTTTGTTTTAATTCCTGGGAAATATTTTACCTTGATAAAACATTACAAATTGTAATCGCAAGCAAATCCTCCTCTTTGCAGCACACCTTGGCACCAGCAAAACTAGGGAGGTTTTAAAAATCTATCAAGCTATAGGATTATGATGTGTGTTATTTTACTAGTCCTGCTGTTGCTGCCTAGGAGTTTCAGCTCTTCAAACTAATCCAGTGCAGCAGCAGGGATTTTGCAGCATTACGTGGGGGAGGGGCAGTGACCTTAGAATACCTTTGAGACATATTGAGTAAGTTTTATATAAACCAGGCACACTGTCCTGAGGTGACACTCACGGAAAAGCTAAGCAGGCGCCCAATAACTAGATGTAAAGCAAGAGGTCCCTTTAGACCACAGGATAATTTAGGTAAATTCCATTTTTTACTGCAGTTTCCTAACCCAGTCCAGGCACGTTAATCCTCATTCTCCCCTCAAACTGCCTCCCTCTCCCCACTTTTGTAGCCTCCCAGGAAAGTCCCATTTCTCCACCCAGTAGCATATGGCTACTGTCAGCCATAGCCCACCAAGGAAAGGTGGGGGGACCTGCCTCTCCCTTCTTTTCCTCCCATCTCCATTAACGATATCCCCCTCCCACTGCCTCTTAACTAAACGTGCTCCTCATCCGTTTCCTCCTCCCTTCCAAGGTGTCCCAATTAAAAGGTATTTTGGAGTCTTCCCTCTGCTCCACCCCGGCTTTCCAATGACAAGCGCTTTACCGCAGCCGTCCAGCAGCGGGTCCCTGGCACCACTGCAATCTCCCAGTAAAAGCTGCCCGGCAGCTTCTCCCCACAGCCTCCCACTAAGAAGGGTCCTGCTTCCCCCACCCAGTGCAGCTTCCCTCGCCATAAACAGGACCCCGCCCCCTGGCCGGCCCCAGCCACTGGAGCCCCGGGCATCCTTCCCCCGCAGCAGCCCGAGCTCCGCGCCGGCCAACGTTCCACGGCTCGCGCCCTGCTCCCCGCGGTCCAGCCTCTTTCGAACCCCGTCCGCCGAGAGGGGAGGGGGAAGAGGGAGAGAGGTGCCTTACGGATAATCTCCGCCCCTTTGCCCCCAAGGCAACCAATCAAACAGCCCTGGCGAGCAAGGAGAGGGGCGGGGCGGGGCGGTGGATAGAACTCGACATCAGCGTCACGTACCAGCTGCGCGGGGCAGGCTGGGAATTGTAGTTTCTCCTCTCCCAGCCGTAGCCATTTTGTGGTGAAGGGAACTACACTGTCCTAGAGCCCAAGGATCATTCCACGGGGCCACGCGGAGTCCCCCCGGCGCGTTGGCCGGCGAGGCCCAGTGCTGATAGCCCGGCGGGGCCCGGCGCGTGGGATGTGACGGAACGAGCGACTCGCGCGGAAGGAGAATAATTCAAGAGCTTTGCAGACAGGGCAGGGGGAGGGGGGCGAGTGAGTGCGCCGCGCGCTAGGGATCATCGCCCAATTCCCCGCTCCGCTCCCTCGCAGGGGCCGCCGGCCGCGGCTCGCCAGAGGCCAGGTTTGAACGCGAAAGGGAGGCCGAGGTCTCTGACGTTTGCCCTGCGCGAGGCGCTCTGCAGGGCCGGCTGCGGCTGCTGAAAGCAGCTCGGTGGGGGCTTGCGGCCGCTGGCCCGAGTGCGAATTGAGGCCAAGCCCTAACCGAGAGATTAAAAAAAAAAAAAATCAGGTCCATTTAAAGTTGCTGCCGGAGCGCGGCTCTTATTGGTTAGGGGAGAGTTGGAGGAGCAGGGACTCACACAGTGTATGCAGCCTTCACTGCTGCTACGCTGCTGCTAGAGAAGCTGCTGCTGCTGCTGGAGTTGTCTCTGCTGCTTTCCCTTGCTGCAGCAGCACAAACGTGACTTCCAACATTTTTATTTATCTTCTTTCAATCCTTTTCCTTTTGCAAGATGTAACTACAGCTCAGACACTAAGGACGTACAGATCGCTTAGGTGGCTTGGGAAAGAGAAAAGGGGATATCAAGGGCGTCGTTTTTTGTGTTGGGGAGAAAATTTCCATTATGAATGTTTCTCTAAAGTGATTTTTTTTTGTTTGCTTCGCATTCGTTTTTTTTCTATTCCCCATATCTCGGATTTATTGCAAAGAAAATCACGTTGTGAAGAAAGAAAGTCGGATTACAAGATACTACTACAAACAAAAACTGGATTTTTGGGGGGGTATTTTAGCAAAAAATTATTGCGGCTTTACTTCATGAAGCAATTGTCCCCTTTTGCAAACAGAATTTGGATACCAGAATGAGTAAAGAAAGACCCAAGAGGAATATAATTCAAAAGAAATACGTAAGTGGTTATAACATATATCATTTGACTCCCAGTTTTAGGAAATGGCTGTGAATGTCAAGTTTATAGCTAATCCTGAAGCTATAAAGGTTTGAAACAAATGTATGGTAATACTGATCTTTATTTTCCTTAGGTATGGGGGAGTTTCAAAAACCCTTTTAAATTGCAAAACCTTCTGCCCAGTTTCGTTATAAAGCCAGATTTGTGTAGCGATATCTCAAGTGAATAAATGTATTGACCTCAAATGACACAATCATAATCTAGTTTTAGATGAAAGGCAGGGAGCTCAAGGGGGGCTGCTGCGACAATGTTGCTAAACTGCTTTTTCATTTGGATATATTAATAATGCACTTTACATGCAAAATAACATATTTTATATGTGTGTATGTAGAGTCCTGTTTAGTGAAGACACTATGGTTGTAGAAAGCCCTTTAAGTTGAAATCGAATGTCTGGTTATGGCGAGCTTGTTTCTTGCACTACCACATCAAATGTAATATATGTGATCGTTTGCTTATCTGGCTTGCAATAGAAACCAAACCAGTTGGGGATCATATTACAGGGAATGCGTTTGTTAGGATTGACTTTAATAATGGGGAAATGGCTTGGTTTAGTTTAAAAATGCATGATGGTGTCTCGAAATACTAGAAGAATATGGTATAGTTCAGACTGTACCCCTATCTCTGTTCTTACACAACTGCTTAACCAGACGCTAGAAATAGTCTAACCCTTTAAACATATAAATTTGCAGGGATAGTTGCGTTTTGGTCCTGCTTCAGCTACGTTTTGATTGGCATAAGGCGAGTCTTTAAGTTTGGAAAAACGGAAGGGATTCGTCAGATATGCAGCAGAACTAATAATTGTATCTGCATATTAAAATAAAATATTTCATGTTCAGAAAATGATTGCTTCAAGCTACATTAGATGCAGCCCCCCCTTTCAAGTTGTAGAATATGCTGTATTATGATTTCTAGCTTTTTTCCGTGGGGGCTGTATTTCTTCCGGGGGGGGGTGACCTTCGGGACCCTTTTGCCTTGTTTTAAAATATTTAATAAAAGGTAAATTGACTTAAGATGCCTATTTCTATCGGTTTGTCTCTTCTCTTTAAAATATAATTTAGAGAAGCGAGTGGTTAGGAAAAAATTAAAAACTTAAAGGTATTCTGCACCAAATTTACGAATTAAAAATACATCCGCATTGCAGAGGAATTGGGAGTCTGAAGCGGACTAGTTTAAAGTATTGCATCGAAACAGGAACATTGTCTAGAAAGTCTAACGAAACATGTAAGACGTGCACGTTTCCCAGGCAGTGAAACAAAGCAGAATGGGAGAAGAATTTGTAGTGTTTAATTAAAATAAAATAACCTGTATTTTTAAAGCCACACCACGTCTGTACGAGTGAACAATAGAAGCTTCCTCTGGTTTTGCTTATAGTGCTTGTTAAAGAATTAATAAAACTGTCACCCCCACTCTTGCCCCATAGGCAAGGTGTGAGAGAGACATGTGAGCATGGTAGGGAGACAATGTATCCTGTGTTCATAAGTTTGACTCTGGAATGGAGGGAAATCGCTTTTGGGGAGGGGGGCAAGGGAGTGCAGGTTACTGTGTTCGCGTGTGTGTGTGTGTGTGTCCGGGGGAGTGTGTGGGTTGCTGCACTATTGCAGTGCGTAGCAGGCACAGACGCAAGCATGGCTGCGGCTTCTGCTTTGGGCTGGCCTGGTCGATTTCCCATGCATCCTCTCAAGCAGCGGCAACAGGTTAAGCGGAATGTCAGTACAAGACCCCGGGTTCCCGGCCACTCAGCCCAGTCAGTGCCAGGTTCTTCTTGTTGTTCTGTGACGTCACAAAGGGAAGGGCCTGGGCTCGGTGGAATCTTCGTCTCATCAATGTTCTGATTTCCCCCCTCCCCCTCCTGTGTGACGTCAAACGTGAGGCGGGCCGCTTAGGCTGGGGAAGAGGGGGAGTCACGAGGGCACTGGCTGCTGCTACTGGGGAGGATGCAGCTCTGGCACCCAGCACTGTTCTCTGCTCTTACCAGGTGAGCAGGTGTAGCAAGCCTTGCATACACAGCAACTTCTGTCAACCTCTTTCTCCTTTCACCCTTCCTATTAAGTGGAGCCTGAGCCTATTTAATTTAGTTCAGAGCAGGGAGCTAATCTACCTCATCTTTGGGTAGGAGGCACACTTCCCTGATGCCCTTTAAGAAGAAAGTGTTAGTCATTCTGTCTTTCCTGCGTAGTATAACTTGATATGGTAAGGTAGAGGCACTCCTGTGTGGGTTGGTGGCACAGGGCGTGAAGTTGTACCAACAGAGCATAGCACCTTCCTTTTTTTTTCAGAAACATCTTTAAGTATCGCAGTGTCATAGTAGCGCATCCTGAGCAGCCTCTTTCCTTTAATACACACACATGTGTACCCACTCAAGTCTTTTGTCTGCACGTTTCAGTCCCAGGCATGATCACTCACACCCCAGGTTTCAACCACGGCTCTCAGAAAGGGCCTCCAGTTCCTAACCTCTCGTAAAGACTTTATTTAAAAATATAAAAAAGGTAGTTTTGCCTTTGATAGTGTGCACACTATCTTTTTTCCATTTAGCTAATCTCACATAGCTTGTCCACCTGAACTCCTTTCTCAGAGGGACACAGTTTTATTTCATGCAAAATCTTACAAGCACTTCACAAAAAATTGTAAGTCTGATCCATATTCCAATTGCTTTGGAGGTTTTGCTATTTTAGGGAAACTGGAAAATTTGTGTTTTACAGCTCATAGTTACTCAAAAAAATCAACTGTGCTAAACTATCTCCTGATCTCTGTCTATGGAAGAGCTGGCTTATAAAGGATTATGTGACATTCCTGTAGTGGAGTATAACAATTGTCCTCCTAGTGTCATAAATTGCCTATATTGTTGGCTACATATGATGCTTTTCTGCAAGGATGGATATGAAGTAAGATATGATGTTCCTACACTGGTCGGTGACACAAGGAGACAGGTCAACTAATTGTCCTGTCAACACCCCCTCCCCCCCCCCCCCCCGAAAAAAAAGTACTGTTTTGTAGGCTACTTAGCTCTGGTCTTCAGATAACCACAATGACTGCCACAATGCAACCAGAGCCTTTTGCTGAATGCTGAAAAGTAATTGTCTAAAATGTACCCTAAAAACAAAAAGACTCTGAGAACAATAGAATATAGCACAGTGTTAAGACTATTGCCTTGAGGCTTAACTTGCTGTTACGCAAATAATCATCATACATCAGAGGTTTAAATAAACTTTCGGTTATTACCCTGGGAGTTGTTAATCCAAGAAAAAGGAAACTTGTGTGTCTTATTTTTAAAATGTTTTCACTTAATTTTTAAAAACCATGGCTGATTAATACAAATCTATCTTCTCTCTTCACCCTCCTCCCCCTCAAACATCTTGAAATATGAAATATTTCTTTTTGGCTCAAACCTCAAAAACGGACAGCATTGTAAAGCATCAGCTGTGAAGCCAGACTTTTTCAGTGTGCATTTGGAATTAATAGTTCTTAAATCAAAAGCTTTGACGTCTTAAATATAATTTCATAAGTGCATTTTTTTCTATCCCTTTTTATGATGTCTTATAGCAAATCCAATGGTCATTGTGGTTTAGTTTTTGAAGTAACAGACCTTTATTACTGTAATGAAATACCTGTGTAGTTCTGCTATGGTAACAGATGGTGAAATATAATTAAGTAGTAATGACAGCACTGTCTCCTTGTGTGATTTGTTTCTCTGTCCTTGCAGGGGTAAAAGTGCAGTAGCTTGTCTTAAGGGGTGACACATTCCAAATAAAGACAGCCTAGATTTGTCAAATAAGGGGTTCAAGGCCTGAAGAAAATTAGTACATTCTAGAGATCTGAAGACATTGATGTTTTTGAGTAATGCTTTGGACTGTGTAATTATACAATATCCTTGTGACAACAGTAGGAAAAAAATTGCTTCATACATCATTGAAATGTAGCCATCTCTGGGATGGAATGTGGCAACTGCATCATAATGCACAACAGTATATAGTAGTTTGGGAAGCATGATATACCAGAGCCAACTGAAACTGCAGTGGGGAATTTATTTAGGAAGAATGTAGCTGTGCTGGATTTTGGTAATGCCTATTACCTTGCTATCCTTGCACTCAAGTGCTATCAGATTTCTAATTTTCACAATTGGGTGGGGCCTCTGTCCTCTTGGATGAGATACTGTGCTTGGTTTGGCACTGATGAGGAGGACAGTACTACTTTCTGAATTACTGACACCATATTCTTCCAATGAAAGGAGGGGGCAGAGCTGCTCTGTCCTCGTTGAGCAATGTAGTCCTGGGGGGTAGCTTTAACAAACCAGGGGAGTTCAGTCCTTATGTTGCCTTAGCCCTTATTTTAAGGGCTAAGGAATAAGCTCCTCTGTCAGCAAAAAGAACGAGGAGTACTTGTGGCACCGTAGAGACTAACAAATGTATTTGGGCATAAGCTTTTGTGGGCTAAAACCCACTTCATCGGATGCATGCAGTGTAATGCCCAAATAAATTTGTTAGTCTCTAAGGTGCCTTGTTCTTTTTGCCGATACAGACCAACGCAGCTACCGCTCCTCCATTAGTCCACACAGATAGTGTTTTTTCATGCCTGACTGGGATTCTGATTTTTTTAAAATATTTCTTACAAGATTATATCTAGCCCTTGAAAGGACTCTGTCAGCCCTGAGTAGGGCCTTTGGCTAGCATTGTGGAGAAACTGCTGTTAAGTGCTACAGGTATTCCACTCTCCCTGTTGGGCCCTCTTTGTCTCAAGGCCTCTTAAGTTTGGTTAGGAGAAAGATTTATTACAGCATCTTTCTCCACAAAATAACACTTCCCCCCCCCTTGTGAAGAGTTGTAGCTAAAGCTTTAAGGGTGCAACCTCATGGAAAAACTTTCACTCTTCAAAGGATCTGGTTGAGACTGGGCTCCTTCCTGACCTCTGTTAGTTCCCTTGAAAGGCTTAATGCAAGCCTCTGCTTCATGGCCACACCACTTCTAGGTCTGCAGACTTTTGGGCCTTTATTCCTTATTGGCCAGGTGAGTTAGCTGCTGGTATTGCATATGAAAAAGGGGAAGGCTGAGCTGAAGAACTATTTTGGGATCTTTAGATAGGGCAAGGAGATGATCTAGGCTTTGCCTTTGGCTGAGTTTACTTCAACGAATATCAGATAAAATAATGAAATTACTCAGCATTATGTAAAAATTGGCTACAATATTATGTGTAATTCAGAGAGCTAAGGATGTAGTGGTGTACCTAACAAATGTATGACTTATCAGTGCTTACCTTTTCTTGTTACTGTGAATGATGTCTAGAAAAATTGTTTCTTATTGATTGGGGGGGAGCAGGGGGAGTGGCCTCTTACTTCAACCAGCTGCATGGGCTAGAAACAAAGTGTGTAATTTATACAATATGTTCCAGAATTACAGACATTGAATTATTAACAACACTATAGAAAATGCTTCATAATTGTTTTAGTGTTCATTGGGCACTTTCACTGCCTGTAGTGAGGCTTGACAGGCCTATTAAGCTAGTATTAAAGGTATAACCTCTTTTTCTTAAAGGAACAGAATAATACTTAGCACTGTGCATGTTAAAGCTTGGTACAAACATTAACTGATTCTTGCATTGAGAGAGGTAAGATTGTCTCCATTTTATTGTTGCAAGACATAGGTCTAAATGCCTCAACCAAAACAGCACAGCACCTCAAGAGAACGGACAAAACTAATATCCAGTGTTTCTGGATTCTAATACCATACTCAGTCAACTCGATTACAATGCGTAAATATGGTACACTGCATCAGCTGTAAAAGTAGTACAGGTAATCCACATCATTAAGAGTTGCAGCCCCATTGCGATGTATGCTAAAACTGTTCCTCTAACGTAATCTAAAGAAATACTGAAGTCTGTATTTAAGAATTTTTGCTCTTTGTGTTTACTTGAATAGAGATATGATATCTTGCAGATGACGGAAGTAATTTCTTATGATGATTTACTCAGTGGAGGGAGTATTTAATTAAGCAGATCAGCGTATGAGAGGGAAGCAAAAAGGACGCGGCAGGTTTAAAATTTGGATTTTGACATTCTGTTTGCACATGTTGCTAATACTGCCCAATTTATATAAAACTGAAAGTGCTGGGGGGAAATCTATTCAGCATTTATGTTGTCTGGCTACTTTTTATTTCATTCAGCTTTGATACTGAAAAGATACTAGTCACTTTCAGCTTTTCTTATGCACTAGAACATTATTGTAGTATTTGCTTTGCAATAATGCAGAGGAAGGTTCAGATGGAACTGCAAATACGGAGAGAAATATGTTTTTTGCTTCTTTATGATCAGGAGCCAGTGTTTTGTGAGTCTACAGATGTAGAGAATAAATGCATTGCAGCAGAATCTAGTTTTGCATTTAAAACAAGTATTTTATTTTTTCTAGGCTTTATAGTTGTGAACAAACCCATCCAAATGTAAACAAAGTTTAACTGATGCACTGTCTGAATGTGTGAAGACTACCTGAAGCAATAGCTCTGGTAGATTTGATTACCTTTCTTAATCTAAAGGGGAGGTTAATTTTCAAGTCTAGTAATACAGATTTCTGTGATGTTAAACCTGAACAGCCTCCATATGTTCCCAGGTATCAAGAGCCCCAAATATCCCTAGTCAACTACCCAAACCTTCAGCTTTTCTGAAAATTTTTATGATTCACCTATCTGTTTTCAACACAAAATTCTGCAGCACATAACACTTAAAATGTAGAGACAGTGTAAAATAAATTGAACTTAATATCAAATGATTAAATAGCAGGGAATCCTGTACTTAATCACTCACTTTCATATTTAATTTGATTAAAAATCACAATTAAAAAATTATCTGAAGCTGCCACAGTATCTATGAAGTGTTCAAAATGTTTTCTGTAACACTTAGGTCGAGTTTGATATGGAGTATGTGGTGCTTAATTTAAGGTATATAAAGAAGGTACATTAAATATCTAGCCTTCCCTTAGATCTTTTCTGAGGTGTTAGCTGATTTGTCACCTTTAGGGATATTGAGTAGTCTTCCCTGGTTTTGTTACAGAGTACTAGAGAATATTATTGGGAGCTTTCTTGGCTCTCATTTGAGAAGGCAGATGTATTTCAGTCTTTGATAAAAATGCTGTCTTTTGAAGCATTTGTAGGTGCAAACAAGTTTTAAACCATCTGATTGAAAAGCTCTTTCAGTGGCTCAGGTTTCACTCTTTCCTCTCTTGTAATGATGTTCTGATAGTTCATGTTCAGAGTTTTTATGTAAAAATAGAGCAGATGACACCTGGTATTTCCCGGTGTGGAGGTGACAGTAGGGGAGGGCAATGGAATACAACTTTTTAAAAAAATTTTATTTAAACAGAAGTGAACAGACATTTATTTTCAGGATGCTCTTGTTCCTCATTTTAATATGCAGATAGAGTCTGATACTCTGAACACTTATGCTTGTGCTTAAAGTTCATTATGTATATTGACTTTTTGATGTAAATCAAACTATTTACAAGTAAAATGAAGCATGCATATACGTATCTGCAGGATTAGGGCCCAAGAATTGGAGCCAAACATGCTCTGAAACAACCATATTTCCCATTGACTTCAGCAGGGATCTTGAATGCTCAGAAACTCTTAAGATCAGGCCTATAAATAAATAAATATTTTAAATCTTTTCAAATAGTTCATGGAAAAAATTCTAGCTAGTATTAGGAGCTTGGTTTTTGAAAAGCTAAATGTAGTACCTAAATGTACTGCTTGCAAGTGCATAAGAAACACAGATGTACCATTTAGCCAAGAACTTCAGCTGGAAAAGCTCTGCTACTCTCTCCACCCTGAAAATAAGGAATTGGCTCCTGTAGCTTTGATTTCTCTCTGGTCATCCTTCCCTTTCTCCTTCTGGAATTCACTTTCTTTCCTTTTCTTTCTTAATCCTGTGTTCAACCTTTCTTTCAACTCTCCACTAGAGATCAGGCCTGTAGAATTAAACCAGTATCTAGTCCGTTTCAGTTTAGTGCTTGATGGATCACAAACTGGGTGTGTAGTCAAATTGATTGGCAGTGATAAATATTGCCTGGGGAAGTGTGGGGGTACCACAGTTTTTTATTTTCCTTATTTGACTGGTGTGACCTTGAGTGACACTTACTTACTATATTTTTAACCTTCCAAAATGCATCTCTTCATAATGTTCCTGGTCTTTTCTGCCTGGATTCTTGTGATCTTTTGTGGCAGATACTCTTTCTCGCAAATTGTTCTGCAAAAGGGTAGCTTTGGATATGAGATCATTAATGAAGTGGTGTTGTAGCTCTGTCAGTCTCAGGCTAGTAGAGAGACAAGGTGGGTGAGGTAATATCTTTCATTGGACCAACTTTTGTTGGTGAGAGAGACAACTTTTGAGTTCACACAGCTGTATAAGCTCACCTCTCCTTCCCACAAAAGTTGGTCCAATAAAATATATTACATCACACGCACACACCCTTTATTTCTCAGGCCATCGATGGGTCACTTCTACTTTCTAATGACTCGGGGAAACAAATAATAAAATAAATCTCACTGGAAAGTCATGTCATGTTGCAAAGCCCTAACAATGTTGTGCTCTATCATGTCCCTAATTTCTGCTTTTTATTCTTCAAATCTGCCTTGTTAGTCTGACCTCTTTTGGAAGGTGTGATGGTTGCAGAAGATGGAATACTTAAAGTTCAAACAAATCAATGATACAATTATTTTTCATACAGCAATGTGATGACTGGCTAAAGTTTATTCTTGCCTTTTATAATCCATGGGAGTTCATCCTGCAATAATCTAATAAATTTAGTTTTACACTTTGATGCTGTGATATTTCAATCAGTTTAGAATATCTATACAAACATTAATTTTTATCTTTTGTTGCAGATTAGTTTGAAAGCCTGTATTCTCAAATTAAGAAACAATGATGGGATTGGAAAACTGATCAGCTGTTTTTAACTGACCTCTGGAAAGATGTATCTATGCATGAGCATTGTTTTACTGTACGTTTTTTTTCAGTGAAAATCATCTAACTTTGTTCTTTTACACAAATTGTGTGTATAATAAATATGCACTTTCTAGTATTTCTGTTTAATCCAGAACAGAGTGCTGTGTATACCTTTTTATTTATTAGCCTACTCTTCCTGGCCAACACCCAGACTCTTTGAAGAGGTGGATGACAGGGACCCAGGAAGGTACAAGAGAATCCCCCCAGTTGAGAATCTCAGAGCTTTCCCAACACCTCCATGGGCATTGATATGGTATGGTGTTCTGCCCCTGGATTTTGCTGAGGAGTTGACTTTTTTTTTTGTACTGGCCTTTTGACCTGGCTTTTCTCCCCTAAATCTGACTAAAGGAAGGGTTGTCTTCTCTCCCCTTCCTATTTTCCTGCATATGTGGTTTTTCTTCTTCCCCTCCCCACAGGATCATGGCTTGCAAGCTCTGATATGGATCAGTGTTGGGTAAATTCTACTTTTGTGCTGGGTGAATTTGACTCTGTCAGCAGGAATCTTGCCAGTTTCACTGTGGCATTATGGGCCCTACTGCAAGAGTATGCTCACTATTTGCAGGCTTTAAATTCCTTCCTTCCCCTTTTCAGAGAATTAAGATATGTGCAAACACAGTTTCAGAAGTCTATTGCCACTCTAAGGCCATGTCAGCATACAGCCACCACAGTTACTAAATTCCTTGTGCATGTGCGCTCTTGGCTCCTTGTGTCAGCAGTGCACATCCTCACCAAGAGCGCTTGTATTGATTGTATTGGCAGTGTGGGGGTGTTGTGGACGGCTCCTGAAAGCCAGTAACAGTTGACTTAAGCAACACGGTGTCTAGAGTCTAGACCAGGGGTCTCCAACTACGACCCGCGGGCTGGATTTGGCCTGGGGCTTCCATTTGTCCAGCCTTCCAACCAACAGGGGAGAAGTGAACAGCTGAGTAGGCACCCTGAGCAGGCACGGGGAGGGGCAGCAGCTCGCATGGGTTGGGGGGTGGGGTAGCTCAGCTGAGCTGTGCAGAGGGGCGAGTTCCTCTGGGAGCCAGTGTCCCCCCCTCCCCCCAAAGGGGAGCCAACTTAGGGGAGAGTCGTTGCTGCAGCCGAGCAGGTACAGGGAGAAGCAAACAGGCAGGCTGCAGCTGAGTAGGCACTCCGAGCAGGCAAGGGGAGGGGCTGCCGGCAGCAGCTCACAGGGTGGGGGTGGGGGGTAAGCTCAGCTGAGCTGTACGGAGGGGTGAATGGCCTCGGGAACCAGTGTCCCCCCCCCCAGAAGGGGATCCAACTCTAGGGGAGAGTTGCTGCTGCAGCCGAGCAGGCACGGACCCCTGCCTTAGAGTAAAAATACAAGCCAGATGCTTAATTACATCTCCAATAAATGGAGTAAAGAAGATGGAAATTAACAATTTCATAATGGTTAAATTTTACCTACAGCACTAATAGAACCAAACAGTATTTGCATGATACAAATGTGTGAGGTTTTTAGAAATAAAATAAAAAAAAGTGAAATGATTTTTAATGTATTGACAAATATTTTGTGTGATTTCACAGTACCTGCATCGATTTAACTTTTATACCTGATTTAGAATTTAATGCAACACTGACACAGTGGAGTAGTGTTGTTTTTTAATGATTTTGCATACCTTTAATTTCTTTCACAGTTGCTTCGGCCCACGAAGCCCCTTCAAAAATCAACTATGGCCCTTGTCTCATAAAGTTTGGAGACCCCTGGTCTAGACTGACACTGTGTCGACCTAGTTACATTGACCATGACCCTATGGTGGTGTTACTAAATTGGCGTAGAGAGGCACTCATGTTGGTGAGAGCCAAATTTAAGTGAAGACGCTTCCACAGCTAGATCGAAGCAGGGCAGTCTGTGTTGACCTAACCATGTAGTGTAGACCAGGCCTGGATAACTAAGAGTTTGTACCTGAGTGTGGTGGCAGCCTGTCATAAGAATACAGAAGGGAACCCAAGAGAGTTGAAATGCAGCACTGTAATGAACCCCACACAACATTGAATGAATTATTTTTGACAGCACCAATGCTAAAATTTAAAAGGAGTCTGTGAATCTTGGACATGAGTTTGCTCAACGTATAACCCTATTTAAATGATCGTAATTTTTATTGGTTTTCATACCTGCTATCTCAAACTAGTAACCTATATTCCCAAGAAGCCTTTACTTTAGAAGTAGCATTTGTGTTTCAGAAATGGAGTGACTTAAACCAGCTTATATATTGATACATTTATAAGATGATTGATTTGGCAAAGTGTGTGTGGTTTTTTTTTTTTAAATGCATTACTTTCAGTTTGTCCCAACATTCCTCCCGCTGCCCCAACACATCAAAGTTGTAAGCCAAATCTCTCAGCTATGGAGAGCCAAGATTGCGCACACACACAATTCATAATACAAATTTCCAGGCCTGCTTGTATGCCAGATCAATTAACTCTTAGCACAGCTAGAAGTGGAATAGAATTACATATGCTTCTGTTTCAAGGATACAAAACTCAGGCCAAACTTTGAGTTTGGAAAACTCCAAACCAAATGAAAAGAGAGCATTTTCTAGTATTGGTTGTAAAGCTGTCCAGTGGTCTGGCACATTCCTCTTAACTGCACCTCCTTTTTGGTAGAGGAACGATACCAAACTAAGGGACTTGAAGTGAATTTTCACCAGATAAATGTGAGTTGAAAAGGTGGAAGTGGGGAGGAAAGAGTGAGTGGGCGTGTGTGTCCAGGTATAGTGATGGTGATGAAACTCACATGGCTCATTACAGACATCTGGAATTCCTATTGGATAACTAAAATCTAAAGCCGAAATTAACATGTTTGGTTAGTAGTGCTTTTAATAAATGATTGAAAGAAATAAGAGTGTGTCTACTACTGAGACATGTCTTAGATTGGAAAATTTTTCACTGACATTATTTGCTTATAGTTATTAAACATAATGGGTATGTGGTATATTTGTAAGAGAAAAGGCTTTGTACTAATTTAAACTTGGAGAGAACCCCTATAGGCGGGATGTCCCCTTATTTGATTGTAACACTTATTTCTTACATGTTACAAATCATATATTGATTGTAATAACTGGCACATAATTCTAAACTTGGCTTTTCCTTCTTTTAAGTATTTGCCTGTAATACCGTATCCTAATTAAAGCCACAGCTAAATAAATGAGGAGAGGCAGACTTTGTTTAAACATAAAAAAAGAATTTTAAATAGCTGGAGAAAGACATGATGTCAGACGGTGTATGGCTTTAGGAATTTTCCTGCCCAGAGACTCCGGGTATGTCTACACTGCAGTTGAAACATCCTTGGCTGGCCCATAACAGCTGACTGGAGCTGTAAAATTGCAGTGTAGGCATTTGGGCTTGGATTGGGGCCTGCTTGTGTGTCTGAGAGCGAAATAGTTGTTGTAATAATTTTAGCATCAAGATTTCTAAGGGAGGGTGGGAGGATGGCCTTGTGGCTTCTGCTTTCGTATGGCTGGTGTAGAGCAGCAACTATAATTTCATCTGAAGTTGATGGAGCCAGATGCCTACATCAGGAGTAGCAGAATTTATTGCGGTAATGCCTCCTTCATATTTATAAGTTGGGCAGTAGGTAGTATATGTTTGCAAAGGCCCGGAAATAGGAGTTGGGAAAATGCTTTCCATTTTCTATCTAACAAAATCTTCTGCCGATCATCTTTTACACTGGTTGTTTGCCTTGATTTCAACTATTTTACCCATGCTAGTGCTACTTTGGAGGGAAGTAGCTCTTATGCAGCCTTCCTGGTCCACAGTACCCTCTCCAAGGGAGGAAGAGGGACTACTGCAACAGCACCTGCTTCCTTTTTTTTCTGCAGGCCTGAAAGGAAGGCAAGGAGCAGTGGCTGCAACTCACTTTTTGGGGCAGTGGCACTGGGGAAAAAGCATAGCTGAAGGGGAAAAAAGAGCACATTTGTCTTCATTCCCATCCTTCAAGTGTGGCTCCAGAATTGTAAGATGGTAATATGATTCTCCTCCCCCCCCCCCCGTACCCCCAATTTGCATCCTTGCATGATACCTTGTAGAATTAGGCAAATACTGCTAATAGTTGGGGGTGTGTGTGCGTGTTTTTTTCAATCCTTGTTCATTTTATTTAAAAATATGGATTTACTGTGGCCATGCTCACCCTTTTCATGTTCACCCTTTTCATGTTCATTTTGTGAACATTTGTGCAGTTTAGTTACTTTGATATGAACAGGGAAAGTGGATTTTATAGCCACATAACTAAGGATTCACAGAAATAACATTTTAGATACACATGTCCAAGTATTAACTTATGCATTCATCCTGTCAGGAAACAAAACAAAATAAAATCATGTGAATTAACTGACTATTCCAAGTGCATGGATAGTTATGATTAATGGACTTTGAATACTCAGTCAATCAACAGAGGAAATTAAAATTCACAAAAAATTGAATATGGTTTTTAAGGACAAACTTAAGGAAACTACAGTCTACTCGTGGCTATTCTGCAAGTAGAAAGAGGCTAAATTATTAGTGACAAATAGAGCTACAGAGCTGAGTGAGCACTTCTAATTAGATGTGTTAATATTTGATGCGTACATTCTGTGTACCTGTCCTATTCTGCCCACATATTGGTATTTAGAAACACCTATCTCTTCAGACAGAAGTCTCCATTTAGATGCTTTTTCTGTTGAAAGAAGTCTTTTTGCGAAAACATATTCAGTCTTCTGGCAAACTGCCACAAACCGCTATTTGTAAGAGAAAAGGTACAGTTGTTAGTGGATTTTTTGTTTATGCACTTAGCCAAAGGAATATACTACAGCATATGTATTTATTTAACCTTTCTTTCATTTTAATGAAATTTTAAACTGAAACTAGCAAATGTATTATGTAACAAACTTAAGTCCAGTTTTATCTGTATTAAACCCATGATGGGGCGTATATTAGTTTCTATATCATTACTGCTGCCAGGTCTAATTGTGATACGCATGGTACAAACGTAAAGCATAAAGAGCGTATGCTCTAAATAGAAAAGACAGAGGACAAGGTACAGGAATCAATTGACATTGTTCAGGGTCACATAGGGTATGTCTATGCTGCATTACAAAACCTGTGGCAGTGAGTCTCAGAGACTGGGTCTGCAGACTCCAGCTTGCAGGATGGCACTAAAAGTAGCTGATTAAATTTTCGGACTCAGGCTCAGAATCCCCCCCCCCAGGTTTCAAAGCCTGAACTTCCCTCCCCCTCCCCCCCGAGCCCAAATTTCTACACAGTCGTTTTTAGTGCTGTAGCATGAGCCCCAGTCTGTTGACCCAGGCTCTGAGACTTGCTGTTGTGGTTTTAAAGTACAGTGTAAGCATACCCATCAAAGATCATTTGGCTGAGATGTGAATAAAACCAAGGTTTGCAATGCTCAGTCCAGTGCCCTCTCCACTAGGCCATGCTGGCTGCCAGTGAGTTTATTTTACATGATTCTCCTGTCTGGTACTTCAGGATGTGTTTAGTATGAAAGTAAACAATAACTGCATGCAATTCTAGTGCCGAAAATTCTATCCCTTTTTAGGTAATTTAAAAAAAAAAAGGTATATTAAACATTCAGTTGAATCTCTCTCTGTTATGGAACTTGACTTACTGCTCTGAAAATGGGATGGCAGTTGACTTCAGGTTTTCATGTGAGGATATAAGAACATCTTTCAGTTCACTGTTTCTGAACCTTCTTTGCTCCTCCACATGTGCACCTCAAATTTCAGGTTGGGTCACTAGTGTCCTCTTTTTTTTCCCCCCATGGAACCTTCCACAGCTTTGGGCATCTGTGAGTCTTAAGTGTGCTGGACACATACTTTTTTTGATAAACTTTTTGATATTTTTATTATATAGTAAATAAAGGAAATTACAGGTAATACTTTATTTTTTATAGATAATGAACTGAATTTTGTGTTCATGTCCTTTTTAGAGCTAGTAGATTTCATCCTCTCATGCCTAGCTTTTATTAATAGATTGGAAGAACAATCTTTCCTCCTTTTTTTTTTCAACTTTTTTTTTTTAAATATGGCAGCAAACAAATACTGCTGAATATTATTTTTTGTTTAACTTTAAATGATTTTAATAGATTAGCCCTTAATATAAATTGTCAATTTGAAATTTCAAATTGGTATATATTTTAAAATCTGTATTTTAATTTAAAATATTTTTTAATCTTTTTATTTTTTAATTTATCAACCCTGCTATTGGGATCTGCTTGCTCATTCCAACAGGGCTAACAGCAGCTTTGTTGAATTCCTGTATTTTTGTGTCCTGCTCCCCCTTGTGGAATATTGTAGAATTGACTGTATGGGACACAAGTTCAGCGCCTCTGCTGTAGAGATCAGGAGCTTGCTTGCTTTGTTTGGAGAGCCTTTTTTCCTATAATGTTCCTTTCTCTTCGCTCTCTGGCTGCATGTACTTGTGCAATATTGTATCCTGGTTCAATGTGTGAACTAAAGGGTCTCCTACAGGAACTAAAGTCCCTGTGGCGGTGATTAATGCAAATCCCCAGTGCAAATAACAGGTCTGTGGAAGTTCCACCCCTCTTGGGGAAATAGCATATACTAGTTTGACCTGGTTCAAGAGACCTGGCAAACAGAGAACTTGAAATGGTATCAAGTGACTGCCCTGACATAGAGAGAGAAATTGCTCACACTCAATCCAAGAACTGGCAAGAAACTGCGATGGAGAGAGAGGTGTGTGAAGTCCTGAAGTACTTTAATCCTATCAAGGTCTCCATGTGGATGGTGGGTGACAGCTGGTAAGCTATACAACTGCATGTAAGTTGCTTATTGCTTTGATGTTTTCTCTGTAATGCTTTTGGTCTGAATAAAGAGTTCTTTGCTTTATGAAAGCTGGATGATCACTAGTTAGCCCTGTCACTTGACCCTCTTAGACTTATTATCAGGGCTCTGGAAGCTGTTCACGATAAATAAAAGCTCCCTCAAATGTGGCTTTGAATCTCTTTCCATCTGTCTCATTGCGACTATGATTTGCATGGTTATGGCTCTTGCTGCCCTTGCTCAGCCCGTTTTGCCATTTATTCGTGCAAGGAAGTCTCTGTAGAGAGCTGGTGAGTGTTTCTATAGTGGCATGACCTTTACAAGATTGATGGTATGAGTCTCAGCCCTCTTGAGATACAAACCCCCAAACTTTAGCTGTTTTCTGTGTTTACATGCTTTGGGTTTACTTCAAGCCATATCCCTGGTCTACACTGGGTAGGGGGAGAGAGGGGGATATCGATTTAAGTTATGCGACTTCAGCTACATGAATAACGTAGCTGAAGTTGACGTACTTAAATTGACTTACCATGGTGTCTTCACCATGGTGAGTTGACTCCTGCTGCTCCCCTGTTGAGACTGCCTGTGCCTTTTGCAGTGCTGGAGTACAGGAGTCGACGGGAGAGGGCTCAGGGGTCGATTTGTCGCGTCTAGACCGAGACACGATAAATCAATCCCTGCTGGATTGATCGCTGCCCACCGATCTGGCGGGTAGCATAGACATACCCTATGTCACACAATGGAGCCTGAACTTAATGCTACAAGGCCTGGTCACCCTTTCAACCCTTGGCTAATGCCTCTTCTATTTAAAGATAAGCTTTCTCTTATCAAGTATCTTCATGAGAAGATCAAATTGCTTAGAAACGATTTCACTACAACATGTACATTTACAGTTCTTTCTGGATAAGGTAGTACAAAGACCTACTCCATACCAAAAAAGAACACCAGGTTTCACGCAAACCAGTCCATTTCCTTGATGACATTTTTACCTAGTTCTAAATGTCCTCTGGAAATACTAAGTGCTCTGCACGTTGGGACTTAGTCATCTATCTTTGGCCATGGAAAAGACTGAATGTTTCTTTCCTTCTTTATGGCAGTCACAAGAAGGAATATAATAAGGTTGGTTGCTCATTGGCTTATGTCAGCCATCTTTTGTGTTTATATGGCAGTCAGGATAAACCCTCTGAAGGCATCCTACCATCTCCTGGAAGAGGTGCCTCCACATCCAATGTGGAATTACAGCTTCTGTAAAATAAGATTTACAGAGCTGTACTGGGTTGTCCATTAACTTCTTCACCAGCTGTTATAAAATTGGCAATTTACCATGGGAGAGGCCATTACCCAGTCTGCTTTTATTTCACAGTAGCCAAGCAAAGTGTGTGGTCAGACTGGGGGAGGGGAGAAGTCCAAAATCCATTTTTGATTGTTTTATTTCCCTTCATACCCATCCACTTCCACCACCCCCTCCAAGCCCCCAGTTTTTGGTAGTTCTAGAAGCAATGGCCTGTGAGCCAAAATGTAATGATTGAAAGGAATTTTAAAAAGCCTTTCCTGTAACTTTGGTTTCTCCTAATATGGCATTCACTTTTCTAGCCAGACCCTGCATTGAGGAGAAATATACATGTTTAAACATGAAAAATGCAAGACATTTTTTTTTCTTTCCCTTTCTTTATTTCTGCTAGACATGTTTCTAGCTCCAGAATTAATTCCTGTTTCCAAATTGTCCCTTGTGGGTTTTTTCTCCATGCTTTTCATCAGTTGTCTATATAGGTTTTCTAGTTCCTCATCCTTGCAAGCCATCATCTGGAGGATCCATGCCAGGGGTGAGGCAAATAAGGGAAAGAGGGAGACAGACAACTTAAAAAAAGCTGCCTTTGTACAGTGTGAAATGGGTAAGCACATCATAGGTGTAATGCCAAGAACAATGATTGCCTTACAATTGGAAATCACGATTACATGTTTTTAAAAAAAAATCCAAGAACTAATTTTGAGCGTCAGTGTGACAGCACCTTGAATTCTTCTTGCAGTTTACCCAACCCATCTTTTTTAGCGTGTTTGGGTGTTCATGCACAATTACATATTTGCATAACTCTTTCAGTCTTTGAAAACCTGTACACATACTAAACCTCATAGTGCTCCTGTAAGCTAGCTAAATATCCTCATGTTATAGATGGAGAAATCCATGCAGAGGTTAATTGAGTTGCACAAGGTCACAGTGAGTCTCTGGCAGAAGCACAAGTAGAATGTGAAATTCCTGGCTTCCAGGCAGATGGCCCATCTAATAGAACACTGTGTGGAGAGCCTCCTTTGGATCTCTAACTTTGTTTTTAAGAGTGTTGTTTGGTAAGATGGAAGAATAGGATACTCTTACTTAAGTTGCTGTAAATTTCTAAAACAATAAATATTTCATGTGAGAACTTGTTCTTCCACAGAATTCTCAACCCTTCTGTCATCACACATGTGCACTATCTACTGGTCAGCTGTGAAAAATCTCTGTCAGTCAATATCTTGCTGATTGTTACTATTTAATGCTGTAAGCCCTCTGGCTTAATGCCAAAAGAATCTCCTAACAATGGTGTTAATCATGGGGCTCACATATTTTTGATTACTTACGAGAGTCTCCATTCCAAACTGCCTCTGATCTCAAGGTCAGTAACTCTGAGGGTCCTGACAGACAATTATATTAAACGTTTGTTTTCTTTGTGAACTTGTTTCACGAAAGTGGGTTGTTTTTTTTTTCTTCTCAACATTTTAGCAGGGGTTATTTTTAAACTTATTTTTCAGTTAAACCATGTATGGTGATAACCCATATACCTAAGAACTGTCAATTAGCAATTAGTATGGCATCCATATTTTTAAATGTTATATTATTTTAAATGTGTTTAAAATAGCTTTTAGAGCTAATTTTATAGGACATTTCTGTCTCAAATTTTAATGTAATGCAGAATATTTCACAATAATGCCTAGGTTAACAATGATAGTCTTGCTGTATTGTGCAAAAAAGGCTTCTGTTCAGACCCAGCTGGGTTTCAGGCTTAATTCATTGCTCTATGGTGGGATCACCACAGCTGCTGTGGGGCCTTTACAAATGCAAAAAAGCTGTCAGTGTTTATTTCATCAGATGCATAAGTGATGAGGCCAAGTTGAGGAATCCATTCCAGTGTGCATGTTTTAGACATTGTTTTCAGAATTAGTGTTTGAGATTTAAAGTATTTGGCACATACTATGCCTTAAACTGGTCCTATTCCTAAGATTTGTTTGCTTTAAGGTTAGTCTAGTTCAGACTTTCAACAACACTTAACTTGAGTTGATAAAAATGTTATGGTGTACCTGGCTTTTTCTCCCAAGCAATACAGTTCTCCCCCCGCCCCCCCAAAAAGCTGTTTGTTTGGATTTTAATAGTTGCAAACAAGCACAGGATAAAAATATTTAAAAAGCTTTAATTTTAGATTATTTTTTTTTAACCAGTCTGGACAAGATGCTCTATAAGTCATATTACCACTCTCTCTCGGGTCCTAGAAGTCATTGCCACCTTTTTTCCTTTGGCAGACAGAGACTGAACAGAGCTCCTTCTAGCCAATTAAGGAGTAATGTTGGTTAATTGGC
Source organism: Mauremys mutica (assembly GCF_020497125.1). Classification (NCBI taxonomy): domain Eukaryota; kingdom Metazoa; phylum Chordata; order Testudines; family Geoemydidae; genus Mauremys; species Mauremys mutica. The sequence continues at coordinate 113,212,323 of NC_059073.1, forward strand.
TTCCGAGGTTGCTGTTTAACATGGCATGGCATGCCCCCGTACCTATGGGCTCATTGTATTGCCTCTGCACCACTTCCATTTCCATTTGGTTGAGACAGTAGGAATATATCCCAGAATAGACTTCATGCTTTGCACTAAGCTAGCCTGGCACATTTTTCAGTTCTTAAATCCTTTCTCACTCAATGCTCCTCTGCTCTTTTAATCTTACTGTAGTGTACTGACTATGCATACACCACTTTTTCTTTTTCTTCTTAAGCCTGGTCTACACTAGGCGTTTAAATCGGTTTTAGGAGCGTAAAACCGATTTAACGCCACAACCGTCCACACTAGGAGGCACCTTATATCGATTTTAATGGCTCTTTAAACCGGTTTCTGTACTCCTCCCTAACGAGAGGAGTAGCGCTAGTATCGGAATTACCATATCGGATTAGGGTTAGTGTGGCCGCTGATCGACGGTATTGGCCTCCGGGCGGTATCCCACAGTGCACCACTGACCGCTCTGGACAGCAATCTGAACTCGGATGCAGTGGCCAGGTAGACAGGAAAAGCCCCGCGAACTTTTGAATATTTCCTGTTTGCCCAGCATGGAGCTCCGATCAGCACGTGTGGCGATGCAGTTAAAAATCAAAATAAAGAAAGAGCTCCCGCATGGACCATGCGGACGTGATCGCTGTAAGGGCAGGCAAATCTGTTCTATCAGCGCTCCGTTACAGAAGACGAAATTCAAAATCATTTTTTTAAAATCTCCAGACAGAGCTCCAAATGCTTCTAGGGTCAAACACCGTGTCCGCGGTGGGTCAGGGCATAGCTCTGCAATTTTTGCCCCATCAGGCACTGGGATCTCAACCCGGAAGTTCCAAGGGGTGGGGGAGGCTGCGGGAACTATGGGATAGCTACGGAATAGCTACCCACAGTGCAACGCTCCAGAAATCGACACTAGCCTCGAACCGTGGACGCACACCACCGATTTAATGTGTTTAGTGTGGCCGCGCGCACTCGATTTTATAAAATCTGTTTTACAAAACCGGTTTATGCAAATTCGGAATAGTCCCGTAGTGTAGACGTACCCTTACTATACAACTCCATGAGTGATAGCAGTGGTGGGAGCCCTTGTGTAGACCATGGGCAGGTATTTTAACCACTGTGTAGTTTTAAGCCTCTCTCAAGGTGACTTCACTAAGTGCCTTTCTAAGGTGGAGTTCTTTTAATGCTGATTAGTATATTTTTCCTATGATACAAACTGAAGTACTGGACAGTGGGAAGTAGGTCTCCAAATGCTAGAAAATGTTCTTTAGATTGGGAATGAAGTGTGTTTAAATGGTGTCAGCTTGGTTCAAAAAAGCTTCTTGCAGCTTTTTAGGAGGTGTCCTACTGGCATAGTAGCCATGTATCTGATTAAGAGTGAAGCATATTTGTAGAGCTATCTAAAAACCTGCTTGTGGCTAGCCAGTACTTTGATGGCATATACAAAGATTAACATGCATTTAGCATGGCTTAAAAGTAGTTGTATCCAAATCAGATTATGAAACTCATGCTGGTCAAGCCCATGCTATGTTCTAACTAGATGAAAACCCCATGTCATAGTCCACATTGGGACATAGGTTAGAGCCAGGTGTATTTAACTCAGTTACAGTATTGGTGATGGCCACACACTCAAACCAGCCGGGCTGTTTTATAACATGGTTGGGAATAGCTTTGTGTTACGTGGGATACGCGATGCCAGGATGTCTACAGCCCCAGTGGGAATATGGGGAGGAAAGAATTTACTTGGTGTAGTTGCTACAGCTGCCCCATTCCTGTTCATTCCTCCCAACTGAATCCCAGAATGCTGTAGGGGCACTGTTTTGTGTAACAGGGTATTGACCCAGCCATGGTACAATACAATTTGGTTTTGGTTGTGTGAAGGGATCAAACTCTTATAACAGTGTTATTGTTCTGCAGCCTTGGCCTGTACAAGGCTGTGGCACAGTTAACATGGTTAAAACATGGCTTCGTCCTGTCGACATAGGTAAGGCCAAACCATGTAATATGGTTGCACTACTGCTGTGTTATAATAGTGTTGACACTTGTAGATGGGCCTTCAAACTAATTGCCAAAACTTGGAAATGTATGCTTGCTGACAAGGGGAAGACCTGGAGTCCTGTTGGTCAGGGAAAATGATACAATTAGAGACTTCTCCCCAATTAGAGGGATTCAGGGCATGGATGCAAGCTGGTTAGCCAGACTGCAGTTTGCTGCCGTCCCTACCTCCTCTTTCTGCTTCTGTCAGTCATAGCATTCCGCACTCACAGGAACATATACAACAGGTCTCTCCATCCAAAGGTTGCCAACCCTTCAGGATTATGCTGGAGTTTCCAGTAATTAAAGATTAATCTTTAATTAATGACTGTCGTGTGATGAAACCTCCAGGAATACATCCAACCCAAATTGGCAACCCTGTTCCATCCTTGAACTAGTACAGTCCACTCTTTAGAGAACTGTGGTAAATGCAAATGGGCAAAAACAAGTAGGGAGGGAAGGGGAGACCAGTGAGGGGAAAGGCGAGAAAAGATGTGCACTAAGGCCTCGCCTAATCTACAAAGTTCTGTGGACTTGAGCCGTTTGTGTTGACCTAGTTGTGCATGTGTTTATACTTAAATTTGTCTCCCACCAATGTAAGTGCCCTGTTACGGTGACTCAGTAATACCACTTTTCCAAGTGGCATTCATCCATGGTTAAAGTGCTGAGGTTTACACAGCTTGACAAAGACACTGTGTAATTAGGCCCACCCTAACAGTCCTCCAGTGGCTGTCACACAGTGCCTGATGCTGACTGCTCTGGTTACAGTCATGAACTCCATTGGTCTCCATGACCCCTCGACAGAAGGCTCCCCTCCCCTGTAAGGCCCCGTGAATTTTTGAAATGCCTCTTCCTGATGGCCTCGCTTGGCAAACACACCTAGCAGCTCTCCCTTGTTGTGTGCAGCTGACCATGCCAGCTAAATGCTCTCTGGCTTGGAGTAGACAGAAGATATTGGCCTCCTGGGCCTGTGGGGAGAAAAGGCTGTGCAAGCTGCGGACCAACTGTAGAAACATGGACATCTATGAGCAGATTGCACAGGAGATGGAGGAGGAGGAGGAGGGGTATGGCAGGCCAGCTGCAGTGCCGTGTGAAGGGAAAGGAACTGCGTCAGGCATATTAGAAGGCCAAGGAGTCCAACAGTTGATCTGGTGCTGTTGTAAAAAAGGCCTGTCATACTTGGCGGAGACACCACCACCACACCACAGACCATATTGAATACCTCTGAGGAGCCTAAGTCACAGGCCCCTGGCGTGACCTGCAAGGGATGGGATGGAGGAGGAAGAGGAGATGTGTGACTGGGCGGTTCAGCTGTGTCATGAGACAGGATCTGTTTGAGGCTCCACCGCAGTCCAGTCAGTCCCAGCAGGAGCCCGATGCAGTGGAAGGAAACTTGGGTAAGTGTTTGTTTTTGTTTTATTTCCCATTAAAATGATGTATCAATGGTGCCCCCTCGCTGCCCCCCTAGTTTAACAGGGTACAGCTATCAACGTTTCATCAATGTACACATACTAGAAGAGCAGCAATACAACAAAGAGAGGTAGTGTTCTGATCTGCTTTTCATTCCCCTGTAGAGTTAGGTAAGAAGAGGCCATGCGGAGAAGTTTTGTTTATGTACACAGGGATGTTCCTTGAATTCTCTTGAGAGAGCTTGATGGAACTTTCTTGGGGATTTACTCTGCAGTCCTCTCCTGAGGGTTTCTAGGAATAGCAGCCTTATTTTTTCCTCCACTGTAGGAAACTTTCCCATGCTGGTCCATAATTACTGTAATGGTGCCTGCCAAAGTTCACAGGCTAGCAGCCTTCGGGCACGGGTGGCTTCAGGATGGCAGCACTAGCTATGCTCTCTGTGCCTTTTGTTACCCTCAGGAGAGAGAGTGGCTAAAATCACCGCTGCTTGTGGAAAATGGTCCCAGTTCCTGGTAGTGTTAGGAATTGCTCAGTTGCAAGAAACTTTCTCATTTCCCACACCCTGGTGGGCCATACTCACTCTGGCTGGAGCTGTGAGTGGCGCTGTGCACAAGCACTCTGACATGGAAGTGCCAATAAGCCTGTCTTTTTAAAAAAACTTTAGGGGGGCAAGGGAAGGGAGTTTGAATCTTAACTTTCACTTGCCACTGTTACTATACTGAGAATGATACCTCTCTGGTTTTTATCGGCAGCTGCTGCTATGGCAGCCTTGATAGTCTCCCCTTCCACACCATGGATCGCCTGAGCCAGATAAGGAGGAGGAAGAGGACGACTTGGGATGATATGTTTGATGACATCTTGCAAAAGACTGTGCTGCATAGAGTGTGAGCACAGGGCCTGGAGGGTGAACTTTGTAGTGAGCCTGAAGAAGGAAAGAGCAGACAGGAGAGAGTCCCAGGAGTCCCAGCCAGAAAGGTAGAGGGCGATGTAGCAGGATATAATGGGGCTCCTCTGGCAGGAAAACCAGATTCTGGAGACTCTAGTGGACCTACAGGCTCAACAGTCATGAGCTCCCCTCCCTTTGTAATCCATGGAAGACTTCATTACAGCACCTTCTTGCACCCACCTCTCCCCATTCCATGTGGCATCGGGGCCGCATTGCTGCCCCATCCCTAACTCTGCACACCAGGGGACATTAAGGACAACCACAGCTTCACATACAATGACCTGTGAAAACCACAGTTGCTGTATGTGTAGCTAAAAATGACATGAATATTCTTTCCCCGTGTTTAGTTCTGTTCAGTACATTAAAAAATTAATAAATTTGCTTTTAAATTGCACAGATTTGTTTTTTGCACTGATTTTGTTACTCAAAATTCTATTTGAAAAAAAATTCATCTTTATTAATTTACGACATACAGATTCATAGACTTTACGGTCAGAAGGGATCACCGTGATCATCTAATCTGACCTCCTGCACATTGCAAGCCACACAGCCTCACCCACTCCTGTAATAGACCTCTAACCTCTGTCTGAGTTAATGAAATCCTCAAATCATGGACAGAGGATTCACCATTTACACTAGCTTTAAATGGCAAGTGACCCGTGCTCCATGCTGCGCAGAGAGGCGAAAAACACCCAGGCTCTGCAGAGTGCCTAGCAATTCTGAAAGCTCCCCCTTCTTTGTACAGTATGACACAACTCATAGACATACATGAAGCAGCACTTAATTTCTTACAGGCCCCAAAACAGAAGGGCCAGACAGAGCACAGTATACTGCAGTGCATTTCTGTGGCTCACTGTTAAATTGCTTTTTCCAAAGCCTCCCTGAGCTGTATAGTTCTGCATTGAGCTTTTTCTAATAGCCCTTGTGTCTGGCTCTTCACGTTCATCAGACAGCCGCTCCACCTCTGCTATCCATCCGGACAGCCCCTTTCTCTCCCTTTCTTTCACAGATATTATGCAGGACACAGCAGGTAGCTATAACTATTGAGACTTTTTTTCCACTGAGAGCCAATCTTGTGAGTAAACAACGTCGTCATCCCTTCAATCTACCAAAAATGCATTCAAATGTCATTCTGTACTGCTAGGTCAGTAGCTGAATCTTTCCTTAGTGCTGTCGAAGTGGCCAGTGTAAGGATGCTGCATCCACCAGGATCGCTGCTGGCATTTTAACATTGCCAGTGGTAATTCACTGGCTGGGAAAGAAAGTCCCTGCTTGTAGCCTTCCGAACAGTCTTGTGTTCTTAAAGATGCAAGTGTCATGAACTTTCTCTGATGAGGCAACATTGATGTTGGTGAAGCGTCCCCAGTGATTGATCAACTCTTGCATAACCCTAGAAAAATAGCCCTTTGTGATGATGTACTTTGTGACAAGGTGGTCTGGTGCCAAAATAAGAATATGCTCCACTGCAGTTTGGGAACCCCACTGCTGCAAATCCATCCACTATGTCCTGCATGTTGCTGAGAGTCACAGTCCTTCATCGCAGGAGATGATTAATGACTTTGCACGCTCACATAACAATGACCCCCACAGTGGATGTTCCAACTCCTAAATGATTTTCCCCTAACAGTAGCAATCCAGTGTTGCAGGTTTCCGCAGTGCGATCGCTGCTCACATCTCCACTGTCAGTTCAGCTTTGGTGTCCCCACGCTGGAGTGTTGGGGTGAGCTCAGCACACAGATCCAGGAATGTGGCCTTGCACATCTGAAACTTCTGTAGTCACTGCTCATCATCCCAGTCCTACATTATGATGCAGTTCCCACCAGTCAGTGCCCATTTCTCACGCCCAGAAGTGATGCTCCATGAATGCCACCAACAACCTTGAATTGATTCTCGCAGTGTCCCACAGTGGTCTGTTCTCCATGATATTGTCATGTTCTTTGCTGATTTGGTGGTTCTTGCGGCTCTCTAAATACCAGAGGATCATGCATCCTGTGCTCGCAAGGCTGATGAGAATAGTGCATGTACAAGCTCCATGCCTCTGTCAGAGATGGCAAACAGTGATGGCCACACGAGAGTGGAATTTTTAAAAAGTCACCAAAATTATGGGATGTAGATGACATTATGGGATGGAGACAGTTGCGTGCTGGAAAGTTGACCCTTCGGTCCCAGTTATCCTTGAGCAACTTGTTTCTGCCCACTATGTATTCATTGCCAAAAGTTCCCAAGAGACAGTGCGCTGGATAGTGGTGGGTTGCACACTGGGATATTTACCCATGGCGCACTGCACTTTGCGTCAACACACAAGCACTCCTGGTAAGTGCAGCGCCAATGCAAGAAACCATGTATGCAGTTGCATAAGCGATATACTAACTGCAGTGGCTTTATGGCGACCTAACTTGGTGACCAAAGTTTATAGTATAGATGTGGCCTAAGGGTGAGGGTTTCAAAAAAACCTGAGTCATGCACAAAATTCCTTTTGAAATTGAGTGGGTATCAAACTGCCCTAGACTCCAACCAAAACTCCAGCCCAAAAGTAGTAAGGTTTATTAATATTATGTATTTTAAATGTTTCTACATTTCAGTTGATGTCTTAAGGGCTGTTTTTCTATGGATGGAATTCATACAGACTTTTGACAAAAAATGTTGTTTCCTCACCGGGGTGGGGGAGTGCAACTGAAGCTGGCACTAAATATTTGGAATGTTGTGCCTTCTTGCTATCTTCAGGTAACACACACTAAGTCTTATGAGGCATTGGTATTACCTACAATGCACATGAATTCCACTTAATTGTGTGGAAATAAATATGGAGCGAGATGCCATACTTATGCTACTACCGTTAATGCCATTGTTAGTGACACGGCTAAAACCAAGCACATGAATAGACTATTTTTAAAAAACAAAGGTTCCCATGATTTATTGTTTTCAGTGGCTTTAGCACATTATTTCTAAATGTAGAGTTTGTTTAAAAAGAGTCTAGTAAGAATCTCACAAGACTGTGGCTATAATATAACAAAATAAATCTAACATAGCTATGAAACTGTTTGCATCTGTTTTTTGCATCAGGAAGCTTAAAACAAAAGCCTCAGAATATGTTACCAGGACATAGAGCTGAATAGTTCTGTTTAGTAATAAACTAATTTACCAAAAATAAAAAAAATCCAACTCCTGCTTGGTGCTTGGGGCACTATATAAGATAATACAAACAAATTAAAATAACAGCAAAACAATTAAATGACCCTATCAACATTTATACAAATAAAAGCTAATGAGTTTCATATGAGCCAAAAAGGGGCGGGGGCAGATAAAGAGAGCAATGATAAGGAAGGGTAATAAATACTTGTCTAAGTCTTGCTTCTTGCAAAAAGCTTACTGTGATAGAATCTGAGATGACTGATTCACTAAGCTGCGTGGCTAATAATACACCGGGGGTGTGTGTGTGTGGGGGGGGGAACAGGAGGAGACCAAAAGACAAGAAATCAGACTTGAAATTCCAGGTCTTTTGTATTTCACAGTACTACTGAAGGACCAAGGTTATTTTAAGAGAGGGAGTTAGGGGGGAAAGCAGGTGCTAGCTGTCCACCATAGTACTACTTTGCTGAGCATCAAAAGAGGACTTCCTAGCGTATTGTCCTTTTGAAACTGACTTAGATAAAGTTGATATTTAACACTGCTTCAAATGTTCTTTAAAATTAAAAATGATATATTTGGGAAATGTGCTAACTTTCCTGACATTAATTTACTTGAATTGCTGCCTTTTATCTAAGGGATCTGTCCAGTGATACCAGACTTGATCTAAAATTCCAGCTGGATGCAAACATGTACTCTGTAATATTTATAAGAAGTTACATAAGTGGATCTATCTAGGTATTTTATTTCATGCTCATCACTGTAGTATAGTATTTGATGGCTGCTGTTGTCCACAATATCTAAAAACCTGGTGAAATCTTTGCTCTATTGCAGTAAATAATCTCCAGCTGATTCTGTGTAGAGCTTGGATTTCATCCCTGAAGGTTTATAACAGATTTGTCATTTAGGGCCTGATCCACAGTCTATTAAAGTCAATGGAAGATGCCCCTTAACTTAAGAGGGCTTTGGATCAGGACCTTAGAACTGTGGTATAGCTTAATAAAGGCCTGCATAGATTTTCCTTCTGGTATCTTAGAATATTTTTTTGAATATTACAAACATTGAAGCAGAAAAATGTCTGTCAGTGCAACCGATGGCCCCATACAAACTCTAGCTTAAAGCTGTAAAATAGTTTTGTGGTCTTTAGCTTTCTAAACTATGTAAATGCTTAATTATTTAAGTTTTTAATATAGTGTTGACAGTTATGAAACTGAAATTAAGAATGGCCATAACATTGTATGGTAGAGAGACTGACCACACTGTTTTGGCAGTGTAACAGAATCAAGAGGCTTGGTTATTCCACCTGCCTTAGAAAAATACAATAAAATAAAATTCATAATATACCTAACTGTTTAATTTTTCTTCAAACAAATCATTTTCAGTTGATTGGTTTCTCTAATTCTTGACCTTTTACAGGGCTCAAACATGATAAAGTAGGTCAATTATCAGCTAAGGCTCACTTAACTCTGTCTACACCAGAGAATTAAAAATCCATCTGGTACTACTATAGTTTTAACCAATAGTGGTAAAAATGCTGGAAGCTGCTGGAGCCAGGTCTACTCACTTACACAAATTTTTTTTGGTAAGTTTCATTGATAAACGCAGTTGAATCTTCTCATAGGGCTCTTCCTTATAGATTTCTAGGAATCCAGATAAAACTCTGTTTATCACTCTTGGGTTAAATCTTCATATTATAATTCCTTGTTACAAACACCCTTTAATGATTGATTTAAAACTGAAGGAAAAATCTGTTTACTGTTACCACATCAGTATATTTTCTTTCCCCATACACTCAATTTTGGTCACTCTCAGTTTCTGATTCCCATGCACTTACATAATGCTGCAATATTTGAGTTACATTTACCACACAGAAGTATAATTAAAGAAGACCAAATTATTTTGTGGGCATTATTTTAAAACTTTATGGCTTTGTATAACCTTTTTAAAAATAAAAACATAAATTATTAGCCCAAATCAATCTGGCAGTTTCCTTATTAGCCCTTAAACTGCCAGCACTTTGCAGAATGATGCTGATGAGGAAAACACTTACAGGTTGCATATAGTCCTTGATGTAAAGTATATTAAGAAATGTTTAATAACAGTGTTCCAGCCATAAGAAACTATTATTATTACTTCATAACAAAAATAAAGTGTTTAAACTCTTAATGAGAGAGAGTCTTCGTTTCCATTAAGAAGTCAGTTTTAGATTTGTAAATACTTGCAGGGCTTGTCTTCATGGGGGCATCCAGTAAAGTTAATCCAAATTCATTTTGGAAGTGAATTAAACTAAACCAAATTAAGATTGTTTTAATTGTGAATCAGGGTGTTCACATGGGGGTTTAATGCAGTTTAACTAATCTACTTCAGATTCATGCCTTTAGTTAATTTGGATTAATTTTCTTGGTTGTCCCTTTGTAGACAAGCCCTCATTCTCAAATTTAACACTTCTGTCAGCATTAAACACTGAAGTGTGTTAAGAAATATAGTATCATGAGTACACTGGTGTTTTACCCTGTATGACATGTCACTTAATAAACAAGATGGCTATTGTTTAACAGCAGATTCAGAAAAGCTAGTTTTAATTTAACTTGAAAATATAGCTCAGTTTCAATCATAGAGAGGTGTGCTACTTAACCGCTGGACCTCTAGCAGTAGCGGAGCAAAATGGTTGGAGTCATCCTTTTAAGCTTACTTCATCAGTCCTGCTAGGATAAATAGGGGGTAGTAGTAGGGGTGGGGAAAGAACAATATATTTTGTATATGGAATTGAAAAAACTTTGTTCCAAAAAGCAGGTGGCTAGTTATTAACATTATATTGCAAAGTTCTGTTGGAAGGATGGATTCTGGTTAATGGATGCTATGGTAATGAGGTGCCAATATAAGAAATTAAATAAGGAAGTGGAGGCAACATATTGCGATTAGAAGGTGAGTGCGGCATGAAGCATGTGAAACCTCTTGGACTCCTTTCCTTGGCACATATTTGCCTTTCCTTTCTCCCACCCTCATCTGCTTGCTTAATTCTCCATTACGTAATTTTAACATAGGAGAGCTTCTTCCTGTGCTTTAGTTGACAGAAAGTTCATTCACATGCAGCTGCAAAGTTGGTGTTTCCTTTTCACAGCTTTCTCACTTTAAAGACCTTGAGAACCACAAAACATTCTGTTGCCTTCACCTCCCTTATTTAATTTTCAGAATTTGAAGCATAGTTTTAATTAAAGGAAGTTGGGGTTAGAACCTCTGTTTGCTGGGTCATCTTACTCAAAAAAGGAACTTAACCAGTTAGACTGCAAAGTGGAAAATGCAAGTGATTGTGTAGCTACATTAAGAAAATTTTAATTTTTGGGTTTTTCATCTGTATTATTATTGAGGTATATCCCTCCAGGCAGGCATAATGAACTCAATCTAGAGGTGTGCAGAGGCACATCTTATCACTTGACAGCCAGCAAGATGGCATGCTATGACTGGCAGACATATCTTGAGCTTGTGTAATTGTCTGATCTTGTCATATGATGACAAATGAAGTGATGATTGTATTAAACAACAAAAAAGTTCAAAGTAGCAGGAAGGGTCTGAATAAATCCACAAAATCAAAGAGATTCTCGCTTGACAGCTTGTCAGCATGGTGTGTGGTGTAGTGGTTTTTTTTTTTTTAAAGTTTGAATAAATGCAATTTTAGGAAAAAACAAAAGTACAACTGTGTAAAGTTATAGATGGACTGTCAGTCAGTCAATTTTTAGCCTAACTCTGAATTTACTTACAGTTGTGGGAGCCAAGTCCCTTCAACAGTAGTTAAAAAAAAAAAAAAAACCCAAACCAAACTTCAGTTCTTAACATCATCCGGGTGAGTATGTACCAAAAGTTTGGTAACTAAAGCTTTGTACACCAGCAAGTGAAAGATAAAACTTTTGTCGTTCAGAGGTGTTAAAAAAAACCACACACAACACCCCCCTCCCCGACAAAAGCTTTGTCAATGACAAGCACTGGTGTGAACAGTGGTTTGTTGGTAGGAGCACTCTCTTGCTGTCAACGCTAACACAGCTCGTTGGGGCTGGAAGTTTTTTGCTCTCCTGCCGACACAGAGGCTACACTGCGCACTTTTTAGCAGCATGGCTGTAGTGGCACAGCCGTGTCATTAAAAGCTGCGTAGTGTAGACGGAGGGCTTGGCTACACTCACACTTCAAAGTGCTGCCGCGGCAGCGCTTTGAAGTGTAAGTGTGGCCACAGCGCTGGGAGAGAGCTCTCCCAGCACTGCCGGTACTCCACCTCCCCATGGGGATTAGCTTGCAGCGCTGTGAGCCGCGCTTCCAGCGCTGGGGCAGTGTTTACACTGGCGCTTTACAGCGCTGTATCTTGCAGCGCTCAGGAGGGTGTTTTTTTCACACCCCTGAGCGAGAAACTTGCAGCGCTGTAAAGCGCCAGTGTAGCCAAGGCCATAGGCTAATTTTTGTATGTTAGCTGCCAAAGTCTGATTTGCACAATGAGCTTATTTAAAAAAGAGAGATAGCAAGGTGAGGGCATGCAGAAAAATGAAAACCGGGCTAAGCATAGTATTGATTTCAGGCAAATCTGTCTGGAAAAAAATAGCAATTCCCTTTTTCTCCCATTCACCTGTCCACTTTACTATAGAGAAATTAAATTCCATAAACATTTTACTCTTTGCTTATTTTATTTTATTCAAATGATGAAATTGGGCAGGTTGAGTAAGAAGTTTTTTTATAAAAGATATTGCATTTCTCTTCCTGATGTAATAATGAAAAATAAGTAGTGTATATAAAGAGAAATAATTTATTTTTTACTTTTTGTGTATATTGAACTGTTGCCAAAGAGAATTCCTTTTTTGAAATTGTGAGGTATAGGAAAACTGTTTTTAATGTATCATCTGGAACTAAATGCAGTACAGTGATATTTTGGAGGTTTACTTCAGCACTGTGTTGCATCAAAAGAGCTGCAAAGTATAGGGCCAGAAGCTGGATTTTTTCAGAGGAAGTGAGGCAACTCAGAGTATGGTTACCAGTTAACCATGGAAAACAGAATCTCAAATTTCTTCACACCTTTTGCTGCTTAACAAATCTGCATTCGGTCATTTTGGGGCACTTCTGTAAAGGAATTGCAGTGAAAGATGCTGGTGACCATGTTAATTAAAATGTGCATCCTTTGCAATTTTTATATCTTGATATAGGAGAAAAGATTTTCAGCAGATAATCACCATCTGTGCTATAGCAGGGAGACAATACAGAATCCCTTCCTTTACACTTTTCATCCATATTCTCTCTCAAGAATTGCTTCAATCCTGGGTTCTCCTATTGGCTTTCTAGGCTCTACACTTTAAATGCTAATGGTGTATTCTGAACAAAAGAACACTTTTGGGGCACTTTTTTTTGGGGGGGGGGCAATAAACAAATACAGTGGGACTTTCTGAGTTCACATTTCAAAAGTTAACTAACACTGTTGTTAGGATTGACTTTTAACTGTGCCTTTTCTTTTCCTAATGCCAAAGCATTCCTCCTATTACTGTTTTTTTCCCCTCCTGATGTGTGATATGAAATGCCAAAAGAGCTGCTAGTAATTTTAGTCTGTTTTTTTTTTTTTTTAAGACAGTTGGGTATTTTAGTTTGAATTGTGACAGTGGTTTTGTCATTGGTTTAACTGGTGGAAAAATTGCATTTTGCGTGGGTCCATTTCAGTAGGTGGGTACAGCTGGGACTCTGATTTTCAGTGAAAAATGCATTCACTTGAAGTCATAATTAGAGATTTGACTGTAAGAATGTCACTGGTATATTGCCTAAACCTCAACCTGTACTTTATCAGTTGCATCCACTTAACTGCAGTGACAAAACTGTTTTGATTACCGTATTTTCCGGCGTATAAGGCGACAGGGCGTATAAGACGACCCCCTAATTTTACAGTTAAAAATATAGGTTTTGGCCTATACTCGCCCTATAAGACGACCCCCCCTTCCGAGGGGGGGAGCCCAGAGCCTTTTAAATCCCAGCCGCGGCCGGGAATCAGAGGGCTCTGGGCTGCCCGCTGCGGCGGGGAGCCCAGAGCCTTTTAAATCCCAGCCGCGGCCGGGAATCAGAGGGCTCTGGGCTGCCCGCTGCGGCGGGGAGCCCAGAGCCTTTTAAATCCCAGCCGCGGCCGGGAGTCAGAGGGCTCTGGGCTGCCCGCTGCGGCGGGGAGCCCAGAGCCTTTTAAATCCCAGCCGCGGCCGGGAGTCAGAGGGCTCTGGGCTGCCCGCTTCGGCGGGGAGCCCAGAGCCTTTTAAATCCCAGCCGCGGCAGGGAGTCAGAGGGCTCTGGGCTGCCTGCTGCGGCGGGGAGCCCAGAGCCTTTTAAATCCCAGCCGCGGCCGGGAATCAGAGGACTCTGGGCTGCCCGCTGCGGCGGGGAGCCCAGAGCCTTTTAAATCCCAGCCGCCCGCTGTTTATTCCCGGCGTATAAGACGACACCCGATTTTTGGGGGTTGTTTTTTAATATAGAAAGTCGTCTTATACGCCGGAATATACGGTACTCTTTTATTCCTCTTGGCACTTTGAAGCAGCACAACTAAGGCCATGCCTACACTGGAAAATATTAGAGAACTTGTTAACTATGGCTTAGTTCCTGTCCACACTAGGTGCTATGACCAACCAACATATTTTGAATATGACCATGTTTGTCCATAAAAAGGGTGAAATCATGTCTGACATTTTAAAATGTGTTAACATGTTTTAATGAACATGATACGTTCCCAGGGTAGATGTAGTGCGAGGGAGCTGGGTTCCGTTTTGGATAACATAATTTTTGTTAAGTGTCAGAGGGGTAGCTGTGTTAGTCTGGATCTGTAAAAAGCAACAGAGTCCTGTGGCACCTTATAGACTAAAGGCTTGGCTACACTTACAAATTTGCAGCGCTGCAGCAGGGTGTGAAAACACACCCTCTCCAGCGCTGCAAATTGCGGCGCTGCAAAGCGCCAGTGTGGTCAAAGCCCCAGCGCTGGGAGCGCGGCTCCCAGCGCTGTCCGTTATTCCCCACAGGGAGGTGGAGTACGGACAGTGCTGGGAGAGCTCTCTCCCAGCGCTGGCGCTTTGACTACACTTAGTGCTTCAAAGCGCTGCTGCGGCAGCGCTACTGCAGCAGCGCTTTGAAGTGCTAAGTGTAGCCACAGCCAAACAGATGTATTGGGGCATAAGCTTTCGTGGGTGAATACCCACTTCGTCAGACACAAGTGGTGGAAATTTCCAGAGGCAGGTATAAATATGCAGGCAAGAATCAGTCTAGAGATAAGAGGTTAGTTCAGTCAGGCCTTCTTCTAGCAGTTGAGGTGTGAATATCAAGGGAGGAGAAACTGCTTTTGTAGTTGGCTAGCCATTCACAGTCTTTGTTTAATCCTGAGGTGATGGTGTCATATTTGCAAATGAACTGAAGTTCAGCAGTTTCTCTTTGGAGTCTGGTCCTAAAGTGGTTTTTTTTTTTTCTGCAGTATGGCTACCTTTAAATCTGCTATTGTGTGTCCAGGGAGGTTGTTAGAATGATTAACTAACTTCAGTTGCAGAACTGACACTGCAGAAAAACCAGCATGACTTGAAGATTCTAGACCAAGTTAGCAGTGTTGGCAGCTATGAAAAACATCTGGTTACTTCCTAAACTGAACATCTTTTCATCTGGAAGTCCTTGGAGAACCAATAAACATGGAGCTCCAAAGAGTTTGTCACTTTTCAGAATAGAAAAGTACTTTGAGGAAGACAGAATGTATGCTCTCTCCCCTCTTCCATCCCCCCTCCAATAATAATTTAGGAATAAAAGGATTGAGGATAGTTGTGTGCCAAAATGCAGGGAGTGCCTGCAATCTCAGACATTAGATGTTGGGTTTTTTTGTAACTGTTTTGCATCTTAGGGCTTGTCTACAGTGACAATTTACAGCGCTGCAACTTTCTCGCTCGGGGATGAAAAAACACCCCCCTGAGCGCAGCAAGTTTCAGAACGGTAAAGCGCCAGTGTAAACAGTGCCCCAGCGCTGGGGGCTACGCCAGTGTAGACTAGTCCTCTGTTGTAGCAGAAAACTTCATTTTAATATAATTGGGTAGTGGTTGGTAACTACATCACAGCATAAAGGAAGGGAAACATTTTTAAGACACAGCTGTTGCCAGCAGTAGAAAAGCCTAATATAATACTACTACATCTCCTTGTGGTGTTAGTCTGTCAGAATGGGATGACAGTAGTTGATCTTGATAGATGGTTTGTTTGTTTTTAAAGGTGTGGAGAAAGAGCCTCTTATTTTACAAATGGAAAGCTCAAGATCTGTGCTAATGGCCCATCTATACTAGGGCTAGCTGTATAAGAGTAATATCTGTCAGTTACACTACCAGGCTTGTCATGAGAAAGTTGCACCAGTAGAACATAACATATGACTTGAAAGCAGTGCAAAATGCTGTGTGAACACTCTTATTTTGATATAAGGCCTGGTCTAGACTTAAAATTTAGATCAGCATAGTTTTGGCACATTGGAGTGTGAGAGATTCACATTTCTGAGCGCTGTGGCTATGCCGACCTAATTCCTGATGTAGACATGGCTAGGTTGATGGAAGAATGCTTCTGTCAACCTAGCTACTACCACGTGGGGAGGTGGATCTCCTTCAGTGACCGAAACCCCCCTTCCGTTGCTGTACAAAGCACGTTCACTGCAGTGCTATAGCACCATAGCTGTGCTTCCATACCACCTGAAGTGTGGATATAGCCTAAGAGTGGCTTATTTAAGTCTAGTTAAACTTGTTTCTAATCAATTTAAGATGAACCAAAGTAAACCAAGTTTATGCCAGAATAAGAGCATCCACTCTGCCTCTTGTACTGGTTTAACTAGATCTGTTTTAAAGTTGTTACGTGTTATCAGTACAATTCGTCCATATAAACAAGCCCCAAATATCCCTGTCTAGATTAGCTCTAATTTATTGTGATAAGGTAAATCCTCAGGTTTAAGTGCTTCAGTTGTTAATGACAAATACCTTTTCTAGATAGTAAAGGCATTAGAGGTGCCTGGTAAATTTCTAAGATTGCATTGATTTAAAGATTATTGAAATAATCCAGTTGCCTTGCTTTAAGATTTGTGTTCCCACATGCTCAGTTTTCAAAATTTAAAACTAACATGTCTAATCCAGAAACTTTAGCAAAATGTGGACTTAAATACCAAAAGCCCAATCACGCCATTAATTGAACTTAAGCAGTTCCCATTGAAGCTGATGGCTATGATTGCAATCCAGAGGGCTAGTTTAAATTATTCCTTTTTTTATTAATGTGGTGAGACATTGTGAAACAAAAATAAACTGGACTGAATTTCACTCTTCTTCCCCTTCCAAGAAAAGAGTATGCTATTGGTTTAATCTTGTGTTACATTACTCTTTATATTACTGCAGTATTAGTGTCTAGGAGTCCTAGTCATGGACCAGGATCCCATTGTGCTAGGTGCTGTACAAACAGAACAATAAGCTGTTCCCAACCTCAAAGAGTTTAAAATCTAAGTATAAGACAAGAGATGACAATTGGGTATAAACATGGGAGCACAAGGAACCAATGAGACAATGGAGGGATTCAAAGAGAGGGTGACATAATCAAAAGGACGGGCTAGGAAAATGATCTTGCAGTCCGGGCTATGTCTAAGTCTTGCCAATTCTTTCACTGTAACATCTTTGTAAATCTGGCCTTTCTTATCCATCCACACAGCTACAACTCTCTTGTCCAAACTCTCATCTTATTGAGTCTCAACTGTTGTAACATCCTTTTCTTGGGCCTTAACAAATGCATTCTTTCTCCACACATCCATTCAGAATGTTTCTGCAAAGATAGTTCACTAGCCTGTCACTCAGGCCACATCACCCCTCCCTATCCCTATATCCGTCTCTGTCACATCAAAAATAAACTACTTGTCTTTCTTTTCAAGGCATTTCACAGCCTAGCCCCAACCTACTGTCACCTCCCATTTGCTGTTGAGTGGTCAGCTCCTGCCTCCATTTGACCCACAATGCCTCCATTGCCCACTTCTTAAATTTTTAAAGAAGCCTCTTTGTTCTTTCTGCCCTGCTGCCCCTCACACTGAGGAGCTCCCCATAAACATCTTCAAGGCTGCCTCATTGTCCTTCTTCAGTCCTCCTTAAAACTCTTTTGCCATGGTGCCTACACAAAAACTTGACAATGGTTAGTCTGCTGGTGTGCTAAGATGACAGCCCATCATGGTGACAAAAATTCTTACTGCTTCGTTGCACTCCCCTGTCAGTCTGTCTGTATCTGTCTTTTGTCTTTTACTTGGATTGTAAACACCTTGGGGGCAGGGACCAGCTTTTTTGTTCATTCTCTTTGTAGCGCATCTAGCACAATGGGGTCCTGGTCCATAGCTAGGACTCCTAGTCATTATAGTAATACAAATAATTGCATCTCTAAGCACAAGGCGAGCCTGAGTATTTGGGGCAAATTTGAGACGATTCTTTGGTGTTCACTACACACATAAGTGTCCCTTCACAGATCTGCCCAGTGTTGTTCTTCCCAGCTTACCAGCTCTTCGCGCTTGAGCAATGTCTTCATTAGAAAAAAGTTTTTTTACCATGTGTTACTTAATACATGGTAAAATTGTAGTGTGGATAAAGCAATGTTTAGTTTTTTAACATATGTCAGCCAGTCAACATAAAATCTGGGATACCTTCTATGTCTCCAGAAACTGTGACTGGATTACAGAGTTTTGCACTTTTCACTCTATCTTGTTAAGAAAAAGGGCTATAGCTTTTTTTAAATGAATGCTGAGAATCTCCTTTACATTTCTTCATCTACCCTATCCTGCTTCCAAATTGTGGGGAGAGAGGCATCCTACAGATGTGGGTTTTGCAGGACCTTAAAAGCTGTCTCTGATAGTCATAGCTGTTTATAGGGAGCATTACGGAAAACTGTCTGTAAGTTGCTAGGAAGACCTTCTGCTTTTAAGTGAGAACCCTCCTTTACCCCGTGAGGAAAACTAATTTATGTTGCAGTGCCTCATGTTCCTAACAGCCAGCCCCTGCATACTATGAGAATTGGTTGTGTCCGTTGCTTGCATTTCTTGTGGTGAAAGCCTTTGGGTTGTATACATAAGGAGTTATTCTGGACTAGCCACTCCTGATTAATTCTGTGTGGACTTGAGTATTCTGGAACTAACTGCACCTGAGGATGATTTTATCTCCTTTAAAGTCACACCTTTTCTTCATGTGTAGACAAGCCCTTAGTTCAAGTCTCTCTAAATTAATGCAAAGCAGACCCTGGACCTTGCGCATCTCATGATTCTGTGGCTTCAGAATGTGCTGTAGAAGTTCTGGAATCACAGCTTTAAAAAAACAACACCACTGTTTCCAGCCCATATAGTTGGAAAAGTGAGCCAAGTGCAAACTAGTGCATTGGTGTCTTCCTGAATCTGCAGACATTTTGCTATGTGCACAGTAGCCTTCCACCAGGTGCCAATAGAAGAGCAATAAACTCAAGTATGGAAATATTAGAAGAGCAGCAGCGGCAGTCCTAGAATTACTCCTATACCCAGATCAGTTCTCCTCTCTCTAAGCCATTGGGCCTCTGTATGGTAGCAGTATGACTCTTGACAGGACATACTCTTTCACAACTTGACTTGATACAGAGGTAAACCGCTTTGATATTTAGCCCTTCTAGAATGCTGTAGCTTCAAAGTGACTTGTATGTATCAACAAAGCTTCTTAATGCCTACTTGCTATGTTACTGGTGGGCCTGGAAAATTAGAGACCAAGCTTAAGTGGGTTGCCCCAGGTCTCAAAGTAACTACACCGCTACCTCGATATAGTGCTGTCCTTGGGAGCCAAAAAATCTTACCGCGTTATAGATGAAACCACGTTATATTGAACTTGCTTTGATCCACCAGAATGTGCAGCCCTGCCCCCCTGTAGCGCTGCTTTACTGCGTTGTATCCGAATTTGTGTTATATCGGGGTAGAGGTGTATATAGCAGAGACAATATTAGACCTTGGGAGTTCTTGGCTGTGTGCTAAATCCATTAGACAGAATTACCTGTATTTGTAATTAAGGCAGTGTCTTCTATGAGAAAGTGGTTGCATGTGTGATCAAATGAATTTTATCTCCGACATACTGATTCGTGCTGGTTTCACAGCATATTTCAAGAGTATGTCTAAACAGCTGCGGGGATGTGTGATTCACAGCTCACATAGGCATTCAAGCACTAGCTCTGCTTGAGTTAGTGCACTAAAAATAGCAGTGTAACTGAGGTAGAATAGGCCGTGTCTCAGGCTAGCCATCTGAGTAAACTGCTTGACCCGTGGGTACATGCTCAAGCAGCTATCCTAAGCCACTGCCTGTGCTGCCATGGCCACACTACTGTTTTTAGCATGCTTTTCCACTGAACGTGGGTCCACCTACGTGTGTCCAAAGTAGTGTAAATATGACTTGTTTCTCCTTGGCATAGTTCTCCATATTGGGGGTGCAAGCTGAACTCCTTGATGAAAACATCACTTAATGGCTGATAAATAGAACCATCACTGGTATTTTTCTCTAGCTTGACCTCAAAATGCTGGATTGACTGACTAGGGGGAATAAACTGATCCCTCAAATGTGTATGTGCTACCTTTTCTAGTACAGTGTATAAAGTTTTACTTTGAAAAGAAGAATGAAGTGAGCACAAACACACGGTTGTTCATGTTGCAGCACTTCAGTAGCATTAAAGAGAAGCGGGAGAGTGGGGTACTTCAGTGACTCTGAATAAGTCTGCCAGAGAAAATGTTGGCTCAGTATCTGTCATGGTAATATAGTGTTTCTCTAATTTTGTTTTGAGTTAAACTAAAGCAGGGCCAAATTGAGAAATTTAATTTCTCTTTCTACCTTCCAGTTCCAAAACACTTCAGCTTCCCCCAGTTTTCCTCTCCCTCCCTAATACTAAAAAACATTTAGTGTAGGGTGACCAGATGTCCCGATTTTTATAGGGATAGTCCTGATTGTTGGGTCTTTCTTATATAGTCCCTTATTACCCCCCACCCATCCTGATTTTTCACATTTTCTGTCTGGTCACCCTAACTGAGCGCAACTGGGCTGGTGGAAACTATCGAGGCTTCATCAAACACTCTTGTGGCAATCCGATTTCTATTGAGCTTGTCAGTGGTGTAGATAGTGGTGTCTGAGCAGAAGGATTTTGCCGTTGGATATGGGACATGCTAATATTTTGGTAAGGTAACAGTTTAATGCATATTATTTGGTGTGAAGAATGTGTGATGGCATTAGTATCTGCCTTGCTCATATTTCACAGCTGGATTTACTTCTGGATTTGCAGGCATGAATTCAGAATGTCTGGATTTATGGTTTGGAGGCTCCATTGCTTTTTAAAAAAATATATAAATATGGAAAGTGTTACTAGGCAGCTTCTGATATATGTTGGGCAACTGAATTAATGAAGATGCTTCACTCTGAAATGTGTGAATGTGCATGCATAAGTTTAAAACATCTAATTCCCTTTGTCAGTTTTTTGAAATGGGAGGGAGAAGAATCTCTTCACTAAATAAAAGAAATTCCAGGATTTTAGAAGGAAATTCTTACTGCTGAGGATGGTAGCTTTTTGTTTTGTTTTGTTTTTTTGTTTTTTTTTTGTTTTTTGTTGTTGTTTTGTTTAAGGCTACCGGCATCATCTTAAAACATCAGCTCTATTCCTGCTCTCCTCCTCTTCAGCCAATTTAAAACCGTGATTAGAGTGAGTGGCTTGACAAATTTTGACAATCCTGTTCCAGTATCATTTTCACAGCTCATTGTGGCTAAGTTGGGTAGGGGAAGGGATTTTGGTGTAGGGAGAAGGAGAGGGATCACAAAATGTTTCAACCTGGGAGTAGAGGGGAGATGAAGAAGAGAAAATAGAAAAGCAACTGCTTGATCTTAGGGTAAAAATTATAATTGATTTTTAGTTAACAATCCAGTTAACTATACTCATTTAATTAGATTGAAACCCCAGACATAAACACACTTTTGAATTCCCTCTTTAATCCTGTGTGGCAGGAGTAGGAGTAGGGACCAGATGTTCCAGTTTTATAGAGACAGTCCCAATTTTTGGGTCTTTTTCTTATATAGGCTCCTATTACCCCCCCACTCCCATCCCGATTTTTCACACTTTGTCTGATCGCCCTAGGCAGGAGTGAGGATGAAGACATATTTGATGCATGTACTGGAGTAGCGGGTATGCCTTTGAAAGTGAAAACCCTAGTTCAGGTGTCTAAATATGGATTTAGGAGCATAATTTTAGGTGTCCACATTTGAAAATACTGGCCTTGGTCTTTTTAAAGAAAAAGCTTTTGGTAAAAATAGGACTCTTTTTAAACCTGCTGTTCTTGTAATTACCAGAACTGGTAATTACACTTACCTTCCTATATTTTCTCTAATTTCAGTTGGTTTTAGGGCCAGATCCTCAGCTAGTGTAAATTGGCAATTGGACTCTAACACTGACATGCCAAATTACATCCTCTGAGGATCTGCCTCATGATATTCTTCACTTTCAGTCCTTAACATATAAAGTAGTATCACTGTGCAGCTAAGAAACTGCTACATTTTAGAGATCTGAGTGATTTATGTGTGTGTGTGTGTGTGTGTGTGTGTGTTTAAAAAAAAAAAAAAAAAGTTTTTACTAAGCACTTTTGAGATTGTCTATGATGAAGGATAATATATAAATTTAAACTTACCAAAACTTTTAGCTCAGCATCAGTAAAATGTTACTGTTTAAAAATCAATTAAGTGTAGCAGAGGATTAATAGTTGGGTTTTCTCTTTTATAGCATTGGTTAATTTATGTGCTCCTTCCCAGTAAAACATGCCCATTCTATGTCTGTTGGTTTGGTCTTCTGCCTCTCCTTAAGTATTCTGGTTGGAGACAGGATTAGTCTTTGGAACCTCTGTATTTCACATGTCTGTACACCACTCATGAAAAAGCAGTCACTGCAACTCATAAATATGTGCTCTATACCTCTAAAGACATGTAAAACATATTTAAAGTATAAGGCTATATAAACATCAAGCAATTCTGATGATGACATGCAAACCACCAGGGAGGAGGCTGGCCTCATCTCTTCAGAACCTAGAAATGTTTGCATAGTCTTGTTGCTCAGCTTTTTTGTGTGGGTTTTTTTAAATGTCTCATAGAAGAATTAAACAAGAGAATCATTTTTCTTGAGTTATGTAATAAAATAGCGTCCTGCCTTGTGGTCTCTCTCAGTGGGATAAGAGACCCTCTGTCCAGATTCTTGGGCTAGGGTCTGCTTCTTCACTGCTTTTCACAGTGCACATGACTTAGGGTGCAAGGAACAGAGAATCAGGTCCTCCATCAGCTGCAAATGCCTTCCTGTGAATTTTAGCTCCCTTGAGTCTATTCCTAGAACTGAAGCTTGGTTCTGCTGTAACTAAAAATTGACTTGTTTTGTGCTACTTGTATTTGATTTGGAAAGCAAGTAGTTAAACCTTTTTTGCAAAAGGCACTGTCTCACTAAAAATAGCAACCACTGTACTCTGCAGTGCACCTCTCTCTGAGGTGCGTACACCAAAGAACCTGTGCACTGGAACTGGTTTTGGGAGCAGGAGCAATGTTGGACAGCATATGGAATGAAAGGTGGACACTGTTAGGCTATAATAAATCATTTGTGTTACAAACAAGACCAAAGATTATTAAAAGAGAAAACTTAAAAAAAAAAAATCTAACTTCTCATCCTTTTATGCTGTTTGCTGAGCTTGGACAACAACAATAGACAGATTAGTTGCACTTGTGTTTCTAATCTTCAGGTTTTTGTACACTAACGCAATGTTGTATTGTTTGCAATGCAAACAGCACAGGGATTTTTTTGTTTGTTTTTTGTTTTGTAAACCTCAACAGAAGCAGGGCAAGTCCTCTTCCCGATCCCCATTCTGATCATCATGGGAACATCAGCATTGTCAACTCCAAATATTTTTTTTAAAAGGCAGCCTCCAAATAATCATAAGATTGATTTTAAAAATCCATAATTTTGAGGTTCTTCATATTTACTTTGACTCCAGAGGCTTTGGGATACATTTGGGTCACGTTTTCAAGCTTTTCTCTGCAACCATGAGGGCTAGAAACATATGTATTAATATTGTGATAGACTCAGGCCAGTTGGGTACAGCAGAATAGCTGAAGGCAGATATACTGGCCACTGGATTAACAGTTTTCTGTTCTCTGACTGACCAGAGCAGGGGCTGCTCCAAGCTAATGAGAACACCTGACTCTAATTAACCTGTAAAGAGTCAGGTGAGGCCATTCAGTTAATGTGACCACCTGACTCTAATTAAGGCCCTGCTGTTACTATAAAAAGGGCTCACTCCAGTCAGGCAGGGGAGCCAGAGGAGAGGAAGTGCGGCTGAAGGGCTGGTTACTGAAGACACCCTAAAACATCATTAAAGGAGCCCTAAGGTAAGGGTGAAGAAGGGAGAAGCAGGAGAGCTGTGGGGAAGTGGCCCAGGGAAATGTAGCAACTCTGGCAGTGAAAGGTTGGCTGCCAACAACTGCTGCCATTAGGGTCCCTGGCCTGGAACCCGGAGTAGATGGCGGGCCCGGGTTCCCCCCAACCCACCACTACAGGAACAGCTCCTGGAAGGGGAAATCAGGTCCCTGTCAGGACAGGAGGCTGAACAGAGACTGTGGGAGTTCTCTCACCAACCTCCTTGCAGCCTATGATGAAAAGGGCTCAGGAGACTGTAACCCTGGCCCTAGAGAGAGAAGGGCTACATGGAGGGTCACAGTGAGTCACTGAGGCTAAGCATAAACCGCCTAGAAGCGCAGGACCCACAGGAGCAAGGTCAGAGCTCTGCCACAATATGTATGACCATATCAGATATGTTAATCAGAAGAGATTCTCATGTATTTACATGACTCCAGGAGCTGAGGCTTTAAAGAAAACACCAAATATCATGACTTTCAAAAAGTCACAAGAGTTGGTAACACTTGGAACATGGCTATTCACCTGGGATTATACAAAGGCATATTCTCTCACAATGTGAATCTGGGGCAACGTTTGGCCTGACTGTCACTTTTTGAGCCTTCTTGTGCTGAAAAGTGTGACTGAATCTTTAATTTTCCCCTGACCACAACTACCAGAGACTGACAAAGTTATTTCAACAACATTTCACCCAAAAATTGCCCTTCTAACCTAATTCTGCACATTATCAGACTATTGTGAGTAGTGTTTCTGGATTTGTATTTTTTTTTTTTTGAAGTTAAATTCAGCTGGACTGCATTTGAACTGCCTTGACTTTAGCCTTCCTCCAGATCATTGCAAGAGTGTGGTTGGACGATTTTCAACTACTGTATTGTATTGTGTTGAGGAATAGGAAGTCAGTTTGAATCTCCTACTGTTTAGAATGGGATCTGCCCTTTTGAAGATATCTGCTTTGTTCATCACTTGACAAACATAGCTTAAATGGATTTCATATTCCTGTTTTTAAAAGTTTCCTTTCTTCGGTGTACCACAAATGGTTGATCTGGTAGCTGAAAGTAATGAGACTCTTTTGGACGTTATCATATTGGTGACTTCTAATTTGTGGAATTGGGGGTGGAGTGGATGCAGTTAAATAGCAGTGGAAAATAGGGCATGGCTACACTGGAAACTTGCACTTTGAAGTGCGAGTGTGGTCCTGCGCGAGGCGTTCCTGGTAATCCACCTCCACAAGGGGATTAGCTCCAAGCGCTGGGGGCCTGTTTACACTAGCGCTGTAAAGCGCTCAGACTTGCTGTGCTCAGGGGGTGATTTTTCACTCCCCTGAGCCAACAAGTTAGAGTGATATAAAATGTAAGTGTAGACAAGCCCTCAGCAAACTAGTAAACTTACAGTCTAGCCGTTGTAAAGGAGCAGTTGTAGTGAAAGTCTGTTGTAACACTTTTGGGATGGCTGTCTCCTGAGTAGAGTCTGACCCCTTTGCGACCTTCCTGTGTGCTTCTTGGAGGTTCTGAGTGTACATTTCTTTCCGGGTAGCATGATTAAGGCAGGATCTTTCCTTCTGTGAGAGTTCTACCTCATAAAATCTTTCCATTGCTATCTAGCCCTGGATCTGCTATGTGTCTGTTTCCTTGCTGACCTAAGATCTGCTTTTAAAAAGATTTTCGACCTTGCCAGAATAAAGCAGAAGTTGGGGAAACAGTTGAATTTGTAAAACTAGCTTTGGACAAAAGAGGCTGTTTTACAGTGACTTCCTTCCCACCACCTTTAACTTAAAACTTCAATTATGAATGTTTTTAAACCATAATTTGTTAAAAGAAAAACATGCTTCCAATTACAGTAATCTGGGTCAAAATTGTATGTATTATTTATTTCCTTCCTATTTGTAAATATGTTCTTTCTCCAATGAAATGTAAACAAATCCTAGATATAAAATTCTGTGGGAGTAAATGATGCGGAGTGTCACACTCCATAAATCCAGTCTACAGAGAAAAGCAGTTAAAGCAAACGGTGAATATAATAGTTTTAAGGAACTAAAAATAGTCAGTACCTTCTGATGGAAGTTTTTTATTTTGTAATACAAAGGACAAATTACCACCCACCCCCTAAATAGAAGAAAAGCTTTTTTGGCTTTGGCATTAAATGGTGCAATCAAGAGGAAGTGGCTACAGAAAGATGAGTTGTGAATTTGCTGAAGGTGGCTAGCTGTACAGCTATTTTCAGCTAATTCTTTGCACTTAGTTTTCATTTTTATTAAACACTAAAGGTATATTTAGTGATCACTAAGGTTGTTCTCTATAAAAAGGCTGTTCCATGCTTAAGTAATGGAGGTTGGTGATGAAAAATGAGTGCTATCCATCTAACCATTATTGTGTTCTTTTCCCCCTAGCCAGAACACATAGGGTGCCTCTGGTCTTCTGAGGGTTTAATTTCTATTTTTGGAGTGCATGCCCAATATGGCAAAGCCACATCAGTCTGGCTTTTGATTTTTCTGTTAGGTGGGTTGTTTTTTGGGGGAACCATGAGTGAGTAAAAAATGTGAGTGAATCTAATACTTATGAAGGGGAAGGACTTGTAGAGAATGGCTTGAGGCAAATTTATTGTAGCCAGGTGTTGAGCAAGCTTCACTACACATGCACATACCTTCTTACCTCTGACCTTCAGCATTCCAAATGAGCCTGTACTAGGTATCTTTTTTTTATTAGAGATTGCTGATCATGTCCCATTTCTCCCTCCTCCATTCCAAAGTACTTGCAAATATCACCCGAAAGTCTGCTGGGAGAACAGCGTAATGACTCCAGTCTGGACCTGCAGAGTAACTTCAGACACTTAACCTTTAAAGTTTTATGTGACATTTACTGCAATGTTTATCTTCCCTCACTGAGCCCTATCCCCATGGCAAGATAAAGAGTAAATTACCAAGGTAAATTAACATAGGCTGGCAAGCGGGAAGTAATGGGTTGGGGGATCATATGGCCAACTAAAATAATAGGTGAGAATCATTTGGCTTTTAAATAAACTCAGGCACAGAAACTATTTGCAATAGTTTATTTATCTTTAAAACAAACACTACATGCGATTGTCATCACTAGAATAACTTTGCTTGTATGCAGTATTGCAGTCTCCCACCTTTCCTCTATCTTTGTCTTCTTATATTTTAATCTCTTCAAGACAGAGATTATCTCTTCCTCTTTGTTTGGAAAGCATCTGGCATATTTTGGGCACTCTTTTTTTTATTTCTAAACACTTAATAGTAAGATTATTTCAAAGAACAACTAATAAAACACTTTTTAAAATACTACTTAGTTGAAGAATGTCCTTTTCCTGCTTAAGTAAAGATACAACCAAACTCCATAAGCTGATTTGTCTGTTGGAGCTGATGAGGCTATTCATAGAACCCTAATCTTCCATAAGTAAGTAATATACTTTTGATTATGTCCTCAAAAGGCTCCTGCTCTGGTCCATAAAAGCAGGTTAGCAGCTGAATGTGTTCGACTGTTCCCACAATTTCATGTCAAGAAGCAAAACCAACACCCATAACACACAACCCCAAAGGAATAGTAAAGCATAATATTAAAATGCATTAGGAAACCTTTAGTGTGCACCAGCAGGATCTACATGGCCCAATTAATGTCCAACATGTTCGTGCGCTGTGGAACTCATATGCCCATAGTGCACATTACCCTGCTGTGTAGACAAATCCTCAGCTGTGTTTCCTTCTGGATGCTTATCCCACAGTTTCGAGCACAGGTCCCAGACAGACTCTGGGAGATTCTGAAAGGCCACCTGTGCCTGGTGGGACAACAGTGGAAGGATTGTTTGAACCACTAGTGCTATTACACAACTGACCTCCATGCACACTGGCAACTAAATGGAGTTTGGCATGCACCTATAGCTTGGAGCCCTCTTGTGTGTGGATCGGATGCATTTTACAAGACTGTTAGGAGACTCTTCTTAGAATGGTAAAATTCCCTAGGATCGATGAAGCTAAAGTGCTTTACCTCATTGAGTAAGAGATGTTGTGTTAAAAAAAAATAAATAAAAAAAAAATCTGTCCTACATGCTTCACACTGAAGCAGTGGTTCTCAACCAGGGGTACTTAGAAGTCTTCGGGGTGTGTGGGGGGGGGGTAGGTACATCAACTCATCTAGAGATTTGCCTAGTTTTACAACAGGCTACATAAAAAGCACTAGCGAAGTCAGTGCAAACTGAAATTTGATACAGACAATGACTTGTTTATACTGCTCTATGTATTATACACTGTGAAATGCAAGTACAATATATATATTTCAACTTATTTTATAACTATATTGTAAAAATGAGAATCAGCAATTTTTCAGTAGTCGTGTGCTGTGACACTTTTGTATTTTTAGCTCTGTTTTGTAAGCAAGTAGTTTTTTAACATGATGTGAAACTTGGGGGTACGCAAGACAAATCCAAGCCCTGAAAGTGGTGTGGAAAGAGCTCAGTTTGTTACAGTTTGGCCTTCTCTAATGTTGGTTAGCAAAGTCACTCTTTTTCCCTTGAAGCACCCCCCCCCCAAACCCAAACAAACCCCAAAACAAAAACAACTTTCTGTTGGATAGCCTTCTGTTTGCTTTGTTAATGTTCTAGTGGGACAAAATAGCTGTAGGTATTTTCTTGAAATGCCTGCTTAGTGGATCGTAAATCTCTTCTCCTGAAGTTGCTTCCTGGGCCTAAAGCTAGAAAGAATATAAACAACAAAACTACTTTCCACCTGAACTGTACAGACTCTGTGGGCAAGCCCATAGTCACAGCAAGTTCATATGTAAGAAACGTATTTCTTCTTTTAGGAAGCACATTAATTAAAGGGCTGGATGTGAATAGGCTGGCTTTCTTCTTGAGCTTCCAACTTGAACTGGAATTCTGCAGTTCAGGGTGAAACTAAAGCTTGCCTGAAAGCTGCTTCAGGGCCCTTAAAATCTGTAGTGTCCTTAAACTTAAAAAAACCCTCAAAAAACAAAAAAAACCCTTGTCCCTGTTAATGGACAGTTAGTCAGTCATGTGTGTTGGTCTGTCTTGTGTGTATGTGTACAGATATTTAAATACTTTTACTTTGTCTACTATTGTGTGGATTGTACTACCTTTCCTCATCCCCAAGTCTTCATTCCTCTATAGGTAGGGGTGTGTAGAGGTGAAATCTTGAATTCGATGTCTTTCACAATTTAATTTGGAAAACCTGCTGCTTAGGTGGGGATATTCCTAGTTGTTTCAATTAGTCTAAAACTCTTGAACAATAAATAATAATTTGAATGTCCAGTACGTCATTAAAAAATATCTTGAAGCCTTGCTCTGAAATGCAGTTTGCTTTTTTTACACATTTGCCCTATGCCCACTTTGGAATGAATTTGACAACTGTGGTCAGAAATGTTTGTTGCTTTTTACTAATATTCAGTTACAACACGAAAAGAAATGCAAAGAAAATCTAATCCTTTAGGAACATTTTATCCTTTTGCATGTGCCATTTGGTCAACAGATCAACTATGTAGCTTTAATTAAAAAAAATATATTGGTCTATATGTGACTATACACAATCTTTTCAACTTCCCTTCCTTTATTCCTTCCATCCCTGCTCTATTTTCTTTCTAATAATGAAAGCTTCTATTCTGTGTTCTGAGTGATCTGAAGACAAGGCATGGCATGGAATTCCTTTTAATGATACTGCTGTAGTATAGTCAATGCCTGTGAGATAACTGCTCCCAATTGTCTCAGCAAGAATTTGTGTGGGGAGGCTTTTATGGGAGGGGCATGGCTTACCATAGTGACTTAAATCCAGGGCTGGCTTCACCTTCTGTCAGTTTTGATTAATTGATGATTGATCAAGGAATCCTGGGTTTGAAAATCCTATTTGGAGAGGTCCTGGTTGTACTTGGCTCCATGTGAGCCATAAACTATGCCACTAATTCAGTCACAACACAAGGTTCTTTTTAACTGCTTGCAGGAAGGAGAGTAATGACAACATTTGAAAATACAGATAGTTCATTTCATAAATTTCATTCATAACTTGAGCCAATTATGGGATAGCGGAGTGTTTGAAAGACTAAGCAGCCACATGTTCTCAGTGCAGTTTGTTTTTTGTGCTGTGGAATCAATCCTCCCTGTAGCTCTTGTTAATACAGGATCCCATAACCATATGGGAGTCCGGCAGTGCCTCCTGTAACTCACATCACAATGTCCGCATTCTCAGTTTGGGACTGTAAGATTGATGCTGCCCAGGCCTACAAACTCATTGCTAATGGACATTCATAGTAATGGGGCAAGCAGTGTGTGTAACAAATGAAATAGGGTAAAAGTCTTTACATCTACAATATCAACTGACTTGTCTCAGGAGCTGTAGCTGTGACATGAATCTTCAAGATGGGAGTAGGGTTTGTGTTTGATATTAGGCTAGTCTTTTAAACATAGATTGAACATTGACCTCTAATTTCGCTGTCTCCAATCAGAATTTTATCATCTATTTTTTTTTAAAGTGGCTTGTTGTTGCTGCGTTTGTTGTTGTGAGGTGCAAGAACAGAAATATTTTGTAATGCTGGTAAATCCCTCCTGTTGAGGAGCCTGGCAAGATATTGAGATATTAAGTGAGAGGAACTTCACAGTGGACATCTTGGGCTTCTGTGAGTTTACACTTGTAGTTATAAAGATTTAAATGAGAAGTTCTAATACTGATCATTATCAAGTGTTATGTTTTTCACATGTTAAGAATCATGATCTCAGAGGATGAGAGTTGAATAAATTTTCTGTACTCGTGACGTTAAAACTTGTTTCCATGATATGTACATATAGCCACCTAAAATTAATGCCTTCATCTTACTCTTGTCACTTGTCCTTCAGGGCTGTATCTTTCCACACAAAGTTAGTGTGTGAATTTGGATAGGAAAGGGAAAACCCTTTCAGTTGGTCAGGAATCAGGAAATTCAGCAGTACTGTTTCTAGAGCAACCTTACCTTTGTCCCATTGAGTGTAAGTTGAGTAGTGTACCATGTTGCACTTTCTTTTAAGCTTGTAATGAAAAACTCTGCTGTAAAGCATATGATGATTGTAGTGGGCCAGAGTTGAGCTACTTTGGAAATACTTACTGTTAACATCCTGACTCCTCTGCACTTCAAAATTTCTATTATAAGAGCCCATTGTACATAATTCTTATTAAATAAAAGATACCGGCAGGTTAAGAAATGCTATTGAACCAAATTGGAAGAGGTTTCATAGGAGACAAAATAGCAGCTGAAGTCTTGTGCACCAATAAGATTGACCTTGTGATTTTGTAAGATTTGAGGCAGAGGAATGGAATTGGGTTGATCCACATGCTGTGTGTTTCTAGAGGTAATTAACCCTTAGTTGAACCACACCACCATCTTCTGTAATTCTCTCACACAGGGAACCTCCAGAAGCACAGAGCCCAAAGCAGTTGCTGGGTGTTTGTGTCAAAGATGGTTAAACTTGATCAAGTGGATGGAGATTGTCAGTCAGTTTGGTAAGAGTAGTTTCAGTGCAGTGAGAATAAAATCCACTTTTTCCAGTGATTTAAAGAAAAAAATTAGAGGATAAGTAGCTTAATCTAGAAGTTGAAACGGGGGAGGAGGAGAA
Organism: Mauremys mutica; assembly: GCF_020497125.1. Lineage (NCBI taxonomy): Eukaryota > Metazoa > Chordata > Testudines > Geoemydidae > Mauremys > Mauremys mutica. The sequence continues at coordinate 113,243,911 of NC_059073.1, forward strand.
CCAGGGGATTGTGAAGTATGGATTAAGCAAGGGTCTCAAACATGCGAGGTTATTTTCTGCTCCTCACGGGCCCCCCCACCCTCCCTCAGCGTTTACCTAGAGCAGCTCTGGCCCGGCGTCACTCCGGGAAGCGGAAAGAACGTGGGGGAAGAGAGACGCGGGTGGGGTGTTGCTGTTGCCGTTCCCAGCCAATGGGAGATGCTGGGGGCGGTGCCTGAAGCAACAGCAACACACACACCCCTGTGCCCTTGCTCCCCCATGTTTCAGCCGCTTCCTGGAGCGTGCGACATGAGGGCAGGGCAGACAGGCAGGGAGCCTGCCCTGCCCCTGGTGCGTGCCAGGCCAGAGCCTGAGCCCTTCCTGCAGTCGAACCCAGCCCTGAGCCCCTTGCTGCACCCTGCACACCCACCCCCTTCCACACCCCTGCTGCACCCCAAACTATTGCCCTGAGTCCCCTGCTGCACCCCGACCCCCTTCCGTACCCCTCACCCTGAGCCCCCTGCTGCACCCCTCCTGCACCCCAACCCCCTTCCCTGAGCTGCCTGCCGCACCTGACCCCCTGCCACACCCTGCACCCAAACCACTGCTCTGAGTCCTCTGCCCTGCCCCCCTGCCGCACCCCTCACCCCTCCTGCACCCCACACCCCAACTCCCTGCCCTGAGCCCCCTGCTGCACCCCTCATCCCTCCTGCACCTTACCCCCCCAAGTCCCTGTCCTGAGCCCCTGCCACACCCCTCCTGCACTCCCTGGGGGCAGGCAGGGGGCGGAGTTGGGGTGGGGATTTCGGGGAAGGGGTTGGAATGGGGGCAGGGAAGGGGTGCAGTGGGGACGGGTCCGAGGGCAGTGGTGGGGAGGTGTCAGTAATGTGGTCCTTGGGCCAATGTACTGGTCCTCATGTGGCCCTTGTGGTCATTTGGGTTTGAGATCCCTGGATTAAAGGATACTTTTTTGTCTAGGTGCAAGAAAGGTGCATATGAAAATGGAGGGAAGGTAGTCTGTGGACAGCAAGGCAGAGGATGAAGGGGAAGAAACTGAGGGAATGGGTCAGAAGAAAGATGCTGTGGGTGCCAGAGTAGAGCTGGTCAAGGTAGTGGGACAGAATTTTTGTCAAGTGTCCAGGTTTTGAATTCTAATTTCAGAATGTTAATTACCTCCTTGTGTGCGGTCTCCTGTATGTCACCTTCCCTAAACCATTAGATAGTGGATTGAGAGGAAGGAAAGAAGTTCCTGTCATAGGTTGCTATATGTGTTTTCCCCACACCCTTTCTTGGAGAGATTAGAAGCAAAGAACTGGCATAGCATGGAATTGGGCTAAAATAAGTGAGAAAATTTCAGAATTCTGGGGGTATGGTGGGATAGAGGGATAGTTATGTCTAGTGAGAGAGAAGATTAAGATTGGGGGGCCGTAGGCACTTTTTAGGTCTTTTAGAAATTATCGTACAGTGGCTTGGTCTTCACTGCTAAAAAAGGTAGGTATGTTTTTGCCTTGGGGTAACTAATGCATGTGGAGCTCTTCATAAGGTAACACAGCTAAAACCCAGGTGCTTTAGTTTTACCATGAGGTAAATTCACTGAGCTCAACCCTGGGAGGGGGGGAATAGAACTGTGTCTTTACCTCAGGATAGCTCTCGGTGGTTAGTTACTGTGAGGTAAACGACACATTTTTTTAGCAGTAAAGACAAGGCCCTAGATAGCAAACCTTTACATAAATGCACATTGCCAGTTCCCCATCAAGCCTTCCCTACGCTGACATATTTATAATGTTCTTGTAAGAAAACATAGTATCGAGTTCTCCTGAGTGTTTTATTTGAGGCTTACTCAGAATTTCCTTCATTTATAAGGTCAGGTAATTCCTGGTTTAAAATGAGGGCATTTAAAAAAACAAAACAGGCAACCTAAATTCTGTAGTCCTATGGCATTCTAGTAGCAGATGGGTTGACTGATGACTAACTGGATTTCCCCTCTGTTCTTTACAGCACTTTATAAATGCAAAATTTTTTTGCAATGAGGAATTTGTTTTAACACAAATTTTTTCCATGTATTTTTGAATGGTTAAAATTGTGACATTCTTTCTAATCTAGTTTACAGTGTGGAAGAATGTCATCCTCATCAGATGCAATATTTTCAGCTGTGTGCACATAATACTCAAAGGATATTAATTGTTCAAATGGGAAGCTGCAGACAAAGGTTTAATATAAATATTATTGCCAAGTTATTCTATTACTAGTCCTTTATGACATCAATTCCTTTTTAAAAAAAAATATGGAGATATACCTATCTCATAGAAGTGGAAGGGACCTTGAAAGGTCATTGTGTCCAGTCTAGTCCCCTGCCTTCACAGGAGGACCAAGTATGGTCCCTGACAGATTTTTGCCCTAGATCCCTAAATGGCCCCCTCAAGGATTGAACTCTCAACCCTGGGTTTAGCAAGCCAATGCTCAAACCACTGAGCTATCCTTCTCCCCAGAATCTTGGTTAGTTCAATCTTTCATGCAAATACCTGTTTGGGCTGTTAGGTTGAGTGAAAACTAGAAAGCACTTGCAGGCCAGTCTCAGAACACACAGCATGCCTGCTGGTTCTGCTTGACAAATCCGAACTGAGTATCCATCAGCTGAGAGGGATAGACCTGGAAACAATAAAATGGTCATTCCTTTCTCCCCTCACCTTGTGACCACTTCTGGGAACTCTTTGCTGCTTGTCTGTCTGGATGCGTTCTTGTAGAACTCTTCCTTTCCACAGAGAGTTATGTCTCTGGAATTAGTCTCCCCTGCTCACTCAAATGTCTTTGAAAAATTAATCTAATCTAGTCTCAATATGAATAGTCCCTTTTGTTTCCATATTGGTTGTTTCTCTGGAGTTGAAATTACAGGTTCAGAAATCTCTTCCCTTGAAAAACATACTTTTTCTAAGCCAGTGGTCCCCAACCTTTTTGTGGCCAGTAGCACATTCATGTTTTCAGAAGAGTGTGGCGGGTGCCAACAGTTTTTCAAGGCTTATTTTGTATTTGTACATGAAATAATATGAAAAATATCATATTGAATATTACATAATATATGAATCCATAAGATAAAAAGGATAATTTTACATGTAAAAGGTATTAATTAATTTGGCAATTACTCTTTCACCTTACCATGTGAATTTGCTCTCTTTTTTATGTACCTGTAAGAAAAATTAAGGACTTTTTACAAAATAAATATCAAACAGTTTTCCTCTTATTTATTTAAAAAAAGTAAAACATTGTTGAACTGCTGGTCCAAATATATTTATTATTCTTGCTTTAACATAGAATGAAGCCTGCAGCCCCGGAGTTCTCTGTCTCCGTCAGGCGCGACTTCTCTCTGGTTTAAGCCACGTCCCTGCGCCTGCCAGGGACCGAGAACACCGGCACCCGCAGCCCCGGAGTTCTCTGTCCCCGGCAGGGGCGGGGCCGTGGCTTCTCTCCAGCTTCGAAGCCGGAGAGAAGCCGCAGCCCCGCCCCTGCTGGGGACAGAGAACACCAGCGCCCGCATCCTGGAGCCCTGGAGAAGCCGGAGAGAAGCCGCAGCCCCACACGTGCCAGGGACAGAGAACACCGGCGCCCGCAAGCTTCAAGCCCCAGAGTTCTCTGTCCCCAGCAGGCGCTGGGCCCCAGCTTCTCTCCCCTGCTGGGCACTAGGCGGGCCCCGCACCTGCCGGGGAAAGAGAATACCAGCGCCTGCAGCCCGCAGCCCCGGAGTTCTCTGTCCCCAGCAGACGCGGGGCCCCGGCTTCTCTCCGGCTTAAGCTGCGGCCCTGCACCTGCCGGGGACTGAGAACACCGACGCCTGCAGCCCCGGTGTTCTCAGTTCCCGGCAGGTGCAGGTCTGCGGCTTCTTTCCCCTGCTGGGCACTAGGCGGGTGCACATAAATGCCCCGGCAGGCGCCATGGTGCCCGTGGGCACCACGTTTGGGACCACTGGTCTAAGCACTGTGTCTCCACTAACAGTTTTTTGCTAATATTAGTCAGTGTTGTCCCCTTTTCTTTTAAAAAATACGAAATTTTTACAATTTTAGATCTTTCGTATAAAAATACTTGTAATTTTTAGACTTTCAGAGTTAGCTGAAAATCTTTATTTTTATGTTCTTGAACAAAATTCTTTACTTACTGTTCTGCCTTTTATCACTATGTCACTTCTGTTATCCTAATTTTACTCCCCATCCCCCCCACTCCATCCTCTTTCCCAGTTTGGCCTGATATGTTACCAATTTTATCTTTTTGTAGACAAGTATCTGATTTCTAATTGTTGTTAGTGTTGAAGCTTTTCTGCAGGGTGCAAAAATGAGCACTAGTTTAAAAGTGCCCTCTCTTTCTTGCACTTTTCTTAAGCCAACTAAATTTCCCTTCCATCAGGGAAAGACTGGTCTCTCTTCACCAATGTAATTGATGACAATACCTGATACTGAATCAGTATTTCTGAGTGTTATTGGCTTCAGTTTGGGTACGTCATGGTTCTGTTCTAGAAACATTATTAGAAGTGTAATTTGTATATACGCTGTGGTGCCACAGCCTCAACCGTTTAGCCCCAGATTAGGGCATCTCCATTCCTTTTGGGCTCTAGCCAGCTCTTTGGTGCACGATAGTAAAGCTTGTTGTGACCTATACTGAGACCACTCCCTGGTCCTAGGCCCCAGTCCTTAGATCAGACTCTGGGACTGTAGTGTCCATGCAGTAGCAGCATACATCCCTCTGCCTGAAGCTCATGCTGTGCAGTTTCCTCTTGATTGGCATCCCCATCTGCCAGTGGCAGGAAGGCTGGTGGCAGGGAGTCAGGGCTGGGATTCCTGCTAGAGGGCTGGCAGGAATCCCAGCCCTCTAGCCAGTTAGGGCTTTTTGGGAGGCAAAAAGATCAACTCTTCTCCTCTGTTTGCCTCCTAACTGATCAGTGTTCACAGTGCAGGGCTGGCCCTTCCATAGCACTGCTGCTTACGGGTGAATGGGCAGGGGAGATGAAGGGGTGCCATAAGGAGACTAGCTTCTTCCAGTTGTTAGCAGCAGACAGTGAGCAGATCAAAGGTGAAGGGAAGGAAAAGTAAGCTTCTCTTGTCTGCCTACATGAAAGGGTATTAAAGGTGGTAATAATACCTAGCTTACAGGATACAGGATGCTTTTCATCAGCAGATCTCAAAGGAGCTCAGAATCCATTAGCTCCACTTTACAGATGAGGAAACTGAGGCACAGAGAGAAGTGATTTGCCAGAAGAGCAGCAGTAGAACCAGAAATAGGGCCCAGGTCTCCCAAGACCCAATACAGTGCTCTGTTCACTAGACCTGTTGTGTATCTCCGTGTGAGAGTTTAAATTTGGTTAAGCCAACTGATCTGTGAGAGTAAAACAGTTTCCTCCTCCCACCCCCTTTGTTTAGTAATTGGCAGAAGGAAGAAAGTAGTTGACTGAGAATAAACAGATTTCAAGCATTCCTAGACTGGGAAACCTGCTTAGCTTTCCAAAATCGGTCTCCTTGGTGCTCTGCTAAAAGCGTAATTGGCTGACATTTTGCATGTGAGAGATTTACTCTACTGGCCCAAATTCAGTTATTTTGTGTAAATGTTTTTGTGAGATTTATAAAATACCTCTTCAGACCATGTATTTGTGTGTAAACTCTGGGCCATTTCTTTTGAGAGAGTAATAACTAGTATTAGCTGTTGTGGCTTTGGCATGGAGGAAGATTTAATGAGGAATTCAGTTTACACTTTCAGTTAACTTCATGAAGGATTTTGTTGGTTAAAAACGAAATACCTGTGTTTTTTTTTCTATCATACAGCTGTAATAAGAAGCTTGGCTTTCCTATGATTCTGAAACAGGATGCATGCTTGAATATTATGTTTGAAATAATGAAGGCAACTTTTAACAATTGCATCAGTGTTCAGATTCTATGATGATAGGTCTTGCATGAGTACTCAGTTTTAGTTAAAAAGAAAATTTAGCCAATGTCTATTCTAGATGATATTTATCTTGATCGATAAGTAGTAGTAGGAAGCATTTTGACATCTAGTTATTTTAAAATTCATGCTATTACTACACATCCTTGCTATATCCAGACGAAACATTTTGCAGATGGATATTGCAAGTAAATAAAATATTGATTCCAAATGCCATTGATCTGTATTTTTTGTGCCAGTGAGCTGGGATGATGTGGTAGATCAGTTTTGTGGAGTAAGAACAATAATCTCAGCGAGCGTAACTTTATTCTTAAGCTTTTTGGTTACTTGCAGAAGCGCATCCATTGGTAGTCAGTGTTTAATAGGAAGATCAGAACTGAAGTACCAATGGAATGCAAATAATTTCTGTTGTGGTTCTCCAAAGTACATTGCCTTGTTCTGTTTTCAGTATATTGCAATTAGCATTTTCATTCAAGGTTTAATATTCTTTGGAGCTTTGCCTTAGGAAAAAACTGCACGTTTAACCCAGCTGTTGCAAAAAGATCCACATCATATTAACTGTGAAATTTGCAGGTCAGTTTTGGAATTTCAAGATTGTCTGTAACTTGCTAACCAGTTGGATTCTTTTCTTCAGTGTTAGTTTCCTTTCCTCAAGCTCCTTCTGCAAATAGCATATGGCAATCAGATGAGAATCAGTTTTGTACTGCCACATGACTTTATATAATAATGTGAACAGGTAAAAAATTATATATAATTTTTTAAGGTGGACTCTCTTGTTGCTAATAGGATATATTTTCATGAAAATTTGGGCCTCTCAGTGACTTCATATGAGATTATATTGTTCTAGGATGACCAAATGTCCCGATTTTATGGGGACAGTCCTGATATTTGGGACTGTGCCTTATATAGGTGCCTAGTACCTCCCACCTCCTGTCCCGATTTTTCACACTTCCTGTCTGATGCACCCTATATTGTTCGGACTTCTGGATTCAAGATCCTTAATCAAAACTGACATTTTATGTGAGTAATGTCATCTTAAACACAAAACTCTTTCCAGCAGTAGGTTTAGCCTTGTCAAACATATTCCTCATCCAATAATGTCATTTCAGCCACATGGTAATGTGGAAAGTTGTGTGATGAGATAATCAGTTGATCTTTTGTTCTGGGATTTATGTTAAGTTAGGGTGGGGAGTTATGTAAAACACACAATGGCTTTTTGTGTGGTTGGCAGGTAACATTGCAAATAACAAATCTGTCATTAAAATAAAATTTGCTATCCCCACCTTTTTTTTTTTTTGGCAATATGTGTATATATACAAGGGAGTGAGGTGAAAGAATGGTTTTACGCAGGGCGCTAACTATATTGACCCTGGCACTTGTTATAGTTAGCAAATTTGTGTCTATGTTCTTCTCTCCGCCCTTGCCCACCTCCCCTCCAAAGGTTCCTGAAATACACTGTGAACTCAGCACTGAACAAAAAGTATTATGAGCAGGCCTAGGGAAGCAATAAAACATTGCATGGCTTCACTTTTACAATATTCTTGCAGAACTTTTTTTTTAAATAAATGATTAAAAGCTCTAAAGAGAGTGACATCCTCTTTTAAAATCTGCTGTCAAAACAGAAATGAAACACAATTCAAACAAAAATCAAATTCTATATATGTAACAATGACCTGTCTAAGTTGTCCACAGTGTGTGGTCCATGGAGTTGAAGTAGCTTCTGTTTATTTATAATATGCACAAACTTTGCAGAGTGCCCTTTTTTTAGGGGGAAACAAAAAGAAAAGCCCTGTTGGAGAAGGAGGATTAGAAGCAAACTGACAGTGTGTTTATTACACAGTGTGTAATTTACCAAACGGCTTCATTTTTCTTAGTGGTCCAGACTTGTCACTTCCATTTGGCAAATCCTGATAGTGAAAAGTCTGAAAGCAGCTGTTACTGGCTTCCCTCAGATCCCTGCTCAACTTTTACTTACGTTTTGGTGACAAATCTTTGTTACTGAGATAACAAATATTGTTTTAATTAACTGTCCATATTTGATCTTTCTCTGAAATGTGAACAGAGTGCAGTGCAGGATTTCCAGGAGATAGAATGAGAGTGTGAGTATGTCTCATATCCAGAGAGAGAACGTAATTTTTAAAGCACTTCTCTTATTCAGTACTTTTTTTTTATTCTACAGAAAGGGCTGCAACAACTACTGGGTTACCAGTTATGTAAATGGAAACTACAGTTAGAATCTTTTCAATTAAGAATATGAAAAATTGAGTATAATGGTGATGGGAATGAGCAAGAGAAATAAAACATGAATTAAGTTCTGGGACTTTCTTGATTAGGACCATCACTCCAGAGAGTAGTTAAATTCATGTTATCATATTTTCATAGTTGGATATCACCTATTAGGGACCCGTCACAGCTGGTGTAATTCTGCCCAGTCTGGCTATGGAGTTGCTTTGCTGAGTCTCTTTCTCCACCCCACCCCTCCAGGAAGCTCTGTTTTGATGATGGATGGCCACTGCATAACACTACAGTCCCAGTTCACCAAAGGCTTGTCTAGCAAGGCCTTGCAGGAGTACTATAGAGGGGCTAGTGTGCTGGAGCAGGAAAATGGCAAACTACTCTGTCTTCTTCTACTGCTCTCTCACTCCTGAGAGCTCTTTGATCTCCTGCCCTCCTTCATTCAAGTTCTGGGAAACAGTGTCCTTTCCTTTCTGCTTACAGGCATAATTATTTGGGGATCACTTGGCAGCAGTCTGGGCACTTGGTCATTTTAAAACTTTTTTCAGTGCTATGCACTGAGCCGCACCAGTAGAGCAGCCTGAGGGACCTGCTGCTTACCTGCTTCAGGACATCAGCTCCAACATTGTCCTGAATGGCCTGTCACAATCTGCCTTCAGAGCTGAATCTCCTAACCAAAAGCATTGTAGTGTGGCTGAAACTGCTAGTCTTGCTTAACCCCTGGATTTCTCTTACAAATATTGCGAGGGGTGTATGTGTGGAAGAGAGTCAGACACCAAGACCCACTTGGTCTCAGCACATTTGTATCCTGATGGTAGGCTCCATTTTCCTTCATGTATCCACTCTGCCTACAAGAATCTCCTGTGCCCTTTCCCGACAGATTTCCCTTTGCCCTGCATAAAAGTACTCTCCCCATTACTAGGCTTGCAATCTCATGCTCTGGATAGCCCTAAACCTTGAATTGTCAGAAGCTGACACTGGATGACAGGAGATGGATCACTTGAAGTTATTCTCTTCTGAAGCACCTAGCATTGGCTACTGTCGGAAGACAAGATACTGGGCTAGATGGACCATTGGTCTGACCCAGTATGGCTGTTCTTATGTTCCTGCTTAAGCATCTGAGACAAAAGGGTCCAGATATGCCAGTGGCTAAGTGTCAGCCATATTGGTTCTAAGCTAGGAGTGGCCAACCTGAGCCTGAGAAGGAGCCAGAATTTACCAATGAATATTGCCAAACGGCCACAGTAATATGTCAGCAGCTCCCCACCCCTGCTCCCCGCACCTCCTGGGCTACTGGCAGCCCCACCATTCAGCACCTCCCACTCCCTCCCCACGCCTCCCGCCCGCCACAATCAGCTGTTTTGCGGTGCATAGGAGGCTCTGGTGGGGAGGATGGAGGAATGAGGGCATGGCATGCTTGGGGGAAGGGCAGGGGCCTTGGGGGAAAGTTGAAAAGTGCATTGGAAAGTTGGCATCTGTAGCACCAGCCTCTGAGTCAGCGCCTATGCAAGGAGCCGCATATTAACCCCTGAAGAGCGGCATGTGGCTCGCCACCCTTGCTCTAAACTGTCTATTTTTTTAATTACTTTTTTTTTTTTAATAATCTGTGTCTGAACTTTTCTATTTGATTCTAAAAGAGTTCAGATTTACACTTCCACCCCATCCTACTCTGGGATTTGCTCCGATACTAAACTCCCTATATCAGTGGTGATTTTGTGCAGGTGCATTGCATAATTGCTTAAGAGTTCAAATTTTCTGCTGCATATACTGTACCCTCCAGCCTGGAAGACAGATGACCTTTCTTTTCCTATGGAAGGACTTGATGATGTATATTCTTTGCCTCCCTTCCTTTTACTAGCAAGGCAGTTAGGAAGATCAGCGTGTACAATATATCAGTGACTTACCATTCCTTTCTTTTAGCCATTGGTTCCCTGATTTTAATAGAGTCCATTTGGAACCCCTGGCCTCTTCCAGTATTGGAAGATCCCTGCAAGGTCTTTAGTTCTCCTGGGAGCTTCAGACACTTCATTTAATGGCTTGGAACCTGAGATCATGAGCCTCTTCAGCTGGCAAACATACTGAAGTCTAGGAAAGGCTCTTCTTAAAGAATGTAGTGAAAAACGTTGAAAGGCTGGTTCTTTTGGTGTGTAGGCATAGACTTAAATTCATGCGGATGACATTAAACATTCTAGTTTGTTTTGGCAGCCTTCTCTGAGGCCTGATTTATTCAAACATATTGGCACTGTATGTTGTTAACCTGTGATTTTTCTTTATCCAACTTGCGCCTTCATTCTTCTGTTTCCTAGGTTTTTTAATGTAAACAGCAGAATACATTTAAAAAATTGGGTTTGTGCCCTCTTTGCTTCACAATTGTGAAGAGACTTGTACCTATTTCAGCCCCCCATTTTCCCCAACACCTTCCTTCTTGGGTGTCATACTTGTTTTTGCTTTTTTTTTTTTTTTTTAAATCATCAGGAATGTCAAGCTGATTCTTCATCATCAGTTTTGCTGCAAGCTCTCTTGGAAGGGATTAAATGATGGAGAGTGCCCATACTTTTTATTGAAGGGGTAATGGTGCTTCATCTTTAACAAAGACCTCTTTATTCCCAAGTGTTCATTAAATATTGCAGTTAAATACGTGTAAACAAAAGGAAGCATGTAGCGTTTTCAACAGTCTAACTAAAACCCTTTGCCTTCTATTCTTCAGTTTTTAGTCTCTCTTGTGATATTTTAATAAATATTTGATCACTTTTCCAGAGTAAAGAAGACCTGAAATTCTGATATGAACCCCCCCCCCCCAACCCAGAATGTTTTGTAACCAGATGTCTTTCGAGACAATAAAGACAGAAAGGGCACAAACCCAACTCAGCTGGCCAGAAGAGCCCTTCTGGGAAAGGATCTGTGCCTTCAACTACTTCAGGGCAAAATGATTCTCTGTCCAGCTCTTGGTTTTGTCCCTACAAGAACATGGACTTTCATCCAGACCCACAACAATTCTTCCATCTCTGCCCTAATTCTAAGAAAGCTGTCTGCCTCTGTAAGGGAGGGGTTATATAGTCTGAATGTTAAAAGGTTTGTTCCACTCTATTTGCATAACTTCAGATAATGGAAAAATACTGTTCTTTGCACCATTTTGGGACTGAAAAAATATATATATAGAAGCTGTATTATTTTAATACACTTGTAGTTTGTTTTGTAGGTATCTTGCCTATTTACCATTGGTGTGTGGTTCTTCAAAGGTTGCTCCTCCCAGCAGAGAAGTTCCCATAAGAGTGGTGTGTGTGAGAGGTTTCAGTGTGAAGAAGAGGAAGATAGGGATGCGGGGGGAGAGTGGTTTTTAATTTCTTACCTTTTTTACTTTTGGTTTCTCCTAATAATAATACTTATTGGATATGGACACACCCTTAAGTTGTACTAAGGGCTTGTCTACACTGCAGGCTATGTTGGTATAACTTGTGTCCTCCCCCTCCCCCACATTGTAGGTTCACTTAGAAGTGATTGTACACTTTGTTTTCTGACCAATGAAGGAATATTTGTCTCAGATAAAATACCCAAGTAGCCAATTAATTAGGTATCTTAGTTTAATTTTCTAAAACCTCATGTGAATGATACCAGAAAAATCTAGATCTATAAAATAAATGGGCAATATATTGGGGATGAACATAGATCAGTATGCTTGTAGGCGTCCTCCGTTTTGGTGAAACGTTAACTCTTTATTGAAGGTAACTTGCAACATTTTTTTTTAATTATGTTTTTACAAGAGGCAGGAGTGGGAAGAATGTGAGTGTTGATAAAAGTTACAGTAACACTGTATTTGCCTCACACTGTGATAATCAGTCACTTCCTCTGGTTGTGAGGTGTCTGAGCAGCCGAATTGCTGGTTCCATGGTGGTGGCAGTGTTGCCTACGGCATCAGCAGGATGTAGTATCTGAAGGGTCATTCAAACAAAATGTGTTTCATTGCCTTGTGAGTTCATTCATAGAAGTAAAATATTTGAAAGAAGTTATCCATAATCTCATCCCAAAATGGAATTTTGTTTTTGCTTTGCTTTGAGAAAGCTTTCAGTCCCATTGGTGGGGTTGGAGATGGGAGGTTATTTCACATTTTACAGGCAAGTCTGGTGTTTAGACATGCTAGTCTTGAATAAATCAGAAGAATAATTTTATCTCTTCTCCTTCCCCCCCCCAATGAAAAAAGGAATATCAACTCTGTATGGCTAGTATGTAATTTTTGAGTTTGTAATTTTAGAAGATGTGTAGTTTATAATTTTAATGATACTTTAGGCCAGAAGTTGTTGGTTAAAATTTGTTAGTGTTTTACCAAAAAAAAAAAAAAGTTTAAAAAAAAATAACAAAAATGTATAAATTCTGTTTCAGTTCTTTTGCAGAAAATACTTGACATTTTCTGACCAGCTCCCTTTAGCTTTTCTTCAAATCTTCAGAATGATTTACAAATTTCCATTTTTAATCTGCCTTTGTGAGTTATGAAAATAGTGTTACTCTCGTTCGCTGTTGTTGAGATAGAGAAGTGATTTTTCCCAAGGCCGTTCAGTAAACCAGTGGCAGAATCAAGATTAAAATTCTACAGTTTCTGCCTGCCTGTCTTGTGTGCAACCCCAGGCTGCCTTTTTTTTTTGCAACAGGAAACAACACTCTTTGGTCATGCTCAGCACATCATCATGATTAAAGCTGGTGGAAAAATGGGGGTGAGGAGAATCCAAGATATTTCCTGTGGAAAATATCTGTATCAAAATATCAATATGTTCAACCATTTATACTTTGGATTTTAGTTTTCTTTTCAAATGGCTTATAATAACTTGTTTAATATATATCTGAAGGGATTTGTTTGACACTCTTCCTTCTTGAAGGAGTAAATCAATGGCAAGTTTAAAGACAAGACCAGTCTTTTAAAACTTGAGTTATCCAAATGCAAAGAGGACTTCCTCCATTTTAAAAATAGGCATACAAAATGGTTTTCACATTCAGACAGTTGCAAACTTCAACACTGACAGAAACCTCGGCTTGAAAGGAAAGCTTTTTATAGTCACCATGTGAGAGAATATAAATAGGGCTTTAGGTTGGAGACTTCTTTCATCCTGTGTCTGGAGTGGTTGGGACGACATTTATTCATGTCGTGGAATTGCTGAGTTGGATTTAAGAGAGCCAATTAACTGAAACATAGTTAGTAGTTTAAAATACAGTGATTCAGTTTATATTTTTGTATAGATACCCGAAAAAAAATTATTAAACCAACAAGCCCCTAATTTTAAACAAAATTATTATTAATCTTTTAAAGCTGTGCTCCAGAAAATATTTCATGCCTAGTGTTATTAGAATTGGAACATTTTTTCCAGCATTCTAGTTGATTTAAAAACTCTTTTCCTACCATGAAAGACTTATCTCTCTAGTGAGTGATAAAATGACATTTGTGATGAAAGCACAAGCTTTACAAGCCCGTGTAACCATATTTTGTTTTTAATTAAACTAAAATACTTTTGCGACTTCTAATTTTACTTGCTTTTAAACATCAAAGCACAAAACTTACCCAGTAATATCTGATGGCTTGGATTCATAAAATTACTGCCTAGTTAGAAAGGGAAGTTACAGGAAGAAATTACTGTAGCAAAAATTAAAATATTGTGTGTTTTGGTTTTTTTGGGTAGTGTCTAGGTATTAACAATAGACTTATGGCATGAATAAGAGTTACTGTGCAGATAGGACCTTGCAGAAGCCCCAGAATCTGGGGCCCAATGTTTACAAAAACCTGACATTGAATGTAAGCTATACTGGCCTGGTGTGCACTAGAAATGTTATCCTGGTATAACTGTGCCCATGTCTACACTGTGAGCACTACAGCCTGATAGTATGCTGGTCTAACCCCCTAGTGTAGACACAGACTAGAGCAATGGAAGGATCCACCTCCCTGAGCAACAGTAGGTATGCTTTTTTTAAAACTGTTATAAGCCCTAGTGTCAATGAAGTTCTGTGCTGGGGTTAAGCTGCTTTATACTGGTATAGTTTCTGGTTTGGAAAGCAAAATAATATGCTACACCAGTCAGCATAAAATTATGCTGGTATAACTGTCCACCCATGATGGTGTAGAACATAGGGAGACAAAATACATACAGAGCAGGTTCTCGGAACATCCTGTGTATTTAGCAAGAGCTTTCATTAGAGTTCCACCCCCCCAACCCTCCCTTTAAATGCCAAAGTGACTTAAAATGAGAGTGCTGCTTCAGTAGTTATGCACCATCAAGGTACAGATGCTGTTGCTGGGAAATGAAGACATACTGAGAAACGACACTATCATGAATCTTTCGTATTCGTAATTTAAAAACACAAAACAAATTTTATATTTTTCTTTTTCTTTTTCATGCAACGTTTCACATAATAACTTTAAGGGGGAGAAGGTTGACCTTATTTCTCTTTAAAGCCTCCCATAGCAAGCCGGCCTCATGATGATTATAAACTCATAAACTGTAGCAGCTTCATTAGAAACAATCTGTTTTAAAAGGGAACCGGGCAGGAGGTAGGAAGCAATGCCTAGTGAGATTCCTAAATTGCTCAGGATGTTGTAAACTCAAATGCCTTCTTTTGATCTTGTGAAGGGTCGTTGAGATGCAGTAGTTTGACCCAAGGATGTTAGAGGCAAGTGGCAAAAATCACATAGTTTCCGTCCTGCATCCCATTTTACCCGCATTTCCATTTATTTTTGCCTGCGGCTGGCATTTAAGGAGGTGTAGGGAAGGAGCCCAGACAAGCTTTCCTTTTGGCTCTTATCAGTAGTGAATTAGAAAATTTGTTTGTACTTTTGGTCTGTTTCACCAGATGACATGGCGTCATTTTGTTAAACTAGCCAGCAAGCAATTCTCTTTAAATAGTGCATGTCATAGCTGAGGGGAGGGGACAAAAAAACAACCAAATGAACAACAGGAGAAGCTGAAAAAGGAGATAATACTACAAGATTGACATTTTGTGTGTGTTATGAAGAAATGTATTTCTAGCCATTTTATCAGTATAGCCAAGATAGGCAAACCTGACATTTCAGAGAGGTGTGTGTGTGTGTAACTAAGATAAAGATATAACACATGTATATTCAACATTTCTTTAAAATTTGTGTATTGACTCTGTTCTTTCCTCTCTTCCTTGCAAACACTTTGAGAAGACAAGCATTTGAAGGGTTTAAATTAGGCTGAAACAGGAGAGAGAGAGAGACGGACTTGTGCTGTTGATTTTTTTGATGAAGCTTTGTGAACCCGATAACTTATTCTATTTTTTCATACTACACAAAACCTAAACATATTCTTAGTCTCTGCAGGCCCTCAGTAAAGAAACCATTGGTCTTAGTATTTCCCAAAATCAACATAGTGGTAACTGGCATAGGTGAGAGAGTGAAAACTCATTCATCTGAGGAGTTCTTACAGTTTGTTTTCAGGGAAGTGGGGTAGTCGAAGCGAGTAGCGCTTTGGGAATATGCCTTAATGCAATGTATCCTGTGACTGTTACGGATATTTTCTGTCAGACCTTAAGAAACTGTCTCCACTCATTAAGACTATTTTTCTTTTTGCTTTAAAGAGGTTGTGTTTATGGTTTAATGCACACTGCAAGGAAAGTCCTATTGTGGGAAGGACTTCTGATATTGGGTCTGATATCAGGTAGCATTTTATATACTTGCTAGGCAATATACATCTTCTTCAAAGATACTGTTGGTCCTTTATTGTATCCTACTGAATTTGAGGTTCTGGTGATGCAACCAAGAGGAGTAACTACTTTGTTGTTGGTGATCTTTCATGCTAATTCTGTTTGCTAGACCTTTGCACTGGCCTAGTGCTTGCATTAGGCCTTACAGCATTCAGTGTGATTCAGCACATAATACACAAAGGAGAAATGTCTTGTGTGGGAACTTGGGGCCTATTAACATCTTTTAGAAACAACGCTGATGGCGTTCATTTTTCTTGTTTTCATACATAAAGCCCATGGAACTCCTCTGATTCAATACTTAGATCAGCGATTTCAGAGTTATCCAGTGGAGAGGGCCCACTTTGACTGTGGACCTGGCTATAAATTTAGGATGATCTGCACTTTGAAGTCCTTAGCAGAGCATCCAGCGATGTCAGTGGGAAGTTTGCATAGAGATCTATTGTGGAATATGGTCTTTATGTAGTGATTAAACTTCTAGTTGTTCAGTATCTTATTGTCACTTTGTGACATTCAGTGAGGAAAATATGCTCCCTTTTTTAGACCCATCACTGTTTCTGTTTATTTTCCTTCTCTATCCTCTGCTCTGCTTCTTTCCTTTCCCCTCTCCTTTGTGAGCCTCTTTCCTATGCAATTCCTTCCCTACAGGAACTCTCATTTCCTTTCTGGGAGATTCAGTTCCACTCCCTTCCCCATTTCATTTACTAAAGTAATCAGCAATGCTCATATTTAGCATGTCATCATTTGGTTTAATTCACAAATGAAATTAATTGGGAGAAGATTTGGCATAATGGTCCAGGAAACTGAAACTTTCGGTCTGTTTCAGACTGTCTGCAGACTTGGGAAGAGACCTCTGCATCATTTTGCACTCAAGTTTTCAAGGTTATCTTGACTTGTTAACTTTCAGGGGGTAGAAACTTCTTTCTCCTTTTTAATAATTAAAGAAAAACACTTTCGAATTTCTGTGCGCCGAGGAGAATGTGGGACTAAACAGAATGCACGGATAGATCAAATGAATGGAGTGTTAGATGGGTCTGGTTTAGATACTGTGGTGACAGGTGGTATTAAAAAGGTCACTCCATGACTCAGTGGGAGAAACTGGATTAAAACTTGGAACTTCCCACCCCTGTGCTCATTTCTCCAGTCGTGCTGTCTCACTTCTCCAGTCATGCTGTCTCACAGTGATGGAAGATTTTGGGGTTAACTGTACTGGATGGCCTCTCTACTGAGTGGGGCAAACTGTGATGTCTGAGCAGTTCATTTTGCTAATATATATGCTGATCACAGGCCATTCATATAGAATTAATTATTCTATGTGAAAATCATGTGTTCCTACTTTCATATCTGAGTTGAATACATAGGAGCTAAACCTTCTAGGTTTAGGCTTTTATCAAGATTTCCTTGGAATAATTTCCAAATGGACCTATAGTAGAGGCTGAGGAAACCTATTGTTTGTTGAGAATTTGCACCAGGACTGACATTTTTCTTCAACAATGGAACCCTAGGGGGGAGGGATAGCTCAGTGGTTTGAGCATTGGCCTGCTAAACCCAGAGTTGTGAGCTCAATCCTTGAGGGGGCCATTTGGGGATTGGTCCTGCTTTGAGCAGGGGGTTGGACTAGATGATCTCCTGAGGTCCCTTCCAACCCTAATAATCTATGATTCTATATCACTTTAGCATATGCACAACGTGCCTGAGGTAGCACATGACCAGGATTCATCACCAAGTTTGGTCCCTGGTTGGATCATTAGCTTCCCAGGCCCATACGGATGTTATAAATACATGCCCATAGTGATCCATATGTATTTATAACAAGCATGAGAAATACCATTCACACATTCATGCCTATCTACTGTGGAAATATTTTTACATTTCCTTAGGTTTGTAAGTTCTAAAAAATTAACATTAGCTTAATCTGTGTGCCTAAAAGGATGGGAGCAAAGGCTAGGAAAATGCTCTAGATAATTTACTAAAAATATATATATAATATGATATGAAGCCAATGTTTTGAAGAAAGTTTGGTTTTGAAAGCTACTGTACTTTTACCCGTCTGGTGTGCATTATGGTGCGGCTGCTAAACAACATGAAACTATGTAGCTAATGACATGAAATGTTTCCTCCTGTGATCTAATCAGAAGTATGTCTTGAGCTGCTGGTTTAGATCTTCATCAGAAAAGAATATAGGAAACAAGTACTTAGTATTTTGCTTTGGCATTTAGCCTCATGAGTTCTATTATTACTTTTTGGATGGATCAAATGAGGTCAGAGGAATGAGCTTCCTGCATGAAGTCTTAGAAGTAAAAGTTACATCTCTGTTTTATAGATCTCTAATTTGAAAATTAACATGAAAGGTAATCTAGAACCTGGGTAGAAAGGTGGATATGAAAAGCAATAGAATAGTTGCTTTAAGCTTGCATATTAAACAAATCAGTTGTCTAGATTGCTTTGAACTAAAATAATTAGTGGCATTTTCAAGATTTGTGATTATGGTATAATATGAGAACTAGTGACATATGAACTGATGTTCTGTTTGCTGCCACTTTTTTTATTTTTGAAATCTCAAATTTGACATAGTTTGTATTGTCATGTTTTGAGAATAAAAAAGATCAGTTCAGGCTTGATCAGAAGAAATGTATAACGAGGGGTGTGTGTGTGGGGGGGAATTTGCATCTCTCTCTCTCTCTCTGTTTGTGACTTTATATCTTTTAAAAGCCTAACAACACAAGGTATGTTGTAGGAGACCATATGATTCTCTACCTGTTTTGCATCTTTTAAAATAGCTACATTCCCAATCCGCTAAACATGATCATGCAGTTCAGTTGCAAAGCTGCAGAGGTACAGTGTTAGAATGATGGAATTAAGATATTTTATAGGTTTTAGTTTGTTTTGAGTTCACATTCACTTCAGAGCATGTGACCAAGAAACCTGATGAACTTGAATCCACCATACAGAAAAGTGTTTGAGAAAACCTGATGGTGTGTTTGTGTCACTGTAGTGTCCATACATCAAAGTTAGGGAAGAACTCAAGCTTGCTGAAAAGGAGGACCCAGGTAAAGTGGGAGGGAGGAAGCATCTATGTTCTCTAACTAGCGGATAGAAGGGACTGTCTCTGAGTAGAAGGAGAGTTGTCAGAATAAGAATACGTCTACACTACCCACTGGATCGGCAGGTAGCGATTTGATCTATCGGGGATCGATTTATCGCGTGTGGTGTAGACACGAAAAATCGATCCCCGATTGCTTTCCCATCGACTGCTGAACTCCAGCAGTACGAGAGATGGAAGCAAAGTCGATGGGAGAGCCGCGGCTGTCAATCCGGAGCTGCGTCCGTCGATCCAGTGCCGTGCGGATGCAAAGTAATTAATTTTAATTCGATCTAAGATACGTCGACTTCAGCTACACTATTCTCATAGCTGAAGTTGCGTATCGTAGATCGACCACCCCCCCAGACCTCCAGTGTAGACCAGGCCTATGAGGCCTTTTGTGTGCAGAGATGGGAGGAAGAACTGGAAGAAATAAGTATGACTGTGTTGCCAATGCCCATGATATTAGGTGGTTTTCTTATCACATTAGCTTCTGGAGTTATGTTATTTATCTCAGCTTTCGTTTTTTAAAAAATAGGCTTCAAATCTTTGTGGTTGTGAAAAAGAAAGCTCAGAAACACTCAAAAACCAGAAAGCAAATAAAAAGACATCACCCAATTTTTTTTCTCTTTATGACTTTTAAGCAAATCTCATTGCTGGGGGGAGGAGGGTGCTCATGTTTTTGGTATGCTTTGCATTGGCAAAGCTGGTGTAAATAGCATAAAATCCAAATGGGAAAGAGAGAATAGAAAAGAGAAACACACTATATACTATAATGGTGTGGGAATAAATATGGTTTCAGTCTCTTATTTCCTTCGCTAAAGATAGCCTAGCACTTGCTTCTGAGGATTGTGGTTTTCTGATGAGCTGATTTTTCAGAAATAAGGACACGAAAAACTGAGAGGATATGGTCTTCTGTCTCTGAATGGAGAGATACTATCACTTTCATATGCACTGGTTTAAATTTTAATTAAACTCAGGCGAAAAAGCGCTTTTGACTAGACTAAAGCAAAATCCAGGCAGAGGCAGAAGGGTGGAGTGGGAGGGAATGGTACGTGTGGCAGATAAGGAAACAATATTTAATTCTATTCAAGTCTGTAGTTTAAATGTTTATATTCTGAAATTCTTCAGTGAAACCCAGTTTGAGTTGGAGTGTATTTCTCAGTGATTTACAGTGTCAAGAAGTCAAAAGGCAGAAAGGAAATAAAATCAATATGGTGAGGAAAATATCCAGTAATGAATGGAAGGAGAATTGTAACCACTCCTATCATTCTGTATTTTTCTCTTCACTAGTTCGGATGACTGGGTTAGGAGACATGTGCAAGCAAATGTTGTTTAATTTTTGTTTTGGTAATTCCTTCTCCACACCCCTGGCTTTCTGTCATACGTGACTCCAACCTCTGATTTATATGCATGGCTGCTTGCAATTACTGCTGCAGGGGGGCAAGGGAAGTCTCCGGGAGGCACATCAGCTGGCAGTGACCATGCACAATGCAGCAAATGATGTAGTGTGGGAGCTGTCTGAGGCTTGATGCATCTGCAGATATGGTTTAGAGGGATAATTGACAGCATGCCTTATTCAATACAAAGAACAATGTTTAAGCATGATTGCAGTGATGTGCTGAAATAAACTCTGTTATGATTATGCTGCTACATTCTTGGCAGACTTAGTGTAAACCACAGTGTGTGTTTTGGTGTGTACGTGGCTTTTTTTTCTTTTTCTTTCGGGTAAGCAGATCAGTTAATGTCTGCCTTTCGTGAGCAGAAGCTTTCATCCTTAATACTAGGGTAAAACTGCATTCAAGCTGTCTATATTCTGTGAAGGTCAAACTACCATTTTGGATTTCATCGTCTTGCATTAAGAGTTTGTACCAGAGTTCTGTCATAGCAGTGTGGCTAAATCTCCTTTGCAGAGAGTGAATGTGTTTCAGTCAAAGCTATTGTAATGTTTGTGGCGTTTTTTCTGAGAGAGGGCTTGGCATTGCCCCGCTACCCCCAGCCTATTTAGAAGTCTTAATGTTTATGTGCATCTTATTACGTATTCAACTCTGAAAGCAGCAAAGGAGAAGTAGAATGTGCACCTTTCTCCTGTCCCTCATTAGGATATTGTGCCTTGATTTTAATGGGTAATGAAATCCTGCCTATCAGACCTTAGCGAAATGGGATGTAGTGAAATTTAATCTCCAATAGCCTCTTACCTGAGGCCTGATGTTCTAAGGGAGAATTCTAATGAGTGTTCCAAGAATTAAATACACTATGTGACAAATAGACAATGTTTTTCTTTTCTGACCCCTCTCCCACCCTCTTTAATAGGGCTACTTTCATGTTATCCACTAAATGAACCTTTCTCAGACGGCTTTAACATTCCCCATCTGGTTCCAAAACCAAATTAGAACAGTGCATTGTTTTAATTATTTTCCACTTGTGTGGTCAGGAGGTTATTTGGTCTGGTGAGCTATATACTTCAGGCCCTTTTTCTCATTAATACCACCTTGAGCACATCCTGCATGAGTACAGGAATGGATAGGTTATCCACTTGGGTGGCCAGCTCTTGATATGACATAGTGGCTAGTATTTACAGTTACAAGAGGAAACTTCTGTAACTTTTGTATTTTTTCCAGTAATGTTAATTATTTTAATAAATTTCAGCTCAACTCTAAGAATAAAGTTCTGCTAAAATATATGTTGAAAGATTCAGTTATCAAAAACTAAATCTTGGTCACTTAAGTTTACAAATAATATGTATTGAGGAGCCTGTTTTCTCATTCCAAGGGAACTCTATCAGTTTTCAGAATCAAAAAGACTTACAAAAAACACACAACTTGATGGGGGTAAAAATCTACATAGATGAAATGGGACGTTGCCGTATCAGTTTCTGAGGGTGGAGAACCAGTTTTCATTGTAACACAATGCAAATACTTGGAGTTGAAAAAGGGAAGCTGGAGATATCGCAACTTCATGTCACTTGAAGTTTAATGCATCTTTCCACAGGAGCACTGATGAGGGAAACAAATCAGCTAATGACATGCAGTCGGAGCCCCTACTAATCTAACTGAATATATTGCAGCTTTAAAAATATTGTCCTTCATGTTAACAAGGGATGTCGTTTTCTAATTGTTGATATGCTCTAAATTGCAAAACCCAGCCAGCAGTCACCAATGGGACCGGCTGCCAGGCAGTACAGGAACTTGGACAGGACATTATTTTGTTACTGTTTTTTTTTTTTTACTCCCCTGACCTTCAAAAGTACAGAAAACAAACCCTGGGGGGGAATATTAATACTAGAAGAAAACAGAATGGTAATTAAGGACACAGCATTTGGAACTTTGACAGGGATTTTGAAGCTCTGTCTGCTTCAAGACACTGCTGTAGAAGTAGCAGTCACCTTAAAGAGCTTGTCTGTAGCTTTTAGAGATACAACATAGCTGAAATGTTGACAGGGACATTTTAAGAGGATGAAAGACATTCACGCCCGGGCTTAGGGAGAGACAGACCTGTTGCACCTGAGAGCGAAAATAGCCATTCTTGGCATTATATCAACTTGACTTGCCTCCAAGTCACTACAGAACTTCCCAAGGGTCACAGTATTTAGAGTAGAGGGAATATACAGGGGCAGTAATTTGAAAATTAATTCCTTCAAGTATCTCTGTAGAATGTATTATTTTATCTAGATGCAGACTGTAATATTAAAGCACAGAATTTTGTACATCTCTAAACCAAGCAACATCAATTACGCTGCTCTACTGCCAAAATGCTTCTGAAATAAATGTAGTCAAACTTTACTAATTCTGGGTCACTGAGAACGAAAATGATGCTTAAAATTGTTGATTGGCTCTAGTTTTCAAGGTATGCTATTGGGTCAATATATATGACCCTTGACTTGGGAATAGCGGAGGATAAGTGAGTTATAAAGGGAAGGGATCTCAATTTAAACCAGAAATGACTAAAATACATCTTTGACTGGATCTATGAATAAATCTATGACTGGGTTTGGACAGTACTTGCTTTTTAGGCAAAACAATGAATGATGCAATCTGAAGCTGGTATTGCGTCATACATGATATGAATTGCATCATGTTATTCCTAGAAGTCATGGATGATGCAATCATAACGAAGCTTACATCACTCTGCTGAACAAATTGCCCTATATCAGCTCTAGAAATCATACAGTGTTGTGCTCTCTTATTTGTCAGTGTTTGATTTTGCAAAGGGACACATTTCTGTTTAGCCAAAGTGAGCAGAGATGCCTCATACTTGTATGAACAGTGCAGATAACTTCTGCTATGTTTGTGGTGAAGTGACTTTTGCATCACAAAAGCGCAGTATAACCACTATGGTTAAGAGAGCCTATCTCCTTTATTTTGGCTGCAAAATTGGAGATCAGGACAAGAGGTGGGACCCACACATGTGCAACAAATCTTCGCCAGTGGTTGAACAGGAAAAGGAAATCTATGCCTTTTGCAGTGCCAATGATTTGGAGAGAGCCAACAGATCATACCAGCAATTGTTACTTCTGCATGGTGCCTCCAGTTGGGAAAGGTGTGTCAAAGAAGAAAAAGTGGACTGTGCATTATCCAAACATTCCATCAGCTATATGCCCAGTACCCCACGGAGAGGGACTGCCGGTTCCTGATGCACCAGAATCATTCTCACTTGAGTCAGACGAGGAAGAGGATGAAACTTGTGGTCCTGAACCATCAATGTCACAGGACCCACATTTTCTCCCATCCTCCTCCTCTGAACCACACCTCATAACACAAGGTGAACTGAATGACCTTGTCAGGGATTTGGAACTACCCAAGAGTAAGGCAGAGCTGTTGGGCTCCAGACTACAGCAGTGGAATCTCCTGGCTGGTGATGTTAGGGTTTCCATGTTCCGTGACCGTCAAAAGGATCTTGTCCCATTCTTCTTCTTGTAAGGTGATCATGTAGCCTGCAACAACATCGATGGTGCGATGGCAGCCCTCAACATCGTTCACGATCCAGATGAGTGGAGACTGTTCATTGATTCATCGAAGACGAGTCTTAAAGCTGTTTTACTGCATAATGGCAATGTTTTGCCATCAATTCCAGTTGGTCATGCAGTCCATATGAAGGAAACCTATGACAACATGAAACAACTTTTGAGGTGCATAAACTATGACCAACATAGTCGCCTTTGTGGCGATTTGAAGGTTGTTGCTCTCTTGCTTGGTCTGCAGACTGGATACACAAAGTACTGCTGTTTTCTCTGAAAATGGGATAGTCGTGCAAGAGATTCCCACTACATCAAGAAAGATTGGCCACTCCGACAGTCATTGGAGCCTGGGAGGAAAAGTGTTCAGCATCCACCACTTGTTGAATCAAGGAAGATTTTGTTACCACCCTTACACATCAAGCTGGGTCTGATGAAGAACTTTGTCAAGGCCATTGACAAAACACAAGCAGCTTTCAAGTACCTCCATGGAAAATTTCCAAGGTTAAGTGAAGCTAAGAGAAAGGAAGGTGTCTTTGTTGGTCCTCAGATTCGTGAACTTCTTCGAGATAATGCATTTGACCATGCACTGCGTGGCAAGGAAAAGACGGCATGGAAAGCCTTCCAGTTAGTGGCAATAAATTTTCTCGGAAACAACAAGGCAGACAACTACAGGTTGTTGGTGGAAAACCTCCTCAAGGCATACAAAAACCTTGGTTGCAACATGTCACTAAAGATACATTTTTTGCACTCTCATCTAGATTTTTTTTCCCCACCGAACTGCGGAGCAGTGAGCGACGAGCACGGCGAGCGATTTCACCAGGACATTGCAACAATGGAGAAACGCTATCAGGGCAAATGGAGCCCATCAATGCTTGCAGACTATTGCTGGACAGTGACAAGAGATGCTCCATTTAATGAATACAAGAGATAAGTCAAGAAGCGCCGAGTAGACACTGAATAGGACTAAACTATGTACATCATAGTTTTTTGCCTTTTGTTTCATAATACATTTTAGTTGTATAACCCTTTTGCTGATTTTTAAAGTGTTACATAAACAGGACAGGTGAAATATTATTATCATGTAAAGCAACCATAAACACATGAAAAGACCTAGGTATACAATTTATGATTAAAACTCTATCTACACAATATACATAGACATAAAATGTAAAAACTTAAATAACTTAGAAACAGTAGCCAATCAGTTGTTTTAATTGTCATATTTGAATTCAGCACATCAAAATACATAATAAATACCACATTTTATCTCTGAAGCAGACGACTTCTCAAATTGTAGACTAGTGTTATTGGGACATGTTACTAAAGATGAGATCTTGACTCTAATAAGTGTATTTCTAGGAAGGTGGTATTATTTGTTTATATTACCATAGTGCCTAGGAGACCTAGGCGTGGACCCAGACCTAGTTCTGCTAGGTTGCTGTACAACCACAAAACCCTGTCCCAAGGAGCCTATAATCTTAACTGCAGCTCCTAAGCATCATCCATATTGGAAATATGGAATTAAAAAGACACAGAATCCGAAATCAGTAGCACAGAGTAATATGAAAAAATTGAGTAACTTCTGTGGCTTGGACAAGTGTTGCAGTCCTTTAAGGCCCTAGATTATTGACCTGTGTAACTGTTGGCAGAACAAGAAAGGGGTATTTAATTCCTGGTCAAAGCTGTGCAGTTTGGTAATATAGCGCTACTTTCTACTCCAATATGAGGAGGTCTCTCTCTCTCTCTCTCTCTCTCTCTCTCACACCTCCTTAAAATTGAAAATCTTCTTGAATTTTTTTGTAGCTTTGAAGGTTTTTTTAATAACTCAGTATGCTCTTAAAAACATGGATAGCTTTCCCAAATTATTTTGTGTTTATGGTCTCTTCACTGACTTCACAGTAGTTCCTGTTGAAATGGGTCAGTGTCATAGTGCAGGCTGTCCCAGCGTGCCTCTTTCTGGTCAGGCATGGTGCCACTGTTGAGGCTGCCTTGATTTCCCTTCACCTGGTGTATAAAGTCCATGCAGGCTTCAAGTATTAAGGACTATGTTCTTTGGGTATGTCTACACTACGGGATTATTCCGATTTTACAGAAACCGTTTTTTAAAACAGATTGTATAAAGTCCAGTGCATGCGGCCACACTAAGCACATTAATTGGGCGTTGTGCGTCCATGTACCGAGGCTACCGTCGAATTCCAGAGCATTGCACTGTGGGTAGCTATCCCATAGTTCCCGCAGTCTCCCCCGCCCATTGGAATTCTGGGTTGAGATCCCAATGCATGATGGGGCCAAAACAGTGTCGCAGGTGATTCTGGGTAAATGTCGTCACTCAGTCATTCCTCCATGAAAGTAACGGCAGACAATCATTTCACGCCCTTTTTCCCTGGATTGCCGTGGCAGACGCCATAGTATGGCAACCATGGAGCCCATTTAGCCTTTTGTCACTGTCACCGTATGTGTACTGGATGTTGCTGACAGACACGGTACTGCAGTGCTACACAGCAGCATTCATTTGCCTTTGCAAGGTAGCAGAGACAGTTACCAGCCCTATATCACCATCTGCAATTGGAAATTGGCGATGACGGTTATCAATCCTTTTGTACCATCTGCTGTTGTCATGGGTGCTCCTGGCTGGCCTCGCTGAGGTCGGCCAGGGGTGTTATATGAATATAATAAAAACCAGCAGGATCTTATTGAGAGGGATAAGGCAAAGATGCCACATTTATTGTAAATATAATAGTAAAGCAAAAGATAAAAGCAAACAGCGTTGTTTTACTACTTATTTCTATCACTACTTATTCCACACACACACACACACACACACACACACACACATATTCATTCACACAATCATTCATTCAGGTTCTGTATAGGTGTTATAGTTACCAGCCTAGACGTTGCTCATGCCAAGTTACTGGCCAGGTATCTTGGTCATGAGGATGGAGCCGAGTCTGTGTCAGATGCACCTGATGCTCCTGGAGCCTGGCAGCAGAACCATAGACTCAAAGTCCTTATTCTTCAGAGTCCAGTTTTATAGGGATTTTTCCCTATGTTAGTTCATGGGAGTTGCTTCATTCTGCTGTTGCTAAATCAATCAGCAGGTGGCTGGCTCCATGTTATCAGATGTTTGTTTTTCCTTGAGGTGTGGTGGGGTGGATTCCAGTTTGCCCTCCATGGGTCATCTGGTTGATCCCACTTGACACCTTCTTCGGCTGACACTGAATTCTTCAGGCTGGTAACTCCCTAACCATTCATTTATTATTTAAACTAGGCACTGATTCACATACATTCTCTATCTTAATCACATCTATTTCACTGTCTCTTTACCTTTCGGGGTGTTACCAATTTAGAGAACAGGCACTTAGAGTCAATTGACTTTTAACAAGTTTTATACAAAGTATTTCTTTGAGCAGGCTTCACACAGACACAGCTGGTGGCTTGCAGGTTAGAGGCTAAATCTTGGGAATCACATTTATTTCTAATATAAACCTTTAGTTTATAAAGTATCATTTAACAATAAATTATTTCTAACAGTAAATCATTTTTCATATAAACCTTCTGTAATATCCCTACAGGGGCGCATGGACAAAAATGGGAATGACTCCCCAGGTCATTCCCTTCTTTATGTTTTGTCTAAAATTAGTCATTCCTGCCTAGAATATGGGGCAAGTCTACTAGAGAACCAGAGAGCACAGCCGCTCTGGGTCAGAGCCCCAGAGATCCCGCAGAAATGATGAGCTGCATGCTATTCTAGGGGGTGCCCCTGCAACAACCCCACCCGTTGCTTCCCTCCTACCACTCCCCTCCTGGGCTATTGTGGCAATTATCTCCCCATTTGTGTGATGAAGTAATAAAGAATGCAGGAATAAGAAACACTGACTTTTTAGTGAGATAAAATGAGGGGGAGGCAGCCTCCCGCTGCTATGATAGTCCAGGCAGTACAGAATCTTAATTAGACATGAAAGGGGGAGGGAGGGAGGCGCTCAGCCTCCAGTTGCTATGATGAGGCTGGTTTTCAGTCCTTTTGTACCGTCTGCCGGGAATGACAGGGAGTCATTCCCATTTTTGCGCAGCCGACCTCACCGAGGCCAGCCAGGAGCACTCACAGGATAACGGTTTCCAAGCCTTTTGTACCATCTGCCATCAGGAAAGGAAGGGGAGGGGATGCTGCTGTTCAGCACCTCAGCACCACGTCTACCAGCAGCATGCAGTAGACATACGGTGACATTGAAAAAAGGCGAGAAACGATTTTTTTCTCTTTTCTTTTATGGGGGGGGGGGGAGGGGAGAAAACTGACGACATATACCCTGAACCACCCGGGACAATGCTTTTGACCCTTCAGGCATTGGGATCTCAGCCAAGAATGCAAATGCTTTTCGGGGACTGTGGGATAGCTGGAGTTCTCAGTCCCCCCTCCCTCCCTCCATGAGCGTCCATTTGATTCTTTGGCTTTCCATTACGCTTGTCACGCAGCACTGTGTTGAGTCCTTGCTGTGGCCTCTGTCTGGAGATTTTTTCAAATGCTTTGGCATTTCGTCTTCTGGAACGGAGCTCTGATGGAACAGATTTGTCTCCCCATAAAGCATCAGATCCAGTATCTCCCTTACAGTCCATCCTGATCAGTGCTCCACACTGGGCAAACAGGAAATGAAATTCAAAAGTTCGCGGGGCTTTTCCTGTCTTAACTGGCCAGTGCATCCGACTCCAGATTGCTGTCCAGAGCGTTCACAATGGTGCACTGTGGGATAGCTTCCGGAGGCCAATACTGTCGAATTGCGGCCACACTAACCCTAATCCGAAATGGCAATACCGATTTGAGGACTACTCCCCTCGTTGGGGAGGAGTACAGATATCGATATTAAGAGCTCTTTATATCAATATAAAGGGCTTCGTTGTGTGGACGGGTGCAGGGTTACTTCGGTTTAAAGCTGCTAAATTCGGTATAAACACGTAGTGTAGACCAGGCCTTTGGCAGCTCTCATTTATTTGACAGACAATCCACCACAAAGCACAAAAAAAGCCTTCTTCCTAGCTGAGAGACTGACTTTGTCCCAGTCCACATGTTCCCAATTATGTCCACTATTTGCTGCCCTCTTCCGGAGTCAGGGGTTTGTGGAGCTCTGTCAAGGGCAGCTCTTCCTTGGGACAGCTTGTAGTTCCTGACAGGCTGGGCTTCCTACCACTGTCTGGGGACTCCCCTTGCTGAGGCCAGGTGCTGTTGTGCGTCTCCCAAATAACTGAATGTCAGCTCTCCCTCTAGAATTCTCCTATCTGTAAGAGCTGCCCATGCCCTTCTCTCATGCAATTCAATAATGATAAAATTCTTCTGAGAAGTTTTGACCAGTCATAAGTTTTGTGCTTTCCTAGGTGACCAGGTCAGCAGGACATATGCTCTCAATGATGGCCTACTACAAAAATCCAGTTTTAGAACCGATTCTGTTTGGTATCTACACCAATGAGTTTCCCTGAATATGTGGATGGAAATTTGTCTATGCAGATGACATTGTTCTGACAAGAGCCACAGGACCTACTTACCATAGAACAAATCCTAACCAAGGACCTTAAAACCATGGAAGAATATTTCTTATGTTGGTAGCTAAAACCAAACCCCACCATAAACATGGGCAGACTGGGACCCATAGAAGGCCAGTTGTCCTGTGACATCCAGATTTATTTATTTATTATTATTTTGCTTGCAAAATATACACTACCTTGCCAATAAAAAGGCCATAGCTGGGAGGGAGGTTGATACACATATCTGTATTAGACTGTAAGGCTTGATTTGCTGTTTAGGTTGTGGATTCACATGGAATCAGTCAGTTAACTACTTTGAAGGGTTTCTGTATTCTTTGGATCTGTCTGAGAGATATCTGCATGTTCCTATTACTCCGTCCAACCAATATTCTAATTTTACAGCTTGAGTGAACAGTGCCAATACTAAGGTTTCCCACTGAGTTTAGCTGTGGTTGAGAGAGCTTTTAATGAGTTTGTTCATCCTTGCAGCAGCATGCAGAAGTCAAGTATTTATCCATCTCCAGCTCAATAACTGGCAGTGCCAGAAAGTCTAGAAATCCCCAGTGAAAGTTTCAAGCCATTTCCCCCTTCCCACTCTTATGTAGTAACTGACCATTCACAATCACTCTAAACAATTTTCTGCTGGCATCTCAACCTTGCCTTGGCCTATCTGCCTGCTAGGTTGTTACAAGTATACTGTTGGTTGCATAGTTGTGAATCTGTGAGCTGTTTGTAAGATGCATAGTGTAGGTTTTAAAAGTAGTAGGATATTGAGTCCTTGTGCTGCATTCCTCTAGGCAATCATTCACCTCATTGTGTGCAGGATCAGGTCCATAATGTTCAGTACATTAATTGTTATAGTGGTTGAGGGGAAAACTATTAGTGTATAAAGCACTGGAATATTTCAAGTTTTTATACAGGACTGTGAGTGTGCATTAGTCTGTTTCATTTATGACTTCTATGTAGTAAACCAGTGGCTCTCAACCTTTCCAGACTACTGTACCCCTTTCAGGAGTCTGATTTGTTGTGTGTACCCCCAAGTTTCACCTCACTTAAAACTTACTTGCTTATAAAATCTGACCTAAAAATAAAAAAAAGTCACAGCGCGCTGTTACTAAAAAATTGCCGACTTTCTTATTTTTAACCATATAATTATAAAATAAATCAATTGGAATATAAATATTGTACTTAAATTTCATTGTATAGTATATAGAGCAGTATAAACAAGTAATTGTATGAAATTTGAGTTTTACTTACTTTGCTAGTGCTTTTTATGTAGCCTGTTGTAAAACTAGGCAAATATCTAAATGAGTTGATGTACTCCCTGGAAGACCTCTGCATATCCCCAGGAGTACATGTACCTCTGGATGAGAACCACTGTAGTAAACAACTAATAAATTGTTTAATAATGAAGTATAGATTGTGTGTTTATGTACACTCATATTATACATACATACGTGTGTGTGTGTGTGTAATAGATAAATTAATTTTATTTTCAATCCTCTGTGCTACTTTGCTCCGGTTAGCTAATAGGTCAGCATTAGAGATCATGACCTGTGCTCTCAGTTTTAAGGTATTAAAAAAAGGAAGAGGGAAAAACATCATTGGTCACACTACAAGTAACTCAGAATACTAAACCAGAACACTTGAAAAATCTTTGTTTACTACTTGCAGTATTTCTGGTTACTTTCTGTATTTCATTTAGGTGGACAATGAAATAGTCTATTTCATTTTTTCACCAGATTCTCTTTCAGGTAGTCATAAACCAGCACAATCTCGCTATATTTGGTCAGCAAACACAGCACAGGAATGTTTTAAAATTAAAAACAAAAAGAATCTCAACTTGATTGATTGGTTTTAAGTTCTGTAAAATCTTAATTTTCCCCAGAACTCAGTTTTGAGGTCAAATTTTAACTGAACTTTCAAAATCCATATTACAGATTTAACTACAACATTTTGACATTTTTTAAAATAAAAATAGTTAAAGATTACAGACCTTTTAAGTATTAAAAAAAAAAAAAAAAGACAAAGATTTTGTTCTTGTAGGTGTGACTTGAGCAAAACAGAAGCTTAGTTTGCTTTTGGCCTGAAATACTGTGTGACAAGTTCAGCCTAAACATTCCCCTTCACCCCCAGTGGAGATCATAAGCCTTGAAAATGCAATTTCTTATGAGGAAATGCAGGAACAATGCTAAATTTATTGCTACTACTGGTCACTCTGCTGTAATATTTAAAAATCCTGATTGCCTTGTTGCTTTGTTTGCTGTGTAAATACAGCTTTGCTTAGTTTTCTTGAAGATTGATCCTTTGTGCCCTCTGCAATTGGGCTCTTAAGAGTAGAAGCACACATCTTGTTCTGGCTTTTTTTATAGTATGCAAAAGAATAGGAACAGGTGCCTTCGTTTAAGATTTTAAATGAGAAATAGTTTTTTGTCTACATAGTTTTCCATTGCCTAAATCTTTGAAGATTTTTGGATATGTACTAAAATTTGTTTTATGACCTTTTGTAGTCTTTGCAGTCAACAGAATTTTAAAAAATATTTATTGATAGATTACTTGGAAGCGAAAACATCTCATGCACATGCTTTATTTTTTGTTTTTAAATTAGTGAAACTTTCAAAAGGAACAGATTTTATTAAGTGGCACAAACAAGAAATGTATATTTTTGGCAGGTTGAGAAATGGATTGATTGTTGCACACACAACTGAAGGGGCCTCTCTATTTTTCTGACTGGGTAGCTGTTACAGCAAAACATCTTACAAATACATAAATTGACAAGCCAGATTCAGAGAGTGTCTGTTTTTTCCTAACAAGACTCCTTTCACAGTTGTGCAGTTGTTTGAAGTCTTTTACAATATTGCGTAAAACAGAAGTTTAAAGTAAATTAAAATATTTTAGTAAATTAAAACACTACCCCCATGATGTTGACCAGAGTGAAGTTTCAAGGTTTTGGGGCTCCTTCCCTCCGTCCCTGCTCAGATACAAGTGTGTTCTGTTATATGATCCATTCAGTCTGAGATCAAGCCTAGATCTTATCTTTTAAGTCTGTTACCCTTTCCCTTCAGGGCAAAGCCAATCATTCACCTTACAAATCCTCTAAATCTTCTGAGGTGTTTTCTTTGTCTGAGTTTCTTAAAGAGTTTGAATAATCTCAGTAAGAGATGTCTGATAACCCAGAGAACCTTGTTTTGTTTGTATTTTTATTTGGTTAAACTCTTTGCCTCTTACTTGAGGGCTTAGTCTGGGTAGGTTCAGGAACCCATTGTTTCAGTCTTATTTGTTCATTTGTTTAAAGAAAAAAAGTTCACCATGTATGTACTGTAATGTACAACCGATAGAACAGCTGTCTCCACATGAATACTGAGGTACGGTGGCTGAGTGTTTAAGGTGCTCAGCTACAATCCTGAAGATTGTGGGTTTGAGTCTTGCTTGATCTCACACTGAAGGACAACCTCCAGTTCACCTAGCTGCAAAAAAGGGTATCTGATCCACTGGGGTAGGGCAGTCAAAGGTGATAGGATGTGATGCTGGTCATATCACTCCCTTGGGTACCGTTGGCTATGAAAGTGACTTTCCTTAACTGCATCTGTCATTGGCTTGACAGAACTTTTGACTTCAAGTGAATAAAAAAATTGTTTTGGCAGACCATTTTAACAACATTAGTAAAGCTGCCTTGAAAATGTCAGACTGCCCCTCTCAAAGCAATGAAACATAACTATCTCTCAACTCCCCTCTCCCCCCACTTCTTTTTTTTAAACTCTCCTCAAAGCACCTGTATAACTAGTGTATGGTCTTATAATTCTTATTGTAGGGCACTGGCTGCTGCTCTTTGTTTAATTCTCACATCGAGTCTCATTCTAAAAAAAGTTTAAATATTTGTTTAAACTTCCATTGTTATGCTGATTTGTCACTCCACTCACTCCTAGCCTGTCTCGCCAGATCTCTGCTTTTCTTTCTGCTGTCTCATTGGATGTCTTGATGTCTGGCTTGAAACTTATGGTCCAAACTGATCTCTTGTTTTCCTTCCTTTCTGTTACTGTTGACAGTACCATCCTAGTTCCAGTTAGTCATTTCAGCCTTGTTACCTGTGCCTGTTGCTAGCCCTGAACATCTAGGCTGTTGCCGCTTCTTCCTCCATACCATCACTGAGGTCTGGTTTTGTTTTCTGACCCTGCCTCTAAAACTCTAATTCAGGTCCTGGTTTCCTGTCTTGACAATTTCAGCCTTCCCCTCTGTGGACTTTCTGCCACTCATCTAGCCTCTTTCAAGTCCATTCAGTAAAGGAATGCTGCTAAGATCTTCCTTTTCACTCCACCCCGCCCTAGTTCATTTTGACAGTGTCACCCAGCACCTCCTCATTCAAGTCCCTCCGCGATTTCCTACTCCTGAAACACATCAAATTCCTGGTTCTCACCGTTTTAAGACTCTACTTTTAGCCCTCCTGCTTATCTGCACTTATATTTAATTATGACAATCTGAGGCCCTAGGCACAACACAACTTGGGCTCTCTGTGGCTCAGACCCCCCCCATTTTGAATGGCATGACAGAAGTGCCTCCCTCCCCCCCCGAGAGAAGCTGGGGATATGGCATTAGGACCCCTTTCCCTTCCCCTCCCTTTGGGTTGTAGGAGCTCCCCCAGAGTAGTTACTCTTGGAGTTAACACCCCTTGGATGCACAAGGCGGTTCACACTTCTCAGAGTTCTTCTCTCAGAGTGTCTGCAGACTCAGGCAGACATCACTACAGATTATGCTGGATTTACGTTCAGAAAATTTTCTTCAGAACCATGAAGGCTGAAAACTTTATTTTTAAATGAAAACTGAGACTCTCTGGTGTCATCATGTGATACCAGGAACTGTGGCCGTAGGTATAGGCATATCATACCTATGCCTTAACTGGCCCTGACCTTTACCTTCTGTGCACCTCCAAAGACACTAGCTGTTAAACATCAGTACATCAGATCTTACTACGAAACTTTTAGTGCGTAGTAGCAGTACTCACATGGCCACTGAAGGCGGAAGCTGGTACACTGTAAATTATTCTAGTGGTTAATTCCCCTTACTACTAAAAATTTAAGCCATATTTCCAGTCTGAATTTGTCTAGCTTCAACTTGTAACCATTGGGTCATTTTATATCTTTCTCTGCTAAACTGAAGAGCCCATAGTTAAATATTTGTTCCCCATGTAGATACATATAGACTGTAATGAAGTCACCCCTTAATCTTTTCTTTGTTAGACTCTGAAAGCTCAGTCTATTTATCTTATCACTACAAGGCATATTTTCATGGCTCTCCTCTGAACCCTCTCCAATTTATCAACATCCTTCAATTGTGGGCACCAGAGCTGGATAAAATATTCCAGCTGTGGCCGCACTAGTGCCAAACATAGAGGTGAAGTAACCTCTCTTCTCATACTCGACATCCCCCTGTATATGCACCCAAGGATCACATTTGCTATTGTGGCTGCAGCATCAAATTGGGAGCTGATGTTTAGCTGATTATCCACCACAACTCCCACATATTTTTTTTCAGTCACTGCTTCCTAGGATAGAGTCCTCCCCCTGTAAGTATGGACTATATTCTTTATTCCTAACTTGGACTGTAAGCTCTCTGGGGGCAAGGACTCTTTCTTCCTACATGTTCATACAGTACCCAGCACAATAGGCTCCAGTTCTCATTTGGGTTCTGGGCTGTATTGTAATGAAAATATATCTATAATGGCGATTGGGGTAAATACTGACCAGGTAGACATTTGTTAAGTGAAGGTAAATTTTATTCTTTTGCTTCTAAGCAAGAACATATTCATTTTGCGGACTGGATATGATCTCACAAGCTTCCAAGTATTTCTGTAATAAGTAGGTGTCTAAAAAGCTTGTCAAAGAAAGCGTGAGACTCATTTCCTTAAGTGTGGGGTTAAAATGACACTTTCACCACTCTGATGTCTGTCGGAGAGTTCTGTAGTGTTTGAAAGAGGTGCTCGGCCTGTAGAGAGAAACCACTGAAGTGACTGACTATAGTGACGTTATAAATTACAATTGCAGTAGTATTTACATTACAGCTGTTTTCAATGGCATATAACTTCCCTTAAAACATACCTTTTTGAGGCTCAAGTTTTTTCTTCAGAATTTAGTCCCAAAGGAAGTCGTTCAGTAATTTTTAAGCTTGAAGTGTGAAAAAAGTGATTCACATACTAAGAGAATTGTTCACACTTTCTCTGTTTATAGCTCACTAAGTTTGCACTTAAAATCTTAAGCTTGTCAGAAGGTAAATATTCAATGAGGAATTTGTACTTTAAGCGTGGAAAAATTTGCCAAGAGAGACGTTATGAATGACTAAAATTATACACAGCGACTGTATTTCCCCTTTTAATGTCAAGTGTTCATGGAGAGCAGGGGTGTGTGTGTGTGTGTGTGTGTGTGTGTGTGTAAGGATATGTACACAGAAATCTTCATCTTAAAGACTCTCCCAACATCCATTCAATTACACCTCTATATAACACGACCCGATATAACACAAATTTGGATATAATGCGGTAAAGCAACGCTCCGGAGGGGGTGGGGGGAGGGCTGTGCACTCTGGCAGATCAAAGCAAGTTTGATATAATGTGGGTTCACCTATAACACAGTAAGTTTTTTTTTTTTTTGGCTCCCGAGGACAGCGTTATATCGGGGTAGAGGTGTATGCCTATCCTTACAGTCTCCTGAATCTTGTCTCTTCTCCCGACCCGCTATCTTAGAAGCTGAGGAAGAATTGTGTCCATTTTGAATAGTTTGGAATTTCTGGTTCCCCCTTGGTTCCTCCAGTCTGAACAGGTATAAGCTTATCTGGTAGTTCTTATCTTTGGTGTTTCATGGTCACCTGAGGCAATCTTTCCAAAAGTAGGTAGGAAAGTAACTTGATTCAGAGCAACAATTGAAAACGGCAAACCCCACTTCCTTCCCCTGAAATATTGCACATGTGTAAAATAAGAATTTTCTAGGGTCTTCTCTCCCAGAACTCTACGTTGTTGTCTGAATTGGTAAGTGTTAGAGCTAGTTAGTATATGGCTACTGATGCAAAATGTTTTGGTCATCAGAAGACTTCTGAATGAGCCACAGAAGCATAACAAAGTGCCCTGACCTTGTCAGTATTGCAACTCTGAAGCTATGCAGTTCATTCTCATGATGTATGGACTGAATATAATAATATACATTGGGACATCATGCTGTAATTATTCTTGTGATTCTCCCTGAGTTTGACTCTCTTCTTCCTCGAGCCTTGTTCTCCTCACTGCTTGGGGAGAAGACTCTGGTGGTTCTGATCCTCCCCTGGGAGGGCAGAGGAGCTCATAGTGCTGCCTTGTTGCTACTCCGGTTTGTTCGTTGTGCTCCTGATAATTTTGTGTGTATAGAAGCAGTATAAGGCATGCTGCTTTTGCTCTTCCTGAGATGAATGAAGAACAAGGATGAGCAACAGGATCAGTGGATCCCTGGTGAGTGAGTGAGTGGTTTGAGAGCTGTGAATTGAGCACCACGGGTGTAGCCTGTCAGAAACACTACCATGCCCCCTCTTCTTCTTGTGCCAGTCCCCCAAATTGAGATGCATAGAATTCTCTCTGCTATAAACTCAATCATTATGAGCAAGGATATCTTGCTGTGAGTGAAAATTCTGAAAATGTCTTGTTTTCAACTTTGTTAGCGTGCTATGACATCATTGGGCTATATATGTCTATGAAATAGCAGCTAGTATTAAGCAGAGATCCATTTAGTAACATCTTGTTTCAGTTTGGTAGGACATATCTCTTTTTAGAGGTTCAGTGGGGTAAATTCAATTTTAAGTGTTGGTAGTGGATTATAGACATATAGTGAGCTAATGTTCTATTTATGTTTGAGATTGGAATTTGAAATGTGCCTCCTTCAGGAATGTGAATGGATAGTGGTTTTGGTTAACTTGGACACAAATTGTGCATAGGCTACCAACATTTTCCTTTTGCAGCCTGTTAATTATTTGTTTCCATTGAGTACAGAGTGCCTGCTAGTATTTAAGTGAGTAAACAAGTTTAAAATGATGCACAACAATCTCATTTTCATGATGTCAGAATATATTGCGTCAAAAACTACCCATCTCAAATAAAATCCTCCCTCCTCAATCCATCCCCAGAATATTCTGGATAAAAACATGTTCATTGCAAAATGTTTGAAAAACCAACAATATCTGACTGAAATTTGCTTCCTTCAATTAGTGGGGCAGAATCAAGGACTTAGCATGGAAAATGTTTTGCACCCAGAGCCAGATGTGGAAGCCTGCTTGAGTAGTTGATGAAGATTGGCATTTTCAGGACCCAACCCATGAAGAGCCTTTAAGATTAAAACCAGCATTGTGGATTGCACCTGGCATGAAATGGAAGTCAGTGTGATTTATGCAGCATGTGGTTAGCGTGTTTTCTGTACCAATAACTCTAAGCAAGCAGGTAGTTCATTCCTTTTTATACAAGCTGAGGGTTTTAGAGTAAATTTTTTTCCCCTTCAGTCTCCATTATATAAGCACTTGTAAAACATTTGTTGCAAACAATGAGTAAATGTGTTGTGTCCCGATCCCTGTTAAGTTTACTCATGAGTATTTGGGAATGTGTATGTGATCAGCTAAATCCGCTAATTGGACTAATGTTAACATGGCTAAAAGAACAAATCTTTTATGTTGGAGATACTTTTCTAAGATAGCTTGTTCGTATTCATTGCAGCCAATTGAGTGTTTTATGTCAGTTCGTGTTATCTGGACGTCCAGGTGATTAGAGGGAGAGAGCTATAGGCTTTGTGTGTATAACCTACTAGCTGGTGTGATCCCTTGTGATTGTGTTTAATTAATGTGGTTTTGGGAGGCAAAATAAGGTTACTTTTGTATATTAGTCTTGCAGTCATTAGGGTTCTATTGTCATTTTAAATACTGACATTTTGGAATTTAACTTTATGCCTTGTCATTTGGCCCTCCAATATTTAGCAGATGCTTCTCTGAGTTAATGTCACTCCTCAGTTATCTTTGACAGTAGCAGAGTCTGTTTAACATCAGAGGGTTTAGACTAATGTACATTGATCTTGCCAGGGAGGACATGGACTTCCTGAGCTTACTAGGCAACACAGGCCTGCAAATTGTTGCATTAACAAACCAATTAATTAATAAGTAGGAAATTGATGCAACCCCTGAGGCAGTGTGTAGGATACTGTATTCTTATCTTTTAAAAATAGATGCTGCTTTTATACATAACATGAGGTATTCTGCATATGAACAAAGTCTTAATCTAGAAACAATTTTTTTACTTTTGTGATAACTAATCAGGGCATCTGAGCTAATTATCACTGATAAAGATGGGCGGGGGGAGGAAGGGGAGATCTGTTCTGGGCAAGTACCCATAGTGTTTCTTTCAAAATTATTGCAGGATTTTCAAAGGCAGTAGTTTCACAGATAGGGCAGTTTATACTGGCTCAATAAAAACTGAATTGTTGCATTGTTTTTCTGCAACTTAACTGGTTGCAAAGCTGCTGTTCCTTTTAATTTGCTTTCTTATGTTAAACCATGACTTTAAAAACAGGGCAGATAACTCATACAAAACTGGATAGATATATGGGAGAGACGGTATCAGTGAAGGGCAGCAGCTTATGAAGTCTAGGGTGGTTCATCTCTCCCTCTCCCCGTAAGTTTCTGGGAGAGAAGTGGCCCTTGGATTTCAAACAGGATACTGTCTTTGGACCCTAGTTGGTGGTTTAATTTTTCATATCCTTCCTGTGGCTAGTAGGTGGCTAATAAAACAACTACCTTCATACTCTCTCATTTCCCCCAGCTGCTAGAGGGAAATTTCTGTCTCCCTGTGTACCTTCACTCAGAGTCTTCTGATTTTGGAGGTAGGGAATATTTGGGAAGGAAAGGAGGCACAGTATCAAGCACAGGTTCAATATTAGATTTGCTGCTCTGATGATGTTTTTGCAATTCTGAACTGTTTGGGATTGACCCAGAACGCCTAAATATCCCATGTCCTTTTATGACATATGGACATCATGCCTCCTTGCAAATTGGAAAAACAGATGAAGAGACCCTCGGAATAACAAATACATCTCTACCCCGATATTGCGCTGTCCTCGGGAGCCAAAAAAATCTTACTTCATTATAGGTGAAACTGTGTTATATTGAACTTGCTTTGATCTGCCGGAGTGCGCAGTGCCCCCCTCACCTCCCCTTGGAGCGCTGCTTTACCGCGTTATATCGGGTCACGTTATATCGGGGTAGAGGTGTAGTTCTTAATTGGTTGTTAACATGACTTGAAGAAATTTCTGCTGCAATATTAAGGAACCTGTAGTTTCATTCCTCAGAGAATTTCTAACTGATAAGAGTCTTACAAAGGGTGAGAGATAAACCAGCTAAGCTTATATTCTAGTTTCCTTTCCTACATCCCTGACACTTATTTTACATAAAGCTCAGTGGTTGACTTTTACTGATTACTACTTATATATATTTTTCAAGTTATGCTAGCGTTTGTTTGTAATTGAGAATTTTGAGACAGTTTCTGTAGTGCTCAAGTTCTTCCACCCCCGAATTAACTCAACTATTAAATAGGGTATTACACCTTAAAAGAGAGACTGTTTAGATTATGGGTCTGGGTACATACTTAATTTTTTTTCGTTGTATAACCTGAACTGGAAGGATAGAAGTGTTGGAGGAAGAAGAGAAGAGTACAAAAGTTCTGTTTGCTGCTACAGCAGTGTCATGACTGCGAGTACAGATGTGTATGTTTGCAGACTAAATTTCTCAGCTGAGATTAAATTCAGGAGCCCCTGGTGCCTGCGTGTTTGAACTGTTGCTAGAACTTTTTGTATTTTAGGAAACACTGCAAAACCTTCTTCAAAAAGGCCTTTACTTTGTAAGAATGACAGCTGCAAAAATGAAGCCGCCCCCTCCCCCTTCTAACCAGCCAAATCACTACCTAAACCAGAGGTCTCAAACATGCGGCCCGCGGGCTGCATCCTTGCAGCCCCCCCGCCCACCTCCAGCGTTTACTTAGAGTGGCTCCGGCCTGACATGCACCGGGGCAGGGCAGGGGAGCCTGCCCTGCCCCTGCACCGCTCCAGTAAGCGGATGGAACCTGCGGGAGAAGAGGCATGGGTGTGTGTGTGTGTGTGTGTGTGTGTGTTGCTGTTCCTTCAGTCACCACCTCCAGCAGCTCCCATAGGCTGCAGTTCCCTGTTCCCGGCCAATGGGAGATGCTGGGGGTGGTGCCTGAAGCAACAGCAACACACACACCCCGTGCCCCTGCTTCCCCATGTTCCAGCCACTTCCTGGAGGGCGCGGGGGCAGGACGGGCGGGCTGGCAGGCAGGGAGCCTGCCCTGCCCCAGTGCATGCCAGGCCAGAGGCCGCCCCCTGAACCCCTCCTGCAGTCAAACCCCCTGCCACACCCCAACCTACTGCCCTGAGTCCCCTGCTGCACCCTGCACCCCCCCTGCACCCTGATCCCCTGCCCTGAGCTTCCTGCTGCACCCCTCATCCCTCCTGCACCCCACACCCCAACTTTCTGCCCTGAGCCCTTGCCACACCCCACACCCCTCCTGCTCCCCCTGGGGGCAGGGAGGGGTTGGAATGGGGGCAGGGGTGGGGCTTCATGGAAGGGGTGGACTGGAGGCAGGGCCAAGTGCAGTGGGTGGGGAGGTGTCAGTAATGTGGCCCTCGGGCCAATGTACTAGTCCTCATGTGGCTCTCGTGGTCATTTGAGTTTGAGACCCCTGACCTAAACACACACACACATCAAAACCAAAAACCCTATCCCAAGCAGAGCTTTTATCCCAAAAAGAGAGAAGTGCAAGAGATTCCATAAAATCCTCTCGGGACTTCATTATTGCTAATGAGTTTGTGAAAGGTATTCAGATATTCTGGTGATGCGTGGCAGTATAAAACCCTTAGCTAGGACCATTTGCAAGACAATTCAGTCTTGGTGTGTCAATTGCAACTACATTAGAAAAGTCTGGGTGATGGGAAGGAAAGATCTTGAGGGGAAAAATGTATGAGTCCAGTGGGCGTACTGAGAAAGACAATAAGTGACTACTGAAAACTGTGTTGCGGGGCAGTGGAATGGGGAAATGCCCTCTTCACTCTTCCCTTTTCCTCCAGTCTTCCCCACACCATTTCCAATTGTGTCTGTAATTGATGACTTAGCACTGGGCTAGGAGAGCTAGCATCTGAGAAGGAAAGTCAGTAGAGTGTGTGTGTGTGTATACAAATTCCAAGAGAAACATTTAAAATATGAGGAGGCTTGCAGAACTTAATTTAGAAATGTCTTGGACAAAGTTGGAATAGGATTTCCTACATTTCTAAATAAGGGGCCACTTACAGTTAACACCACTAGTGATAAATGTTAGACTGTTCTGTATTAATGCTCTAATCTGATTTCGCCCCATTAATTTTTAAACTAGCAGTGGAGGTCGTTAAATCGCAAGTCTCCCTTTTTGTTCTAAATGCTTGCACCTTCATGTTCTTTTAGCTTTCTGAGATTCTGGCTCTAATTAGAGTGGTGATGTGGTTCATGGCTTGTCAAGCAGATTAACATGCATTTAATTTTTTTTCTTCTTCCCCCTCGGCCCATTGCTTGTCTTCCTGGCTTTTTTGGTTGTTGCTGCACCTGTATACAAAGTGGTGTGAAAAGGTTTTAGCTCCCACTGTGCAGGCTTGGGTGAAGTGTAAAGAGGGGTACAAGAGGGAATCTAACGCAAATCTTGCTTCACAGAATGTCACATAAATTCCAGTTTCCCTCTAAATTAGCATCAGTTGAGTGACAAATGCATGCTTTTCTTACTGTGTTTTTAGTCATTTTAGATACGAACAGTTTAAAAACTGATTTAAAAAAAATCATCTCTGTATTTTTCTGATTTAAATTATAATTTTCTAATTCTTATTGCAGTGGTGCATAACTTTTGCAGAACCAGGGGCTGGGTTGGCAACTTGCCAGGAAGCCTGAGGGCTGCTATTTGCATGTAAATTTACATAGGATTTTAATTGGAGATAAATGAACATTTTTTATTTATAGAGCACTGCAAGTGTATACAGTGGTTCTCTCTCTCTCTCTCTCTCTCTCTCTCTCTCTCTCTCTCTCTCTCTCTCTCTTATATTCATTTTGAGCAGTGTCTTAGTCTGGATCCAGTCCAAACAAAGGACCCCAACAAACCAGTTATGTTCTCCTCCACTCTGTGGACCCAAATGTTGAGTCCATGAGTATCCTGCTGGCCCGGGTATATAGATGATTCATCCCTGCTTGTGAGGGGCTGTAGTGGAAGGACTATCTATAGCAACTGTTCTCAAACTTCATTGCACTGCAACCCCCTTCTGACAACAAACATTACTACACAACCCCAGAAGTGGGGACTGAAGTCTGAGCTTGTCGCCCCAGGTTGGGGTGGCAAAGCACAAGCCCCACTGCCCCAGGTTGGGGGGCCAAAGCCCAAGGGCTTCAGTCCCTGGCAGGGGGCATGTAACCTGATCCCTGCTGCCCAGGGCTGAAGCCGTTGGGCTTTGGTTTCGTCCCCAGGCAGTGGGGCTTGGGCTTCAGCCCCGGGCCCCAACAAGTCTAACGCCAACCCTGGCGACTCCATTAAAATGGGGTTGCGAGCACTTTGGGGTGCAGACCCATAGTTTGAGAACCCCTTCTGTAGGAAGAATCTACTGCTTCTCAGAAACCAGTTTCACATTGAGGAGGCCACACGCATCAACTGTTTTTGTTATTGTCCGTCAACATTTTTTAGCACCCGTCCTTGAGCAGTCTACTTGCTATCTGTACACAGCTTTCACCACTTCTGTGCTGCTTCGGTGAGAATTTGACGCTAAGGACTGCATGTTATAGACTGGAGACCAACTAAATCCTTTTCTTGACTGTCTTCTGTGATATACAGCCATAATGAGCTGGATGGGCAGCACTTTGGAAGATAAAATTAATTGTTGAGTAATGTAAGGTAATGCTTATTGGAAGCAATAATCTGAGCAAGGCATACACACTGCTGGTTTATAAGTTAACTGTAAC
Organism: Mauremys mutica; assembly: GCF_020497125.1. Taxonomy (NCBI): domain Eukaryota; kingdom Metazoa; phylum Chordata; order Testudines; family Geoemydidae; genus Mauremys; species Mauremys mutica. The sequence continues at coordinate 113,287,323 of NC_059073.1, forward strand.
CACTCAGGAAACAGATATTGGGCATCACTGAGCACAGCTCACTGAAAACCTCTGTGCATCAGCAGTCAAAAAATAAAATGTTAGATGTCTGCAGAAAGGAACGGAGAACAATTTTGAAGATATTCTGATGCCATTTTATAAATCAGTGATAAGCCCTCATTTGTAAAACTGTGTTCAGTTTTGTTCACTTAGTCTCAAAAAGGATTCTGCTGAAATAAAGGAGGCCCAGAAATGATGAAAATGAGTAGATGGCTGGAAACCCTTCCATATGAAGAGAGACTGAACAGATTGGGATGGGATTTTTAAAAGCACCTAAATTACATAGTTGTGTACGTATACCACCACTCATAATGCTGTTGTTAGTCAGAGCTAGAGCATATACTGCATATGCCCCCCCCACACCCCTCTCTTCAGGCAGAAATAATAACATTCTTCCATGTAAATGGAAAAAGAAAACGTGGTGTGGTACAAAAGTATCATGCTACCACTGGAGATGGATATGTGTGAAACCAGTTATAAAACAAATACCCTGTGGTACACATTTTCTATGCCACCTGCACCCTGTGAATATATAATATTTGCTCTAAATTTTAGATGCCTAATGCTGCAGCCTTCTTGTATCTTTTTAAAACTCTTCTAACTTCTCTCTAGCATGTATCAAAGGCCTGCCCTAATTCTGGTAGAGGTCTGAGATCCTACAGTAGCTTTATGAACTTGCCATATTCAACACAACTTCTACACACTTGCTGGTTATGTCAGAGTTCATAGCCAACCTGGAAACCCGTAACATTGTGATGGAATGTGCTGATGTTCCTATTTCAGAAGTGACTAAATACCGAAATACGGTGACTTATGTCGTTAAAAAAAGGCAAACTTATGCTGGTGGCTGCTGAGATCTAATGAGTGAACATCCAACAAAGCCTCACTGTTGTGGAGAAAAATGTTAATTTTCCAGCAAGGAAAATCGCTTTACCTTTTTATACTAACTTCTCCAAAGCATCTTGGTCAGTTCACCCCAAATGTGTCACCAGGCATCTCCCTGTTTTGCATGCTAATTTGTAACCCCCCAAAATACTTTTTTCTGAGGACTTCAGTGGGGAAGCAGAACTTCTTCTCTTTATTACAGAAAGGCTGTTTGGAACATGAAGTACAGAAAATTTTTTGTCTGTCTCAAGTACCATAGATTGAAATGGTTACTGGCCATAGTAAAATAACATGAGTGTGTGTGGGGCAGTATGTTTATCACTTATAATCCAACCTTGCTCCCATGAAGATATTGGGAAATGGCTGTTAGCTTCAGCAGGTATAGGATTGAGACTGTTGAATGACTTCAGCCTTCACTGGAAATCGACTTAAGAGCCTAATTATATAGATAATGAAGATTTGTTTCCTTCTAACATGGATACAAGGGCTCTAATATTTGAGTATGGGATAAGAACAGCCATACTGGGTCAGACCAAAGGTTCCTCTAGCAGTCTAGCCCAATATCCTGTCTTCTGACAGTGGTCAATGCCAGGTGCCCCAGAGGGAATGAACAGAACAGGTAATCATCAAGTGATCCATCCCCTGTCACCCATTCTCAGCTTCAGACAAACAGAGGCTAGGGCAGGGGTAGGCAACCTGTGGCACGCATGCCGCCTTCGGCACACGAGCTGATTTTCAGTGGCACTCACACTGCCTGGGTCCTGGCCACCAGTCCGGGAGGCTCTGCATTTTTAATGAAGCTTCTTAAACATTTAAAAAACCTTATTTACGTTACATACAACAATTGTTTAGTTATATATTATAGACGTATAGAAAGAGACCTTCTAAAAACATTAAAATGTATTACTGGCACGCAAAACCTTAAATTAGAGTGAATAAATGAAGACTCGGCACACCACTTCTGAAAGGTTGCCGGCCCCTGGGCTAGGGACACCATCCCTGCCCATCCTGGCCAATAGGCATTGATGGATCTATCCTCCATGAGCTTATCTAGTTCTTTTTTGAACCCGGTTTATAGTTTTGGCCTTCATAACATCCTCTGGGAAGGAGTTCCACAGGTTGACTGTGCGTTGTGTGAAAAAATACTTCCTTTTGTTTGTTTTAAATCTGCTGCCTATTAATTTCATTTGGTGACCCTTCGTTCTTGTGTTATGAGAAGGAGTAAATAACACTTCCTTATTTACTTTCTCCACACCAGTCGTGATTTTATAGACCTCTATCATATCCCTGCTTGCTTGTCTTTTTTCCAAGCTGAAAAGCACCAGTCTTATTAATCTCTCCTTATATGGCAGCCATTCCATACCCCTAATCATTTTTGTTGCCCTTTTCTGAACCTTCATTAAATGATCTCTTTCCATCTGTCACTTGGAATACAGTCTATTAAACTTGCTTTAGCACTAAAGAAGTAACTTCAGTGTTTTAATTTTAATTTGATTTCATTCTTTAATTTGATTTTGATTTCAGTCTTTGGTTCTATATATAACCTGATTCTCAACAATCATTTTACTGAAAATTGCCTTTAATTCTTATGGTACCGAGTAATATTTAACTTTTTTTTTTCTTTTTAAGGCAGGTGGATTAGCAGATAGCTACTAATCAACATGCAGTTTGTAGAACACTGTGTACCTTTTTGTTTTCAGAGGTCTTTCTTCTCCCACTAATGTAATACTTTTGTTTGCTAGCACTGTGAGATGTCCATATACTGTCAGATTCCTTTTTGTTCTGTTTAGTGAAATATTGACAGTTTTGGTTTTAGCTTTATGATTATTTATTTATTCATAGAAGATATGGTTGTTTAAAGATTAGTCACATGTTGCTCATCTGTGTGTGTTCTTTTTCTGTGTTATATTGGTTCTATGCTGGGCTAAGCAGCACTGCATATCTGAAAGGACTTCTAGTCTGAGAGTGAAGGGCATTTTTTTTTTCTTGACGCTCTTGAAAATGTATGTGGTTTCTTAAATGTAGTAATTTTATTGAACAGTTTTATATACAGTTCATATGTGTGTATTATATGTGTATACTTGTGAAAAAATTTTTGTAATGCATTCCAGAAGGGGAAAGAAATAGCTAGAAATGCATTCAAGTTGAAATATTATTTTCCCTGGGGACTTTCATAGCCACTGATGTAATTCTTTCTCTGTGTTTTGCCACTATTACATCTATGTCTTTTTTTAAAAGCAGATTGTTTCCATTATGTTCTGCATTTTTAAAGACCGATCCTGAAATGTTTGTTTTAAGCTAAATGCTAAGTGTCCCAAACCTTCTGAAACCTGATAGTTGAAACAATCTCTATCTCAGGTTTTTTTCAGTCTTTTCTACCAAACTTGTGTGTTGTTTTTTAAAACTTCTTGCTGTACTTTAGCAACTTAGTAATGGCTGTGGTGAATTTTCCATCAGGTGAAGTCTTTAAATTGAGATTGGATGATTTTCTCAAAGTTATGCTGTAGTTTAGACATGAGTTTAGTCAGCATGGGGCAGGAATTTACTTGGTGAAATTCTATGGCGTACTATGTTATGCCAGGAGGTCAGACTAGATGATCATAAGTCTTTTCTGGACTTAATGTATGAAAGTATGAACATCTGTGGCGCAAACTAAGGGTACTTCAACCTGAATCTGCTTTTGGGAAGAATAATAATAAAGAATCTGCCAGGTTTGATGTTTTTATCCTTTTTATTTAAAAAAAAAATCTCTATTTTGTTTTTTAAAAATCCTGAGCTCTTCCAGATTTCAGCATTATGTTGCAGCCCTGAAGAAAGTGCAGCTGGATAGAGATGAGAAGCAGCTGTAGTAGAAGTGGATTGGAAAGGCTAGCCTAGCTAATCATAGTATATTCCCCACTGAGTTCTAGGTTTAAGGGACATTTGCTACCCCTTTCAAGTTAAATGTAAACATAATGTATGTTGTATGCATCTTTGGGGAAGATAACAGGCCATAGTTGACAAATATGGTTTGCAAATGTTAATTATTGCTTTAAAAAGTAATCTTTCTCTATTTAGAATTTTTTTTATTGCCTCTTTAATAGCTTAGAATATTAAAACTGAAAAATAAAAATATTTATCACCCTTTTTTACTAGTTCATTTCCCTGCATATGGACAGTGAAAATAGATTAGGCAGGTCCTTTTCAGTTCTCATTTAGGGCACAATTCTGTCAGATCTTATTTAAAAATACTGCAGAAGAATTTTAAAGCCATCTCAACATAGTGTCCTATATCAGATTGTATAAATCTTTCGCCTTTTACTAAAGATTTCCTTGAACAGAATGTATCATGAAAATGTTTTGGGGCAGTTTTCAAAACATCTTAAAATTTAAAAGTTGAGTGTAAACTATCATCTGGGTATGTTTACCATGACCCAGTGAAAGAAACCACGGGGAAATGTACTGTGTGGAAGCGTTTGCAATTTAATCCAGACTTACTAATTAACAGGCAAAATGGAACATTTAATGGGATTTTCCCCATGCTTGCTGTAACCTGATTTAGGAGACTGCTACAATTTTACTTTTCTGGGTTGACCTTGCAGTTAGTGTTGTTTCAACATTAACATTCCAAGAAGCTACCCTCATATTAGGATTTTTGGCTTTCTGACTGGCCCAGTTGATTTGTTGACAGGAAAGTTTGAAATGGGAGTCTCTGGTCACCCTTGCGGCATCAGGCCATTGCAGAAAAAGAAAGATAGAAGGTGAAGAAATTTAAGGGTTGGCTTTTAGTGCTTTTTATAAAGTGGCATCTGGAGGTGTACTAAACCAGAAAAACGTGCTAAATACAGCTCACTTTGAGAGGAAAGTTAGCACTAACTGCAGATGGCTGTACTTTTAACTCTTTCTTGTGCCCAGTCTAGTAAGCCAGACTTTTCTGCTTAATTCCTTGTAAAGGTAAAACAGTTGGTCAACTAGAGGGTTGGTGCAGAGGAACTTGCAGATGAATAATTTTATTTGTTGGAAAATATTCCTTTTCTATTTCTAGCAAGCTATTCAACCTAGTGGTAAAGCAAAAATGTAAAAGCAAGGCTGGATTTTGGCATTATGAACTTTTAAAAATGTAGTTTTGGCCAAAGTTAGTTTATATGTTTTGGCTTGCTGACATGAGAGTAGCTCCTGGAAAACAGCTGAATGAAAGGAAGGATACCATAAAGGGAAATTAAACTTATGAAGAAAATGCCAACTTTTTATTCTTTAAACTGCAGCTCTGTATCAACTAAATAATGAAAAAATACAAGTGGCTCAAAAAGCAATTTTCAACTTTCATCTCTGGTTTTAATCTTATGCATCCTTCTGTGTTTTTCTGCCAACAGCAAGAGGACTGCAAAGTACTAAAGCGAGTGCAGGGTTTCCAGGGATTGTAATCATATTTTAACAGAGCTCTATTGATAGGTTGATGATATTCACCAAGACAAAAAACATAAATAGTTTTCCTTCTGCTGAACCCATCTTTTCCCTCTTCACTCCGCCGTGCACCTCCTAAGAGACCAAAGAATATGCTACTTTTGGATGTGAAAATGTGATGTCATGGCATAGCTATATGTAATGCTACTGAGCATCAGTGGGAGCAATTAAGATGCAATATGTTGTGAGCAGTGAATCTTGACAGATGCATTCGCAACACCTGTTCCTTGCTTCACCCTCCCATGGGTAAGTCATGCATCTGGTTATAGAACAAAAGTGTCATCTCTAAAATGTGATTATTGTTCTCTTAACTTCATACTTCTATCATTTTGAAAAAAAAGTCAGTAGTTTTGAGCAGCAAACATACTAGAAATAAGAAAAAAATATTATTGTGAACCTACTCTGCCCTTTTCTGCTTCCTTGCAGAGCTTTTACCTAGACTGTTCCCCAACTCGTACTAATCTGCTTCCTGCTAAAGTATTGAAGAAACAGTGCAGTTTTGCAAACATCAAGCATTCAGAAATCATGTCAGGACCCCAAAATCGGTTTAATATCATGGGGGAAACCTGCCTCTTCTGAAATAAACAGGAGTTTTGCCATGGACCTTAAAAAATATTAGAAAGCAAATAAAAAGAATCCCACCATTGTAAAAATATATTTGAGTCCTTTAGGATTCTCGTTTTACATTTTATTTTTTTCTTTTTTCTCTGCAACTGGGATGAGAAGAATTTTTATTTTTTTTAAATGAAAGCTAAGATTTGCATGTGATTGCATGATTTCAGGAGCTGAATCTGTAAGAAACACTATTTGGGATTAAAATTGTGAGAGTTGGCAATTCTGAACACATGTATTACAAATAATTGTGCAGTGATTCAAGTAAACTTTCAGTTAAGGATATACATGAATTTCTCCCCATGACTCCTCTTGCTTTCAGGAATATTTTTACGATTAAATGCCTACCCGCTGCATAAGCAGCAAAGAGTCCTGTGGCACCTTTATAGACTAACAGACGTATTGGAGCATGAGCTTTCGTGGGTGAATACCCACTTCGTTGGATGCATGTAGTAGAAATTTCCAGGGGCAAGTATATATATGCAAGCAAGAAGCAGGCTAGAGATAACGAGGTTAGTTTAATTAGGGAGGATGAGGCCCTCTTCTAGCAGTTGAGGTGTGAAAACCAAGGGAGGAGAAACTGCTTTTGTAGTTGGCTACCCGCTGCATGAAAATTGTACTCCCAGAATACAGGTGGCAGAAGTAGTGTCTGGACACATGAGCTCTAATTTTTTTTCCCTAATCATGCTGGCTCACAGTCCAGTATTTGGGTTAGAAACCGCTTTGCACTAAAAGTATAGTGTCTACCTACTGGCGCAAACAATAACATCAATCACATTTTCAGACATACTTTCTGTTCTCACTGCTCACTCAACTCAACTCACTTTCTCACTGCTCACTCAACTCTGACTCCTCTTGTACATTTTGGCCTACTTCTACTCCATTTAGTCACTCTCATGACATAGGCCCTTAGACTCAGGTGAGAACCAATCTACGTTTTATATACAGCCAAGGTAGAGGATTTGGGAGACGACCATGTTGTAACCTACTCGCACAACATAGTTCCAATCTGTATTGTAGACATGACCCTGTATTTTCTAAATCTGAGGTTGGTTACAGGACGTGACTAAGATCCCATCTACACTACAGATTGTATTGTGTTACAGATAGTAAAAGAGAGGGTGTTTTGAAAGGCCAACTCAGCCAGTCAGCAATATCAAGACTGCCTGAAAGATCTCCCAGGGCGTGAATTGGTCCTGTGTTTTTTGCCTAGAAGTGGTTCTGGTTTCTTTCAGAACCAGGAGAAGCTGGTTTATTCATGGTCTAGGTCAGACCTGCACAACTTATAAAGCAGCTAGGGCCATATAACTCCAAAGAAAACAGCTGAGGGCCGAAACCCACTGGCCCCCCTGAAACACCTCCTCCCCAGTGCCGCCCAGCCCCCCCAAAACACTCTCCCCAGCGTTGCCCGCCCCGCGGAAACAAACACTCCTTCCCCAGCGCTGCCCTGCTGAAACACCGGTATTGAACCTTGGTAATATGTTATAGCGGGCCCCTAAAGTAGTATAATTAAGGTAAAAGAAAAATGTCTTTTTGCTAGAAGTAGAATAAGATCTTCCCCCCACTTTGTAATCAATTGCCCTGTCGAATGAATGAGGTGCGACTGAGGAAGGCGTGGAAGGCAGCACCTCCAGACAGCTGCAACCCTTGGAGAGGGGACGGGAGCCAGACCAAGGACCATTAAACTTGTCAAGTGGGCTGACTAGAGAAGAGCAGACATACTGATGGCCTCGGGGGTTAGAAGCAAGCATCTTCCTTTGGGAACACCCTCTTTGCAGCATTGGGACAACCCCCAGCCCAGAGAAAAGCAGCAAAGAGGACTAATTTTTATGAGAGACCAGATCAGTAGAACAAGTCAGCCACCGACTCGCAGCTCGCCTCCTCACCCCTTCGCCACTGCCCGCCCGCTCGGCTTGTTATTCTCTTCTTCCCCCACCCCGCCCACTCGCCTCCTCACCGCCCGCTTGCTGCCCCTGCCCCGGCTCACCCTCACTTCCCAGCCTGCCACTGGCCTCTTCACCCTATCCATCCGCCAGCCAGCCGTTGGCTTGCCCCACCCCGCTGCTTGCCTACTCACCCCCTGCTGGCCGCACAGTGAGTCCATGTGGGCCACATGTTGTGCAGGCCTGGTCTAGGTAATCAGTGAAAGGTGACTTCTTCCCCAACTATTTGTTTGGTCTAGTCCTACCTGTGAATTTGATTCTTTAATGTCATTAGGCAAGTTGCTAAACACCTTCCCTTTTTTCTGTCTGTGTTTGTGTTTACTCCACTGTGTCCATGTCTACATCATGGGAAGAATGGGATAATGGGTGCAATGTGGCCTCTTGGATTGTCAGCTGTGACCTTTTTCAAAAATGATAAGATGGATCTACCTGCCCTGTTTGGGCAGAGTGTGCCTTTACATTAGTCAATGGCAATAGATAGGAATCCCTTCAATCTGGACTATTTTGAATGTATTTGGAGGAATTACATTGATGGTGGTTCTACCTCTGATTCTGGTTTCTGTCCTTCATCTGTAACAGTCTGCAAAGCCTTCCAATTCAGCTTGAGGGGTTGGATCAGGGGCTCTGAACATTTCCTAACCAGCTATTTTTTGGCCATATTCCGAAAGCGATGAGACTCTCTCCTTAATGCTAGGAACAAGTTTTTATTACTTTAGAAGTAGGTTGTCTGTATACTGCTGTGTAACTATAGGGATGCTCCCCCCTTCCTCCCAGGGTAGCAAAACTGTTTTAGGTCTTTGTATATATTAATAAAGTGGTCATATGTCTTTTAGAAATTTACTCAATTTTTCTCCCTTAACTTGCACAGCTTCCTTGCGATAAGCAGCAGCCAAACACCAATTTTGACAGCAGTTAGTTGAATTTAAATCTTGGTTCTCCTTGCATTCCTTGCATGTCCCTTTTCTTTCCCTTCAGTTTTGAAAATCTTTGGAAGGACAGTCCTGCAAGGAAACAATCTCCTGTATTACTATCCCAAGAATTGTCCAAGAAGCAGCAACGCTAATGCTAATCCTTGCTTGTTCAGTTCTGCTTCTGCATATGGAACTCCAGTCGGAACAACAGCGTGAAACCAGACAGTGTCATGCTGGTTTCACTTTACAGCTGTTTGGCAAACTTTATGGACTGGAAAAATGAGGAGTTCTTGTGGCACCTTAGAGACTAACAAATTTATTTGGGCATAAGCTTTCGTGGGCTAAAACCCACTTCATACCATGGATGGAGTGAAAAATACAGTAAGCTGTGTGTGTTTAAAAAAAAATATAGCACATGAAAAGATGGGAGTTGCCTTACCAAGTGGGGGTCCATGCTGGTCATATTGAATTGGCCTTGTTAGGAGTGAAAGATGGTGAGAAGAGAGTAATGGAAAGGAAGGAGCATGATCTTTACATAAAAGGTGTGACATGAAAAAAGCATACCTTTTCTTTAGAATACGGCCTGTCTGAGTTTCCTCGTGGCTACTGTTTTTTAAAGTCATAATTAATTGTTTTGGTAATGAGAAATTCAAATATCCCTTTGCTAAATTTGAAATAGGTGCAGAGTAAAAACCAGGTGACATATTCATTAAAACCCTGCAATAGAATTCAGCTTCTGCTGTAGGGACCCACACTAAGAGACCTATTAAAATGAGCCTACAAGTTGTTTGGGGGAAGGCTCTAAATTGAGATCCACCACCTTCCCTAAAGCCTTGAGATATATTTGTAAATGGGCAATAATACTTCTAGCTCCTTTCAACAACGAGCTGTACTGTATAGTAAACAGGCCTGCGTGTCCGATCATTGCTAAATCTTACCACTACTTCCTGTATGATGTTTCTAAGCTCTGACCTTTCTTCTTTGTCCACACTTATAAAACTCTGTTCAGGGCCTTCATGATTTTAAACTGTGACTACTGCTGTCTCCTTTCTGGCCTTGACAAATGCCATCTTACTCCATTTAAAGCAATTCAAAACACAGCTACAAAGATAATTGTCCTGAACTCATTTCTCCAGCTATGCTATCCTGTCATATTCCTCCATTCACAGCTATCCACTTTATCAAACATGAACTGTGTCTTCGCTTATAAGGCCCTTCACGCATATCCTCATTCTGACTATCACTTGCATGCTATCAAGCTGTGACCCTGCCTCCCCAGCTCCACTACTGATGCTAGTATTTATCAACTGTTGATCCAGTTTTTCAAGAAAGATTTTCTCCCATACTACCCCTTATGCCTGAGAGGAGCTCTCTGTGAAAATCTGCAAAGCTACCATGTTATCCTCCTTTTAGATTGCCTCTTAAAACTCACCTTTGTCGTGATGCCCATAAAACACTTGGAGTGCAGTGAACACTGCTTATTACATTAATCGTAATTGTCTTACTGGTACATGGTGCTCCTGCACTTCTCCTACCTGTCTGTTGTATCCGCCTGTTATCTCAGATCTATTTCAATTGTACACTATTTGGGGAAAGGACCATTTTCCCCATTGTTTGCCTTGTGAAGGTCTAAGTTTTAAGCCTAACCTGGACTCAAGCCCACTGGGTTGTCATTGCTGTCTCCTGCCGTTGGCGTCTCCTCTCCTCTTCTTACCCTCAGTGGGAGAAAGGGTGATTGCATGCACTCTTGAAAATCCCATCCTAAAATGTTATCCATGGACGTTGTTTTTTATTGTTCTAGTCAGGGGCGGCTCTACGAATTTGGCCGCCCCAAGCAGGGCTGCAGGGGGTGCGCTCTGGGGGACCTGTTGCAGACGCGCCTGCGGAGGGTGCGCTGGGAGGGCGGCAGGCGGCTCCGGCAGACCTTCCGCAGTCATGCCTGCGGGAGGTCCACCCGAGCCGTGGGACCAGCGAATCCTCCGCAGTCATGCCTGCGGGAGGTCCGCTGGTCTGCGGCTCCAGTGGACCTTCCGCAGGCATAACTGCGGAAGGTCCGCCGGAGCCGCCTGCCGCCCTGCCAGCAAAATGCCGCTCCAAGCGTGCGCTTGGCGCGCTGGGATCTGGAGCCGGCCCTGGTTATAGTGCAGGGGTCGGCAACCTTTCAGAAGTGGTGTGCCAAGTCTTCATTTATTCACTCTAATTTAAGGTTTTGCGTGCCAGTAGTACATTTTAATGTTTTTAGAAGATCTCTTTCTATAAGGCTATAATACTTTCGTTGTATGTAAAGTAAATAAGGTTTTTAAAATGTTTAAGATCTTAATTTAAAATTAAATTAAAATGCAGAGCCCCCCCGACTGGTGGCCAGGACCTGGGCAGTGTGAGTGCCACTGAAAATCAGCTCGCGTGCTGCCTTTGGTGCGCGTGCCATAGGTTGCCTACCCCTGAAGTGTGTATTCTGGGTACGCTTGAAGATCGGAAAATATTTTCGAGATGGGAAATGTTTATTTTGAAGTAACTAGCTTGTTGGCTTGTGTCTGCAGTAAATTGTTTGAAATCGAACAACATAACACTGCAAGTCTGTCAACATGTCAGTCTGACTTTTTGAGGAATCCCTCCTATTTCTTATGTCAACAAAACATCTGTTTAGACATTGTAAACTGAGAGAAATGTTTTCTAAAGACGTGAAATCCTGGTTGTGTTATAAAGGCTTTTAAAATTCCCATAATGTGGTGAAACTTCCTGTAAATATAAATGACTTTCATTGTGTCTCTGAGAACGGGGGACAAGTTCTGACCTACAAATCCTACTCCCACTTGATGGGGTTTTTTTTTGTTCAATACATTCAAGTTGAACAAGTGTCTCCATCCTCTCCCCAGTGGAAACTGCGTTTAAAGAAAATTGATTGATAAGATTTCTTTAGTCTCCCTGACACCATAGGTATTTTTGTGTGTGACATTGTGCAATTTGCAGTTTTGTGTTAATTGGTCTACATGGGAAAGCCACCATTAAAAGAGCATGCCTAATAACAGCAGCTATGAAATCCTCCTGGACAACAGCGTTTAAGACGAAACTTGTAATGGTTCTGCTGTTCTACAAGAGTCAAGGTAATCTTACTCCTGTATACTGTTTATATGCACTATCACTCTGGCTTTGACACATTGTTTTAATTTTCTATTTCTATCAGGCCTTCAGAGCAATATGCAAAACCTATTTCTTTGACCTTTAATCCCTTCTGCCCACTTCCTTTCCCTCTCCCCAAACCCCACATTTTAAAGTTTTTTTTTCTTTAAAAAAAAAAAAAAGGGTGTGTGGGGGGGTGTAAAATGCACTCCAGCAGTCGCTGCTGATAGTGAGGGGGAGAGGAAAGAGATGAATATATCTTTGTGTGCACTTCATAATTTTGGAATGTGTTCAGACACAGTGGCGATTGTGGCTTATAGAAAACCTAGATAAAAGGACTATTTGACACAAGTTTTGTACAGTAAACAAATATCTGTATGGTGGAAGGAAGGGAGAGAAACTTAAGATGTGTAAAATACATGTTTCAAGAAACAAAGTTTTTAAACTACTCAAGCATTTGGATTCTATATAGGTGATAAACGTGATACAAAACTTAGCTGTGCTCTTTGTATTCTGTGTGAGGGAGAAAACCCTGGACCGGGGTAGTCAATAGATGGACTGTGGGCCCAATCCGGACTGCCAGATGCTTTTGAACAGACCCCGAAATCTTTTTATTGACTACTTATCATTATTTTTGGTTATTATTTTCTCTGGAGTCTGGACCTTGACCAAGAAATTTGGACCTAGACAAAAATAATTGACTACCCCTGCCCAGGACCATACATAGACTGAAAGACAACAGGGGTGATAGTGGACAGCAAATTTGATACGAGGTTTTTAGTGATGTTTGCAGCAAAAAAGGCTGTTGCGGTTTTGGGGTTGCACATATGGAGGTATCAAATCACAAGAGTAGGTTTGCAAATATTTATAACTGTTTCTAAGTACCATATTTGAGAGGTCAAAATGTCAAGGCAGGAGAATTATTTAGAATGGTGCAGGCAGGTATCGCTAAAACTGAAAGGATGAAATGGAAAGGGAAAATTCTGAATGAATGTTGGAAAAATGTTCAGAATTCAGATTGATCAGGATGTGTCATGGCTTCCCAAAGGGAAATAGAGGAAGCCTCTTTGTCTGGGGTATTTAAAACTTACTGGATAAAACACAAGAAAACGTATTATACAGAACAATTTTATGTTGGCAGAGAATGAACGAAATGACTTAATGCCCTCTCATCTCTAATTTCTGTGATTCTACAAACAAATGTGTACTCTCCAGACACGTTCCCCCTCTGCCTGACATCTGCAACTTTCATGTAAGCATGCTGTTGTGCATTTGGGTAGCAAGAACAATTATGAATGCTGCCATTGGCAAGGATGTATATGCTTATGGCCACCCTTGAAGACTGTCCACTGTGGTGAGTGAGATGCTGGCCGCTGCTCCAGTACTTGATTTATGTGGCATTCATAACTGGACCCTTCATACTCTGTTGAGGAGGGAAAAAGTTGGTCAAGTGCCCTGAGATTTGGGGGCTAAGATGAGAGGATTTAACCTGTGCTCATGGACATCAGGGAAAGTAGGAGTAAGGCAACTATTGAGAGGCAGAGAGAAGAGGGATAATTGTCTGCTTCTGAATGCAGTGTATAAGATTAAAGCGTTATAACACATGATATTTAATACTTCTTTTAATAGGTCACAATATATGAACACTGTGTAAAATACATCTTTTATTAGTCTCTCACTTGGTGATATAGCAACCACAGAAACCATTACCAATTTTTCATATATATTGAATGCTATTTCTTTTAGCAAGTGGAAGGAAAAAAGTACACGTAATTTTCCAGGGGGAATGCATGAGCCTGGCTCTGGTAAACCAGTAAGTAAACAAATGGCCTCCATTTTTATTGCTCAAATGCAGCAGCTAGCCACCAATGAAATAAGTTTCATAAATAGAAAGAGAGAGACTTATTTGAGTTGTTAAAACAGTGGCTCTCAACCTTTCCAGACTACTGTACCCCTTTCAGGAGTCCGATTTATCTTGCTAACTAACCCCCAAGTTTTAAAAATGACTTGCTTACAAAATCAGACCTAAAAATACAAGTGTCACAGCACACTATTGCTGAAAATTGCTGACTTTCTCATTTTTACCATTTAATTATAAAATAAATCAGCTGGAATATAAATACTGTACTTCTATATAGTATACACTGAAATGTAACAGGATAAACAAATCATTGTATGAGATTTTAGTTTGTACTAACTTCACTAGTGCTTTTTATGTAGCCTGTTGTAAAACTAAGCAAATATCTAGATGAGCTTATGTACCCCCTGGAAGACTTCTGCGTACCCCTGGTTGCGAACCACTGCTTTAGGGAGCCAAGCAGCGTCAGAGGGAATCCCATTGTGTCATAGCTAAATGGAGATGTTCTTATATAAAGGCAGTTTGGGGCTAATGCTGCGGGTTTTCTTTCTCCCTTAGGAGTTAATGCTTATTCCACCAGGAGGCTTCTAAGATAATGAGTGTTTGCTGTTCTTTAAAAGATAGCATAGTAGAAACCTACCAGTCACAGCTCTTCAGTATATGTCCATCTCATCACCCTTCCAGAAAATCAACACTTTGCTGACAAAATGGTTACTTCGTGGATTATATTAGGTCAAATATTGTGTAGACTTCTGTAAATCTGCTTGTTGGCCTCTTCTGCTTGGCTTTTGTTAAGCACTACAAATTAAATGTTTTGGTAGCTGTGAAAGCTTCGCTTGGTAGGGAGATGTACTGCAGGCGCTAATGCTTGAACCTGATTCCCTAGAGCAGGGGCGGCTACCCTGTGGCTCCAGAGCCGCATGCGGCTCTTCAGGGGTTAATATGCGGCTCCTTGCATAGGCGCTGACTCCAGGGCTGGAGCTACAGATGCCAACTTTCCAATGTGCCAGGTAGTGCTCACTGCTCAACCTCCTGCTCTGCCCCAGGTCCTGCCCCCACTCTATCCTTTCCCCCGAGCCTGCCATGCCCTCACTCCTCCCCCCAGAGCCTCCTGCACATGTGAAACAGCTGGTTGCAGCAGGCAGGGGGCACTGGCTGCTGGGGCTGCTGGTGGGCGGGAGGCGCTGTGGGTTGGAGCACGAGAACTGACGTAGGGCTGCTGACGTATTACTGTGGCTCTTTTGGCAATGTACATTGGTAAATTCTGGCTCCTTCTTAGGCTCAGGTTGGCCTCCGCTGCCCTCAAACCCCTCTAGCTTTTCTCTTTGCTTCTTTCTTCCCACTTAACCGTACAGTATACGCTATGAGGGCAGTATCAATACGTTAATTTTCAAAGATAAAAATAATTCCTGAGATTGTGGTATTTTGCCTAAAGCAAAAGGCTCACAGCAGACATTCCCCCTTCTTTGCTATTTTCCTCAGACGGGTTCATTTTTTGTCTGATTTGGAGACATTTTTGGTCTTTCCTTACTTGTGTGAGGCAAGACATGCTTTTTTCACACTATTAGCTGTTCTCAAGGGAGAGAGAGGACACGCTCTAGGACCCCATTTAGTGCACCCAACTTGTGTTGGTTTGGGGCTTTCTTTTGACCCCTGTTTTCCTGGTTTTTATTTCTTTTGCCCATCCCCCAAGCAGAAGCAGCTTTCAGAATGACCAAGGTCAGGCGCCCGCTCTGTAACATGGAGAGAAGTAGGCTCTGAGACCTCTTTCCTTCTTTGTGGGGTGGACACTGAGATGTTCCTCTCCATCATTGTCCATAGCAGCAGACTATGGGGTGAAATAGCTCCATGCTGCAGATGTGAGGTAGAGGGAGCAAAGGGCACTGTAGCTGTCGGAACTCTTCCTGCTGTTCATGTTGAAGTCTGTGGTGATGTTTGATATACCCTGTTGCTTCTATCTGCACATGCTATTGCCTGCTTGTAAGGTCATAGTACACATGTAGTTGTGATCTTGGAGCCCAGTTAAACCAAAGAGCTTTAGTTTAAAAATTGTGGGGGGGGGGGGGACAGGGCCGACTTTAGCAAGAGCGGGGCCTGATTCAAATCATTTTGACGGGGCCCTGACAGGGATGACTCACCTGGTGGCACTCCGGGTTTTCGGCGGCACTGAAGGACCTGCTTCTGAAACAAAATGCTGCCGAAGACCCGGAGCGAGTGAAGGACGTGCTGCCGAAGACCCGGTGTGCCACCAGGTGAGTAGAAATGAAAAAGGCTTCTAAGTTAGGCGCTCTTCTTTAGGGCGTGGGTCCCGATTTGGGGGAATCGGCCTAAAGCTGGCCCTGGTGGGGGTAGAGGGAGGTAGTTTCTTACAGCTGGTTGGAAAAATCAGAAGGGTCATTCACTACTTCCCCCCCCCCCCAATTTAAGTCCAAAATTTCCCAACTCTACAAATTAGTCTGTCTCTTCAGATTTTATCACTTTGGCCAGCTGAATGGTGATCTAGAAAAGGTGGATTGGTGTCTTTCAACATGTGAATCAAATATTTTCCTGTCTTTCCACACCTGAGATCATCTTGCAGTTTTGTACTTGGGTATTTTTGAGCTGTCCAAAAGTGGGTAAATATGCTAAGAAACCTGAGAGGAAAAAGACATTACAGCACTTCAGTAAGCTTTCTGTGGGGGTTGGCAGTTCTTCTGGCTATATAGTACAGCCTGGAGAAGCTCTGAAAGAGTAAATGTCCAGGGAAGGAAGTAACCAATACACTATTAAAAAATTAATTCCTGGGAAGTAACATTTACTAATGGGAAATATAGATTAAGTTTTGTGGTGGCAGAGTGCTTGCTGTCATTCAAGGCTTTTATTGTGTATACATCTAAATTATTAATGCATTGGTAAACTTAAAAAACACTTGGGGGGAGGGGGGGAGTGAGACACAATGCTGTCTTGAGAGAGTGCTATTCTGAGGCCCGATCCTGCAAGTTGCTCCATGTGAGCAGGTGTCTATGGCTGTTCAGAGCTCTATTGATTTTTTTTTTAGTGAGACCATGTGTAGGTGTAAGACTGCAAGCCCCATTATATGACATAAAAGATGGATTAAAGATCATGCAAGTGCCCCATATTGACTAGTCTGTTTCCTTGAAAGTTTCAATTGGCTGCCAAAGACTAAATAGAAATGTTGCTTTTTCTTTTTGGGTGGGGGAAAGGAGCATATGTTGCTTTGGAACAGAAATGTCAGATATCCTTGGTGAGTAAGATTATTGTAGTAACACATACAGAATATTTGTAGGTGCTTTTTATTTCTTGGTATAGTGCTATTCAGATTTACAATCAGAGGGATCTTCTGGCTAATTTCTATCTGTACTTTGTTTTCCAACTTCCCAAACATTTAAAAACCCAGTCAAGCTATAGATTGGCATGTAAAGTTGAAAGCTTGTTGCCAAATGAGGATGGCTGTAAAAGGAAAAACTTTTAATCTGCTTTTACCCTTACCATTTTTTAAACTTAAAGTAAACATGAAGAAGTTAAGTGAATTTCTGTTAAGCAGCTTACTTTGCTTTCTTATCACGTACTGAGCAGACAATTGATGGCATATTTCCAGCTGGCAGGGCTGTTGAAAGGTAGCATGCAACTTCAATTCTATTTTTTTTTTCAAACATATGATTTTGCAAGTCTAACTAAACTCATTGGAGAGTAAATATTCATTCAGTACACAAAATGAAGAGTAAATCTGCAAATTGGATTGAGAGAGTAAACAGTATCACACTACAGTTTGGTTTTTTTTGTTTTTGTTTTTAAACACAGCAGGTGCAGTAGGCATAGAGATTTTCAAAGCTGATGTGATACTCACCTAGGTATTGAGCGTCTGTTAGTTGGAGTTCGCTTTCACCTTTTTCATTTTAGCTCAGTAGGTGCTGCTGTTCCATTTTCTGACATCCAGATGGAAAAATATTTAACTTCAATTTGATTGTGTTCATTTTTATAAGAAGGGGAAAACTGTATTTACTGCCTACTAGTGGTTTCTTTTTAGTTTTCACGTAAAATATTTTAAAGGTGTTTTGGGTCTGCTGATGATGATTCTTTGCACTTTCAGAACACTTTACATCTTGATACTGCATGTACAAACATTAGCTACTTCTCACAATATTCCTCTGAGATAGGTAAGGAAATGTTGAGAGCTTAATCTAACTCCAGTGAAGTCATTGGTAAAAGTCCAGTTGATTTCCATAGAGACAGGATTTCATGCACTCCCTTTAAATTAGGGCTGAATTCTGCCCCCCATTATATCCATGGAACTCCATTCTGCTCGGTGGGAATGAACAGTTGTAATTGGGAACAGAATTTGGACTATTATGGGTGGGTGACACAACCATTAATTGAATTTCTCAAGTCTAAGCTACAAGTTTAGGTTTAGAACTTGAAAGTTCCTGGCTTTCCCATCCTATAATGTACCATTGGGAACATCCTACATTGCCTGCAGTCCTTTGTGACATACTGGGAATGCTCAAGGGGGTAAAACAAAGGTAAAATAATAGAGCATTGGTAGCACAGTGGAGTCAGTCATGTCATTTGAGCCTAAATTATGGCATTGCTAATTATAGGCTCAGGCACCTGTCCTGTAACTGACTCCACATGGGCAGATATGTTTCCATGTGGAGCCCCATTTAAGTTAATGGAGCTCCATGAAGAATCAGTTGCAGGATCAGGACCTAAGGAGATACTTTTTAAAGATGTAAGATTGCATACATTGCTCATTTGGCTTCTAAACTGTTGTTCATGATCAAGTGCACTAGTAACTTATTGCAATATATGCCACTATGTACCCCTGTATATCAGAAAGGAACACTTAGAGGGACAGTGTCAACTTAAAAGTGCCTTTCATCACAAAACTTTGTATATGCTGTACTCTCGGTTGGGTAAAAGTATTGTGGAACAGAGCAGGGAAGATCAATCTCAGGTATTGTTGTATGTACAGTTCACAGAGGTGATGCAATTGTTAGAATTTGACTAATGGAAGAGGAGGTGGTGCTTGCTGAGATGTGATGCATTTGTAATGATACTTGTGCAAGGTTTGGGAGCAAACAATCTTGATATGAACTAGCAGTTTTATGATTATGCACTGTGCTTTTATGATTATAATCTGACATTGAACTCATGCTTAAGGAGTTGAAAGGCTTTGAGGAATACAGGAGCATGAGCATACCAGTAAATCTCCTTTGAGTAGTGTGCTAGTTAATTTGAATTATATACATCTTGGATGCTTCACTGACATTGTTGGATTCACTTGTATGGAAGCAATCTATTTTCAGTTCACATTGTCACAGAGCAGAACTAATATTTAATCCTCATTATGGTATTTGAAGCATAAAGGGGAAACATTCCATACAACTTCAGCAGAAAAATTGATTTGTCTGTTAAAAGGGTGTGGGGGATGGATGTTTGAACTATAGAGAATAAACCTACAGTACATAGTATGAAATCACTGCCTGGATCCTAAAAATCAGTCTCTGTATTTCCGCTGTAAATCCCAGCTACAAAAACATACTGGTTTTGTTTGTTTTTCTGTTAGGTTTTGCTATTCCATAATTTAATTAAACACCTTTCTGTAACAGGTACCAGGCATTTGCTGCCCCCTAGTTTTAGACCTCCAGTATCTACCTACATAGGCCACCCAGGATCAGTGGCTGGGGAAATCAACGAGAACTGGTCCTCCGGCAGTAGAAGGACTGGAAGTAGGCCAAAGCCAGTCAGGACCCAGCAGGCGAAATAAAAAAGGTGAAACTGGGACAGGAGGAAGGAGCTCCCTTATCTTAACCTAAGAGGCCTGGTCTGATCACGGACCTACCTCTGAACTGCACCTTTTTGGTTGAGCCAGCAAAGGATTGTTTTATGTTATAGAATTTAAATCTCTGGTGGCCAACCTGAGTTAAATATTAGTTTACTGCTATTAAATGAAGGCAAGCTGGCTTTGTGAGAGATTCCGCTGGCTCAAGTGAACTCATGACACCTTCATCCTAAATCCTAGAACCTGAATGCTTGAATAATGGTCGTGTGTGTGTGTGTAATCTCAGGTCAAAAATAAATAACCTGAGATTCTATCAGGTTTGGGTTAGATATTTCTTAATTGATGGTTTTTGGCTGCAGAAATTCCCCCAACAGAAGACCCATCAAAATCCCTCCGTGGCTTCCGTTAGCCTATGATGAGAGTCCTATTTTATTTAAGCTGGCCTTTTATATTTTTTATAATGCCCACCATTATACTATCTTAGAGCTTACTAGATGGGAAAGCATCTTTGTGTATGGGGGAGGGCAGGGGGGAGTTTTCAGAGGTACTGGGTTTGCCATATTTAATACTTTTCTTTGCTGTCTGCTGTGTATTGTATTTGCCTGTTGCTTCTTGGATTTGTAATGTTTTATATTTGCTTTCTGCCGCACAGGGTATAAACAAACCTATCCAAAAGGTATCTTTTGCGCTGAGATTCTGTGGGGCTGGGGGAGGCATTATAAAACCCTAAAATAGATCCCAAACTGAATTAAATAGTTAAAACCCAGATATTAATTTTAATTTTCTCAGTGCACGAAATATCAGGATTGAACGTGGATTGTTCTAACAGAAAAAGAATACAACTGTGTAAATATCTAATTGTAATGGAGTAAATGGTTATTGTGACAACAGTAATATGGATCCTATGATGATGAGCACATAGGAAAACCTAAAATAGACTAACTCAGTTTTTCTTGTGTTTTATTTTGACTTAGAAAGCCTAACAAACACAAACCAACCAACCAAAACCAAACACACACCTTAAGGTCTTTAACATGTTTTTTCACCTTGCACCATGTGGTTCATAATATATTAGTGGATTTTTAAATACCTGTAGCTTGAAAATAGCAATGCTTAGACTGCAGTTTGACTTTTGACAGCAGCTGCATAATTCATTAAATCTTAGAAGCTTGAGAGTTTTATAGCTGTGATGCCATTTACAACTTTTATGGAAAAGCTCTTAAGTTTGTGAAATGCTTTTAAATTTTTGAAGTGCATTATATTTGTAGCTTGAAATAATCTGAAACCCTCTCTATGGGGCGGGAAAAAAAAGACTTTGAAAATCATCCCCCTTTAAAATGTGGGGAATTCCAACAGGAGTTGAAGCAAGTCTCATCTCAAATTGAGCAGTAAAGCACGAAGATGGAGGTAAAAGTATTTGTAAGTGCTAAAATATCCGTTAGTGCACTTAAAAGCTTAATGGTTGTCTTTGATGTGCCTCTGATAACTTTGGTAAAGTTTAAGTTTCCATCGATCGGATAGAGATGGAGAAAGGAGAGTAGAAGAACAATAAACAGTTCTTATAAAGCTGAATTTTGTTGTCTTTACAGACACTTATCTCACTCCAAAAGCAGGGTAGGAAATATATATTTTTATAAAGATATTTTGTGTTAGGTTTACTCTTCAATATTCCCAAATAGGAGAGTTGGTTGAAGAATGCAGCAAAAATTTCGTGCATTTTTTAAAATGTTCATTGACATTTTAAATTTTCCAAAAAGCATGCCTAGTCTATAAGCTGGTTGAAAAATCTTCATGGAAATTTTTTTTTTACCAACTCTATCAAATAGCTACTTTTTGTGAACTATCTATGCAGTAAAATATTTTTCCATGCAGATAGAAGAATCTGTTCCCTACAGAAAGCTCCATGCTTTTTCTATTTTTTTTTAAAAGGTGTCATCACTGATCATCACTTCAGCTGCCTCAGTGATAGCTGTGTCTTACAGCTACTCCTGCTTCCTTTGTTTTAAAATATGTTGATCACTGCAGATCACATATGGCAATGCCTAGGGTGAGGAGCTGCACATGCATTTGTCAGCTTTTTAGACATCTAATAGCATGACTATGTACAATAGTATATTTTGAATACTTAGCTTTAGCATACCTAGTAAGCTGCCATGAGTGCAGTGCTAGGTATGTGCCTTTATAACTTCTTTTAGGCTGAATTAATTGGAATAGATGCTCTGAAGTACTACTTGGAAGTTATTGGACAGATTCACTGAATAGTCGCTAGGTGACAAAGTTTGGAGCAGATGTCGTTTTATTTAGTTATGAGATTTCCTGGAACACTGCGTGATAGTGTCTTGCCTATTGGAAAGTTTATTGAAAGTCAGAATATACAGGACTTCTTTGCTGTTGGTGTGTGCAAGCCCTTATCTATTGAAAGACAGTAATGGAGTGTCTATACAGTGCAGAAAAAGTGGCAGCGAGTGGCAGAACCTGGGTCAACTGACTTGTGCTCATGGTGCTTGAGCTACAGGGCTCTAAATAGCCGTATAGATGTTTAGGTTCAGGCTGGAGCCCGGGCTCTGAGCCCTCCCCAGCACTGGGTTTCAGAGTCCGGGATCAGCCCAAATGTTTACGCAACTGTTTGTAGTCCTGCAGCTCAAACTCCTCAAGCCCAAGTCAGTTGACCCACCTTGTTGGTATTTTTGTTTGTTTTCTTTGCTGTGTAGACACATCCTTAGTCTCCTCCAGAGTGTGCACTAAACTAAATACCGGTAGTTCAGTTAAATATGTATAGCCCCCTTTATGTGAACACTCTGACATTGGTTTGAGTGGTTTGTGTTGATTTAGCTTAACTGGGTTTGTTACCAGCCCTATGTTAAGGGTGTTCAGCTACCTGGGAATATGGGAAAGGAACTAAGTTGCCCACAAGAACTCAGTTAATTTGGTAACCAATGAACTAAATATTAACACTCTTAAACCAGTGTAAGAATGTCCATATAAGGAGGTTGCATCAAATTAACTAAATGAATTTAGAAAACAGTTTAATGGTATTGGTGAACATTTGCAGTGTAGACAGGCCTAAAAGTCTTAAGAAGGGAGATAAATCAGAAGTGGTCTCAGAATGGTTTAGTTCACCCTTGTAATTATCTATAGTAGGAGCAAAAGTAAAAGAAGGCTTTTACCTCATCCTGATCCTGTTGACTTACTGAATGAGAGAGATCCCATGGACTAATTGGAAGGTGAGAAGCCTAGTCAAACATTTGTAGGCTAAGGGAAGGGATTTCTTGTGGCCGACTTAGGCCTGGTCTGCAAGTTTTTTTTGGCATAGCTGTGTTGGTTAGGGGTGTGAAAAAATCACTCCCCTAACCAGCATAGCTGGGTTGGTAAAAGCCCTAGTGTAGACACAGTTATGATGGCAAAAAAGTCCTTTTGCCCATTTACCGTGTTTCATTTGGGGACCTGATATAACCTGTACTGGCTTTTTTTCGTGTAGACAAAACCTTAGTTTTCTTGTTCGTGTTCCTACATAGTTGAATGTCTTTAAAAACAGACAAATTATTAATCATAGGGCTGGTCTACTCTAGAAGTGTTGTGTTGTACTCATGTGAATAGATTAGATTTAGTTTCTTTCACTGGTGTAACTTCTCTAATGTTGATCAGCCCCCGAAGATGTCCAGTGTTCCTGACCTGATCTGAAATGACCTTCCAGGTGCTATGAAATGCCTAGTGCACGTTTAGGTCCCTTTAAAATAATAAATAGCAAGAACAGTGCATTTAAATGGACTTTCAAGCCATTTTAATTTTTGTCATCTGTTATTGCTGTAATTTTGATGCTGCTTTTGGCACATGACAAAGGTTACAACTTCATGAATGAAGGGCCAGGCATTCTATTCTGAGGGTGCTTCAGTCTGATGATAATTAGATGCAGCAAGTTTGGGCTGAGTTCAGGAAAGCTCACACCTACGGTTTGTCAAACCTCTGAAATGTAACAATCACTTTTTACTGTTGTTAGCATAGTTGCAGACTGTCTGGCTTACATACTATAAGAAATAAGAGCTGAATCAAAATGAAATTCACTAGGAACAAGATGCTTGAGTTTAATTATCTGGAGCTACTTTATAAACCCTTTCCCCTGCATTCTAGGTACTGCCTGTGGAGATGTGCTCAGTGAAGAGCTTTAATGAGAGCTCAGAGGCAGAGAGAATATTTAGAATGTGGAATCTCCCAATTCCATGCAGCAGTTTTTAACCAGAGAAGCAAAGGGTTCTGGATCTAGCAACAGTATGACTTTCCTTCTTTCCTTCCTTCCTGCTTTATTCTTGGACTGTACCATTTAACCACAAAGGTGTAGGGCTATGGATGTCACAGCACATGTGGCTGCCCTGACTACTGGCTCAGATGTCTCCCATTCCCCAACTCCAAAGAGCTGAATTGGCAGCCGCCCAGCAGATTTTTATAAAGACTCTGTTGGTGGCCAGAGATTCAGGCTGTCAGAGTTTTTACATAATAAATTATTTTTCAACAGAAGATCACAATCCAATTTCAGCAGTAGTATTTTAATAGGCTGCAATCAAAGACAAGTACACATTCTTTTATGGGGTTTCAAAGAAGTCAAATTTGCTGTGTATGAGTGTGTGCTGTCAGTTTTATTTTAAGCCTAATACTCTCTCTTTATTGGAACTGTTGCTTTTCATTTCATTATTTTGCTTCAGTACTCTGGGAGGGGAAGTGTGTGTATGTCCAACAGTTGCAGCTAAAGTGACCGACCATCCTGTATTTTAAGGGACATTCCTTATTTAAAGACAAATGTCCCATAACCCAAATCCAATAAGGAACTACTACAAAGCTTTTGATCAGATATAAATTGGTTTCAAGCAATAATCCCGTAAAAGACCTTACATTTGTTTCATATAAATAGTATTGTGGGGTGGTATCCTTTTTTAAAAATTAAAGTAGCTCTCATTTATATTTCTCGTACAGTTGTTTCTTTATTTCCTGACGTAGGTCATTCTAGGTTTTGGTGGGTGGTGATCCTTTAATGTCATGGAAATAAGAATATAAAAAGGAGTATTTTGCCATCTGAATACAATGATGTATACAGGGTTTAAAGGCAATTTGAATGAAAACAGCCATACTGTTTTGAAGTTTTATGTTTTGAAGTGTTAAACATCAGAGTGACTTTAATCTCTTGAATTCCTTCTGTACTGCTTTCTCTGCCTTTAAGGTTACAATAATGTTGTTGTCCTATCTTGCTTTTCTGTCTCTCCCTCCCATCTACTGGCCACTGGGAAAAAAAACCCAAAACTTATTTTGAGACTTGTTTATGTGTGTTGCTTTGTTTAAGCTGAAGTCTGAACTCCTTCCTTCTGGGTGCAACATGATAATTACATTGTAAATGCATTTTTAGGAAGTCATGGCATCCAGGCAAACTATGGCCAGATGAAAGACACATCTGAAGTTTTGTTCTAATTTGATAAATGAGAACTTTAAATGCACACTAACATCAGTTTTGTTTGGGGTTAGTATTTTTTCAAGTATTTACCTTGGTAGACCAACAAGAGCAACAGTTACGTTTTTGTATGCTTTTAGTATGTTCATATACTTTCCTAGATGTGCTACTTTCCTAGATTTGAAAAACCCTTGCCAAGGGCTCTGAACGTATATAAAAGAATGAGTTACCCATGGAGCCAGTATTAAATGGATTTTTAACATTTTAAAGCCAAATTTTTAAAAAATGTCTAATGATTTTGGGTACCTCAATTTTAGGTTGTCTATTTTGAGAAACTTTTTTTTCCTCTGGGGGGGGGGGGAGGAAAGGCCTGACTTGTATGAAATGCAGCTGGAGTCACCCTCTGGAAACTGGGCTTCTTCAAGGTAGTCACACACAAATTTGATGTGCCCAAAATCACTAGTAACTTGTACTTAGAAAAAGGTTTTATTCCCCTCCATCACTGTATGGTTATGTACACAAGATTAAGTAAATCAGACTCAAATCTTCTTAAGTTCTTTTGTTACACAAAACCATGTGGCATTTTATCTGCCATACAGCTCATATGTGAGAACTGAGAGAGAGAGATGTGCTTTGAAGCGCACACATTTTCTGGAGCCGAGTTTACACTGCGGTGGCACTGCTAGGGTGCTGCAGCTGAGCTGTTGTAACACTGTAGTGTAAATGCTTCTTACATTGGTGGAAGGGGGCTTTTCATCAATGTTGTTAATCCACCTTTTCAAGAGATGATAGCTAGTTTGACAGAAGAACCTGCTGTGTCTACATCAGAGGCTAGATCAACTTAACTGCAGCATTCAAGCCACAACAATTTACACAGCCCTGAGCGACCAAGTTAGGTCAATCTTGATTTTTAAGTGTAGAGCAGGACCAAGAGTGTAGGTTGCCAGGAATGGGAACTCTAGTAGAAAAGATGTGAAGTGGTGTTCCCCCTTAGTAGCCTCGTGTGGGGAGGGAAGGGAAGATATTTTTGTTTTTCCTTCCCCCCCGCCCCCCCCCCCAATCATGAAAAGAAGGTTCTCTCCAAATTAACCCCATACCTACTAAACAAGAGCTGCCTCGTACCAGAAGGTCTTAAATGAAAAATTGATATTTTTTTCTTAGAAAATTTCCTATCTAAATACCTAAAGCACTAAATGGTAATTGTACTGCTAATAGAGAATTCCCCCCATATTAGCCAACACATATTTAAACATGACGTTGCACCTAATGTAAATACAGCTGAACACCTTTTAAACCAGGGATGGGCAAACTGTGGGCTAGATCCAGCCTGCAAGCTCCAGCTGGGGCGCTGCGGCGGGGCCTGCACCACGCGGCTTGGCCGCGCTCTGGCGCTCCAGCCAGGGCGCTGAGTCAGGGGTTGCTCCATGTGGCTCCTGGAAGCCGCAGCACGGCCCTGCTCCGGCTCCTGGGTGCTCCAATGGGAGCTGCAGGGGCAGTGCCTGTGGACGGGGCAGTGTGCAGAGCCGCCTGGCTGCGCCTGCACGTAGGAGCCAGAGAACGGGCACGCCACTGCTTCCGGGAGCCGCTTGAGGTAAGCGCTGCTCAGAGCCCGCACCCCAGACTCATCCCCAACCCCACCCCGGAGCCTGCATCCCCAACCAGGGCCCTTACCCCTCCTGCCTGCCATACAATTTCTATTCCCAGATGTGGGCCTGAGGCCAAAAAGTTTGCCCACCCCTATTTTAAACAATGTCAGTTGGTCATAGAATCTCAGGGTTGGAAGGGACCTCAGGAGGTCATTTAGTCCAACCCCTACTCAAAGCAGGACTAATCCCCAGACAGATTTTTTTACCCCAGTTCCCTAAATGGCCCCCTCAAGGATTGAGCTCACAACCCTGGGTTTAGCAGGCTAATGCTCAAACCACTGAGCTATCCCTCTCTCCCTCCAAATGACTTCAGCTGCTTGTCATGGAATTCATAAGCCATTTTAAATGTTAGACTGTCTGTTAGGTGCAAAATCATATTTGACAATGTGCTAGGACACGTTAAAAATGTTAGCTATTTTCCTACATTAGACAGGACGTTAGGTTTCTCAGCAGGCAGAAATCTGTATCCATAAAGCTTTATCAATCCTCATCAATTTAACTCCTTCACAAGGTTTTACTTTTTTGCACTGTATTTATATAAAGTGTTTGTTTTAAATGAGCAACGCTTGCATCCTCTGGATAGTTAAACTTGCTTAAAAAAAGCTAAATATTAAATAAGTGTGAATTTTATTCAGAGAGTTTGGTAGAAACTAGTAAACCATAACTCCTTGCAAACTATCAGAGGGGTTGCCGTGTTAGTCTGGATCTGTAAAAAGCAACAAAGAGTCCTGTGGCACCTTATAGACCAGGGGTCAACAACCTTTCATTCACCATTTATTCACTCTAATTAATGGTTTCGTGTACCAGTAATACATTTTAACGTTTGTAGGTCTCTTTCTCTAATTCTATAATATATAACTAAACTATTGTTGTATGTAAAGTAAATAAGGTTTTTAAAATGTTTAAGAAGCTTCATTTAAAATTAAATTAAAATGCAGAGCCCGCTGGACTGGTGGCTAGGACCCAGGCAGTGTGAGTGCCACTGAAAATCAGCTTGCGTGCTGCCTTCAGCACATGTGCCATTGGTTGCCTACCCCTGCTATAGACTAACAGAAGTATTGGAGCATAAGCTTTCGTCAGTGAATACCCACGTCATCAGACGCAAACTGAATATAGCTCTATTTAAGCATAATATAGCACTTAACTATAAAAAATCTAGGCTGAATGATTGCTACTAGTTCCATTAACTAGTTTAAAGTAAAACGTTTTAGAACGTTTTACTTTAAACAGCTGTATTGTAGAGTAATGGAAAGCTTTAAAAGACCTGTCTTCACATACCTGTGCTGTAGGTATAAATTCTCTTGCAAGTCTGTGCTGAGCACAATGGTTTATTGGGTGTGAGGACAGAACTAAGCTTTCACATCTAGAAGTTGTTACTCCAGAAGAAGGTTGAGAGACATTAGTGGGACAATAAAGGGGAGTTCTATGCTGTACATGGGGGAGTGATCTCCAGGCTTCTTAACTTGCAATATTTCACAAACCCTGATCTTATGATAAAAATGAGAGTAAAATTATATACTTTATATTAAAAAAAAAAAAACCCTGAAAACAGTGAAGGCTTCTAACTTGAATTAAGCAGAGAAATAGGGCATATACACCCCTACCCTGATATAACGCAACCCGGTATAACATTAATTTGGATATAATGTGGTAAAGCAGTGCTCCAGGGGGGCGGGGCTGCATACTCCGGTGGATCAAAGCAAGTTCGCTATAACGCGGTTTCACCTATAGTGCAGTAAGATTTTTTGGCTCCCGAGGACAGCGTTATATCGTGGTAGAGGTGTATAAAAGTAAAATAGCAGACTTTCCCATGAGAATCTCTGTGCTGTATGAACATTACCGAATTCAGCTTCACAACACACCTGTACAAAAGCATCATAATCCTATTACACAGATGGAAAATCTGAAGCACAGTGAAGTTACATAATTTGCCCAAAGTTGCACAGAAAATTTGTGGCAGAGTTGGGAATAGAAGCAAAGTTTAACTATTAGACCATCCTTTCACTTTTGTCTTTGAAATTTGTAATTGCTGTCCTCACTGTGTCTTTGTTAAAATCTGTCACAGGGTTCTATTTATTTAGTAAACAAATACTTCAGTTTTAGTCCCCTAATGAGAGGGGGAAAGTGGGTTGGCATCCAATTGTTATCCCAAAAAATTCACTCTACTATTCATGCCGAAGGCAGATTCTTTCATATTTTAGCCAGCAAGAAAACCATCTTTTAGGTAGTTCTTGCTCAAAAATATCTCCTGAGGAAAGGACAGAAACTTGTGGCTAACTTTTTTCCCATTGCTTCAGACTGACCATCTTACCTTTGTGGGAGGACCCCCTTGGGGCTACCAAACCATGAAAGCATATTCATTTAATGCAGTGGGTAATGCATGGTAATCTTTACCAACTGCTGGCTCCTGTGCTAGGCTTTTTTTTGTTTGACTGGGTTTGTTTATTGTTGTTTTGCTGATGGCAACTTGGCAGGAGAAATGGGATCAAGAAGTGCTTGCTGGGGAAAGACTCAAGAGAACTGGAAATATGCCAGACATACTGAGTCATAACCTACCTGTCTATAGCTATCCTTGTACCTTACAAAGTCCTTACTCTTTAAATAAAGCCATCCTTGCAGTTAAACTTTTTATGTGAAGTAAAACAAATAGCCTTCTGTGTTGTGTGCATTTGCCCTTGCTTCAGGTGCTTTTTTACCATATGAACTATTTGCTAAAGGCTAGGCCGAGCATAAGAATGTGGTATCAGTTGAATGAATATAGAAATAATCGTGCTTTTGGTGCTTGTTGTAAAAGCAGTATCATTAAAAAAGGTGAAATTCAACCCTATGCACCACTTAAATTCTCAAAATGGAGCTTAAGTGGGACTTAAGTGGTGCATAGTCCTTGTGCAGGCCCTCAGCACAGGGTTGAGTTTCACCCACAGTGAACAAATTGTAAGCTCTGGTTGCATTGTGAGGTGCAAAATGGCACAGGTAAAGAACTTAAAATAAAACCACTTTAAAATGATTTGTATGTGACAATAGTTTGTCACTTAGCTTCAAAAACTGTGAGTATGAAATTTTACAAATAAAGAAAAAATGTACTAACCAGCTATCTTGGAACAGGGTTGTCCTTGGTTCATTTAGCAGAGCTCAAGGTTCTACAGAAGCTTACTACTCCTCTCTGGCTGGTAGAGGCTTGTGTGCCAAATCATAGGGAATGATGTATTTTTCTTCTTCCATATTGTATTCAGCAATCTGCCACTAGCAGGCACTTCGGTACCTGATGTTTAGATGCTAAATGTGTGATCCAAAGTTCCCCAAAATTGTTTAGCAGATGAGGAAAATAAATTTAATTGTTTTTGTAACTCTTTAAAAGAAATACCGCAATTAGCATTTTAACTCTGTGATCTGTTGGGACTTGTACTACTTCAATTATAAATAAAATTAACTCATATGTTATAAGGTCGGAAGGAAGCACTGTGATCATCTAGTCTGACCTGTTTAACACAAGCCATAGGATTTGCACTTATTTAATTTTTGTTTGAAATAGAGCTTTTATTTAGAACAACATCCAAACTTGATTTTAAAATTTCCAATAATGGAGGATCCACCACAATGCTTGGTAAGTTGTTCCAATGGTTGGCTACCCTCCACGTTTTAAAAAAAAAAAAATACACCTTTTTTTTCTAGTCTAAATTTGACTCGGTTCAGCTTCCAGCCATTGCATCTTGTTGTACATTTTTGTCTGCTAGATCTCTTATCGCATTTCTGTTTCTGTTACTTTTAGACTATGATCAAGTCACCTTTTAGCCATTGCTTTGATAACTAGCATGAGCTCCTTGAGTCTTTCACTATAAGGCATTCCAAAATAGTTTTTAATGCACATGTACACTATGGCGTGGTCTACACTTGGAGGGGGATCAATCTAACGTAGCTGAATAACGTAGCTGAAGTCGATGTACTTAGATCTACTCACCGCAGTGTCTTCACTGCAGTGAGTCGACTGCTGATGCTCCCCCATCGACTCCGCCTGTGCCTCTCGCGCCGGTGGAATACAGGAGTCAACGGGAGAGCACTCGTGGATCGATTTATCGTGTCTAGACTAGACGCGATTGATCGCTGCCCGCTGATCTGGCGGGTAGTATAGACATATCCTATTTTATCAGGTGAGTTAACTAACCCAATTGACTGGTAGCGTACAAAGTGAGGCATTCGGCAAGTCTTCCTTCACTGATGTTATGACGCAAAGTTCTGACCAAAGTTCTGAACTAAATGTGTCAAGAGTTGGAACTTACTAGCTGAAAGAATGCAGTTGGCTCCAGGTCAGCTGCTTTCTGCCTCCGGTCTGTTTTATATTGGATGCCTGAGGGGAAATGTAGCTTATGATGATGATACATTTTTATTGCTTTTTTAGATGTGGAGATGTGCAACCATGGTTATTGACAATGGCTTGGTCCCTTATTTTGCTGTTCTTGAAAGATACTGTGTTGGAGAAATTGAAGGCTTTACTGAAGTGGGGTGGCTGCTTTGTTGTGGCCTTCTCATATTGCAGTGTGGGTAGGACTCTGGGTGGGTGGAAGTTCTGGTTGTGGAGACACCCTCCTTCTAGGGCATATAAATTGCAAGTGCCACTATTGTGGTGTGAAGATTAAGCCAGCATGATTTGTCTTGGCTCTACAGTTACACAAAGGAGAAGATTGCTCTGTAATAATGTGAAATGTAATCTTATAACTTTAGTGGTTGCAGAGAGCTATCATTGTTCTAATTTTTGGAACCCCTTTGTTCTCTGATGGAACTACTGATCATCAGGTCCTTCAGCAGGTGTGAGGTTACCAGAGAATGTTCTGTGGTAAGGCTGTGGCTGCCAACTTTAAAACAAAAACAGTAACAAACAAATCTCACTGTGCGATTGCACTATGTCTTGGTAAAAGTTCTACCAGGGCCTCTTCTGGCTCTATAGTACTTTGTAGGAGGAGAAGGATCAAAGCGTTGATCTTCATGTTTCAGTAACTTTAAAAAAAAAAAAAAGTGAATTGTCTAAACCTAAGTAAAGTAGGTTAGACATGCCTCTCACTTTAGATTTTCCTTTACTACTTCCTCTTGAATTGTGTCTGTAACTGAGATGTTCCAGAGAATATACTGTACATTTCATAGGTTACTTACTCAGTTGCACTCTGCTCACTGGTAAGTGTGTGCCAGGAATATTTTAAAGGTCAGTGTCAGCAAATTTCACTCTGGCATTGGAACAAAATATTCTACCATGTTCTTTCCTTGGCTGTCAGCTTCCATATCATAGTGAAGTGGATTTCAGTAGGATTTCTTGAATTTAGAAAAGCTGCATTTTTATCTGCCGGGATCAGTACAGGCCCTTGCTGGAGTTTTCAGGTGAATTTCAGGTCTCTGGGGGCATGGAGTGTCTGTTCCAATTGCTGTGGGTGGGGAGGGGGTGAAGTGCGAGCCAAGCCGTTTTTGCCAGTGGTTTCTCCATTAGGGTCAGTGGATCTAAGAAAAAGGCACCAGGGAGTTTCTTGACTTATTTATGAATTCTTAATTGTTTCATATCTGTAGTTTAAACAAAATATGAAACTGTGTAGGGCGATAGTTTTGTTGCTTCTTGTTTGGATGACCCATATAACTCAACCATGACATCACAACTCATAGGTAATGTCCTCAGGCCATATTTGAAATACCATTTAAAGCACACCACATTTTTTCCTCGCCCCAGTCATCTGTGTAGCAGCATGTATAAATACCAATTTAACATTTTAAGGAAACAGTAGACTCTTCATGTTGTTATAAACACTAAATTGATAAGCTCAGACAAATGCATTAGATGTTATGGCCTTTTTTCTAACTGAGCAAAAATACCTTTACCAGTAAGGGAAACTCTTAATTAAATCATCATGCTTTTCTCATCTACTAAGTAACTGAGAGATGAGGACACTGCCAGCCATGATGACAAACTTAGTTGTCAACATTGTTCTACATCAGAAGCGATCCCTACTGTAGTTTACTTTCAACATGTGTTGGTGTTTGGGGAAAAACGCAACTGACAAGCCTGCTAATCTTTAATAAAGTTACGTCTAGCGTGGAAACCTGTAACTTGATTACTGTCCTCACTCTGCCAGTTCTGGTCATGCCTTGTAGGGGAGAGGAGAAACGTGTGGACTGAAGTTGTACTGGCAGGAAAATGGCAAACTGAAATTCAGTTTGTGTAAATATCTGTTGTCAAGGCAATTGAGATCACCATTCTCTTCAAAGTACTTGCCTAGAGAATTTTCCCATGAATGTTTCACTTCAGTTACAAAGTCTGCTTTCTTGGCTTGAAGTTCTATATATTCCAAAAGCTATCTGGGCATAGTTCTGTGTTTGTTTGTAGTACATGTCCCTAGTGTGAGAGGAACATCCTGCTGCCAGGATACTAACTTTTTTCACTGTAGTCATTGTTTGGCCTTCATATATGTATATTTTGGTCAAGTAATCAGTCAGGCAATTGGGAGGAAAAGATGTATGCTTAGCATTCAACAGGCTCCTCCTAGCCTCACATATCTCACTTGTGTAGCTAAGAAAAGGTGTTGATAGTCACCCTAAAATAAGTTTATTTTTAAAAAGTTAATGTTATTGGTCACTTCTCTCACACAATGTAAACCCTATTGCCCTCTGGAGTGGATCATTGATAGTGATGTTTTGGTTTCTCAGTGAAGTGTGGCAGTGCAGTGGGGTATGCTTGCGTAAACAAAGGCTGTCCAGAAAACTCTAATCTTCCTACTTGGCAGGGACACAGCCCTTGAGGAATTCTAGGGCTAGAAACCATAAATTATCATTGTAAGAATCCTGAGACCAC
Organism: Mauremys mutica; assembly: GCF_020497125.1. Classification (NCBI taxonomy): domain Eukaryota; kingdom Metazoa; phylum Chordata; order Testudines; family Geoemydidae; genus Mauremys; species Mauremys mutica. The sequence goes on from NC_059073.1 coordinate 113,320,822, forward strand.
AACAGGAAAGCTAGAGCATAAGAAGATGAGATGCAAAAAGACTTACCTTACTCCTACATATGCCTTTAGAACAATTTTCTAACTATACTGATTTGAATGCTAAAAGCTTTAGGGAAATAATTTTGCAGGAACTAACCTTTTAACTGAAGCAACTACCAAATATTACATACTCTAGTGTTCCTTTTTGCAATACAGTATTTGTCTCCTAAAAGTAGCTTAGAAAACAATATGCTCCACAGGCCAAATTCCACATTGTTCTACTCTATTAAACTACAGTAACTTCATTGTAGTCAAATGTATTGTACTAGTATAATCCAGATACACTGTTATACCTGTGAGCAGTTGATATTGCATCAGTATATTAAAATATTGAGGCATGAGACAGTATCAAGACACACAAATGACAACGTTATGTTGGTACACTGTATTTACTTAAGTGTTTTCTGTAGCTCAATTCAGTGTTTCTACTTTTACCGCTCTCTGAGAATGGGGGAATATTTCCCGATTGGGATAAATTTCTCTGTGCAGTAGGGTTCAGTATAGGGATTTAAAAATAAATGTTACTTCTTCTGTTGTACCTGATATTGGCTATTGCTAGGAGCAGAATAATGGATTAGACGGACTAATGGTCTGATTTCCATGTTCCTGTCATGTGTTAATGCCACTGATGTTCAAATTATATAGGGTTTGCATGCTACACAGTTTTTATTCTTTGTCTAGATAGAAGATACCTTTTGAACTAATTTGTTTAGATCCTTCCAGTAAATGTTTCCTTTCCATTATCATTTTCTCTAGGATGACAGTGATGGGATTCCATGGTCAGAGGAGAGAGTGGTACGAAAGGTGCTTTACTTATCTCTAAAGGAGTTCAAAAATGCACAGAAGAGGCAACATGGTGACGGCATTAATGGGAGTCTGAAGACTGTGAATGGTAAGTCTCTCTTCTCTGGTTCAACTGGAAGAGTTCTGTCATTTTAAGTGTAATGCTAGTTTTAAGAAGCAAGACGACAATACACAGGTTGGCAAACACATTGTCCTTTTGATCGGCACAATTTAGGAGAACTTGGATATTGAATGCTTAAGGGGTTCACTTTACCTGTACTGACTCATTTGTCCCCAACAAACTGTGTAGACCTGGGGCGGGATACAGAGGCCATGTCTACACTAAAAGCTTTGGTCGACATAAGTTATGTCAGTGTACAGCTGCCGGAGTTAGCGTATTTCTCATGTGCATGCTTGCTTGGCCACTTGTGTCAGTGCTGCACATTCTCACAGGAATGCTTGTGTCAATGCAAAGTGTGGTGCACCATGGATAGGTAATCCATTGGGCCATGTGCCACCATCCTCCAGCACAATGCCTTTTGGGAAATGTTCACAAATGGTTGTGGGGCAGAAATGAGTCACACAGGGATCGTTCTGGGCTAGGGATCAAGTTCCCATCATGCACCTTTCTCCACCCCATAATGGAGGCAAGTGGGCAGAAGCGGGGGCAAGGGGAGGTGAAAATAGAGAAGTGTTGCTGAGGTTGGAAAGAGTTTTTAATTTTCATCTTTGTCATTAAACCCTTTGGCCAATGAAGGAATGGTTTCACATTCTCTCAGTACTTTTGCTCTCTCTTTTTGAGTAAGAAAGATGTGATACCTTCAAAGGAGAGTATAAAATGTGGCATTTCTGGGCTCATTCAGTGATACACAACCCTTCCTTAAATAGGCTTTATCATGCTGGGTTGAAAATGGAAAATGACTGACAGTGTTCAAGTCTCTGGGCAAGTTTGTGTTTCTCTCTTCACTGACAAAAGCTGATAGGTTTCTTTGTAGAGGCTTAGTGCAGATGCTTGTCAGCATATGAATAACTGTACATGCACTAGTACATTAAAGCAACAGCTGGGTGCTTGCTTGGTGGATTATTCATATTTGTAGGCAGCTTCCATTTTTGACATGGTGAGTCAAATTTCACTGGGGTCTCTGAGAAGCTGACTTATTCCCGGGGAGGCAGACACTAGTGGAATACCTAGATAGGGGTTCTCACACTGTGGGTTGGGACCCCTGAGGGGGGTCGCAAGGTTATTATATGGGGGTTGTGAGCTGTCAGCCTCCTCTCTAAACTCCACTTTGCATCCAGCATTTATAATGGTGTTAAATATATAAAAAAGTGTTTTTAATTTATAAGGGGGAGTTGCACTCAGAGGCTTGCTATGTGAAAGGGGTCACTAGTACAGAAGTTTGAGAACCACTGGCCTGGATGGATGGATGGATAGATACACACTGTGTATGTTTAAGTTATTGCATCAGATAAACAACTATAGCCTCTTCAGTGTGATTTAAGGAATACCCTCTGACTTCTGAAGTCAGTAATAATATCAAATACTAATCTGAAGGGAAGGGTCACTCTAGCTTTAGCCGCAAGCCACTAATAAACTTGAAGGTGTATGCAAAACAGTGTTGGCTTTCTTTTTTCTCCAGCACTTCTGTTGCATTCATCATCTGTAAAGCATGATTTTTTTTTTTAAGTTTCTTATTCCATTGCGGGGGTTTTCTTTAGTCAAAGCAAAAAAATCTATAGGCGTGAAGCACAGTAATTGTGTGTTAGAAAGCTTTGATGGTGTGCCAGGTTACAGGATGGCTGAGGGTTTTATGGTGTCTAGTTTCTCCAAAGGCAGCCTAGATGAAAACTGAGTTGGCTGGGAATGCTCTTTCAGTGCAGGTACCAGACACGGAGTATGCCATAGTCTTCTCTGGCAATGGCATGGCCTATGTCTTCAGAATATGCCTCACTAATTTGGTATTTTATAATACAATCTCCCCCTCCACACACATGGATGACTAAGGATATGTCTTCACTGCAGCTGGAGTGGCAATTTCTAGCTCAGATAGATGTATGCACCCTAGCTTTGATTGAGGTAGCATGCTAAAAAGAGCGGTGTAGCTACATTAGCGCAGGTGGTAGCGGGAGCTAGCCACACAAGTATGTACCTAGGGTCTTGGACAGCATTGTACTTTGGTGGCTCGCCCATGCTGCCATTCATGCCATTGTGGCTACGCTTCTATTTTTAGTGTTCTAGTTCGATCAAAGCTAGTGGATGCTCATCTGCTGTAGCTGGAAATTGAAACTTCAGCTGAAGTATAGATATGCCCTACTTTTTTTCTGAGCCAGAAGGGCTTCCTTTCTAATTCCTTTCTGTTAAGGAAATGTTTCACTAGGTGTCCAGCTGCAGAGCTGTTGCATTTAAGGAAGACTACGGTCCTTCACTGGATCTGTTTCACCACCACCACCATTTAAAAGAAGGGTGAGGTTTTGTGAAAGGGAGAAATGGTCTGATATGGAGGAAAAGATATTTAAGAATATATTCATGACACCATTTTTTAAAAAATCTGGCCACATACATTAATTTAAATTTAAAACTCTTACGATGTGGGGAATAAGGAGATGCAGATCATACTTAATTTTCACCAGGTTACTATGCAATGGTGAGAATGTTGTTGTGACTGTGTTGGAGAGAAATGTTGTGATAGGGATAAACCTTAGAATCCCTTTGAGAGTTGATTGGAGTTGTTCAAGAGTTGTGTGGCATAGGTCCTATATGGGAGAGAATTTGGTGTTGCTTCTTTTTAGATGCATGAGACAGAATTTTCAATCTTGGGGACCATAAGTCAGGGACCTAAATGAGGTCCTGACTTTACAGAGGTGTTGAACACTATCTACTCCCGATGACTTCAATGGGACTCTGTCTTCAATGGGAGCTACATGTGCTCAGCATTTATAGAAAGGAGGCCCCTTATTAAGTACCTGAATGTTGTTTTATGTACTTAAATTCGAGAGAGAGACAGCCTTGGCTCCAGCACTATAAAATCATGGTATTGCTCTTACCATGTGTTGCAGGCAGTGGAGAGCATCCTCCAGCAAACTGCAAAAGTCGGGTATCTGGAAGCAGAAAGCAGACTCTGATACCATGAGATCAAGCTCTATGCTCATTATAGAGCAACAGATTGTCATCAAGCACTTCTAGGTATTCAGAATTCCATCGTGGGTAGATGAGAGGACCCCAAGTTAGATTATCATAGCAATGGTGCCAATGTCCAGATTGCCAGGAGATTTCCCACTATCTCCCCTTCTTTTTAGAAATATGTCGGGCATGGGGGGAGGGATAGCTCAGTGGTTTGCGCATTGGCCTGCTAAATCCAGGGTTGTGAGTTCAATCCTTGAGGGGGCCACTTAGGGATCTGGGGCAAAAATTGGTCCTGCTAGTGAAGGCAGGGGGCTGGACTCGATGACCTTTCAAGGTCCCTTCCAGTTCTAGGAGATTGGTATATCTCCAATTATTACCTTTACCTATGCAACCTATAGTGTATTTTTATCCTTAGTAAGTTCTGTGTGATGGAAGAAGAGGCAAAGGAAACATTCAATAACCTCATGCAGCCACTGTTTCTAAAACTTTTTTTTATGGATTACAAATCGTTAGTCACAAACAAGCCCTCAAAAAGAATTAAAACCAGTGTGAGCTGTAGTATACGTACTGTTTTGGCAGCTGGAACCATTTACATCACCATTTTAGCTGCCTGTGTGAAAAGCAGATCCAGTAGAAATGGACCCATCTATGGGAGCCTATATCTGCAGTAGGGCTTGTATTGGCTCTACCTAGAGGAGACTGATTGATAGTTAACTTGGCTATGTGTGTATAATACAAGACTCTTAAATGAAAACATTGATGTAATTATTTTTGTTTAAAATAGTCTTTAAAATACTGAAAGCTCAATTGTATTAACATCTCTACCTTGTCCCTGTATCACTGGTAAAGAAATCACAGTGGATAGTTATTTCTAAAACAAACCTTGCTTTTTCAGTTTGTTGCAGAATAGTGTTTGTCTGGTCCTGGTTAGTGTTCAGTAGTTTCCTTAAGGACTGCCTTCCTCATCATACCTTTTTCTTTAGCTCATTTTTTGTCCCTTTAGTAATTAGTTAAAAAAAATTATTTTGTACACTTAGCGTTTGTCTTTGTGCCCTTCTTGCAACACTCCCCTCCCCCAATACTTAACCAGTGGGCTTTTTAGAGGGAAGGATATAGGAAGCTGATGAAACGTACTATATCAATATGTTTATGATGACTCTAAATATTCAGAGTATAGAATGACCCACTATCCTGGTACATTTGGTACAATATGCCTTTTGTTCACTAGGTTCTCTTCCAACATGTGGGAACAAAAGATCAGACTAGGATGTTTCTATAAGTTGTCAGGAAACCCTTTGTAGAACTAAATGGGATACTTTTATCTTAGATTATAGTAACGATTTTGCACACTGGAAAACGCAAAGGGGACTTGTACTGTGATTTTGATTATTATTGCCTGTAATTTGAATTAAAATTTTAATAATAGACTGGTGTGTTTGGGATTGAGATACCAGTTTTTAGTAGTCCTCTTTCAAGAGGAAAACTAGTTCTCATTGAAATAGTTTTCTTACGTAGTTTTAAATGTGAAATATGGCTGTACAAGAAAAAAATTTAATTATTGCTTGCATTGTGTTTACATGAGTGAATTCAGAGCCCTTAAAAGAGTAGCTCATAAACCAAACTTTTATGACCTTTTGCAATCCTATTTTTAGATCTTTTGTTTATGGTAGCATTACCTTCAAAAACGATAAGTGCAAAGAATTTTTTTTCTGGTAAGATGATCAGTAATAGTATACTATAAAGATGGTGAGGTAGTCATTTTGCAGACAGCAGAAATACTCCAATGTTCATAAAATTTGTCAGTAACCTTAGGTTTGTCCCATAAAGCTGATGAATGAAATAGACTCCAAATATGCTAGCTCAATATATTCTCCCAAACTTGTGTATAAACATGACCTAGTTGATGATTTGTAAGCATGAGGATGAGTTCTGGTTGGTGTTGGGCCTGGAGATACAAAACCTTCATGTATTTTTTTCTCTTTAAATCTTCAGTCTGCTTCTTGGTTTACTGAGTGTAGTATGCCTGCTGTTCTGGTGGAATATTCATTTTTCTCCCCTTTACATATGTGGCTGTTAGATGAGCTCTGCTCCAAAGAGCTTATTTTTTGGGTATGTGTGTATTTGTACAGCACCTAACACAAAGAGGTCGTGGTCCAGACTGGTTCCTAGGTGCTACAGTAATACAAATAGTAACAATCAATATTTAAATTTAAATAAAAATACAACATAATACATCACACTTAAGGACCATAAGGCCATTGCGGAGAAACTAAATGAATTCTTCGCGTCAGTCTTCACGGTTGAGGATGTGAGGGAGATTCCCAAACCAGAGCCATTCTTTTTAGGTGACAAATCTGAGGAACTGTCCCAGATAGAGGTGTCATTAGAGGAGCTTTTGGAACAAATTGATAAACTAAACAGTAATAAGTCACCAGGACCAGATGGTATTCACCCAAGAGTTCTGAAGGAACTCTAATGTGAAATTGCAGGACTAACTATAGTCTGTAACCTATCATTTAAATCAGCTTATGTACCAAATGACTGGAGGATAGCTAATGTGACGCCAATTTTTAAAAAGGGCTCCAGCGGTAACCCCGGCAATTACAGGCCATTAAGCCCGACTTTAGTACCAGGCAAGCTGGTTGAGCCTATGGGAAAGAACAAAATTGTCAGACACATAGATGAAAATAATTTTGTTGGGGAATAGTCAACATGGTTTTTGTAAAGGGAAATCATGCCTCACCAATCTACTAGAATTCTTTGAGGGGATCAACAAGCATGTGGACAAGGGGGATCCAGTGGATGTAGTGTATTTAGATTTTTTCAGAAAGCCTTTAACGAAGTCCCTCACCAAAGGCTCTTAAGCAAAGTAAGCAACCATGGGATAAGAGGAAAGATTCTCTCATGGATTGGTAACTGGTTAATAGATAGGAAATAAAGTGTAGGAATAAAGGGTCGGTTTCCAGAATAGAGAGAGGTGTCCCCCAGGGGTCTGTACTGGGTCCAGTCCTATTTAACATATTCATAAACGATCTGGAAAAAGGGGTAAACAGTGAAGTGGCAAAATTTGCAGATGATACAAAACTACTCAAGATAGTTAAGTCCCAGGCAGACTGCAAAGAACCACAGAAGGCTCTCTCAGAACTGGGTGACTGGGCAACAAAATGGCAGATGAAATTCAGTGTTGATAAATGTGAAATAATGCACACTGGAAAACATAATCCCCACTATACATATAAAATCATGGGGTCTAAATTAGTTCTTACCGCTCAAGAAAAGCGGCAGTCAAAAATGTGAACAGAATGTTGGGAATCATTAAGAAAGGGATAGATAATAAGACAGAAAATATCATATTGCCTCTATATAAATCCATCTAAAAAAGATATATTGGAGTTGGAAAAGGTTCAGAAAAGGGCAACAAAAATTATTAGGGGGTATGGAACAGCTGCTGTATGAAGAGAGATTGATAAGACTGGGACTTTACAGATTGGAAAAAGAGATGACTTAAGGGGGAATATGATAGAGGTCTATAAAATTATGACTGGTGTGGAGAAAGTAAATAAGGAAGTATTATTTACTCTTTCTCATAACACACAAACTAGGGGCCATCAAATGAAATTAATAGTCAGCAGGTTTAAAACAAACAAAATGAAGTATTTTTTCACACAACGCAGTCAACCTGTGGAACTCTTTGCCAGAGGATGTTGTGAAGGCCAAGACTATAACAGGGTTCAACAAAGAACTAGAGAAAATCATGAGGAATAGGTCCATCAATGGCTATTAGCAAGAATGGGCAGGGATGGTGTCCCTAGCCTCTGTTTGCCAGAAGCTGGGAATGGGCTACAGGGGATGGATCCATTTGATGATTACTTGTTCAGTTCGTTCCCTCTGAGGCACCTGGCATTAGCCACTGTCAGAAGACAGGATACTGGGCTAGATGGACCTTTGGTCTGATCCAGTATGGCCATTCTTATAATTAATGCCCAAACCCAACTAAAGCACATTGGTACAATTCAATATAACTCACTATCAGCCAACAACACAATGAAGTATATCAGTCTAGAACAGTGGTCCTCAACCTTTTTGTGGCCAGTAGCACATTCATGTTTTCAGAAGAGTGTGGCGGGCGCCAACAATTTTTCAAGGCTTATTTTGTATTTGTACATTAAATAATACGAAAAACGTCATATTTAATATAACATAATATATGAATCCAGAGAGAAGCTGGAGAGAAGCTGCGAGGACAGAGAACACCGGCGCCCGCAGCCTGCAGCCCCGGAATTCTCTGTCCCCGGCAGGTGCAGGCCCACAGTTTGTCTCCCCGACTGGACACTAGGCGGGCCCACGCCTGCTGGGAACAGAGAACACCGTGCTCGCAGCCTGAGTTCTCTGTCCCCGTCAGGTGCAGGGCTGCGGCTTCTCTCCCCTGCTGGGCACTAGGCGGGTGCACATAAATGCCCAGGCGTACGCCATGGTGCCCGCGGGCACCATGTTGGGGACCACTGGTCTAGAATATTATTATGCATTTTCTGCCTCCATATCTGTCTAAATGCCAGGTCCAAAATCCAGGATACACAAATAGTTTAGAGTTGCAAATAATTTGGGATGCATTTATTTCTGACATATCTTTTAAGTAGAATCTGCGTGTACAACCTCTGCAAACACAACAAAGGTATTATGATAAAGGTGAAGCAGAATCATACTCTGTATATATTAGGAGTCTTTGGGGGCAGTCTCTTAAGACAAAATGCTGCCCAATAAGGGTGACCTCTTTTACTGGTTTCTAAATTAACTATGCATGTTCAAAGAGAGAATATCTACTAAGGCTGTCAAATGATTTAAAAAATTGCGCTGTTAAACAATAATAGAATACCATTTATTAACATATTTTTGGATGTTTTCTACATTTTTCAAATATATTGATTTCAGTTACAACACAGAATGCAAAATGTACAGTGCTCACTTTATATTTTTATTACAAATATTTGCACTGTAAAAAACAAGATAGTATTTTCAGTTCACCTAATACAAGTACTGTAGTGCAATCTCTTTATTGTGAAAGTTGAACTTACAAGTGTAGATTTATGTACAAAAAAACCCCTGCATTCAAAAATAAAACAATGTAAAACTTTAGAACCTACAAGTCCACTCACTCCTACTTCGTGTTCAGCCAATGCTTAAAGAAACAAGTTTGTTTACATTTACAGGAGATAATGCTGGTAGCTTCTTATTTAGTGTCACCTGAAAGTGAGAACAGGTTTTCACATGGCACTGTTGTAGCCAGCATCGCAAGATATTTATATGTCAGGTGAGATAAAGATTCGTATGTCCTTTCATGGTTCAACCACCAGTCCAGAGGATGTGCTGATAATGGGTTCTGCTCGATAACGATCCAAAGTAGTGTGGCCTGATGCAGGCTCATTTTCATCATCTGAGTCAGATGCCATCAGCAGAAGGTTGATTTTCTTTTTTTGGTGGTTTGGGTTCTGTACTTTCCACACCAGAGTGTTGCTCTTTTAAGACTTCTGAAAGCATCCTCCACACCTTGTTCCTCTCAGATTTTGGAAGGTGCTTCAGATTCTTAAAACTTGGGTCAAGTGCTGTAGCTATCTTTAGAAATCTCACATTGGCACCTTCTTTGTGTTTTGTCAAATCTGCAGTGAAAGTGTTCTTAAAACGAACAACATGTGCTGGATCATCATCCGAGACTGCTATAACATGAAATATATGGCAGAATTTGGGTAAAACCAAGCAGGAGACATACAGTTCTCCCCCCAAGGAGTTCAGTCACAAATTTAATTAACACATTTTTTTAATGAGTGTCATCAGCATGGAAGTGTCCTCTGGAATGGTGGCCGAAGCATGAAGGAGCATACAGATGTTTAGCATATCTGGCACGTAAATACCTTGCAATTCTGGCTATAAAAGTGCCATGCAAATACCGGTACCTGTTCTCATGTTCAGGTGAAATTGTAAGTAAGAAGAGGGCAGCATTATCTCCAGTAAATGTAAACAAACTTGTTTGTCTTAGCAATTGGCTGAACAAGAAGTAGGACTGAGTGGACTCGTAGGCTCTAATGTTTTACATTGTTTTGTTTTTGAGTGCAGTTATGTAATGGAAAACCCCCTCTACATTTGTAAGTTGCACTTCCAGGACACAAAGATTGCACTACAATACTTGTTCAGCAGATCTGGCCTGTAAATACTTTGCAAAGCCGGATACAAAAATGCCATGCAAATGCCTGTTCTCACTTTCAGGTGAATTCATTACAGTAACAGTATTTCAAAATCCTAATCTAATGAATAATAGTTACAGTGCAGTTCTATTCTCATTTTTGTCACACTGATTTTAATATCACACCTTTTCAATTTAAAGATGCAATTATTTTTCTAACTGCCAAGCTCTGTACATTTAGACTGTACATCTCTGAGAATCAAGATGGGTTTTTTCTACTTTATCCATCATCACCGGATTTATAAAGATCCTACAGACCAAACTATGCCCTCAGTAACACCTGCACAATGCCACTGTGTTCAAATGATGCCGACTTTGCAACTTCAATTTTATGAGGAACTTTTTTTAAAAGACCACCACTCCCCCAATCCCCCAGTTCATTCTCCCCCTCCCCGGCAAAAGATATAGAAAACACTGTGACTCATTACTATGTTGCATCTCTTTCTAACTATGAAACATTATACAGACCTTTGAAAATAGCTGCTATTGTACCTCTGTGTGTTTATAGTCGGTGACTCTAAAAATATCACTTTGCTACAATTATCCACTGCCAACTATGGATGATGGAGGGTGGGGAAGATGATATATAAATTGTAAAGTTCTAAGATCTTGAAGTAAAGCGTAACCAGAAACAATCAGTGCCGTTCACTGAATATAGATACCACTTCCTTTCTTTATTAACTCTATTAATATGAAATGTAAAACATATTTTGATAGTTTTTCTTATGTATCAAGCACATTTAAGGTAGTTTTATTTAACCATTTTAAAATGCTGGTTTGTGCATTGTTAATTGAATTTTAAGTTTCATTCAAATAGAGCTTGACAAATCTCAAGTAAAAAATTAATCATTTAGTAACATAAGAAATGCATCATTAATCATTTTCTAACATAGTAAAAATTAAGAAACTGTTAAATGTAAATTAAGCTACATAATTGCTAAAATAAATGCCTGTAGATATAGGGTATCCTCCTGGTTAGTGTGGGGGGGGGGGGAAGCACCAAATTTAGCATAAAGGTGATGTCTAGGTACAAATCAACATGTTTTAATGATTATCAATCGAGATTCAACCTTTCTTTAGGAAAATAACTGGAAAGTACAAATGCAAAACAAAATTAAAATGGATGATTTAAATCAAGGTTTCCTGCTTGTTGGTTTAAATCCAAGCAATTTAAACCACTGGGTTTAATTGTGATTTAAATCAATCAATCCTCCATTGCCCACAACAGAAAACAAAAGTTCATTCCAGATCCAGGGTAATATCTGATTCAGTTTACTGCCTTAAACATTTTTGTTGGATGCTGTCAGCAGCACAGGCCGCTGTAGTCTAGGGAAGAGCAAATTATATTCTGTTCTGCCTCCTGTAGCAATAAAATTGCCAGCTAAATTCAGACTGTGGAATCTTTTTATAGCTGATGTATGCAGCAGAAATAACACAGTTTACATTTTCAGCTATGTGATAGAGCTTGGAGTACTGTCAAATCTTATTCTCCATCAATTTCTGTATTTTATGTGCTTGTTTTAGAAATCAAAACAAGATATCACTTCTTCTGTAGATTTGCTTTTTCTGACTACCGTCATGCTGTCCATTCATTTCTGTATCTGAATATGCACAGATTTAGCATACTTTGAATTAATCCTACAAAGAGGTTTGAGAGCATATATATAATTGCTAGATAATCTGACTAGTTACTCTTCCTGTTATAAAACCTAACACCTGGATCTGAAAAACACTCGTTCCTTTGGCAGGCAGATAGGTCTGTTTTATACAGATTGTAGATGACCGGATTTCCTCAGGATATTGAAAATCAGAAAGATCTGCTTAGAGCATCAATCTTCAAAATATGACAACTTGGGATCTATGGAATGCTTTCTGGTGAAGTGTAGAGAACTGGCTGGTCCCATGGTGCTGGCTGCTTTTCCTTATTCCCAGATGCTAAATTACATTAAAAGAAGCCAAAATTACAACAGTTGCTACAGGGGTGTTATGGGATTGCAAATGGGAGAGGAGGTGGTCCACAACAAAATGTATCTAGTAAGCTGCAGTTCACTCTATGAAAAAGGTTTGAAGACCCCTATTTTAGTGTATGCAGGGCCGGTGCACAACATTTTGGCATCTGAGGCAGGGAACTCAAATGACACGCTCACTTGGGCCAAAACTTTGAAAGGTCTCAATTCTGCCTTCTTCCTGTTCTACTCCTCTCATAGTACTGCTCTGCTACCTACCCCCAATAAAGGAGAACTAACAACTTAAATGCCTTGTTCAAAAATTGTAAGTAACACTTACATTTGCTGTTCAGGCGTTTGAAAGTTAACTTTTTCTGTCTGCATAGTAAACACTGGCATTTTTATCTGTTTGAATAATCAAAGTGGTGCTTTCCGTGGCTTCCTGGTTGCAAAGATTTGAACTGCTTCTTGAGGATCCACAGTCTGGGCCAACTCATGCTCTATTGAGATGGTTGCAAGGCCGACCAGTATCTCCTGTGTTATTGTGGAGCGTAGATGTGTTTTTATTAACTTCAGCTTGGAGAAGCTGTGTTCTCCACTAGCAACTGTTACAGGAAGTGTTAGAAGTATGCGCAGAGCAACAAAAGCATTTGGAAAGAGGGTGGTCATCTTATTTGTGCACATATATTCCAGAACAGCACTTGGAGTTGATCCTGCTGAAATGCATCTTGAAAGGGCTTTCAGTTCATCACCTAAATCACTCGTATCAATATTGCGCGTGTCATCATGTGTCAACACTGTCTCTAGTGCCCTGCATTGCTGGTGTAGGTCTTCTTCAGGTATAGTGAGGAGATTTTTAATATTCATACAACATCCCAAATATACTGCTGTGTTCCTTGAGCTGCATGAAACGTTCTTCAACTGACTGTATTGCACAATCTAGCACCTGGTTAAAGAATTCAACTTTGAATTGTTGTTTTGGAGTCTCTTATGGGATTATCCCGTGCCTCGTACTCAAAATGTCGTCGTCTTCGGTGACTTTTGTATTCTTGAATGGATGGGGAAGTAGCTTCAGTGTGATGTTCCTCTGCCAACTTCTGTGCACTCTTCAAAACGTTTGAAATCCCTCATCTGACCGGTAAGACTGTAGGTATGACTTTGCTTTGTCCAGTTGTTCCATTGCTCCAGATATATCAAGGTCAACACCTTGGAGTCTCTTGCTTACAACATTTATTTCAAACTGTATGTCATGCCAGAACACTAGGCAACACAGAAATGTGAAGTTATGTATGTTTCTGGTGATTCCATTTCCCTCTGCCACTGTTCTCCCAGGAACAATTTCTGTCATAGCATTATCCTCCATAATGGCAACTATGGCATCATTTATCTTCCAAATTTGGCATTTAATAGGCTTTATCACCTCCACTCAACTTCCCCATCGTGTGGCACTCAGTGGTTTCAGAGTCAGAGAGAATGTTTCCAGATGTTGCTTCAAAATTTGCCATCGATGAGTTGATGCAGAGAAAAATACATAGATGCTTTGAATTCCATTAAAAAATTCAGCAGCCTCACTAGAAGCTGATGCTGCATCACTGACCACCAAGTTCAATGAATGAGAACTGCATGGGACAAAAAAAGCTCAAGGGTTTAACTCTCGCATCCATGTTTGCACTCCTCTGTTCTTTCCTCTCATGTTGGCACCATTATCGTAGCCCTGACCTCTCATGTCAGCTATCGCAATTCCCGTATCTTCCAGCTTTTTAAGAAGCACATTTGTCATACCAGCTCCTGTAGTATCATCGTCAATAAATTCTAGAAAATGCTCTCTGTCCCTGCAATGGTGACTGTCATTTTCACTAGGTTCTGTTATTACAAAACGCACCATTAAAGTAATTTGTTCCGTATGGCTGATGTCAGGTGTTCAGTCCAGAATAACAGAGTAATATCTTTCAGACTTCAGATCTGCCACAATCTTCTGTTTGACTTTCATTGACAGTAACTGTATGATCTCATTTTTGAATAGTTTTTTCCAAGGTAGTGGTGTATGTACATTTCTTGGGTGGTGACTCTTCTTAGATGCTCCTGGAGTACAGCATCAAACTCAGCCATCAGCCCCACAATTTTAAGGAAGTTTCCATTGTTTGGCACATACAGCTGATCTGAAGTGCCACGCAGAGCTAGGTTTTGGGTAGCAAGCATTCTCATAATGGCAATGAGCCTTTTCAGAACATTTTGTCAGTAAAGAGAGACTGATGCAATCTTCTCTTGATGCTGATCATCTATGGTGGCTTTTAACCTTAGTCTCTTCTCAAGCTCTTTCCACCTATGGAATGCTCTCTGATGATTTGCTGCCTTCTCATGGCATGCCAGATTTCTAGCCAGATTTTTCCAGTCCTTTGTTCCTGTAGAACCCAATATGACTGGAACATTAGACTGGAAGAATTTGCAACAAAAATAGTATGCAGCATTCTGGGTTTTTGAGTACATAAGCCATGGCCTCTCCAGTTTTGTCACCAATGGGGATTTCACATCAGTAATATGTTGGATGGAAACCTCTATTTTCATTGTCTTTGGGGATCATGAAGTTTTTTCACTTGCTGTGGCCCATGCAGTACAAGGAAGTCCCTCAGGCTACTGCTCAAGTGAGTCCACAGTCCTGGATCATCTAGACTTAAGGAACTAAACTCAGCAGCAGCTGTTTTTTGCGCCTCCGCCATACTCATCTCTGATCTCCCCTTTTCTTCAGGATTGAGCATGGTTACATCCATTTGAGATGGAGATATGGATGTGCAGCAGCTGCCAGGTCACCTGCACTCTGACTAACTGGAAGATCAGGCATTTCCTCACCACTCACATTCTCACTGGGGCTGGAAGGCTCACTGTGAACATTTGTGTCTATTATCACACACACAGTCTGGCACCTGAGGCGGCCGCCTCATGGAAAGGCCAGCCCTGAGTGTATGGAAATACTGTGGGGATGGGGGCAGCAAGATAGGAGTATGTTATGTTGGACAAATGTGTGGAAAATCCTTTTCATTTAAAAAAGAAAAGGGTATGGGGGATTTTATTGTCTCTTTTGCTCCCCTGATAAATTGACAAGCCAAGTGACTGATAAGTGCCATTGAATACTAATGTTTATAATCTTTATTAAAATCTTCATGTAACAGATGAAGGATTGAGCTGGCATAATGGAATTATAGTAGGGCTCTCGATTAATTGCAGTTAACTCACGCGATTAACTCAAATTAATTGCAGTTAAAAAATTATCACGATTAATCAGTTTTAATTGCGCTGTTAAACAAGAGAATAACAATTGAAATGTATTAAATATTTTGGATGTTTTTTACGTTTTCATGTATATCTTGTATTCTGTGTTATAATTTAAATCAACGTGTAAATTTTGATTACAAATATTTGCACTGTAAAAATGATAAACAGAAGAAATAGTATTTTTCACTTCACTTCATACAAGTACTGTAGTGCAATCTTTGTCCTAAAAGTGCAACTTATAAAATGTAGAATAACTGCACTGAAAAACAAAACAATATAAAACTTCAGAGCCTACAAGTCCGCTCAGTCCTACTTCTTGTTCAGCCAATCGCTAAAGCAAACAAGTTTGTTTACCTTTATGGGAGATATTGCTGCCTGCTCCTTACTTACAGCGTCACCAGAAAGTGAGAACAGGTATTTGCATGGGACTTTTGTAGCCAGGATTACAAGATATTTACATGCCAGATCTGCTAAACATTCTTATGCCCCTTCATCCTTCATCCACCATTCCAGAGGGCATGCTTTTATGACATTCGTTAAAAAAAATAATGCATTAATTAAATTTGTGACTGAACTCTTTGGGGGAGAATTGTACATCCCCTGTTCTGTTTTACTCGCATTCTGCCATATATTTCATGTTATGGCAGTCTCGGATGATGACCCAGCACATGTTGTTGTTCATTTTAAGAACACTTTCACTGCAGATTTGACAAAACACAATGAACGTACCAATGTGAGATTTCTAAAGATAGTTACAGCACTCGACCCAAGATTTAAGAATCTGAAGTGCCTTCCAAAATCTGAGAGAGACGAGGTGTGGAGCATGCTTTCAGACGTCTTAGAAGAGAGACATTCCGATACAGAACCCAAACCACAAAAAAAGAAAATCAACCTTCTGCTGGTGGCATCTGACTCAGATGATGAAAATGAACATGCGTTGGTCTGCACAGCTTTGGATGTTTTTCAAGCAGAATCCGTCATCAGCATGGACACATGTCCCCTGGAATGGTCGTTGAAGCATATGAATCTTTAGCATATCTGGTATGTAAATATCTTGCGACGCCGGCTACAACAATGCCATTGGAATGCCTGTTCTCACTTTCAGGTGACACTGTAGATAAGAAGCTGGCAGCATCATCTCCCGTAAATGTAAACAAACTTGTTCCTCTAAGCATTGGCTGAACAAGAAGTAGAACTGAATGAAATTGCAAGCTCTAAAATTTTACATTGTTTTATTTTTGGATGCAGTTTTTTGGTAAGTTCAACTTTCATGATAAAGAGATTGCACTACAGTACTTGTATTAGGTGAATTCAAAAATACTGTTTCTTTTGTCTTTTTTACAGTGCAAACACTTTTAATCAAAAATAAATATAAAATGAGCACTGTACACTTTGTATTCTGTGTTGTAATTCAAATCAATATATTTGAAAATGTAGAAAACATCCACAAATATTTAAATAAATGGTATTCTCTTGCTTAACAGTGCGATTAATTTTTTTAATCACTTGACAGCCCTAAATTATATACCAAATTTTATGTCAACTTTGTACTCCAATCTTTGCAGGAGTACTGTTGATACCCTATTGGCCATCCAAATGCCTCAGTGGTCTAGTGCCAATGGTCTAACCTGCAGGACACAAAACAAAGGACATAACAGATAAGAGAATAGGATGAAAGATGGGCAGGAAAATAGAGTACATTCTTTTACTAGGGTAAACGCAACAAAACACAAAATAAAATAAACCTAGCAAGTACATACAAATATTTTGAGTCTGATTATACCTGAGCTGCTTTGATACAATTTTAGAAAGTACCTTAGACAGTCTGAAGGAAAATGTATTTTGTGAAACATTTTACACACACACGTGCACTGCTTATGTACATGATTACCTATGATTGAGCTTTTTTATTTTGAAATTAGGTTTCCCCCCCCTCTCCCCTTCTCTCTCTCTGTAGGGCTTTTGCACAATTCTACACTTTATGCAATATTTCCATATTGTGGAGAAATAAATAAATTTTCAACTTAAAAAGTTCTTAAAATACAGGCTTCTCCTGTTCTCCCCCCCCCCCCTTTTCCAATGGAGTATTTTAGAAATGGATGTCCATGTGCAAGTGTTAAAATTGTTTGTTGATTGAACAAAATATTTTGGTCATTAGGTTGTGTTTAATCAGTGCAGATGTCATGTATGCTATAAACCTATGCAAATCCAACACATGTAGTAAGGTGGTTTTAAAAAAAAAAAGGTACAATTTAGTGACAGATGGTTATAGCTGTACAGAGGGGCACAGTGAGGATTATTACAAGTTTCCTGACACAACTATGAACACACTTCATTCCTGACCTTGAAGTTCCCTCTATTACTCGTATTCCCTATTTTTGAGCTTCTCTGGAGCAGAGATTATCAATCAACAAAGACTATGTGATGGTTTTTGTGACATGAACTAGAGCAGGGGTCAGCAACCTTTCAGAAGTGCTGTGCTGAGTCTCTTCATTTATTCACTCTAATTTAAGGTTTTGCGTGCCAGTAATACATTTTAATGTTTTTAGACAGTCTCTTTCTATAAGTCTATAATATATAACTAAACTATTGTTGTATGTAAAGTAAATAAGGTTTTTAAAATGTTTAAGAAGCTTCATTTAAATTAAAATGCAGAGCCCCCCAGACCGCTGGCCAAGACCTGGGCAGTGTGATTGCCACTGAAAATCAGCTCGTGCGCAGCCTTCGGCATGCATGCCATAGGTTGCCTTCCCCTGAACTAGAGTCAAGTAGTACAGTAAATTGATACTGCTAAACTCACTTCAGCGACTAATCCACATTTGAAGCCGGGATTTCTGTTGTGACATGCTGGAGAATTAGTAACACTGAATGGCCGGCTACCTGCTGGAGTAACTGGTTGTGTAAGGAATAATAATTTTCATGTTACTGTTCTACTAAATAATTAATCCAGATTCTGAACTAATTACTCCATTTTTAAAAACTAATCAAAGTAATCATTTTAGACTAACTCATTTTGGCCCTTTGTGATGAGACCTTATTCTCCCAATGCCTGGGAATGAATATTAAAAAGCCAAGTTCTAAATGCTAGAAAATAAACATGGAATAGGACATAGGAAATGTTTAATCTTTGGTGGTATGAACTACACCAATATAATAAACATACATGCAGTTTTGTCTTTATTGTATGGCTAGCTCAGATCCTGGATAAAAGACCAATGGAGTGTCCATTTCAAGGATTTATTGATCAGGCTATCATTTTTGGTATTCTTAATTATCTGGATTTTCCTATTTTTTCTTTTAAAGTGAATTTACCATTTATGAAAGGGATTCAGTTCATAGCAGTGTTGCACTCTAAAGTTTTTCATTTATGCACACAACAGGATACAGAATTGGTGGGGCATTGCAAGATCCAGCACAATGCCTTGTCCATGTGCCCCAGATATGTCTGGAGTGACCAATTTCTAGGCCTTGAGAGTAGCTGAATTTCCCTGGTTATCAATTCTTTTGCCTCCATGTCAAGATTGCCATTAAAGGTGTAATCGCAATTTGGGCTGTGTGATGTTGAGACCTGTCTACTAAGAAGATAATTCATTCCACATATGTCACTGAATGGACAACATTAATTTCTTTCTTTGCTCAGAATTTCCCATGCTTTTTTTCAATATCAGTTTGTGAAAGACTCCACATCTTAAGTAGGGTTTTTTCTTGTGTTCTCTAGTCTGGCTACATGCTAAAGTGGGGAGCTTGGCAGGAACATTTCGCTTAGAATCCCACAGAGGAAAGAGCTGGCAAAGATGGACCCTGTGCCTCCGAGCTCTGTTATGATTTGGGAAGTCAGGAGCTAAAAGCCAGTCATTCAAGTTCCGGTTTTCTCCCAAAGGATTCGGCCCAATTATCCATTCTAACTTACGCCTTTTCTAATGCTGGGACCACACCACCTATTCTGTTAGTTATTCCCACACCTTTCTTCCATCACTGAGCTTTAGTCACAGCTGGCCTTTTGAATCAGTCTTCTGTCTAGGAGTAACTGCTCCAAATTCATGATTGCTCAGCCCATCTCCTAGGTCCTCTCTGCTCCAAACGTAAGAGCCCTCTATCTGGAGCTTGCTTTGTCTTTGTGTTTTCACTCCAGCCCTTCCGATAGGATATTGCTTGCAGGTGTTACAAAGTGGGCCCATTGAATACCTTCCTTCCTGGTGGGGTGTGGCTTGTGTATCCCATCACATCTGACTTAGTTTCTGTTTTGTTTTGAATCTCTCTCTCTGCCTATTACGCATACAAAAAGCTATATTTTAAAAAAATGTTGCAAAGTCAAGCATTCAGAAGTTGGGAAATGCCAGAATGAAGGTTGTCGATCTGTTCAAACTTAATTTGGCACCTTTATGTGCATGCTAATGAAAGTCTTTAATTACATGATCACATACTAGCCCCCTGACCCCCTGAGGATCCTTGCCTTGTTCAGAATGGGCAGTGCTCACTTAATGAGCAGCTATTTATTATTTGGTTTTCTCCTTGTTCAGTGCATGCCCCTGGGCCTTATTTACTGCACACTATTCAAGCCCTGCTCCAAAGACAGAATTACTTCCTCGTGGGCTTTTCTGTAGTGCTCACCGCTATAGTATCTGAGTGCTTCACGAATAAGTGAATGTATTTTCAGAACACTTTTGTGAGATGAGGGGACTATTATTATTTCCATTTTACAGATGAGGAACCAAGGCGCAGAGAAATTATGGTCAAAGTAACTATTAATTGTGGATGCCCAGTTTGAGATTCCGAGGTCCTGATTTTTTTCAGAGTACTTATCATTATGTAGCACTTTATATGTTCAAAGCACAGCTCCTATTTCATTTAGTTACAGCTGGAGTGCTCAAGGTTTCAAGTCAGGCACCCAGAAAATGAGGAATACACAAGTAGTGAAAAGTTTTTGGTTTAAGTGACCAGCATCACATAGGAACTCTGTGGAAGTGGCAGGGGTAGAATCCCACTCTTCAGGGCAGCATTCATCTGCTTTATCTATGACACCATTCTTTCTCTTCCTACAATCCCCAGCCTCATTCACCGCACATCTTCCAGATTCTGAGGTAGGCGTCTTACAGACATGTCTCCTTCACAATCCTGTTTCATCCCCAGAGCAGGTCCATTCTGTGCACTGAATGAGGCAGGGGTCCTGTGTGGGGAAAAAATAGTATGCGATCATGTAATTGGATTAGATCATAATGCACATTCACAAGGGAGCTGAGTTAAGTTTGCACAGCCAGTCCCAGTCTCTGCTCTTGGCTCCCAGTCTCCATGCCAAATGCCAGTCACTCCTCATTTCCTGAAGGGTTTATGAAAGTGCTGGTAGTGTAAATAGCAGCTCTGAGACAGGAAAGGGTCCGTATGTGCACCTTCCTGGATGACGACCTTATCCAATTATCTTCATAGACCACACTGCCAGTAAAGGTGCTGCAGAACCACGGTATAGTGACAGTCAGTTAATGCCACTGACCCTGCCTTTGTACCAAAGATGAACTTCAGCCTCTATAAAGCATAAAATAAATGGTCCTTCCATCTTTCTGCACTACTCGTTGCACTCAAAGCGAAGTGCCGGTATACTTTGGATGTACACAGAGCTGTTAAAAGTATATAGTCACCACACAGCTCAGTTTAGAAAGACACACACTTTTTTTGGTGCTTTATCATCCAGCATCAAAGGGAAAGAAGTCTCCAAAATCTTCCACTTCCAGGTGGCTAACCTATTGTATCTCAGAACTGTACAAGTCCAAAAAATATAAATCCAGCCTCCAAAATCAGAGCTCATCCCCTCAGAATTATGGCAGCTTCTTGAGCGAAAGATTATATGCTTCATACGAGGAAAGTTGTAAAGCAGCCACCTGCTCCTCTGTTCATACCTCTTCTAAATTCTACAAGGTGGACATTGTCGTCATCCTCTGATGTTGCCTTCATTAGATGGGTGCTCCTTGCAGTAGTGTCCCAGTAACTGTCAGGAAAGGATTATCCCCTTTCACGTCTGTAGGTAACTCTCTATAGTTACCCTCCCAAGTGGATATAGCTATGAAAATCGGAATGTCCTGGATCTATAGACTGAATTGCAAGAAAGAATAGAGAAATATATCCACGTGTTACCTGAAAATTTCCTTTCTAGGAGTAACGAGAGCCACAGATCCTATCCACCCTGAATGAGCAATTAATGGGGAAAAGATGTGGGATTATTAATTGGCACTCAGTTTGTTATTCGTTGAATTCTTTGCTCTGCAGTAATATTGTTCTACTTTTCCTTATCAGTATAGAGCGGTTAGATATTTCCTGAGTTTTGGAAGGGTCCCAACTGGCAGTTTCTCCAAGAGGGAGCCACACCTCCCCCACCACTGATCGGTGGATTTGGTTTGCCTCCAAGGCCACACAGAGCAGAGATCTAATGTTGTGGATCTATGGGAACTTTCAGATTAAAGAACAGTTAAAATTTCCTGTTCCACACAACCCAGACCCGGCAGGAGGGTCATGGAGAGCTTAGGACAGTCTCTCTCTCTCTCTCTCTGCGTTCACAGTTCAGGTGACTGGACCTGCATCCAGAACCATCTGCAGCAGCCCAGCAGTTGTAAGGAAAGTCTTGCACAGCTTTGCTAAAATCTAAGAAGTCTCTACTGTGAGCTTTTGCAAACTGATTTTTTTTTCTTCCTTTTCTTCAAAGTGATTTGGCCAAATGATTTCCCGTCAGCTTATGGCCATATTCTAAATAGTCAAAGTAATTATTACAGTAAGTTTAGAGAAAAGAAATGTGAAAATACTGAGGTAACGGTATCTGTTTATTTGGGTAAAACTGACAGTTTTTGAGTACAGACGACCCCCCCAACTTACGCAGTTGTTCCGTTCCAGAAAGCCTTGCGTAACTCGAATTTTGCGTAAGTCGGAAACATATACCCGTAGGTTACACAACAATTTCTGTAACTTTAAAATCCTATTTCTGGCTTACGGAACTTTTTCTGTAAGTACGAATTTGCGTAAGTCGGGTCTTGCATAAGCCGGGGAGTGTCTGTACCACCATGCTGTGTGTCTGTCTCTCTTCTTCCCCCTCTCCACTCCCCCAGCACGCTTTCCAGGCATTGGTACCACAATTTGTTCTATTTCTGACTCTACAGTTACTAAAAATAGAATTATACACTATGCTTGGCTAAGAAAATAAGAGCTGGTACATTCCTCCCTTCCTCCAGCACTGCAACAGGTCTGAAAAATCACCGTCCTCTCCTTTTAATTTCAACTCCCTTTTCTCCCTATGCTTTTCTGCCATGGAAATGCAGTTAAAAACAGGATCATGGATTACTGAAATAAAATGTACGCGCCCTTAAGGTTGCCTTCCTTGTTGCCATCCCATTCTTTCTCCCACCCCCCTCCATTTCCCAGTTTCTTTTTTATTTATTGTTTCTTCATTTTCAGTCCCTCACTTTATTCAAGATACCTAAATTTTGGCACAGTCAGCTGAGCCATCTCTAACTGCATGAAACTTTATCTTCTTCAGCAGGAATCAGTTGGGGACCAGTCTTCTGGTGG
The DNA here is from genome assembly GCF_020497125.1 of Mauremys mutica. Taxonomy (NCBI): domain Eukaryota; kingdom Metazoa; phylum Chordata; order Testudines; family Geoemydidae; genus Mauremys; species Mauremys mutica. Next base: position 113,343,767 of record NC_059073.1, read on the forward strand.
AGACCTTTTTCACAGCCCTGGTAGAACTCCCCCTGCTGTGTTTGGATCCCGCACACATGACCTGTGTTCTCTTAAGCTTGCTTTGGCCTGAGTAGACTACCCCAGTGTCTCTTTTTGGCCTTTTGGGCACATGTCCTGGGCAGAGAGACTGTTCTCCTTTCATGGAAGTGGGACCAGGCCCACAAGACCAGTGCTGATCCCTAAAGACACCCCAGTTGCTTGAGACACTTTCCCAGAACACCAACCTTGTTGGCAGTGTGATTTACCACATACCTCTCCAAGGACATGTGGTAGTTGAAACACTTAACACCCCACTTTGCAAAGGTTTCTAACAAAATTAATCTTTACTTTAGCAACAACAAGCAATATGTAATAATAGACGTATACATGTTTCTCTGCCAGTTTCCTCAAGAGAGATAAGAGTTCTTTGGCATCAGGTCAGAGTCTTTTAAGGAGTCCAGGATCCTTCCTATTTCCCTTCGCTCCTGCACCTGGCTTCTCGTCCAGTACATTGAGTCTCTTCTCATTCCTGCAGCCAGCCTTCTACTTTTCTTCTCTCCCATTCTCTTGAAATTGCCTGGTGAGAGATGCTTTTCTTCTTAACCTCCAGTTCCCATTGTCAGCTGACCCTGGTAAGCATCATCAGGTGACCTTATTTACTTAGAGAACTAGTTTTCTTGATCTGACCACCTCCTTTGTCTGAGGGGCTTTCATTTAAATAGATGACGGCCAGGGTTTAAAATATAACCTTCCATTGCTAACCCTGTGTCACCACCTTGTGGAATTTCAGTCCAACATGGAGGTAAAAATATAAGAGGAAGCAAGCAAGCCCCTCATTCAAAATGGAGTTTGTAGTCAGCCACAGATACAGAGTCCCCACTGTCAAACAGTCTGAGTTGAACAGAGACTGATTCCCCAAATCGTCACACCTTAAACTGTGCATCAGTGTTTCTGTCCATAGTACATCCCATGTATACACTGAAGAATTTTAGGAAAAACCTATCGGGTTTAACATGCCCAGTGGTCAATATATTGAAAGCTGCTGAACTCACTGGTGAGCTATCTCTTTTTTCCCCCCACTAAAATTCCCTAATGAAGTCCGGTATCTGAGACTGTCAGCTAAAGCTAAGTTGAAGTACTAGGATTACCCCGCACTGCTGATGAGCCACAGATGCTGCTGAATCAGTTCTGAATACATTCAGAGCTGTTTCAGAAACTGCCTAAAACCTATTTGGGTTTCAGAAACATCAGAGCATAGTTTGGTTCTGACTTGGAGATAAGTTTTCAGCACCAGTTTAGCTGCACCTGTTGCTGATGACCATTGTCAACAACGTTTATATTCCTTAGTGCTGTTTCCCTGTCGAGTATATTAAGGGATTTCATTTTAAAATTGTTTATGACTCCTGGTTTGTAAAATAGTTCCCAAAAAAATTCCCTTTCCATGCTATAAAATTATGATTAATGCCCTCTTTCTGTGTGCTTCTCTTTTTCCTATGGCTTTTACCCCTTCTCATTTTCTGTTATTGATGTCTCCTTTTCTTCTAATCAGAAATCAGATTCATTCTCACTTCTATTTCTATCTGTCTTTTCCCATTCTTGGTATTCCTGTTCAATCTCCTTGCTTTCTAAGTTTTGGCATGTCTCCTCTCTTCGTGCATTGACGGTACTCCGTTTCCCCCTTTAAACATATGGTCTGCTTACTTAATTTTACCAAACTTTGTGGGGAGTGCCATGATATCTGGGACACACTGTTACAGCCTTGCAGATCGTAGGCTTTCTGCAAATTTCTGAATCATCCTACCTAAGTGAGAACAGGCTGGTGTTAAAATTTGGAGAGAGTCTATAATAAGCACTCATAACATGCTGGCAAGAAGCATCAGCTTGTTTTGCCATCTCAGTTGGAGCACTGACTGTACATTATTTCTTTAACTTACTGGTTCCTTACAGAAAATGAAATTTATTATCAAATACTACTTATTTTTGAAATCTCAAAGAAACATAAGGCAGTAAAAGCTCTATTATGCTTTCACCCTTCAAAAGCAATCCCTATCTCAACAACCTGGCCTACATTCTCTTTTTACCCTTTCCAAGAGAGAGTGTGTGAAGTCCCAGGAGGGAGGTTTGTTTGTTTGTTGTTTTGTTTTGCTGCATGTATTAATACATGAAGTTTGGCGAAAAGGTAGTGCAGCCTTCATGTCTTCAATAATTATGCACTTTATTTCTTTAAAATGTTTCTCTATTGCCTACAAGGAAGAGTTAATATCAAGAAAAATGAAATTGAAAAAGTGATGTGCACCCTCATTCCCGTGCAAACTTACTACTTTCATGTAGCCATCTGCTGCCAAATTCTGCTGCTGGTCCTGCATTTTAGAAAAAGAAAAACATAATAGTCCCTCCTGAATTCCCTTCCCGTTTACATCCTGCTTTCTAGTTGGGATCCGGTAATTCTTTTTTTCCACCCCCTTTAGTGGCAGGCATTTGGCACTCTGAGTGTTTGCCTTTTGTGTTTGCTTTAAAAAAAACAAAAAAAAAACAAGTTGGTGTTCACATTCATTATTGCACTTTTTGTAATTATATTTTTCATAAGCTCCTTTACACACATGGAGTTAAGTCTTACCATTTGCTGCATGATACACAGGGGACGGATGAAGAAAATATCTTCTCTTCCCCACCCCCCATTCCCTGGCCCCAACTTTTGCCACTAGAGCTCTCAAATCTACTGGATCGTGAGGTACTGGAGACACTTCAGCTGACTCAGGCTATCTATTCTGCTAAACCCCTAAGTCAGGCAGTGGTCCACCAGAGGTGGGGACATAGAGAGAAAGAGACAGAATGACTCCCCATGCAGATACCGTGTAGCCTAGTAGAGGAGTCACTGATCTGTTTGAGGATCAGAAAAACATGCTGGGGATCTGAAGGTCCAATGCTCAAACCTTGCTGGTCACCCATGTGGGGAACGCTTATGACTGCACACAATGGAATTTCCCTTCCACTCCCCTCCCCCCCAGTATTTTAAAAATAAAACTGGTTTTATTTACTTCACACTGGAAGAAAACCTACATTAAAAATACTTTTGATATTTAAAAGCCAATTGTAATCAGTCACTTTTATGGCACAATGCAGAACAAAATGCCGCTGTTCCACAGCTATCATTTGCTTGCTTGTGTTACACACTTCCTGGTTTAACGGTTGACAGGTTGGCCTTCAATTCTAACCTAACTCTCAAGGATTGATTTACCATGCTGACTGGTACCACCACTGCACTTATAGGTTATGACCCGATTTCCAACTACCTTGCATCTCCTCTGAGGGTATTTAGCACATGCTGGATGTGGAAATATGTTGTTGTTTTTTCAAAACACATTGTGGCCCAGGCATGGTGTGGCTTCCAACCTGATCCATCCTCCCTGTGCCCAAAGAATGGCTCTGGTATCCACTGTATGTCCGGCACCCCTCTTTCCTCCTCAACCTGCCACATATGGGTCCCGCTGATAAGGACAGGATTTTCTCCTAGCTGGGTGATACTCACATTACTCAGTGACTTTAACCATATATTTATGTACATAGAACTTCAACTAATTCCTCTTTTGTAGGATGGACTGGCTCAGTAGGTCTGCATAACATTTTGAACATGTGAAGTGGTATACATTGTAAGCGCTCAGTATTAACAACATGTAAGCAGTCTTTGTAACGCCATTTGGATCATTGGGGTAATGCTTTGAGGCTACACAGCGATTGCATTGTGATGGATTAAGATGGGACTGTGTGGAGTCCAAAGGCAGTTTGTCTTGACTGATTGTTCCCCTTGCACCCTCCCTCATGCCCCCCTGCCCCGATTTCCTTAGCTGTCTTAAAATGTACAGAGGTCCTCCAGTTTTTGTTTTTCGATTTTTTTCCTTTAGTGCCTTGTAACTTCCTAGAACAGTTGGGTTTTATAAATTTCTTTGAATGCCAACTACACACATTTGAGCCTAAATCCATTTTTTCAAAAGCAATAATAAAAAGGCAAAATTTAACACACACACACACACACACACACACACACACACACGCGAGTTTTAATGTTTCATTTATTGTTTGCATCCTGCATTTCCACACTATGCGCAAAAAACTCACTTATCATGCTGTTGCTACACACAAACGAGAAGTGAACTAAGTGGAACAGGCTGTAATTTACAGTGTTTTTTTGCATGAATGGGAGGTGAATTCCACTGAAAGTCCTTTTATGGAAACCTTGCTATTTTCAGTTTTTTTGGTTTTAAGAAAATAAGCACCGATTTTTAAATGACAACTGATAGTATGTTATTTATCTTGTTTGTTTAATCAAAAAGCCAGAATCCTTAAATACACACTACTGGCTCTACTGACAAGTTATGCCCATGGTATCTATTAAGTAAGCAAGCATTTTAATTTAATGTATTTTACCTTCCCATCTCTTCTGAGAACAAACACAAAAAATGCTTTTTAACATCAGTGGAATATTTTAGGGCATGGGAGGGGGAGAGAAGGAGGAAATCTTTTCAGGACTACTTTTTCTAGTGTCAGATTTTCAAAGTGTTGGTCCCATACTCCTAACCCTAATCTGTTCCCTCTGTGGTTCATCTGTGGAGATCTCGCTAAAGGAGAGGTGAGAGTAAGGGTAAGCAGTTGGTCACAGTTCCTACAAATAGAGATGAAAATTGCTTGGCAAATGAGGAACGCTTCCTTTAAAAGCTGTAACATCAGTGGCAGTGCGTATGCATGTACTTCAGAGGATTTTATTAATCTATATAAGGATAAATTGGATCCACTAAGTAAAATCGGTGTACTCTGTACACACATTCCTTCTTCAAATCTTTGGCAATCAGTTGCAGTTTGTTTATATTATCCAAAGCCTCTGCCTTTAAGCATGTCACTCTTGATTCAACCTATGCCTTCTTCCCATGATGAGATTCTCAAAGATTGACTGACCAGTGAGCATTGGCTTCTCTTGCTTTGTTTCCTCATTTGCTCTCAAGTCACTGATCACATTATCATCAAATGACACTGCAATGCTGAAGCCAATCTAGGAGAACACTGGACCTCCCAGCTATAAATTTCTTTCCTGATGTGTTCTTTGAATTGCACGTACCCAGCAGGTAGACAACTGCTGTGCGTTAAAAAGACATCAGACACAAGCCCCTCCCACTGCTGTCAGAATCAAATGAGATGTACCAGGATTCTCACCTTAGGCAAAGGCTTAATTCTAAAGTAGAGGTAACATCTCTCAACTCTCTTATGTATGTGTGTGTGGTAGCACAATTCTTTTGTCTCGTGACAGGCTTTCATATTGTAGTTGTGATTTCATTACATGGTGGCTGGCTGAAAACACTTCAGTCTCAAAGTCATGTGTTATGTATATTGATTCCTCCCCCCCCCCCCCCCATCATTCTCTAAGGCTTTGGCTACACTTGCATTTCAAAGCGCTGCCACGGCAGCGCTTTGAAGCGCTAAGTGTAGTCAAAGCGCCAGCGCTGGGAGAAAACTCTCCGTACTTCCCTGTGGGGAATAACGGACAGCGCTGGGAGCGCGGCTCCCAGCGCTGGGGCTTTGACTACACTGGCGCTTTGTAGCGCCGCAATTTGCAGCGCTGCAGAGGGTGTGTTTTCACACCCTGCTGCAGCGCTGCAAATTTGTAAGTGTAGCCAAGCCCTAAATAAATTACAGGGGGGGAGGGGGCTGAGGAAAAACTAGCATGAGAACTTACCAGCCCAGACCTGAAAGCTACTTGTGTGACCTTTTACCATAAGAAAATTAAAGATAGTCAAGTAAAATAAATATATTAAAAAAACAAACAAACCCCAAACCCCACCACAAACAGTTGTTCACCATAGAAAAGAAAGTGAGCAAAATTTTGCAAGGCTACATGATCAGAATAATAATTTTCAGGATGCTCTTAAAAATGTCCTTTCCTATTACATCAAAAATCCACTAAAACCTATGTTGCATAATTCTATAGTGATGTAAGAACAAATGCTGTGCAAAAACCCATTGTCAACTTAGCAAAGATGTATATGAAACCAGTGACGGGGAAGAAAATTCCAAAAGTTTAGATGAACATCCTGAATTTTGGATGGTTATGTGGTGTTTCCAACCACCCCTTGTTTGACCAGCCCTGCCTGCCTTCTACCTGCTGTCACCTTGTGGGAAGGCTTGGTTGTTAGATGAAGACATTATCTAAAATAGTATAAAGAAATGATTGAGGAAAACAAGACAGAAAGGTTGTCAGGGTTTTGAGAAGGGAAGAGAAGGTGCCTGGTGGAAAAAAATTGGGATGCTTCTACATAGAAAGCAGTATAAAAGAAGGCTTAAAACTGAGATGAGAAAAGGAGGATATCCAAAAAGAGAGGATGAAAATGCAAGACTGGACAGAATGAGAGGTTTGAGAATCATTCTCATAGAGTTGGTGGTTGAAATTATGGAATTGGCTACCTATGCCTAAATAAATATACCTATGGGTGGCAGAGGGGTAAAAAGGGGAGGAGAGAAAGATGAAGGGTCACTCTGTTGAGAGATTAGGAGGAGATGATGTAAATGGAGTAGTCTGCTAATTAGGAATCCATAGAAAGTGGAGGAGAGTAATCAAGTATGTCAAAGAGAGCGGAATAACTTCAGTCCCTTCAATTTACCTAATAGGTTTTTTAGCAATTGTGTGGTTTTGGTTGAGGGGAGAACCAGTGTTGTAGGGATTCTAGGAGAGAGTTGGAAGATGGTAAGTATAGATACCAGGAGACAAGCTAAGATACTCCGCATTTAGCTGTGGATCTATGGAGTTTTATATATGTTCACCACCATAGTAAATACACGTCTATCAGTTTACTTTTTGTAACTCATGAGACAAGGGTATGCTTGAATGGTTCTATTACTTTTACTGATGCCCTTTTTTAAAATTAAGGATAGTCTTTATTTTGAAAGGTGGAGACAAGCTGCAAATAGTGCAGTTACGGGTAATTCAATTAAATCTACTGTTTGATCTCCAGCACTGGCACTGTCTAAAAAGCAGTTTTTCTGTAGGTGAGGAGCAGTTGCTGCCTCTGAAGGAGAGAAATTAATGCCTCTGCTCTGGATAGTTGTTTCTGCCAAGTGAAATGTTCACTCCCTCTGAGGGAGTAGCTGTTACATTTGTCCTGAAAAAAGTTGCCTTTACAACTTTAGGAAGATAAAATAAATGCACCATTACAGACAAAAGGCTGGCTTAATGCTTCAGGAAATCAATGACTAAAAAACTTTATTGAGAAACACACAAAACACTCACAACATCCTTCCTTTCTTTACTCCTATTTATTAGGAGAGTTTAGCATGCTGGCCTGCTTGTCTAGTGGCAACACAGCATTGGGGTTCAAAACTGATGTCCAAGCTCCCCCTCTGGCAGGGAATTGGAAAGTTTGCACTGTGCAAAATATGCTCATCCCTTGATGTGTGTAGGCGGGAGCCATGTGTCCGGCAATGAGCCATTCTTCCTCCCAGCCAATGTAAGCAGTTATGTTTATTGTTGCGTTCCAGAGGGAGCCACATCCAACTCTCCTTAGAGAGAAGGAAGGGTGGGATCATTACATTGCAGGGCCTTCAAGGATTTTGGAAAGGAGGTTAACCAGGCTCAGAGACCCTTTCCAGGTGGGGAGGGAAGGGGAATTCTGGTCTCTAGAAAACAGCTTGTTTGTGCATCGCCTGTTTTCTCTCCCTCTTTTTCACCCTTTATTTTTAAGGTAATTATGTAGAAGTAAATATATCTTGATTTCTAAGGTTAGTGAGAAATCGAATTAAAAATATTAATTGTTCTAAAGTTAGAGCAATAAACCTCATGGGTTCATAATTCAAACATTTGGTAGAAAGTGGTACATCAAGAAAAAGAACACCACATATTTCCACTAAATGCTACAATTAACCATAAAGGTTGCTGGATAGACTTTTACTTTGTCAACAGATTACCTTAAGTTTTAAAAATGTGAGTGAAATTAATTAGAACGGATCCCCTCAAATGTCAGTTGTATTGGCAGCAACTTGAGTCTTCTTGTGTGGAACATTTAATCCACCAGTTTCTAGGACAGAGTAGAATTTCTATGCAAGCCTTTTATTTTTTGGTCTTCAACTGAAATTTCATATAACAAAATATCTGCAATTAAGAGGCTTTTAAATGGATATTCATACATTCATTGTGGGGGAGGGTCAGCACTACATTACTAGGTCATGTGTTACTACAGTAAGGGTGATCTTCAAAGCATGTGTCACATTGGAAAAATGTTTCTTCAGTCTGTCTGAAGAGCTGCCCGTGCTCTTGGCAAAAAAACATGAAAGACAAATCCTCAATGAAACACATTACAATATCAAATGAGGCTATACAATTGGAAATATGTCATTCAGCATTTGCCTTTCATGGCTTCTTTTTTTGACTCACACAGGCAATATTACAGATAATTAATTGGAGAATAACCTCCCCAAAAGGTCTTTCTGACACCTTTACCCTCTTTTTCAAAGTATATTCTGTTGCTAGGATTCTTTCTTTCTGATCCTGAGCTAATGCTTTGCTAGCTTTCTTCGTTCTTCTCCCCAAATATATATCTGTATCTATATCCTCTTGTGCTGAGTCCTCTGTTACTAATTTAACCTGGCATACTTCTTGGAATATATAACTTTGGATACCTTCTCTTGCTACAGATGATTCCCTTCCACATGATATTAACTTGTATTGCTGAACTTGTCTGCTGCAGTCTTTCTGCTGTGCTAAATCTGCACTTCTTGGTGCCAATTCTGCACAGCCAGAGCAGAGAATTGCAAGTAGCTTTACAGACTTCACCCCTGCAGAGATACAGCTCTGAGGAGGACTATTTCAGTGGCCTTTCAGATGAATGCTCTTGGCCTTCTCTGAAATGCCAACGACACATTTTTCTAGTCTATGAAGATGGCTCTTGTTGGAGAAATTGGCCTTTGTGATTTGTCTGTTGAGATAAGTGCAGCCCTATTTGTATAACCCATCATCACTTATATATAAGAAATGTTTGAGACTGCTGCTTTGTTGTGGCTCCCCAGCTTGGTGCAGTTATGCTGTTTGGAAATGATAGGGCCTGTAAACGGTCCTTAGAAATTTGCCATTCATAAGAAATGCCCCCCCCCCCCAACAATTATGCATTTGGGTTTTATCTGTAGCATAAGGGTTTTGGTGTGTTCAGGCATTTCCTTCTCAAGGCTATAAAATATTCATCCCTAGTGGTGAGGCATTATGTGTACCTAGGGCAGAGGTCGGCAGCCTTTCAGAAGTGGTGTGCCGAGTCTTCATTTATTCACTCTAATTTAAGGTTTCACGTGCCAGTAATACATTTTAACGTTTTTAGAAGGTCTCTTTCTATAAGTCTATAATATATAACTAAACTATTGTTGTATGTAAAGTAAATAAGGTTTTTTAAATGTTTAAGAAGCTTCCTTTAAAATGAAATTAAAATGCAGAGCCCCCTGGACCAATGGCCAGGACCTGGGCAGTGTGAGTGCCACTGAAAATCAGCTCGCGTGCCACCTTTGGCATGCGTGCCCTAGGTTGCCTACCCCTGCCCTAGGGTGACGAGACAGCAAGTATGAAAAATCGGGACAGGGGGTGGGCGGTAATAGAAGCCTATATAAGAAAAAGACCCAAAAATTGGGACTGTCCCTATAAAATTGTGACATCTGGTCACCCTATGTGTACCCTGTCTCTTTACCTGCTCATTCATTTGCTTGCTTCCTCCAGTCGTCACTCTTGCCTATTTTGTAGTATTTCTTCTACTGACTTCCCCAGTCCCTTTTCACTTACAGAGAAGCATTTAGTTACTTTGTCCCTTCTACCCCATGGAATAGCAGTTGTCTAGAAATGCATTTTATTTATAGGCTTAACTATTCCTTTCCACATGGCACCCAAAAACAGCTACGATGTCTTAGATTTTGCTGATCTGTTTTAGTTCCGCCATCAGGGAATGGATATTTTGAGGATCAGATGTGTTCTGCCTTTGGCTACCAGTCCTTAATGGTAAACCATTCTTTTTTCGTTTGCAGACCCCTAATTTTTTTTTTTTTTTTGAATAGAGGTGCGGATCCCTTTGGAAATCTTAGACATCGTCTGTGGACCCCTAGGGGTTTGCGGACCACAGGTGGAAAACCACTGTTACAATGTTAAGCTAGTTCAGGTGAGGCTAAAAGCAACTTTTAAGGAACCAGTGTGTAAAATAACTGACTAAACCCCAAGACTGCTAGGGGAAAATATGTCCTTATTTGTGCTGCTTCATGATGTATAAAGAGGGTCTTGGGATATCAGTCCTCTCTGCCAGCTCATGTCTGCTTCCTGTTCTGTAAATTGGAAGCTCTCTCAGCCCTTGACTTTAAGGATTTGGGGTGCTGAATCAATAACACATACCTTTTCTCCAAAACGTTGATTAGGAGTTCGAGTTAAAATGTTGAGGAAACAAAAGATTTTTAAACAGTGTGAGTAAAAATGCTTTTCCCTCTCAGTGGTCTTACTCATCTGTTACTTGTGATGCCATCCTACTGGTCCTCCAGTCATCCACAAAATTGTCCAGCAAAATCAGGATAAAGAGGAGCTGGTGTTTCTAATGTAAAAAACAATCAGAATTTATTTTCAGAAAAAAAAAAAAGAAAAAAAGAAACCTCATTCAGGCCTTTGAGTATTTTTGTTTCTTTATCAGATGTTAAAACCACTTATTTTTCTATTGCATATGTACCTTAACTGCAAGGGATAAAACCTACGTGTCTACTGTGACCTTGCTATTTGTGTGCATGTGAATAATTTTGAATAAAATATGCATTTAACTCAATTGCCAGTTTGTTATAAATAGGAGATGTAGCAAGAGTAGTCTTCATTGGAGGACAGATGTCCTTGGGCATAGCTACCACTCAAAAAGACGTTTGTTCACTACGGGCAACATAATACCATTCATCCAGCCAGAAAACCAACGTGAAGTACAAACCAGTTATGTATTTTCAGACTTGAAGATTCAAAGTTCCTCTCCCCTCTTCCTGCCACCAAAGCAGGGAGTAGACATTTGTAACGAGTAGCTGCTACCTTTCCTATAGAGGTCTCACTGTCCTCTGAAGCTTCCTGGTTGGTGTAGGTCTAGGCAGGGGCGGCTCCAGGCCCCAGCATGCCAAGCGCGTGCTTGGGACGGCAACCCGCGGCAGGCAGGCTGCCTCCGGCGGCTTGCCTGCGGAGGGTCTGCTGGTCCCGCGGCTTCGGCAGACTGCAGGAGGTCCGCCAAAGCCGCAGGACCAGCAGACCCTCCGCAGGCAAACCGCCAGGGGCAGCCTGCCTGCCGTGCTTGGAGCGGCAAAATCCCTAGAGCCGCTCCTGGGTCTAGGCCCAAAAGAGAGATGGGGGACTTGCCATTCCAGGATGAATTGTGGGTGTAGGCTAAAAAGGTGTATTTCAGCATTGGCAATAAGAAGATAGTATTGGGGACGTTTCCCCACCAATATAAAAAAAATCAGTATTTTAATCGTTTTATGGTACTGTGAAAATGCACTGTGGTTCCGCTTGGCCTGTGAGCCTATTAAAGGTTTACGAAGGTTTTAAGGGTATATCTCCACTTCAATTAGACACCCACGGCTGGTCCGTGCCAGCTGACTCAGGCTCATGTGGGGCTGTTTCATTGCAGCTGAGACTTCTGGGCTCAGGTTGGAGCCTGGCTGTAGAACCTTGCGAGGTGACAGAGTCCCAGAGCCCCGATTCCAGCCCAGGCCCAAAAATCGACACGGCAATGAAACAGCCCCACGAGCCCAAGTCAGCTGGCGTGGGCCAGCCACAGGCGTCTAATTGCAGTGTAGACATATCCTAAATGGCCTGGTACCTGCTAGTCACAAAAGCTGTCCCCTATCCTGATTCCATGAGGCCACAGTTGCAGTCAGTGGAGGCTCTGTAGTTGGAGCCTCTCTCCTCTAAAAGAAGGGAACAGCTGGCAGGGATTTCTCTGCAAGTTCCTGTTAGCTTTGGGTCTTGCACCCCTCTATCCTACTTGATTCACAAGAGCCCAAGATTACTTGAGACCTTCCAGACTTGCTGCAGGGCCCTTCTCTTTGCCCCTACCTGTGAGGAAATTGGAAGGCTCTGTTGTGAGATCCTAAATATCTTGATCATGTTTTTTTGGCTGCTGGCTTATTGCCAGCTATTGGGGGTTTGTTGATTAAAGGTTGGAAGAAGTTACAGGAGTGGTCTATTTTATGGTTGTGTGTCAGAATGGTTGAGGAGTGCCTGTGCCAAGGGATAGGTGCCCCTGTTAATGGGTTTGTGTATAAATCTAATTAAATAAAACTGTAGATTTAGTGAAGAGAGCTTCTGGATGCTGAACTACTGCTATTGGGATGGTAGCATGCGTTTTTCCTGAAATGTTGTTCTGTTCTCTCACCCCTACCCCACAGCCAGTCTCCTTCCGCTTCCCCATCCCCCCAGTAAGGCTCAGGCCTACCATGCATACTAGGAGGCTGGAATATTTTTCCTTACCATTGGTTGCAAAGACCCATGAATGACCGATACTAATACTTCTCAGATGCTGATCAATTTAACACCCAAAAAATCCTAAACAAATGTTTAATCTTGAGGTTGAAACAAAGAAATTATTTAATTTCACTTACTCAGACACACCTATTGGCACCATCTATGTTCATATACAAAATATAACAGAACATATAACATCCCATACAATGAAAGCACATGACTGTTTTTGATGGGTTGCTCAATCCTATAGCAGTCTTGGCTGGGGGTAAACAGCTTCTTTCAACCTGCTTTATTAAACTAATTCTCTTTGGTGAGCTCTTCTTTTGACAGGCTGACAAAAACACTGTGAGCTGTAATGTCATTCATGCTTGGCTTCCATAGTAATGATGTATATCTACATATAACAGCACTGTTCTTTTAATTTATGAAAACTGTAAAAGCTATTTGCTAACAGTTTTTGATGTAACAATACTACTACATATATATGCATATCGTATGCATATGCATACCGTAATCAACGTAATGTCCAGTGGCTTGTCAGCTGAAAAGTCTGGGTACCATTAGGTACTCTTATGGTGGCAACACAGAGCCTGGGTGGCATAGATGTTGACTTTAAATGAAAACCTTCAGAATGAGGCATAATTGCAGGATACTTTTGTAGCTTTAGATTATCACTGGAGGCTAGGAGAGCATTTTGTTCACTGTGAAGTCGATGATAAATACACTAGAAACAAAGACAGAATTTGATCCCAGAGAGAAATGGGTTTTTTAAATTATTTCTTTGAAAGCATAGTTTTTCAGTCTAAGTCAACCATTAGCCTTATTTTTTTAAGCTTGTTGTTTAATATGTAATGTTACCTTGTCATGTTGTCACAAGGTGACTGATTGGCATTTGCTCAATAAAACTAAATTATCATTTGTGCATAGGTATACAACAGCTCAATACAGTCGCTCTATACAATACACTTATTAGTGAAAACTGTTATAAGTATTTTAGAGAGATTGGAATATTTTAACTTGGCACTAAAGGCTTCATGATTTTTTTTAACCTGCCTACCAGATGTATGGTAATAAATGGTCACATGTACATAAGGGCTGTTGTTTGGTTTTGGTAGCTGTGTGTCTTTAGAGTAAGGAAGAATGAGATCCTTATTCTGATTACATTTCAGCTACATCTGTTTCTCTTATACTAATGGAAAAGAGAAGAGGTCTGTTCAGTAAAGAGAACTTACAGCAAGTAAACTTGTGGATAAAACTAGCTCATCATAAACTGATAAGTGAAGGGTGTCTCAGGCTGAAAAAACGAAGCCAAATAATTGACTCCACAAATTTTTGACTGGTCTTGAATTTGTTTTTGAGGGAAATGTCACCTTAATTGTAAATATAGTGTATATTATATAAAATACATATTTCTAATCTTAACTTCAGTAGTTTACTAATATGTTAAGGTTTACTAATATGTCATACTAAGTTTGTTTCTCCACATTGTATATCTGGGACTCATTTTTTGCCTCATACAATGCAATTCGCATATGAGTCAGTTGTAGTTGAATGTACCTACAGTAATCTGAGGTCAGAAATGGGCTCCTTGAGGTACACTTAAGAGTTTTAATTTGAGTATATTCTGTGTTCAGATGGATGTAGTTATGTGATAACAATAATTTGTTTATTTACTTTAATATTCACATATGTAGCATTACTGTCACGCTAAGCTTTTTATATGCAGTTTTCCTGTAAGTGATAATGAAAAGAGAATGAAGTAAATGACTCTTCTTTCCAAGTGACTTTACTGTACACTTCTAAAACCGCACAGCTATTGTATCCCACAGATCAATAGGAGCCCTGAGCTGTGCCTACATAATCAAAATCTGTTGTGTATTTAGAATTACAATACTATTATATGACTGTGGAATAATGTAATGTGGTAAGAAAGTTGCATTGTATGTAAACACCCCCTCCCCCAATACTTGTAACTCTGATATTTAATTTAAAAACAAACGAACAAAAAAAAACTACGTTGGAGACAAGGCCTCACTACCAACCTAGGTTTTTTTCAGTTTGTAATGCTCAGTTATGAATGCACAAAAAGGGCTTAAAATGTCTTTACAAGAGAGAGTGTGTGTGCATGTGTGAGCAAGAAATATGAGGATACTATTTATAATTTTTCATATTCTCGTGCAGAGCTAGACAGCAGAAGGACTGTAATCTCCTCTTTCCAGAGTGTTAACTGTTCACCCCATATTGAAGATTATGAATATAATTGTGGCAAAATTTCCCTATGTCACAATTGTCTAGGTCAATTTATGCTCTTAATATATTTGGCTTGCGTTATTGGTTGTTGAGTGTTGTTAATGCTATATCACAATAGCTCTTGTCAGCTGCTTGTGACCGCAGGCACTGGGCTGGAAACAGATGCATCTATTTCAACCTTCCAAGCTTTTCTCAGTGCAATGAAGTGAAGTGTGCAGAAATCTTTACTATGTCACTGTCCTGTTGTGAGAAAGAATAGGAAACTGTACTTCCAGATGCCTTATTTGAAGTAGGATGAGAAATGCATATAAAGAGTTCTAGAAACATTGTAAAAATCCCTTCTCAAAACCACTTTTTTGGCTAGCATTCTGCCACTACGATCTATTTAGATGTGTCCATGGCTGCTTCAGTGCCCAATCACTTTTTAGTGATGAAAAATATGTGAAAGATTGTCATCTTAAATGCATTTTAAAAACAAAACCCAAACTCTTCCAATAGCTCTTCCCCATTTCACATTGGTTTGTCACTGAACTGATTTCACCCCTACTCCTCAAAACTTCTGATCTGATGTGCTTATTTGTGGTCTCTGTATAAATTAGTCCTTTTTTTGTGGGACTCACTTAAGCTGATTTAACCCTTGCTTATACTGAGCACTAAGTGATACTGGCGGTCACTGTAGACAGCTCGATGAAGACCTCCACTCACCCCGGTCTACACTGGCGGGGGGGGGGGGGTCGATCTAAGGTACGCAACTTCAGCTACGTGAATAGCGTAGCTGAAGTCAAAGTACCTTAGCTCAAATTACTTACCCGTCCTCACGGCGCGGGATCGACGTCCGCGGCTCCCCCGTCGACTCCGCTACCGCCACTCGCTCTGGTGGAGTTCCGGAGTCGACGGGCGTGCTTTTGGGGTTCGATATATCGCGTCTAGATGAGACGCGATATATCGAACTCCGAGAAATCGATTGCTACCCGCCGATCCGGCGGGTAGTGAAGACGTACCCTTAGTGTGCCATTGCAAAATAATTGTGGCAGGCTCAAGAATCACTACTAGCCACATTCAAAAGAACGGATAGATGTGCCAAGTCTCTCCTGAGGGTTTTGAGGATTTCTAATCACATCTTGTGCTAGCATCACTCATGATAGATATGCTTGAGGGGCGACTGATAGATGCAACCTGTCCGAAAGTTTAAGCAGACACTGCTTCACACACCCTGGCCATGTCTGTGGTGATGCGAAGCTCCTCCTGGCTCCAGTCACTGGGTTTAACCAGGGATGTTCAAACAGTTATGGAGGATCTTCCCTTCAAGCTCTGTGACCTTTTCAACTCCAAGACCAATGAGGCCCTCCATTTGTTAAGACTCTCTGGCTATCGTGTGCTTTTTGGACTTGTACACTTCAGCCCCAAGGAAAAAGCAAGCCAGGCCTCATAACTGCTTCAGACAGTGCCCTCTGCCCATAGTACTGTAACCCATAGAGGGAACTGGAATCAGTAAGGAAGAAACAGATTTGAGCTGGTGACCCTCCTGCCACTTCCTCAGCTGCTGTGCACTCTGCATCTTCCTCTTAGCAGCAGGTTTAACACCACTGAGAGCCTGGCAAAACCTACAGAGGATCTGGACCCATTCTCCCTCACCCCCTTTTTGGCAACTCTTTTTGGTCTTTTATTCAGGAGGCCTGGGCGGGAATCAACAAGAACCAGTGCATTTTCCTTTGTCAGCAAACGGTATTGCATATAGTTTTAGGTCCTTTCTACCCTGGACCGTCCCTCCTCAGGAACTCTTCTCACATGACACTATTGAAACAGGAGCCTCTTTTGTAACTCGGAGCAATGGAGAAAGCACCTTAGAGTTCAGGAGCAAGGGGTTCTACTCTCATTTTCTAATCTTAAAAAAGAAAGGGTATTGGTGCCTTCAGGGCCTCAAGTTCATCTGTCAGTTCAAGTTCAGGATGGTGAGTCTGGTCTCTGTAATCCCCTCAATTCTGGTTTGTGGCTCTCAACCTTCAAGAGGCCTATTTCTACCTGTTTGTATGCTCAGCATACCTGAAATACCTCAGATTCTTGGTAGGAGAGACTCACTACCAAGACAGGGTCCTGCCCTTTTGGTCTTTAAGGGCGTGGCTGTTGTGGTAGCATAAGTGGAATGGCAAGGTATTCAGGTCTACCTGTACCTTGACAGTTGGCTAATCTGAGGGAAATAATCATAGCAAGTGACCAGCTCCATGCACATAATTCCCAAGACTCTTTGCTACTCTGGGCCTCAAAATAAACAGAAAAATCCACCTTTGCTCCAACTCACAGCATAAAGTTAATAGAAGATGGATTAAATTTGAGGTCAGTGAAGACTCCCACAAAAAAGATTCCAGACTATAGTGGACCTTTTCAATCAACCACCTGCAGGCTCGTCCAAAGACTTTGAGTGTGCCTCGTGCAGGCTTGGGTCTGAGATTGCAAGGCCAGCAACTAGAAGAGGAGAGAAAAAGTGCATCCTTTTGTGTGTAAACTGATACAGAAATCATCAAGAGGCAATAAACTCCACAATACCACCGTTAGAGCAATTTTTCAAACAGAACTATATTAGAGTGTTTTCCCTCTGCACTTTGCTAGGAGTATATTATCTTTTCCTGACAGTTGTGGACCTTGCCACAGTCCTCTATGCCTTTTGTCACTTTCAGACCGGATCACTGTATACTTAAGGAGATGCAGAATGTGATGGTCCGTTTACTTAGCAGTTTTATACTTCAGCTATAGCTGCTCTGGCTTTGATTCATTTCAGGTTTTAATTCAAGGTGTTTGTTTACATTCGCTAGCATTGGTTATCCGATGTACTTTTTTTTATTATGATAAAGAACATTGTATAAATGGGGTTTGTTGGAATAATGGGAGGACCAATATTTTTTTCTAATAAGGAAACTTATAGTCACCTTCCAAATACAATAATGGTTTGGCAGGGTGGGAGGAGGAATGGAAAGCACCTTCCAAATGCAAGTGAGCTGACAGCCCACAAGGTGATTTTCTTGATTCCAACACTTCAGGTTGCTGGTATTGACATATGGCATCTCTCCAGAATAAATATTGCTTTTGGAAAAACTAGCTGAATTCTTTCGTAATGGTTAAACTTACTGAAAATCGGGCCCCAAATGATATGTTTAATTTAGACTTCTGTGGAGTTTACAGACTGTAAATTTTATCATTAACATTTTAAAGTTAAAATGCAAAGCAAAAATTGAAACTGAGTTAAAGCCACACTTCTGTGCTGAATGTAAATGTAAATTCTGTAAATGTAAATTCTGCATGTAAATAAAATCTAATTAAGGTTTTAAAATATTTTCTCTTCCATATGACATCCTCTTGAATCTTCCTGAAGGGAGCCCAAAATGCATCATTTTTTGACATCACGAATGCTATTGATGTTTCATAAGTTGCAATGAGATTTCTGGCATTTGTTGATGTCCTTCAGTTTGAGACCTTCAGTGACCCAGGAAATATTTAAGGGGATTTATTAACAAAAAGGAAGTGAAAATTTAATCAGTCATTTGACTTATTTCTGTGCTGCGTCTGCCTTGCAGACTAGTTAGTGAGAGCATTAAACACATCTTAAACTTAACTTCATTTAATTTTTTCTTTGGTACTGTTTTAAATCTCCCCCCTCCCAACCCCCCTACAGTGAAATTCAGGCTTCTGTTTTTATAAGGGATGTTAAAAAGTAGTGTTTAAAAATCTCTCTCTCTTTCACACTCACACACACACCTACCTCTGCAACTCTCCAACTGTAGCCACCATGTATTTGCTTTTGACTCCAAGTGAAGAGAAATGTAGTGCAATCTAAAAAGTGCAGACTTTGAAGACAAGGCAGGTGGTGGTATAAGGGAGCCCTAGAATTAGGTTGTTTTGAAAGAGCTGCTAGGGTGGAGTCAGAAGTCCCAAAATGTTTGAGAATCTAGTAAGAGATGATGTGTCATACTGGCACACAGAGTCAATGGGAGCACTGACTAAATGGACAGAGGAGAGTAGAGGGCCTTTTTCCATCTCAATGCCTGTTCGTATACAGCAGACTGCATGGGGATGAAAGTTCCTTCCTGATAGTCTATTTACTCTCCGAAGCTGCTTTGAAGATATGCACAGTTGAACACTAAGGAGTTTGATCATTGTATTGATAGTGCTGCACAATGCTGTCCTGGTAATGGCAGTGTCAAATGGACTATGATCATACAGTGTTTGTGATTAGTTTTGAACTGTTGTTGTTCGGTAACCATTAGTGCTGCTACACGGTAAGCAGATTGCTGCTGCTTGGCATGCCTTGGAGGGAGACAAAAAGAGATTCAAGGAGGAGGCTAAAATGGAAGTGAGGAAAGGGTGACTAGAGGGAGTGAGGGAAGAGTGCTGCTAGCAGTTGCCTGGTGGAGACAAATCTCTGATACAAAACAGCTCATGCCATCAACAGGAGTATTTTGTTGGCTTGGAAAAAGGGGTGGTATTCTCTCAGTCAAAACTGGAATTTCTGCCTCGATCAATTCTTAAAATCTTACCTAAATATTGAAAAAATATCTGTCACGAGTTTAATAACTCTAAGTGTGACTGGTTTTAGTGTGCTGCTGTTCTACTGGTGCTTCTCAGCATCAATTTAGGTCAAATCATGCTGTCCTTATGTGAGTAATAAGGCCTTGGCTACACTTACAAATTTGCAGCGCTGCAGCAGGGTGTGAAAACACACCCTCTGCAGCGCTGCAAATTGCGGCGCTACAAAGCGCCAGTGTAGTCAAAACCCCAGCGCTGTGAGCGCGGCTCCCAGCGCTGGGGCTTTGACTACACTGGCGCTTCAAAGCGCTGCCGTGGCAGCGCTTTGAAGTATAAGTGTAGCCAAGCCCTATGATAAGCAAAATTTGTTCATCTACATATGTAGGGCTAAATGCCCTTTCCCACCTATGTAGCTCTGCTGCCTAGGATGCTCTTCAAGTGGAGATAGGAAGTCACAGTGGGGAAAGGTGGTTGTGATATATTCACTCCTATTTTGTGTAGCTTTCTCTCATCATCTGCAGCTACTATAGCTGAGTGGGACTTTGCTAGACAAATAGGAGAGTCAAGGGAAACAAACCTTATGTTACCACACCTTTGGGACTTACAGTGCTTAGCACATCATAAATTGCAATGGTTGGAAGCAGCAGAATGAAGAGGAGAAATAGAAATTGTCCACATAATTTATTTTTATACTGATGCAGAGATGCAGAGATTTATGCAAATGACCCCTAGTAATGCCAGTTACAGTAACTTGTATAAATTCTGTAATACAGAGATGAGATTATGCCGCTAAAATTATGCCATTTTTTTTTTTAAGGAATGGGAAAAGATTTTCAGTGTGATCCCCAAGCACTTTTCTTCACCCTTTGTACACTGATTTGGAATCGACATTTGCAGTTTTCCACTAAGCTAAAGATCTGCAGGTTCATCAGTTTCTAATTGGAGTACCTCTGAAAAATCATGACCAGAAGAATATTGGGAATCATTAAGGGATAGATAACTATCATGTTGCCTCTATATAAATCCCTGGTACGCCCACATCTTGAATACTCTGTGCAGATGTGGTTGCCCTATCTCAAAAAAGTTGTATTGGAATTGGAAAAGGTTCAAAAAAGGGCAACAGAAATGATTAGGGGTATGGAACGGCTTCCGTATGAGGAGAGATTAATAAGATTGGGACTTTTCAGCTTGGAAAAGAGACGGCTAAGGGGAGATATGATTGAGGTCTATAAAATCATGACTGGTGTAGAGAAAGTAAATAAGGAAATGTTGTTTACTACTTCTCATAACACAAGAACGAGGGGTCACCAAATTAAATTAATAGGCAGCAGGTTTAAAACAAACAAAAGGAAGAATTAGATAAATTCATGGAGGATAGGTCCATCAATGGCTGTTAGCCAGGATGGGCAGGAATGGTGTCCCTAGCCTCTGTTTGCCAGAAGCTGGAAATGAGCGACAGGGGATGAATCACTTGATGATTACCTGTTCTGTTCATTCCCTCTGGGGCATCTGGCACTGGCCACTGTTGAAAGACAGGATACTGGACTAGATGGACCTTTGGTCTGACCCAGTACGGCCATTCTTATGTTCTTATTGCCAGGGATGCTCATTTTTGGAAGGGAGGAGTTTTGTAGCCTTGTGTTTGCTGTTGGTATCCTTTGTGAACTTTCTCCTGGTCTGTTCAGTATTATTAATGCATTTTTTGAACATTCTGTACTGTTTTCATCTCGCCCTTGCAGGACTTCTCACTAATGGCTCATCAAAGGGATTAGGACCAGGATCAGAACAGTCAGAGAACGAGAAGGATGATGCATCGCAAGTGTCCTCAACTAGCAATGATGTTAGTTCTTCAGATTTTGAAGAAGGGCCATCAAGGAAAAGGTTAGTGGCGTTCACAGTTGCCAACTTTCATGCGGTAAATAAGCACCCCGATTTTCACAATAAGCCAAAAATCAAGTTAATCCCATTTCAGAACAAGGCAAAAACAAGTCAATCCCTAAAAACCCCAACACTCTGTGACTAGATCCCCCCAGCGTGCAGTCCGGGACTGTGGTGGGCCAGCTCTGCACCCCGACTCTCTTCTCCCCCCCTCTCATGCCCCCCCCTTGCCAGGAACCAATATTAAAAAAAAGAAGCTACAAACTAGACAAGCTACAAGCCAAAAACTAGCCAACAAGCAGTTCACAAGCCAATTAAGCCAAAAACAAGCCCAATTTCTGCATTTTTTCCCACAGGTTTGGCATGTCTGGTGGTGGTTAAGAACTCAAATAATCTTTTAAGAGTAGCACTGCAGCCTAATGTAAGGTTATAATTAAGTCCATTAATAATGCTTGCATTGCCAAAATCTACCGTACCATAAACAGATGTTCAGATGTAGAGTGTTTCATGCAGCTATAGGGATATGTTAACATTTTGGGTTCATCGTCCTGCATCCTTTACAAAGTGGGTGTTCTGTAGTTTAGCAGCGGAAAACATGGCAATGTCGCTGTCATTTTACTGAAGTTGGGTGATTGTTAAATGAAATCTTTACTCAGTATTTTTTGGGTCTATCAATGTGAATGTCTGTGTTTTCGTTTACTGGATCAAGATAATGTAACTTCAACAAACAGGATACATTTGTGTCATTAAATTAGAATTACTTTTAGATTTGCTTTGAAAATTAAAATGGTTACATGTTAAAAAGGTTTAAAATAAATGCAGACTCTGAGAATACTAGCTGTATAGTGAGCCTCACCATAAAGATGCAGGTTATTGTCTGTAACTATTACTCTGAGCCAGTGGTCCCCAACCTTTTTGTGGCCAGTAGCACATTCATGTTTTCAGAAGAGTGTGGCGGGCACCAACAATTACTCACATACAGGGCCGGCTCCAAGCACCAGTGGAGCAAGCACGTGCCTGGGGCAGCACATGCTACGGGGCAGCATTCCGTCCGTTCTGCAGAGTCAGAGCGTTTTTTGTTTTGTTTTTGTTTTTTCGGGGTTTTTTTATGCCAGTTCTGGGCAGTGCAGAGAAGCCGGGGAGAAGCCGGGAGGACAGAGAACACTGGCGCCCGCAGCCTGCAGCCCCGGAGTTCTCTGTCCCCAGCAGGCGCGGGGCCCCGGCTTCTCTCCCCTGCTGGGCACTAGGCGGGCCCCGTGCCTGCCAGGGACTGAGAACACCGGCGCCCACAGTCTGCAGCCCCGGAGAAGCTGGAGAGAAACCGCAGCCCCGCATCTGCCAGGGACCGAGAACACCAGCGCCTGCAGCCTGCAGCCTCAGAATTCTCTGGCTGCGGCTTCTCTCCGGTTTAAGCCGCGGCCCCGCGCCTGCCAGGGACCGAGAACACTGGCTTCCGCAGCCCCGGAGTTCTCTGTCCCTAGCAGGTGCGGGGCTGTGGCTTCTCTCCCTTGCTGGGTGCTAGGCGGGCGCACATAAATGCCCTGGCGGGCGCCGTGGCATCCGTGGGCACCACGTTGGGGAGCACTGCTCTGAGCTAATGCTGTGGCAATCTGGCTCCTATTCCTTAGAAATCAGTTATGAAATCCCTGTTGAACTCTCATTATGCTACAATCTTGGCCAATTCCTAAACATACAAAATGTAGGTTAAAATTGCAGGGTTTAAGCCAATTTTTTGTAGAAAATATGCTGAAGGTGCAGTCAGAGGTCTGGTATTTTCTCCCTCTTGTATAAAGAAAGAACTAAAATTGTGTGCCTGAAAAGTGTATTATAAATAAGCTTTTGGCAAAAATTGATTTTTATTTTTTGTAATTTCAATGGATAGTATCAATTTTTATTTTTAAACATTTTTTATTATCAGTTTTATTTTTCTCAAGTTGTGAGAAATTATGGGTTTTAAGGATTTTATTTTTATTGATTTGAATTTTCACAGTTTGGGGAAATGAAAGGGGCTAGGATTAGAGCAACACTGTGGTTTCCCAGGGCTGCCGAGGGACCCAAGTCACCTGGGCGCAAGGTGTGGGGGTGGGTCGCCATAGTCCTGGCCCAGCAAAGCAGAGACCCCCCCCCCCCCCCGCTATGGTCACAAGGAGCAGGATGAGCCCTGAATGCAGGTGAGGTCACCCTTCTGCTGAATGGCTCCTCCTCGGGAATTACTCCCAGCCATTGAGTGAGAGAGCAGGACTGTGACAGCAGGCTGCAGGTTGCTCCCTGGGTGACAGTGGGGCTGGTGACCCTGGATTCCTGAAGTCACTAGGTGCGGGGGAGGCTGCACTTGATGACTGTTATTGATATTGATTTTATTTGTATGTATGTATTTAAATGTATAAGCCTTCTTATAAATCCCCTGTACCTCCCTCTGCAAAAAAAACACCCCAGAATAACCCCCCAAAGCAAAATTGATTTAAAAATAAATATCTACTTAAAACATAAAACAGACTTTTTCACATTTCTATTTCCTAGGTAACCTTACAATTTGTTTGGGAATGTCTTGGGAAGTCTGAGAAAGGGGGTAAAGAGAATGGTCCCCCCCCCCCGCCAAATTAAATGAGCAGAGTTTGCCTTTGGATGTGCATAAGTGCTCCTGTATATGTCTCAAGACAAAATTTGCATTTAGTATTTTGTACCGATAGAAATGTTGCAAGGGCAAGTTGCACCATAGAAGTGTAGAAGGTAACCTGCAAAAGAGAAATGAATTAGCTGTGTGCCCTTTTCCCCTTTTTTATGTGAGGTATAAAGAAGGCTTGAAAGTCTTTCTGTTTAGAAATTTAAATATTGTTTAGCATATTTTTCCTGGGAGACTCAGCATGCGATTCAGGGACTAGTGGAATTGTGACATTACAAGTACTTAGGAAGTAAAACTGGGCAGTTGGGAGGTAATGGTTTTTTTTAGAAATACAATTAAAAACTTTTTTTTTCTAAATACCTATTTAATTCAAGCACTTGAGATATAATAAAAAACTGGGAGGAGGCCTTTGTTAATGGTTCACCACCACCATTGTTAAGGGATGTGAAAGTCCCCACTCCATTTTTTTTTGGTCTCCAACGAACAAAAATAAGTAACTTGAGACTCTTGATGTTTTTGAGATTTAAAAAAAAAAAGCCAGCTGAAAAATCCCTAATTTTTTTGGCTTTTGTGGAAGTGGGAGAAACATTTCAGTTTTACTTCACCTATCATAGAGAAGCACGACCCTCCCCCACCACAAAAAAAAAATATTAAACACCCCACCACCAATCCTTTTTGCCTGTGGAATTCACCTTTTTATATAGAACCTTCCTGTTTTCTGTCTTACACACTTTTTTTTGTCTGCTTTCCTCCTCCCTGACTCCCTCTGTGTATATCTATCTACCTTCTGATTTTGCCCTTCTGCTCTTTGTGCTGCTTCTCTCTATATTCTCCCTTCCCCCAACTACCACATTCTTTGCCCCCTCTTTTCTATTTCTCTATCCCCTCTTTTCCATTCAGTATTATATATATTGTATCTGGTACCATTTTGTTCCTCTGCTTCTGAGCTGATGACATTTTAGGAAATTATACCCCCCCCAGTGGCCCAACTTCTCAATGTTCCTTTTCAACGTTGAACAAGACTGATGACCTGTTGCCAGCTGAGATATTCATTTAAATGATGAACGTGCCAAAGCCAGACTATCCACCATTTTCTCAGCCCAAAATTAGAATGTGCATTGTTCTTGGTCTTCGAGAAATGCTGCGCATTATGATGAGCAGCATATACAATGGAACAAATTTAAACGTTTGCATAGATAGAGAAGTATACACCTTTTGGGACCTGTGCTATTTAATAAAGTAGGCTTAGTGTCTGGTAGCACTGTTTTGAACTATGTATGTGTGTAAATCACTATTTATCCTGTGTGTGTGTGTTGCAGGGTGAGGGAGGTTTTTGGGAAACTTTAACCCATATTCTATACAGTGAAAGGTCACTTGTATAGCCTGTTCTCTTATCTTATTTAATGATATATAGAGAAGAGGATGCTAAATGGCTATTCAAAATAAATACTGGCAGATGTAAGATTTCATGGTTACATAGTTCTAGTTATCTACGAAGTCTTTCTAATTGAATTTCATTTCAGATTTGTCTGTTAAAGGATTCTTTTCCCACCACAGCCCCCTCCCCAATCAGAATACTTTTACAACTTTGTTTATTTTGCATTTCTTACTTAAGTTGAAATAGTCTTTACCTGAACTGCATTGGGCTTGTTGATAGTGCAGGTTATATTTGGCAATGCTTTGTATTCCAGCCAGTGTTTATACATAAGTTATACGCAGGAGAGTAACTGTTTAGAAAATGGAGCGCTGCTTCATTTGGCTAACCTCAGACTTTTGGCCGATTTTTTCCCCCCCCCTCCCCTGAGGACTTCTTCAGAAATGTCAGGCCCTGGGCTGTGCTGAAGGTGCAGCCATGAAAGCATGACATGACATTGAATAGAAAAGTGCAGTGGGTCCTTTTCAGTTAGGCTGCCAAGAAGACCGTTGTAGAGATGGACTACTGTTTGGATTTGATTGATGATCATAGGGGTCATTGAAATGAAGGTTTGGAAGTAACTTTTGGATTTCATCTAGTCCATCTCCCTGGCTGATGCAGGACCTAGTTCATCTCTGACAGGTGTTTGTCTCACCTTTTCTTAAAAATCTTTCATGATAAGAATTCCACAACCTCCTTTGGAAGCCTGTTCCAATACTTAACAATCCTGATAGAACATTTTCCCTAATATCTAAATTAAATTTCCCTTGCTGCAGATTTCTTCTTGTCCTATCTTCAGTGAACATGGAGAACAATTGATCACTATCCTTTTTATAACAGTCTTTAACATATTTGAAGACTGTTATCAGGTCCCCCCTCAGTCTTCATTTCTCGAGACTAATCAGGCCCAGTTTTTTAAACTTGCCTTGTAGGTCAGGTTTTCTAAACCTTTTATCTTTTTTTTTTTTTCTTTTTTAATCTGCTTTCCTGTGGGCTCTCTCCAATTTGTCCATATTTTTCCTTAAGTGTGGCACCCAGAATTGGACACAGTACTCCGGCTGAGGCCTCACCAGCACCAAGTAGAATGGAACAGTTACCTCCTATGCATACGAGACTATTGTTAACACACCTCAGACTGGTATTAGCATTTTCACAACTGCATCACTCGGAATGTCCAAGACTGTGAGTTACCTGGTTATGAGGGAGTCTTTCTTGTGGAGCTGGGTGTCTGTGCCTGTACACCACTGACCTTTCAACTACTTAAGCATTCTCCTCAGGACTCTGCTGGTCCTGCTTTGCATTGCCCTTCAGCTACAGGATAAAAGAGGAATTTTGGTGCCTTGTCCTTATACTCCGAAGTCCATTCTTTTTGTCTCCAGAGTCAGGATGCTCTTCCCTGTTGAGTTCCGATCCCCCTGTCAACGTGTTTTTCCTGTGGACGTTACATACAAATGGGGCTTACTTTGTGTTGGTTTTACAATGCTTAATTCACATGGGAGACAAGGCAGATAGGTGATTTCCCCATCCCTTTTGTCTGGCAAAACCTGCTTGTCTACCCTGCCAGGGACACAGATTCTAAATGTATTTTCAATACATACATACAACTTCTTAAACATCACCCATACACACATCCCACAGTGATTAGGTGCATCGGCATGAGGTAAGCTTCCACTAGACACCTTATACAAACCTTTGTGCATAAATTAGTTGAAAGCATTGTGTTAAGTGTAGTGAGTTTGTGAGGCCTGATATAAGTTGGTGTAACAACAGTGAACGCTTTGTCATTTGGCATGGAGGGGTTCTTAGGATTACAATCACATTGTTGAGTGATATTCAATTTGTGATCCACTATAACCCCCAGATCCTTTTCAGCAGTACTACGATCTAGCCATTTATTCCCCATTTTGTAGTTGTGCATTTGATTTTTCCTTCCTAAGTATAGTACTTTGCACGTGTCTTTATTTAATTTAATCTTGTTGATTTCAGACCAGTTGTCCAATTTGTCAAGGTTGTTTTGAATTCTAATCCTGTCCTCCAAAGTACTTGCAAGCCCTCTCAGCTTGGTGTCATCTGCAAATTTATAAGCATATGCTCCACTCTACCCAAGTCATTAATGAAAATACTGAATAGTACCTGACTCAGGACAGACCCCCGCAGGATCCCTCTAGATGCACCCTCTCTTTTCCACAGCAAATCATTGATAACTACTTTGAATAAATTTTTTCCAACCAGTTGTGCACCCACTTTATAGTAATTTAATCTAGTCCACATCTTTCTAGTTTGCTTATGAGAATGTCATGTGGGATTGTGTCAAAAGCTTTACTAAAATGAAGATAAATTACTTCTACAGCTTCTTCCCTATCCACTAAGCCAGTAATACTGTCAAAAAAAATTAAGCTGGTTTGACATGATTTGTTCTTGACAAAATCACACGGGCTATTATTTATTACCCTGTTGTCCTCTAGGTGTTTACAAACTGGTAGAGTAATAATTTGTTCCAATATCTTTCCACGTAATTAAGTTAGGTTTGGGTTCCTCTTTGTTCCCCTTTTTAAAGGTAGGTACTATACTTGCCCTTTTCCATACCTCTGAGATCCGAACTGTTCTCTGAGTTTTTGAAGATAATTGCTAATTATAAGATTGGTTCAGCTAGTTACTTAGTATCGTAGGGTGAATTTCATCAGGCCCACCGACTTGAATACATCTAACTTATCTAAATATTCTTTAACCTGTTCTTTCCCTATTTTGGCTTGTGTTCTTTCCCCCTTGTTAATATAATTTTAATCATCTGGTCACCATTAACCTTTTTAGTGATGACTGAAGCAAAATAAGCATGAAATACATCAGCCTTCTTGATGTCATCCTTTTTTAGCTCTTCTACGCAGCTAAGTAATGAACATACATTTTCCTTCATCTTTTTCTTGTTCTTAATATTTTTCTAAAACCTTTTTATTGTCTTCTGTGTCCCTTGCTAGGTATAACTCACTTTGTGCCTTAGCTTTTGTAATTTCGCCTGTACTAGATGAGTGCTAGTCTTTTGCACTCATCCGTAGCAATTTGTCCATGTTTCCACTTTTTGTAGGATTCCTTTTTATTTTGGGGGGGTTATTAAAGATCTCCTAATGGAACCATATTGATCTCTTACTAGTATTCATATCTTTCCTTCGTGTTGGGATAGTAGGCTGTTGTGCCATAAATATTGTCAGGGCTGCGGGGGGAGGGGGAAGTGGGGCAATTTGCCCCGGGCCCCACAGAGGCCCCACGAGAATATAGTATTCTATAGTATTGCAACTCTTTTTTTTTTTTTTATGGAAGAGACCCTCAAAATTGCTTTGCCTCAGGCCCCCTGAATCTTCTGGGCGGCCCTGAATATTATCTTTGAGAAACTACTAGCTCTCATGGACTCCTTTTCTCGAGTTTTCTACCCATGGGACCTAACCTACTAGTTTTCAAAGTTTTGTCTCTTTTTTTGAAGTCCATTGTTCTTATTATTCTGCTCTCACTCCTTCCTTTCCTTAGAATCATTAAGCCTATCATTTCATGATGACTTTCATTTAAAATTTATATACATGATCCATATTTTTCATATGGCGGAGAGAAACTCCATGTGTGCGCGTGCAAGCTCTGCTTTTCATTTTCCAGTTGTGCGTGAGCATTTCCCAGCTGTTGTTGTTACACTGTGTTCATATAGTGGAAATTGTTTCCGCTAAAATTTTTTGAGAAAGATTAGAAAATTTATTTTTCCTGCAAGGATGAATAGGAGAGAAGGCCAATCACATTGCTGCTAAGAAATGAAAATGAAAACAGAAATCCTGCTTGAAAGAGCTAGTGAGTTGAGCTTACCTTAAGACAAAAATGAAAGAGGGACATCATGAAGGCTATCACCTAAAACAGTAAAGTGACTCCAACTGAGCATTTCTTAGGCCTTGTCTACACAGTAAAGTTTCTGAAACAAGTTATATTAGTGTAACATGGCTCTCTGCCCGCCTCCCTCCCTCCCCACGCCCCATGAGGACACTGATTCTTGTATAAGGGAGGCTCTCCCTCCCCCCCTTCCCCCAGCTTATTTTAAACCCTTTCCCAAGAAACATAAACAAAAAAGTCACATTGGGGGTGGGAAGGAAGGTCGAATTTACTGGTATAACTATCTCGGTTTAAACTTGATTGATACTCCTCAACAATATTAGACCAACTGGTCTTTGAAGTTACTGCCTCAGTAAGGTAACTAACACCTTTGCTGCAGATTGGTTGGAGAGTTTTCTACAAAGCCAAGTTAACAGGGAATCAGAGAAAATTTCCTTATAATAAACCAGCTTCCCCCCTTTCCCCCCCCCTTCTGTCTTCTGTAGAAAAATAGCAAAAATGGTGGAAAAGCGCTAAAAATGAACAACTTAATTTTTAAGCTACAATTTTTCACTGTCCCAGCTTGATGGTGGTAGGAAGGGAAGGAAATATATGTAAAATGGGATTTATTCTTTAAATCAGATTTTTATTTCAATTGACTTCAATTTACATTACATATGGTGTATCTTTTAAAAATCTATTTAAATTTTAATTTCAAATGTTAAGGCCTAAAATTATTATAATTGCATAAAATAATTTAAAATAAATACAAAAATAATATTAAACGCTACGTTTGCTGCCGAGTTTAAACCACTGAATTGGTGGAAGTCATTGGCTAAGGACCTGAAACTAGATTTTGTTGAAGTAATAAACCAGTTTTTGACAGCAGTAACCTTTTCTGCCAGTGCAGGGAGAATATTTTCTTCATTTCAGTTTATTCAACTTGTTTACTTCAATGAGTAGTTCACTCAAAGTTAATAAATGAATTGTGACTTGAAAAAGCAGGAAAACTTTTTCCCCCTCTTCCAATCTTTGAATAAAAACTAGGTATGAGAGGATCAGATCTATTCGTTCTAAAATCTAGACAAACACGATAACCAGAAACAATCAGTTAAATACACTAATTACAGATAATACTGCCCTTGTTTAATAATTCAATTAGTTATAATGCAAAAAATTCCCCACCTATGTATCCAGCACATTTAAGGTAGTTTTATTTAATAAAAAAATTAAAATGCCGTTTTTGTGTATTTTTATTGAATTTCAGTTCGTCTATATAGAGATTAATTTGTATCACAAGTACAAAATTAATCATCATCTAGTAAATAAGAATACATCATTCACCATTTTCTCATAAAAATGTAAAAAATGAAAATCTGGATAAATGTAAGTTAAGCTGTATAATTTCTTAAATGTGTATTGATGTAGTGTATCCTCCTGATTAGCAAAAAGAAGCACCATATTTAGTATATGGGCTACATTTAGTTGCAAAACATCTTTTAGTGGTTACCAGCTGATGAGAATCAACCTTTCTTTAGGAAAATAACTAAAAAGTACAAATGCAAAACACAATTAAGATAGATTATTTAAATCAAGGTTTCCTTCCTGCTGATTTAAATAATGATTTAAAACCAGTGATTTAAATCACCTTGATTTTAAATCAATTCACCTTGGTAAAGCTTTACTCATAAGGTTTCTGGGTCAGTCTAACCATTGGAAATCTAATTTACAGAATAATAAGAACATGGGACTGTTCTTTCAAAATATGGTCACTTGTGCATGTGGTGATCACTTCAGTTTACTTGAAAATGTTTGTTTGTATATTAGATTTGCTAAATTTCCACATGTAAACCTCATCATTTTTGCCTGTCTCAAAATGCATACAAGCAACTGAACTGTGTGTGCCAAGAGAGGCTGGGTTGAGGCCGTTTTAAAAAACTTGGCCCATACTGTATTACTTTTAAAGTAATCTCTAAGTACTTAGAAGTTTTTATGATCTTCATTATTATGACATCTGGTTAACTTACATAGTTTTTATTGGTCTTGCCAATAAATGGTTTGGTTTCTTGTGTATGTTATTAAAGGGACCACTTGCATGAGGATATTTCGGTTTATTTTTAGTTATAGCAGTGTCACTTTCCAAATGTATATGAATAAATAGGTGCCAAAGTTATTCTAACATTTTGGAAGCAAAAATATGGCAATAAAGTATTGCTTTTGTTCTTGTATTTGCTAGGATCTTTGTTAAACGTTTTAAAATGCTGTGTTAAAAACACCAGATCTTCTCTTTACTGGGTTGCGTTCCAGATCCCATGTGAGCAGAAGCAATCTTAGCCTGTTTCATTTTGTTGGTGGAGATGGTCTGAAACCCTGGCACATGACTAAAACACAGTAACATTTTGAGACCATCCATCTGTTATGGTGGACAATCCTCACAGATTGAAGACCTAAAAGTCCTAAAAAAGCTACCCCATAAAGGATAATCACTGCTTTTTTATCACTAAGGGAGAAGAAAAATAACTTGCATCAGCTTTTGAATGCTCTTACATGGATGAGTGTCTAATTTCAGGCAATGCTGTGATCTTCAGTTGAGGAGATTAACAGTATTGTTCAAAGTAGTGTGAGCCATCATGCTGGATGTCTTCAGATTGTTTAAAGGTAGCTTTAGGAATTTGTCTGCTGTCAGTGAATAGCAGTGCACAGTGATGACTGTACACTTACTAGTAACAGTAGCGCTACTTCATTCGGAAAGGACGCATTCAGAGCAAGTTTGGTGTAAACAGCACATTTATCCTCTGGTTTTTGAAGTTAGCATCTTGCTTGTTCTATATTAGTAGTCAGGTGGCTGTTCATCTATTTGCCCCAAGTGTAACATATATTTGTAGAAAATTGTCAAATGTATAAATGCATTTATTTTAATTGTGCAGCACTATTAATAAAATGTATTTTTTGAATGAGCAAATTCCAGTTGTAACAAAATTAATCCACATATTTGTAGGCATTTTAAATATTTTAATTCTTTTCTCAAATACTTACATAATTGAGATTCTTTCTCTTTCTTTCATTTTGAACAAGTAAGTTCTTGTTTGTGGGGAGGGGGGAAGAAATTAGAAGTATGGTTGGAAAACTTGAACCTGAGGTCCTGGGGAGGATAGTAAAAAGTGTTCCACAGTCACTAACTTTCATGCCCCATTGCATTTCCAGTAGGGACTACTTATTTTGTATATTAAGCTATCCAAGTTGTACTCTCCAATCAGTGCTTGTAATTTCAGTTGGTTGACACGACACGTAAACACCAGCATGCACAGTCTGACTAGTCACCATATTTAATGTTAAAATGAAAGAGTAGAGTGGCTAGGGCACTGGACCCGACTTGTGTGTGTGCTTAGTTTCCTGTATACAGATTTACACTGGCATAGTTGTAGTTAATGGTCTTTGCACACTTTAAAGCAGACTTCACTGGAGAAGTGAAATGAAATTATGGTTTGAGGGATAGGGAGGGGAGGGGTTATGTGTGTAATGCAAGTGCACAAGGAGTCAACCTGGTTTTCTTCATTTCTTTGTGTCTTACAATGCTTTTCACTTACATAGCACCTTTCCTCTGATAATCTCAAAGCACTTAACAGTCAATTGAGCCTGTAAGAGTAGGTAGGTATGTATGTATTGTTCTTCTTATTTAGAAGGTTTTGTTTTCTCTTAACAGCTGATGGGTTTGTATTTAAATACTTAGCTTTTTTTTTTTTTTTTTAATTCAATTTGCCAGAGTAATATGGATGAGTTTTTGGGATAAACTGTGTTCCTAGTTAAGGATGAACAGCTTCTTTAGTGTGTGGCTGTTAACACCATACACACAAACCATAAATGAGGGTTAATCCTGTTCAAGTGTCTGTCATAATTGATGTGGAATGTAGAGAATAATAAATAACGGGCAGTGATGTAATAGGGCTCAGTTACAGAAAGAAGGGAATATTCATAATACCTCAGGTTTTCACCCTTTTCTGTATAATGAATAATTTATTCACTAGTGGAAACAAAGTACAATATGTTTTTGTTCACCTGTTGCTCACTGCCATGTACTGTAATCCTGTTTATAGACCAGGTGCTTCAGTTACCAAAACCTCTGATTTTGAGAGGGTTATGCGAAGTTGCATTAGTTGTTTGCTTAGTGAGGGAACAACTGCATTTATCCATGCTAGAGACGGGAATGGAGATTAGAGTGTTAGGTACAACTAGTTCCCCCCCCTCCCCCCCCGGAAATCCTGAAATAGATAGAATTTATTTAATGTAGTGCATGTATATTAAAACAACAAATTGTATAAATAAAACAATTGGCTATTGGGCTGGATTTCCACTAGGATGATTAAAGGAGTGGAGAACATGCCTTATAGTGATAGACTCAAGGAGCTCAATCTATTTAGCTTCACAAAGAGAAAGTTAAGGGGTGTCTTGATCTCCGTCTATAAGTGCCTTCATGGGAGAGAAATATTTGATAATAGATAGTTCTTCCGTCTAAGACAAAGACATAATAAGATCTAATAGTTGGGAATTGAAACTAGACAAATTCAGACTAGAAATAAGGCTCAATTTTTGTTTAACAGTGAGGATAATAACTATTGGAACAATTTAAGGTTTTGTGGTGAATTCTCTATCACTGGCAATTATTTTTAAAATTAAGATTGGATGTTTTTAGTCTAGTTCAAACTAGAAGTTCTGTGATGTGTTATGTAGGAGGTCAGACTAGATGATCACAATGGTCTCTTTTGGATTAAAAATCTATGGACCTGTGAATCATAGGATATAAGAACTATAACTGCTATCTCCTTTGAACTTGCTTACCCCTCCTCAGTCCATTTTCTCCGCAAAAGCCTGAGAGAACACAGATATGTTTTTGCAGCGTGCCTGGAATGTTGCCATCTTGCGCTCAGTCATATCAAACTTAGGCTGGTGGTTGGGAAATGGAGCCAAAGGTGTTCCTTCAAATATGTGTTGATGTGGATCCCACTGCAGAAGTGTGTGCACCTCATGCACTTGGGATCAGAATCTTTTGAATAGCTGTGTCTGTTGCCCTGTGCCCCCCTGTGCCAGAGCATAAAGATCAGACCCTCCTTCAGTTTCTTCTTACTGCCTGTGGTAGCTAGATGCAACCTAGAGTATGTCTGACTTGCTTCTTGAGTGCTTCAAAAACTCTGTTTTCACAGAAATTAGTGAAGAACTTTATTCTCTCCACCCTTTTGAATTGGATGCCCCATCTACCCCCTCCCCCCCAAAAGAGAGAAGAATAACTCTTTTTGGCATTACCCTTTCCTCCTCTTCTCCCCCCTCCCCCCCATATCTCCTGTACAATGGGGTGAGGCAGTTTGGAGAAACCACCATGTTTCATCATGGCCTCTGTGATGGCTTTGGTCACAGAGACCCTCCTGGGACTGTCACCTGACGAGCTGGAACTACCTCTTAGCCAGTGATGAGCTGCCAAAATCTTAACAACGGGTTCCCTATAAAAAGTTCTGATTTAACAACGGGTTCCCTATAAAAAGTTCTGATTTAAGGGATGTGCGACAGTATGTATTTTTTGTACCAATAGGGTTACCATACGTCCATATTTTCCCAGGAGGTGATTAAGAACCGAAAAGCCTGACATGTCCAGGAAAATACAGATGTATTTTAACCCTACCTAAAGTTCTTTTTTAAAAAGATGGGGCTGAACTAGAAATGAGCTCCGTTTCACATGTGTGGGTGGTGATCAGGGACAGTCTCAATTTTTGGGTCTTTTTCTTATATAGGCTCCTATTACCCCTCACCCCCGTCCCGATTTTTCACACTTGCTGTCTGGTCACTCTACGGTGTGCACATGTGTGGGTCCCAGCTGCTCCCTGCCCCCCCCCTCATTAAAGCAGGTGTGCAGGGTTACTGCCCTGGGAACTGCAGGGCACCAGTGGACGTGGGGCTGGCTGCAGATAGGGGCGTGGGGCAGGGCTAGCTGGAGGCAGGGAGTGACACGGACTGGCTGTGGGCAGTTGATGCAGACGGGCGGGCTGCGGGTGGCTGCGGGCAGACGGGCGGGCTGCGGACAGAGGGCGGGGCTGCGGCTGGCGGGGGGCTGGCTGCGGGCAGGGGGCTGGCTGCGGGCAGGGGCTGGCGGGGGGCGGCTGCAGACAGGGGGCTGGCTGTGGGCAGGGGCTGGGCGGGGGGCGGCTGTGGGCAGGGGGTGGGGCTGGGGCTGGCTGGGGCTGGCTGGGGGCTGGGAAGGCGGGGGAGGGGCGCAGATACTCACGCGGGGGGGAGGGGGGCTGGGAGCAGCAGGACGCAGCCAGGGACTCACCAGGCAGCAGCAGCCGGAGCCCCAGGGCCAGAGGTCCAAAGAGCAGGAGCAGCAACAGGGCCAGGAGGCAGCTCACATGGCTCTCGCAGCACAGCGCAGCGCCCCCCGGCGGCTGGGAGGAGGAATTACAGGCTTCCCAGGCAGAGCCCATCAAAGCTTCCCTCGCAGGGAAACTAGTTAACAAGCGGTTCTAAAACCGCTTCTAAATTTAACAACGGGTTCGTGCGAACCGGTGCGAACCGGCTCCAGCTCACCCCTGCTCTTAGCCCGTTTTCCCTGACAGCTTGAGACTCTAGAATCCTGCCTTGTTGAGCCAGACACGCTAGCCTGCTTCAACACAGACCCAGATCTGGTCCATGACCCCAAAGCTGCAGACTTGAACCAAAAACTGCTCAGCAGGTTACCTCTCCAGCTCCCAGACACCCAATTCCCAATGGGATCCAACATCCTGCTCCCACAGGGTTTACTGTAGGAAAAGATGTTGAAGTTATGTTTGGGTTAACGCATGTTAGCTAGTCCTGACCTTTCCCTAGTGTAGGCACAGGATAACATCTTTTACCTTGATTTAGCTGGCCTGCCTGCCTCTTTTCCTAATGTCGACAAATCCTGTGAGAAGCAGAACAGCTTCTTCACCTGGCTATAGGGCAATAGGCCACAAAGTGGCAGATCATGAAGGGACTTGCATGAGACCAGTCTTTCCTTCCCTGGTCCCCAAGTCCTGATCCAAGAAATCCCAGAACAAGAGACAGGGCATATGCAGTAGTCTCTACTCTTGATTCTTTGGGGCAGTAGTTCCAATCCCAAAGGGAGTGAACGTGCATTTTCTTCATAATTCCTAAAAGGCCAGGAATGAGCCAAGAAGGTGATCCACATATACTCGATCTCAACTGGCAGAGTCAGCTGTTCATAAAAACTCCCTTCTACGTGGAGTCAGCAATTTCTGCAGTCCTCATAATCAATCCCAACTACTTCATGTGTAGACCTTCACAGTGTTACATTAAACAAAGGTGATAGGCAGTACCTCTCCTTTACTCTATGGTCCAATCACCCCCAATGTTGTAACGCTTTTCAGGCTAGAACAGTTCCCAGAGTATTTTACTGTAGTCATCTGTCTACTTGGTCCTGCTAGTGAAGGCACAGGGGGCTGGACTTGATGACCTTTCAAGGTCCCTTCCAGTTTTATGAGATAAATAATATATGGAGATATACCTATCCCATATCTAGGTGATTCGTTAATCCATGCTTTGTCTAAACAAGGGACTCTCAGCATTTGTTACTGACACTGTTGCAAAGACTTGATATTTTGGTAATTGAGACAGAGATTTTTAAATCTAGCTCAAGAAAAGAGATGTAGAACCCTTGAGTATGTGGTTCCAGCTTCTAACCAAGCAATAAAAGTAAAGCAAAGAGCTAGTAGACATGATCTTTAACGAAAAATCAAGGAAAACTGGTACTGGAAACCTTATTATATTTTATATGGGTTGTTTAGGGAAGAGTTTTTACTGAAGGTTGCATATAATGTCATTTGCACTGTAATTTCACTAGGGGTCCCCATCATGGGCCCAAGAGCGCATTGTGCTAGGCACAATACACCTACTCAGTGGAAAAAATGATCCCAGCTCCAAAGGGCTTGGCTACACTTACAAATTTGCAGCGCTGCAGCAGGGTGTGAAAACACACCCTCTGCAGCGCTGCAAATTGCGGCGCTACAAAGCGCCAGTGTAGTCAAAGCCCCAGCGCTGGGAGCCGCGCTCCCAGCGCTGTCCGTTATTCACCACAGGGAGGTGGAGTACGGACAGCGCTGGGAGAGCTTTCTCCCAGCGCTGGCGCTTTGACTACACTTAGCGCTTCAAAGCGCTGCCGCGGCAGCGCTTTGAAGTGTAAGTGTAGCCAAAGCCAAAGACTTGACAATTAAAGTTAATATTTAAGTTGCAAGGCTGAAGTTTGCTTTTAAAAATTATTTGAAGATCATCTTTTTATAGTGTATATTGAATTTTTATTTTTTGTGGCTGGGTTGGAAGCTACTGTGTGTGTGTGTGTGTGTGTGTGTGTGTGTGTGTGTGTGTGTGTGTGTGAACAATATGTGGTTGACATGCACTTTCCATTTGAAAGTGGGGATGTGAACTTTTCCTGAGTCACGGAAAATCACTTTAGTGAGTTAGCCTTTTGGTATCAGCGAACAATTGAGCAGTAACATTGTAAAAGCTTTTAATGAAAGGAGGTTGAAACTATGGGGACTGCTCTCAAGTGACTGGACTGGATAATGAAGTTAAGAGGGAGACAGGGCCCTGGCCAGATCAGAGATTTTGAATCTATCCATACTAATGACTTTATAGCTTACAGGGAAATATTTTTTTAAAAATCCGATTCAGAGCCAGAATGATGATGTAAATGTTCTTCATGGAATCTCATCAGGTTTTAAATCCCAAGTGTCTGATATTAATATAAAAATCATTTTGGAGTTGAAAATAAATGGCCCAATCTCAGCTGGTGTAATGCTTCAGTTCTCAGTTTTGTTGAGAGAGTCTGGCTAACGGTTTATGTCTAGGAACACTGTTTCCTAATGGAAGCCTAGTGAAGTTTTTGTCATTTTACTGTGAACGCCTTTCCCTACTTTATGGTATGTTTATTGATAAATAATTTATGCCATCAGTGGTCATGCTTTGTATTGTTTTTACTGTGTGTTTTACTTCAGAGCCTTCTTCTCTTCATGTATTCTTTACTTTGATTTAAATAAGCTGAGATTTTGGGGAATCATCGCCTGTGTGGCCTCCAGTTCACCACCCTCTGTTGGTATTTTATGTTATGGATCAGCATCTGCTGATAGCATCCTTACTTCCATCTCCCTTGCAAGTTCTGCCTTGTATCCTTAACTGTTACCATGGAGACTGCTAGCTACTATTCTCGCTCTTCCTTCTTCTCTTCTCCCTGCTACCAGAGCTCCTGCAGCAGTTACCTTCCTTTTCATTAACGTCGTCATTTTTGTACAAATCTTGTTTTCCAGTGTCCTTACAACTGAAAAATGTTGTTACATGGCCACAGTTTACTATGTTTATTTTTCTGAAATGGTGTAGATACAAATTTTTGTAGCACGCAGAATTTTTGGTTAAGAGGTGGAGTTCCTTAGGTGGAGGGATATTTTCTTAACTGTTAGCTCATTTGGATTTGTGTTAATGGCTGAGTTATATTTTTTGTAATGTGAATTGACTGGTATATTTACCAAAAGAAAAAAAAATATGCCAGTGTGTTAGAAGCCAAGATAGCCCTTAGAATTGAGATTTGTTTTAAAATGACAACTTTTGGAATTTGGTTTAAATATGCCCTTGTGCAGATTAAATTTTTCATGTGAAGAGATGAAAAAAGAGCCAACTATGTTTTATCCTTTTAAATCTGAGAAGGCTTGTTGCACAATGCATCACCATTTAGATAGCACTTCGTACACGGCTTTGTATTTTCAGACTTTGTGGCATGTGGACACTGTCTTGGTTGCCTGCTTTCCTGACCTGAATAGGGTAGTTTAACTTGTCTGGGTACACAGATCATGTGTGCTTATTTTATTTCCATACTTCCTGTTCTTGGGCAATGGTGCTGCACTTGATGAAGTCAGCACTTGGTCTAGTGATGTTTTGAGGGAAGGTATTAGAAGCTTACTCAGGGTAGCCACACTAGCCATCTCCCAGTAAAATAGTCTACCATTGTCATTGCTACGATAAATTCAGATGATATGATAGCTATGAAATTGGTGGACACTGGCACCATGTTTCACTAGCTGATTCATACGGCTGCAGCTGCACTGTTACTGTAATATAAGTACTAGTATTTCTAGTGTGGATGCACCTTGGGAGTTTTGCTTCTTCCATCACTGGTTGAACAGGATTTTGCCCTACATGACTGATTTGAATCTTCACTGTCTACTTGACTCACAGAGCAATAAATTCTAATGATTTTTCCGGAATCACGAGCTATTGTGAACCAGGTAAGGAGCCCTATATTTGTCTCTGCATGAATGTCTCATTTAGGGCTATTTGTTGCAGTCCATTAGAAAGTTATTTCATCTGAGGTATTATACAGATATTTCAAAATATTACCCCTGCTCCTTTTTTTTCCCTAGTGTAAAATGAACAGGTATTCACAGTTAAGCCAGAACAAAAATTTTCTCCTCAAACGGGGTTATACAGATATTTACTTTATCTGCAAAGCTGCATTCAAATCCATTTTAAAAATATTAGTTAAATCCTGACTCCGCTGAAGTCAATGGCAAAACTCCTATTGATTTCAGTGGGTCCAATTTCATTCTAGGTGTCTAA
Source organism: Mauremys mutica (assembly GCF_020497125.1). Lineage (NCBI taxonomy): Eukaryota > Metazoa > Chordata > Testudines > Geoemydidae > Mauremys > Mauremys mutica. The sequence continues at coordinate 113,383,406 of NC_059073.1, forward strand.
TGTCCTAAGGAGTGCCTCCCATGTTAGAGCAGTGCTGCCTCATGTGGGAGTAACAATTCTGATTTCTCTCTCTCTTCCAGATTCTCCAGCAAAGATAAGTTAATGATGGTTTCCTGTCAGTGTCTTATTTTGTTGTCCCTGCCGGTTGCAATGTGAATGTGGGTTCCGCATTGTGAGCTGGAACTTTTGCCCATTAAAAGCCATAATGAAGTATCTGCCCATTGATGTGGCCCCTGAGTCCTCTGCCACATGTTTCCATAAAAATCTGTATTTGTCTCATGTCTGATTTTTACCTTCATTGATACTGGCGAATAATATTGGGAGAAAACAAATCTGGCTACAAGTAGGTGTCTCAGGATTCTTGGTAGCTGTTGCATTATCATTGCAGTTGAGACCTATTCCTCAGATGCACAATTGCTCGTCTAAAACAGCTTGTATAAGGTGTGTCAGTCTTTTCCAAATTTAGATTGTGTTCCAGATTATATTATCCTTACTGAAGCTGTGCCTTACTGAAGGTCCTGCTCAGCCTGTGTTAGGGTAGCAGAAACTGTCCCTTTGTCGTTTACTCAGTACTACAGTGTGATTCTACCAGTTTAGCTTTCTGAAGGGTAGGAGTAGATCTCGGGAGTGATTGCAAGTTATGTTGGGTTTCTGTTTCCATTATTAGAACTACACAGTGTGGAACTTTTTTTCTTCAGCTCTTGGTTCATTTCTTTTGCTTTTTGCTCTTTACTTATCTCATTGGGTTTTGTATGTTTTTTTCCTTAACCTGCTTGTCTTGAGAAATTTAACTGCTCTCCTGTTATTTCTAGCTTCTCTCTCTGTCTCTTTCCCTCTTTCTCTGTGTGTCTGTCTGTCTCTCTCTCTCTGTTGTGTATAATCTTCAGACTTCAAACCTTTGGACTGACTGCTACCATAGCTTATCTGTTTGGGTTGTTACATACTGCTTCAAGGCAAAAAAAAAGTTCAGCCCAGTCTACGTCTTGGGTATGCAGCTGCATGCTAATCACCCAACCTCCACAAAACATTCCCAGGTGACTAGCCCGAAGATTCATCTTACTTGCCACGAGAGAGGGAGTGTGCTGGGCTTGGGGAGAGGGAGCAGGGTAGTGGATGGCTTGTTACTGTGGTTCTTCTGAGCTCTGGTTCACCTCCATCCTCCCCCCCCGCCTCCCCCCCCCACCAGCTGAACTGTGATGTTTGAAAACGCTGCTGTCACAACACTCACTCCCTCTGATTTTTAACTAGCAAAATTCCAGTTTGCAAGTGGATTTGTCATGTATTGCTGATTTTTCCAGCCTACTAGTACAAAGTATTAATATAATACAGTCTGTCTTCATAAACCACGTGTTTATATGCTGACATTTAAAGACATTTTCAGGTTTTAGGTGAGGCCTTACGGTACGGCAGGCAGCTACACTTCAGGATCTGGGCTAGTTTACAGAACTTGTTGCCTGCTTAGATAGGGAGAAAACCCTTTTATCTCTTTTTTCCCCCTCTCTCTTGGCGAGCTCCCTATGGGTTCAGGTTTCCATTCTTAGTATGCCAGGAATGATGGTAGAACGATACTCCTAGGATTATATCCTCTGATGGCTCACTTCCTTGGGGCTATAATTTGGTGGCATTTTTTTTTTTTTGATCATGTTGTTGTGGCTTTGGACCATCTCATCCATCATACTTAAGAGTTTTTTATCTGGGCTCCACTGGGAAGAATCTGTTTGGTTTCCCAATATTTGCCATAATTCGTCCAATAAAAACTAGAACATGTGGCATTTCCTGTGATTCAGGACAGCTCTTTAGTTTTGGTTAGAAAGGACTTGGCATGGGGGAGAGGGGGAAGATAGAAGAAGAAATCCACTTGTCTTACCTGTCTGATGCTATTGCCAGTGAAGGATTCTAAAACCACATTTAGCTTGGTGAATTCGGTGCTCTGCATTTTTGAGACACATGGGAGTTCTTTATCCTAGGAAGGCTCTAGTTTATTCCATCAATTAAAAAAATCAGATTTCCTTCTATCTCACGCTGTCTAATAAATAGCTGCTAACCCCATACACGATTTAGAAGGTTCTGCAGTTGTAAATCTCTGAGTCATAGATACTGTAGAACCTTTTAAAGTGTGGGGAAACCCACACATAAAAATTCATGCTAACTTGAGCCCCCTAATTATTTTAATGATTGTAAAAATAAAAAGCTCCAAATGCTGCTGGGAAAAGCACCATGCCACAGTGGTTACTCTTAAGATTTGAAAAAAAGAAGGATTTCTGTGACTATTTCAAATAAATTAGTAAGGTGGTTGAGACATGGAGTAAGAGTCCCAAGTACTGGTGGTATTCGACAACAACAAATCTCACCAGTGGTAACATCTGAAATGCTCTTGAGAATTCTTCACTGGAGCAAGATGGCTCTTTGTTGGGAATTGCTAGTACCAGTAGTCTTTTCAGGATATCTAAATCAGCTGCACTGTGCTGATGCAGTAAAAAAAATCTGTAATTACAATTTTCAGCTGCACTCCACCAATTTAATAGGCTGATGTTTGAATTGCATATCGTGGGTCAGCACAAATGCTTATCCGGGGAATGGATTATGCATTGAAGCTCATGAGGATTTTAGCCGGTACTGAGGTGCTAGGAAGTGCCAACCTTTCCGAATGTATGTGGTATTCTGACCCTCATTGATTCTTTCTATTATACACCCACAAGTTAGTTGGCCCTGTTATACAGTCACTGTGAAAGTTGATGCTGAATGCATAGTGACAGCTTGCATGCTATCATTGCATTACAGAAATGTAATCTGTTCATTGCTTTGGAACTGTCATTATACAATACAGCATGGTATTTCACAGTCTCTGTACAGGTAGCATCTCTCTGAAAGAGTGTACAGCACCAAGTTAGGTATTTTGGAATAAACTTTGCATTACTTAATGATACATGATAAATTCAGTAAGATGTGTTCCATCACTTCAGCTGTTTAGCTTTTCTGGCCTCATACAATGAACATCTCCAGGGATGAGCTTCATTCTTCAAAACCCATTATTATATACAGCTATAAACATACACAGTATAAAGAAGAAAAGGATACTTAAGCTTGAGAAATGCCATGCAGTAAAAGTTAGGACTTTTGCATATTGCAGGAAATAATGAGCGTATGAAAACTGGTGATGCTCCTGTCAACTTGTAACATTAAATAAAACCAAATGTCCTACTAATACCTGTGCCCATGGTAAACCAATCCCCAACTGGAGGCATGCCAGGTCATAGGGTAGTTCTCAAACTTTTGTATTGGTGACCCCTTTAACATAGCAAGCCTCTGAGTGCGACCCCCCCCTTTAAATTAAAAACACTTTTTAAAATATATTTAACACCATTAGAAACGCTGGATGCAAAGTGGGGTTTGGGGTGGAGGCTGACAGCTTGCGACCCCCCATGTAATAATCTCGTGACACCCTGAAGGGTCCTGATCCCCAGTTTGAGAACCCCTGCTGTACATGGTAGGCAGCATTTTTGGTCTTCAGATTCCTCTTTCTATTAAAATTCTGACCCCTTGTCTTCAGGCTCTCTTATAGACAATTGCAGTTTATGTGGGGAGAATTTCCTTAAGTTAAAAGGAATCAAAGAAACGACTGGCCCTTTTTAGGGGACGGGTGATACAAAGCACTGGACACTTATACTGTATAAGTGAAGAGCTCTGTTCTAAGCAGTGAAGTTCTGATTGTCCATTACATTCCAGCCTGTAAACGGGCTACTCACCGCCGCGGCGCCTCCCGCTGGTTTTTCCGGGGAATTAGCTCTTTTTCAGCCCGGAGCGCCCTCTGCTGGCCGGTGGTCCACCTGTTTTCCTCTCGGCCCCGTGTCCCTCCCAGGATCCCGGTGCCCCTTTAACTGGGTTTCCCCCTCCCCGGGGAACCCCCACCCTGCTTTCCCCGCTTTGCCTCAGAATGGCTACTGCCCAGTCATGCTCTAGCCCCAGCTCCTGGGACAGACGGCAGTATCCGCCTTCTCACCACAGGCAAAGGGGTTTGGACCTGGTGCTCTTCCTACCCCTGGGTCGCCCCTTGCAACCCCCAGTACCTGTGGCCTACCACTAGGCTGCAGCCTGGGGTTTTTCTGGCTCGAGCTCCCCAGCTCCCTAGCCTGTTCCCAGCCCTGCTTCACCCAGGTACTTTAGCTCTGCTCATAAGCAGCCAGGCCCATCCCTCTCTGAAGGCAGAGAGAGACTGTTTGGGCTCTGGCTTCCCTGCCTTCTTATAAGCCCCAGGGCTTCAGTTTGGGGCGTGGCCCCAGCTGCAGCCACTTCCTTACTCAGCCCAGCTTCCAGAGCCACCCCTCTCAAGCCCTGGCAGGCAGCTTTTCAAGCCCCTCTGGGCAGGAGCAGGGTCCACCCTGCTACACAGCCCTATGCATTGCTTTGGAGCTCCATGTGCTGTAGAGGCTGTATATGTATATGTAATGTCCCAAGCTGTATACTTTGGTATCATTGTCCGTTCCAGTTGTTCTCTGTTTTCTGGGCTGTGACAATTGAAATGGTGGAAAAAATCATCCCTCAACCCAACCCGGAAAGGAATAATGGGAGGTTTTGGGCACTTGGGTTACATGATGATGGGAGGAGGTATGATGGTAGATTTAGGACAGGTGGGGGGAGTGCTGGCCAGAGCTGGGTTGAAAGACTAGGTAATAGAGTAGAGAGAGTCTCTGATGGCGATTGGGAACAAGGATGTGTTTGGTGCTGATGGTGGGGGCTGGCTGGTGGGGTTGCTCCTCTTCTCCATCCTCCTTTTCCCACTGAATGCTCAATAAGCAGAAGGAGATGAGGCAAGTGAAGGCTCCACTGTGTGTTTGGATTGGGGCAGGAGAGGGCAGAGAAGGAGCAGGACATCAGCAGGAATAGAGCCAAATTGCAGCACGGTGGAGCCCAGTGTTCTATTTAAATCGGTGTGTCCCGTACCCCCATCTTCACTCAAATTTGGATTAGCCGACCCTCTGTCATGACGGAGGCCAGATCTGAGCAGTGCTGCGACCCCACACACTCATATCGAATGGCTGGGGGCCCCCAGAGAAGGATGCGCTCTGCAAGTGCACTGAGTGCAGATTGGTTAATGTGGGCCTGAGCAGGAGTGGAGACGAAATCAGTTGTTACTTCCTTTCTCTCCCCTAGCTCTTGCTAACAAACACAAGATTATGCAGGATTTTTTTTTGTCTGGTGGAGGTGAGGCGATGCGACCCACTGAGAGCACCCTTGCACCTCACCTGAGCATCTCATTCCATGAGCTGAGAAACACTGGGTCTGTCCCTTTGATCGGCTATTCTTAGTATTATGAAACGTTACCTTATGTCTAGCCTACATTTTCTTTATTTAGCTTGTGCCTTTGTTCAGCTGTGTTCTGAGACTGAATAATTCTGTCTCCATTTGTATTGTTACCTTGAAGGTAATTATAGACTGATAATATCTTGCCCTTAGTCTTCTTTTCTAGAGTCTGTAAATTTAGTTCCCTTAGTTTCTCTTCACATGTCTTATCTAGGAATGTGACAAATCTGAGGGGGGAGAGGGTAAAGAGGGAGGAAGGTGGTACTGTCTGAATACCAGATTTTCCTCCCTGTTTTTGCTGAATGGAAGATATTAAACAGGGATAGTTTTAATAATGGTGGACCTCAGTTTTTTATATCCTGGCCCCTTCTATAAAGCAGCTATCTAGATCAATCTAATGTAGAAACAGAATGATGCTCTGCTCTAGTGCCGATCCAGAGAGAATGTTCTGCCTGATTGATTTACATCTGACAGGATGGAGAGCCCAGGTGCTGCTGTACCTTGCTAAAGAACCTTGAGAATCTCCTACTCTCAGCCGTGGAGGGGAGATTTGAGTATTGAAAACCAGCCCAGACTGTCTGACCGCAGTGTCTTGAAAAATTTGACACCCAGTAGCATAAGGGTGAACGCCAATAGCTAGAGGTAGGTACAGTAACAAGGATGGGGACCCTGTACCAGTGAGGTCTAGGGATGATGACTTGGTGAGATGCAGGTTGTGTTCCCTCGCCCCCCAACATCCTCAGCTCCTGGTAAGAAGAGGGCTTGAATTTCTGCCACAATGCTGTCCCTGTACCCTGGTTGTGTTTCTCTGCGGGAGGAACCAGGCTTATCTATTAGCCAGAGAGGGCCAATGTGTTCGTCTTTATAAATGTGAAGGTCAACAGGGAAAAAACTTTCTGTTGTTAGAGCCCCCTGACCACTGTAAAGTTTGGAGACTGACCATTCTCTTTCTAATTCACTCTTCTGCTGCCTGACAAAGCTATGAGCAACAAGAGACTTGTTGCTGTCTGTCTGCAGACTTAGGACAATGCCACTGCATCCAATAAGCACTGGTTTGTATCTGGACAGTTTTCTTTACAACAGAGGGCTAAACTTTAAGAAAAGAAACCTCACATTCTGCGGATGTGAGGATGTCTGATACTCTTCCTGTACTAACTATGGGTGGATGAGTGGTTGGTTGTGTGTTGGTTTTTTTGGCTTGGTGTGTGTGTGTGTGTGAGAGAGAGAGACTGTAGTGTTATTTCACTTAATACTCAAATGAGTACTTCAGGGTTTCTGTATTCCTGTGCAAATCAGCTATTTACTCTGTCTTTTTCAACTGTTAGCTACTGTTCTTTATATATTGTCAAATTTTTCTCTATCCTTCTGAAACTCTGAAGACCAGAACTGTACACCCTGTTCTAACTGTGATGGCAATATGACTATAAAGAACATCACTGTTACTGTCCTAGTTTCTTTCCAGTGCATCTTGTCTGGACTTGTAGATTTATGTAAGAAGGCCATCTAGGTGTTGCAGAATGTAGCTGCCTGCCTCCTGTGTGGGGAAGGCAGTGATGAGTATGTACAATTATAGATGGATGTCATCTGCAAAATTCAGGTCTAGATAGTGAACCTTTCACAAAGCTGATTCAGGTATTTAATATAGACCTTTAGGGGCCAAAGGTATATTTGTTTCCAGGTTTGAACTCTGAATCACCACATTCTCCAGAGTACAGGAGTGTTCATATCTGGAGTTTTGGTTCAGGCCCATATCTAACATAAAACCTGTGTTCAAGTCTCTGCCCTGAGAGAGCAGTCATCTGAGAGACCACTGTTAACTGCTACAATGGGCTGTAGAGGAAATCTGGGATGCAGGATGTTTTTGCAGTTAATTCTGGACTTAATGATTCAGGATCTTGGGCGGCTGGGGTTTCTCAGGGCTTGTCTACGCACAGTTGCAAAAGTTAAGATGTAATTTTTTTTTTTTTAAAGCAACTTAGTTAAACCAATGCTAAAGGCTGCGTGGACATTTTATTTTGGTTTAGGTTAAGTTGACTAGGAACACAGGTTTCAACTAAACCAAAATGCATCACTCCTTCAAACAAAATAAGAGTATCCACACAGGGATTTCCACTGGCTTAACTAATTTATGTAATTAAATTGGTGCAAGTTTGTTTTCGTGTAGACAAGGCCTAGAGAATTTCCTGCTCTGGCTTTTGCCATTTCTTTCCTTGGCAATGACAGGATGAAAGATGTGTTTTTTGTTTTTTGTTTTTGTTGGCTTTGTTTACTGTATTCATCCCCTCTGGTTATTAACATCTCGGTGCAAACTAACAGCTGTCAGTTATGTTGTCCACTGTGGTTGCCTTTGTAGTTTGATATTTTTTGTATTGCATTCCTAGTAGCTAAGCCTATAGATAATGTTATATACATCCAGGGGTGAAAGTAAGTTAAAGGACTTACCGGTATGCCGGAGTCCTGGGCAGGGGCAGGGCCTCAACTGGAAGAGGCGGGGCCTTTAAATCAAGATTTAAAGCCCTGGGGCTCTGGCTGCGGCTGGGAGCCCCGGGTCCTTTAAATCACCCCTGGAGCTAGCAGCTGGGACAATATTATCTTCTCTTATTGGAAAATGGTGTAACACTGTCAGCCATTTTGGAATCCTCACTTAATCTGCTTGCTCTGGGGAGGGAGAGAGGGATAGCTCAGTGGTTTGAGCATTGGCCTCCTAAACCCAGGGTTGTGAGTTCAATCCTTGAGGGGGCCACTTAGGAATCTGGGGCAAAAATCAGTACTTGGTCCTGCTAGTGAAGGCAGGGGGCTGGGCTCAAGGTCCCTTTCAGTTCTAGGAGATAAGTATATCTCCAATTATTATATTTATTATTCTGATTCCTGAAGTGCTTCTGTTTTTGGTTTTTTCCCTTCCTTGAGCCTCTTTTTTTTTTTTTCTGATTATATTTATAGAACTTTTCACTTTCTTTGATTTCCCTAGCGAGCATTACTTCACTTTACCTTTTTGCCCTGGCAGCTGGCTTTCCACTGTTCATTCCAATCTCCTCTGTTTTTCATTTTCTCTCTCCAGTTTTTTGTTGTATTCAGTTTTCACAAACTTTTGTCTTTTAGCTGCATGGGGTTTTTAAGCCTGGGCTAAACTAAATCCCCAACTCTTTCTTTGGATGAAAATGAAAACACTTGAACTTCTGCAAAAAGTTTAGAGACTGTTATATCACTACCATAGCTTTACTAGTGTGAGCTACTTACTTAACGTGAGGTTGTCTGCACTGTTACAAGCAATGGCTGTCACATTTGTGCTGGATCAAGCTGAACATAACGCTAGCAGTTATATAACATTTTTTTATATTCAAAACACTGTACAAACACTAACTAACCCACAAAACATCACTCTGAGAGAGATTGGTCCATGTTATCATTTTACAGATGGGAAAACTGAGACAAAAAGGTGAAGTGACTTGCTCAAAGAGATACACAGCAAGTCAGTGCAGATTAGAACTGAGGCCTTCCTGGTTCTCAGCCGTGGCTCATTGCTTCAGACCTCACACCCAAAACTTTCTATGTATTGGGAAGAAGCAAAGAGGTTGAATTCAACAGAAGATACCGAAGGGTCATTGGTATCCTTGGGAAACTGAATTTTGCTGTTGAAACCTTCCCCCCTGTTAGCAGCATAAAGCCGCTGAATAAATTTTGCTGACTGCCTGTCGCAGGTTCAGGTTGTTAACTCCACCTGGGTTTGAGAGATGGAAAGAACTATGGTCTGGGCAGAAACAGCAAACTCCTGTAAGGAAACTGGTTAAATGTACAAGCTTGTAGAGAGAGCTTAAGCTGGGCTTTATATTCTGTTATTAAGTCCAGTCCTTCTGGTTTTGTTTTATTGATAGATTTGAACTTACTTAGACAGTGTGTAGTAGACTGTTTGGATGAAGGTGGTCATAGGGCCTTAATGTAGTCCTGTAGCGGAATATCCTCCTTTGGGAACATCATAGATTTCTGGAGTGCAGCAGTGTATATGTAGATCACATGCCAGATTGATTTACAAATGGCTGTGGGGTAAGAAGACAGTGAGCTTTTGATCTGATCTAGTGCTGGGAGTACCGTATATACTCTATCATAAGCCGGTTCGTTTATAGGCCAACACCCCCCACCACACCCGCCCCAAGATGGATAAGTAAAAATGGAAAATTTTTATGACCCGTTCATAAGCCAACCCTATAATTCAGGGGTCAGCAAACATTGGCTCCCGGGCCATCAGGATAAGCCACTAGTGGGCTGAGATGGTTTGTTTACTTCGAGCGTCCGCAGGCACGGAGGTAAACCTAAGTAAACAAAAGTGTCCCAGAGTGCCATCTGCTTACCCTGATGGGCCAGGACAGCAACTGGTGGAAATTTTGGGGGGTGGGGGGAGAAGCTGGGTGTCAGAGGAGTAACCCCTGTGACCACCCCCACATGACCCCACCCCTAGTCTGGGACCCCCACACTCTCCCCATCCCATCCCTTCCCCCCTTTTCACGGGGAGGGGAGCAGGGGAAGGATGTCTCTGGCCTGGCTGGAGCTGCTCCGGCAGGCTGGGCAGCGTGGGTGCAGCCTGCTCCAGCGAGCCAGACTGGGCGGCACAGCCACATGTTCCAGCGGAACAGCCTGCTCTGCATGGCGGGGCTGAATGGCACGGCTATAGCCTACCAGAGCTGTAGCTGCTTTGGAGGCTGAGGAGAGAGCAGGGTGGCCAGAAGCGGAGAGCCTCTTCTCTTCTGTCTCTGCTGGCTGTGCTGCCTCTCCTTGCTCCCTCTGTTGTGGGGAGGGGCTGTGTCCCACCTCTCTATACCCGTTCATAAGCCGACCCCCTTCTCTGGTGCTTCCCTTCTTTACTAAAAAAAATTCGGCTTATGAACGAGTATATACGGTATGTTGTTTCTGAGCATCCTGAAGATGGTTCTCTCTTTAAACTAAATGAAGCCATTAGAGTATGTTTAGACTAGTGGAGTCATTGTAAGTGACCCTAACGTTGCGACATGTCCTTGAAAATTAGAAATGCCACTGTTGCCATTGCTCAGTTGAGCTGGTGAAATTAAATTGAGCATGACTGTATCTTACTGACCACTCCAAATGGGCCTGTCTCTTGTTGGTACCCTGTCTTCTTCCAACTAGTGAGTCCCTTCTGCTGGACATAGAACCCATTCTGATTCCTAACAGGGTGGTGAGTGGCAGGCTTGCAGGCAGCATCTCAGTTGCACATTCCACGGTCTGTAGGAAGTACCTGGACTAGCAGCCATACTTTTCCTCATTCTTCTTGCACTAGAGGTAAGAATTTATTTGATGGGACACAGTACATAAGGGACCCTGTTTCTGGGGAAGGGGAGCAGAACCCACGGACTAAGCCTTTGCCTTCACTGCCAAAAAAAGGTGTGTTTTTTGCCTTGGGATAACTAAAGCACATTAGTTATCCTGCTGTTAAATCCTAGTGGAGACCAGGCATATTAGTTTTCCTGCTGTTAAAAACCCACTTTTTTTGTGTGCAGTGATTATATATGCTAAGAGTAAATAGTGGGAAGGCGGATCAGTGATTCTTTACCTCAGCTGACATAACCTTCCTGTGCACAGGCAGATCTTCACAAAGACACATCTCCCTGACAAGCATATTGGTTTTTACTTTGAAAACTCTGGTCACCATAAGTGGTTCCCTCCCTCAAAAAGTGCTTTATGCACACACTTCAATATTTTGCCAGTATTTCTGCATAAGAAGCAGAATGGAGACTTGCTTCAAGGAAGAAGCAAGCATCCAGTTCTTACTGTTGCAGGTAAGGAATGGAGGTCCACAAGATGACTGTGGATGGTGATGGCATAGGATAGGTTGCCTTAGTTTCCATACATATCATTAGTTTCTGACTACTTCATCCATCATTCAGGGAGAACAGGAGAGCCTGCTCAGTCAGCCTAGCCATCCTCCTCATAGAGTTTAATGTGTCTTAAAGGGAAAGTGCAGGGGGAATGGCCTCTTTTTTCTTTCCAGGATAGCTTGGCTGGTGGTGTGATGTGACATAGCTTGAAAAGAGGTGTGAAGAGAGTTAATTTGACAATTGACTGCATCTGCCCTGATTGACTTGCAAGAATGGGCTGTTCCAGTCTGACGGAGGAAATGGGGAAAAGCTAGCAATCCTAAGGAAAGGTTTAATAAAAGTGATTAATTACTCTGGTGTAGGAAAAGGAGGGTGACCAACCATAGAAGGTGACATCTGCTAAAATTTGGCTTTTGGTATCAGATTTGTACAACAATAATGTGGATTTATTTGTTGATGCTGATTTTCATAGCCCACTTGTGGGGGTTTTGTTTGTTTGTAATCTTCTTTGGCAAGATTGTGAATATGATTGGTGGATCTTTTATGCAAAATAGATCACTTTGCTGCTTATTAGAATAAAAATTATGTAGCTGATACAATGTGTTTTGTGTCTGTTTTTAGCTTTCTTTTACTGCGGCATTAGCCATTTTAGTTTCATAAAGGAACGTCAAGAAAATATTGGTAGCCAGATGGTAGTAAAGATTTCAAAAGTCCCAATGTATGATGCAGGTTTCTTGTTTCTAGTATGCTTAGACTGCAAGCAGCCACCTTCACAAGAGGTTAAACTGCCCTGAACCAGACTGACCTTGTGACTTTTTTCACTTCCTGCCAGCAGACAGGGAAAATTTACTCAAAACAGAAGAATGTAATTAAACAGGAAGAATTTCAACCCTTCAGAGGGTGGCTGAAATGAACTGTCCACATGATTATCTCTGGCAGCCTGGCTTATATTTGTTGATTCTTCTTCGAGTGATTGTTCATGTGCATTCCAAGCAGGTGTGTGCATGCCACGTGCATGCCAGTCGGAAGATTTTCCCTTAGCAGCGTCTGTAGGGTTGGCCCTGGAGTGGTGCCTCCATGGCGCCCTATATAGGGGCCCGCCAACCCTCCACCCCCTCAGTTCCTTCTTACCACCAGTGATGGCTAGCTGGAACTTTGCTCGCTCTTGCCGCAAGTCTAGCAGTGTCTCGTCTAAGTGTATATAGTTTCCTCTCTCATAGTTTAGAGTTAGTGTTAGTTGTAGATAGTTAATAGTTGTTGGGGGGCTTCCCCCCAACGTACTCATTGCCCTGTTGGGGCATGCCCAGGTCCCCACAGTTTAAAGTAACTGCACTGACTGCGGGAAGTTTATGCTGAAAAGTGACCAGCACTTGTCCTGCTTGAGGTGCCTCGGGGAGAGCCACCAAAGAGACCGGTGCAGTATCTGCAGGGAATTTCGTCCCAGGACTCTTAAGGACAGAGAGCAGAGACTCAGAGTGCTCCTGATGGAGGCGGCCTTATGGCTACACTCGGACCCTGAGCCTGCCGACCCGGTGCCCAGCACCTCATCCTTGGTGCACAGCACTCTGGCACCACTAACAAGACAGGAGGCCCAGTTTAAGACCTCTAAGTCTCGGCACCGGAGAGGATCGGGACATAGAAAATTGGCCTCTGTGCGGCACCGATCACCATCTCCGGTGCCCGTGAAAAATAAGAGGCTGGTGAGGGACCCATCATCCCACCAGGACCTTAAAAGGCCGGCGGTGTCCACGAGTGCGGTGGGACAAGCTGAGCCATAACCGCATCCACTCAAGGTCCCGTTGACTCCTGCCCTGGTAGGGGTGCGGTCGAGTCCTGACAGGTCTAGATCCCTGGACCTCAGCGAGGATGTGCATCTCCCATCAATGCCAGAGGTGTTTGAGGCAGCCTCTGACTTATTAAGCCTCCCGGTGCCAGCCTCCCCTCACCGGTGGAAAGAGCCGCCAGACACGGCTTGACCCTGATCCAATCAAGGGGCAAGCCAGCCATGATGTTGCCGCAGTCCCTGTCCCGCATCACTCCGGCAGCACCGGCGCAGAGAGAGCACTCCCCAGCCTCATGGCACCGCTCCCCAGCGACAGTGGGTACTGCTCCCCCTCGGTCCTCCTATTCGGAGACCTAGGACTCTGAGGCGGAATCCTACTGCTCCAGTAGATCGGGTTGGCAACCTATGGCACGTGTGCCGATTTTTAATGGCACGCTGCTGCCTTCTGGGGTCCCGCTCAGCCCGCTGCCGAATCCCGTCAACGGGCTGAGTGGGACCCTGGCAGGCAGCAGCGTGCCATTAAAAATGCTGCCCGAACCAGCCCACTCTTCTCCGCCCCAACCACTCTCTCTGGTGGGGGCAGGGGGCAGAAGCAAGCTTGTTCCTGCCGGCTGCTGCTGTACGGCAGGCTCCACCAGCAGCCAAGCTTCCCCCTGCCCCGCCTCTTCCCCCAGCGTGCTGCATCGAGCCCCAGCTCCTCTCCCTCACCACCGCCGATGGCCCTTGCGAGGGAGGGGAGAAGAGCAGCCCTAGCGCCCTCGCTGCTCAGACTGGTAAGGAGGCAGGAACAGGGCATATTCCTCCAGCCTCCTGCCATGAGCTGCTCAGGGCAGGGAGCTGGGAGCACCCTCCCCACCCAGCCCTCTGCCCTGACCCCTGCATTCCCCCCCCACATCCCCCTCCCTGATTCCTGCACCCTCCACATATACCCAGCCCCCTCACACCCCATGCCCTGTATCTTGTACCCTGTCACACACCCTCTGCCCTGACCCCTGCACCTCCTTGCACCCCAGCTCCCTGCACCCCCCTCACGACCCCATCCCCGACTCCTGCACTCCCCACACATACCCAGCCCCCCGACCCCATGCCCTGACTCTTGCACCCCCCACATCCCCACCCTGAGCACCAAATGGGAGCTCCTGCAAACCCCTCCCCCCCACACACATTCCCACCTGCACAGCTTGCACCAAATGGGAGCTGCCCAGGTAAGTGCTCCACATCCAAACCTCCTGCCCCAACCCTGAGCCCCCTCCCTCATTCTAACTCCTGGCCAAACCCTTCTCCCCCAGCCCTGTGTTCAGTGCACTCCCACCTTCAGCTCAGGGCAGAGAGAGGAAGAGAATGGGCCAGAACCAGGGAGAAGGTAGGTACCCCCTCTATGTGGGCAGGGCAGGGCCGGGACCCCAGGTTGGCAGCGGGCTGAGTGGGACCGGTGGCTGGGACCCTGGCTGGCAGGAGCCAGCGGACAGAACCCCAGACCGGCAGCGGGCTGAGCAACTCGGCCTGCTGCAGGTCTGGGGTGCTGGCCGCAGGTCCCCCTGCTCAGCCCGCCGCCGGCCTAGGTGAACGGAACCCCAGGCCGGGAGCAGGCTGAGCAGGCTGGCGGCTTAAGATCTGCATTTTAATTTAATTTTAAATGAAGCTTCTTAAACATTTTGAAAACCTTGTTTACTTTACCTACAACAGTAGTTTAGTTATATTATATATAGACGTATAGAGAGAAACCTAAAAAACTTTAAAATGTATTACCGTTACGCGAAACCTTAAATTAAAGTGAATAAATGAAGACTCGGCACAGCACTTCTGAAAGGTTGCCGACCCCTGCAGTAGATCGAGGAGCAGGAGGTCGGCTTCTCAGGCAAGCCAACGACCTTACCTGGCGCAGTGGCAGCAACAGTGGCAATCGCCCTCCCAGTGGCTCTCTGGACTCTCTGGGTCTACCATCAGTCCCCGGGACAGGTGTATGGCCCGCACTCCAGGTCTGTGTCGGTCTCCTCGACGTCGGTGGCTCTGGCGCAAATGCCTCCACCACCAGCACTGCTGCCCAACAGGAGTGTGCCAGAACAGAACCCAGCACCGCCTAATCAGACACTGGCACCCCTGGGGACCATGTTTCTGACACAGCAGGCACCGCCCAGCACACCTTGTCGTCGTTCGGCGTCAAACCTGGTACTGGCTGCGGTGCTGCATCCTACATCCACACTGACCACGAAACCAGAGTACCGTGTGCCGCAGAACCCTGCAGAGACTGAGGGTACAGAGGGAGGTCCTTTGCAGGTGATCTTACTCTTCCTCGCTGGATGAGGCGGTTGCGGGAACTTCAGTGGCACCGGCCCTAGAGGACAACTGGGTGCTTCAGCAGCTACTTAAGCGTGCTGCTCAGAGCCTCAGATCCAAGTGGAGGAGATCGAGGTGGATGTAGATCCGGTAGTGGACATCCTGGCCCCCTCGCAACCGTCTAGGGTTGCTCTACCATTAATCAAAATGATAGCTGATACATCCTGCACCTTGTGGCATATGCCAGCTTCGTTGGCCCCTATGGCCAAAAAGACAGAGAGGCGCTACTTTGTACCCTCTAAGGGCCATGAGCACATATATACCCACCCTCCCCTGAACTCTCTGGTTGTGGATACGGCCAGCCAAAGGGAGCGTTGGGGATTCCAAGGGTCTACACCGAAGAACAGGGAGGCCAAGAAGTTGAACCTCTTTGGTAGAAAGGTGTACTCAATGGGGGGGCTGCAACTATGTATAGCCAACCAACAGGCTATAGTGAGCCGGCATGGCCATAACACATGCTTAGCCTTGTCCAAGTTTGCCGAACTCCTTTCCCAGGAATCGCTAACAGAATTTTCCGCTCTGGTAGAGGAGGGGAAGCTAATTTCCCGGGCATCCCTCCAAGCGGCCCTGGATGCAGTGGATGCAGCCTCCCGCACGCTGGCAACCGGGTTGGTTATGCGTCGGGGAGCCTGGCTTCAAGTCTCGGGCCTTCCACATGAGGTCCAACAGACCATCCAGGACCTCCCTTTTGAGGGGCCCATGCTCTTCTCCGAGAAGACGGACAAGAGGCTCCATTGCCTAAGGGACTCAAGGGCTACCTTACACTTGCTAGGCCTGCACACCCCAGCCACCCAACGCAGGCAATTAAGGCTGCAGCCGACCCCGCAGCCGTACCAGCCCCAGAACTGCCCGGAGCCCTCGCGTAGGCGGAGCAGAAACGGCCCTCCGGCCAGCTGCGGCCTCCGTTGAGGCCTAGACCCCAAATTTGATGGTGTGGTCGAGGACGACCTGCCAGTCAGGTCTCTGGATCCCACCAACCCTACCTTTTCGTCACGTCTGTCCCCTTCTGTCGTCCCTGGTCCTGAATCACATCGGACATTTGGGTGCTCTGCACAGTAGAGAGGGGATATTCTATCCAATTCTCCTCCCTCCCACCCCACCAGCCCCCCTCCCCTCTTCAGGGACACCTCTCATGAGCAACTTCTAATTCAGGAAGTGCAGTCCTTCCTCGTAGTAGGGGCAGTGGAGGAAGTTCCTCAGGAACTCAGGGGCAGGGGGTTTTACTCCCGGTATTTCCTAATACTGAAGGCGAAAGGGGGCCTCAGACCCATTCTGGACTTGCAGCGTCTGAACAAGTTTGTAAAGAAGCTCAAGTTCCGTATGGTCCCCCTGTTCTCCATCACCCCTCCATGGATCCACGAGACTGGTACGCTGCCCTCAACTTGAAGGACGAGTACTTCCATATCGCAATAATCCCTCAGCACAGACGTTATGTTAGGTTCGTAGTGGGCAACACTCATCTCCAGTTTGCAGTCCTGCCTTTCGGCAGGTGTTTCCCTACCTAGACGATTGGCTCATCAAGGGCCACTCCAAGGCACAGGTGGAGGCTCAGGTGGTCTTTATCAGACAGACCTTCCTCGAGCTTGGTCTCCAGTTGAATGACGCCAAGTCTACCCTGTCTCCTGTCCAACGGATAGAGTTCATAGGGGCAGTTCTGGACTTGATGCAGGCCAAAGCATACCTACCGGAGGCCAGGTTTCGGTCTATGTCCGACATCATCCTCAGTCTCTGCCGTTTCCCGACCATCACAGCGAGGAGCTGCCTCAAGTTGCTGGAACATATGGCTGTGCGCACCTACGTGGTGAGCCATGCCAGACTCAGGCTGCGCCCTCTTCGGTCCTCGTTAGTGACTGTGTACCGACCAAGCAGGGACATGCTGGACTCGGTGGTGATGCTTCTCTGAGCGGTGCTGGATTCCCTCCAGTGGTGGCTCGAACTGCGGGTAGTCTGTGCAGGAGTACCCTTCGCCAGCCCTCAGCCATTCCTATCCTTGATAACAGACACATTGGATCTGGGGTGGGGGGCACTTCTCAGGACCCAAGGCCTTTGGTCCCCATAGGACCTCTCCCTACACATCAATGTCAGGGAGCTACAGGCTGTTCGCCTTGCCTGCCTCACTTTCAAATCTTGCTTGGCGGCCAGGTGTGTTGCAGTCCTCACAGACAATACCTCGGCGATGTTCTATATCAACAAATGGGGGTGCACGCTCCTCTCCCCTGTGCCAGGAAGCCCTCGTGTTATGGGACTTTTCCATTCAGAACGCAATTCACCTAATGGCATCCTACCCTCCTGGGAGTGCAGAACGGCCTGGCGGATGCCCTCAGCTGCTTGTTCCATGGTCACGAGTGGTCCCTTCGCTGAGACATGGCACGCTCAATCTTCCGTCTCTTTGGTTATCCCCAGATAGACCTGTTTGCCTTGAGGGACAATAGGAAGTGTCGACGGTTCTGCTCCCTCATGGGGCTTAGTCCAGGGTCTCTAACGGATGCCTTCCTCCTCTCATGGGAAGGCGGCCTGATTTACGCCTTCCCTCTGATACCCATGGTCCACGGGATACTCCTCAAGATATGCAGGGATCATGCTCGCATCATACTGATAGCGCCGGCGTGGCCGCGCCAGCATTGGTACACGTTGCTGCTGCACGTGTCCATACAGGCACCCCTCACGTTGCCCCTGCTCCCGGACCTGATCACGCAGGATTGGGGCCACTTCCGCCACCCGAACCTGGAGTCGCTCCACCTCACAGCCTGGATGCTCCATGGCTAAACCCAGTGGAAATGCAGTGCTCGCAGCAGGTCAGACAAGTCCTCCTCAGTAGCAGAAAACCCTCCACCAGGGCCACATACATAGCCACGTGGAAACGTTATTCCACCTGGGCTGAACACCAGGGGCAGGCTCCATTACTCACCCCTATCCCTCTCATCCTTGATTACCTACTCCAGTTGAGACAACAGGGACTTTCCTTCTCTTCGGTTCGGGTCCACTTGGCGGCCATCTCCACGTTCCAGCCAGGAGCTGGAGCAGGTGGTTCAGTCTTCGCAAACCCATTGGTTTGTTGCTTCCTCAAAGGCCTGGATAGGCTGTTCCCGCATACTTGACAACCTGTCTTGGATTGGGACCTTAATTTGGTCCTCTCCACCCTCACAGGGCCCCCCTTTGAGCCACTGGCTACATGCTCTTTGCTATATCTCTCCTATGTCTCATTCCTCATGGCTATCACCTCGGCCAGGAGGGTATTGGAGCTCAGAGTGCTGACATCTGAGCCGCCATACAGTCTTCCACAAAGACAAAGTCCAACTCAGGCCACACCCGGCATTCCTTCCAATTCCATTCCTTTGGCGTGTCTCCCAATTCCACATGGCCCAGGACATTTTTCTCCCTGTGTTCTACCCTAAGCCACACTCCTCCAACGCAGAGCATAGCCTGCATTCCCTGGATGTTCGCAGGGCTCTGGCATTCTGTATTGAACGAACTAAACTGTTCAGGAAATCAACCCAACTCTTTGTAGCTGTGGCTGACAGAATGACGGGGGCTCTCCTCGTCTCTTCACAGCATATCTCCTCATGGATCACGGCTTGCATCCGCAAATGCTACAATCAGGCCAAGGTGCCTGCCCCGCCAATCACAGCCCACTCCACAAGGGCACAGGCCTCCTCCGCAGCGTTCCTAGCTCAGGTCCCGACACAGCAGATGTGCAGGGCTGCCACGTGGTCCTCAATCCACACATTCATGTTGCACTATGCCGGGGTAGGCAACCTATGGCATGCGAGCTGATTTTCAGTGGCACTCGCACTGCCCAGGTCCTGGCCACCGGTCCGAGGGGCTCAGCATTTTAATTTAATTTTAAATGAAGCTTCTTAAACATTTAAAAAATCTCATTTACTTTACATACAACAATAGTTTAGTTATATATTATAGACTTATAGAAAGAGACCTTCTAAAAACGTTAAAATGTATTACTGGCACGCAAAACCTTAAATCAGAATGAATAAATGAAGATTCGGCACACCACTTCTGAAAGGTTGCCGACCCCTGCACTATGCCATCACGCACCAGGCCAGAAACAATGCAGCCTTTGGCAGGGCGGTGCTCCAATCTGCAGTGAACTCCGACCCCACCACCTAAACTCAGGCTTGTGAGTCACCTGCTTGGAATGCACACGAACAATCACTCAAAAAAGAAAAAACTGTTACTCACCTTTTTGTAACTGTTCTTTGAGATGTGGTGTTCATGTCCATTTCAATAGCCACCCTCCTGCCCCTCTGTCGGAGTGCCGGCAAGAAGGAACTGAGGGGGTGGAAGGTTGGTGGGCCCCTATATAGGGCGCCATGGAGGTGCCACTCCAGGGGGCGCCAGGGCCGACACTATGGACGCTGCTAAGGAAAAAATCTTCCGACTGGCATGCGTGCAGCGCGCGCACACCTGCTTGGAATGGACATGAACAACACATCTCGAAGAACAACAGTTACAAAAAGGTGAGTAACCGATTTTTGGGGGGGGGGGAGGGAAGGGGGATGTGGTAAAAGAGGTGTTTGGGATTAGTATGTGTTTACTGAAGAAGAAAGAAAGTAGTCCCTGGAAATTGTTTTTTCTAGCACCAGCGTTCTGATTATGTACCCTCTGCTTTGTTAGCAGCAGGCCAAATTTTTAGGGCGTGATAGATATTGCACTAGCATCGGGTGCTTCTGATATCTTCTGTACTACCTAGCATCTCATTTGTTCCGCAGCTTGAATCTCTGTTACAACCATTCTGGAGAGGAAATGTGATCCCAGGATGGTACTGAATCTGTACTGAGAATTCATATTCCAGGGAGAATGCTGAAGCATTATGATATTTTTGAGAATGTAATGAGAACATCAGACAGCCCAGACCATTTTAGTTTTGTTTAATTTCTTCTGGTTAAGAGGAAACTGCTTTCAGCATACAGGCTTTCCAAACATCCATCACACATGTGAGAGTGCTGAAAATGACAACAGAAGAGTAGCTCAGTTAAAAGATTAGCCTGTTGGCCTTGGAGTAATTAGATGGGGGAAAAAATCAGTGAAGTGATTTTTCATAAAGGTTGATAGCAGTGCTTTGATTGAAGGAAGCATTCTTTACTGAGTGATCAGTTAATTTCTTAATTCCTCCTCCTATACTAGTGCATACAGTAGGCCATTGACAACACCTTGCCAGTAGTTGGAGACTGGGCAAGGGAGCTTGTGAGTTAAAACTTCCTTCTCGGATAGAAAGGACTTGCTAGTTCAGAATCGTCCATTGTCTGTCTCCAGCAGGTGGAATTATGCTGTTGTCTGAAAAAGAAAAATATACCTGTAACTTTTCTACAGTAGAAGGGTGTCCAGAATTTTAAAATTCATTGAGGTATCTGTCAGTGATTATTTAAAAAAAAAAAAGGGGGGGGATGGGGGTGGGGAGCAAAACCGTGTAGGGTCGGTTCCCCCCCCCCCACCAGGTGTTTTCCAAAGAGAAATCTCACATTCTGTGGATGTGACACTGTCTGATCCCCTTGCTTACTAACCCTGGGTGGATGAGTGATTGTGTTATTTTTATAAAACTTGCTGCTGGTGTGTGTGTCTGAGAGAGAGAATGTAGGGAGACATGACTGTAGTATTATTTCACTGAATGCTGAAATGAGTACTTCAGGGTTTCTAGTATTCCTGTGCAAATCAGCTATTTACTCATCTCTTTTTGCATTCTCTGTTAACTACTGTTCTTTATGTACTAAGTTTTTCACTGTCCTTCTGAAACGCTGGGAACCAGAACTGTACACCCTGTTCTAACTGTGATTGCAATATGGCTATAAAGATCATCACTGTTACTTCCCTAGTTTCTTTCCAGTGCATCTTGTCTGGACTTGTAGATTTATGTAAGAAGGTCATCTCAGTGTTGCAGAATGTAGCTGCCTGCCTCATATGTGGGGAAGGCGATGGTGAGTATGTACAATTATAGATGGGTGTCATCTGCAAAATTCAGGTCTAGATATTAAACCTAGGTTAATCTATAGCAGCCTTAGAGCTTCCATTCCTGAGTGGTATGAGATTGTTCTAGTTGGTGCTACAGCATGGCAGACCCAACAGGCCACAGGCAACTTCCAGAAGATGTGTGCACTGCACAACCCTCAACTCAGACTAGCGGGGCTGGGCTGGTTTATTTAAATTGAGAAGGGAATGCAGACAAACACCTATATTTTCTCAATTTAGGTACATATGGGGGCAGAGGGGGGGAAGAAAGAAGAGTAGCTCCATTTAGGGAGTGCACAGAAGTGGACTAGTGCAATATCTTAGTCTCAGCTTTCTTGGATTGTATAGTCAGCTACTTCTAAGGCCCCCCGTGGTGGACACATGATAAACTTCTTGAGATGCACATGACAAGAGGACTGGGACAGCAGATGCCTTCTCCAGAACAGCCCTGCCACATATATCCTTAAATATTCAATTAAAAACAAAAGCAACCTCTTGTCCTGCCTCTCTGGGGCCTGGTCTACACTAAGGGGGGGGGGGTCGAACTAGGGTATGCAAGTTCAGCTACGCGAATAGCGTAGCTGAACTCGAAGTACCCTAGTTCGACTGACTTACCCATCCAGACACGGCGGGGTCAAACTCCGCGGCTCCAAGGTTGACTCCGCCACCACCATTCGCGGTAGACGCGATAGTTGATTAGACGCGAACTCTTGATTAGACGCGATAGTTCGAACTCTGAGAAGTCGAACTCACCGCGTCGACCCGCGCGGTGAGTATGGACCTGCCCTGGGTTACAATTCATAACTAAGTTCAGTGTTAGTTACACTAGGTTTCTTAGGCCTGGTCTACACTACGCATTTAAACCGGTTTTAGGAGCGTTAAACCGATTTAACGCCACACCCGTCCACACTAAGAGGCCCTTTATATCGATATAAAGGGCTCTTTAAACCGGTTTCTGTACTCCTCCCTAACGAGAGGAGTAGCGCTAATATCGGTATTACCATATCGGATTAGGGTTAGTGTGGCTGCAAATCGACGGTATTGGCCTCCGGGCGGTATCCCACAATGCACCACTGACCACTCTGGACAGCAATCTGAACTCGGATGCAGTGGCCAGGTAGACAGGAAAAGCCCCGTGAACTTTTGAATATCATTTCCTGTTTGCCCAGCGTGGAGCTCCGATCAGCACGGGTGGCGATGCAGTCCGAAATCAAAATCCAAAAAGAGCTCCATCATGGACTGTACGGATGTGATCGCTGTATGGGCAGGCAAATCTGTTCTATCAGAGCTCTGTTACAGAAGACGAAATTCCAAAGCATTTTTAAAAAATCTCCAGACAGAGGCCACAGCAGGGACTCAGCACACTGCTGCATGACAAACGTAACAGAAAGCCAAAGAATCAAATGGACGCTCATGGAGGGAGGGAGGGGGGACTGAGGACTCAAGCTATCCCATAGTTCCTGCAGTATCCGAAAAGCATTTGCATTCTTGGCTGAGCTCCCAATGCCTGTAGGGTCAAACACATTGTCCGGGGTGGTTCAGGGCATAGCTCGTCAATTTACCCCCCTCACCCATCCCCAGAAGTAAAAGGGAAAAAAATCCTCTCTTGACTCTTTTAAATGTCACCCTATGTTTACTGAATGCTGCTGATAGATGTGATGCTGCAGCAGTCAACTGCAGCATCCTTGCCTCCCCCTCCTTGGTGGCTGATGGTACAGTATGGCTGATATCCATCGTCATCATCAGCCTTGTGGCAGATGGTGCAGTGCAATAGGACTGGTATCTGTCCTCATCATCAGCCCATGAGTGCTCCTGGCTGGCCTCCGGTGAAGTTGGCCGGGGGTGCCTGGGTAAAAAACTCCTGATCGTTCCCAGTAGATGGTACAGAACGGCTGGTAACCATCTTCATCATAGCAACAGGGGGCTGAGCTCCATCAGCCCCCGCCCTTCATGTGTAAAGAAAAGATTCTGTACTGCCTGGACTATCATAGCAGCGGGATGCTGGGCTCCTCTCTCGCACACTGCTTAATGTCCTGTCTGGACTATCATAGCAGCTGGAGGCTACCTTCCCCTCATTTTATCTCAGTAACAAATCACTGTTTCTTATTCCTGCATTCTTTATTACTTCATCACACAAATGGGGGGGACACTGCAACGGTAGCCCAGGAAGGCTGGGGGAGGAGGGAATCAACAGGTGGGGCACCCCCTGTGAATGGCATGCAGCTCATCATTTCTGCAGGATCTGACACGGAGCCAGCTGTGCTCTCTGGTTCTCTGATACACTGGTTTTCTAGTACACTTGCCCCATATTTTAGACAGGACTGATTCTATTTTTAGGTACCATAAAGGAGGAATTGACTCCGGGAGTCATTCCCATTTTTGTCTTTTGCACCCCCAGCCAATCTCAGCCAGGGGCACCTATGACAGCAGTAGATGGTACAGCACAGAAGGACTGGTAACCGTCATCTCATTGCCAATTTACAATGGCATGGTAGATGGTACAGAACAGCTAATAACCATCTCTGCTATCATGCAAAAGCAAATGAATGCTGCTGTGTAGCGCTGCTGAATCGCCTCTGTCAGCGGCATCTAGTACACATACGGTGACAGTGACAAAAGGCAAAACAGGCTCCGTGATTGCCATGCTAATGGCGTCTGCCAGGGCAATCCAGGGAAAAAGGGCGCGAAATGATTGTCTGCCGTTCCTTTCCCAGAGGAAGGAGTGACTGAAGACATTTACCCAGAACCACCCGTGACAATGATTTTTGCCCCATCAGGCACTGGGATCTCAACCCAGAATTCCAAGGGGCGGGGGAGACTGCGGGAACTATAGGATAGCTACCGAATAGCTACCCACAGTGCAACGCTCTAGAAATGGATGCTAGCTTCGGACCGTGGATGCACACCACCGAATTAATGTGCTTAGTGTAGCCGCGTGCACTCGATTTTATACAATCTGTTTTACTAAACCGGTTTATGTAAAATCGGAATAATCCCGTAGTGTAGACGTACCCTCTGACTCAAAATGAGGCTACTCCAAAGTGAAAGAATTGTCACAGGACAAGGAAGGCTTTGCTCCACCAGCCTATGACATTTGGAAGGATCTCTTCTGCCATCTGTTGTTGTTTACAGGTCAGCACAGGTCCTTATGGAGGAAAGGGAATTACTGTCTAACTCCAGTTCCCAGGAAATTGGAGAGTTTTTAGATTTAAAACATGTTTTTGTTACCTTTGTTCAAGAGCTGTAATGTATTTCTGATGGTTCTTGTCAAGCATGCTTTACATTTACCCTTGTTTATATATTGCTGAATGTTAATCCAGCAATCTCCAGAGAGATTTGATACTGGATAAATTGGTGTAGTTTGGATGCTGTAGCGTCTACCTTTTTGTGGTCAACAAATTTGCTCAGAAGTCTTTAATTTAATTCCAGGAATCATGGGAGTCACATTTAGTGTTTAGTACATACGTACAAGTAATCAGTTGTGGTTTTAACTAGAGCCATTTATCAGATGGGGTAAGATCATTTACCCTTCATTTGATCTAATTTTCAGAATTTTTTTCATCATTTTATTCCTGAAGACATTTTTACAGACTTGTGATAGTTATTATTGCCCTTTAAAAAATAAAATAAAACACGACCCTTTTGTACTGGAAGGTTTAGAGCAAAAAATAGAATTCAGTAAGCCTTTTTCGTTGATATTCAGGCACTAAAGGGAGGTAGTCAGAATACTTTACTTTGGAGCATTCATTTAAAACTGAAGGGTGTTTAAATTGTGCAACCAATTGTTAGGGTATGTGGACTAGCTTTAAAAGAAAAAGGTTAGGGCCAAGTAGGGGAAGGATATTTGGAAAACAAAAGGCTACAGCAGTGGTTCTCAAACTATTGTACTGGTGACCCCTTTCACATAGCAAGCCTCCGAGTGCGACCCCCCCCCCTTATAAATTAAAAACACTTGTTTATATATTTAACACCATTATAAATGCTGGAGGCAAAGTGGGATTTGGAGTGGAGGCTGACAGCTTGCGACCCCCCATGTAATAACCTTACAAACCCCTCTGGGGTCCTGACCCCCAGTTTGGGAACCTCTGGGGCTACAGGGATACGGGGAAAACAAGAGGTAAGAATTTCTAAATTGGTTACCTGTTAAAATTTACTTTAAGGTATTAAATACTTTAAATCATTGTAAACGTATGCTCCAAAATACAACAAAAATTCTTCTAGTCAGTAATAAATATATGTTGAAAATAGTGTCTTCTTTTACATAGATATTATGGGGCTAGATTGTGATTCCAGGTTATATGCTTTTACAAGAAAATAACAGAGTAACAACCCCATATTTTTGCCTACGTGGGCTGTCTGCACCTTGGAAGTGCAGGTGCATAGGATTGATTTGGATTTATGCCCTCTTACTTCCTCTCCTGAGCAAGTGGGTGGGGAGGGACAGGAAATGGTTGGAACTTTGGTTTTATCACCATCTACTTGCCGGCCAGAACTGCTGAGCCAAAATGGTGATGGTGGAAAAGGGTGTAGTAATTTACTGCTGGTATAGGCCAGTAATTAATTGCTATCCCTTGGGAGCAAGAAGGAAGCAGGAAAGGAAATGTGACTCAAAGGAAGGCCTCACAGCTTGTGTTCACTGCTTAAAAAAAGCTATATTTTACCTCAGAGTGACCAATGTTCGTGAGTTATCCCAAGGTAAAAAACACAGTGAAGACCAGGCATTTGAGTTTTAGCATGAGATAAACTTGCTGAGGTTGGGCCTTTTACCCTGCCTAGGGATGACCTCTGTGAGTTTACCTCATAGTAAAACCGAAGTGCGTTGTCTTCACTATGTTTTTAACCTGAGGATGGCTCATGCACATTAGTTATCCTGAGGTTAAAAAACAGATTTTCTAGCAGTGAAGACAAGCCCCTAAGTCATCCTGCCATCCGCAGTTATTCTTAGGCAGGAATGCACAGGTCTGTGACTAAACTTACAATTTAGCCCAGTGGTTCTCAAACTGTGGGTTGTGACCCCGTTTTAGACTTGGACTTGCTGGGGTCCGGGCTGAAGCCCAAGCTCCACTGCCCAGGCCGAAGCAGGGCTCAGGTTACAGGCCCCTGCCTAGGGCTGAAGCCTAAATTCCTTCTAAGCTGGGCGGCTGCACAGCAGTCTATCAAGGGTTGTGCAGGCGGGGAGAGGCGCCTCTCCCCCTGGCCCCGGAACTGCTGTGGCGAGAGAGGGCTGGGGGGGAATCCTGTCTACCCCCTGCAGCCCCGGGGGAAGCCTGCACCTCAAACACCTCATCTCTTGCCCCACCTCAGAGCCTGCACCCCCAGCCAGAGCCTGAACCCCGCATCCTACCACTCTCCCCCAGCCCTGAGCCCCCTCCCAGACTCCAAACCCTTCGGCCCCACCCCTGCCACACATCACCTCCATATTGGTGCACATAACAAAATTCATTCTGCACATGGATATAAAAAATTAGAGGGAACATTGGAAGCCTTTGGGCGCTTCAGCTTTCCCCCTGGCCCAGGGAAGTGGGTCTCAGGCTTTGGCCCCTTCACCCAGGGCGACAGGGCTCAGGCTTTGGTCCCACTCCTGGGGTCATGTAGTAATTTTTTGTTGTCAGAAGGGGGTTGTGGTGCAATGAAGTTTGAGAACCCCTGGTTAGCCCACAGTGATTGGAGTTGTATAAGAAACTAAAATACATCTAGCTAGAACATTGTTTAGATAGTGTTATTAAGCTAAGTAAAATTGTACAAATGTGCTTTCACAAGAAAGGCAGACCAACCTGTCTTGTATGCATGTTAAATAGCAATTTGTTTTTGTCAGATAGTCTTAAAACAGAAGATTTACCCTCATGGATTAATTAGAGTGAAAGTAATGTTACATATTCTGGGTATGTCTCTTACATTATCATTGGCAGTAGTGAAGATTTTTTTTGTGGCAGAGGATTGACTGTCAGTCTAAGCCCCTGCTTTCATGTGCTGCTAACGCTCTGAAAAAATGACCCTTTGTGCTGAGTGTCTCATGCTTGGTCTCAGACGGGGTGAATATTTTTGGAAAATGTATAAAATTCCATTTGGCCACTTGTTTGTGTGAAAGGCCGTAAGAAATTTTCTAGTGGTCTTGTGAAGAACGATACCTCCACCAGCACGTTTATTGCACTTGCTGTGGACTTTTCCCACCATGAACACAAGTACATTTAAGATGCTTGATTTAATTTAAGATAGCATATGATTTTCAAGTACTTAATTTCTGTGGTAGATTATTTGGAACTATTTTAAACCAAATTCAGCGGTTCAAGGTTCTAGATACATTCAGGTTTCATTATAAAGTATCTGAAGAATCTCACTGGCAGGTGCACTTACTTTAATAAGTGGCCTTGTGTACATAAGAGTATCTTTGCATAAATGCATGTTCTGTCCTCGTTTGACTTTCTTGTACGCTGAAACAAACTTGAGGGTGTCATTGGTGTCACACTTGCTGGGTGTGAAGGACAGTGCATTCTGGCCTGAATTGGAGAAGCAGCAGGTAAACATCACAGAGGAATCTCTTGCTAACTGAGCAAAATGTCAGATTAAGGAATGAAATAGAACCAGGCACATGGACAAAAACAGAAATCATAAATGTCTTTATATAATATGATAAGATCAAAAACAGATTAACTCGAATGCCAAGCTGTGGAAGGGACCCTTGATATAATGAGCATTATCGAAACTTGTTGGAATAACAAAAATCAATGGGATATTTTAATGCCTGACTATAAATGTAGACTATAAATTATTATAGGAATGTCAGATTAGGATGAAGAGGTGGAGAGGCAGTGCTAGATTTAAGATTCCATAGAATCTAGTGAGATGACACAGTTGGCTGCAAATCCCAAACTCTAATAATACAAGTATGCTGCTAGGTCTAAACTACTACCCTCCAGATCAAGAAAAGAATATTGAGTGTGTAATACTGAGAGAGATCAAAGAGGCAGCCAAGTCTAACAAAGCAGTAATGGCAGGGGACCTCAACTATCTACACATAAACTTGTCAAATATCACAATGGAACAAAGTGTGGGGAAGCAATTTCTTGACACCTTAAATGATTGCTTCTTGTAACAGCTAGAGTAAGAGCACATAAGAGGAGAGGCTATTCTTTATTTAATCCTAAATAACAGCACAGGAGTTAGTTCAAGAGGTAACAGCAGCTAACCCACTAAGCAATAGTGACTATAATGTAATAAAATTCAGTATTCTGAAATTCAGTGTTCAAAATAATATAAGAAAGTTCCCAGGAGGGGGGGAAGGTAACAAAAACTAACACAGTGACACTATACTTCAGAAAGCCAGAGAAGTAAAATCCTTATATTTGGCATGGTTGTTACTTACACACAACCTTGGAAGACGAGTATGCCCCTGAACAAAAAGGGAAGTAGGAAAACAAGAGTTAAACCAGTGTGGTTAAATGGGATAGTTCAAGAGGTTATTTGAGACAAACAAAGAACCTTCAAAATTTGGAAATCTAACAGCAAGCCCCTGTTGGTGCCAGGATACTGGACTAAATGGATCACAAGTCTGATCCAATATGGCAATTTCTGTCTTCCTGTGAACTCTCTTACAGGTGTTAGTTACTGTGTTGAAGCATGGTGGTGCTAATTATATTCCAGTGTCTGATTCCTTTAACATTACTGTGTGGGCTTCAACCCACCTTCTGTTTTGAGATGTCCATGTGTGAGGGTAATCTTTCTTAGTTTCTGAATGTTCTGTCAATTTGAATATAATCAAATATATTAATTGCAATCAGGTTCTCCAGCCTAAGCTTTATGCAGTATCTACACTTGGCTTTCTAGTGGGAGTTAAGGTGTGGTAAACTGAATGCAGTATAAGACTCTCGGAGAAATGTAGAACTTAAAAGTAACCTACTGATGATTGTAAGTAACTTCCTGACAAAAGTGCTGTGCAGTGTAGTCCACTATTGAGAGCTTACTGTTTTTGTATTAAGTTTTGGTTTTATTGTCTTATATTTGTGTAGTAATTTTTAAGGTATCTTAAAAAGCTTGTTTTCTAAGTAACCAAGTGCATGGGATAATCTAGAACACGAACCTTTACTAAAATTAATACAGAGTTATATTAATAACTTGGGCCTTACTTTGCAGATTGTCTTGTTTAGTGAATGTCTTCTTCCTCAGTGTGACCTTGTCTACACTACCAAAAAAATGGCCCTAGGAGACCCTGGGGTGGCGTGGGTGGGTGGGTTTAAAAGTACCTTTAGCTAGTTCAGTCTTGGAACTGCAGTGTGCCTGGTTTATAATTTGCTTACAAGGCCTATTTATATAATAATTCTAGACTAGAACAGTTTTCAAAAAGTTTGTTACCATAAACCAGGACCACACTTGATAAGAAAACCATGTCAACTAAATTAATTTTTTAAAAATATTTTCCTAACGTGGCCTTCTTTTGTAGCATAGATGCAGTCTTAGAATATTCTTATTGTGTAGACCTCTCCTATTTTAACACACTAATATCTTGTATCTAAACACTTGATAATTGTAACTAGTTTTTGTAGAAATGTATAGAAACTTAGCAAAGGCTCTTCTCTAGTCAGAGATTCCTGGGTCTTGGTTGCTCAGCTTAGTGAATTTTTAGAGTCTATTTAGCTGTGTTTCAGGGGAAAAATGGATTATTTCATGGTTGTATTTTTTTAAAAGCAAAAAGTTAATATAGGTATTTGTAATGGTTAGTTTTCATTTTTCTATTTACATAAATTTTACACAGTGCTTATTATTATTTTGAGGATTTTCCCTTTCTTCACACACTGAAGCCTTTTTTGTAGGAGTATTTGCCAGCTCTATAGTGCCTATTTTGGCCTAGAGTGGAGAGGGTAATTATTTTGGAAATAGAAACAGCATTTTCCCCCCTTTTTTTAAATAGGCCTTTCAGTAAGTTGGCAAACCAACAAGAGCTTGTTCCCCTAACCATTCAAAAAGGGCAACCATGTTGGTCATTTGGAATTTGCCAGATGCAAAATGTCTTGCTCTGGAGTGAACAGACCACCCATTCTGTCTGTTTAGAATTGGTATGTAATCTAAATAATTGGATTTACTACTTTAAGGTTTTTCATATTAGAAAGTTAAGTGAATAAGATTAAATAAGTTAATAAAATTAAAATTAAGTCAATAAGGGAACAGCTGCATGTTACCAGTGCTTTGAATTGTATAGCACATTTAGGTTTTCCCTGGGCCATGTTCTGAGACTTTGTCATTTAGTAAATTGTGAAACTGAGGCAGAAATCTAATTTTAAACATTGAATCAAAAATTTAACCTAGAAACTGCAATTCCACAATATTAAAATTGCATGATAGACTAAACATCTAGTTATTAGTCACTATCTGCCACATGTTAGCTAGTCAGATACTGAAGCCTGTAGAACTTGTGCCAGTCCATATACTAATGGCAGTTACTTCGGAAGCCCCAAAGAGTAAAAACGCTGTGAGTTTGTTTGTTTGTGTTTTAAATTCACCTCATTAAAGTGAATTGGCCAGACTTTTAGTTCATAAATCTTGACATTTCAGGCACTGAGGGTCTGGTTCACTGGCCGAGAGGTAGTGTACTGCAGGAGTGAGAACAAAGTGGTGCTAACTCATTTATATCAGGAAGGGAGAGACTGAAGGAAGAGCAGTTGTTGAGACTTTGTTATTGTATGATCAAGTGTGCCATCTCACCCCCTCTGGTAGTAACAAAGTCATGGTGTGTCTTGAAAGTGGACTGGGGGAAGATCTTCTGCCCTAAATGTCATAACTAGATTGGAAGGCCTCTGCTGGGGTTGGACTGTTGTGGGGTGGATAGACATTTTTACTACCTGGTAGCTGGGTGAGGTTGGAGAAATGTAGCACTGAAGGGGTGGTCAGAATATGAGGAAAGTGTGTACTGGATTTGGAACAGGTGAGAAAGGAATGGGGCAAAACATACATTTCAAGACATTTCGAAATGTACTTTTAATTTACTAATTCAATAGACATTAGTATTTAGGATAAATATACTGGTCATTCCCCACCCCTTTCAGCACCCCATGGACTAAGAATATTACTTTGCTCCTGGGATGTGATGACTGAGTAGGAACACACTCTGACTCAAACCTCATGTGATGGTACATTGTGTTGCAAATAACCAGATGGATAATCCTTAATGTAAAGGGTTAACATTAAATCTTATGACAGGCTTCAAATGTGCATTTCTTGGATTTCTGTTTAGTCACCCTTAGTATTACTTCTTATCTAAATCATCTTCTTCGAGTGATTGCTCATGTGTATTCCACATAGGTATGCGTGCTCACCATGTGCACTGGTGTCGGAAGTTTTTCCCCTAGCAATACCTGTAGGGGAGCGCCCCTCGCGACCCCTGGAGTGGCATCTCCACTGTACAGTATAAGGGGAGCTGCGCACTCCCCCTACCCTCAGTTCCTTATTGCCACCAATGAAGGTGCTTCAGAACTGCTCTGCTCCAGCTTTGCTGCAGCTTTTCCTGAGAACTGTTGTTCGTTCAGTGTATGGTACCTGTAGTTAGTAGTATGATTTGTTTTAGTTTAATTAGTGCACCCAGGCCGGGGCATGCCCTGCGCCATGGGTTTTAAGTCGTGGGATACTTGTAGGCAACTGCTGCCACTGAGTGATCTGCACACGGACTGTTTACGCTGCTTGGGCGAAACCCATCTCAGTGATCACTGCAAGATTTGCAAGTCATTCAAGCCTACGACCGAGAGAGAGAGAGAGAGAGAGAGACATTAGGCTCTGGACCATCCAGATGGAGTCAGCGTTGACCCCAACTCTGGTGTGCCGCTCTGAGTCGGCACCGAGTACTGCGGTGTTGGTGTGTGGCAACCCCCGGCGCCCTCTACCAGTCAGCACCACTCCCCGTCCGCAGGGCATGCCAAGAAGGCTAAGAAGAGGCCTTCTCCGCCACGGCACCAGAGCAAGACTGGGGGAGAGGCTAGACCCATATTGGGCAGTCAACGGTCCCCATTGGCCTCTAGGCCTCCGACTCAGGTTGAGCAGAGTAGCCCAGCCCATTTGCAGCAGGCTTCCCCGGATGTCCGGATATCCTCTACTCCAGAGGCCCTGCAAGCATCCTGGGACGTTATGTCCATGCCAGTACCAGGAGCACCACCAATGTTGGCCCCGTGGTCCAGAGGCAAACCACTGCTGGGATCTCCACAGTTGCCACCAACTCGGTACCGGTCATGATTGAAGGAATGTTCCCAATGCCGTTTGCCGCTCAGCAACCATCCCGTGTGTAGTCCATGCAGGTTGCTGTTGACCCCCACCAGGTTGTCTGGCTGGGTTCTGACTGACAGAAACTCCAGGCACCACTCCGCTTCGAGGAATGGACATCGACGGGACAGACAAAGCCGAAGGTCTTCGTCTCAGAGGGGCTATCGTAGCCAGTCACAACACGAATGTCAGTGCCATTCCTGTTCGTCATCTCACTCCAGGACCCCGCAATGGCACTGCTGCCGCAGCCCCAGGCGTCGATTGCCTTCACCTCACTGTGGCAGATCCGCCTGCCGGAGCCGATTGCAGAGCAGCTGCTACCGGTGGTACCGTTCCGCCACATCGGCATCATGGTCTCATGGTTGGCACCGCTTCCGGCGCCGCCGCTCCTCCCGGTCTGCAGACAGGTCGTACATCAGCCTGGCCTCTACACCAAGAACTATTAAAAAGGGTGGCATCAAACCTCAACCTTCAGGCAGAGGAGGTGGAGGAGCCCTGGGACTCGTTTTTAACGTCCTGTCCACCTCGGTGCCGGGCAGCGTGGCCTTGCCACTCCACGAAGGGGTGGCAAAAATTTCAAAAGCCTTGTGACAAACCCTGGCCTCATTGCCCCCCATCTCTAAGAGAGTGGAACTCAAGTATTTTGTGCCTGCCAAGGGATGTGAATACCTATATACCCATCCTGCCCCGAACTCCCTGGTGGTCAAGTTGGTCAGCCACAGGGAGCGGCAGGGCCAACCCTCCCCCACTCCAAAAAATAAAGATTCAAGGAGGCTGGATTCATTTGGGAGAAAAATTTATTTGTCCTTGAGCTTCCAGTTATAGGTGGCAAACCATCAGGCTCTCCTGGGCCGGTGTGAGTTCAATCTGTGGGACTCTCTGCCCAAGTTCAGACTCCTCCAGGAGCGTGACAGGAAGTTCAAAGCTCTGGTGGAGGAGGGTACAGTGGCTGCCAGGGCAACCCTGCAGGCAACATCGGATGTGGCGGACACAGCCGTGTGCTCCAGGGCCTCCACGGTGTCCATGAGAAGGACGTCATGGCTCCTGCTGTCTGGGCTATGTAGTGAGGTGCAGAACTCCCTGCAGGACCTCCCGTTTGACAGCAAGGCTCCGTTTGCGGAACAGATGGACGTAAAACTGCACGGCCTGAAAGACTCCCGCACTACGCTTAAGACTCTTGGCCGCTGTGTTCAGCTCCAGCTAGACCTAAGTTTAAGCCTCAGCAGGCTCCCACAAGGCCACCCACTTCAAATATGAGCCCCCTTATAAAAAGTCATGGGACTATAAGAAACGCTCGGAGAGGCAGTCCAGGTCTGCCCCCCAGCCTGGGTCCTCCAAGGGCAAACAGGCAGGGAAACGTCAGTTTTGACGGGATGCCCGGGGGGACCTACCGGTCTTCATTAGGGACCCACCAGCAATAAAGCTTCCCTCTCCTTAATAAAGCTTCTTGGAACATGCTCCAAGGGGTCCCATTCAGAGGCAGGCCCCAGTAGCTGAAACTGGTGTCCGACGCATCGGACCTGGGGCGGGTAGCCCATCTGGGAGACGTTCAGACCCAAGGTCTGTGGTCTGCAGAGGATCTGGCCCTCCACATAAATGTCAAGGAGCTCCAGGTGGTCCGGCTGGTGTGCGTGGCCTTCCGCTTGCACCTGGAGGGCAGGATGGTCAGGGTTCTCATGGACAATATGGCCTCGATGTTTTACATCAACAGGCAATGTGGGGCCAGATCCTCTGCCTAGACGCCCTCAAGCTGTAGGACTTCTGTATAGCCCATGACCTTTGCCTACAGGCCTACCACCTACTGGGCACCCGGAACTCATGGGCGGATTGCTTGAGCAGGGACTTCTCCTCTCAGCACGAGTGGTCTCTTCACCCAGAGGTGGTGCACAGACTTTTCCAAGAGTGGGGAACTCCCCAGGTAGACCTGTTTGCCACTCGACAGAACAGTTGCTGTCCCCAGTTCTGCTCCTGGAGTGGCTGGGCCGGGGTGCTATCTCATATGCCTTCCTCCTATCCTGGTCAGGCCAGTTTCTCTATGCCTTCCCCCCCCCTATTCCCGCTGATCAGCAAGGTCCTGGAAAAGATAAAGATGGACGGGGCCTGGGTTCTCCTGATTGCCCTGGCATGTCCCAGGCAGGATTGGTACGGGACCCTCAAGAGCCTGGCGGTTGCCCTACCGTGGCCATTACCGTCCCGCCTGGACCTGCTCTCCCAGGGCCACTTCCACCGCAGCCTAGCGGCACTCCACCTCATGGTGTGGCTGCTCAATGGTTAGGCTGGGAGGAAAGGACGTGCTCAGAAGGGTTTCAGTGCGTCCTCTTGGAAAGCAGGTAACCCTCCACGCACCGAGCCTACTTGGCAAAGTGGTCTCGGTTTTCCTGATTGGTGGCTGAGCAGGGTGTTTCCCCCGTGGCTGCCCGTACGTTAGGCCCCCATTCCCACAGTAGGACTTTAACTTGGTGCTGGCCCGGCTGACGGGTCCCCTGTTTGAGCTGCTAACTATGTGCTCCTGGTCACACCTCTCATGGAAGGTGGCTTTCCAGGTAGCGATCACATCAGGTAGGTGGGTCTCGGAACTCAGGGCCCTGACCTCCAAGCCCCCATACACAGTGTTCCATAAGGATAAGGTCCAGCTCCGCCCACACCCTTCATTCCTCCCAAAGGTGGTCTCCACCTACCACATGGGTCAGGACATTCTCTTGCCAATCCTCTGCCCCAAGCCCAATGTGTCCAGTGAGGAGCACCGCCTCCACACGCTGGATGTGAGATGGGCTCTGGCTTTTTACCTGGAGCGGACTAAGCCGTTCAGGAAGTCCTCGCAGCTGTTCATCACCTCGGACGAATGCATGAGGGGTCTGCCGATCTCCACTCAACGGCTCTCCAACTGGATCACCTTGTGCATCCGTACCTGTTACGACCTGGCGGGAATCCCTCCCCCGTCAATTGTGAGGGCACACTCGACTAGGGCGCAAGCCTCGTCGGCTGCCTTTTCAGCCCATGTCCCCATTCAGGACATTTGTAGGGCTGCCACGTGGTCTTCAGTTCACACGTTCACCTCGTATTATGCGATCGTCTCCCAGACCAGGGAAGACGCCAGGTTTGGCAGGGCAGTGCTCCATCCTGAGAGTCTGTGAACTCCTACCCACCTACCCAACAGATATTGCTTGGAATCACCTATTGTGGAACACACATGAGCAGTCACTCCAAGAAGAAAAGACAGTTACCTTTTCCGTAACTGGTGTTCTTCAAGATGTGTTGCTCATGTTTATTCCACATCCTGCCCTCCTTCCCCTCTGTCGGAGTTGTCTGGCCAAAAAGGAACTGAGGGTAGGGGTTGCGCACAGTGCCCCTTTATACCATGCCATGTTGGCGCCACTCCAGGAGTCGCTAGGGGCGTTCCCCTATGGGTACTTCTAGGGGAAAAACTTTTGACACTGGTGCATGTGGCGAGCACGCACATCTATTGTGGAATAGACATGAGCAACACATCTCGAAGAACACCAGTTACAGAAAAGCTAACTGTCTTTTTGGGTGGGGTGGACTTGAACAGGTAAATTCAACAAGCATTTGCCCAATTTGGTGTATAGATTGTTTTTTGACAGCATGGTTGGGAGATTATCAGAGTGCTTTCCCCCCCCAAATGAACTTTTGCTACAGCAGCAAGCAAGGTTCTTTTCCCGACTAAATTTAACGATCTGCTTTTTGGCTAGAGAGAGTGTACATTTTGTGCAGAAGAGAATCCATAACAAAGCATTACTTGTGGCCGCATGTGTGCTTTTGGTGATAGAAACATAACCAGTTGAAGTTAAAATCCCATTTATCCAGTGCAAGAGCTCTCTAGTCTGCATGAATGCAGAGGGGATCGCATTCTGCATTTACAAACTGAATGAATTTTTGGGACAGGTGTATTGGTGTATAGAAGCGCTTTCTTTCTAAAGGATCATTGTTCCTAGAGACAACGAATATGAATGTTCAATTAGTCTGTTTCGGTTCAAGAATCATAAGCACTGTTGTAATAATAAGCAGTATATGAGCCCCTGAGGAGGTGGAAATAAGCAAGCAATATATGTCTATCAGGAATTTAGCAGTGTCTTTTGATCACCATGAAATATAATTTTCTTTATGGGCAATTGTGTGAGACTGTAGGGACAACAAATTTAGAGGAATTGTTAAACAATTCATTTTCTGTCATTATTAGAGGGTATAAATAACGCTGATATTTTTTCAGTGTTTTAGCTAGGCATCCCTTTGCTTGAGAGAACACATATTGTGCAAAGTATCCACCACAACACTTTTTTGAAGATAAAACCATGAAGTATGTGGATGATACTTCTACTGCTCTCTTGGTGTTAATATGCATGTATGTTTAGAGAGCAGCTTAAGCCTGGCAAGGTATTTTAACTCTGAAATGTCTTGGCTTTGTAGATTTAAGGCAGGTCTTAAAGTTCTTGGGAGGAACAAATTCTTCTTCGCACCAATCTATAGCTTTTCTATGCAGACAGATTTTAGTGTCTCCCTCGACTGTGCTACTCATTCTCCTAAGGTATTATTTACTAGATATTTTTAGGATCACATATATAGATGCTGCTCTTTGGCACTTAGTTCTCTGATATGGTTTATAAATGCCACCTCTTTCCTTAGCAAAAACTTGTTACAGGTTTGAATGGCTGCATGGCAGAGTTTTAATAGCTGTGGAATTGGAGAAGGTTGCAGATTACTGGTTTTACCCTCACTAATTGATTATCTTTTACATCTAAATTTTTGTCAGCAATGTACTTGAATGTGTATAATTTGATCAGAGAATCACAATGATAGTTTGCAATACAATGACAAACCTGGATTATTCTGTGGCAATATTTGTTACAGATCTCAAGTTCATAGATAAATATTGTATTAGTAAAACCAGTAATCAGTGTAAAATTGCCTTCCCTCTCCTCTAAAAATTGATATTTTAGATCTTTTTATCATCTTGTTCCAGCCATGCCACTAACAGCCATCTATGGGTTAGCTGCCTTTTTTTCTTTTTTTAATTGAAGACTGGAATTTTAAACTAGCTTTTATAAAGTTATAAATTATAAAGATTGTGAGTTATTAATGTCTAACTATCTGAATAACATTTGAATTTTGACTGCTATGAAGCCCTTTTATTCTGTACTGTGTTCTCTCTGTCAAGCTCTTGGAATGCTTGGAAATCTGGGTTTGTCCGGGGCTCAGTTCAGCAAGGAATTTAATTCCCACTCACTTCCATAAGCCTTGAGTGCTATGCAGTATCAGGGTCAAAGTGAGGCACACAGTCGTTCCCCTCCAGTTGACTTCCCTGCACAGGGGTATTTTTCCTAGAACAAATTTCTACTCTAAATTATTTATTATTATTGCAAATGAGTACCCACGAGAACCATAGGCGAGTTTTCTCATTTGTGATATGAATCCCAAGTCCACTTTGCTTGTCTTCAGTCATCTCAGCCAAATTAGATGACTAGGGCCCTACCAAATTCACAGCCATGAAAAATGTGTCATGGACTGTGAAATCTGGTCTTGTGTGTGCTTTTACCGCATACTGAACAGATTTCACCGGGGAGACCAGTGGGTCCTGACCCAAAGGGGGATTGTGAGGGGTGTCAAGGTTATTTTTGGGGAGGTTGTGGTATTGCCACCCTTATTTCTATGCTGCCTTCAGAGCTGGGCGGCCAGAGAGCAGCAGTTGTTCACCAGGCGTCCAGCTCTGAAGGCAGCATTCTGCCAGCAGCAGCGCAGAAGTAAGGGTGGCAATACCATGCCATGCCACCCTTACCTCTGCACTGCTGCCTTCAGAGCTAGGCAGCTGGAGAGTGACGGCTGCTGACTGAGGGGCCCAGCTCTGCAGGCAGCAGCAGAGATGTAAGGGTGGCAGTACCATACCATGCCATCCTTACTTCTGCGCTGGTGCTGGCCGCGGCTCTGCCTTCAGAGCTGGGCTGCTGGCCAGCAGCCACCACTCTTCAGCTGCCCAGCTCTGAAGGCAGCACTGCTGCCAGCAGCAGCACAGAAGTAAGCATAACAGTACCACAACCCCCCCCTACAATACCGTTGCAACCACCGCACAACTCCTTTTTGGGTCAGGACCCCTACAATTACAACACTGAAATTTCAGAATTAAATAGCTGAAATCATGAAATTTACGATTTTTAAAATCCTATGACCGTGAAATTGACCAAAATGGACTGTGAATTTGGTAGAGCTCTATAGATGACACATACCCAAGATTAATCTATGAAGTACAGCTAGTCACAGAGGGCAAGCAACAAGATAACTTTGTTCTGCCTTTCCCTGTTCTTCATTCTTGCTAATGTAGCCTTGCAAATTTGTCCTTGAATATTTACAGCCCAAGTACAAAATCTACTTGCTTGCTCTTTACCAGGCTGCTGACCATGGGAAATAAAACGTGATATTTTACTTGCTGGTCAAAAATAAAATGCTTTCCTTGACACTTTGCAAAACTGCACTTATGGATGTACAACAATACAACCGAAGTATGTGTTGATGCTCCTGGATTAAACTTTTGTGATTTCTGTCAGTCTCTGTTTTGTGCAGTGTAGTTTTAGCCATGTCTACCTCAGGATATCTTTCATTGGACCAACTTCTACACAGAGCTCTTCTTCAGATCTGGGAAAGGTATTTCCAGCATCACAGCAAAATGCAAGGTGTAATGGATTGCAGCCCACTAACCCTCTCTTTTTGTCCTGTGACTGTAGAGGTGTTATCAGGCCACTCCACTCTGTATGGTCCCTTAGAATATGTGCTAACTAGTCATGCTAAACAGTCTGTTCCATATTGCATTTTGCTGTAAAACTGGGAGTATCTTTCCCAGATTGGAAGAAGAGCTCTGTCTCTCAAAAGCTTGTTTCTCTCACCAAAAGATATTGGACCCACTTTGGACCTCACCCACTTTGTCACTAACAGTCAGTTTTAGTGAATTGGAATAAGTTAAGAAACTTTAATTTAAAAATGTTCAATTATAAATTAAGAAAATGTTAACTAGGCTAGAACCAAAGTAACAAATGTTTTTGCACCTTTTTAAGAAAGAGGTTTTCATGAAGGAAAAATAGCAGATATTAGTTGGTGTAATTTAATTATACGGAGTGGGTGAAAATGTTTGGAACATATAACATGCTAGTCACACTTATGGGTGAAAAGTTCCTTGTTTGCTATACTGACTTAGTGCAAGCTAGGTAAAAATCACCTTGAAATTCTTAAAATTGCAACAGAAACTTTAAAATAACTGTGGTAAAACAAACTTTCTCACAAACTGAATAAATCATAATTGTTACACTTCAAAAATATATTGTGGACTAAACACAACCAAGAAAGATGTTATTGGTAATAGATTGATTTCTCCCTCTTGTCTCACAGTGAATTGTTAAATTTAAGTGTGTATTCTTGGTTCTGCCTAATAATGCTTGTGTTTTTCTCTTGTTTTCACAGGCCAAGGCTGCAAGCACAAAGGAAGTTTGCTCAATCCCAGCCAAACAGTCCCAGCACAACTCCAATAAAGATAGTGGAACCGTTGTTACCCCCTCCAGCTACTCAGATTTCTGACCTCTCCAAAAGGAAGCCCAAGACAGAAGATTTCCTTACATTTCTCTGCCTTCGAGGTAGGAATCTTACAGCAGCCTAGGGGAACAATCTGTAGTTCAGAGAACAAGCTGCAGTATCACACAGTACAGTCTAGCGCTGGACGCAGTGGTGCTGCCCTTGAACCTATTGCACACATTTCCACCCAGTAGTCTGACTGTAGCTACAGTGGAGTAGCGTTTTACTTCATCGATATAAAGATTATAGAATTAGGCCAATAATATAGCAATTGGAAATTACTTTTATGCTTAGCATTCTTTCTCCTTGTCCTTCCGTCCCTCTCTCTCAATTATGTCTGATTATATAAACTGAGGCCCTGCTTAACCCTCACAAGTGCTTCTTTATTTCCACTTGGAGTTG
Source organism: Mauremys mutica (assembly GCF_020497125.1). Classification (NCBI taxonomy): domain Eukaryota; kingdom Metazoa; phylum Chordata; order Testudines; family Geoemydidae; genus Mauremys; species Mauremys mutica. The sequence goes on from NC_059073.1 coordinate 113,423,825, forward strand.
AAATCTAGCTGGTTATTCCCTTCCTCTACATATGGAGAGTTCATTAACCGCTCTTCACCCCACCAGCTAAATCCCAGAGCAACAAGCCTTATCTGACTAGAAGAAAAGCTTCATTTTGGTTTTGTCTTTGCATAAGAAAAATGTATTTATTCAGTGGGATAACGTATGCGTGTTCGCTATCTCACTGTAAAACCATAGTGGAAACAAGGCATCAATAGGTCTAACCAGGAGGTAGGTAGATATGGTGAACTTCCTAGCTAGCCTGTGTCAGTTATCCCACGGAAAAAAACACACGGGTTTTTGGCAGTGAAAAGAAAAGCCTTTGGATGACACATTGATAATTCTGTCTTGATTAAACCAGAGACTCGCTTGGAGTGCTGTACCTCGCTGCACCTCGCTGCTAGGTTACACTTAGGCTCCCCCCAAGCTGGGACTTTTTCATTACACCCCCACCACACCCCCAGCAGAGGCCTGGTGATATTTTCCTCCTGTTTAATCTCTTGATTGTGGCATTAGACCTGCATTCTAACATCCTTCATCTGAGAGTGCTGGGACTGCCACCAGCCCCTTTATAGTTAGATGGTGCTGATGTGTAATGTGCCAGAGGGGTTGCTGTTGCCATTGCCCTGTGCTCTTCACCACTGGCTCGCAGGCCTTGCAATGAAGAACACTGCCATTGCCTTTACCTTCCTGTCACCTGGTTGAAGGAGTATGCCTTCATTACAAGATAGTGCCTGCCCTGCTTGCAGAATTCTAACGCAATGGACTAATCCCCTGAGGTTTGCTACGTTTGCCTCGTTTCTCAGTTACTACTACCACTTTGCAGGTTCCTATTGCTTCTCTTAAAGCACAGTTCTCTCACTTGGAATACAACTGATCAGCATCAATCATAGCTGCCTGCCTTGGTTTTCTCCTCCTAGTTCAGCATGGTTGAATTTTCCTATGCTTATGTATACTGCTGCTAATGGCTTGAAACCAGGCTGCCAAGCTGTCCATCTTGACTCTCTCATCCAGTATGTAAAGGGGATAGGGATGGAAGGTTTTTTTTTTTTAAAATATATATGGATTGTGAAAAGTAGCATCCAGTGGAGACTAAAATGCAGACTCAATCCCTTTCTATATTTCTGTGGATTAGATCTAATTTGCTGTGTGGTAATTTGCTCTGTCTGTTGGCAGCATGCTGCTGGAGTGCTCAGGGCCAATTGATGCATTCTGTTTATGGGAAAATTCAGCTAAGTGGTGTGTGCACATGGGTGCATTCGTACAGATATATTTTCCTCTCCTTATTAAGTATGTATTGTTAAATCTCTCAAGGCCCCCACCCCTAAGGAGAGGCAATTTGATAAGGGGGGAGACTTTACCTACAGCAATCTGACTTGAATAATGCGATATGAGATGCAGGTATTTTCTCCTGATCCAATGCTTCATGCAGCAAGATTTTTCTCTTAATAGTGAACATTTGGATCTGGTATCTGTAATTTTCTTCTAATAGATGTTCTGCTGTAAAGTAACAGAAGTTTTAGAAAGTTGTTGAAGGTCTGCAGTCAACTCCAAATTTCTTCAAGATCCAGAAATATGAGTGTTTTTCAAACAATATGTGCATGTAAACAAAAGGTTATAGATGGATAGATTCCCCTCCCCCAGGAAGTATTAGGATAAAAAATAAACCTTACACATCTCCATTGTCACTGTATAGGGTCTGAGAACAACATACAGGGACTCTGGGGGGAGAATTCCTGTGGCGCAGGCACTGCATTGGATTGCCTTAAACAGGGACATGTTCGGGGAAGGAGCCTAGGGCAGAAGAGGGTGGGCCATAGTGCATGTCACTATGTCCATTCTGGCTTGTGCTTCAAGCCACAGGGAACACTGTGGAGTATGCCATAATTTAGAGGACCCAGGCTGCTCTGAATTATGCTGGGGCCATTGAAGTAGGGTACAGATTCTGTGCAGTGCCTGCAGGAGACAACAGGACTCCTGGAGGCAGAGTATCAAATATGGCCCATAATGCACATTTTACACCTTCATTTTCACCAATTTTTTTAATGTATATTTATTAATTTACTTATTTTTCACATACCTGTAATATAAAAAGTTACAGGGAGAAGAGATTGGACAAAGTTTATACAAAGGAACTTTACCCAATATGTGCAAGTAGCAGTGGTGGGGAAACTTTAAAGATTCCCCCAAGATTAAGCCTTTGTTTCCCAAGGAAAACACTCCGCTGACCTCCCGTGGGAAGTTGCGAAACTTAGACGGTGATTGTACTTTTATGTTTTTTTCCTAATAAATTATTTCCTAAAGTGACACTGCTACGTTAAAATTCTTGCATTTAAAAAAAAACCCTTACCCGTGTTACTAATAAACAGACATCCTAGTTTTAAAAAAACCAAAATTATCCAATTAACCCCCCATAAAACCCCACATTTTTCTGCGATTGAAATGAAATGCTGAACTTTAGTTTCCCTAGCCATAATATATATAGATTTCAGTTGAACATAATGTTTTATTGATATATTTACAATTTTTAAGCAAGTTTGAAGCCTGCCAGTGCCATCAATTATTTATAATAAAATAAAATTAATAGAATGATCCAGTCACAGTGCATTGGTTCTTTACGGTTGTCAATGGCCTTGCTGTTTCTGCCTTTTGTTTTTGTTCCTTTTCATCCGGTTTGTTCAGAGCTTTGCATGTGTTCTACAATTGTCTGCCTTCAAATGTAATCTACAGAACAGCACGTTACCATCAACATTAAATTTGTCCATGCCAAACTCAGTGACATGGTCTTTAGGGGTGATAAAGTTTTCGGCATCTCTTCATAACTTTAATTACTCACAGCTGGAGACTGAAGTGAACTTAGAGATGCATTAAAACACAAATCCCTACATGCTGTTGATCAACCTCTCTCTCTATATATGCCTGAAGCAGTTTATTGGAGTATGTTTAGCTATGTAAATTTAAGGCACACTGAAAAATCAACCACAAGAGGGGTAGATTGCGCGCATTGAATAAGTGACACTGATACTTTCAGTAAAATTTAGCTAATAGTTAATATATGTACTTTTTTTCCAGAGAATGTAGAAAACTCTGTAAAAACGCAAATTCTGCATTTTTTCCACATTTTTTCAGAGGCAAATGGATTTCAAGGATCTCTGCTATTAACACAAGGATTATTGAATCTAAAAATTTTAAAATATCAATTCCTCACCTTTCTCATTTTATGCCATTTTGTTTTATTACATTTTGCTCAACATGGACAATGACAGAATGGATATACATTGAAATCTGTCAATTTCTGATTAGTTTAAGTTTGTTGGATCTGCAGTATTCTGCAAATGAATAAGTGTTGCAAGAGAACATTGTTTAAAAATAACTTACTTTTTTGTTTTAAAAAACATTTGGATAGCCAGCCTTAGTTAAAAGCATGTTGTAGAAAACATCATTCTTAAGCTTTAATGGACAAGAGAATGTCCTTTTAAAAACATTGAAAAACTGATATTTTCCCCACATCTTGCATTGTGATCCACAGTTTTTTCTAAATGAAGTAGTTCAGGCTGTGGTTGACATACATTTGTAACACTATTTCCCTCCAAAGTCTTTGTCCTACATAAAATTATGAATCTAATGTCCTTTTTCAAATAAAGATTCAGAAATGTTAAGGTTGACCCACTGCTATATCCAAGTACTTGCAAATATTTTTGTGAAGGGAAAATCAATCTTGCTGCTGCTGTTGTGTGGTTAAACAAAGTGATTCTGTAAGTGGGGTGAGAATTTAATTCTGGTGTGACTACCCTAGAACACCCCCCAATATCTCTTTCCATCCCCAGGACTCTTTAACACAGCTCCAGCCCCATCCTTCAGTACACACAACATTTTAAGATGGATTTTATATTGGTGATTGTTAAGCAGAAAAGAACATTTGAAGTTGATTTTAAACTGTTGGCTAGGGCCATGGGACACACAAGAATAGAAAGCCTGTCTTGTCTATGATTGAAGCAGCTTTCTCTCTTCAGATGTTACCATGATTAAATCAGATTATTAGAGTTGAAAAGCAGGTAAAAACTAGGTGGTGAACCCAAAACCCTTTAGAAATGGAGGAAAAATTCCAGTCAAATCTTCAAATCAGTTTGATCAGGTCGCTCACTCACACCAAGCAAGCACAACAAGACTTTTTTCTTTCAGTGCAGTCACTTATTAAACACTAAGGCTTTGGCTACACTTACACTTCAAAGCGCTAAGTGTAGTCAAAGCACCAGCGCTGGGAGAAAGCTCTCCCAGCGCTGTCCGTACTCCACCTCCCTGTGGGGAATAACGGACAACGCTGGGAGCCGCGCTCCCAGCGCTGGGGCTTTGACTACACTGGCGCTTTGCAGCGCCGCAATTTGCAGCGCTGGAGAGGGTGTGTTTTCACACCCTGCTGCAGCGCTGCAAATTTGTAAGTGTAGCCAAGCCCTGAGAGGCAAACTTTCAAAACTTTTCATGTGGGGTTTCAACTCGGCAGCTTCAGTTGTTACTGAGAGCTGTGCTGCTAAATCCCCACCCAGTTATTTTACAGTTTACTCTGGTATTGTAAAACACTGAAATTCATGGCAATGTATAGGTTTAGCAGTGATGTAAGTGTTAGTAACATAGTACCTGTATCATGAGGCACATATAGAACATTTGTTCAGGTCTTTGAAAACTGTGCAGCAGGTCAGCTCATGAGACAGTCCTGCAGGGTGATCCACTTGTGCAGAGTCTTGTTGATTTCAGTGGGACTCTGTCACTTTGCAGGATTGGGAACTAGTTTGGCTGATGAGTCAGTAGTATGAGCTTTGATGTCTCAGTGATGATATTTGCTCAGTGACTGCTTGAAAACTACAATGTGATACTATACGGAGAGTAAATTTTCCTGAATCTTCTTGTTGAAAACAGAGTGTAAATGTATGGCACTGTATAAATGTTTGGTATGTGCGTTACGACAATCCCTCATTCTGAGAAAGGTGTACCACTTGGGCTAATTAGGCCAGTCTCACAGCAGTGGAGTTTTACACACTTCTGGTGGGCCTCAAAGTGTTGCTGTTCCGTTGGCTGGCGAGCGTATTTGCAATAAATGGTACACTCTGTCTCGTGTATTTCATAAGGCAGTGGGGAAATGACGGGACCCTATTGGGTTTCCTGCTCAAATTCCTTTTACAGATGGGATACAAAATATCAAACCTCGATGTTAAAGGCCATGAGGACTTAGAGATTTGCATCTCTTCATAAAAGTGTTACAGTCCTTTAAAGTATTGAACAAATGGTCATATAAAGTGACTTTTCCCTCCCAATAGAAGCTAATGGAATAGCTTTGTTTCTCTGTGAAGCTGATCTCGTTCTCTCTGTCAGTGACTTCAGGAAGATACACTGAGCTTTGTAAACTTACAGCTACCATCTGTACTTTGTGAAACGAACATTTATGCCACACTTTTCCCTGTAAGTAAAGTAATTTAAAAATTCCAGTAACAGCAAGAACTTCACTCTTCCCTTGAGGAGGGAAGGTTTTTCTTTATGGCTTTTAACCTGCAAAAATGTAGCTGGAAAGTCTAATTGAATTCCAGGAACGTGGAACATTACATACAGGTTGTTGGTGGCAGACAGCAGGACTCCACAAAGGGCGAAGAGGCCCATGCTTAGAGATCCCTTTGTAGGACTGAGATCCATATTACTTTGGATTCTTCTTTATTTCTCTGAAAGTTTATGATCCTAATTATTCTTTTTAAACATGCTCTAATTTAATTGAGGAGAGAATTTACTAATTCCTGCTTTCTTTCGTTAGCACAAATTGTGAGGGCTGTGGACACTTTTGAAATTACTGTTCATTGATTTTTCAAACTCTTCACTTGAAAATGGGCATTAATGGGCATTTTTAATTTTGTTCTGTTTTAAAAAAGCCATCTGGCTAAGGCGAAAAAACTTTAACAATTAATAGGTGTATTTTCAAAGTATTTAGAATACAACATTGACCAGGCTTGGCAGAATTCACGTTCCTTTATTATTTTTAGTTTTTAAATCATGCCCCAAAATTTCCAACATGAGAAGGAATGGAATAGTGCAGATACATCTGAAGTGTTTGCCTGCAGTGTTCTTATCTTTAAATAGCTTCTTTGAAGGAGCCCATGTGCCCTTTGCCAGAGGCATAATTAGTATCTTTCAGTAGTGCATGTGGAGAGGAACATGTCATCTTTATGCTGTAGTACAATAGCCTGTACTTTTACTGTATTTTCTGTGACTGAGATCACATTATTCCTAATAGCTTCTGTTTTAAGTTGCCTTTACCCCCCTACAATTATTTACAGGTTAAAAATGTTAATGGAGCAATAAAAGTTGAGGAGTTAGTTGTCTTTCCACTCCACCTCCACCCTTCAGGGGAGATGATAGTAGCAAAGATGATGTTTAGTAGCCAACATTAGAAAGCTTTCCCAGAGTCAGTTTTCAAAATAAGCTGGAGGTCTGGGAACTAGGTTTTATTGATTTTTAGGGATTCCTAAATTAGAGGCACCTCAGTAATTAAAGCCTCAAAATACAGCTTTCAGCCTGTGCTAATAGAACTTCCGGCCTTTCATAACCCAAAACACACAATTCTTCATTCTTTCAAGTGATTTACCAATTTAATCAATTTTACAGTGCTGCAGTGTTGCGAAAACGTGTGCAAACAGCAAACTCCACTGTCACTGCAGCAAAGATGTGCATATTTTTCCAAACTTTGGCACCTTTCACCATTACAGTGACCCTGTCCTCCAGAGACAGCCCGTACCTGCTGATGGGGACGGGGAAGGGAGGACATAATTCAAAGGCACAGCTCAAGTCACGCCCCCACCTCCTTACCCTCGGTCTCCCTCCCCAGAAAGCACCAGCCTCTCCATGCAGCTCCCAGCCGTTGCTTCTACCTCTGCCCTACCTCAGAGCAGCTCACCAGCTCTGGCAGCTACCCCACAGCTGCATCATCATGTGACCTGGCAGAAATCTGGGGGTGCACATGACCCCGGGTGCCTCCCCCGGCCACGTGTTGCTTTTGCTGTCCTTGTGCTATCATTCCACTCTTAAATAGGCCATGGGACAGGTGTCACGTTTTGGGGTGCAGTTGAGAGCAGTGAGAGACTGTGCCACTGTTAGTGCTAGAACACTGAGTGCCACTCTGCTGTTGTAGCTCCCCGTGTGGACACTCCAGCCAGCATACACACATGCACTGGGTGTCTATGTGTTAAGTAAGCAGCCTTGGTTCAGCAACTTTTGACTCCATCAGCCTGCTTGTCATGTCACAGCCACGCTCTGGTCTCCACCACTCTTGGTTGCAAGTAGCCAAGTAGCCCAACACAGCCAGAGTCCTGAATTTCCCCAAAATAGTCTGTCCTGAAATGGTCCGTAATAAGACCCGCTGCTCCTTTAAAGAAACAAAAGCACAGCAGCTTGTGGCTTTAACTGGAGCTTTTAATAATCACTGCAATTCAAATACAGCACTGGGTTGATGTAGAATAAAAGCAAAACCCGTGTATTTAATCAAAAAGAGAGATTTGAAATAAGTTCAGATTTAAGAGTTAAAGTCAAATGGTTACAAACAAAAATGAAAACATGCTTCTAAAAGTCTAAAACTTAATCTAGCAAGATACAGTCTTTGTTCAAGATGGTTTTTCTCTCTCTTTCTCTCTCCCACAGTCTTCTTTCCAGCTTTTTACTGGTCAGGACCTATCACAGAGCTCAAATAGCTTGGTATTTTGTGAAGGGTAACTTGGGGTTCTTTGCCTCTCCCTTTGACAGTCCAATAAGCCTTTGAAATATATTTTCTGAAGGGTATTTAGTTGGGAATTGGTCCTGCTTTGAGCAGGGGGTTGGACTATATGACCTCCTGAGGTCCCTTCCAACCCCGAGATTCTATGATTCTACCCCCAGATAAAGTTCATTAGTTCATGCTGAGTAAAGGAGACACAATGTTTGGAAGATCAAGCTTCTTGAGAGTTCCTCCCCTGCTGTTCTTTTTTACTATATAAATGATCTCTTCCTGTTGCAATCTCCGATACAAATGAATAGCCCATTGAATCTGGGCCACATCTCATTTGCGGTATTGGTCCCTTTCGTTATCTGCAGAAAACTTAGCAATTGCCCATCTTTTAGTCACAGACTTTAAAGCATAACATTAGTAAATATCCATAATTTCACATATAGCATTTTTACATATATTTTACAATAGTATTATTGACCAGTGTGGAGTTAGCTTTCAAATGTTATCTCACAAGGTGCATTTTGTACAAAAATTATCGCAGTAGTATGTAGGGTGTGAACACCAGGGTGCCTAAGGTGGCAGCTGGATGGATTGATTTAAATCAAGGTGGTTTAAATCAGCAACTTAAATTGTGATTTAAATCAAATGGAAAGTCTCAATTTAAATAATTGATTTTCATAAACTTTCCATTTGTACTTCGGTTACTTTCTAAAGAAAGGTGCATTCTCATTGGTTGATATAGCTATTAAAACATGTTAATTTACAATTAAATAGAGCCTTTACATTATATTTGGTACCATCTTTTTGCTACCTCGGAGGGTACAATATGACTATTTACATTTATTAAGGAAATAACTAGCTTAATATTTTCAGATGCTGAGTAATTGTACATTTTAGTATGTTCAGGTAGGAAGAAACTATAAAATAAAGAGTATGAGACCACCCCCCGTGGGGTGGGAGGGAGAAGGGTTAATGGATGATCCTCATGAGATACATGATGGTATCTCCTGGAGTCAGAGGCTGAGTCCCAACACCTGTGATGACTCTGACAGTCTCTTACACCCAGGTGCACAGACCCTGGGTCCCCCACAGGATGAAGCCCTTAATACAGTACATGACCTATTGTGCCATATTTATAAAGATTGACCTCAAAAGTTAGATGTTTTCCCCCTGATTCTTTCTTTATATAGCAAAGCAGCCTTTAAAAACAAATTTGTAATAGAAGCTCTTGGATTCAGCATATTTATTTTTGTTGTTTAAGGGTTTTAAGAGATGATAAATTTTTTGAGCTTAAAATAGTTTATATTAAATTCAGATTTCATTTAAAACAAGCTTAGTTTAAAAAAGAAAAACTGATTATAATCTAAATAAAATAAAATGATTAACAATTTAAATAAAAAGGGATAGAAAATTATTTTTTTCTTCACTTCTGCTGTGGTGTACCCCTTGACTGTTGTCATTTTCCTGGGTGGAAAATGTAGTGGCATGGTGTCTCCATCCTCTGCTATCTTAACAGGGCATATCTCCTCTGTGTGTGTCATAACCTTTTTAAACTAACCCCCCCCCGCCCACACACACACACTTTAAAGTCAGAAGGGACCATCATGATAATCTAGCCTGACTGCCTGTACAATGCATGCCATAGAACCTCGCCACTCCTGAAATAGACCCCCTAACCTCTGGCTGAGTTACTGAAGTCCTCAAGTCATAGTTTAAAGACGTCAAGTTACAGAGAATTCACCATTTACACTACTTTAAACCTGCAAGTGACCCATGCCCCAGGCTGCGGAGGAAGGTAAAAAATCCCCAGCGTCTCTGCCAATCTGACCTGGGAGGAAATTCATTCCCAACCCCAAATATGATGATCAGTCAGACCAGGGGTCAGCAACCTTTCAGAAGTGGTGTGCCGAATCTTCATCTATTTACTCTAACTTAAGGTTTCACGTGCCAGTAATACATTTTAACATTTTTAGAAGGTCTCTTTCTATAAGTCTATAATATATAACAAAACTATTGTTGTATGTAAAGTAAATAAGGCTTTTAAAATGTTTAAGAAGCTTCATTTAAAATTAAATTAAAATGCAGAACCCCCCGGACTGGTGGCCAGGACCTGGGCAGTGTGAGTGCCACTGAAAACCAGTTCGTGTGCCACCTTCGGCACCCGTGCCATAGGTTGCCTACCCCTGAGTTAGACCCTGAGAGTAAGACCTCCAGCCAGACACTTGAGAAATAATTCTCTGTAGTAACTCAGAGCCCTCCCCATCTAGTGTCCCATCACCAGCCATTGGAAATATTTGCTGCTAGCAGTTGCAGATCGGCTACATGCCAGTGTAGGCAGTCTCATCATACCATCCCCTCCATAAATGTATCCAGGTCAGTCTTGAAGCCAGTCAGGTTTTTTTGCCCCCATTGCTCCCCTTGGGAGGCTGTTCCAGTACTTCCACTCCTCTGATGATTAAAAACCTTCATCTAATTTTGGGCCTAAACTTGTTGATGGCCAGTTTATATACATTTGTTCTTGTGTCCACATCAGCGCTTAACTTAAATAATTCCTCTCCCTCCCTGGTATTTATCCCTCTGATATATTTATAGAGAGCAATCATATCTCCCCTCAGCCTTCTTTTGGTTAGGCTAAACAAGCCAAGCTCTGAGTCTCCTCTAATAATAAGGTAGGTTTTCCATTCCTCGGATCATCCTAGCAGTCCTTCTCTGCACTTGTTCCAGTTTGAATTAATCTTTCTTAAACATGGGAGTCCAGAACTGCACACAGTAGTCCAGATGAGATTTCACCAGTGCCTCATACAATGGCGCTAACTCTTCCCTGTCTCTACTGAAAATACTTCATCTGATGCATCCTAGGACTGCATTAGCCTTTTTCACAGCTGCATCACTTTGGTGGCTCGTAGTCATCCTGTGATCAACCAGTGCAGCCAGGTCTTTCTCCTCCTCTGTCACTTCCAACTTCAGCCTCTTAGGGACTACATAAGAACTATACAGACAGCTTAAAGAAAGCCAAATAAGATCATTCCAATCGAATGGCAGGTTTACCAATATAGTTATGAAAGGAGGGCATTAAAATGCTGACACGTTGGGAAGAGAAGATTTTTAATTGCTTCATAACCTTGATTAGTTTAATTCTACAATACAAGGAATTGCAACATGAAGACTTGAGGTAGTTTTAAAAAAAACTGGAAGGCAATTTTCATAGCTGGTTTGTGGTACTAAATGATTTGGGCATTTGAAGTTGGGCTGTTGGCATGACAAGAAATAATAAGAATTAATCCTGTATCTTTTGTGTAAGCTTTGAAGTGAACAGATTTTAATTGCTTGAACCATTCCGTTAATGATATTACATTTGTATAGAACACCTTTCATCCCAGAGAATCCTAAAGCCCTTTTCAAAATTCAGACTAATACACAGTGCTCTGCCATAGATAGAGCTTTTCTCATATGTGGTATGAAAAATAAATATATGTTGTATATGGGATCACTTCACCCACTGGTAAAATATGGTGCTGTGCATTGTTAACAGTGGTTTAGGACAGGAAGCAAAGAATAAAGCATTAATTTACGCTGTAATGATAGAGGTTTAAAAACTTACAAAGCACACACTAGCCAGAAGAGCATATACAAGATAATGGTGGAAACCATAGTAGTGAGGTACGAGTGATGAAAGTCTACTAACCTCCCTCCTTCTGCAGTTGATAGGTGTTCTGCTAGGATGCTGTCCAGACTTCTATGTTTCATACCAACTTCTGGCTGGAAGATGTTTGATAAATTAGAAATGCAGCTAGAAGGCAGAAGGAACTTTCTATTTTTTTCTCTACTCTGTAGCCTCCCGAGTGCTGCAGAGGAATCAAGATTCTCACTTACGCTGCCCCCTGACCTGCATTCACATGAATGACGTCAGTGCCTGCTTCTGCTGCTGTTCATATATTGCTGCAGCAACGTGAAATTGACTTGATTCTAGTAACAAGAGGGGCTCGTGTTCTGGGTTCTCCTCCCGTCTGTACCACTGACTCACTGTAGGACTATAGGCAAGCCAATTTGACTTTCAATACCTATTTGTAAAATGGGAATAACATTTCACTACTTAATAGAGGTATTGATGTCACTGTGGTTTTGGCCTTCGTAAGTCCATATCTGTGAACCCTCTGATTTTTGTAATTCTAGAAATGTTATGGCTATTTTTTACTTTAATTTTAAAGGAACAAAAAATCTCTCCCCCGTCATGTGATGACAGACATGAAAATGCAAACCAGGTTCCAGGGTTTGATGTCTATTGTCAATGTGAAAATGTTAGGAAATATAACAATTATTCCCAACCCCCATTCTGTGTCCGTCCTTCCACATGCCATATGTGCTGCTACTAATGGTGCCAGGGCTAGTTCAAACTCCCTCTTGGCTGCCAACCTGCAGCTGGAGATAGCTCTTCTGCTGAGCAGCAACAGTAACCTCTGACCACAAAGAGGAATAGCTTAGTAGCATAAGAAGCATGGTCTGGTGGAATATGTACGAGAATGAGTTCTAATTCTAAACCAATCCTAGTTCTGAGACTAGTTCCCTCTATCGCTTTGATATGGTCAGGTCACTTATTCATTCTGCCTTAGCTTCCCTATTTTTAAAATGGGAGGTAATGTACCTGCATGGGTTCTGTGATGAGTAGATAGTTAATGTTCGTATAAGTGCTGAATGCTAGAGTGGGGAGGAAGAACTATGGCAAGACAAGGGGGACTTGGAGAAGAGCATGCAGGAAGTAAAGGAGTACTAGAATGGAGAGCAAAGTAAAATTTGATGCTGTCTTTCAAAGAGAAGAATGAGAACAATAAATAGAAATGAGAAAAGAGAATGGTAGGTTATACCAGCAAGGGTCTTGCACAAGTGTGGCATGGGTTAGAACATTTCAATGTATGTTCCTTTCTTACTGTGTTTCCTTGGTTGACATTTTATAACCTGAGTTTTGAGAACATTCATACTACAAAGATAACCAACAAATGATTTTGTTGAAAATGGAGCCTGTGTCCACCCTACTTCCTTTATTATATAGTAAAGGTCTACAGATTGGACAACACATGGTTAAAATGCTGTCAGCTTAAGGTTCCCAGGTGTCCGGTTTTCAACTGGAATTCCAGTCGAAAAGGGAACCTAGCAGTGTCCAGTCAAGACTGTTGACCGGATGCTTAAAGTCCGGTCACCTGCAGTAACCTGTCTCTGCCACTGGGGTGTGTGTAGAAGAGCTGCAGCTGCCGCTGCAGTCTGGAAGAGCAGTGGAGCACTCAGGAACAGCTCCAGTGGAGAGAGGTACCAGCGGCTCCTCTGTTCTGCCCCAAGCGCAGCTCTCCCTGCCCCACTCACCCCGCACCCCTAGAGCGTGATGCTCTCTCCCCTGCCCCAGTTACCCCTCTGCCCCCAGAGTGTGGCTCTCCCTTTCCCACCCTGCCCCAGTTACTCACCTCCAGAGCTCAGCTCTCTTTCCAACATCCTGCCCCCGTCACCCCTAGATCCCTGCTCAGCTGGCAGGGGGAGGATGGGTGGTGACAGCAGCAAGCAATTTTTGTTTTTTTGATAGGTCACCTGTATTGCTGGTTGCTCTGGAGTCACTAGTTAAATAACCTACAGTTCATGAGAAAGTAAAACCTTCTGGCAGCCAAGGATCTAGTGAATGATCAGAATTGCAACATTTTTGTTGAATTGTCCCTTGGAGGGAAAAATGCTGGCAACTGTGCGTGATTTTGAACCAAGCACAAGCAGCTGCTCTGCACTTCTGCAGTGAGAGAGGTTGATGATGGAACAAAGATTCCTCCTGCATAAAATAGCCAGTTAGTATTTGTGGAAGCATCAGGGAGAGCAGTCTTGGTGGCACTCCAGCTGAAGTCCAAATCCTGTTCATAGTGATCTGATCATGGTGGAAGGAGTGTTAAGTGTGTGTGTGTGTGTGTGTGTGTGTGTGTGTGTGCACGCATGTGAATGAGAGAGAGAAATTGCTCAACCATAGAGGTTGGAGTAAAATTGCTCTAATTGCTTTGAGATCTTCAGATAAGAAATCTTATACAAGTCCCCCTGTTTATTTTTTACCGTCCAGTATCCTACTTCCTACCGTGTGTCTGTGTCTCTCTCATCTACCAGAAAGATTAAAATTATTTTTGTTCTGAAAATTCCAATTGATCTCTAGCTTTCCCTTCCCCCGAAGGATAAACAATTGTCCCATGCTCCACTGCTTTCACAAGCTGCTTTAAAAGGAAAAAAGGAGAAATTGGGCTGTATGTCATAGCTGTAACACCAGGCAGTTCATGGTCCAGTGATGATGGAGGGAGCATGATTTGAAGGGCAGTGTGCATATTTGCTCCTTGCCTCACTTGCACACATTGGATATACGCGTCTCCACGTTATTCAGGCACTAGAGAACTCTCTGTCCCATTTGATTATTCCTGCATGTGGAATTAAATAAATGAAATATAGTTGCTCTTCCCTTTGGAGGCTACATATCTGATTCTCAATAAGGCTCCATTATGCCACCCTCACAGTATAAAAGGGCCATAAAATATGGGTATAAATTAAGTTTACTCTCCCTTTAAGGACCATTTACACTGCCTGTCAGAGCAGCATAAAGTAAATTGTAAATGAGAATTTGGCCCTGTATGTTTAGCACAGAGGTGCAGGCATGTCAGCCCTATTCAGAAGGCAAGATTTTCCACCTGTATGCTGCCCCAAAATGGGGCCTTGTGTCAAAGGCAGGGAAAAACCAAACCTTCACAAAAAGCTAGTAGTGTAGTATTTGGCATGCCACATATTTATTGGGTCAGGCTTAAGGCGCACATACCTTGACCTGCCTCATTCTTAAATCACTGTGACGGCTTAAATTGTTTTAGTGTTTTTCAAAAGCACAGCTGGGCTATGTTTAATTGTTCGAAGAAATAAGAGAAGGGGGCTTAAGGGGGAGTCTGTGTAAATAATTGAGGAAGAAGAATCCAATTTTACAGAAACCGCAGCCCAAATTAGAGAGAAGGCTGTTGGATTGAAATGATTTCTGTTGTGGTTGTAACATACCACAATTTGATTTCTGTCCAGATGAAAACATTTGGTTTGCACTTCAGTAAACATTGCAGAAACACTGCCAGCTAATTTTTGAAGAGTAACAAAATACTGCTTTTGGCAAAACAGACACTCTTTCCATACTCCTGAGTCCATAGCTCTGACCCAAATTCATGGGGGTTTTTTCAGCTTTGTTAATGCTCTTATATAATTTGAGGCAAAAATGCCTGTAATTTCAT
This sequence comes from Mauremys mutica, assembly GCF_020497125.1. Taxonomy (NCBI): domain Eukaryota; kingdom Metazoa; phylum Chordata; order Testudines; family Geoemydidae; genus Mauremys; species Mauremys mutica. The sequence goes on from NC_059073.1 coordinate 113,438,834, forward strand.
AGGAAACAGTATCTTTTATTTTTGAGGGGAGGGGAATTGAACATTCTACAAATCAAAAATATTAATACTCACATTTTTCTTTTAAACTTGCCAAAAAGAAAGTATAATTTGTTTTATTGCATCAGCCACTTTCTTCTGAGGGCTTGGCTACACTTACAAATTTGCAGCGCTGCAGCAGGGTGTGAAAACACACCCTCTCCAGCGCTGCAAATTGCGGCGCTGCAAAGCGCCAGTGTGGTCACAGCCCCAGCGCTGGGAGTGCGGCTCCCAGCGCTGTCCATTATTCCCCACAGGGAGGTGGAGTACGGACAGCGCTGGGAGAGCTCTCTCCCAGCGCTGGCACTTTGACTACACTTAGCGCTTCAAAGCGCTGCCGCGGCAGCGCTTTGAAGTGCTAAGTGTAGCCACAGCTTCTGGTTGCAGCGTAGGTGTGTGCAAGTAGTGTAGGTAACTGCCTGAGTTCAAAACCCCCTACTTACATATGCACATTGAATTATATGCAAGCTTAAGTGCATGTCTTCATGAGCAACGTTAGTGCTGCCATGGCAGCGCTTTAACGTGGCTGTGTAGTCGTCGCACCAGCGCTGGGTCTCCTAGTGCTGTAAAAAACCTTCCCCCACAAGGGGAGTAGCTACCAGCACTGGAGTGCAGCTCCCTGCACTAGTGCACTGTCTACACTGCCACTTTACAACACTGAAACTTGCAGTGCTCAGGGTGTGTTTTTTCATACCCCTGAGTGAGAAAGTTGCAGCACTGTAAACTGGCAGTGTAGACATGGCCTAAGTTTTGCATATGAAAAAATGTGCACATTTTTTTGAACATTTTGCTCTGAGGATTGTTAAAGGAAATACATAATTTAAAAATCACACTTCCGTATGACTTTTTTTATTCCTATTGTTATACAAATAACACTTAAGATGACTCTAACTGAAAGAGATTAAATAACAATTAGCTTCTTTACTTTGTATATTAGGCAACACTTTGTGTATAGTCAGTTTCATTGTTTCCCCTATATAGTCAGTTTCCTTTGTGTAGATCTTTCACAGAATATCAGACAAGAGGAAAACACTTACAAGAAAGAGAGAAATGTAATTGTGAAACCACAGATGTTGGCAGATTACCTGAAAACACATTTAGTTCATTTTTAATAAAAGAACCGGAAGAGATGAGTTCAAAATTAGCCGTTGAAAGAGATCTTGGAGTCTGTGAAAACTTCACCTCAGTGCACAGTAGTGGTCAAAAAGGCTGACAAAATGCTAGGAACTACTGGGGAATGGATAGAAAATAAGACTGAAAATATCATAATGCCACTATATAAATCCATGGTGTGCCCACACTTCGAATACTGTGTCCAGTTCTGGTCGCCCCATCTCTGAAACGATATAGTGGACCTGGAAAAGGTTCAGAGAAGGACAACAAAGATGATCAAGGGTACAGACTAACTTCCATTAAGGAAAGACTAAAAAGATAAGGGCTGATCATCTTAGAAAAGAAGTGACTACGGAGGAATATGATAGAGGTCTATAAAATCATGAATGGTGTGGAAAAAGTGAATAGAGAAATGTTACTTTTCCCCCCCACCAAACAAAAACCAGCAGTCACCTGATGAAGGTAATAGGCAGTAGGTTTAATAGAAAGGAGAGAGAATATTTTTTCACACAAAGCACAATTAACCTGGGGAGCTCGTTGCTATGGAATGTTGTGATGGCCAAAAGTATAAATGGGCTAAAAAAAAGAACTAGATAAATTAATGGAGGATGGGCTCTTCGGTGGCTCTTAGGCCAAAATGGACAAGGATTCAGGCCTGTGCTTGGAGCGACCCTAAATCTCTGACTGTCAGAAGCTGAGAAGAGAAGATGGGTGGATCACTCCAATTGCCTCTTCTGCACACTCCCAGAGCTTGGCCACTGTAGGAGACAGGATACTGGGATGGATGGACCATTGGTCTGACCTAGTATGGCCGTTCTTATGTTCTTCAGAGTCTGTTATTTGCAGTCCTTTTGTAGTAAAAGACAAAATATCCAGGAAATTGTTAGACAGAACTCACTGTTAACATAATGATGATCAATTAAAACTCGCATTAAGTAGTTCCTGTAAAATATCTCTTGTGGGCTATCTGATTGGGTGGATGCTGTTTCTTTCTTTGAAAGAAACATTTTAGTCATTTAAGTTTCTGTCATGCGTATTGTTCCAGTGGAAACCTGAGAACAGCAAACCCATGGCCCATTTTCAGTAGGAAAAAAGGTGTGTGAAGTTAGTTAACACAAGGTGAAATCCTAGTGAAGACAAGGCAATTGTTATTTTTCACAGTAATTAGCAGATTGAGGCTCCCCCACAGAGGAAGATTATGTCTGCAGGACTCCATATCTTGCCAGGGAAAAAGATTGTGCAAGTGGAGTTTAGTACTGGGAGATACTTTGGCTTAAGAGTGGTTTATCTCTTTAAACTGGTTCCTGATATACTCAGCTGAAATAAACCTGATTTAAATCAGAATAAGAGGGGTCATAAGAGCCTTTTGTATCTGTTTAACTAAACTGATTTTAAATCGCACCTTAAGTCAAACCAGGACAACCTTAGGTGTAGAAAAGTCCATGTTTTCTAGCCTAGACAGAACCTGAATGTTTAATGTAAACAGGAAGCAGGAAAAAAACCAACCCTTCCTAAATTAAAAATAAAAATCCTTCTCTGCCTTCTCTATACATAATAGTAAATTAAAAAAAAATCTAAAAAGCGCATAAGTTCTTTTATTTCTTTTTTGCAGGTCACCTTAATAAATCTCTGGTGAAAGGTGGGGGAGGAACAGTAGGTTTTCTCTGATGTATTATACTTTAGACTTGCTAGATTAGTGAAGTGAGAATTAGTGCAATTCTACTGTATTATTGGAAACTGCTAGTCTAATTTCCCTGGGCTGGAAGTATACTCCCCAACCAATCTCAGCTGTCAGAAGAATGTGGTTTAACCCTTGTTGTTCACAGTTCGCAACTGAAAATAATTAAAAAAGTGTTCCAACTAGAGATGGCATGTTTATAGAATGAATGGGGCCAAGAAAGATGGCGATAGCTGTGCTCTCCACTGGGTTAACCTTTCCCTCCTTTTTAGAGCAAATTCGTACTCTACAATAATGAGCTTTGAGCTGAAGTGGGGTTATTATTGCTATTATATTATCAACACTGCTAGGTGCTGTGCTCGCATATAGTTAGACTTAATTTCTTCCCTGAAGAACAGTTTGCCTGTTCAGTTGTCAGAGAGGAAAAACGCACAGTAAATGTGGGACTGATCAATAACATATGGATCCGGATCCAAAAATGCTAAAAACTTGAGTTGCATGTGGATTTGGATATTCATATTCAGCCACCTCTGTTTTGTTTTTGTAAAATGTGCATTATTTATTTATTTATTTTTTATTGGTATCTTATTTATTTATTTAAAAGCTGTCTTTGCTAATTGACTTTCTTTAAGTATTCGCCTTCTTCTGAAATTTTACAGGCTTCATAGCTTGGTGTGTTTTGAGCATTAAATTGAATCAATGAAGGCAGCAGCTATTACATTTTTGAAAACTGGCATCTCAGAATGTACAGTAACTTTGTTTTCCTGCCAGGGTTTATGTGGTGATGGCATCAAGCTAGTGGTCCTTGAAACTGATTTCATGGGGTGAGTTGCCACAACATGCAGAGCCAGTAATTCTTGGATTCATATTGCAGACTAGTGTGGAGGGAAGAGAAAGGGGGAGTGTCTTTTTTTCATTCAGAACTGTCCTAGGGTTATTGCGTCCTTGAGACAGTTACTGCAGAAGAGTTGGGCCAGTCCAAAAGGAATTGTTTGTTTCCCTCCCAACACCTCTCATCTTCTTCAGATGATTGCTTATGGTGTGACAGAAAGTTCCTGTCTTGCAGAAAAATGCCTTATTCATTTTTTTGTTAGCTGCTTCAATTTTCATGCTTTCAAGCACATCTGGAATCCTGTTTTTGCTGATCCTCATTCTGTAGAAATGTGATGGTCAGGATATGCAGTAGACCAGGAGAGAGAGGTGTGTGTGTGTAACATATTATAATCTCTTTGCAGAGAAAAGCACCATCCTGTGCTGGGTGTTGCTGGTACTACCTACCCCATACTGCTGGCCAGTAAGTGGTATCAGGGACAGCACCGGCTGCCACCAGGCAGAGCTTTAGCTCTTGCTTCTAAAGGCAGCCTCAGCCGTAAGGAAGAGATAGCATCACCTGTGCTGTCTCTAGTCTAGCAGATATCTATGAGCAAATCACCATGCCCACCGGAATAGATGTGGAGACGCATGTGTATAGTGATGAAGTGAAGAGGAGATGTTTGGGTGGGAGGTGAAGAGATGGGTATATAGGAGGAGTGAGAGCAAGCTGAAGTGAGCAGCTGAACCCACTTAACTGCTTCCGTCTGTGTGGTCCTATGTAGCAGCCTTTGACCTCAGGCTCTTCCCCTGGCTACAGGTCTTGATCCACTGCCAAGAGGGTACCCTAGTTGTGCTCTCACCGCCTTTTTCTCATGTTAGGGGTAAGGCTGCTGGGGAGGGAGAAAGGTAGCTGCTTGGTGCTCTCCCACAGCAGATCCAAGGGTTGCTAAAGAAGTTGAGGACAGAGACTGTTATGTGTGGTCAAAGCCCGGGTGTCTTCAGTGCAGTAAGCCCTGGCGTCTTGACAGCCACACTCACCTTCTCCCCACATGAGCAGCTACTCCCATCCCCTCGGCTTCTCGTCTGTTTTGGGGAGAGGAGTGATTCTTCTTTGGCTTCTGCCAGAAATGTTTGTAAGGGATACAGGTGGCAGGCCCCCTACAGATCCTCTTAGGGCTACTCTTGCTATTGGAAGCAGGTGTTTCTTGCTGCTGTTCCCAACTCTGATGATGATGTAATTAGGTGAGGCCCAACAGAGGAAATAGGGTTTCTTCCTAGAAAACAAGTTGCCTTCAGAACTGCTGAGCAGTCAAACTCCAAAATATATTTTTACTTCTGAGGAGATCAAGGTTGTAGTGCTAATCACGTGATCCTCAACTCAAGGTTGATGTTTCCAGCCACTCTTTCCAAGGCGTCACAGATACTTTGTATAGGTTCACCATCCCCTTCCAGCATAATTTGTGTAGTGAGAAACACTTTCCTGATGTGCAGTTGAGCCAGGAAACATTAAACCCAAGGATTAACTCGAATAAACTGTAGGTTTTTATAACAATGCATCGTTTATATAGTGCAGAAACTACGTGGCAACTTACAGCAAGTCACAACAAATGAACAAGGCACCAAAAATTAAACAAGCATAATAGCAGCTCCAAAGAGTTTACAATCAAAAGGGTTTGCGGAAGGGCTCGCAGACCAAATGGTAAACTACTTTTTGCAGCTCTGCAGAACTTCCCACTCTTATTTAGCAATAGGACAGTAGTACATTAATAAGCTCCATTTCCATGGAGATTTTTTTTTTTTTTTTGGAACACCAATAAACCTTTGTGTGCATAGCTGCATAGAATAGCCCTTGGGCATCTGTCCCTGCTGGGGACTCTTATCTCAAGATCACACCTCTAACATGGAAGATGGGAGGTTGTTCTTTAGGTGTCAATAGGATTTGTATATTGTAAAGTAGCTACTAGAGGGAGACAATCCCGTATCCTTGAGTAGTACAGGAAACCCCATACACTCACATTACACACACACACAAAGGAAATGCTGTGCCAAGGTATTCATTTAAAATCTAATCCTGGCTTGTTATTCACTGCACTTTTTATTTCTCATATGTCTCTTACTGACTGGTACATTTAAAAATATTTGTCCTTTTGTGTGCAAGTCAAATGAGATGGCACATCTTATGACATATAGGAGATCTGGGAGGGAGCATAGCCAGAGGACTGGGTAGTGGACAGAGAATCAGGACATCTTGATTCTGTTCCACTGTCTACCATTGACCTGCTGGGTGAACATAGGCAAGTTACTTAGACTTCTTTGTGCCTTGTTTTTTTCTGTCTGTAGAATGGAGACAATAACCCATCTGTGTAAAGTGCTTAGAGATCTACAGCTGGGAAGCACTATAAATACAAAGTATTATTACTTCAAAGTGTTCCTGGCCTATGGGTTAGTTTATCCATACTCTTTGGCCCCAATTCAGCAAAGCATTTAAACACGTGGTTAAGACCACCACTGTTCAGCAAAGCACTTAGAGACATGCTCAGCTTTAGGCATGTGCTTAAGTGTTTTGTTGAATAAATAGGACTGTTAATCTGGGCTTTTAAGAATAACTTTTTTTTTTTGGTTTAACTTAGTAATAGAGTCTGGAAGTGTGGCCTTTGTATACATCCCTTTTGTAATAGCATTACTAAAACTGAAGGCATGCATTAGTCTGACCTCCTCTTTCCGCTATGTTTAACACTAAATTAGGTTGTGATTAATGCTGGTAGCTCAGAGGAATAATGGAATGACATTAATGAGCCTTTTCTTCATAATGATCAGGTTCTCCAGCGCTGCCCAGCAACATGGTATATTTTGGAAGCTCTCAGGACGAGGAGGAGGATGAAGAAGAGGATGAGGAGACAGAGGATACAAAGGCAGCCACAAACAATGCTTCATCTTCATGCCAGTCAACCCCCAGGAAAGGAAAAACACACAAGCATGTTCCAAATGGGCATGGTAGGTCCTAAATCATTCTGTCTGTCTTCCTGCAGCATACAGTTGAGAAGAGAGGGTGGGGGTTGCGGGGGACGCTGCCTCGTAAAGAATTCTAAGAACTGAATTATATTCTCAGCCCTGCAGTGACTTCACATCTGGGAGAAAACTGATACTGGCCATACTATGAAAATGGTTTGCATCTTCCCTTTTATCCAGCTTCTGTCTAGAGGCTGCAATTCTGTCAGTCTGTGGGAGAAATACAAATGAGTAGCCAGGGAGCTGGTTAGAGCTATATGGTGAAAACAGTTTTGCTAATCCCTGGTGCTGTTGTTTGGCATTTCCTAGCTGCCTTTACTTAAATATTTAATCTGGAATAATTTAATGTTGTTAATTTAAATATAAAAACCAAAATAATCAATAAATGTTACCAAAATATATCCAAGAGGGAGCATTTTAATTTCAGATGTTAGATGTTGCTAGCACAGTTGCAGCTGAGTTTCTAAGCTGCAGTGTTAGCCTTGTCAGTAACGTAGGACTTCACCCCTACATTTTTATTTTTTTTTGCATATCATCAGCCGTGCATTAGTCACAATCTATTTTCTTCATATGGTTGTCAGTCATATCCAGATAAACTAATCGGTGTGTGTCACCACAACATGTATTCAACACCTACTAACCTCAGGACTAAGCCTACTAGCCAGGATGAAAAAAACCTTAGCTGCCATATCCCACTACCACCAAAGCCCACATGGTCCAATAGACATCAGCATTGCCCTATATTAAATCAGGGCTGTTCACCACAATAAACACATTCTGTATTTCCCCATTCCCTTCCACAACAGCTCTTTGCTATGAAGAGTTGGCCCTGCAATGTCTGCCGGATCCTTTCCCTCTTCTCTGCAGAAGGGCACAAACTCCTTGTCACAGCCGGCTTTCCAGGGAAGTGGCCATTGCTGGCTGCACCTGGGTTCTTTGCTCTTTCTTCCTTCTGAGGAAAACACTAGGAGATCCAGGCTTCTCTGCTTCTTGCTGTCTCATTCCCATTTTGCACAAGAATTTTCTTTATGAGGAACTGTTTGTAGGATCAAAGGTGGTATTGCCTCTTCTTGACCCAAGCAGCTAGTTAAAGTTCAGGACTCGGGGGATGTTCTGGTTGGAAGTAGAAATGGATGGAGTCTGGTACTTTGGTGCAATCTGGTTTATTTATAAGGACTGTACAAAATTCTGCTTCTCCAAAAGCAGGAGGAACCAAGAACAAAAGGAGCAATTCTGTAGCTTGCCACCCAAGCCTCTTTAGCTAGCATCAGACCCAAACATCTTCCTTCTAGCTGTTTTCCAGGGCCACACTATGCTTACAGGCTGTTTCTTGGTTTTCTTGCTTTTTGCCTCTGTCTCTGTCACTCTCTTCTGTGTGTTCTCAGTTTCTGCGTGTTCTGCCTTCCCTCATGCATGCATCCACCCACCTGGTCACAAAACCAGTGGAACCCCTCCGCTGCCCCCCTCCCCAGGGCACTAGTTTCTGGGTATACTCTATTAGGCCTTTTTTTAGGTGTGGCACTTTGTGTTTCTTATAACCATCTTAAGTGAAGGGTAAGTTTTATTTCTCTGGTTTTGGGCCAGTTGCACAGAAATAGAAGGGAAAAGGATACCTGGCCATACTACAGTTCACAAGTTTTTAGCAACAATTTTAGTGTTGTAAAAGGCCTGAATCTGAACACCTTTGATTTGTAGGATCCAAACTTTACACCTTCCATCAAAGTGCAGAATTAACAAGTACAGAATTGTGCATAGTGCAAATGAGACTCTCTGCTCTGTAAGATGCAGGGCTTTAAATATATGCTGCGTATGTTGTGCCAGAAGGGTTACTGTACATTAGCACATTTTCTTTGAGAATTCCCTGAAGTGCAGCCACTTTGAAATTAGCTTGAAACCAGACACACCTGAACCCTCAGTTGGGTGTAAATTTTCACCCTTAATATTGATTTGATACTCTTCATCACTAATCAGAGTCAATATAAGTGAGGCTTATGCATTAATAGTTATGCTGAAGACCTTTATATAGTACATGAGGGATTATGTGAAATGTTTTGTCAAAGGTAATCTCCCCCAGGCGGTGCTTTGTGTATTAAAAGCTACCTTGTTTGAGAGTTCCTTAAGTTTTCAGTGTCTGTCATATTTGTTGCTGTCATGTCTCTTTCAAATGAGACCACACGCAAAAGCAGATGGGAATGGCTGCCCCAGTTGAGCTTAATCTAGCATGAGAGTCAATTTTTAATGGATTAGTCTTTTGTTTTTACAGTACTATGTGTAGACAAACACTATAGGCCTGAAAATGTTAAACCTTTGCTGTGACATAAAGCAGCAAAGGTTCAAAGCTTGATTAGTGTCATTAGATAGTGTCAAATAATTGCTTCCTAATAAATACAGGACGCCCATTAAATTTCCAGGATAACATGATCATTTACCACGATGATTGTACTGGCCTGTAGCAGTAATATGATGTGTTGTGTACTCAGTTCTTACAGACTATTTGTATGTTTTTGTAAACTGTGGAGTCTTTTGTTCAGTGGTGCTGCCTAAGTAGAAAATACACACACATTAGAAACTTTTATACATGTGAATTAGTTTTACTTGTATTAGAGGAATGAGTAAATTGGCTTCTCTCTTCCTACCCTGCTGCACTATTACGTGTATTGTTATATTCCCACTTTCTTGGTATTTCCATCACACTGTGAATATCTAGCTGTGATATAAAGTAGGAGAATGTATAGGGAGATAAGTGTTTCCTCCTCCACCTTCCCCCCCCAAACCTTCATGCTAGAGTGGAGAGAGAAATATGCAGTAGGATGATAGGCATTGTCCCTGACGCAATATCAAAGTGCAGGCAGCAATAATTTTGTGGTTAAACTGTTTTCTGAGAGATTGGTGCAGTTGCCACGAGGGAAAATGGTGGAGCTGTGCTTTTAAAAATTGGTACCACTAACTGATTAGGGGAGAGTCTAGCAGATGTTAAAATGAGTTTGCAGCAGCCCCTGTTAAAGACTTGGAGTCTTTTTTCCTGGCTTTTTGTTTTGGTCAGACATTAATATTTGGTGAAAAGGAGTCCTTTGTACAGTTTCAGGTGCATCTTGTGGAGTAATTTGTCACCATACACACCAGATACAGTTTGTCTTAGTATTGTTTATGGGAACTTTAAATTATTTTTGAATGTGTAGCAGCAAGATGAGCCAGACAAAAGAGCAGATTGGTTAATATGAGCGTAGCAGCATTTCCTCTAAAGGAGAGAATTTGTAGTTGCTTGTGAACAGTAACATAGAATAAAAGTGATAATTCTTGTAAATCTCATGTTCATGGACTAAAGCACAAACAAGTGCTACATATAGTTTGTAAAATCCCTACCAAATTGAAAAATACCAATGACTTTTTTCGTGTGTGTGTGTGGGATGTTTTGAGTAAGCCCTAAAGCTAAACGTGGCATTGAGCTCCCAGTCAGAGTGATTTTAATTGCTTTAGGATTCACACCAAGGGTTAAAATGGTGAAAGCTAAAAACTAATCAATTGAATCACTTGATTTCCACTCTGCAGCTGACTTCAAAGACTATCTTACCAGCTAAGAGACCAGATGAATCTTTAGTGAAATAAAAAAAATAATCACTCTTGCTGTTATAATATTTTAAAATGGTTGAAATAGATGTATAGAATGTGCATCAATGGTCTTTCTATTCTTTTAAAATCATGTGGTTGCCTTTTAACTTCAGGCTTCCTGATACATATAGAATTTTGTGGTGAATTTCAGCATTAATTTATGGAAAACAAAGGAGTTTCTGTGTTGCAGTGGTTAGAACAGAAGTTCTGGAGACTGAATTTTAATCTCAGCTGAACCATTCACTCATTTTGACCTTGAGCACATACCTCCATAATTGGCAGTGCCTAGATGTGCAATGTGTTTAAAATGTTTGCAAACTCCCCAAAATGGGAGAATCACAACAATTCTCTTGTAGCAAACTAAGAAGTTTAAAGTAGCGATTGGCTAATTTCTTCAAATGTAAAGATTTCAGGATTCCGTATTTCTGACCTCAATTAAAAAAAATTGTCAAAAACGGAGAGAACTGTGAATGTGGCACTCCCTTATCTGAGGTTACTTTTGTTCTCAATATGCTTCAGTCATCCAACCTCAACTTTTCTCCATAAAAACTATTTCCTTGGCCAGTGCAAACTGGGCCTAACAGTATCCGAAACAGTTATAAACCATGTTCTGAAATGTGTCTAGAATATGGTTTGTAAAACTGTTACTATTAGGGCTTTTGGGCAGAGGAGAAAAAAACTATTCTTGGAAGGGTTACATTTAAAAACCTTTCTGGCAAATACATTTTCACTCTTAATGTAGATTAGGCAAGGAGACATCGCTGCAAATACTATGTTGGATTTTAGGGCATCCTGTTTCTTTATTTAAAAAAAAGAAAGAAAAGAAAAAAGAAAAACACTGAAGAACACTTCAGTTCTCAATTTGCAATGGGTAATTTAGCAAAATGATTCTCCGTACATATACAGACTCATAGTAACAAATTCCCTTTAAGAGATCAGGGGGTGATTATTATTCTTCATTTCAATGCATCACTCAGTGTATTGTTCCTGTGAGCTATGCCATAAGTAGCATCACTTGTGAATGTCAGTATTTCTGAATGTTTGCATGGGAATCCTGAATGTGTGGTTGAATGCAAATTATGCTACTCAGTTTTGTTCTGCACTGAATTTTATATTTCAGAATATATGCATGAGGTACAACTAGGGTGACCAGATGTCCTGATTTTATAGGGGCAGTCCCGATATTTGGGGCTTTGTCTTGTATAGGTGCCTATTTCTCACCCCCACCCACTCCCCACCCCCGTCCTGATTTTTCACACTTGCTGTCTGGTCACCCTAGGTACAACTTCTATCACAGACCATTGGATTTGTCTTGACAAGGGGAAAAAAACCATAGAAACATATCTGTTTTCCCCAGTATAGACCAAGAATATTTTAGAGACAAGGTGCTAGCCTAGAAAGTGAGTTGTCACTTATTTGTGCGATTTGCAGCCTTTTGTTGAAATACCATAGAACCAGTAATTGTTGCAATAAACATATTTTTTGCACATGTAATTTTTCTGCAAAAATATTTGTAACGTGAAAATTACCAGTTCTGCAGTATTTTGCATATCTAAATATGCAAATTAGACAGCACAGTTTGGGACTCTTGTATCTCAGCTACCAAAAAGCCTCATGACCTGAAGAAAGGAATAGGGGAGCCTGAAACTGAAAAAGAATGAAAGACTTGTTACCTCACATGGGCTAATGTTATATGGACTCACTACTTGATGAGACCCTTTTGACATCTGTTGGTCATGATGGATAGGTGAGTTGAATAGTGAGGTAGGTGCTAGAATAGGACAAAACTCTGCATTTTAGCTTTGAAGGTTTGAAAAACAAAAATGTTTTACATCATTAACATTCCTCCCTCTCCCCCACCACATACTTGTTTACACATAGTTTTAAATGACATAATTGGCTGCAAGAAACTTACAGCATAATCCACTACAACTGCCTTTTAACCTGTAGAATGCAGCAAGAAATCTTACCATGGAATTGTGCACCTACACTTTAGATAAAGTTGAGCTAGGGTTGAGGTACATGTACAACAATGCCATCCTATTTTATTCCGTTCAGCATCCGATGATGTAGTAAGTACCTCCTTAAACCGACACAGAAGAATTTGTGGGGTCAGAAAGTGAGTTTGTGAGAAATGCTCAGTACAACTCTGGAGATATGTCACCTAAAGAAAACTTGTGAAAATGTTTTAAAAATAGTCAGATTTGGGTGAATATCCCACAATCTCTAGTTCATGCAGGAGGGGAAAACCTTTTAAAATTGTTTGGTCCTTTAAGGCTATTTGGGAGCCAAATGAATGTTTTCAGACACACTGACTTAAAAATGAATTTCTGCGAGGGGGGGTGTCTTTGTATAATAATGCAGAATTAGTACCAGGCAGTCAATTTATATTTATTATCATCGTGTTTGGGGAGAGATGTATGTAACGATATGAGGTGTGCATCTGAATATCTAGCTCCTGTTCAGGAAATTGCTGAGGTTCCCTTTTCCTCTCCAGAATAAAACTTCTCCTTTTTACCCCTCTTCCCCTCCTGATTTTATATATATATAATTATTCTTTATTAAATACAATTATATTAATGTATAGATTCATTTTATTAATGCAGCACAGGCTCTGCTGTACCTTGCCTTATCCTCAAAATACCAGTGCATAGGAAAATCTGCCACAAACAGGTTTCCTACCAATCATCCCAATACATTCATACAGTATCTCAAGTGTAAAAATAGGGTAGGATAAGCCCAAGCAGTGTTTGTGAGGGAAAGCGCTATACACAGAGCCAGCTGTAGCTTGAACCTAACTAGTTAGTGTTTTAAATATTTATAAGACTGAGTTTAGCTATCCTCATATACAGTGCAAAGCAGCTCTGGTGGCTGGCTGTGGCGTAGCAAACTTGGGTATGTGTTAGTTTTTAAGGACTTTTCTTAGAAAAAGTGTTGCAAAAAGTGCAGTAAATTTTAAAAACTCAGTAAGCGGCAGTTTTTCTCAACTGTAATTTATCTCCAGTAATGAGAAGAACCGAGGCCTTATCTGTAATGGGGTTTTGAGCCACCATTGTAGTGGTACCAGTCAAACCTCAAGTGTGGACACAGTTTACACCAGTGCAGTGCAATTTGTAGTGGGACAGGTTTCAAACACAACAGCCGAAAGTCATCGTATCTGAACCTTTCTGTGACTACGTATGCTCAGAATACAAACACGAGAGCTGAACCAGGGGAAGCCATGCTGGTACAAATCATGCTGCACCTGTGAAAATCATGTACCCTAAGGCTCTCCACCGGTGCAGCTATACCAATGGCTTAAAAACCCCAGTGTAGACAAGGCTTGAGTTAAGGGTTCTGTTTCCTTCGCACATTTGGTCATCACCACTGACTTAGAGGAGGGAGTTGCATGCACTCCATATGTTTCTCAAACTGCTTTAGGGAAACAGTATTCTGAGTATAGGTGTTCACAGATCCATCAGATTAAATGGTTCTGAACCGTCTTGTTTGAAATTATATGCATTGATTAATAATTTGCCTATAGAGGTTTTTATTATTGCTTGGGGATAGTTCTCTCTCTTACTTGCCTTTTAACTAAAGTCTCTTTTAGGAGAACAGACCTGCTTGCTTATAATAGCATAATAATTAAAGACTCCAAAAGGTTTTTCCTTTAATTGTGTTTTTAGAAAATAACTTCAAGACTGAAACCTTTTTCTTCCATCCTTTCAGTTGGGAGTACACTTAGTAAGAAAACTGCTACACCTCTACCCTGATATAACGCTGTCCTCGGGAGCAAAAAAATCTTACCACATTATAGGTGAAACCGCGTTATATCGGACTTGCTTTGATCCACCAGAGTGTGCAGCCTCCCCCTCCCCCGAGCACTGCTTTACCATGTTATCGTTATATCCAAATTCGTGTTATATCGGGTCATGTTATTTCAGGGTAGAGGTGTATAAGAAAAGCAGAACTTTAGCTAGCAGGCAGATGAGTATTTCTGGGATGGCAGACACTGTCACTGTAATGAATAAATATGTATATTCAGTTTTGTGTAGATAAGCTATAAAGGTGTGACCTTCCTACTTTCTCAAAACAGACAGCCTGATACAAGGAATTAGTAGCTGGCTTGTTTTAAATGAGATTTAATCTCGGTAGTATTAGTTTTCTTTTTCTTAGGCAAGTGCATGTTGCTTTCTTCTAGTCAAAGACACTTTGACAATATGATTTTCCCCTTTAATTATTTTTCTCATATGGTGATACTTTTATAATTTCATAGAAATGACCTTTTGTCAGCACTTCAGGCCGGAGTCCCATTTCATTTCTGTTGATTCACACTGGTGTAACTGCATTAACTTGAATGGATTTACTTCTCACTTTCACTTGGTGAGATCAGAATGAGAATTTTTATCTTTACTGTAAATGTTTTTTTTTTTTTTTTTGAAGCATTAAAGCCTAATTTAACTTTGAGAGGTTTGTATACAAATAGGTATATTTACTTGTACTCATTATTAGAGTAGTGTTTTATATATGGGCACAATACCAGTTCTAAGTGTTGTTCAAAGAAATTAATAGTGATCTTTAAAGAGGCTGATACCAATTATTGTTTTAATTAGGGACGGTATGACTAGGACTGCTTTGCATCCAGTTTTCTCTTTTTTCTATTATGTTTTCAGGGCTTAAGCTTTTCCTGTGAGAATGAATATATTTTTCCTCTCTCCTACTTCTCCCTCTCCCGCTTTCAAGAATCTTACAAATTAAGACAAAAGATAATTACTGAGAAGGGTAAAACTGGCAGGGTTCCCACGACACTTAAAATTAATGATCTGTTGAGTACAAAATATACTTTGTCTCTTGTTCACGCTTTTCATATATATATATAGAGAGAGAGAGAGAGAGAGAGCGCGCGCGCGCACACAATTTGACTTTTTGGCTATGTTTTTTGTTTAGTAATTTGCAGATATAAAATGGCAACGGGATACAGAAAACTTATCTTTTGACTTATGGTTCTGTGTGTGCAGAACCATTTATGCAGTAAACCCAGTTTGTTCCCACTGAGTGTAAATGCACTTGCATCCAGTGAGGAAATACATGTTTAACAGAGTTAAAAATTCATTGTGTGTGTAATGCATCTTATTAAAAAAAACAAAAAACAACCCACAGTATTTCTGCAAAATCCTCTTTGGTTAATATGTAGCGTTTTCATAGTGCCTTCCATCTGATCTTAGAGCTCATTACAAGTAAGAATAAATTTATCCTCCTGACACCTCCTAAGAGAAAGGGATGTATTATCACCCCCGTTTAACAAAGTGGGAGATTGAGGCACAGAGTCTAGGGGACTTGCCCAAAGTCACACAGGAAGTTTGTGGCAGAGCTGGGAATAGAAACCAGGGGTGAAATCTTGGCTCCATCAAAGTCAGTGACAAAACTTGCAGTGACTTCAGTGGCAGCAGGATTTCATCTCAGATCTTATGCGTCTCAGTCTGATGCTGTTAATCCTGAGATCATCCTTTCAATATTTTTTGGTATAACAGTAGTTTCCACTTGCTCTGTGCCCCAGGAAATGGGAGGTGCAGAGGATGTAAGAATGAAGTTACCCAGCTGACCTCAAACTTTTACATTCATCTTCTTGAATGTTACCACCACAACCCAACCTGGTAAATAATCCAAATAACCACTCCATTCGTGACACATTGAACATGTGCTGTGGGCGGGGGAGGGAAAGCAGTCAGCATTGAGGCAATCTAGATCTAGAAGCACATCATTCTGTCCACTAAGGGTGTGATTTTGTTTGTTGTTTAAAGTAATAGAGAACGTGTGTAGGTGGATCTGAAATCCCCGTCCTGGATCTAATGGAAAGCATAGCAAGCATGCGTCATGTTTACTGAGGAGAAAAAGCAGTAGTGCAGCTTTCATTTTAGGAGAAGCATTTCATTTAATTCACATAAGCAAGTGTTTCAAACAGATAACACTAGTAGTTAGGGGTGTGTGCCCAGAATCTCTTTTAAAATATGTTCTAAATAGTATCTTTGTGTTAAAGTAATTAATTTTCTCATCTCATTAGTTCCTTTTCTTTCTTAATCAAGGAATCTTTTTTATTTGCAGCACGTTTGCTCTAAGAAAACACCTTAAAGGGAAATTGTTGAGTCAGTTTGGGTCAACAGCCTTTTTTGTTGTTTGATTACTAGAATATTCTCCAAAGAAACAGTTCCATAATTTTTAAAAATTCCAGTGGAAACAATTCTTTTTAAAGCAACACCATTCTCCTATAGTGTTTGTAATCCCAACAGTGTAACTCCAGAAAACTGATTAGAAACTGACTATAAATAGGGTGACCATGTTTCTCTATGCTGAATATTGGATACCTGGTAAAATTACTCATATACAAGCGAGTTCTACGGCAATCAACCAGAACTATGCAGTACAGACGTTCAAATTAACATCTAATTGACTGAGTCCCTTTTTATTTACCTTCTTATCTTTAAGGCTATAGGGGTCACATGGGAATGGTGACATTCCCCCCCCCCCCACACCCCTGCCCCACACTCAAGGGGCAGGGGTGTGTGGCTGACAGCAGGGTCATATCCGCCCTCCCCCTCCCCCCCCACCCCCCCGCCCGCGCGATTTCTGCCAGGGTTCACACCAGAATGTGGCCAGTAGCAGCCTTTCTGCCCTCTGCGGGAGCGAAGGGACAGGAGCTGCTTCCAGCTGTGGGGGCGAATGACCTGGCCTGTGTCTTGCCAAAACTCATTCTCTTCCCCCCAAAAACAAACAAAAAAAAAAAAGGCAGCTAGTCACTTCCTGCCCACACACTAAGGAAAGGCAGCTAACACCTCCAGGATGCTGCTGGCCACTGACATAAGCCAGAACAGGCAGGAAGGGGTTAAACCCTAAGAATTAGGGTTGCCAACCCTCCAGGATTGCCCTAAAGTCTCCAGGAATTAAAGATTATGTCATGGGATGAAACCTCCAGGAATACATCTAACCAAAACTGGCAATCCTACTAAGGATGCATTGTGCGCCAGGGCCCAGGGAACCTGACTACATGGCTTCAGTGAGCCCAGCCAGAGAAGTGGCGCAACAGGGGAGGGAGCAGTCTTGTGCTCCCTGGCATCAGGATGCAAGGCGAGTGTCTGTATGTGTGAGAAGAGGGTGCTAAACCCCTGCCCTGGGAGCTTAGCACCCACCCCCTTTGTTGGTCACTGGACCCCTCAACTCACCGCTGGTGGGCAGGTGGCTGGTGAGCAGGATTCTGGCCAGCAGCAGGACCTGCCATTACTGATGGGGGGTGGGGAGGGACGGAAAATACGGGACAATTTGCCCATTTTTAAGAAAAAGTCAGGACACCTGCAGGAGTGCTTAAATATGGGACTGTCTCTTTAAAAACAGGATGTCTGGTCACCCTAACTATAAACAAACATGAAATTTGCTGGTCTGTATTTGTTCAGACAATGAAAACAGGAATATACCTGGTGAATGTTAATTTAAATGTTAAATTCTGTCTGTTTTTGATAATTTAAGGTCCTGGCTGTTTTCAGGAAATCTGTTTTTATAGGTACACAAAATGTAACCTGGTAGTCCCTCTAGTTTTTTATTTGTCTTTATTTTGATTTATATATAACGAGGCACCTACTAAACATCTAATGCTGACAGCAGCTTAAAGGTTTTTTTTTTAAGCTTTTTAAATGAAGAAGCTGGTTTCAAATATATTTTCTTTTTTTTTCTCACACCCAACCCCTATTTCTCCACTTCTCACCTACCAGTCTTCAATGGGTCCAGCAAGTCAACGAAGGAGAAAGAAACTACCCATAAACACAAAAGCAAAGAGACCACATCGGGGAAGGAGAGGAACAGTGAACACAGGGCTGAGAGCCGAAAAGACCAGGCTGCTGCTAATCACCATCCTACTACAAATACTGGCTCCTCAACGAAAGGGCTCACTGCTAACAACCACCACCCTCTTCATAGATCGGCTCAGGACTTAAGGAAACAGGTAATGTGTTGTACTCTCATTTGGGCACATGCGATTCACGTGCTCATAAAGTGCTAACCCCAGTACACCAGCCCCCACTGAGGTAACTTTGAAATCTTTAACGTGTGGTATGAAGAAAAACAGGGAGTTGACTTTGAGAGAAGTGAGAGAGAGAGAGAGAGAGAAAAAAAAACATTACGTAAATGGACAGCCCCTCATTGCAATACAATACACATTATTACTGCAGCTTCACATCACACACGGGTGTACGTAGGGTATTCACATTTAGTTTTTTATGAAAACTGGCACCTTTATTGGCCTCTCTGCTGTTATTGCCAGGGTTGACTGAACACAGAGAATGACCTTTTTTTCTACAGGTGATCCTTTCAGGTTACGTTTGAGAGTTGGCATTGTAGGGAAGCTTGTATTATCACTGTTTGTTATATTGTACTTGGCCAATAGGAACTCAAGAGTCTGAGACACTACTTGGAGCTCTTGGAAAATTATCTTCCCATTACCAGCATCCTAATATGACAGTCCAAACTGTCCCCGCTCTCAGTGGCAATACCACCAAGGTCTTTATAGTATAGGGCAGCAGATTTGTTGACTTTCACTCTGCTGGAGAAGTTTTAAAGGACCAATGGCCTGGTGGTTGTGGCTTGCTACTGACTGGCGTTCAAAGAGGAAGTGTCTCCATCTGTTTTTTGGCAGTTGGGGCAGGAGCTTCTAAAACAGCAGTTTTCAAGTAATGTTTCTTAAATGATTTAAAAACCCATGTCAGTGCCCTTTTAAATCCTTCCACTGGTTGCCGTACACTAATTAATCCAGTCTGAGGCTTGTTGAAGGTGGTGCATGGGATGAGAGGAGTGCAGCAGGGGGAATTTGCTGCTCTTATGGCTTAGATTCTCTTTTCTTAATGGATGGTTCTGTAACATGCCCTTTCAGAGATGATGTTTGTTCGTTGGAGCATATAGGCTTTCCCTCTGGATAGCTGGC
The DNA here is from genome assembly GCF_020497125.1 of Mauremys mutica. Classification (NCBI taxonomy): domain Eukaryota; kingdom Metazoa; phylum Chordata; order Testudines; family Geoemydidae; genus Mauremys; species Mauremys mutica. The sequence goes on from NC_059073.1 coordinate 113,458,036, forward strand.
CTCCTGTAGAGCTACAATCTGGATTTTGCATGGCCCTCCTGGCCTTGGATGGGCACCTGCTAGGGTTGGGCCATTAGATATTGAAAATAGCAGAAGGCAAAAACACTGTATTCAGTGCCAAGAAAATACCTACTTAGTACAATGCTACGAATATCTTTCAGTCCCTCTTAAAATGCCCCCACCGGTTCCCTTCTGCCTCCTGAACCAAATTCAAGTTCCTCAAGCCTTGCTTTCAAGGCTCTCCACAATATACGCCCCTTCTACCTCTGCTCCTGTTCCTCCCCATCACATGCTTCTTGACTGAATGCCCCTTTCTGTCCTTTGCCTTCTTCCATGTGGCTATCTATAAGCTCCCTGTACTCCTCTCTCCACCTAAGTCCCTTTTCAAAGCTCACCGCTTCAAGGCGTAAGCTATAGTGTTTATATGTATTAAAACGAAGCGTGCCGTTGTAACCTTTAAGATGCTTGAGCTAGGCTGCAAACAAACTGTACGGCCATTTTGTGTTCACCCTCGTCGTCTTGCTCTGCCACTTGTACCACCTTCTCCCCTTCCCCGCCCCCCACACCAAACCTGTCTCCTGTGCTGTCATATCCTCTTCTTATAAGCTAAATTAATGTAAAAATTTCTTTGGGGCAGGCTAGTCTTTATTTTTTTTGCATAGCACCATGCATATCTAATGCTATATATAAATAATAAAAGAAAAGCTAAGGGATGATCTCTAAATGTGCTGCATAAGATATATATTCAATTTTGAATATGTTTTTAAGCTTTGATCTTACTTGCTCTGAATGAACACTTGAATACTTATCAAAACTGGATAATAGCAGTACAAACTAGATACATACTGACATGTAATCTTTGTACAATACAAACATTTAGTTAATATTTTGTGGTTATAGTAAATATTTTGTAATATATGAATAGCATTTGTTTTTGAACCACAATAATCATAGCTAAAATCAGATTTGTCTAGTACAGAATTTGAGCACTATAGGATTCTGACCAGGAAATTCTTTCTTTCTGTCTTTCTCTAATAGGGATTTTGGCACATGTAACTGTGAAATACTTGAAAGTTGCAGTATAAAACTAAATTAACAACAGTGTCAGCTATTCCTAAAGTACACTGTTGTTACTGGGGAAAATAACTCTGATTCTGAGATTGCCAAGCAGCAGATTTGTATTTCACTTTTTTCTATCTATCCTATGCTATTTAGGGGATATATGTGAAGTAACTTCCTCCAGGATTCAAGATTGTTTTTTTTTTAATTTAAATTGGGCAGTTGTGTGTATTCACAATATTAGACTCTGTCATGCTACAATAAGGAAGAGACAAATGCTAAAAATGATCCTTATATATTCCTTTGCTGTTCATAGTGCTATGCAAACATAAAGTAATCTGCCTCAACTACAGCGATCATCTTAAAACTCAAGAAAATAGAAGGGGCTCAAAGTTGAGACAGTTTTTGTAAGCTTAAAATTAAATCAGTAAAAAACCTTAAATTTTCATCCACAACCCAATACTAGACAAAAAAAACTGGCTCCCTGTTTTTATTAATCTGTTGATAACTTGACTGTTACTAGCTGAGCTATTGTAAAGGGGCTGGTTACTCATATACAGTGGTTTAACTGGTTGCAAAACATTAACCTTGCCAGTTAGTGGGGACAGCATTAAATTTCTGCTTCTGATGAATCTTTGTTTAATTTTTTAGTGTTTTCCAAAAAGAGGAGAGTTGTTTCATTAGAGTGCCAGCTGCAGGACCATTCTATTTTCAGCATGCTTTTGCTGGTGGTGACGAAAGGGGATGATGAGGGGGTTAGTTGTCCTATAGGAAACAAAGGTAGAGAGCATCATAGACCCACAGATGTTTCTCTCTCTCTCTCTCTCTCTGGTGTTCAGTTGCTCTTGTCAATTGCACTCTCCCTGCCTTGCTGTCTTCCCCCAACCCCCTCCCCCCCAACTCCAAAGGGATTGTGGGGAGAGAAAATCTAGTTCAATAGGGCCCTCTGTTGGCCTAATAGGATAATTTAGCTCTGCAAAGCTCCCAACTATGTACCAATGCAAATGAATGAATAAGCAAATGAGAGAGCTTGACATCTTATGGGACTCAAACAATTACAATTATATATTTTTTCTAATAAGCTATTTTCTGGGGGGAGGGGTGTATGAGAGTGTGTGTGTGTGCGTGTGTGTGAGAGAGAGAGATTGAGGATTGATCCTAGGTGCTGTGTAGAGGCATGTGTAAACCAATGCAAATCTAACAAACAGTCTTGAAGGAATACTTAAACTCTTTAATAATAATTTTTTAAAAAGTGAGGAGAGATGCTATGGCAGTGGTTCTCAAACTTTTGTCCTGGTGACCCCTTTCACATAGCAAGCCTCTGAGTGCGCGCCCCCCCCCCTTAAATTAAAAACACTTTTTATATATTTAACACCATTATAAATACTGGAGGCAAAGTGGGGTTTGGGGTGGAGGCTGACATCTTGCAACACCCCATGTAATAACCTCATGACCTCTCAGGGGGTCCTGACCCCCAGTTTGAGAACCACTGCACTATGGAATCCTGAAGGATTCTGCATCCATTGATGGCTCCTCTGTGAAGACCAAAAGATACTGCTGCAAGACTGTGTGATTGCCTCATACAGTTTAACATTAAAAGAGCTAACAAAATTTCATGTGGTAGGAGAGTACTTTGGTCGGTACCATGAACAAGAGTGGTGTGAAGACCAATATAATCAACTAAAACTGAGAGGGTAGCTGAAAACTAGACAAGTGTATTGGTATGCCTGGTTTCACTGTTAGCACAAAACTTTAACGGGTGATGAAGGCTATTGTCAAACACTTTGTTACTACCTGAATTAAATTGACTTCTTTCTTATGTGCTCAGTGTAAGCACTGCCGCGGGATGGAGCTGTGTCACTAGACCCCATATGGTGAACCTGAGCAGCTGGGAGTGCGGTCAATTTATTAGGCTGACTCTCAGTGTGTGTATGTTTGGTTTGGCGGTTATTGGGGGGAGACATATCAACTGTAGAAAGGTAAGAAAATGCCTACCACAATTATTTTGTTTTCTTTGGTACCAATCATCTGTTGGATCCTGAGAGACAAATACAGGCAAAGGAAGCGTAGGTGGGTGCTAGACAGACAGAATTTCACATTTGCCAATGAGAAATCCTGAATCTACCAAACACTCTGTTGATGGCTATGACCACGTTCTTTGTTCCATTTGTATCCCATTGAAGAGGCTTATTGCAGCCTAATACAGTTTGAAGCATGGTCTGTTCTGGTCCATAAATATTTCTGTATGTAAATACGCCAGGTGCATGCTCTTTCTATGTATGGGATATAGCTGTGGGCGTCTTGGGAGGGAGGACAAGAAGAGTAAATGAAGCATCTCAAAACTGTAAAGCTGTAGCTAATCTAAAAAGACAACAGTTCGGAGGAAGTTCTCTTTAGCCTTGTAGGGTTGGCTTACTGCTGGGGAGTCTAGAAGAGAAATGTATCTTCAAATGTAGAAGACACTAATACAGGTGTAATATTGAAAGCAGACCAAACCCTCTTTGAAATAACTTTGTAGGGTGAACCGGGATTTAAAAGGTTGCCCTCATAATGTAGGGTGGAAGGTTAGATAGCATTAGTCAGATGAACCCCTTCAGCTTTATAACTGGCTCTGAGAGATCTATCTATCTTGCTATGCCGAGGCATTGTAATGGCACTAACTGGTTACAGTAAGTTGCAGTTTTCATAGTAAATGCAATTTTCCAGGGGTTTATATCTTGGCAGTTTTAATTCTGGCCTAAAACTCGTAAAGGAGTTCAATGCTTTTTTTGCCTTTGGAAAGGGGAATGTTTTAGGTGTCTTATCAAAGTTGTCAGGATCCCTCCGTTCTCCCTCCATCTGTTTTTCTGAGGCCATGTGTCACAGCTACCCTCCTAAATGATTGCCTGGGATTTCCTTTAGAGCCACTACTATGTAAAAAAAGCCAGAAGGGGATGCTCAAGGCACATCCTGACCGTCAGGGGCTGCCTCCACAGCTCTTCCAGGCCACAGCTGCTCCAGGGAGTGAGAAACCAAAAAGGGTCTTACCCAGGTCTCGCATTCAGCACTTCCCAGGTCACGGGGCAGGCTCGCAAATGCATTTTTAGTTGTAAATGGTTAAGTTTTATGTACACTATAAACCCCCATTTATCTAAGGTTTCAGAGTAGCAGCCGTGTTAGTCTGTATCCGCAAAAAGAACAGGAGTACTTGTGGCGCCTTAGAGACTAACAAATTTATTTCAGCATGAGCTTTCGTGGGCTACAGCTCACTTCTTCGGATGCATAGAATGGAACACACAGACAGGAGATATTTATACATACAGACAACATGAAAAGGTGGAAGTAGCCATACCAACATGAAGAATCTAATCAATTGTGGAAATACATAAATAAAAAAAGGAACTGAACTTGGAGGCTTTAGCCCAGTTCAGTTTGAACTGTGGGTGTCAGAAGTTTGGGTTGGTTTACTTTGTTAGATTCTTCCAGTTGGTATGCATCACCTTTTCATGTTCTCTGTATGTATAAATATCTCCTGTCTGTGTGTTCCATTCTATGCCTCCAAAGAAGTGAGCTGTAGCCCACGAAATGGCTGAAATAAATTTGTTAGTCTCTAAGGTGCCACAAGTATGCCTGTTCCATTTATCTAAAACGCTCACAGGGAAATCTGAAACCATCTGGTAAACAGGTTCTCCTCAGAAGAAGCTGGGCTTTGGTTTCTCTAACGGCTGGAGCCATGTGAAGAGGAGAATGCTGGCTGGTTTTAAAAGGGCACCATTCCAGCTCCAGACTCTGGAGAAACAACAGCGAAACTGTGTGGAGAGAGTGTGTGTATATATACAGTACAATCCAGGGGGCATAACTAAGAGGGAGGGCTTGTCTTGTAGAGGCTAGAGCAGCGGAATGGGAGTCAGAACTCCTAGGTTCTCCTTACCATTCTGCTGATTTCACTGTGTGACCTCAGCAGGTCATTTAACCTTTTCTGTGTCTCAGTATATCCAGTAATAAAATGGTAGGCTGACCAAACAGCAAGTATGAAAAATCAGGACAGAGGGTGGGGGGTAATAGGCGTCTATATAAGACAAAGCCCCAAATATCAGAACTATCCCTATAAAATTGGGACATCTGGCCACCCTATAAAATGGGGGTAATAATACTTGTCTTTATTGCAGAGGGATTATGAAGTTTAATTATTTTAAAATGGTTTTGAAATCCTTGGAAGGACATTTATAGAGGTGCAAGGTATTAACTGAGTTCGGGTTAAGCGTGGTTATACAGTATGAGCATCCATTGTCGGTACGTATATAGAAGGTCCGGGCTTTGGATATCTGAGGGTTTTTTTGCATTCTCATAAACTGCTGATGCCCAGTTGATGATAAGAATTTAAGGCTGCAGTGTTTAAACTTGGCTTCCTAAATTAACTTGCTTTAATAGAAGTGACTTGGTTTTCAGAAGTTCCCTTGGAAGCCAATGATCGCTGTCCGTGCTCCGCACTTCTGATGGTTAGGCTGTTACTTTTAGTTTCCTAACTGGGTTTAGATGCATAACTTAAAGCACTTGAGTTGGATAATATGATGCAATAAAATATACTGTATAGAAGTAAAACTGCCCAGATATAAAACTTAAACAAGTATCAGAACTACTGTACAAACTTCTATTCCGTATTAACAATTTTAATAGAGTGCCTCCCAAAACTCAGTATACATGATAGACTGGATCCTTCATGGCCATCGTGATCTGTTGGGTACATAGTATTTCAGAGATATAGACAAACAGATGTTTGTGTTTTGAATATAAATTTCAGATTTGTAGATTTATCAATTTCAGGTCAGTAAAGGGGGAGGGGGGGAGTGGGTGGGTGCTCTGTGCACCTTCCGTTGATGTTAACCAGCCATGTCCATCTCACTAGTTATAGTAGGTACAGGAGAGTGGCTAGTTCTTTTTAGTTACAGACTCAAGCATCCGTCCTCATGATGCTATCAAGGACTTTACAGTAGGTAATGGAATGGAGTAGTGTTCTTAACTAGAGATGCATGAGTCAGGTGACCCTCTCCTTAAGGCAGAGATACCTGCCTCATACTCTGAGAGCAGGCTTGACTTTATTTGTTTTCAGTTCTGGTTTTGTTTTTAAAAGTGTCCAGATCCTGCTCTTCTCTGGGTGAAACCTGTGAAAATGCAGATTGCCCTAAGGGGCCATATCCTGCAGCCTCATTAGGAGTCAGGTTTGCATGATTTGGTTTTCTGTGGGTGTCTCCATTCAAATAGTCTTTTATTAATTTACTTTTTGTTTTCTCTTTTCTTCCTTCTGCTTCCTCTACAATACTTCCGGCTTTCTAGGTTTCTAAGGTCAACGGAATCACTCGAATGTCATCTCCAGGTGCAAATGCAGCCAGTGCCAAAAAGATGAGAGAAGTCAGACCTTCACCATCCAAAACTGTGAAGTACACTGCAACAGTGACAAAGGGAACCGTCACATACACCAAAGCCAAGAAAGAACTGGTCAAGGAAACCAAACTAAATCACCACAAACCCAGTTCACCTGTTCACCATACAATCTCAGGGAAAACAGAAAGTAGCAATGCAAAAACCCGCAAACAGGTGCTATCCCTTGGAGCGTCCAAGTCTAACAATATCGCTGTTAATGGTGTCAAGGTCAATGGCAAGTTGAACCAAAAGGCATGTACTAAGGAGGTGGGGAGACAGTTGAGGGAGGGGCTGCGCAATTCTAAGAGGAGGCTGGAAGAGACGAATCATATAGACAAAATACAGTCACCCACCAAGAAAATGAAAGGGGCGGTCAGCTTGACAGAAGCTGCAAGCAAAAAGGCAGCTGTGGAAAAGCCCTTGCTGAATGGACATGTGAAAAAGGAAGTGCCAGAGAAGATTCTGGAAAGAAATAGGCCGAAAAGAGCCACTGCTGGAAAGAATACGCCAGGGAAACAAGCACACAGTAAAACTGAAAATGCCTCCTGTGAAAATCATTCTACCTCTCAAACTGAGTCCTTGCACAAGCCACATGACTCAACAGGAAAGCACGAAAAGGGTAGTAGCAAGTCTGGGTGGGCAATGATGGATGAGATTCCCATCCTTCGGCCCTCCGCGAAGGAGTTCCATGACCCGTTGATATACATTGAGTCAGTCCGAGCTCAGGTAGAGAAGTATGGGATGTGTAGGGTGATTCCTCCTGCAGACTGGAGACCTGAGTGCAAGCTGAATGATGAAATGCGGTTTGTGACACAGATTCAGCACATACACAAGCTCAGCAGGCGCTGGGGACCCAACGTGCAGCGGCTGGCCTGCATCAAGAAGCACCTCAAATCTCAGGGCATTACCATGGATGAGCTCCCACTCATCGGTAAGGGCTGTGGCTCCTGCAGGCCTTTTGCTTCAGTTTATAAGCATTGTGCAGTAAATTTTGTGCTTCATTTGATTTTGTGATTAATTGAATCCCTGTGAAACTGCAGGACGCTGGATTTTCCTCTGTTTATTCATAGACCAGGTGCCATGCAAGTGGGTGCAGTGCAGGCTTCTCCATGCTGATTCACTTAAGCACATTAATACTGCCTGATGCTTCATTGATTTTACCTAGGGCAAAAGACTTCATAGGTGTCTCTACTCAAATTTCAAGACCATCTCCTTTCCCTCCCACTTACTTATAAAAATAATAAATATAAATATTAAGATTCTTGATCTAAAGTTACATTGGAAGTTTTTAGGGGTTTTCCAAAGATGTTTTCGGTTACAATTTCTGTAATGCTGCTAAACTAGAAAATGAATCTTACTTTTTCCATCTCCAGAATTCCTTCTTTCAAAAAAACCAATCAATCAACCAGCCAAACAAAAAAAGGTCTTTGAACTGACTTCTGTTTGGTTATCCAGACACTTAAGATCACAAATTTCTAGTGACCTGCAGACATTTAACAACCATTAAGTGTCAAGAATAGGCAGTAAAATGTGGTTCATTGCAAAATGGCGGTTTCATTATTTCTCCCAGCAGGTAGCTGCCATGGCTAATGCCTGAGTGAGAATCGTTTATTTAAAAGAATTCTTGGTTTATAGTCTGCTGTCAGATATGACATAAGTATCAGAAAGGTGACAATGGCTTGTAAAGAACATACATGCTAGTTAAGGAAAACGTTTTAATCTTTAGGAAAATTATCTTTAAATCTGCTTTTTCTAATCAGCCTAGAAAATATAATAAATTTATCTTGGTTGCTTCAAATTTTTATTTAACACTTCTTTTTTAGTAACTTCTAACCAAGTTATAACTCAGAGGCCTTTAACAGTACAACTTGAGGCACTGCTTTTGTAGCTGAGGCATTATTCCCTGGGAGGCTGCTCTGCATATTACTTAGTTTAAAGAAAGCTCCTTTCTTTCTACCTCAAGTGCACACACCATTTTTTTCTATGTTAAAAGTTTATTTCAGTTTTCACAACATAAATCCATGAAAAAACAAGAAAACAAACGAATTCAGGCATTGCAAGATTATAATATTAACCAAGAACTCCTCTGTAATGTGCAGTACAATATTTCAACAGGATTTAAGAAAAAGGAGTAAGGATTAGTGTATTCTACAGTACAATGCCTGAAGAAAAGTAGGATTGCTGTAATATTAAGTTGTGAGATCAAATACTCAAAAGTTCAGGGAATTCCAAAAGTTAAGATTACTCTAGCAGAATTAAATTGATCCTTTGGCATTTCTAATATCTGTAATGGTTGTATGTTAATAACAAGGAGTATTAAATTCATCTTATGTTGGCAAGGGAAAGTGGAAAATACAACGTGTGCAATATGGCAACATTAACACCTGTTGATGCAACATTAACTTTTTGATTAAATTTCCTGGCTCTTGTTTTACCTGGTCTCACAGCTTTAAGATTGTGTTACTGTTAATCTTTACACATTTAATTTCCTACATCTTTTAAGTTTAAAATTAAAACAAAATGTTGAGGAGAAGGGAAAGAGAAATCTGAAGGTAATCAAAGCACATGGATTAGAAATATATTGGCTTCAGCAGTAAAGACTTTAAATTCTTTGAGATAACAAGTATGCACAAATGCATACTCCTGCTGTAAGGACCAAATCCCATTTCCACTGAAGATCATTGAGTTTTGCCAGTGACTTTAGTGGGGCCGGGATGTGGCCTTAAATGCATACCTGAAGATTTTTTTTACATTTTTTTTCACTGAGTTTGAGTATTTCAGTTTTCATATCCCAACATTGTCAAATCAAAATTAAAAAAAAAAAAACTCGGATGAGACTCCTTAGTTCTTGCAAAGTCTCCAATTTCAGCTATTTGCTATGAGCCCTTTTAAAAAGAAAAAAGGGATTACATTGTTTTTCATCAAACTTAAAATACATATTAACCTGCAGGCAGAGGCCAGCCTTTGGAAGTTTCACCCTAAAAATGAGTGTTTCAGAAAGTTATGACCATGTGAAATGGAGTTGTAACTGAAACCATTTAACAGTCTTTAACGAGGGCAGGTGTTACAAAGCACCCACAGTAGTACAGCATACTTATTCAGTGAGAGAACTCAAGCTCTGACATTCTGAAGTAGCTTCCATCTTGTTGTGCTTGAGAACATTCCATTTTTAAGCATGTGATGAAGTGTTTTGAGACTGGTGATTTAAACTGAGCATGCAGATATTTGTGTTGTATTACAAAGCTATTTAATATGAAATGGAGCCATTAACGTAATCTTTCAGAATTGAAGGGATGTTACTCAGCTTCATACAGATCATATACCTTCCATTTGTTTGTCAACTGTGGGCATGAGCAAAAAAGCTGTGTGTTGCTTGAGTGCTATTTTATGTAAAGGATTAAAAATAACCGAACAAAAACCTCTCAAATTTGTTTCCTTTCTCCTATGCTGTTGCTCTCACCACCCCTCTCCTCCTGGGTGGAAGTTGCACTACTTTAACTAGGAATACTTGCTAGATAGGACATACTTTTTCTGCCCTTTGACCCTAAAGCTTTGTCAAACACTTGGAAAATCGTTGCCTGTTGTTTCAGCACCAGTACAAACTATCCTGTGGTCTAGGCACAGGCATTTTTGTCATCTACCCAGTGATGTGCTATCAACATTTTAATAAGGGACTCCCCCCAAAAATGTTCTACCTCAGTTGCAGCACTGTTGATAAACTTTGCAAAAATTTTCCATGTGTCTCCATGCTTCTGAGCCTCGTCACTGAGTTTGCCTCAAAGGAAGGTGCTGAAGGGTAGGGGAAAACTGTCAAGGAAGAGAATGGGGGAGATCAGAAATCTGAGAACAGCTATGAAATACTGTAAGACAGTATGGCTAATTTGCAGGAGATGCACACATACAGCTCAGATGCTATGCTAAAGGGCATAGTAGAAGAATCTGAACAGGACAGACTGTTGATTGGGCTTGAGAGGAGGTAGCTATCATCTCAGCAGTGGAGGAGTCATTTAGAATGATGATGCTTCTTTCTGTTTCATAGTACTGTTTCCAAGCCATATTGAATTCACATTAAAAGACTGCTAATCCTTAATGTTTCCATGACTTTCTCAGAATGGAAAGAGGAGATAAGGATGACTTGGGAACAGTGTTGATGATAGTAATGTTGTTTGTTTAGTTTTTCCTATAGCATTGTCCTCCTTATTTATGGGCAGGTTTTGGTCAGTTTGTGAACCTTTTTCTGTTGATGGTTAATTCTGTCCTTTGAATAAATGTGATACTGAGGTTTTCTTAAACTTTCCATCCAAAAATAAAAATTTTAATCATTAATTTGACTGTCTTTATGCTAGAATTTAAAAGCTTTTGTATAGTCTTTATTTTTTTTCTTTGATTGAAGTTTCCCAGAAAGTAATGAATCATTCTCCTGATGGTCTTGCAGTTTCTAAAACTAATACACAGTGTAAAATGCAAATGACTGTCTTTACTAAATGACTAGAGGATGCCACTCTGTGGACCCATCTGGAGCTTTTTACTTTAGATCAGTCACATTTCATCTGTTTGAGTTGACAGAAACATGTTTGTGATGCTTATGGAGATAAGAATCTCAATTTTCCTCAGTTTTTCCTCCTGGTTTTCCCCTTGTTTTTGTTTACTAATGTAGAAAAATGCAGTTAATAGTAATACTTAGCTTATGTAATATTTTGAAAGTGTTGTACCAATGTTTAAAAACTCTGCACTACAGTTGTATAAAGCTGGCTGGGAATTTTTTTGTTGTCGAAAGTGCTGATTCATCAAAACCAAAACTTTTTGCGGAAACTCAGTTTTGACTCAAGTTCACTGGGAAGGTTTCTGAGTGGATGAAATTTCAGGGAGGGTGAGGAGAGAGAGATTGGGAGGCATGCCCTCAGAGTAGCTGGGTATTGTTAGGTCTCCTGTATTCCAGGTGAATGCCCTATGTTCAAGTCCCTGCTCTTAATCAGGCAGAGCTAGGGCTTGAACTTGTGAGGTGGCAACTGAATCCAAAATGGAGGCCAAAAGTAGCTGTGGGGAAGGTTAGTGTGAACACCAAAATATGATCCACTTAATTAATAATCTTTGCAATCCTAGTATCTTAGTCAGAACTTGGGCACTTTAAAAATGGAAACACTGACTGTTCTGTTTTCGTATCTGCACTACTGAGGATTTTGAGGAAAATGGAGTGTCCCACCTGAACAGAATCTGGTATTATATAAGTAGTAAAGAAATGTTGAATGCAGACTGCCAAAAATTTTCCTAACTGTTTCCTGTGTTTCCCTCTTCCCTCCCCATCATCCCACACACACGGACTTCCAGGAGGCTGTGAGCTAGATTTGGCCTGCTTTTTCCAGCTGATCAATGAAATGGGCGGCATGCAGCAAGTGACTGACCTCAAGAAATGGAACAAGCTGGCAGATATGCTACGCATCCCCAGAACTGCACAGGACAGACTAGCAAAGCTGCAGGAAGCCTACTGCCAGTACTTGCTCTCCTATGACTCCCTCTCCTCTGAGGAGCACAAGAAACTAGAGAAGGAAGTCCTGCTGGAAAAGGAGATCTTAGAGAAGAGGAAAGGCCCTTTGGAGGGACACTCCGAAAACGCCTATAAGTTCCATTCCTTGCCCCGGTTCGAGCCCAAAAATGGACTCATCAATGGTGTGGTTCACAAAAACGGCTTCCGTAACAAGTTGAAAGAAGTTGATATCCCATTGAAAACGGGCAGGCGGCGACTCTTCGCTCAGGAAAAGGAGATCGAGAAGGAGGAGGAGGAGAAGAAAGGAATTCTTAGCGACTTACACAAGTGTATATACAAGGTAGAAAAGACCACTTCTGCTGATTTTCTTCTGTGAAAGCATTGAAGCAGATGTTCTCTGCGCTGCACTGTGGTAAGACCCAGCTGGAGTCAGTCAGTCGGGCCACAGTGTTGTTCCAGCGTCAATGGCTGGACTATTAATTGCTGCAGGCAGTTTGATGAGGAGGTATTAACTCCATCCTGATCTTGCTGGGGCTTGACAAACTAGAAAATGTTATTTTTGTGCTACATAGAACACTAGTCCCCCTCCATCTACGGAGTTGACTCTTTTTATAAGAAATACACTAAGCAATTATCCTAGCAGACACAACATTTGTTTTCATTTTTTAGTGACAATTAAAGTAACGTTCCACTCTCTCACGCCTGTTTCTTGCCAGTTGCTCAATGAGCAGAGTACTGCTCCCCTGATAGAGCCATCAAAACTAATGTCGCTAAAAATACACAAGATTTAGAAAGTGCGAACTGAAATGCAAACGATATTTTCAACTGTGATGCCAAATTTTGCTAAGCACAAATGGTCACAATGCTTGTTCCTCCAGACTTTAAACACATCCGTTTACAAAGGATTGTTGTCTCTTTCATTGTATTTTATTGGCAGCCTCCCACTATTGAGCAAGAATTGGCATCATAGCTTGCAGTGTACGTTTTAGTTAGATTAAATTGTTTAGCAGTGCTGAGAGGGAGAAATATACAGTACTTACTATCTGTGGCAAGTAAGCTGCTATACCACTCTTCACTCCCCAATCTCACTCCTGTCACTATGAAATGAAAACAGGTAGCATTCCCAGTGTTACTGTCCAAAGTCGTTTTTGTTGAGCTATTTAGAGACTGACTAAGCTCATGAATTGCATTTAAGAAAGTTCATTCACATTTCTTCTGCCCAGCAATGCATTAGAATTTGTCAGCTGAAGAGCTTTCTGTTCTGGGGCTCCCTTCTCACTCCCGTGTTAAAACAAACTGTCAATGAGGTTTCTGTCACATTAAAAGATACAAGCCTTATCAAATGGCAGCTACATTAATGTGCATAGTTAAAAGGCCTTTTTTGTACTTAATATCTTGAATTTAATAACAAATGAAACATGACTAGAACATACTGAGCTGCACATACAACCTTAACGAAAGGGAGAAAACACCACCCCACTGCTTACCAGTATAAAATCCCGAAGTTGCATTTTAGAGGGAGATGAGAGATCATACACAAAAAGAGTGAATCTGTGCAGAGAAATATCCTAATCAGCCAGTAGAATTAAGGGAGAAGTTCAGGAATGAACACTCTAATAATGAACCTGAACCTGCTATGTTCTGAATGCCTCCTGCAAAGTGCTAAATGCTCTTAAACTCTCATTGACACGCTTTCAACACCTTGTGGTAGGCTCTCAGGACTTTGCAATATCAGACCCAGTATAGAATCATAGAAATGTAGGACTAGAAGGAACCTTGAGAAGGCATTCTGTCCTGCCCCCGGCACTGTGGCATGACCCAAGTACAGGTCTAATGAAGTTAAATAAATGTACTTTTAAAATGTACATATGCTTTAGCACGTAAACTATTTAAATATTAGTGAACTTCAGGGCTGACATGATTCATGCTGCCTTCATCTACCAAAGGCAGCCAAGATACAAGAACCAAACCAGACAGGAAGTCTTGAATAACAGGGTGGTACGATAGATAACATTGCAGCATGATTTCTGCTTACAACCAAACTTGCAATCCTCCTTAAAACCACACATACAGTCAGACTCAAACCTGTTTGAAAATTGGTATGGGCCAGGGTAGAATATTTAGTACACATTTGAGAATGTTTGCTCAAGGGGGTCCAGAGAGACAGCCCCCCAAAATATGACCACCTAGCCTTAAACTCTGGTTCTATTACTAAAATCACAACGTGTTTTATACTTTTCTGTACAGAGGTAGGGGAAAAACATGCAGTGAGAACTGGTGTCTCACATGGAGAACAAGCTCTGAAAGCTAACTCATTTTTGGTTTTAAGATTATATTTTGTTCTTGGCTCTGCAGAATGAACAGCTGCCCTGCTGTGAGTCAAGTATGGCTGCCAGCCATAGTGTGCAGATGCCTTAGCTGAGCTGTACTATTTATGGATTAGAGCTAAGGTGGTGTGGTTTCATTATGAATGAAACAGCACTTTAACTGCAGATTCCCTGGCTTGCATATGTATGTTTGCTGGGGGGAGGATGGCATTTCTTGTCACACTAACATTCTTTTGAGAGTATGTGAGAAGACCTTAAGTGAATATTTCCTAATATTTGAGTTTTTAAGCCTTATGTTCCAGAAGGGTATAGGGATAGGAAGGTTCTATTGTGTGACAGCAGCCTTAGCTCCATTTTAAGAAAGGTTTTTGTAAATTAATAGATTTAGGGCCGGAAAGGACCATTGTGCTCATCTGTCCTTGCCTACGTTACGCGGGTCATAGAATTTCACCCAGTAATTCCTGCATCAAGTCTAATATCTTGTGGTTGTATTGGGGCATATTTTTAAGAAGAGACCACTCGTTTTCAAGTACGTTCTCACCAATGCCATACACAGAAGTAATAAAATATTTTGATAAAATACTTGAATAGTCGTTGGGCCAGAGAGAGAGAGTGTGTGTGTGACTCTGTGGCCTGGTGGCTTTAGAGGTGGGAGAACCCAAGGTTCAAGTCCCTGTTCTAATGACTAATTATTTTCACAAAGTGAAACTGCTTCAGCAGGAGATATTGATACCCCCATCCCAGAAGAGCCAACAGACTGGTGGTTAGGGCACTCACCTGGGAGGGAGAGACTGGGGTCCAGTCCCTGCTCTAGAGCTGGGATTCAAACCTGGGTTTCCCACACCACCACTGTCCCTCCTTCGCATGCCTAACTCCCCTGGCGAGTCTAGCAGGAAAAAATCTGGGTTTGGGTGTTTTGTTTGGATAATGACAAAACAATTAGTTTAAACCAAAAAAAAATCACTAAAAATGGCACAAACTCACAAAATGTTTGGTTGACCTGAATTTGGGTTTTTCAGCAAAAAAAAAAAAAAGTTTTTTGAAAAATTTCATCTAGCTGGGCACTCCTGACTTGAGTTAATGTTCAGGACTCTTACATCACTATTAAGGAGAGAAAAGGGAAAGTATATGAGCTAAGATCAAGTGTAAGTAGTCTCTTGGCCTATCCAAGGCCGTGATCAAGTGTCTTGAAGCTTTTGGTCTTTTGGCCTCAAGATGAAAACCTTGTCTGTGTCTCTTGGACCTTGAAGTAAAAATATTAATGAAGTATCACAATAGAATTTTGCCATTCAGCCGTTCTTCTGTTAAGGCTCCTCACTGCTTCAAAGCTTCTGCTTAATACTTCTAAGTTCCTAGAGGATCCTTAGTACACCTCTACCTCAATATAACGCTGTCCTCAGGAGCCAAAAAATCGTACCGCGTTATAGGTGAAACCGCGTTATATTGAACTTGCTTTGATCCACCGGAGTGCGCAGCCCCACCCCCCCGGAGCACTACTTTACCACGTTATATCAGGTTGCGTTATATCGAGGTAGAGGTGTATTAACTGTTCAAATCTTCTCAGGGGCCTCAAAAGGAGTTTTGCACTTCAGTAATAATTTTGTATTGTGAGTCTGTTTTCAGCCAGCTCCATTTTAGAGCGCAAAGCCTTAAAATATTTTCTCTGAATGATCCTCAAGAAAATGGTGTAAATTTTTAATGTAGAAAGCTCATCAGCCCGTATATGTTTTGTGACTTTCGGGCTGAGGCAGAAGGATGTGAAATTTTTGATGGAAGTTCTTGATTTTCTCAATCTTTTAAATGATTCTGTCCACTGTTGTATGTAGGTTTCTTCCCTGTGATAGCGCAACCGCCCAACTCAGAATTTGGAGGACATAGTTAATTTTGGAGCATCCGTCCTGAACCCTATTCTGTTTTGTATGACAAAGTAGCAGGCAAACAATCTTAAACCTAAAAAGCTTCTACAGAGCATTTGTTAGCAGCTAGTCCTCAGGGAAATATATGTACAAGTTTGAAGACTGTTTGTAGGAGCAGAACAATTTGAGGACTTGTTTTAAAAGCCTGCCACAATAAAAGATTCACAAGGGCAGTAAAAGATGAAGGAAATTGCTCATTGTATCACAGGGCATCCAACTCTGAAGTTTAAGAGAGTCTGGGGCCCTGGGCATTTTACAGACTTCTTGTAGCAGCTAATTGCCCTGCATTCAGTTTAAAACAAAACAAAAACAAAATGTTAGGACCCCAGATATTTTAGCAACAGACTTAATCTCTTATAGGGAAAAAAAACTGCTGTGTAATTGTTCCTAGTTTACTCTTGGGTAGAGTTCTTGCTCAAACTAAGCAGAAATACAGTCTTAGCAATTTAGCAGATCCTGTTTCAACATTTAAAAAAAATAAAAACAAAATAATCCATCTGATTAAACGGTCATTTACCAGAAGTTTAGATCCCGGGGTGGTGGATCTTAGGTTTTTCTTTATTTTTTGAGAGGAAGAGGGTTGGCAAATGTGAAGGAAGGTATTTTGGTGTCAGAGGAAAAAGAGATAGATATGGGGACAAGGATAAACTTCATGTTTGTAAAGCAGAAATTCCTTTTCAAGTCTTGTACTTGGCCTGGCCTATTACAATTGGTACACATCACCATGACCAGACCAAAATATTGCAAGGTTTGGTGGCTAAGTGGCTGTCGTCCTTCCTGTCCCTTAGCTTTTTAAGGTTATTTTCTTAGTCTAGAGTGATGGAAGAACTTGAATCACTCAGATATAGGCTGCATTTTCACCAGAGGGTATAGGCAGGTTCCAATATCCCCAAGCCTTAAAGGGAGGGCATGTTTCCTGTCTCCACACGGTCTCTCTTCCTGTAAGCCTTTAACTTGGTCTCAGTTAATACTAACATAAAAACACTTCTGAGGCTTATTTTACACATTTCCAAATTTCCAACTTTGGATCATACACTGAGAACTTGACCTCCATATTTTACTAAGATTTTTGGCAGTCTGGTTGCAGATATATGAAGCACCGGTGCTATGTCTTCCTATGGATCTCTATTAGGTTGAAAATGTGTTTATTATTATATGCATGTGTGAGCATCTAATAATATAAGCATAATATACACACGAAAGAATATTGAAAAGTTTGCTCTATAGAAACAGAATAAGACAGTTCCTTGTCCCACCCAGCTTCCAATCTAAAGGACATCATGCAGACAAAATAGTGGACGAAGGAAGCAACACATTTTACTATTTTGCTTTTGTAACCTCGCACACACCCCCGCCACCGACCCACCCGTACCAATCCCTGGTCTTAATAATCTTGAACCATGCCTAGCTGCCTTGTTGTTGTTGTTGTTGTTATACATGCAATTACTGAATATAAAGTATAACGTAGCTCCAGCTCATCCTTTTTGTGTCCACCTGTAATGCATGTTCTGTCCTGAACAGCATCTGTTTGCACAGAAAAATAGGTTAAATGAGTTTAGGAAAAGTGTTTTAACAAGTGAGATCTTAAAAATGGAAACTGACTGGGTGCAAGTTTTAAAATATCATCTGCATAGGCTCACTTGCTGTATCAGCTGCTGCTTGCCATGATAAAAGCTGGAATCCTCTACTGCTTTTAATGGCATTTGAGATACTTGCTCCAGGAAGAAATGTATGTTAGATCAGTGGACTGTGTTGTACTATTCTTAGAGAACGTTCTGTCCTTTCCCCTCTCCCGGTCTTGGGCTGTGTAAGGTAAGGTTTGCACAGTAAATAACACTGGGGGGGTGAGGGGTGGAGGAGCCATTTTTATTTTCACTTTTAATTGTACTCTCTTGATTCACAGGGTAGGTCTGTTTCTTTAACAACCTTTTACCGGACGGCAAGAAACATCATGAACATGTGCTTCAGCAAGGAGCCTTCGGTGGCTGAAATAGAGGTGAGGGGCAACAGAGCACCTAGGGATGGGAAATCTTTCCGTATGTAGGATTTAGGGATGACTCTGCAAAGTTAAATCGCAAAGTGGCACAGTAAACTGGTTGAAGGTGTCTGATGCAGGAAGAGAATGAAGATGTTATCTCTGCTCTTCCCTCTGACATTACTTAATATTGTCAATAAAGGCACTGACAAGTTAAAGACAGGGAGGAGGGTTGGTTGGACTTGTGGTTGAAGCACCAGCATGGGAGTCGGGGGATAGGAGTTCTGTTCTTGTCTCTGTGAAAGTCTTCCTGTGTGAGTTTGCACAAGTCATTTCACCACTCTCTGTCTCAGTTTTCCCCATCTGTAAAATGGAAATAAACAGTCTCCAAAAGGGATGGTAAGTCTTCATTCATTGTTATTTTTAAAGTTCTGTATATCCATCTCTAAGAGGAGATTTTTTTTTGGAGCAATGCTGAGAGTATCAGTGCACTGTAACCTTCTGTTGATTGGTGAACATTTAAAGGAATTTTCTCACTCTGTTCGTTGGACTAAACATTTACTACCGCCTTCTTCTGCTATAGCAAGAGTACTGGAGGTTAGTGGAACAGAAGGATTGCCATGTAGCAGTGCACTGTGGGAAAGTGGATACCAACACACATGGGAGCGGCTTTCCTGTGGGAAAATCTGAACCATTCTCAAGGTAAAGTTAGATAAATAATCTGGATTTTTATAGCATTTTGCCTGTTATGCCACAGCTCTTCTATTCAGTACAGAAGCCATATAAGACTATAGGTCAGAACAATGACTACAAATGTTTGAGATGTAGAGCAACTATAAGACCAGTTTGTTTTTAATGTTGACCCATAACAACGTGTGTATCACTTCATTCAACAGGCATGGGTGGAACCTTACAGTCCTTCCTAATAATACAGGATCCATCCTGCGACATCTTGGTGCTGTGCCTGGTAAGCAGATTCCCCCCCACCCAGTGTTCTATGTGGTATTAGAAGTCAACAATTTTGGCATTGTCTGGAGTGGCCAGAATCAATTTTGGTTGGTTTTTTTGTTCTGTGCAATTTTTACTGGAGAAAGCCATTTGTACCCACTGTTTACAGTTAGAGGTGCAAGTGGCATTGTACATTTTAATGATTGGGATTGTCATGGCTACAGGGTGAACAGTGCCTTAGACACCATTCAGTCCCTTACATGGTAAGCCTGGCTTCTTGCACCTTACTCTGGGTGGAATCATGCAGCCCACCCACTCTTAGTTTCCAACCATGTTAACGACACAGGCCCAATTTGGTTTTGACATGTGTGAGTTTCTCTTGGGGAGCCTTTCACAGCATACGTTTGCAGTGACACAGAAACAGCATCTGCAAAACAAAGTATTATTTATTCATTCCTCAAAGGTACAAAGCATGTAGAGCAGTGGTCCCCACCGTTGCGGTGGTCAAGCGGCCGGTGCTCGACCGCCAGCCAGGATGCGGGCGCATTTAGATGCCCCTGTGGGCGCCATGGTGCCCGCGGGCACCGCGTTGGGGACCCCTGATGTAGAGCAAAGAGTAAAACAATAAAAGGCCTAAACTTATGCCTTACATAAGCAGGCAAGGGAAGTTTAAGTACCTCTCAGCCCTGCTAATTCCCTCTGTGGCAGGGAGAAGCACACTGCCCTGTTGCAGCATGTTCCCTGTCTGTGTGCCTCAATCAGTCTGTTAGCTTTCCCCGACATACCTTGAGCAACCTCTCTTGGCTCAGCAATCCCCCTCCCCCACCCCTTTTCTAGGGTCTTTGAGATTTAGGACTCCCTAGGATTCCAGTCTTTTCGCCTTAGGAAGAGCAACCCATTCCAGCCGGGAGGGAGCTAGACAAGGGGTATTCTGCTTCCGCCCTTCAGAGCCTTCTCTTTGCCATTGTTTTGCTTCCTGGTTGGTTTCCCCTTTACAACTGCCTTCGATTTAACTCCTGGCCTTCAGGCAGGATAATGTCACCCAGATAAACTGGGGGGCATATGATACCTGTAAAAAAAAAAAAATGCAAATATGTCCCAGTTCTCCACAGGATACCAAACAAGCCTCTGCTTGTTGCAGCATTTATAGCCATGTTGGGTGGAGACATGATTTCCAATTTATCCTCAATCTGTTCTGTGGAAATGGGCACTTTTCCTAGACCTAGCAAGGTGCTGATTTGTTTTCTAACCCATATGGATGGACATTGCCCTGGAATATTTTGTGTTTCAAGGCATAAAATGTGATCTGTAGGTTCAGAATTGATGAACAGTTGGGGCCATATACCTGTGGGCACTTACTTCTCCTTGTAATATCTCTTTTAGTTATTACTTGTACATCTGTGTCAACATTTTGCCCAGGGTGATGAATGATTGAGATATTGCTTCCGTATTTATAGAATCTAGAACACAATGCCAGGCAAAACAATGACAAAATTTACTGTGAATATTCATTTGGACTTCATTCAAGTTTTAGTGGTTTTAAAAAAAAAGTGCACTGAAAGCCGAATTCGCAATCACATGTACAAATATCAGTGCTGGAGTACTATCACAGTCAGAGAACAAGTACCGTTTCAAGTGACTTATTTGACCAATCAAAACTAACCTTGAATTTTGGGTATTGTTGATCAATCCATAAAGTAGAAAATTAAAAAATATTGGAGTAACTAGTGAATTCAAGGCCATTGCAATTGCCTGTTAGATATTTTATGAGCTGAAAGAGTCTAAATTTGTTTAATATATTATTCTTTGTGAATTATTCACTCTGCTGTGGTAGAGACAGGAAGTTCTTCTTCAAGATGCATTGTCCATATATATTCCACTCTTGAGTACTGGGCACATGTGCACCAAGTCTGGATTCTCTTGGCCAGTGGTGTCTGTTGAGGCTGTGCTTCCAGCGGAGGACATAAAGGGTGGGTCAGCCCCAACTGCCTCTTGCTTCCTTCTTACCTCCTTTGGGTATGAATTGGAACTTAGTGTCCCAAGTCTCTTTGCTCCACTGTGAACGATGAAAATAGTTAGTTAGTGATTAGCTTTTAGTATTAGTAATGAGATATCATTTCCTTTCTCCCCTTTTTGCTTGCCTGTGAGGGGAGGGGAATCACTCTCTCTGGGTATGGCTACACTGCACTGAGAGGTGTGATTTGGGGGGAGGGATAGCTCAGTGGTTTGAGCATTGGCCTGCTAAACCCAGGGTTGTGAGTTCAATCCTTGAGGGGGCCATTTAGGGAACTGGGGTAATCCGTCTGGGGATTGGTCCTGCTTTGATTCTATGATTGCAGCACAGGTTGGCATACCCATGCTAGCTTTACTCTTGCTAGCATGGCTAAAAATAGCAGTGAAGGTATGGCGAGATACATTGCAGCATGGGCTAGCAACCCAAGTATGGTCCCCAATGGGCTTGTACAGCTCATGTTGCCACATCGCCACTGTTATTTTTAGCTGCCCTAGCTAGATTTAAGGCTATGCCTACGTGTGCTGCAGTCACACCTCAGATTGCAGTGTAGACATACACTATGACTGAACAATCCAATTCAAAAACTGCCCTTTGTGCAATGCCCCTAATTGATGGGCACAGCGAATGAATATTGCGTCTCGTAAGGGGCACGTTACCGAGAGACATGCCATCTGTAGATCCTTTTCTAAGAGAACCCAGAGAGCTAGAGAGTCTTGCTTAATAAAGACATTTCTTTTGGAGAAATCTGTGTTCCTTCTCAGGCTCCAGGATGCCCAGGGCGGAAACCTCTGAGCAGTCATCAGCTACTCATGGGGCTGAAGTTCCTGTTTCTAAAGATTAAATCTCCTGTCGGGTAAAATGTCAGTTGACAGGGAAGAAAGACCACAAGGTTCATAAAGAAAAGAGACAGATTCCTCCTCACCAGGTCCTTTACTTTAAGAGCCACAAATTGTTTCTAGTCTCAGAGGTCAAGTGTGACACAAGGCTGCAAAACGGTCCCACTGGCACCCATTCAGGCACAAGTCTTCATGCTTCAGGAATGTGTTTTGTCATACTGCATAAATGCCTGGTTCTGACTCCTCAGCACCAAGGCTCCTGGTTCCAGTGCAGTCTACTTAATTTGACTTCAGTGCTAACATATTCACTACCAAAATCCAATACAGCGTCAAAAGACCTATTGGTCTCCTTGGTACCAAACTGCCCACTACCAGTGGTGGGGAAGGTGCCTCCTCCAAGAACCAACAGCTGCCCTGACACTGGTACTGCACACATCTACAGAACCAGCTAAAGCACATTCCGTGAGGGCTTCCGCACACCAATTGTTACAGCTCCTGTTCTGGGGGGATATGCATTTTCCTACTCTGAAAGCACTAGGGGAGGTTTCACCAGGTTGTTCCTTGCTGTCTAGGTATTCAGGATAGTTCACACCCGAGAGAATGTCATGGGCTGCTTCCTATTACTACAGACACAGAAGTTCAAGAAGGGTTACTATTCTTTGATACCCAGCCCCTTGAATATCTGCCATTTTGCCAACCAGCATTGTTGGCCTTATAAGGCTCCAAGGAAAATGCATCATGCTGAAAGGCCTGCATCAGCATTCTAGTTGAGTGCTAGATCTCAACCAGAGCTTTACAACGGGACATTACAACTAGGCCAACTGCTCCACTACCTGCAGAACAGACTGGTCAAGGCTCAGATGAGGAGACCCAGACAGAAAACCATCCTGCCTTGTTGGGATTCTGTGAGCAAATTTATAGACACATTTCCCCAAGACAACATATAACATGTCTGAGACAGCTCACGGCACATGTATCCCTACAGGCATCCCTACATGCTGCAGATACAGCCTCTAGATCAGGGGCTCTCAGCCTTTTTCTTTGAGGCCCTCCTCAACATGCTAGAAAAACTCCAGGGACCAGCGAGGGGCCCTCTGGACCAAGGGTGGGACCCTGGGGCATAGGCATAGTTTGACTTCTATGGGGGGAGGGAAGGCCGTCAGGGCTGGGTCCAGGGAGGGAGTCCCACCTCCAGCCCTTGACTCATCTCATCAGGACACCTCCCTGTTGGGGGCTGTGTGCGGTGGCTACTGTGAGGGCTCTGCTGGGCCCGGGAGCTGCCTGGGCAGCTCTGACTGGCTGCGTGAGCAGTCAAAGGAGGCTGGGAGCTGAGGAGCAGATGCAACCGCAGGCACCAGCAGCAGATGGGGGAATGCCATGGCTGCCCACTCCATGGCACCATCAGCCAGAGGAGCAGTTGCCCCTCATTGCCTGGCTCTGTCTTCCTGCCTAGGATCTGGCCAGAGGGTGGGGCCTGAGAGGGCCTAAGGGAGAGGAGGAGGTGGGGGGTGTGGAGCTGCCCCCAGGACTACCCCACTCAGGGTAAGGCACTGCAGCTTGGGGGACAACACCCTTGTGCCCCTCAACTCTGCCCATGGGCTCAAGGTTTCTGCCTGAAGCCCCGCCACTCCTGGCTTCAGAGGGTGGGGGAGCTTGGGGTTTCAGCCCCACACTGCTCCCGGTTTCAGCCCCACAAGAGGTGCTGGGGCTCGTGACTTCAGCCCCATGCCACTCCCAGCTTCAGGGTGGTTAGAGGGCTCAGGGTTTCAGCCCCATGAGGGGTGTTGGGGCTCAGGGCTTCAGCCCTGTGCCGCTCCCTGCTTCAGCCCCATGGGGGACACTGGGTTTCAGTGGTGGGGCTCCACAGCTCCCCTGAAAGGGCTCGTGGACCCCCGTTGAGAACCGCTGCTCTAGATTATGGCCACATCAATTGCTATGAGTAGATTCTCCTGGCTCCACAGTTCAGGGATCCCTAAAGCTCAAATAACAGTTGAGGATCTCCCCTTTGAGGAATTTGAACTTGTTAGTGTGAAAACAGATGAGACCTAAAGGCCTTGTGTGCCACACTGAGATCTTAGGAGTCCACACTCCTGCACCAAAGTGTAAGCAATGTAAACACTAACCACAACAGAGGCAATCCCTTTGCCCTCAATACAGGCACTCAGGAAATGTCTGAAATTTCCCAGAAGGAGGTCATCAGGATCCACACCGCCCTCTCTGCTGATTAACCTCAGTTGACATGAAGGCAGCAGATTTGACTTCTTGGTCTAAAGCAAACCCCTTTGGCTCTTCCAATTATATCCTCTTCATTTGGGAATAATTTATTTCATCAATGGGTTCTGGAGCACCAACAATATTGACCCCTGGGTCTTGGAAATTGTAGTTTATATGTTATTCTGTACAGTTCCAGCCCTCCCCAACCCGCCTTTCCCATCCCTATTCAGGGACCTCTCTCACTGAAAGCATGCTATATCAGAAGGTGCAGTCACTTCTCAGTCTTGGAGCAGTGGAAGAAATTCCTCAAGAACACAGGAGAAAGGGATTTTACTCTCATTATTGTCTGACTCCCAAAAAGAAAGGCAGCGGACAACCCATTCTGAACCTCAGACAACTGAACACCTTCATCTGCAAGCTCAAATTCAGGATGGTGACTCTGGACTCTTTAATTCCAAGCTTAGATCAGAATAACTGGTACCTAGCTCTTGACTTCCTGGACACTTACTTCCATATAGCTATCCTGCCTGCCCATAGAAGATATCTCAGGTTTCACGTCAGCAATTGCCACTACTAGCACAGAGCATCACCATTTGGCCTACCAACAGCACGAAGGGTATTCATAAAATGGCTGGTGGTGATGGCCACTTACCTCAGGAGAGAGGGAGTCCAAGTTTTCCCATATTTTGATGATTAGCTCATTCATGGGAAGTTGTGCCAGCAAGTAATAGACTCCATTTAACGGACTCTGCAACTGTTCGCCTCTCTATGCCTTAAAGTAAACAAAGAGAAGTCAATACTGACTCCAACACAAAAACCAGAATTCATAGCAGTCATGCTGGTCTCCCTAACAGTGATGGCTTGTCTACCACCAGAGATTCCAAGTCATACTAGACGTATCTGCCGACCTGCACGTTTACCACACAATATCAGTGAGAACTTTTTGACTGCTAGGACACATGGCCCCTGCAGCTTTGTAATTCAGCCTGCCAGACTTTTGTTGCATGCAAGGGTGTTTGAGATCTGTACTACGCATCAGCCAAGCAAACATTACCTGTCCATCCTAATACATGTTCCACCAGAAGTCCTGTCATTAAATTGGTGGAAGGGGTCCTTCAAAGTCTGCAAAGGGACAGCCATTCTCCCCTCCACTACCATCAAAAAAATTGGTGACAGATTCCTTTACTTTAGCATGGAAAGCCCATTTAGACGATCACCAAACACAAGCTACATGGACTCCTCAGGAAGCAAGGCTCCACACACATGTCCTGGAGCTAATAGCCATTTTATGTAAACAAGCAGTGGGGAGTAAGGTCTACTCCTTCATGTTAAGAGGGTGTACATCTTTGGAACTTTTGTATCCATCATGAAATTACTCTGAAGGCTGTTCATCTGCCAGGAATACAGAATGTGCTGGCAGATCACCTCAGTGAGCAGTTTTCAAACAACTTTTATAGGCTGATAGATGACAACATAAGACATCTCTCTCAAGTGTAGTCATCCCAGCATACACCTCTTTGCCAGAAGAGTAAAAAAGAAATGTCAGAATTTCTGTTTTGGAGGGAGACTAAGTCAGGGGTCATTGCCAGATGCATTACTGATTTCATGGTCATCAGGCCTCCTGTAAGCTTACCCTCCAATTCTGTTCATCTGCAGTGCTTTCAGGAAGCTCAGATGGGACTCTGCCATAATGATCATGGTAGCTCCAGCGTGACCAAGACAATTCTGGTATCAGGCCTGAAGAATCGCTCCATTCAACCATCAATACATGTAGCTCTCCAACCAGAGGTCATAATATGGAGGCACGGCCAAGTCCTTCATCCCATATTCCCTACACTTCACAGCATAAATGTTGTCTGACTTCAGTAGAAAGAACCTGCTCATCTGCAGTACAGAGTGTCCCTGTCCACAGCAGAAAAGACTTTACCAGACATACTTATGCTGTGAAATGGAAGAGATTCACAACACCACCAGTTAATACCATCTCAAGCAAAGATTCTAGGCAAACTGGACTATCTCTGAGCTTGTTAAGGGGTCTTCTAGCAACCGTCTCAGCTCTCCACTGTCCATTGCAAGCAGCTTCTACATTCTCACACCCCACAGTGGCCAGATTCTTATGAAAGTTAGAGAACCTCTCCCTCTTTGGGATCTAAATATTGTTCTCACCGGGTTAATAGGCCCACCTATTGGACCTTTCGCTATAAGTTCTTTCTCATCTTTCCATAAAAACAGCCTTCCTGGTAGCAATAACATCATCCAGATGAGAGGGGGAGATACAAGCATTGATGTCAGGGCCCCCATCTCTGATTTTTCATAAAGACTGGGTGTTATTGAGACTTCATCCTAAATTTTTCCTAAAGTAGTCTGCCTTTCATTTAAATCACATTATTCTCCTTCCTCTATTTTTCTCTCTCTCCAAAATACATTAAAATAAAGGTGAGGTGAAGCTCCACACTCTAGATGTCGTAAGGGAATTTTTATTCTCTATAGACAGAACTAAGCCATTTAGAGTATCCCCATGATTTTTCATAACCTGTGGAGACGGGATTAAAGGACAAGCTATTTCAAACAAAGACTTTGCTACAAACTTCTGTAGATTCGTAAATATATCTCTATCAAGGAAGGTCGCTGCTCACTCAAGTAGAGTGCAAGCAACCTCAGTTGCTTCTTTGAGAAACATTCCCATCCTAGTCATTTGTAGGGCAGCTTTTTGGGAGTTCAGTGTATACGTTTACCCAGCATTATTCTATCATGGAAGTGAGAATTTTGGCTGTCCTACACTCATTTTTCAGGTAGACTGCAACACCCATCTCCTGGGATCTAGGTCACTTCTTGTGAGTTATCAACAGTAGAATATACACGGAAAAGCTGTTGACTTACTTATAGTAACTGCTTCTTTGAGATGTTTTCTCCATATATAATTTCACAACCTGTCCTTGTTCCCTGCTACTATAAAGTCTGTTAATATCTGGATTCTGTATTGATGAAGGAACTGAGGGATGGGTAGGGCTGCCCTGCCTGTTATGTGCTTGGTGGGAGGTGCAAAGACATTCAGGGTGCAGGGATGGCCCCAGCACCGCTGGCCAGGATAATTCAGACTTGAGTGCATTGGGTGCATGTGTACCAAGAGTAGACTATATATAGACAACATACCTCGAAGAATCATAGTTACTGTAATGTTAGTGACCATTTCATTTAAAACTCCTGAGTCAATTCAATGGAGAAGCAGGCTTTTCAGCTGAAATGTGTTCCAAAAATGTCATTTATTTATTTTTAATTGACATTCTAATCCATTCAAATTTATTTTTAATTCCTGTATTTTAGGAGTGACAATTCCTTGGCTAAATATTGGCATGGTCTTTTCTACCTCATGCTGGTCTCGAGACCAAAATCACCTTCCATACATTGACTACTTACACACTGGTGCTGATTGCATTTGGTGAGTATCCCTGCAGTTTGTCCCATTACTCGGAGCCCCAATGGCTCTCGATAAGAAGGTTGGAAGCTACTGCATTATGGCTATTGCATTTTGCCTGAATGAGTCACATCAGGAAATTAAGTTTCTGTGATTACAAGTTTAATGGGAAAGTCTATCACATTTTATGACAAGTGGTATGGTATAAACTAAGTGGAAAAACCCCTTCTAAAGGAAAGGGGTTTAATATTTCTTCCATTCTCTGTTTTAGGCTATTTAGCAGCAAACAATTTTTGCCTTTTGTAGATTTCACTCTGCAGAATGTTTCTGAACACCTGGAATCCAAATGACAGCTAGTCAAGGCAGGATTTCCTTAGACTGATGTGTAGAGAGATTTCAAGCCAGCTCTATATTCTCTTTTCTAAGGTGACTGATCCCATCCTTCTGCTAAACTGTCCCCACTCTTCTACTTCACAAGGTATCTTGAGACTCTGTAGATACCAAACCACATACATATTTTTTATTTGTACCCAGTGATACCTGCCTTTGAAGCCACATCCTTCTAACATTTTGATGTGAATGGTTGCAAGTCTGTAACTTCTTGTAGCCACATTTTGTGTTTTGTGGGCACCTGTTGAAAATAAGTTTAACACATGATCACACATCTGCTTGGAGGTGGCTGCTGCTCACTGTAGTCATTACACAATATTGGTCAGATTGTAATGGAAGTACAGCAGCTGATAGTGGAATCACTGGAAGCAGATGGTGCCAGCATTTAATATACTTATGTGTTATTCCTGTAGTACTATGTTATCCTGAAAGGATCTTCTCTACAATAAGAACAGTATAAGCAGCTAAACTTGTAGACCTTGATTAAACAAAACTGTAATAAAGTAATTAAGAAACCCCTTGATTATAACATTTTGATGCATGGAGGCTGAATTATAATGGCTAATGATGCTTGGCATATACCATAAATAGTACTTTAAAATGCTTTGTAAGATTTCAAGAAAACCAAACATACAGAGATGTTCAGTTACCCTCTTAATTACTAATTAAAACTATTTAAACTCTTATCAGTATTAATGGTGCTAAACTTGAGCTGTGGTTACGTGCCGAGTTGTGTGAATACAGGTGAGTTTGTCACAGCTAAATGTTCCTACCAGGATCTGGGTCCCATTGTCCTAGGAACAAACTTAGAATAAGAGGCTGTCCATGCAATGAAGAGCTTACAGTCAGTCTAAGACAAGACAGATCCGTAACTGGGGAAAGAGGCAATATACAATCAGAGTAAATTGTAATGCCTTATAAGTGTCATGTGAATTCTATTAATTTTATAAAAATATTTTTGCGGGGGGGAGAGGATGGGAGAGGAGGTTGTTTTTCAGATTTTATTATAGGCAGAGCTGGTGGCTCTCTCTACAGTTAAGGTTGCCTAAGACTGTTTTTAGTTGTGTAAAACTACCAGACTTTAACTGTTTGGTCCCATGCTGGCTGTCAGCCCCAAGCTAAATTTGTTTGGAAAGTTTCAGCAAAAGCAATGAAGATGGTCCTGAGAATGAGATTAGGGAAAAGTACATTGTTTTGCAAGCGTTTAAAAAAAAAAAAAAATCTGAGTCTCCTATTTTTTTCCAGAAGCTCTAGCACCTCCATGCTTTTAAGCAGTGATTTCGTATTTGGCAGGGCATGACCTAGTGTCAGGGATGTGCCTGTTGCTGTTCCCATGAAAATCCACCCACCTTTTGACTAAGTTGTAAGCCTCTGAAAATTGCCATTTGTACATGCTTAGTAGAGATATAGAGGCTGGTTATTTAAATTCCATGCTCCAGGCCCGGGCTGAGGACTTTACCTGCAACTGCTGCTCCGAGCCACCAGGGGCTGTTGTGGCACCAGATATAAAAACTGAGAGCAGAGGTGTCTCTCTCCTGTGCTCTCAATTCACCTGCTTCTGCCGTGGTCCCCAAACTTTTTCTATTGCGTCCTTCCCCCCTCCCTGGTCTGTGTCCCCCCACCCCCGCAGCCAGGGTGGGGGGATGAGAGTGTGGGGGGGGGGGCGGGGGACTGTGCTCCGGGGGCAGGATGGGGGAGGGGGAGCTGCATTCAGGGCAGGATGTGGGAGCCGCTGGTACATCTCTTGCCGGAGTCATCCCTGAGTGCATCTCCAGGCTCCAGCAGCAGCTCTTCCCACCCCTGGCCCACAGTGGCAGAGGCCGGTTACTGTGGGTAACTGGGCTTTTAGTGTCCAGTCAGCAGTGTTGACCGGACACTGCCAGGTCCCCTTTTTGGTTGAAAACCGGGCATCTCACAACCCTAAGCTAGGGCCGGGGGCCACAGCTGGGAGCCAAGGCCCGGAGGGGAGCCATGGCTGGGACTGAGGCCAGGGCCAGAGCAGGGCTTGGTGGCACTCCCTTCCCACCTCTAGGGGAGCTGGCCTAGGTCCGCTGCAACCTCCGTCCCGGATGTTCCTCTGTGCCACTCTAGGGGGGCACACCCCACAGTTTGGGAACCACTGTCCTCCTGGCACCCAGCTAGCATTGAGGAGAAAGAAGTACCCTAACTCAGATGCTGAGTGATGAACAGAGTTGGGGTGGTGAAAACTGGCTGTGAGGGTGGATAGGAGCCAGGGCCAGCCCCTCAGTGTTTTGCTATCAAGGGGGGGAAAACACGTTTGGTGCTCTCCTCCTCCCCACTGAGTGGCTGAGAGGATTTTAAAAAAGCCATGTGGACCAATGGAGCAAAAAAGCTGTGTTAGAAGCAGTGGGAACAGAGACAGAAGGGGAGAGGCTTTGTGTGTGGGGGAGGAGGGGAGAAGAGGGGATATAGTAGGGAACAGACATAAAAGGGTGTGTGTGTATTATAGGGCATGGGTGGGTGAGGACAGAAGGCACGAAGGGAGTAGCAAAAAGGAAAAACAAAGGGAAAAATAATGGTGGGGAAAGAGCTATGGGGGATAGGTGGGATGGATGGAGAGAAGCATGAAGGGCAGTTGGAATGAGACTGGTGAGGGAGTGGGTGGAAAGAGGTTGGAAGCAGCTGTTTATTGTCGGCAGGGAAATCTGTTCAGAGTAAAGTCTATAGAAAGAAGTCTGACATCATCAGTGTCCAAAGGTTCTTACTGAAACTGCTTCGGTAGCAGCTCTGACTGGCATGTTTCTGGCTGCCTACACCCTGGAGTTTTCCTTCCTTTCCTGAGCCTACATGGTTGAGAGCAGGGGTAGATTGCATGGGGCCTAATGTCTCAGATGGGTCTCATCTTTCTCTCTCCTTTCTAACATGGAGCTGCAGTTGAAATATGGCCCCTATCTGACTACAATGTGTTTCTAAACACATTCCAGGTAAGATTGGGTCAGTTCAGAAATCTGATGACAGAGATTTGGAACCCAAGTTTGATTCCTTTTGCACCCTGGCCAGCTCTCTAAAGATCCTTCTGTCTGTCTGAACTAGTGTTACTGAACAGCTACGAAAGCTGTGACTAGAGGAATGGTTGCAAAAGACACAGGCCCTCTGACAGTTAAAAGAAAGAAAGGGGAGGGGCCAATGTTTGGGTGAGAGAGAATAAGAACATGTTCTCCTTTAGACTGACTTGGAAGATGGGGCAGAAGTAAACGGCACATACAAAATGAGAGATGCACACAAGATCCCAAATCAGTAAGAGAATATACATGTAGGCTCCATTTTGACTGAAACAAGAGTTCAGGATTTTGTTTTCAACCATGAAACAGTAGCCCATGTCACAAACACCTAATGTCGCAAGAGAAACAAGAAATGTCAGTAGGAAAATTACTCCTTTAAAAATAAAAATCTAGCTGAAGAGAAGTCAAGAGCTGAAAGATTTAAAAAACCCTCTCTTCCTCTCAATTCATGTATCCCCCCAAAAAGTGCACCATAGCCCACCTAGTTCACTAAACAGCAGTACCTGGGTTTACTATGGAAAACACTCTCTGACAGTCTAGGTCTTCCATTTCATAGAAGGAATCAAGAGTCATTGCAGATACATATTTTTATTCATGCACATAAATGAATTCCTATTGAGCCCTTTATAAAGCAGTTCCAAGCAACGCTGGTAGATCACAGGGATGAGACTGCTTTCTGTCCTGCACACTTTCCCTTGCCCAGAGTTGCATGATAAAATGTTGGCAAATTTCACCATGTTCAAAGGAAACCTAATGTCATCTATTAGTGACCCTAAAATCAATATTGCTCAGCATTCCTCAGATGCTGATAACAATTATCAGATAGATCACAATATGTTGGGGAAGAATCAACACAGCTTTTGTAAAGGAAAATCATGCTTCACCAATCTATTAGAATTATTTTGGGCATCAACTAACATATGGATAAGGGTGATAGAGTGTACTTGGACTTTCAGAAAGTCTTTAGACAAGGTCCCTCACCAAAGGCTCTTAAGCAAAGTAAGCAGTCATGGGATAAGAGGAAAGGTCCTCTCATGAATCAGTAACTGGTTAAAAGGCAGGAAACAAAGGTAGGAATTAAATGGTCAGTTTCCAGAATGGAGAGAAGTAAATAGCAGTGTCCCACTGGGATCTGTACTGGGACCAGTACTGTTCAACGTATTCATAAATGATCTCAAAGAAGGGATAAACAGTGAGATGGCAAAGTTTGCCAATGATACAAAATTACTCAAGATAGTTAAGTTCAAAGCAGACTGTGAAGTGTATTTTTTGAACCCTGTTATACTTTTGGCCTTTCCCCATGCTGTGTATGTGTCTCTACTTCTGTTTCCCCTTCAGTCTTTATTCATCAGCCAGATCACACCTATACATCCTGCACAGTGGCAGTTCCCCAGCTACATAAAACTTAGATATTGCTAGACTGTTTCATGCCACTTCTGCTGGGGAAAGCGCTAATGGCCATGCACAGATGGGACTGTGCATAATTTTTCCACTTTGCCTAGCAAAATCTGTGAGGAGGTGAGAGAATATGGGATGCCTGTAATTCAGCACCCAGTTTAAACCTCTCTTCCTGTGCTGCCCGCTGTGTTTTAGGCATTTGATGGCCTCTGTTTCAGGGAAAAGGAGGAAAGGTGAACTTGAGACTTGTCAAGAAGTGAAGATCTTGGAATATTTTGCTTTTATTAATCAAATATTTCTAATGTAAGTTCCAATAGCTGTATTCTGTTACTGATTTGGAACCACAAACATCAGTTTTTATTAAAGAAAACAATGTGGCTTACATTTTAACTTGGTTTAGGCATATGTAACAAATATAGTCATTTAAAGTAAGGATTAGTGTGACTGTATGCAGTGTAGGTGCTGAGTAGATGGCAACCTGACTGCTGATATCCTTGGTACTGTAGATGTCAGGATGTTACTGATTCTCTCCTCTCTGATTTTGTAGAGTAGTGAGTTGTCACATGTTCTGCTTTGGGAATAGCTTGTAATCATTTCAACCTTTTCTTTTCCTTTGATTATGTAGGTTTGAGTCCAAATAAATAACTTTCCATGAATCTGAAGCATCTTGCCAAAACAGCTGGGAGGGGCTGTTTTAATTTTTTTCCACTTTTTGTTTTGGAGTGGATTTGGTCGATCCGTTGCTGAACAAGTTGGGGGACACCATTTACTACATAGTAAATGCTCCATTTTCTCTTTAAAACAAACAGGTATTGCATTCCTGCTGCGGAAGAGAACAAACTTGATGATGTGGTACATACCCTGCTGCAAGCCAATGGCACTCCAGGGCTGGAAATGCTTGAAAGCAATGTTATGGTAAGTTGAATTTTGTTTTGTATCTGTGAGAATCCAATGCTAATCCGAAGAGTGGGTTTTTTTTTTGTTTTTTTTGTTTTAATTCACTCATTTTATTGCTTTTGATTTTAAAAAGAAAAACTTTGCCAGTAAAGTCTGGACTCTTGCTACCTGCAGCAGCATTTACCACACAATATTTCCAGTATTTTCCAATTCTACAGAATGCCAAAATGCTGAAATAAAGGTTAACCCTGCATGGCAGTCAATGTCCATTCTTTTCAAAAGCACCCACAATCCATTTAAAATATACACATGTCCAATATTTTCACGAATGAAATCTCTGTCATGGCAGATGAGTCCCTGTTGTCTTTTACGATGTCAGTCATGGATATGAGTAGTTAGATGATTACAGGTACTTAAGAGTTCAGCTCCCTTGTTTACTTTTATAGTTGATACTTCCTGTTTCCTGTATGCAGTGGTATTGTAGCTGTGTCAATCCCAGGATATGAGAGAGACAAGGTGGGTGAGGTACTATTTTTTTATTGGACCAACTTCTGGTGACGAGACAAGCGTTTGAATTTACAAACTGGTCTCTCTCACTTACAGAAGTTGATCCAATAAAATATATTACCTCATCCACCTTGTCTCTCTAACTTCCTATTTTAAGCATTTAAAAATGCAAATTTAATAGGCTTTTTTCCCTGGGTGCTTGTCAAAAAAGCAGTTTTAAAAAAAAAGCTAACCATCTCTCTGGATAGAAATTCCATGCTTGACTAATAAAATTATAGCAGTAGGGATATACTACTGACCGCCTGACCAGAATGATGACTATGAAATGCTCAGGGAGATTAAAGGCTACAAAAATAAAAAAGCCAGTAATAATGGGGGATTTCAGCTATCCCCATATTGACTGGGTACATGTCACCTCAGGACAAGACGCAGAGATGAAATTTCTTGACACCTTAAATGACTGCTTCTTGGAGCAG
The DNA here is from genome assembly GCF_020497125.1 of Mauremys mutica. Classification (NCBI taxonomy): domain Eukaryota; kingdom Metazoa; phylum Chordata; order Testudines; family Geoemydidae; genus Mauremys; species Mauremys mutica. The sequence goes on from NC_059073.1 coordinate 113,492,316, forward strand.
ATAGTCTTGGAATCCACAAGAAGAGAAACAATTCTTGGTTTAGTCCTAAGTGGCACACAAGCTCTGGTCCAAGAGGTGAATATAGCTGAACGGCTTGTTAATGGCGACTATAATATAAATAAATTTAACATCTCAGGGAGGATTATACCCAAGAAGCCCACTACAGTAGCATTTAATTTCAGAAAGGGGAATTACACAAAAATGAGGAAGCTAGTTAAACAGAAATTAAAAGGTACAGTCCCCAAAGTGAAGTGTCTGCAAGATGCTTGGAAACTTTTTAAAAACACCATCATAGAGGCTCAAATTAAATGTATACCCCAAATTAAAAAAACATAGAGGACCAAAAAAGTGCTACCATGGCTAAACAACAAAGTAAAAGAAGTAGTTAGAGGCAAAAAGCATCTTTTAAAAATTGGAAGTTAAATCATATTGAGGAAAATAGAAAGGAGTATAAACTCTGGCAAACCAAGTGTAAAAGTATAATTAGGCAGGCCAAAAAAGTACTTGAAGAACAACTAGCCAAAGACAGAAGCAAAAAATGTTTTAAGTACATCAGGAGCAGGAAGCCTGCTAAACAGTCAGTGAGGCCACTGGATGATTGAGGTGCTAAAGGAGCACTCAAGGAAGATAAGGCCATTGCAGGGAAACTAAATTAATTCTTTGCATCAGTCTTCACTACAGAGGATGTGAGGGAGATTCCTACACCCGAGTCATTCTTTTTAGGTGACAAATCTGAGGAACTATCCCAGATTGAGGTGCCATTAGAGGAGGTTTTCAAACAAACTGATAAATTAAACAATAATAAGTCATCAGGAGCAGATGGCATTCACCCAAAAGTTCCGAAGGAACTCAAATATGAAATTGCAGAACTACCAGTTTTGCTATGTAACCTCTCGTTTAAATCAGCTTCTGATCCAGTGGATATAGGGTACTTAGGTTTTCAGAAAGCCTTTCACAAGGTTCTGCACCAAAGGCTCTTAAGCAAAATAAGCAGTCATGGGATAAGTGGGAAGGTCCTCTCATCGATTAATAACTAGTTAAAAGGTAGGAAACATAGGATAGGAATAAATGGTCAGTTTTCAGAGGGGAGAGAGGTAAATAATGGTGTCCCCCAGGGGTCTGTACTGGACCAGTCCTGTTCAACATATTCATAAATGATCTGGAAAAAGGGATAAACAGTGAGGTGGCAAAGTTTGCAGATGATACAAATTACTCAAGATAGTTAAGTCCAAAGCAGACTGTGAAGTGTTACAAAGGGATGTCACAAAACTGGGTGACTGGGCAACAAAATGGCAGATGAAATTCAGTGTTGATAGATGCAAAGTAATTCTTATTAGAAAACTTAATCCCAACTGTACATACAAAATGATGGGGTCTAAATTAGCTGTTACCACTCAGTAAAGAGATCTTGGAGTCAGTGTGGATAGTTCTCTGAAAACACCTGCTCGATGTGCAGTGGCAGTCAAAAAAGATAACAATGTTAGGAACCATTAGAAAAGGGATAGATAACAAGACAGAAAATATAATGCCTCTATATAAATCCATGGTACACCCACATTTAGAAAACTCTGTGCAGATCTGGACACACCATCTCAAAAAAGATATATTGGAATTGGAAAAGGTACAGAGAAGGGCAACTAAAATGATTAGGGGTGTGGAACAGGTTCCGTATGAGAGGTTAAAAAGACTGGAACTTTCCAGCTCAGAAAAAGGATAACGAAGGGATATAATAGAGGTCTATAAAATCTTGACTGGTGTGTAAAAAAGTGAATAAGGAAATGTTATTTACTCCTTCACATAACACAAGAACCGGGTGTCACCCAATGAAATCCAGTAGGCAGCAGGTTTAAAACAAACAAAAGGAAGTACTACGTCAAATGCACAGTCAACTAGTGGTACTCTCTGCCAGGGATGTTGTGAAGGCCAAAAGTATAACAGCGTTCAAAAAAGAATTACGTAAGTTCATGGAGATAGGTCCATCAATGGCCATTAGCCAGGATGGTCAGGGATGCAACCCCATTCTCTAGGTGTCTGTAGCTTCTGACTGCCAGAAGCTGGGAGTGGATGATGGGGACGGATCAGTCGCTGATTACCTGTTCTGTTCATTCTCTCAGAAGCATCTAGCATTGGCTACTGTCGGAAGACAGGATACTGGGCTATGTGGACCATTGGTCTGACCTAGTGTGGCCGTTCTTACGTTGTACTAGAAAGCTACATTTTGAGGATGTACGTTATGCTGACCTGGAGCTCTGTGCCAGTCTTAAATTTTTGGCCATTCATTAATAGGGAACTTTGATGTTGTAAAACTGGGAAAGGACAGGTGAGGAGTAGTAGGTTAATTTTTGGTGTTTTTCAGGTGTGTTGATATTTTCTAGGCCTTGTTTATTGAAACCAGGAATTCTGTGTAATAGTAAATTCCTTAAACTATTCTTAGCTTCCAGTGTTTAACATGTCTTACGTAGAACGCATGTAATACAATATGCTTTTAGATGCTAAATGTTTTATATATAAAATGATCTGCTTAGGCCTTGAAAGGCAGATTTATTCTCTGAGCGTCTTTAGAATGGCTTAGTTACTGTAACAAAGGCAACTGTATCTCTGTAAAGAAAAACTAGTGGGGTGAAGTGCCAAACCTGCTAGTTATTTGTTATAAATCACACCGTGTTTTCATGTAATGCAGTTGAAGCTGTTGGCAAGTGACATTTTAAAGTGGTACTTTCAGATAAAGCCTTCACTGTTGTAACTGCACCTCCACCCCCAGTACTTGACATTCTGGACACTGGAAATTCAGTGTTTCATATTGGGCATGGTGGGGGAGGTCAAATTAATGAGGTGTCGGTATTGCATGTGATCACCCTTCCATAGCAAGCAATGCATGGCGGTGCCCAATGAAGAGGGGATCTAACTATAAGAAGGATTCAAACTTTTCCTCATATTTTTATTCTCTCTAGATCTCCCCAGAGGTCTTGTGCAAAGAGGGGATCAAGGTGCACCGTACTGTACAGCAGAGTGGGCAGTTCGTTGTCTGTTTTCCAGGATCCTTTGTGTCTAAAGTGTGTTGTGGCTACAGTGTTTCTGAAACAGTGCACTTTGCTACCACCCAGTGGACAAGTATGGGTTTTAAGACTGCCAAGGTAAGATGGAAAACAGAGTTAACTCTATCAGTATCTTTAAAAAGTCAGCAAACCAAGTATTCCAACATGCGTAGTACACAGTGATAGAACTCCAGAGGATTTGCAGATTATTTTAAAATATCTGTTTCTGAAATTTGTGGGACACTAAAACTATATCTTCACCCCAGAAAAGAATCCTAAATTAATATGTGGTAACCAAAGACTGTGTAGGTCTGAAAATGGCATAAGTTTAGTTTAGAGTTAGAGCTGTAATCATTCACAAGGACACTTGGGAAAATTCCTAATGAGCTGTCAACAATATATTGTATTATGCTCACTAGATTTGTTTAAGGCAACTTGTCCAAGGACAATTTGAATCTCAGATATAAAGATCTGATAAAATATGGCTAATTTGGGGGATGAGGAGTAGGCAAAATCAATTAATTTTTACAGCTACATTATGTTTGTATGTCTGTCTATTTGATCCTTCATCAGTAACTAGCTGCTGATCTGATTTGACTTGAACTTAAAATTCCTAGGCAGATTGACCAACACGTCTGACCTGAAGCTGAAAGTAAAACTAGCTTCCTGCATCCTTTTCATACCTCTGAGTGACATGCCATTGACCTGCGGAAACAAATGGCTGATGTGCACGCCCAGCATGCTGCTTAGCTAAATTTCTCCTTGGCCTCCATGTAGTCAGTTTTTGGGGGCAAGAATGTTTTTTACTAATTACCTCCTCCCCTGAAGTGCAATATGGGCTGCATTTGTACTTTGGTGGCATTTACACATAAGCCAGGACCGATCTTCATTTTCAGCCTCAAGTCAAATGGTCGGTACACCCAGCATTTCTAATTTGACAACAGCAGCATGACTATCAGGCAGTAAGTTTCATTTGTCCAGACCAGGTTTTAGTTCTTTTGTGTTCTGGGTAAGTAGCATTCTTCCAAGTCTGTTTAATGTAAAACATATTTTTGAAGTAACGTAGTGGTAAGATGAAAGCCATGCTGCATTTTTTATGTGGATGGAATAAGATCCTGATTTAACCCTTTAATGACTGGAACAACAGTTATAAACTCGACATACAAAGAAAGGGTCTTACTAAGCGTGTGTTCGACTGTCCGGTTGTGAAAAAGCCAGTGTCCTAAGGGAAAGGGGCTGTTACTTAGGGATGATTGAAAATCTTTGCTTGGTGTCCAAAATCTAAAGAAGAGTTTCTTTTTGATTAACAAGCTTGGCACTGGATGAATATAACTTGATTGAAAATTCAACAGATTTTAACTATGATAACCTACCTTGGAATCTGATGTTATACCTTTCACAAGCTTTAAAAGAATCTAGATATATAGTTATATCAAAATATAACCTTGGAAACATCTATTTTTTATTTTTTTTTTTGGACCCCTTCAAACCATGCTACCTTCTCAACTCCCTTTAAGCCCTGGAAATTCCTCCTTGGTTCCTTCACTTCAAGGAGAGAGATTTTTCCACTTTCAAAGACCGACTTTGTGCTTTTCAGAGATCTGTTATGTAGGCATCAAAATTCCTCCTTCAGGTTGTTAATGAATTGACTGACAGCCATATGCATATCTAGTCGTCTTACAGTTCTGGACAATAACACTGATATTTTGTCATCTGCTTTGATTACATGTTGACTTTGCTCTTATTATTAGCTGTTGTGATTTTATTTTATATATATTGCACTGTATAGCATTCGTAGCTTGTTCCATGTTATGTTTTGGCTTGACTCCTCAGAGATTTCTTTTCTAAGGAAATCTGAAATTCCAAATCAGGAATTGGATTGTGAAGTTTGACTAATCTGACTGCTGTTGTGAACTTAGGATAACAATCAGTGTCCTTCTCTGAACTAGCAGATTGCATTTAAGGAAATTTGGCACAGACAGAGAAATCTATTTGAATTTTTTGTCAGATGGGCTGACGAAGAATTTAAAAGTCCAGCCCTTCATCTTGTAACATTCCCCTGTGCTGCAAACCATGCATTTTAGGACTGATACTTCAGCAACAATCTGTGGAACTGTCATTCCATCAGATGCAAATCAGTCACAACTTATGATGCCTCTATCTTATCGTTTTCCTCTTTCCAATTTAAATGTGGCCTCCGTAAGGCTACTGCAATCTTACCCTTGAACCTGCCATTCTGAACCAACTACTGTACCTTGCCACTCAAATACGTTTCATAGGGTGAACAAATATTACCAGTAGCTAAATAACAAAACATGTAATACTTTTCCCTCCAATGTCCAGCAGAGAAAAATCTGCCTCAGCTACTCTGTCACCATAGAGAGGAACTCAATCAGCTCACTAAGGGTATGTCTACACTACAAGTGCTACAGTGGCACAGCTGCAGCATAACAGCTATGTCACTGCAGCACAGACCCTTAGTGTTGGAAGGGGTTCTTCAGTCACTCTAGTAAATCCACCTGCTTGAGAGGCAGTAGCTAGGTTGATGGAAGAATTCTTCTGTCGACTTAGCTGTGTTTACAGTGGGGTCAACCTAACTGCATCACAGAGAGCGCAACATTTTTCATAGCCATGAGCTATGTAAATAGGCCTAAGAAAATCCAAGATGCATCTGAACGACCTATATGCCATTCCTACCAACACACTCATCCCAACTGCACTCTGACTCCAGCACAGAGAACCTAGTTTAACAAACATTTTTCTCTTCACTTGCACTGTGTGTCCATTTTGGCGTTTCCATGTCCACTGAAGATATCCCAGATAGTGTCATTACTTATATAAGAAGTCTCACTTTAACCATGCAATCTGCAATATTTGTTCTGTCACAGAATGGTGCATTCTGGGGTACTTCCAGTGAGAGAGACAGTACCAAGAGCATTTGCTTAGGAGGGTAGGACCCAACTTCCTATTCATTATTTTATATTTATTATTTCTTAAATGCCAACAATATGTTTGATGCTGTAAGAGACTCAAAACTAAGCCAGACCCTGCCCAAAAAGACAGAAATGGGGAATACTGACCATACTGGGGAGCTTAAAGGAAGGAATATTTAAGTGATTGGTTTGGTTCACTTCTAGTGAGCATTGCAGAACAAATGAGTCTTTAGGAGGGAATACAGAGAGGGTGTTGGCTTGATGAACCAATATGGATAATACATTTATTCTGTGCGTAGGGGTCCCAAGCCAGATCCTAGTGAGGTCAATAAAAAGACTCCCAGTGATTTCAGGAGGTAGTATTGTGATTTGTTTCTCTGCCCTTCTTTTCTTCAGTTTCTTGACATCTATACCTACTGTCCTTCCTGCTAATTGAATCTGATTTTCTGTCTCTAATAAGATGTGTGCTTGAAATGTGGGGAAAGTCAGGTGGCACTGGAGTATCTGCCAAATACTTATTAAATATTTTATTTATCTGAATGAATTTGTCCTGGATGGACTTTGTCTAACTTAATTGTTTCAGTATTCAATTTCACAATAAAGTACTCAAAAATTTAAGGAAAAAAATCAGTAACAAAAAAACTTAGAAGACTGACTTCTTAGCTGTAAAGAGCATTATGTTTTATGGAGACTTTTCTTGTCTCAATGCCTTGTATTGGAGAGCATTAATTTGAAGGTATATAACATTTTCTCTGTAGGAATGCCACTCCATGGCAACTTTGTAGCACATTTGTTTGTCTGTCTTAGCCAGGTTTAGGCTTCAGTGTTTTGTTCTGTCACATTGCTTAACCTAGAGCAGATGCAGGAAGCCTTCGTTCACAGCCCTTTAACAGGAAACGTATAGCTTTAAAAAAACAATCCAAGAAAAATCTAACTTTGTTCTGCGTTAAAATTATCCAAATTTTTTTCATTTAATTTTACTCAAGAACTAACTTGGAAATCTGTTAACTCAGGAAATGAAGCAGCGACGCATAGCCAAGCCATTTTCAATGGAAAAGTTGCTTTATCAGATTGCAACGGCAGAAGCAAAAAAGGAAAATGGACCGACTCTCACTACAATATCGGCACTGCTTGGAGAGCTCAGGTAACAGAACAAGGCATCTGTTTCATGTACCCTGTGTTTCACAGAGAAACTCTGATGGTGACACACTTCAAGTAACAATCTGAGTCAAATCTAGCAATCACTGGCCCAGCAAACCTGCTTGGGCACAGCCATGTGTAGAAGAAACTTCCTTGGCTGTATTTGATGTCTGAGTGCCAGTGGTTAGGATATCTTGCTGTAAAATAACATCCCTTTTGTAGCATCAAAGAGTTTATATAGTACAGGTATAGAATATTTTTACACAGGGCAAACTCTTTTTACCATTGGGTAAATCAGGAGCTTCTGTACTGGTGGCCACGTGTTGTGCACTAGCAGTTGGATGGGAATAACTTCACACTCCTTTTTTCTCCCTACAGTGATTAAGGAACCATATTTAGGGTTTCTCTTGAGGTAGGAAGGTTTAAGAAGGGGGGAAAAGGAAACATGATACCATGTCAGCTGGCTTCCGATGTAATGATCTTCTCTTTTGTTCCCTACCATGTAGCGTCGCTACCTATCTTTCAAGTTTGTGACAACTGGGTAGTGCTGGTCGTAGTACATCGAGTAATCAAGATGTCTGGAATCTACAAATTGTATTTAACAAACTAATATTAATATGTTACTGGAAATATTCCAGATTAAGGGCGGAAAAAAAACCCCATACACAATTATTTGTATTCGTGTTCAGAGTGAATTGCAAGAGGGAAATTTATTTCCAGGTGTGCTAGAACATGCTACCTGAAGCCAGGTCCCCTGTGGGACTAATAGCATCCACATGCATTTTTTTTTCCTTGAAGGGAAGAAAGTCTGCAATTGTGCAATGAGGAACAAAAATGTTAGTGCTTGCTGTTGAAATGCCACATTGAACTTTATCAGAGTGGTTCTCAAACTTGTTCATATTCTGGGTAACTTCTTAAGGTCAGGATCCTCTGAAGAATCTTGGTCATTCCTGCGCCTGCTTATGTGAAAAACCAAACCAAACCCTAGGGGCTCTGTTTAAGCTGCAGCTGCGAGCAAGTCTTATCAGCCTGCGTAGACAGACTAGCTCAAGTTCTGCTTGAGCTAGCATGCTAAAAATAGCAGTAGGGATGTTGTGGCTTGGGCTCTCAAGCCTATTTGACCCCCTGGGTCTGAGCTTGGGTTACTAGCCCGAGTTTCGCTGGAGTCGCAACATCCACAGTGCTATTCACAGCATGCTAGCTCAAGTGAAGCTAGCACGAATCTGTCTACCCAGTTGGGAGGCACATTCCGAGCTCCAGTGTAGAAATATAGGGTCTCCTGTTTGTCCTGGTCCTGGGTCTCTTGCTGCCTCCTCCTCTGATTGCTCAATCTTCCCATTTGTTTAGCTTACCTTCCCCCTTCCCCCCCAATAGTTTAGCTCTCTGTACCTGTGCTTAGCTTCTTCTCCCTCCCAGCTGCTAAGCTCTTTCCAGACCTCCTCTCCTCACTCAAGCACAGCTCAGAAACATCCCCTGCTGTCTCCTAGTGCTGCACAGCTCAGCACAGGCGTTGCATATAGGGTGACCAGATACCAAGTGTGAAAAATTGGGACCAGGAGTGGGGGGTAATAGGAGCCCATATTAAAAAAAAAAAAGCCCCAAATATTGGGACTGTCCCTATAAAATCGGGACATCTGGTCACGCTAGTTGCATACCACCTTTCACACATAGTCTTCATTACAAATGTGGTCTCTCTTCTCTTTCCCCTCGGTGTACAGGAAGATATTTGCCTTTCAGTGCAAGCACTGGGACTGCTCCCCCCTTCCTCCCTGAAGGGCTGCAGCTCCCTGGGTCATCTCCACCTCCTGGTGAAGGTGGCTGTGCTACTCCTCGTGGCAGTAGTGGCTCCTCGCAACTTGAGGAAAGGCGGGCATGTTTGCTGCTACTCCTGGCTCTTCACGTGAGCCAGCAGCTCCCTTCCAGACTCCCAGGCAGTGCTCTACTGACCCAAGGTTCTGTGTATTGGTTTGAGAACCACTGGTTTGATACAATGGTTGCTGTTAAAATCTCTGACTGCAAAAGCAGCTCCAGTCTTACTGTGATGTTGGCTGTATTTCCCATTCCAGGTATAGGGAACAGCACCAACATGGAGATGACGCAAACGGTTTGGCTGTGTGTGATTTAAGGTTTCAATGGCGATCATTGTATGAGATCTCCTGAGTGTAGCTTTGCAGTATTGCATGGGAGTTGCCAGCTTGCTAACTTCCTAAAATATTCACAGGGACACAGAACTGAGGCAGCGGCGGCAGCTTTATGAGGCAGGCCTCCATTCTTCAGCCCGCTATGGGAGCCACGACAGCAGTAGCTCGGGAGTGGATGGAAAGAAAAAGCCTCGAAAGTGGTTGCAGTTAGAGACGTCGGAGAGGAGGTGTCAGATTTGCCAGCACCTATGTTACCTTTCTATGGTGAGGAAAACCCTTAGTATGTCTATAGCACTACTGACTCAATAACCATTGCTTTGTTTTCAGCCTGGTTTCTATTAAACTGTAAGCGTTAGACAAACAGACACAATGGGCTTCTCTTCATGGTACATTAGTTTGCACTAGTTTGCTAACTGGCCCATGTCGATCTTGCTGGTATACATTAAAAGTTCCCTATTGCACATTAATATAGTGCTGTTTCAAACATTACTATGTTAACATGCATTAGGGAACTTTTTGCCTCCTCTAGCAGGTTTGATGTACCAGTTAATGCACAACATGCTAGTGTGCCCTAGAATTTATATCCCTTGTGTGTGGACTAACACACCATGTAGTGCAGCAGTTGCAACATCATATACTGCAATACCAAGAGCCACACTCAAAAAAATCTAGATTTCATTTTCCTGGAAAGAATTTGAAATGGGGGTTGCTAACAAACCCCTGGTGAAGAGTTAATCTCAGCTCAGCTTCCTCCTCCTTGCAGAGGAAGGGCTATAACTTGACTGAGTCAGCAAGAGAGGGTGACTTATCTGGGTTAGGATAAAACTCAGTAATGCCAATGCAAGTATTCAAAAATCATGTGATTGGCTGAAAAACTGAGGTTTAAAAAAAAATAAATGTAGGGGTCTGGAGCCCTTAAGGTGCATTCATGTCACATTCTCAAGTTTTTCTCTGCAACTCCGAGTGAGATAAACTTGTGGTGATGGTGGTAGTTTTTAAATTAAGCTGTTTCTCATGTAATCATCTGATTCCAGAAGCTAGGACTTAAAGAAAATCACTAAATAGTGCCAGAAGTCCACACCACGGGTGATAGGACTGGGCTGAACCCCAGGTGTGAGCAAATTTTCTGTTTCTTCTCCTTCCTTGTTTGGATTTGCTTCTTTGAAAAAAACAAAACAGCCTGTTGCGGTTAAAAATGAGGTTTCCTAGGCTGACCGTGTTGGATTTTTAAACTCCCTCTGGACAAGTCCTGGTTATGTCTGGTGGGCTAAACCATGTTAAGCAGAGTTAGCCTGAACTAGCTTTAAAGTGCAATTCTGCTCTGAAAAATTCTTGTGGCACCTGTATAGCCAATAATTCTGAGAGAGAGAGATTCAACTCTATTTCAGGGATCCGCAACAGAATCTTTATGAACTAAGTTCCAATTACAGGGCCAGATTCTTTACTTGTTTAAACCTTTCCAACCTCACTAAAGTCAGTGTTTAAGTGAGGGAAGAGTTTGTCTTGCAGAATCTTTATTAATTTAATCAAGACCCCAGCTGAGTTTGCAGGACTGGCAGTTATAAAACTATCGTACTTTCAAACTGAGCAACTTTTATCTGAACTCAGAGAGAAACAGTAACTAAGGAACCCTATGGTGCTGGTTTTAGTTATTTTTCACAGCAGAACCACTGCTTTACATTGTATTTAAAAGCAGTCCCCAATTTAACCCCATTCAAGACATGGTTTGAATTAATGGTAGAACTACTGTTCAAAGGAGTTGCCTTGCAAGAAATCATGAGGATTAAATGGAAGATGCTGATAGAGCTGTATACTCATGGTATAGCTTGTGTCTGTTCATTATTACTGCTTTTTTTTTATTATTATTTAGATTGCTAGCAGTACACAAAATGGAATAGGCACTTTTTCCTTCATCATCTTTAGCTCATCCCATCCTTTATATTATCTCTTGCTTATCCTTCTGCCACTGGTATGCAATATAGTAACAAAGGGCTATGCTGCCCTCAGAGCCTTGTCAGGACAGCTCAGCTCCTAACAGTATCTTAGAATTCTGTAGCACTGTTTATCCAGAGATTCCACAGCAGCTTGCAACAATATCCTGTATTCAGAAATACCTCTGCCACCCCTTGGCAGAATACCTCAAGAGTTTAACACCACAAAGCATTAGTATCCTAGGGTTTAGGATAAGAAGTGAACATTGCTTTGTCCTATTGAAACTGCAGGGGGAATTTTAAGTAGCTTCAGTGTAAACAAACACTGGAATTTGTAAAGAATTTCATGGCAGCCCCCTCTTGGGAGAAGGGCTCTTGTGTAACTAAATCCCTCAGATGGCCAGGTCTTCTGTTATGCTTCATCCCAAAGACTGGCACTTGCCACAGAATGAAATGAGGCACTGGGTGAGCAGGACACTTGAAGTGGAGGGGCCTCATTCAAATGCTGAGCAGGCCTTGGGTTATTATGAGCTCTTATCTCAAGGTGGTTTGGCAGCAGATGCACCTCTGAACATTTTTTTCTCAGCAGTGGGTGCAGCAAATCACTTGAACTTTCATGCTTTTCCTAAAGCCAGGGAGATTCATTAACCTCATTATCTTTTTAAAGATGTGGTATTTGTCCATGATGATATATAAATACTCAAATACTTGGTGGGGAGGGGAAGAGAAGAAAGTCGGCACAAACTTTGTCCTTGTATTAATTCGGATATCCCACCTACTCCAGTCACTTAGCACAAGTTCTTCTATTTTCCCTCTCTCTTCCTGCTCCCCACCCCAGAAAAACAAAAACCTGACCCAGAAAAAACCCTATTTTGGGTATGCCACGTGTGTTAGATGTGACTGTGATTTGAATCATATTAATGTTTTCTATCTGTATTTTTGTTAGGTCGTACAGGAGAATGAAAATGTTGTCTTCTGCCTGGAATGTGCCCTCCGGCATGTGGAAAAACAGAAGACTTGTCGGGGACTGAAAATGATGTATCGTTATGACGAGGTCTGTACAATATAGTTTGCATTCTTGAGGATGGTGATGCCAGATGGCCTCCAGAGTTGGATATTTGAGCCTAGACTTATTTCCTGGCTCCTGCCTAGTCTTGACAGAGGCTCCAGGTAGTCAGGAGAGCTTGCATGCAATTTCTGGTAGAGCAGGAATATGCTTAGTGCTGGTATGTTGGCCATCAAAACACCATAAATAAAAAGAGAAAATACAAGATGACATCAGTTAGAAGAGAGCTGTAACTCATCATCTGTAAAGGTGGGGAGTATTTGGGGGGAGGTATTTATTGGGTTGGGACCCTTGTAAATTATGATGTACTTTCATTTGTCCATTTACAGTAACTTCAATACAAGCTCTCACTAAATTAAATTAAATTTGACTTACCATGATTCCAGCCTGAATCTTTACTGGTAATCTTGTAGTGTTGGTGGATGGAGTCACAGTAGTGATTTGAGGCAAGTTAGAAACCAAATCAGCACAATGTGATTCAGTAGTTTAGGAGTGATGCTGGAGAACAGAAGGCTTAACAATAGCAGCAGCAGAGCAGAGAGGCTGCTGGACAGAGGGTGGTTTGGGAGTTGTACTTGTTCACACATCAGGAAGAAGCAGTTTGTTGTTGGCAGGAGCGGCTCTGTGTAATCGGTCTTTCAGTGTTCCAAGCATTTTGAGAGACTGATCTTTCAGCTGTTTCTAATGCATGGCTAGGGCTGAAGATTTGGCACAGCGATGAAAATATCATGGGTAGCATGACTTCACATTTGAGTGAGTAATCCCAGCCCAATGAAGGGGTGGAGAGTGAGCCTGTAGTGGTCTTGCCCTAGCTCCCCATTCCAGGCATTGCACCCTGGTGCACAGGGGTGCAGTGCCACTCGTGTCTCTTTACTCTGTTGCCAGATTCTCTACAAACTACTGTATTTAGAGCTTGGAATGTAGTGCAATGTCTCCTTTGCCATTTTCAGACTGTTGTCTTGGTTTGGTAGGGGGCTGAACAGCCAATAGGATTGTTTGAGAACCTTCTCAACCCTCACAGTTCTAAGATGCTGAACAGAACATCTCTGCCAGGGTTCTGTTAATAGGATTGCTTTTAAAACCAGCATCTTAGGCTGCTGGGGGAAAAAAAGAAACAAGATATTATTAACTTTGTTGTGTTTTTCCCCTCTCTGACCAGGAACAAATAATCAGTCTAGTCAATCTCTGTGGGAAAGTCTCTGGTAAAAATGGCAACATCGAGAACTGTATCAGCAAGCCTACACCAAAAAGAGGACCTCGTAAGAGAGCAACAGTCGACGTGCCATCATCTAGGCTTTCATCCTCCAGTTCATCCAAAAGTGCTTCAAGTTAATCCTGAAGATGCCAACACTCATTTTGTCAATTTATATATATTTTTTTGTAATTATTATACCATAGTTTGGAGTACTTGCTGTAGAATACAAGCTGTCTTTGCACTAGCTCTAAAGAAGATTTTCTTCTGGTTTTAGAGAACTAATTTTGTTTTAGCATTAAACTGTTGAATTTTTTTTGTACTTAGGATAGTTACATACAGCAGTCAAATTTTTTTAAACTGCCGTATGTTCACTGTTTTAAAACCGGCAAGGGGGCTGATAAAATATTAATTTGTACTGGCCCTATGGCTGAAAAAAGCCTTTTTTGGTAACTGTGAAAAAAGGCTTTTAACCCATTTTTGAATAGGTTAAAGTTTGATGTGTTTTATAATTTGTTCTCCAGTCATGTGAGCAGATTTTCTAGAGAGAAAAGGGATAGGAACAAAACTTGAAAGAAATTGCTTTACTTTGGCTGTCTTTTATTCTGTCACAGGCAAGATGAGTTTTGTAATTTTTTAAATTGGAGAATACACACTTTCTTTGGGAGGTTATGGCAGCTGAAGATGGACTTTGTTTCCTAACCATAAGCAAAATGAGGAGATTTGGAGTAAATATGTTCTCTTTTACCAGCACATCACTATGCATCTGTTTGAGGGAGGGTGGGTGGGGGGGAGAGAAGGAAAAAGACTGCCTGCCTTGAGGGAGTCAAATGAGGGAAAACTGTGCCTGATTTCATTAGGAAATCCATTCTGTTATTTTTTGGTGCTGTTGGCTACTTTATCAAAAACCCTTCAATAGCATCCTTTAAAAAAATAAAAAAGTGATTGAAGCCATAAGTGCTTCTTTGTCATAGACGTGCAATCTTTCTAACATTCCATTTCCATTCCACTGCTGTTTTTCACATCTCTACACAGTCAGCATTAATTTTTGTTTTGAATTTTTCATTATCTGATCACATTTAGAGCCACTAGCAGGTCTGCATCTTTCTTTTGAATGTGAAAATGCATTTGCTCTCATCTTGTCTATTTTTTCTCTTCATATTGTAACAAAAAAAAAATCACACCTTTTGTACATACGCCTGTAAATTGTTTTAAATACTTGAGCCTTTTCTTGGGGTGGGGGGTGGGGTGGTATAGAGACAAGATGAAGAAAAGCCTTACGTTTCACTTTCTTCATCGGTTGGATTGGATGCTTACAGGGTTTTTCTTGTAACATTTATAAGTGCTGCTTACATCACTGAACAACAACAAAAAATAATAATGGAGTAGCTGTTGCCCTTTTCTGGTTGTGTGTACAGTATGTGTGGAATAAAAAAGGGAAAATGTTTTCACAAACTGTTTTGTTTCATAATTGAATTCAACAATACCGTAGCTACCCATATTGCACTGAGCTTGCCAGTGGTGACTGTCAGGAAAGTCCTAATACAATTTGTTGGTTGTTGTTGCAGAAGACTGAACTGTTTTGGAATATTTAACAATAACATAAACAGAGTCAAGTGTTTTTTAAATGTGGTTGTCTGGTTTTTATGGCCTTGCTGTGTACTTTTCCCTCTTGACAGTAAACTTCTGACAATGGCTTACAGTTTGACATTTAATTTATTAGCGCTGCTCTGCTCTCTTTCCTTGTAAGGAAAGACTTCATGTTGTTTATTGCCAGTTTTTGTTTACTTTTCAGGTTTGTACTACAAGGTTTAATAAAAACAAAACTTTTTTTGGACACTTTGTCTGTCTTCTGGGAGGTGAGTGAGTGAAATAAGCTATTTCTTTAAGAAAGGGTTAGACTTCTAATCTCAGTAAGTTAATTTATCATGCAGAAGTTTGTTTCCAGATTTAATTTCACAGTGCTAAAACAGGAAACACACTACTAAAAAGCAAGCAAAACAGCTGAATCCTTAGGAAACTGGACAGTTCCCAGCTGGCTGGATGTAGGGACTACCTCTTTCCAAGCCACTAACTACAGTGAAGGAGGGTCTTTTGGAAGGTAATGGCTGCCTGTTGCCAGTCGCCTGTTACTTTTAGCTTCCTCAAGCTAGATTTCCCTGTCCCTCAGTGCAGGAGCAGCTTCATACTAATAAAGACCCTGAGAGCTGAAGAGCCTCATTCTGCTTGTTAGGAGGGCAGATCCACCCAGATGTTTAGTGTGGACCTCACACAAACTTTGAGTTAAGTCATGGTGCAGTCATTTTTTCCCTAATTTTTTCTATCAAGATGTGGTCAAACTGAAGTTACTGTAGAACAGGAGATTAGGCAACAAAGCAAAAGCTGCATGATTAGGTTTTCTAATCACTAAATGATTCTCCCAAAATACCCATTACAAAATTAACTTGCAGGAAATGGTTTGGTATAAGTAGGAAGACCAGGCTGGGGTAGAAATACTTTATTAAAAGAAAGGAGCATGCTTATAACAGTGCTAAGATGGCTGCTCCACGAGAAGGGTAAGATTTCAATGTGCAACTCCCATCCCTTGGTAAATATCTATTTCATTTGTAGCTAAAGTTATCCCAATTAATTCAACACAGGGGGAGTGGATGCTGCTGCATCAGTGTCTTTGGCAGCATGTAAGGGTTTGTTTGTGAATCTTCTATATTCAGCTACATAGCTCAAACATGCAGATGAGGAATACTGTGACATCAGTGTTAAGGAATCTCAAATAAAGAATTTAAAAATTAGTCAATGTATCCAATCTCCCTGTTAGTTATATACACAGTATATACAAAGCTTGACTGCTCCAAAAAACCTCAAAACTTTATTATTCAAGTGTGTGGTCTAGGCAATTTAAAAAAAAAATCCATATGGCTGGCAACATTAGACTTTCATGATTAGTTAACTAATTCCTACAACATGGATGAGCTCTTCATTCATTCAAAAGTCAAAGATTCTTAGAAGATATGGTGCTAGGATTCAAACAGTCTGAGAGTCACTTTCATCACTGACATCTGAAGTACCTTTTCTTTCAGTATTTACAGCAGCAAGGGCAGTGTCCACTTGAACTTCCTCCTCATCAGACTGGATAACAGGAGACTCTCCTACTTCACTGGTACCCTGGCTGGCAGAGTCAGTCCAGGTTGATGATGATGACAATTTTTGCCTTAATTCAGACTGGCTTGGAACCTGGAGGCTTATTTCATTCTGACAGGTTTTGGATTCAGGCCCTTCAAATAGTAAAGGGGGAAAAAAAACACATCAATCAATCAATTGAGCTGTAGTCTGTATGATATTGACTGGGGCTGAAATGCTGTTAATATTAAAATGAGGCTGCCTGCGACCTGCCACCTTGCATTTGGGGGCGAGGGGGCACAAAGTGGAAACCCAAGGGGCCTGTAACCTGAGCTCTGCTGCCCAGGGCTTCGGCTTTGACCACAGGCCCCAGCAACTCTAACACCAGCCCTGCTGCTCCCATTAAAACAGGGTTAGGTCCCAATTTGGGGGCCCCATCCACAGTTTGAGAACTGTTCTAAAGCTATACACAAATGCACTTTCCTCCTGTACACAGCCAAATTTCCCATAGCTGTAACTTAAATCTGAGGGAGCAAGGACAAAAAAAAGTAATTAAAATATATTAACTGGATGATTTTGTCTTGGTTAACATATGTGTATTTTGTATTAGGAGAGGGGAAAATTCAGTGTCCAACTAGTTAGAATGCCTGTTGCTGAAAGGTTAAGTGTCAACTAGTTCTAATACAAGAGCAAACAAATTCACCCCACCTCCTAGCTGTAAAATTCCATACGGACAGACAATTCTACAAGGAAGGAAGGAATTATAGGGGATGGGAGAAAGGGAACTTTGGTTTAAAATGGTGCATTGTGCTCACCCTGCCAAGGCTAGAAAGCATCTTTTCACATATTGCCCAAGCTCAGTAGGCACTAAACTGCTCTAGGGTTGATTCTTGCTGTCTCAGCTAGTCTCACAGAATTAAGTTAACAACCAAAGAATAAGAAAATACATTATATTACAGTAGCACTAGGAGGCTGCAACAGAGAAGTGGAGTCTATTTTGCTAGGCATTAGGGCAGAGATTGTGTCTCTGTACAAAAAGTTTGCACTCCAGACAAAGGGTGGGAAGGGAAATGGTGGCACAAAGAGGGGAAGTGACTTATCACACAGCAGGTCAATGGCAGACCCAAGAATAGAACCCAGATCCCCATAGTCCCAGGCCAATATCCTATCCCTTAGACTACACTGCCTCTTCATGCAATACAATTTTGCTTATTTGACTGAGCACAAGCTGGTGTAGGAAGCTAGTAACTGAATATGTAAAAGAGTTGTATACTGTGTGCAAATGTTTCCATGAAGATCTGGAACAGGCTCCCACCAGAATGGATGTGGGCAAACAATTTTGTTTTAAGAGAGCATGTAGCCCACAGAGCTAGCTTTAGCATTTTGTTTGCTTATCAGTAACACAAAGAACCTACAGGTTGTATCCTATAAGGCATTAGCTTAAGCCTAAGGCTTTGAGGCCTATGAACTCTGGCACAGATAAGTGACCAAATGGTGAGCTTGAGTTTTGGGGAATTGGGAATAGCGTGCTTAAGCGGGAGATTCTGTGCAAAATGATACCAGGTAACTGCAGGAACACTGAACTTGGCTATTTTATATGAGAGACCTTGACAGATGCTTAACCACAAACTTGCCTTGGTAACAAATTGATGTATATGGTAATAAGCTAAAATCATTAATATACTAACTAACCTATAGGATAAAGACACCCTAATGTTATTAGGGTGAGGAAGTTAAATATAAACAAGGAAGATGAACATTAGTATGAATATTGATGACAGACTTTGGCCCTCTAATAGGCCAGACCACACTGTAAGGCAGAATCTGGACCATCAAACTTATTTGCCACACCAGGGACAGAGCAGGACCACCAAATCCCCAAGAAAGGGAGTGAGTATATGTGAAGAATGGTACAAGATATTACTTTCTATTTTGCTACCTTTTTATGTGGTCTGGAGTGTGCGTCTTTCCTAATTGTGTTTAAAGTAAGTGGTTAAAGCTTTGCCCAACCAGATATTGAATTTGATACCCTTGATTCTGGGACTAGAGTCCTACCACCCCCAGCTCTTCTAATTGGAAATCAGTAACCCCTAAAGAATCAGGCAATAAGAGCTGGTCAAATCTATGAGTGCAATTGTAGGACAGGGT
This sequence comes from Mauremys mutica, assembly GCF_020497125.1. Classification (NCBI taxonomy): domain Eukaryota; kingdom Metazoa; phylum Chordata; order Testudines; family Geoemydidae; genus Mauremys; species Mauremys mutica. The sequence continues at coordinate 113,511,019 of NC_059073.1, forward strand.
AGTTTGGGATGATGGGGGCAGGGCTCAGTAGCCCTGAGGGTTCCTTTGCTTCTGGTTTGTTTGATGTTGGGTGGCTGGTTCTTGCTCCTCTACTCAGAATCTAACTGATCACTCTGTGGGAGTCAAGAAGGAATTTCCCCACCTTCCAGGGATACAGAATGCATTAGTGGATTGTCTCAGCAGATCTTTCTCCAACCACGAATGGTCCATTTGCCTGGATATTGTGAGGGACATTTTCCAGAGGCGGAGAACTCCCCAGATCGACCTTTTGTGACAAAGTACAATAGGAAGGGTCCACAGTTCTGCTCTCTTCACAGCCCAGATGGTGACTTACTCGCAGATGTGTTCCTTCTCCCCTGGAAGGACCATCTTTTCTATTCATTTCCATCCATTCTGCTCGCACACAAGGTTCTGTATAGCAATAGGGTAAATATCCTGGCCTATGCAGATGATCTGGTCCTCATTTCAGACAACTCAGACTTTCCAACAAATACTCAATGTCACCAGCCGGGTTGCCAACTAGCTGGGGCTCCACTTCAATGCTAGGAAATGTGCATCCCTGCATATTGACAGCAGTAGAAGGGACTCAGTCCAGACGACACCGTTCCAGATCCAGGGTGAACTCTTGATCTTCCTGGAGGATGGGCAAGCATACTAACATCTCGGCACGCCCACAGGTTTCCGCGTCCAGAAGACACCTGAGGATACCATTGCGAAGGTACCTCTGAACAAGGTGGATAGCACCATCCGACAGCTAGTGAAGAAGTGGATGTTTCTTCCCTGGAGCACCAGCAATGAACTGGTGTACATTTCACACCGGCAGGGCGGTGCCAATGTCCCTCAAATGGGTGATCTGTGCAACATCACGCCTGCTGCCTTCTGATGTGCCTGGATGCCATGGTGAGGAACATCACAGAGAGTGCTCTGCATGATGTCATCAGGAAGCGAATCATCAGGACCCCCTCCAACCAAGATGTTGCCACATACCTGAGCGGCTCCCTGAAAGGCAAATTTGGAAGAGACGGGGGAGACTGCTTCGCTTTAGACTCATCCCTGCAATGCTACGCAATGACTGGAGAAACATATCGGCTGCCACTGGATGTGGTGCAAGGAACGCCAAGAGCTGGGAGTCCTGGTGCCACCAGTGAAAAATGCAGAGCACACAATCATCACTCCGAGAGCTAGAACCAAGCTGGAGAGCACCCTGAAGGATGCCATCCCCTGGCAGTAGACGGAAAACCTGAAATGGAAGCCAGACCAGGGGAAGGCCTTGGAGGTGACATGCAAATGGGACTTCAGCAACCACTTCCTCCTCGGGGGCAGCTTCACCCAATTTGCCAACTGGAGGTTCATCTACAGGATCCATCTCAACTGTGTCCTGCTGAATTGAGCCATCTGCCATGGGAATTAGGACAAGTGATGCAGGAAGTGCAGCTATGCCAATGAGACACTACCCAATGTCTTGTGTAGCTGCAAGCCCCATTCCAGAGCCCGGCAGCTGTGCCACACCACCATCCAAGATCGCCTTGTTAGAGCCATCCTGCCACCTGTAGGGAAGGTGGCTGTGACACCCACCATCCCCAGAACCGACAGCCAACTGCGACTGGACATCACCATCACCAACAAGGACAGGAAGAAACTAGTCATGGTGGATGTCATAGTTCCCTTTGAAAACAGGATCCCGGCCTTCCATGACACCTGATCTCGAAAGTGGGGACACCTTGAGAGCTAGGAGTTACGAGGTTCAAACTCTCATGCTGATTGTCAGAGCCCTTGGCCCATGGGAACCCAGTAAAGAGCGAGTGTTGCAAGAATGCAGAATCGGTCAGCGCTATGCTCGGCTGATGCAGCAACTCATGGGGTCAGACACCATCAAGTGGTCAAGGGACTTCTATCTAGAACACATCACCAGACATCAGCCATACCAGGAGAGATGAGGTCGACTGCCAATGAGAAACAAAGTTGGGAAAGTAACTGATATACCTCCGTGATGGATTGTACAACCTATCCTAAATTCTCAAATACTGAGGGGCAATCTTCACTCATTGCTATATTTGCATTCCACAAGTTATTCTTAGTGTAACCTTTGAGTGGGGTACCCATTAATACTTTAACTGTATCACTGAATTTATTAATCTGCAGTATCCCAAATTAAGGTTGTGTACTATATGTATCTTATGGCTTTCCAACCAACCTTTTTACTTTTGAATAATTTAAGCACTATCCCCAGATGTCCAGGCACTCTTTCCTTAACCTGTGTATTATATAATTTTAACATCTGTAAGTAGTCTGTTCCAATTCCAACCATGATAAAGTGTTGTTAAATGCACAGACACGAGGACACTTTAAAAACACAATCCTCTGAATTAAGTATCAGCAATAAGAATGTAGATACTTCATGCTAACCAAAGGAAGTTAACACTGTTACAGGGTAAGTGTTTTTCATATCCAGGGCATACAACTAATCTTGGCAGGAGGATTAACCCCTGGAAATTTTACCCCTTCACCCCATCCTGCCCGGTTTGTGACAAACTTACCCTAAGGTAGAAGATGGTTTCAGACAATCAATACATTAAGTAAAACACTTTCTTTCCTCTGAAGTGGCAGGTTGAATATCATTAGGTTTAAGGAAAGTTATTCCTGACACCACTTTTCCTAAAAAAAATTGTCTTTACAACTTTTTTGTTTGTTTTTTGAGAGAGGCATTTTGGTGAGAACAAAGATTTTGCTGTACATTAAAATTTTATTCTACAAAGTGCAACTGCTTGAGTTGACCAAATATCGCTAATCTTCTGCAATCAATAGCTAAACTGCTCAGGCATGCTACAGTAAGAGGCCCCAGTACATCTCCATATATCAAGTATGTTAAATCACACTGTCTTAACGTATTAAAAAAATTCACAAAGGATATAAAATAATGTAATTGCTTTAGATCAGGGATTCTCAAACTTCATTGCACCACGACCCCCTTCTGATACCAAAAATTATTACATGGGGTGGGAGGAAGAAATGAAGCCTGAGGCCACTCAAGTCCCACTGCCTCTGGCTTTGTGCCCCCCCCCCCCCCACCATCACCACCCAGGACAGTGGGACTCAGGCTTTGGCTTCAGCCTGGGGTGGTGTGGCTTGGGCTTCAGCTTTGGGCCCCCGAGCCCCAGCAAGTCTAACATCAGCCCTGGTGACCCCATTAAAACAGGGTCATGACCCACAGTTTGAGAACTGCTGCTTTAGAATACCAAGTCAGTACCTGAAAGCAAAGAGAAACTGAGTGAGTTTTGATTTAAAGGGAGGAATGACAGCATTCCTCAGTAGTTTTTAGAGAAAAAAGTTTATAACACCACCTCTAACATGGCTCAAAGAAATGTATTTTATAAGCTACTTACTGTCTGAATAAATAAAACTAGAGTACAAGTTGAACAGAGTACCAGGGCATATAAAGTAATTCTGAATGTCTCAGTCCTACTGCAAGTTATTCTCTTGAATTAGTAAAGTAACATACCTGAATACACCAGTGTAGAGAAACTCCAGAAAGACAATCATTTAATGCTGAGTTCCAGCCCAAACATCTCCCTGTGAGTCTTGACAAATAGAGACTACATCTTTGAGCAGCTTTTGTGATGAAAGTGGTTATGGCTTACTTCAAAATGACAAATTCAAGACTAGTTATAGAAAAAGTATTCTACTTGAAATAAAAAACTTAACTACCACAAAGAAATTAAAGCTGTTATTGTTGAAGTTCAGTGTGATATAATTAAAATGCCAATTGACAACTTTTTTATATATATAAAGCCAAAGATCCTGTAAAAGAGATTCTTTTCCCACCTAAAAAAACAAAAATGTAAAAGCCATCTAACCCCAAGACCCTCAGAGGGATGCCTAGGGCCAGAGGAAAAAAAAAGGTCTCCTGGAAAAATCAAGCAGCTTATGCATCATGATTGAGGTTCTGTAGGAAATACTAACCTTCAGAAAACAGATACAGTATGAAACACTATACATTCTAGATTAGAGTCCTAGTGATTTATTAGTGCAAGCACAACTAGATAATTTACAAGGCATGCTCTAACTGTTCATTTCATACCCAAAATGGGAGATAGTATGCTATCGTCCTCTCCTGAGTTCAAGAAGACATCTAGTGCTTCTTGGTCAGACATATCCATCAGGTCCATCTGTTCCAGCATGTCCACATTCACCTCCATGGAAGACATACTTCCTATTGGCTCTGCAGCAATAAACAATATGAGTGAATTAATTGACAATGCAGCACATGTTCTAGGCAAAGACCATCAGCTTTGTAATGTAATTACAGTCTTCCACAATTGCCACATTACTATACTGCACCCTTGATTATTAAACAGCTATTCCCAAAATGTGATATTACATACATTGGCAAACAAGGAACCTTGATTATTGAAAGGAAACAGCATTGCTAATCAGAAACAAGGTATGATCTTGATGACAATACAAGCTATCGTATTTATAGCTTTTTTTATATGAATTATAAATAGCTTCTCAGGGGCAGTCTCAGAACCTACAAAAGCAGGAAAGACTTGTTTCTTGCTCTCATTGTTTTAGAGCAGGCTGCCGTCATTATCTTTGCAAAAAGGTATTTTATTAGTACTAATATTTGTATTACTAGAACCCAGAAGCGGGGGGGGGGGAAGGGCAGGATGGATCAGCATTCATATCACACTCCCCCTCAGTACCCGGCCCAAACGGGAAAGGTAATGATCCAACCAAATTCCGTTACGAGTCCTGGTCATATGCCACCTGAGGCACGTTGTGCACATAAGAAGAAAAAGAAGATAACTCAGAAGTCACAATGAGAATCAGGGCCCTGTCATGTGGGTGCTATAGGAATGCCTATGAAGAGACAGACCTGCCCAAAGGTGCTTACTAATCCAAACCTTTTCTTCTTCCTGTGTCACAATTCTATTCCCCACCTGCACATTTAACAAAAATCTCTCAAGAAAGAAAAAGTACAAGACTAGACAATGTACAAGTATCAACACACAGGAGTTGTGAAAATGCAAGGAAGAGTTGTAATTCTCAAAAGGCAGGTGTTTTCTTCCCATTCAGCCCACCAGTGTGATCAGTGGTAGCAGATTGTAGTGCAGAGCCTAGACCAGGGGTGGCCAAACTTACTGACCCTCCGAGCTGCAAACGACAATCTTCAGAAGTTCAAGAGCCGAGGCAAGCCTGCCGGTGCTCAAGGCTTCAGCCCCGCAGGAGGTGTCTGCCCAGGCTTGAGGGCTTCAGACCCACTCCTACTGAAGCCCTGAGCCCCAACAGGTGTGCCCCCGAGATTTCTGCCAGGGTTTGCTGACCCTGCTCAGTCACATGGTGCTGCTGGGCCCACTCCCTGCACAGCAGCTGCTGAAACAGGCAAGCTGGGAGCTGCAGACAGAGCCACTCCCTTTGCTGCTGCCTCTCCCCATGGAGCTAACGCAGCTCCCACTCCCTGCAGCACTAATACCTGTGAACCACAGGGAGGTGTCGCTGAGGGTAAGGGAAGGGCGTGACTTAAGCTGTTGGGGGGGGGGGAAGACTTTAAATTGTGTCCCTCCCCCTCCCCCCCCAGTCAGGAGGAACCAGTCATCTCTGGCAGAAATCCCTAGCCCCACCACCCCGCCCCATGGCAGAAGCCTCAAGTTCCTCCCATCCAGTCAGGTAGGCGGAGAAAAGGGGGGTGGGGCTCTGCAAGCCACATTTTAACTGTAAAAGAGCCATATGTGGCTCACAAGCTGCTGTTTGGCCATCCCTGGCCTAGACAAATGTCCAATGTATTGTCCCATATGGAGCCTTCACACCATTAAAGACAAGTGCAAACTTCTGATTAGTATCAGTATAATGCCAACACCAAATTCTTGAAGAAACATCTTTCCCTTAACCTAATAAACGTATTTAAACATTTACAGTGACTCCTCGCTTAACGTTGTAGTTATGTTCCTGAAAAATGCGACTTTAAGCAAAACGATGTTAAACGAATCCAATTTCCCCATAAGAATTAATGTAAATGGGGGGTTAGGTTCGGAGGGAATTTTTTTCACCAGACAAAAGACTGTATTTTATATATATATATATATATATATATATATATATATATATATATATATATACACACACATATACATATACACACACACACACACACACACACACTCACTCTAAGTTTTAAACAAACGATTTAATACTGTACACAGCAATGATGATTGGGAAGCTTGGCTGAAGTGGTGGAGTCAGAGGGTGGGATATTTCCCAGGGAATGCCTTTTGCTAAATGATGAACTAGAACTCGGCTGAGCCCTCAAGGGTTAACACATTGCTATTAATATAGCCTCATACTCTACAAGGCCGCACGAATCGATGTAGGGGAGACAGCATGGCAGACAGAGACAGAGAGATGTGCATTGCCCCTTTAAGTATGCTGACCGCACTCTAAGTACACTGCCTTTTAAAGTAAATTAGCAAGTTGAGACAGCAGCTGCTTCCAGCAAGCTCCCTCCGTCCTGAGCCCTGTCATGTCCCACCCCTGCTCTATGGAGATGGAGTAAGCAGGAGGGAGGGGGACACCCTGACATTAACCACCCTCCCTTCCCCATACGCACAGAGCAAGCAAAAGGTTTCCGGGAACAGCTCCAAGGCAGAGGACAGGAGCAGCACATGGCAGTGGGGGGAGGGACAGCTGAACTGCCAGCAATTGAAAGCCTGCTGGGCAGCTGCCGCACATGGAACTTAGGGGAGCGGGGAGCTGATGGGGGGCTGCTGGTCCACCCTGGTTCCAAGCCCCCACCAGCTAGCTGCAACAGGCTGCTCTTTCTGCAAGCAGTGGACAAAGCAGGCAGCTGCCAAATAATGTTATAAGGGAGCATTGCACAACTTAAAACGAGCATGTTCTCTAATTGATCAGCAACGAAACAATGTTAACCGGGACGACTAAGTGAGGAGTTACTGTACAAATACTTTCAGCTGCCCCCGAAAGAAGTTTCTGTTTTGACTCTGCCACAATTATAGTACATCAAATAAAGCAAAGATTAATAATGACTAAAATAATTATTTTTATAGCTTTCATATGAACTTATTTACCTTTTGTTTTGCAGTAAAACTCTGACTATATAACAGGTAAGCCGAAGAAATACCTTAAGTATGCATATTACTAAAAGTCTCAAACAATGCTGATGTCAGTGTGCAAATAGAGATGCACCCCTACTCCTTCCTCTGATTACTTTAATTTTCCAAGTATAGCATATCCCCGTCTTTCACACCTGCAGCATATTAAAATACTGTACTCAGCAATAATTATGTTCTTCCTTGACTTTGCAAAGATCAAACAAAGATATACCCATTTCTCTCCTATAACACACTGCATTGCTGTGTTTACTTACTGTGCACTTTATTAATAAAAGTTTCAAAATAAAAACAGTACAAAAAGAAACCAAAACAATCCTCTTACTAGCCTTCTAGTTGTGGATCTATGGATTAAGTGGAGGATATTTCAAAACTTGCCTCGTCTCTCTGCTATCTGCAGGTATCCTGTAGAAAGGTATTGCTCCATATCCTGCTGGAAGGCTTCTTCAAAGAACTTCTGACGCTCCTTTAGCTTCACCTGCTGGGTATGCTCCATATCCAACACCTTCTGGGCATGCTCAGCATCTAGCTCAGCTGAGGACCAACAATAAAAAAAAAGAATATACACTATTAAAAAAGTAGAAACATCTGTAAATTTGCTTTTAACATGACTTATCAGAATCACACCAACAAATTATGTAAGTGTATCTTCTCAATCATACTCATTTAATATAGTATTAATACACAAAAAAAGACGACCTCCTCTTGAAACATTCTGTCTCACTTTCTAGGCTATTTTTAAAGAAAAGGACACATTTATCATTCAACCCAACAGTTCAAATTATATGTACCTCATCTGCACACAACTGATCACTCATCACAGTCACTGAATTCTAAGACCCATGGATAAACTAAGATTGGATCTGAATCGCTATGTACGGTAATGAATAAGGGCAATAATGATAAGATGTTATAGCATCATTTCTGCACTTCCTGAGTATTGCAGATAGTCCACTTTCAAAATCATTACTCCCATAAGGCAAATATGGTATACTATGAGGTACTATAACCGGCTGCCCCAATATTAAACTGATATAACTCCAGATTTCTTGGAATGAATAAACTGAAACACTTATTGAGTACAGACTTCAAATAACGACAGTGTCAGAATACTGCTGAGTAAAATTAGCAATTAATGTCAAGATGTTAGAGTCTTCATTTTTGTGTCTGTAGAGTGAGCACAGTTGAGCTCACTTTGAAACTTCAAAGTAATGATGCCACATCAAATAATAAACTGTCAGCTATTCCCCATTCTAACAGGGTAAGAAAGTATACTTCTTATAATTCTCTTAACAAAAACTTAATTCAGATACTCATGGCTGAGATGTTATATTATCATAAAATATTAGTAATGTAATTAAAAAGAAAAATTAAAGATTTAAAGGCGGGACACTCAAAAAGTCAGATTCCTGCACCAACCTCGATCAACCTTGGAGAAATCATATAGGAGGTCCAGAAAATTAATCCTACTTGTCACCAGTGCTCTAAGTGTACTCAAGATTTGGAACAAATGGAAGAAGGATGCTTGAAACCTCCCACGTTTTCAGACATATAGCTGCTTTGAAGGATACGTCTAAGAAAGATACACATGAGACACACCATGAACAAAGGCAGTTTAACATGCCTTTCTGTGGAACCAGGGAGAACCTTCATGTAGCAAAACCCCTGTGGGTTCCACTACACACAGAGTAGGTCAGAATATGAAGAACCTATGAAGGGCAATGGATTACGTTGCATGGAGCCATTCTGTGAGTGCAAGTGGGGCACAGTCCATCATATGGCTGACGTAGCAACTACAGAGCACAACTGCTGCCACTGAATGGTCAACTGTGGAAAAAGTTTGTGATTCTGGCTCTGGACAGAAGCCAGGATTTAAGTATTAGAGAATTCACACTTCAATTGTTTCAGGTGGCATGTCTGCAGCGTGGGTTCAGGAAAAAAAAAAGGAATAGTATCAACAATGTTTGGGATGTTATTCACAACTATAAGGGCTGGAAATGTAATCTGTTTTTTAAATAAAAAAATAGATTAATCCAACAGTTTCTGCAGAGCTCCCTACTTGCCAGGAAATTTTTCTGTTTATTAGTGCATGAATGTGTCAACTCTGAGCTATCACGATAGCGAAAACCATGGGGGTAGTGTGCTGTCTAGCATCTGTTAGGAGGGTGCTTAGAGTACAGGGGATGGCTGCCTTGCAGTATGATGGTGGATGAGGAAGAGGTGCTCCCCTGGACTGTGTACAGAACCAAAACAGAAACTTGTAATTTCCCTAACATTAGTAAGAAGGATCTAGCGAAGAGTCAAATATTAGTCCCAGATGCATTAGATTTGGTTTGGTTTGTAAGTTAGTATGTAAAGTTTTAGCAGGGGCAGTTAGTGTTTGATCTGCTTTAAAAGCAAAAGAGGATGAGGAGGCTGTAAAGGAAATATTTAAAATTACAGGTAAACATGTGAGGAGATACAAAGGCAGAGTTAAAGTACATGCAGGAAAATTATAGGATAGCTTTGAATTTTTTTATTTTTTTAAAATAACATTCTATTGTCTTTTTTATGATAAATATAATGTAATTAAGCTAGAATTTCAAGGTTCTTTGTCTTGAAATTTCCTCTCTCTTAAATAGAAGATTCCATACATGTGGAAAGTGATGTGCCAGTTGTGCCAGCTCTTGCCCAGTCTGTAGGTGTCAGCTGAGCACTGACAAACTCATAGCTGGAAACCAAACCAGCTCTCCTGTACATTAGTTTTGTTAAAACAGGTATTAGTCTTATAAGAATGTATTGAGTGTTTAGACTCTATGAAATGCTTATAAATTGCGCCATGCATTAATCTCACTTGTCATGTCTGTATTCCATGCCATAAAAATATGAAAGTTTTGCTTTATAACTTTGAAAACATTTGCTCTGAACTTGTGAACCCAGGCATGAAAATTGTCCCCCCTCCCTATTCAGGAGGCCTATGAAGATTAAACGGCCCATTAAGGAACATCACGATACAAAGGACTGGTGAATAGCACTATCAACACCTTTGAAATGCTACATGCAAGGGAGCTCTTCCCATGTACTGGAAGGCTAAATGTAACATAAAATAGGGTCACAAGTAAAATTTTCATCTCTTTGCTGTTTGAACTCACAGGGCAAATGACAATAAACTAAGCCATAGTTCCCCAGTGGTTACCCCTGGGTCTGCTGTGAAAGACATTCTGAATCAACACATTACTGCTACACCTCTGTCATCTTTAAGAACCATAGATGGTAAGTCATTTGTGTGTATATGCTTGCTGGCATTAACCTGTAAATAACTCTGTTCTTATTCCTAGTTAATAAACCTTTCTTTAGTTTATTACAGGATTGGCTACAGCAGTGTTTCCCAAACTGTGTTCTGCGGAACACGGGTGTTCCACACAATGTGAATAGGTGTTCCATGAAAGAATCGTAATTTTTTTTTTTAAAAAAAAAGGTCTTTAATTATTTTTTAATTTTAAATTTGGCATATTTGAAGCGTAGTTTACAACTCTTTTTGAATGACTATAATTAACATAAAACTCTTTTTCCGGTTATTGATAGATCTCGTATTGAATAGCATGGCTAAAAACGCGGCATGCAAGCATGTTGACGTCTACCCCCTTCGGGCATGTTTCAGTTAGTGATGTCGTACCCCTTCCGCTCGCACACACCATTCTCTTTACGCCATGTTGAATATAACATTCACTCAACACGTTCAATCCTGTGGGTCTTTACCATGTGTGCAATAAGCACAACTAAACTAGCTTCACTCAAAACTATATAAATATTTGTGAAACAAAATTTGACAAAAATCAGTATTTCTAAATATTGTTACTAAACCTAATCACCATGGATTTGTGGCTAAAAGAAGAAACTTTGAAATGAAAAGCAAGTTCTTCTGGTACTCCAACTGTGGCCGAAATAAACGAGCAAAATATTGTGACACTTCAAAGTGAGGATGAACAATCGCAGTCTTTTGTTGCCGAAAAATCTGTTACTACTAGTGAGTTATCTAAGGTGAAAGAATTTCCATCGAAGTATATCAAAAAACAAGAAGAAGCAGGTGTTAAAAGACCGTAACAAAAGTATGATGAAAGTTATTTGTCTTTTGGTTTTACATGTGTTGGAAATAAAGATGTTCCTGATACGCAATGCGTCATGTGCAACAAAATACTAGCAAACAGTTCATTGGCTCCTGCTAAACTTTGTAGGCATTTGGAAACCAAGCATGCTGAATACAAAAACAAAGATCTTTTTTTTTTTTCAAGAGGCAGCAGGACTCACTTGGAAATTGTAAACTTTTGATGATTAAAATTCCTAAAACAGACAACCAAAGTGCAACAGAGGCATCTTATCGGGTAAGTTACCATATAGCGCTTGCCGGAGAAGCTCACACTATTGGAGAAATGCTTATCAAGCCTTGCGCAAAAGATATTGTAACATGCATGTTGAGCGAGCAGTCTGGTAAAAAAAACTGATGCTGTACAGTTGTCAAATAATACTGTTGCACTCCATGTTAAAGATCTTGCCGATGACATAAAAAAGAGCTAGTTTGCCAACTGAAAATTTGCCATGAGTATTCATTGCAGCTAGATGAGTCCATTGACGTTTCAGGACTTGCTCTGCTACTAGTATTTGTCCGATATAGATTTAATAATATTATTGAAGAGGACCTGCTCTTGTGTGATTCTCTGCAAAGCAACACGACTCGAGAAAGAATATTCAACTGCATCAACAAGTTTATCAGAAAGCATGAAATTAGTTGGGGAAAATTTATTGATGTATGTACTGACGGTGCTCAGGCAATGATCAGGAAGATGAAGGGAGCTGTAACGCGAATCATAAGTGTGGCACCAGAAAGCACTAAGAGCCATTGTGTTCTACACAGACAAGCACTTGCAGTTAAAAAAATACCAGCATATCTGATAATTGTGCACGATGAAGCAGTACAAATTATCAATTTTGTCAAATCTCAACCACTTCAATCCAGATTATTTAAAATTTTGTGTGAGGAAATGGGTAGTCAGCACAAAATGCTTCTTTTACATACGGAAGTGAGGTGGCTATCCAGAGGAAAAGTGCTTGTGAGGCTTTTTGAGCTTCGTAGTGAACTACTGGTATTCTTCCCTTCAGATTATTCAGGACGAAAATTTAACAACTGTCTGACAAATTCCTCGTGACTAATGAGACTTGCGTATCTTGCATGTATTTTTGCAAAATTAAATGAAATTAATCTGTCGCTGCAAGGAAAGAATATGACCATTTTTACTACAATGGATAAAATTTTGTCATTAAAAAGAAACTGGAATTCTGGGCATCTTCTGTAGAACAGAATAACTTCAACTGCTTCCCTACAATACATGAATTTCTGACTGAAATAAATTCTACAGTCCATGAAGAAGTTTCCAGCACCATTTTACAACACTTATGTGACTTGCAGGCCTTTTTATTAGAATATTTTCCTACAACTATTGATGATAATACTTGGGTTTGAAATCCGTTCGTAATTACAGCCAAACCAGTCAGCTTTACTGTGCATGATTATGAAAGCCTAATTGACTTAATTTCTGACTCTGATTTGAAACAAAAGTTTAAGGCTCTTCCACTGAATAATTTTTGGAGCAGCCTAATAGAAGAGTACCCTAATGTGGCTAAACGCGCAGTTCGAGTGCTCCTTCCTTTTGCTACAACTTATTTGTGAGAGACGGGATTTTCGTATTATACTGCAACAAAAACCAAATATAGGAATAGATTTGATGCTGCGCCTGACATGCGGATTCAACTTTCCAGCATTATTCCTAATATTAAGCAAATCTGTGATAGAAAAACGCAGAAACACCAATCCCATTAAATCCAGATTTGTATTTCTGTTTATAAAAAATAGATTTTCTTAGTAAAAATCTAATTTGTTTGGTGTTTGTGTATATATAAAAACAGGTTTTTTTAAGTAGAACGCTGTTTTTAATTTTGACTCTTGCGCTTGATTTTTGTACTACTTTATACGCGCTTTCCAGTTAGAAATTGTTAGTTCAAGTTATTTTAAATTTGTATTTTTGTTTTGTTTTATAAAACATATTTGAGCATAAATAATGCATTTTTTAATTTGAAAACCAAAAAAGACTACAAAATAATATTATAAGTGTTCCGTAATAGACTAAAAAGTGTTCTGTGGCCAAAAAAGTTTGGGAAACACTGGGCTACAGGCATTGTCTTTGGTGTGAGATCTAAAATACAAGTTGATCTGGGGCAAATGACTGGTCTCTTGGGACTGGGAGCAACCTGAATATTGTGTGACCATTTATCACTAAGTCCAGCTTGTCTGGGTGGCAAGATAGACTGGAGAGCCTAAGGGGACTGTCTGTGATTCTATACTGGATTGGTGAAATCTAATTATAGAACATACCACCAGTTTGGAGTGTCTGCCCTGTTTTTGACAGCCTGCTTTGAGGTAGGCACTCACCGTCATGAGCCATTCCAGACAGCACGACAAGCACATTGAAAATGCTAAATGTTTCCATTCTTTAGGATTATTTACCTATGCCCATCAATATTAGGACTTTAGTGAGGACTTCAGCTATGTTAGGCAGAGCATATAACTTCTTTGAGGGTGCGCTAGCCATTTTAAGGGTAATTATAGAGACCATTACAAAATACACACTGTGTAATCCTATACCATACCCCTTGGTACCAGCATTCACTGTTCTATATAGTGTTAGCAATACATTTAGTAACTGGAAATGCAAACATCTGGATCAAGGTGATTAAATAATACTACTGACTGTGAGATGCATCACAACAGAATTCAGGGATCTTACACATCTTATTGGAGAAAATGTCAGGAGACGGATGGGGACTTTTCCAATATAGAATCAGTTGACTATTTCAGGGTAGCTATAATCAGCCACTTTAATATTTAGAGCTACAAAACCAGAGCTCTGATTCACTTACTAAAAGCTTTCTAAAGATACATTTCCTTCCATGAAGGAAGTAGTAAATCAATAAACATTTCTCCCCTGCAGAATCCATATTCCTTCCCTTGTGTTTCCCAATCTTCTGGCACTATCTTAGAGGCTACTTATCTTAAAGTAACTGGAGTTGTTTGAGATGCCTTGGTCTAACTGTAGGTGTGCGTGCCCCACACACATGGACCCAGAATCTTTTAGTCAGCAGTGTCTATTGGGACTGCACATTCAGCCTGAATGTCCTCATGTCCTATCCAAAGGCAGAGCAGCAGCAACTGGCACTCATCCTTCACAGATACAGAGATCCAGGTAAAGAACTTTGTACTGAGAACAGGTCATAGGACCCATGTGGACAAAGGCATCTTGAGGGGGAAAAAAAACATGTTACTTGCCTGTATAGTAACAGTTATTCTTCAAGGTGTTTTGTGAACATATATATTCCATTGCAGGTACAGTGCACCCAATGCACATGAGTCTGACTTGTCAGCACTATCACTAGGCAGCACACATGCCCATGCTCTCCTTGTGCAACTGTTCGAGGGCATAAAAGGGATGTGTCTGCCATTTCCCTCTCCATTCCTTCACATCACTGTCTATCTAATGTCTGAAGTAGTGGGGAAGATGGAAGAGTCATGGAATGTATATGTACACAAAATCTCAAACAACAACAATTACTGTACAGGTAAGTAACTGTTTTTTCTCCTTTGAGTGATGGTGTATATAAATTGCACTCCAGGTGATTCATTAGCCATTCCCTCACAAGTGGAAGGACTCTGGATTAGCTGAACAGATATTGTAACCCCAACTTCCCAAAGTTAGCATTGTCATAAGGAAGCCTGAGTGATAGCGTGTCTGAAAAAGATATGCACAGTGAACCATGTCACTGCTTTACACTTAACAGCTATTGGATATTGCTCAGAAAGACTGCTGAAGCAGAACTAGCCCTGGTGGAGTGAGCCATTATTCTCAGTGGAGGAGAGATGTCAGCAACATGGTAGTGGAACTTAATGTAATCAGAAACCCAATGTGAGATATGGTAAGATGACAATGATCAACTCTTAACTCTTTCAGCATGGGCTACAAAAAGCCTAGAAGAGGCTCTAAAGGACCTCATGCAGTCCAGGTAGAACACCAAAGCTCTGTGAACATCCAAGGGGTGGAGTCTTCCTTCATCTTTGGAAGAGTGCTGTTTTTCTTGAAACCCCATAATATTAATAGTTTGGTTCAGATGGAAAGAAGAGACCACTTTTGGCATAAAATTGGCTGTAACCTAGGGAAAAATCTCATCTTTATGGAAGACCATGAAAGGAAGATCAGCCAGAAGAGCTTGACATTCCAAAACTCTTCTTGAGGAAGTAATTACCACTAGAAAAGCCGTCTTCATATACAACAGAAGTGGATAGGTTGTCACCATAGGTTCAAAGTTGGATCCCACGAGCCTGGAGAGGACTAGGTTTTGATACCATATAGATAATGAATCAGACACAGGTGTGTAAATGTTGAGTAGGCCTTTTAGATGTCTGAAAACCAGAGAGTGAAAGAAAATGGAAAACCCAACTATTGGTGGATGCAGATATGGAGACAGGTGGACTATCACCAAACTGAGAGGCCAGATGATTTCAGGTGCAACAGATAGACATATATTGAACTAACTCCTGTATGATGAGACAATAGTGTTGAGTTTGTGCCAAAATCAAAAACCTCTTCCACTTTGATGTGTACGTGGCTCTAGTGGAATCTTTGCTGTTGCTTACCAAGACGGCTTGAATATCTTGGGACCATGATCACTTGTGAGTACTTAACCAGAGATCATGGATGCTGTGAGGTGAGAGACTGGAGGTTAGGATGCAGAGACTTGCCCTGGGTCTGGAGATCCTTGACTAGCAGCAAAGTTATCAGTGGCCAGACAGAGTGCTGATGCAAGTCCGTGAACCAGTACGGCCTTGGCCAAACTGGCATCACTACGATTAATGATGCTTTATCTCTTTTTAGTTTCCCAATTACCCTTGGAATGAGAGAAATTGGAGGGAATGCATACAGGACACAACTGGATCAAGGGAGAAGAAAGGTTATCTGTGATGGAACCTAGGCTGCAGCCCTTCCTGGAGCAAAATTGTTTGCATTTGTTGTTCAGGTTGATTGCAAACAAATCCAACTTGGTACCACCACTCATGGAAAATCTGGAGGTGTATGGCTTTTTTTTTCCCCCTGGAGATATACCTATGTCTTAGAACTGGAAGGGATCTTGAAGGTCATTGTGTCCAGTCCCCTGCCTTCACTAGCAGGACCAAGTACTGATTTTGCCCCCGATCCATAAATGGCCTCCTCAAGGATTGAACTCACAACCCAGGCCAATGCTCAAACCACTGAGCTATCCCTCCCCCCTAATTTCTGATTGACCACTTGTGATGGTGTATGAAATCCATTCTGAGGGAATCTACAATTGTATTTCTCACTCCTGGAAGGTGGAACACTTTCAAGGAGATACTGTTCCTTATGCATAGACTCCACGGGTGTATGTATAGCTTCTTGGCATATCTGAGGTGACCCTGCACCTCCCTGCTTGTTCAGATAAAACCTAACAGTGGTGTTGTCTGTAAGAACTTTTATCACCTGGTTCTTGATGATGGCCATAAATGTCCTGGATTTACATGGAGTGAAACTTCCTGGGGTAACTAAATAGCTTGTGCTGAAAGTTGAATGAGATGGGCACCCCAGCATTTGGTAGATGCATCTGTTACCAGAGTCATAGTTGGTTCTGGGGACAGAAGTGGACTTCCTTTGCATACGATCCCCGGATCCAACCATCAATCCAAAGAGAAGCATTCAAGCAGGTATGGAAACTTGCATGTCCAAAAAATGCCTGGTAGGAGGATATACTGAATGGAGCCAGGCCTGTAGACAGCAAAGGTGAAGTCTGCCATCGGGAGTTAGCTATGTGTATGAGGCTACATGGTCCAGGAGCTTCACGCAGGAATGCACCATTGTGATTGGGTTGGACTTGAGACTTCCAGAGAGAAAAGCTATAGCCTGAAACCTTTCCTTATAACTTTGATTTGTCAAAATTTAGATTCAGGACTTGTCTAGAGGATGACAACAAGGATGCTGTTTTGGACTTGGTTACTTAATGTCCCTCAGAATATCTAATCATCCAGGTAAGGAAATATTTGAACATCTAAATGGCACAGACATGAGGTTACCACCAGTGTTGCCTCTAATTTTTTCCATCCATGTGCAGAATACATTTTGTTATGTGCACCGAGGTATGTGCCTATGTGTGCCACCAGTAGAAACAAAAAACCTAGATATAATATATATTTTTTAAAAATTACCACAGGGATAAGTACTCCAGCCAGGACAGGTTAGGCATTTTAGAACTCACTTCTCAAAGAATTTTATTTAAGTGTAAGAGAAACAAAAATTATGAAAGGCATAGACCAGTCAAAACACTAAAATAACACACTTTGAAAGAATGAAATTACAGTGAATATATACACATTGCAGGAAGTACCAAGTAGTAACAATAACAACACAAGTATGTGTTTGCTGGTGAGTATGTGACAGAGACTGGGTTCAATGTTCCCTCCAATTTTTTATGTCCATGTGCGGAATATGAAGGTGATGGGTGACACATCACCTTCATATTGGTGCACATAACAAAATTCAGGTGGTAGAGGTGGGGGCAGAGAGGTTCGGAGTGTGGGAGGGGGCTCAGGGCTGGGGCAGAGGATTGGGTGCTCTCAGGTGGGGCTGGGGATGAGGGGTTCAGGGTGCGGGAGGCGGCTCAGTGCTGGGGCTTGGGGGGCTGAGAACTGGCTAGGAGTGCAGGTTCTGAGGTGGGGATCGAGGTGTGGGAGGGGGCTGAGGGTTGGGTGCGGGGGCTGAGGGCTCCGGCTAGGGGTGAAGGCTCTGGGGTGGGGCTAGGGATGAGGGGCTCGGGGTGCAGGCTGCCCAGTGGCTGCGGTGGGGAGAAAGGACTCCCCTCAGCCCTCTCTCACCACAGCAGCTTGGGGCCAGGGGAGAGGCGCCTCTCCCCAACTTCAGTGGGGCTGGGCTGGGCCAAGGGAGGGGTTCCTCTCCCCCAGGTGTGTCAAGTCTGAGACAGGTCCGGTTGTTGGGGCCGGGAGAGGGGCGCCTCTCCCTGCCACTGTGGCAGGTCCACGCTGGGTCTGGCAGGGAGGGACACCTTTCCCACCACAGCCCTGAGCCTCTGTGTGGGGCTTAATACGTGGCTGCACAGCTCTGTGCAGTTCTCTCTGTGCAGCTGCTGCACAGAGAGAACTTAGCTGTCTGTGTGTGACACACAGACAGAGTGTGTGCTGGCTGCTGGGGAAAGCTGTGCGCTGTCTCTTCCAGACACTCACTGAAAGCTCTCCAGAGCCCTGTTGTCTCCTCTTTTCCGCTTTGCAGAGATGGGGTACATGGGCGAGGAGGAAAGGTGGGGTGGAAGAGAGAGAGAGACTGACTGTCTGTCTGAGCTGGCTGCTGGGGAAATCTGAGAAACAGTGAGAAAAGAAAGGGACTCAGGCAGTCACCAGTCAGACCTCAGCAGCTCTGAGTCCCCCTAAGCCAGGCTGCCCCCTCTGCGGAGATGGGGCACCAGGGTGGGGGGAGAGGGACACCCTGACATCAGCACTCTCCTCCCTCCCTACTCTGCAGAGCTGAAGGAGGGGCACCTGAACACATACTGCCAGCTGTGCGTGCTCTCCTAATCAGCTGGGCAGCACTTGAATCTCTCCTGAGCAGCCGCTCAAACGCACGGCTTACAGGGAACACAGGTTACCACCGCCATGCACTTGATGAAAAACCCTTGGGGCTAAGAACAGCCTAAAGCAAAAAACTGTCATCATAATGCATATTGCCTATTATGAAACAAAGGTACTTCCTGTGGTCTGGATCTACAGCCACATTGAAATACAGGAGCAATTTGAGGGCAGAATACCTATCTCCAATATCCAAGGAAGGGATAATAGAAGCAAAGATGAACATCTTGAACTTGATTCTCTTGATGAAATGATTCAACTTTCTTACAGCTAAAATGGGACATCTACCTGATTTCTTTCAGACCAGGAAGTAAAGCTTCCCCTCCTCCCTCCGTGTTAGTAAGGAACCTCTTCTATTGCTCCCCACTCCAGGAGAGAGAGCATTCTTTTTGAAGCAATACAGTCTTGTGAGCTGGGTCTCTGGAAGGGGACGGTAGATTTGGAAAAGGAAGGTAAGTGAATTGGTAACATATCTCTCCATTAATGTGCTGAACGCACACTTGTCTGATGTGATTTTTTTCCCCAAGCACAGCAAAAGAGTGATAGGTATCTTTGAAAGGGAGGAGATATGGTCAGTGTGCTATCCTCAACTGAGCAGTCAAAAATGACTGCTTGGAATTTGAAGTAGTTTGGTGAGAAAGGTCTGTTGTAGATGAACCAACTGGTGACATCGAGATCTAAACCTTCTCTTCAAGAAGTCCTGTGACCTCTGTTAGGAATAGGATACTGTAACAGTGAGGTCTAAACTCACTGTTTCCCTGGATCTTACTCACTGGGGTGCAAACTTCTAATGAACGAAGTGTTGCCCAGGGTGTGCATAGTATTGTCCATTTTTGAAGAAAATATTCTGGACCCTTCAAAGAGAAAAATTTCAATAGTATTCTGCAGCTTCTTCAGATGACAGAAGCCTGCAGTCAGGGAGAATGCCTCATGGAGATGGTGGTGGCAACAGAAGGCAAAGTTGTATCAGCAGCATCAAATAGCTACTTAAAGGGATGTCCAGGCTGTGAGGTATCCTTCTAAAACCAGAGCCAGGAATTCTTCCCTATACTGTTATGGTAGTTTATCAGCTTATTTAGAAACTAAAGTAAAACTAATAAAATTAGACATGAGTGCTTGATAGTTGGCCACTTATTTGAAGAGTAGTGATGGAATATGCATTTTGGCCATGTACGTCCATCTCTTGAACTCCTTGGTTTGGGGAGTGACTTTAGGATGGGATGTCAAGATCACTCATTAGTGTCCGTGACCAGTAAGGAATCAGAAACTGGATGGGTAAAAATGTAATTAAGTTCTGTTGTGGAACTTAACATCCATGTACTCACTTGACCATAGGTACTATAGAAGTTGGAGTCTACCATAGTTTTCATCTGCTCTAGCAAATCTCCATCAATGGGAAGGGTGCAAGCTTTCCCAGGGCAGGGATCTGTAACATATCAAGGAAGCTTTGTGGGTTTTCTTGTACAAGCTCAACTTGCACTCCTAAGGAAGTGACCCCTCTCCTCATCAGGTCCTGAAAAACCTTGAAGTTCTTTGAGGGTGGGAGTAGGTGGGAGAGATATTGATTCAGGGGTGATGGCTTCATCCAGAGATAATGAAATATGCAGGGGGGACATCTAGGGGTTCCTCTGTCGGGTCCTATACATTTGGTGGATGGATGATGACAGTATTCTGAGCCAAGGTTTCCTGTACTGGAGGAGGAGACCTCCTCTTAGATTGTGATGGAGGTATAGAATCCCTTGAAACAGCCCCAAACCAGTAAGGACCTGGGAGATTCTACAATGTCTGAAATGCCTATGGTGGAGGCCAACATAATGGGGCCTCATAAGAAAGCCAGTCTTGATCTTTAGACCTGTAACCATGGTATGAGGCCTATAAGGTGATCTAAAAGATTCTGAAGATGATACAAGATCCTCCCTTTCACAGTCCAAAGAAGAAATGTGGGTTTCTTCAAAAAAGTGAACAGCAGGCCCCAGGAGCGTCCGAGGTGGTTTGGGGATGGGAGGTGCCCAGGAATCCAAAGACGGCAAAGGTGAAGGCAGTTAGATCACCAGAGAGGTTAAAGGAATAAATTGATTTAAATAAAAATCCAAAGTAATTTTCGGTAAAAGTTTCAGTTGCAGCGTAAGAATAACTGTGTTTATAGAACACAATGCATATAGGGACCCTGCCATCTGAGCATGTATTTCACTCACTCTGCAAGCTGAAGCGATAGATGCTAAAAATACTGTTTTTATAGTGAAGTGACGCAATGAACATATCATAGGTTCAAAGGGAGGATCAATTCAGGAGATGAGCACCACACTGAAATCCCAAGTAGGAAAGGGCTCTAACGGGTGAAATAAATGAGTCAACGTTTTAGTCATCTGGAATCAGTGAGATGGGGGGTAAAATGAATGACCCTCAGCTAGCAGGTGGTAAGGCAGAGACACCGGTCAAATGTACCTTAGTAGAACTGACAAAGTCCTGAATGTTTTAGAGTCAAATAGTATAGAGAAGCAAATAGAAGGCTCTGAGAGTTGAATATGCCACCCCCCAAAAAAATAATAATAATAAAAAAAATAATTTAGCCTTATATGTCTATCTTGTAGAGATCTTCCTTTTCTGACTCAAAACCTCTTGGACTGTTACGAGAGAACTGGACATAACCCAACACCACTTTGTGCACTTGGCCACCATAAGCTGGCAGCGAGGACACCACGTAATGAGGAAGAATTTGGTCTTTGGTCTTGCTTTGGCAGACAAAAACAGCTGCACAGCTGCAGTGTTACTAACAAGAATAGATAAAATAAAGTGACAGATTCAGGAGAATGAAGTGAGTGTGGACAGCTGAACTAGATTCTGGGTCTCTGTAATTGTAAGTGTTTTGCCTTACTTATAAGTAGAAATTATAAGTTCTTTGCTGTTGCTAGGGAAATGGCCAGCCCATGAGGGCTTACCTTGAGTTATGCTTTGTTTTGAGTTACCTATAAAAAGATTAGTTAGAGAGTGTATTTTGGAGAAGTTTGGATTTTCTATGAGCAAGGAGACACTGACATCAACCTCCCCAGCAGCTAGGAGGAAGGCTGACCACCAGAACCCTGCTGCTGCCATGCAACATCACTTCAGACTTTAGTAACTATCTCTGAGGTGGTGTTCTAGACTATTGCCATTTCTGATGTGTGCTTTGTACTCAATAAAACAAGGATTTTTGAGTGGAAGCACTCTTATGTGTTCCAATCATTTATCAGATGGAGGTGCTGTGTCCCCCACTAATTTATTTACTGACACTGCTGTGAAAACAGAGATTAGTTACCACATCTTTGGGGTTCAGATAACCCTGGGTAATACGATTGCTACCATAAAGCATCCATCAACACAACATAACCAGCTAATCTCCCTGCCATCAGATATAGATACACTGGGTCTGGCTGTAACACTGCACTTTGGTTCTGTAAAATGATGTTTGGAAGTGGAAGACGTGCAGACTGAAAGCTCCATCAAGCTGGAGAACCAAAAGTGATGTGCCATCACTACCCGAGCCTTGTCCTGACATTTCTTCTTGAGGACTCTGAGAATTAGTAGAGTGAGGGGGGGGGGCAGTATATAAGCAGCACATTTTCCCACTGAAACCAGAAATGTAGCTGCCAGAGAGCCCAGACTCACTCCTCCTTGGGAGCAAAATACAGAGAACTTCTTGTTCAGATCACTGGCAAACAGATATCTTGAGGGTAACCCCCCAATTCCAGAAAACCTATCTAAAACAGAGTCCTTCGGCTCTCACTCATGGGTGATGGAACCCTTTCTACTTAGGTCATCTGCCAAATTGTTCTGGGCTATTAGGTTGATACAATGAAGAATGCACCATTCCCACAAATTGCTTCTCGACATAAGGGGGAAGATCTTACAACCCCCTCAGTTTATATAGTGATCACTGTATTATATATTATATATAATATAATATATATTTAATATATAATACCACTGTATTATATATTAAAATCTGGGTATTGGTGTTCCAAGGCAGGGCTGGAATGCCTTGCAGGCTCAACAAACAGCTCTCAGTTCAAGCATATCTATGTATAACCAAGATTCCATCCAAGACCAAAGGCCCCGAATCTGGACATTTTCTAAATGAGCACCAGAGCCTTACTTGGATTTGTCTGTTACAAGAGTCCTTTCTAGGTGGTGGTGGTGGGTGAAAAAACACTGACAGACTTGAAGGGGGTTTGTCCACCAACACAGAGATGTCAGCACCCTTAGATCTTCTATCGGTGAATCTATGCTTTGTCTGACTGGATGATAAACCAAACAACTATCGCCGAGAGGACAGAGATGCTGTTGTGTATGCAGTTATGCAAGTACAAGCTGTGATATGAGCCAGAAAGCTAAGGCAGATTTTCATTAAAGTTTTGGTTGGGAGCAGAGGTTAAAAGTGATGATGAGAGTCATTATGAAAAACTTCTCCAGAGGAAGATATGCTTTTGCTGATACAGAGTCCTATCTTGCTTCTATAAATTATCAGTTCAGTAGGGGGTGAGTAAATTTTTCTTGATTGATCTTGAGACTCATACAGAAAAAAAACTGAATGTGTGTGTGAACATCTGACAACTTGGTGAGAAGTGTGTTCTCAAATCAAGAAGTCACCGAGACAGGGATTTACATGAAAACCGTGTCTCCTCAGGTGAGCAACCACCACTGAAAGGCATTTGGTAAATATCCTCATGGCTGCTGAGGCTGAAAGATGGGACTCTGAATTAGTAAGGATGTTCATGAAATATAAAAACGTCCTGTGAGCTGGATGGATTGCCACATGGAAGTAAGGGTCCTGCAAGTCAAGAGTTGCAAACCACTTCATGAGGAATTTGTTGATTATGTCTGAGGGCCAATATAGGATGCTGACCTCCTTTATTTTTTTGAATGAGGAAGTAGTGGGAATAGAACCCGTTGCCACAGAACTCTGGAGGTACCATCTCAATTACACCCTACTGAAGAAGAAATTTTATTTCCACCTGCAGCAGACTATTGTGAGAAGGGTCCCTGAGAGAACTCTTCACCAAGCTGTGATATCTTGTCACACTGGGGAAATTGTACTTATCCAGAAAAGCCTTATAATTAACTATCTGAATTCATAGACTAGCTGAAGAATATATTTTTCTCCCTTGGTGCCCTTTTGGGGGTCTACTTGGGAGAACTTGCCTACTTAAGATTTTTCATGGGCAGCTGCTACTAGTAAGGACCCAGTAACAGGGCCAAAAAGAAATATTTTAACTCCTTAGGATGAACTTAGTAATTACAGTCTGCTTTTTTAGTTATGGCTGAAATAGGTACACAAGTTTGCCACAAAGCTTAAGCTAAGTTGAGGATACCCTCAATGACTGATAAGGCCAAGTTACCTGGGGAGATTGGATCCAGAATGTCAAATAGTTTGAGACCTTTCCTGAATTACTTGGAGGGGTAGCTCTGAGGTCTCCACCATACTTTTAAGAGATACTGAAGGCCCTTAAAATCAATTGTGGAAGGAGCAGATGGTTTTACAGCTTCACATGGATAAAGAAGAAATAGCCAAGTGATTGCATTGATCCTCATATTCCTCCATCAACATCTTGCTCTTCAGTATGAGGCTCATGCTAGAATTCTCCTGCATCAGCCCCTGGTAAGATGATTGCATTGTGTCAGACAGTTCCTTCGGAGGATGAGATATATTCCTATATGTGGATTTAGAGGAATAAGAAGCAGGAAAATGATACAGGTACTACAATGACCAATAAAGCCAATATTTCAGGAAGAGCAAAGCCACAGGGTAGAAACCAACAGGCCTGAAATCTTTCAGAAGTATGGGACCTATGACTAGAAAGGCTCCTTCTTAGGAACTAGACTAGGAGAATGAGGAGAAAATCTAGGAGAATGGCTTCTACTGTCAAGAGCCGATGAATATGCAGACAAGTATAACGCCTACAACGATGGGGCAGCTATCTCAGGAATGCAACAGACTGAGGAGAGCCAGATTCTAGTCTCTGAAAAACAGACATTGGTATCACAGATGATGCATGCAGAGAAATTTTCTTAACAGAAGAAACTCTGAACCTGTAGATATTTCAGAAATATTGGAGAGAGCAGACTCTGGTTTGAGAGTGAACACCATGTCCACAAATGCGCTCCTGTGTTGAGAAAAAACTCACTACTGAAGTGGACAAAACCAAAATTGACCGTATGGATATGGTCGTCTCAGAAGTATAGGTCATCTTATTACTACACTGTACCAAAGTATCTGTAGCAGTACTCATGTCATCGGTATTGAAGAAGTGGTCTGGTCACTGAGCATTATCTATGTGGCACTGCAGCAGAACGAGCTTCCACAGCTTCTGAAGACACTGGGATGACAAATTTTGGGGAAAAAATGGCTTGGAGACTGAGTGATGAGTCTTGCATCTCTTTTTAGTTGGTACCTGGGATAGTGATCAGTCGTAAGTACCAACAGAATATCTCTACTCCTTCCTACCTCAGGCAGCAGGAATTGCTAACTAACCCAAAGATGACTGAAGAGATGGGTCAGCATATTTTTGAGAAGCATGAGGTCTCAGAGCCAGAAGACCTCATAGCTCCCAAAAGACAGAAGACTGGTTTTGAGAAGGGACTTGAGAATTGTTCATAGTCTTTTCCATCAGAAACATTTTAAAATGAGCATCACAAGCTCCTGACACATGCTTTGAGAAGGATTTGCAGACTCTGGGATTAAGTTTCTGTTGTTGCCACTGCCAATGTGCACTAAATAAAATGTTTAATTACTAAAAATAGTAACATTAACTATCCTAACACTATATAAGAAACTACAGGGAAGCAAATGGATACTGTAGTCTGTCACACTGTGTTGGGTGGTAAAAAGGAACCGATTGGTGACTGGGGCTGCTCTACCCTTTATACTCTCAGGATGGAGCATACACAGCCCCAACGGACCCTGCTGGCTAAAAGACTCTGGGCTTACACACATGGGGTGCATACATCTACAGTGGAATCTGTGTGGACACGGCTCGAAGAAGAATACAAAAACTTTTATAGGATGCCAAATTCAGTATAAGTCCTTAATGAAAACCATTACTTAAGGCCAGAAAGGACCACCAGATATCTAGTCTGACCTCCTGATATATAAAATAAAGAATCAATTGAAAGCAATATATTTTTTTTAAAAAGTAGTCCCCCTTTACATAAGGTATTATCCAAACAAAACAGATGTCTTCTTTTAGCCAGACAGAGATATCAGAAAGCAGTGCCTGCTGAGCAGCCCGTGTCAAGGTCATGACATGTATACTGAAACAACCAAGACAAGACAGCAGCTGACAGTTATAAAAATGGAATGACACGCCACCTACCCACAAAAACGTCTGTCAATAAGCTGAAACCATTTTCTTAGAATAAGACTCAGGAGTAAAATATTAAAGTTTTCATGTAAATCGCCAACTCTTCATTGCCAGATATACAGTAGTGTACAGTCACCAGATACTACACTGTTCCACCCAGTGCAAACTTCTTACTCTTAACCTGAGTTATAAGCAATTACTAATTCTGTTGTGTATGATGCAGAAATGTCACTGAATTGTAATACTAAAAGCCCGCAGCTATTATTGACTGTAGAAATCTCTTAGATATCCCATAGTAATTTCTGACATTTTTGTACTCTGTAATGGTAGTGCAGGATTTCTTTTAGTACTCAAAAGAGAAACAGTATCCAAGCAATAAATGACATTTATGCAACCTCTAAGGATTTTGGCTTTCCAGGTTTTCCTTTTTGCCTAAACTGTACTTCAGCTGTTTAAATGAACACTGATCAAAGGTAACCAATAACAGTCACATGTAGCACTGACTTATTCTAATATTTTTCCCCCAAGAGGGAAGAATCAACTCAGAACATTTTAGTTGAAGAACTGTAATAAGCCTGTTTTCTAAGCCCAACTACTGAGAGTTTACATGAAAAACCTTCTGACATGATTTCACACTTCTGTCAGTTACAATAAAAATCAGCTACACTAAGCAAAAGGAAAACTGCTGCACCAAAGATTTCTGTTTATTTTCAATAATACTAGCGATGCATGAAAACACTCAGCAAATTTGAAGCAACAGAAAACACGTGCATCATTCTTTTTCCAAAGACATTTTGAGTCACATTTTGCATCTTCCAACTATGTGTTATATGAAGGCAATTTATAAAAGAGTTGAGTAGAGCTGACATCCACCTTTCAAAGCCTTATAGAGAGAATAATATGGGCTACGTTTTGCCATAGATCCATACATGAACTCCAACCGATTTTTGACACATGCTTCTTAAGGCATTATGGTTTTTTCCTCCACCCGAAAAGAGAACAGTGCTTTAGAATTAGAATTTCCCAGCAATACTTCTATGTACAGAGAAACAAGATGGTACAAAATGCTAGTTCATAATTAGATCCAGGCCTGTAAGAATCGTAAGTTTAGAACAGAGGCAAACAATTAACAGTGTAATTTTATTACCTAGTATGACACTCAGGTTTATGGTTCTTTTTTAATTTGCATTTCTAATATCCTTTAGCATTCAGAACATATGGTTGCACTTCCACTACAAGTTAATTTTTTGCAGCCAAGGCTTTCGGAATTGTTTTGTTTCATACTTTCCTTATAACTGAGCGCCATTCCTAAAAAGTACAATCCATATCCCAGTGCTTTGAAGAGTTCAAGCTTGAAATGAGCAGCAGGAACCACAAACATACCATACAGCTGCTTATCCATCTACCAGGAGATCAAATGCATCTTTTTTGATACCATAAGTCTGATTACTGAAAGTTATTCCTATATCCAAATTTGCAACATGGCAGCCCAGTGCTCTATGAAACCAATACATGGCCTTAATATTTCTGACTTCAGTTTGTAAAAAAAAAATCCCAGTGTGAACTATGTGAACAACAATGGCCAGAAAAGCAGACTAAAAGTGTTGACTTCAGAGTTTGCCAATACGCCTCTTCTTATCCCTAACAGGGAAGTGAAAAAGATCAAGCTATCAAAATAGTAAAGGCAAAAGTGTTTAATAAATATTTCTGTTCCGTATTGGGGAAAAACGGATGATATAGTTTAATCATAACACACTAATATCTCAGGAAGATGCATTTCACTGACTCTTGCAGAAGTCATTGCAACCAAAAAGGCTGTCTTTTGGGAAAGAAGAGAAAATGAATAAGTGGCTAATGTCTGACTGAGAACCCAGGAAAGCAGCCAGAACAGTACTGAGGTCCCATAATGGGACCAGCTCCTTTACTGCTGGAAATAGAAAGACAATACCTTTCAGAAATCTTGCTACCCTGGAGTCTGAGAAGACTGGATTGGGAAGGTGGAATGCCAAGACTGTCACCAAGTAAACTCTCAATGAGCTAAAAGCCAGACCGGAGGACTTCAAATGTAGCAAATGTTCCAACTCAGAAGTATATTGCTTGAGCACTTTCAAAAGGCCTCAAATTCACTTCCAGGTGAAGAAATATTCTACCATTTCACAAGCAAATCTCAATTATTGATTGCCTAAGTTCTTTAAAAACAGTTTAAAATGTAAACTCCCAGGTAAACTACATGTAAAACTAGAATTTCTATATTTACTTCTAGTCTTCAGAGATGCTTATTAGTGCAGAATTATGCCAGTTAATTTTCAAGAGTGAAAAAAGCATGATAATTTCCTTCCCATTCTTCCAAGTAAATTAGTATCCAGAGCAATAATTCTTAATACATATCTTCTTACTATACAAGCTGTCAGAAATTATCATCTTGCAATTGTGCTGTTATTAACATGCAAAACAAAAGAGGAACAGGATAGTGCAGTAAAGGTATTGATCAGCTGCATAGAGTGTCTCTCTAAATCACCAGGCAAGCCACACAAAGAAATTCACTTACCTTGAGAACTTTAAACAAACAGACTGTTTATTGGAGATGTTTGCTAGTCACCAGAATGAATCTAACCAAGTCCTAGAACACACACCTCAAAACAACTGCCTTTGTGTATCAAATTTTTAAAAGCAGCTGGAGGAAAAGCAGCTTCCTAATACACCACAGGAAATACTACTTTAGAGTCACACGGAAGTCTTTATTCTGGCTTTTTCTGTTGACTTCCCGGAAGTTATTAGTATTTAAAGACACTAAAGATATGCTCTTGCAGAACAGAAAACACTTGAACCAGGTTTTAAAAGACTGAAATAACAAGTCTAATACACAATCAGACAAGCCTAAAAAACCCTACATTCACTTGCACAATTTTAAAGCACTAACAGCTTACAGACAATTTTAAAATGTTTGTAGGCCAATTAAAGAACCATGCTGTATTTATATTTGCTTTTGCTGTAGAAGTTTTCCTGATTTTTCCTTCCTTGCATTTACAGGATCAGGATAAAACAAAACAAAACAAAAAAACAAACAAAAATGACCTTGCTGAGGCAGAGCACACTGGCCTACTACTGTACATGATAGGAAAGCACCTGGCCTGTGGATTGATGTTTAGCAGCTGCTGTCTGCTCCCAGAACCTTATGGACACGTTTGATGGTTTATACAAAAGCTATACTGCAATTACACACACAGGATCTGTCACAAACGAACAGTACCCAGTCTTGAGATTTCCTTCCCCTGCATAAAAAGACTGTTTCCTGCCTTGTCCAAATGCAGACTCTGATTTTTTGCAATAAAAACATAGAAAAGTATTATAGAAAAATACCATTAATGTGGCATATATTCTTTATTTTGTTTTTGGTTTACTTTATTTTCTGCAAATCCAAAAATATACTAGGCTGGAGGCTCATCTCTAGAAGCATGACTTTAGAAATCCCATGTTTCAGAAAGCAGTAAAAATGTTTTTGGTTATTTTAGTTACCACTAAGGTAGTCTCAACTTTGAATACATTTGTCTTCACCTTGAATTAAGAGCGTTAGTCAAGAAGAGCAGACAATTTTTCATTTGTCTGCAAACATGTTGCTAATATGAAACCATGCTTAAGAATGGGCACTAGCTTACTAAAGTTAAAATAGCTACTGTACCACACCATAAATACAGATATTACTTCAAGATGTAGCTAGGCACCTGCTTTACTACCTTAGTATGTAGAGCATACTATATGTCCTTCACAAGACATATCATCATCATAGAAGCGCCAGCAGAAGCATCCCCTCTCCCCAGCCTACATTAGACTTGTTCCAGAATACCAAGCCCCAACCAAAATACCCACCTTCCTCTCTGGGGCTAGGAATCTACCATAAGTAGCCTTTAGCTTCCTAAGAGGGAAATCAGGAATAGTTGTAATGACTTCATTAGGAGCTGGGGAGCACTGGGCACACACCAGGCCCCCTCTTCTGCCCCAACTAAATGAACAAACCCATTTCAGGTCACCTTGCCTCTGCTGACTCATTACCTGCAGACCCTTCAGTTAAGATGAAACTGAAAATTGCACAGTACCATCACCACTTGTTCTAATTCCAGCCATACCCAACCGCAGTATTTGCCATGCACCTCTTTTATGTGCGCTTTTCTTCCTCTCATTGCCTATTACTTTACCACAACAATGCCATCTCTCCCTTCCCTCCTGCTTTAAAAACTCATCTTCAACCACCTCATCTTGCCCAACTCCCCACAAAAATATATTGCTTCCTACCATTGTGGATGATAACAGCTAGCTATTAATTATTATCATGTATACAGAACCAGTCACACTGTTAAACAAGAAAGATGAGAAAGTAAAAGTGTTATGCAATTTAATTCCTTGGGGGCAAGGACAGCACTTGGCACACTTTGGGCACTGGATAAATTAACTGATAGTACTACATATATGGCTCTTTGGATGTACTCTGTACACTTTGCTACTCTTTCCAAAATGAAAATGAGAGGTTCAATACCAGATAGCAGAAAATACCAATAAAGTATGAAATTACAGACATTTAGAATTATTTAGGAAGACAGTATGAAACAGGGGAATGAGAATGCTGTTGAGAAACAGGAACACCTGAATTCTAATTCCAGATCTGCTACTGGCTCATTGTGAGGCTCTGGGGAAGTCACTTTTCTGTGCTTTGATTTCTCAGCTGTAAAATAGGGATAATACTTACTTCAAAAGTTGCTTTGAGTATTAAGGTTGATGCAGCACTTAGTACTTAACACTTTGAATATGCAATCATTTTTGAATTCACTAACAGCTATCCTTTTGAATTCACTAATAGCTATCCTCAGACTCGTATTAAAAATAGACAACTAGAGATCGTAAGAAAGAATTCTGCTGTAGAACATGTTTAATGTGTTCACTGAAAACTAGGAGTGTTTCCCAGAATGGCAGATGCTGGAGACACCACAATAGAGAAATCTTGACCTTAATCTCTCTCCTGAGATTACAGTACAGTATTTATTTTTGTGAACTTTAAATCACATATCAGAGGGGTAGCCATGTTAGTCTGAATCTGTAAAAGCAGCAAAGAGTCCTGTGGCACCTTATAGACTAACAGATGTGTTGGAGCATGAGCTTTCGTGGGTAAATAACCACTTCGTCAGATGCATGCCGACGAAGGGGGTATTCGCCCATGAAAGCTCATGCTCCAAAACGTCTGTTAGTCTATAACGTGCCACAGGACTCTTTGCTGCTCTAAAATCACAGCTGCCCCAGGTGTGCTGCTAGACACCATGCAAAAGGCTGTGATTTTGAGGGGGAGGGAGAAAGCTAAAGTTCATTAAAACTGATCATTTTCACTTCCCCCTGCCATCTGTGCCCCTTTCCAATTTCTGGAAAGCTGAGACAAGGTGGCAAGGGAAAGCCCAATAATGACTGAGATCTCTCCAGTTAAAGCAAGTAACTTGAAAACAGAAAGTCAAGCATCTGAAATAGCAGGTTTATTTATTGGCTCACAACAAATGTATTAATCTAGCTACTATATTATAGCAATGTTAATTCTGCCAGAAAACTGAAAATGGTTTACTCTTCAATATGAACACGTCTGGCAACTTTAAAAGTAGATTTTATGCACAGTCCATTTACAAGGACACTATGGCTATAAAATGTGTCCATGCAGACATACAGTACTCTAATATTATAAAGCAATATAAAACAACAATCAGCATTTTCCATCCTTATAAGTTGAATTTTTGCTCAATAACTTTTTTTGGGGGGGGAGGGTGCGCTCTGGAATTGGAATATACTGAAATGGAGATTGCTGTTACTGGGTGATGCAAATCTTAAAGTTCGTAAAGCTCAGAAGTCACCAGATAAAAAGGCATTATTTATATTCGAAATCATTAAAATTCAAAATTTGTTGGCCACGTCCTTTCTGTTACCACAGATGAGAACTGCTATTCAACGTATGTGTTTAAAATATGGTAATTGTCAGGAGCACTATTTGAAGAACTGTTGGCAAATGCTAATTTTTGTTACCACTGTATGAACAAGAAAAAAAATTGCCTTTCTTCCCTTATTCTGTTTTTTCTCCCACAACATATCTGTAAGTCCTATTACAATTACTGTCCTCAGAGAATGAGTAGCAGAACCAGGCCACTCAATATTTGGCTAAGGTATGTCTCTTCTGAAAGATAATACTCCCAAATGCTGCCTCAGTACTAGAGAAGTATGTTAATTTTTTAATACCATTTATCTAATATTATTCTGTACATACACAGCAAGGTATTTAAGGAAGACTATCCAAAAATTGATTTGAATTAACAAATGGTCAGAACATTTGCAGGTAAAACAGATACATTCTTTGTCTACTAGCTACTAAAGCAAGTTTTCTCCCTCCACACCCATCCCATATTACCCATGTCTTCCATTCCATAAGTGGAATATGAATCGCAAATGTCCGAAGGAGGAATAATTTCCTGAATTAAAATTTTTTTTTCATCATATGCAGTATAACTTTTATGGTCCATGAGGTAGCCTCAGATCTGGTCAGAAGTGCTTTAGGGCATATGAGGACTAATTTGTTCAGATGTTTAATACTGCTCAAACTGAACTTAAAGAAACACGGAGAAAACACCACTGTAATTTGTTTCTACTATTTCGTGTTGATTATCTCAAAGCACGCAGTGCAACAGTTTTCCAAATATAAAAAATCTCCACTAAAAAGGAATTTTATTTTGCAATCATATTTGCCGATTTTTTCTGTTACATATGTATCGAAATCTGTTAAAAAAAAGTTTTGTTAGCAGAATAACCCAAAATGATAACCAAAGCATAGAGACTCCTGGTGAGTCCCTTTACCCCTTGGTCCCAGTGGGGTAGATGCACTCGAATGGCTTGCTACAGGATGTATGCTGAGAAAGCACTCTTTGGGGTCTGTTGCACAGTCTTAATGCTTGTGTGACTAATTACAAACTGTGGGAGTGATCAAGGGTTATAAAAACAGGCCAAAACATACTGAATACATACACAAATATTTTGATCAATAAAGAAAGCCACCAAGGTCTTTCCAGCTCCTCTTTCCTCTAGTACTAACTCAGACTCACAGTTATCAGGGCTACAGCTGTATATAGACACAAGCACCTACTACCCCATTATTTACTTAGCCTAAACTTTACTACCCAAGAGACTTCTTCCAGATTCTCAATGCTGCAAAATTTGTATTGCAAATGCTATAGTGGAGCATTTACTTTAGAAGTTTTAAAAGCTGCCACTGGAATTTAAAAAATAAAATCAAGAGAAACATTTCAATTGATCTTAAGTACTGAAAATTAGTTGCCATACTGAAATCAACTTTAAGCTCTTGGGGTAGGACTCATGATTTCATATATGTTTGGACAGTGTCTAGAACAGGGGTAGGCAACCTATGGCACGGGTGCCGAAGGCGGCACGTGAGCTGATTTTCAGTGGCACTCACACTGCCCAGGTCCTGGCCACTGGTCCGGGGGGCTCTGCATTTTAATTTAGTTTTAAATGAAGCTTCTTAAACATTTAAAAAACCTTATTTACTTTACATACAACAATAGTTTAGTTATATATTATAGACTTATAAAAAGAGACCTTCTAAAAATGTTAAAATGTATTACTGGCACACGAAACCTTAAATTAGAGTGAATAAATGAAGACTCGGCACACCACTTCTGAAAGGTTGCCGACCCTTGGTCTAGAACAACAGTGCCCTGATGCTAATTGAACACTACCACAATACAATTAGTTATCTTAGAAAAATGGAAAGAGAGGAGAGAGGAAAAAAACAAAAAAACTATGAGCTCTCTAGGACAGAGATAGTTCAGACTCCCATGCTTAAGGCAAAGGATAAAAAACCTGTCAACTATTGTGTCTCAATTCTATATTTACTATAGTGAAACAAAAACCAGAAAAAATTATATTCTATTTGGTTCTAAACTGGAAACTACATTTTGATAACTTAAAACCAGTAGATTTCAATGATTTTTTTTTGGAGACAGACTGCCTTCTAAAATAAGTTTTAGAAGGCAGTCTGTCTCAAAAAAAATCTTCTAAACAGAATTATTATTAATATAATTAAGAAAGCTAGTTATGATGAATAGTGGTACTTATGAGTTGAGCCACTGAGGTGGTGTTTTGGTGTTTAAGGTGAACACTTGGGTTCAGAAAGGGACTGAAGGTTTTTTAATGAACCAGTATGCACATTCTAATACAACTCAAAACACAACACAATTGAAGCTGTCAGCAACAAGAATTCCCAAATCCTCATTTACCAAGAAAATTATACAATAGTTGAAAGATGAGACAAATGCATAATGAAATTTTTGCTTATCCCCTTCATGTGATATGAAAGTATGTACACTGTAGTCTCCATTTTAGTAACAGCCCCGAATTTGTAAATCTGCAGAAGAAAACAGCATACAATAATGAATGAAATGTCTATATCTGTCAGCACCTTGCAAATGAATATTTCCAACAGCAAGGGAAACTATTATGAAAATCCACAATGCACTATCAGTATTTGACAGCAGAGGTTGTTTCCAATCATCTGTTCTGCTTCTTTTGAATAGCAGTGATAAAGTAATCATGAAGCTATTTCACAAACTTTTTTTTAACTGTCTAAAGATGGAAAGCATGGAATCTTCAATAGCTGTTGAAATTAACCACAAGGTCCCTTTTCTGGTTGTCAGTAGCGGATTCCAGGTACAAGTTAAGACCAGTGGGGCATGGATTTCACTCTGGAAGTCAATCGGAGTTTTACCACCGACTGCAACAGAGCCCAAATTTCTTCCCTAGAAAATATGTTTGTTGTACACAACATGTTGAAACTAAATAAAACAAGTTCTACATCCAGGTCTGTGTAAGGGCTGCTATTGCTGAGTGCATATTGGTTGCTATGTTTGCCTACTCAGCCCATGCACTACTACTATGAAATTTACTGCTTTATAAAGAACTTTGGGATAATTTAAGTATGAAAGGTGCTGCAGAAAACTAAATTTTGTTCTTATTTAAGCCCTTTCTGTTTTAGGTAAGTATACAGGCATTGAAATAGACAGGGAACTGCTTCTATAAATCAAGCTTGAGAATAACCAAAAACATGCTTTTCTTCAGCCTCAGGATAACTATCAAGTGGTCACTGCCATATGGCCTGTGATGAAAAAAGGGAACGTAGATTACTACTCTGTTTTAACAGATTCAGGTCTCATATTGTTTGCATAATTTAGGTTTTCATGTACAGTAACACTTTAAAAGAACTGTCACATTCAGTACAATTTTGTAAACAGAACAAGTGATACAGAATCAGAGAAGATGAAACAGAGAAGTATTTTTCCCTGAAGAGATTGGTCAGTTTCCTCTTTCACTCTTGACAAGGCATAAGATTTTGACAAATATAAGTGATAATTTTTTATTTATTTGAAATAAGACCCTATGGTATAACTGTGGTTGCTAATTTTATTGATGTTTTTAGGAAGTTATTGAGGAGACACAGACTCTTCTACCTCTAGGTCACTAATTCAAATCTAGCCAATGTCAACAGTGTTCAGTTACTGCTACCAGTCAAGTGCTTACTCTTAGAATTCGCTTTACAAGGTCCTACAGTGATATCAGGCACAGACAAACAACAGTGTGTTCAATGTTTACCAAGTAACAACTCAAGTGGCATTTAGTCTTCTACTACAGGAAGATCCAAGAGTGTCAGAACATAGCCTGCAAAAGGAGTAAGCTATTCACTCTCTATGGCACTAGCACAAACAGCCATGAATCTTTCAACAATCTAGAAGTATTAAATACAGTGTACACAGCCCCACCCTCATCATACACAGATTATCCATTACGATAAACCAAGTTATGAAAAAAAATCCACATTTATTCCCAACTACAAACCCATCTCTTTCATCCCTGAGCTCATTGAATATGCCGTTTACAATCACCTTCTCAAGTTCTCTCCTCCAATTTCATCCTACACCCTCTCCAATCTGGCTCCCACCCCTTGCACTTCACTGAAACTTCTCTCAATAAAAGTCTCTAATGACTTCTTCCTGGCTAAAGCTCAGAACCAGTTCTCCATCCTCATCCTCCTTGATCTGTCAAACATCTTATACACTGTCAACTATGGTCTTCTTGAAATCTTGACCTCCCTTGGTTTCCATAACTCTGACCACTCCTGGTTCTATTTTTCTATGGCATGCTCTTTTCCCCAGGGGTGCTCAACCTCCCTCAGCCCCAGGACCTGCCCCCACTCCACCCCTGGAACCTAGCTCCCCCTTCCCCATTTTCATTCATTCTTATAGGGAAATTAGATTTGCTTAACATCATTTTGCTTAAAAGTAGCATTTTTCAGGAACATCACTACAATGTTAAGTGAGGAGTTACTGTAATTTATTTCAAAATACCTGTCAGCAAGTAGGTCTGTAACAATACAGACAAAAAAGATTCAGGAAATGTTTTTTGAAAAATAGATTCCTTACTAGGCATATTAATACAGAACTTTGAATAGTAATTCATTTAAACTACAATATAGAAATATTTCCTGCACCTCTCAGAAGCAGTGCAAAGGCTTGGAGGAGTCAGGGGTAATGGAAGAGCTGAGCTAGAGGGAAGCAATTGCTGGAAAGAAGCCTGGGAGTGAACCTGCAGGGTGCTGGTGGGTGTGGGCACTAAGGAACACAGCCTCTTCTCCTCTCTCTGAGTTCCCTCTCTGTTACCAACCAGGAGGGGCTGCCCATGCTCTGGCACAACAGCAGTCTCTGGTGGGCGAAAAGCGTAACTGCAGCGCCTCTCCAGCAGAATGTATTTTCTGCGGAGAAGAAAATTCTGCAGGGGACATGAATTCTGTGAATGCACAATGGTGCAGAATTCCCCCAGGAGTACGACTTGTCTTCACTTACAAGACCCTACATGGTGTATACCTTCCCTATCATTGCTCATTCACTATTGATATGCCAGCTCCTGCACCCAATCGGTTTAGGATGACAGCCTCCATTGCCCACTTGTTACATTTTCCTACAAGAACATCATGCTTTCTCCAATGCCAACTTAAGGAGCCGTTAATAAACATCCACAAAAATGCCTCATTTAAACAAAAACTTTCCTTTGCTGTGATGCCTACAAAATAACTTGATAACGGTTCAACTGAAACCACTGCATATCATGCTAATAATAATGTCTCACTGTTTCCTTGTACTTCCCCATCTGTCTCTATCCATCTTTATCTGTTGTCTTAGACTTAGACTTCAAGCTCTTCGGGGCAGGGACTGTCTTTTTGTTTGATCTTTGTACAGTGCCTAACACAATGGGATCCTCATCCTTGACTAGGGCTCCTAGGTGCTATGATAATACAAATAAATATTAAGGCTATGTTTTAATCATGGGTATTTTAGTAAAAGTCATGGATAGGTCATGGGCAATAAACAAAAATTCACAGCCCTGTGACCTGTCCATGATTTGTACTATAAATCACAGGATGGAGGGCTGCCCAGGGCCTCGCAGCTGCTCCAGCATCCCTCGGGTCAAGCAGTGGCAGGTGCAGTGGGCCCTGGGGCTGCCCCATCTGGGCAGCCCAGGGTTAAGCCACGCCACTGCTGCAGGAATCACGGAGGTCCCAGAAAGTCTTGGAATCCATGACTTCTGTGACAGACTCGCAGCCTTAATAATAAGGTCCACCACAAATACATTAAGTTGTCTGAGTGTTTTAAAACCTGTGGGTTAGATCCTCTGGAGGGAAAAGAGAGGGGAGGTAGGGCAGATCAATGGCTGTATTAAGTAGGGAAAATAAATTAATAAACAAGTTATTTTCCTGTTCCCCTCACAGTAGTTTAATCAGTTCAAATTAGTTTAGAAATGGATTTCTGTTGTGCCCTAGTGTTTTGCTAACAGTAGGGATATTTTCACTGTAAGATGAGTGGCATGACAAACACTCCCAGAAAAGACTGCTACTTTCAAATTTCGAAGAATGAATATATTTGCTTGGCTTACCCTTTCCAGGACCAAGGTATCTTCTAGCAATTAAAGGCTATGTGAGCAGGTTAATCCTAAATATAGATCTCAAAGTTTTGTCCATTAAGATTAACTGTGCCAAGAGGGCCTGGCTCTGAGGCAGGAGACAGCCAATAGAAGAAGCCTTCTATTTTACTGTCCATCTTGGACAAATGGAAAAGATCCTCTTTCCAAGTTCCCTTCTATAGACCAGGGGTCAGCAACCTTTTGGAAGTGGTGTGCCGAGTTTTCATTTATTCACTCTAAGTTAAGGTTTCGCGTGCCGGTAATATATTTTAACATTTTTAGAAGGGCTCTTTCTATAAGTCTATAATATATAACTAATCTATTGTTGTATATAAAGTAAACAAGGTTTTTAAAATGTTTAAGCAGCTTCATTTAAAATTAAATTAAAATGCAGAGCCCCCCGGACCGTTGGCCAGGACCCGGGCAGTGTGAGTGCCACTGAAAATCAGCTTGCATGCCGCCTTCAGCACCCGTGCCATAGGTTGCCTACCCCTGCTATAGACCTAAGTGGTTACTGAAATGGGTTCTGTACTTCCAGCACATGAGAAACTAGGAAATTTACTTAGCTGGAAAGTTGTGAGCCATTAGAGTATCAATAACAGTCTTACACATTCCTCAATCACACCCTCAAATGTCATTTCCTGAACATCCCATAAGAGATGCCAGCATCATTAGAAGAAAGGCTGTCAGAGGTGCCTTTCCTCAAAGGCAATGGTGTTATGTCATCACAGCAGTACTGTGAAGGAAACATTGCTTTTATTCCCAGTCCACAGAAAGCTGATCCTTTAACTTATTTTGCAGGGGTTGTCTGGAAAGTGGTGGAGGTTTTACTTACACAACTCTAGGGTGAAATGGGGGGAGGGTACAGAAGAAAACTAGTGCCTGGTCGGAGGATGGGAGGGAAGGAATAAGACTTAGCACCATCCTGCTGATTACAAGCTGAATATTGGTCTATTAGACAAATACATAAACGCAAGAATCATATGTTCCCTGGAGTGGATGGCAGAAGAGCAAGGGTTTGTTTTAGGTCTTGCAGCACAATTCCACTCCACTGAGAGGGACGAGGATGAGATGATAGTTTAAAAAAATTAGAACAAGGACTCTGAAGAGAACTTGCTGTTTGGTTACTAGCCATAATTTTAAACAATAGTAAAACTAAGAAGAAAGAGGTTATATGGGGAAGAGATGAATGCCAACTGTTCTGCCAGAGGCAGAACTTTCTTGAGGATTCTGGATATAGGCAAGCCTCTCCCCAACAGGTACCCTGACTGAGAGTTCTGGACTGTCCCCAGTTATCATGCAGCATAAAGAACGACATGTAGCAGACTAGCAGGGATATTTTGAAAAACAACGGTCCTTATATACATTTTTTTGTATGTGTTCTTCTAGTACAAATATTTCTCTCTAGGTTTTCACTAATGGCATACCAACGAGGCATTCAAGAAGCTTTGTACAACTGTCATGTATAGTGATCCGGTGATCTAAATCATCAATTTTACTGGTTTACAAACAGGGAACATCCAAAGCAAACTGTTTCCTTCAATGTGTGTTTCAGTTTTCATAGAATCTAAACCACTCCACTGTAAAAGTACTCTACAATTTCACATACGTTTAATAGAAAGCCCCAGATTTTGACACATATTGCTCTGCCAATGCTATTCCTTCTAAACTGTTCTTATTTTATTATCTACTAAATGCTTTCCTTGGATAGTTGTTTATCATGACTGGGTTTACAGACTATAACACTAGTGAAAAGAATACTTACCAAGAATGCAATTAGCGTAATCTCAGCATGATAAAGTGGTTTGTAAGCAATACAATACTAAAATTATGCAAAACAATATCATAGTCTAGGAGGAAAAAAAACACCTAGAATTATTCTAACACC
The DNA here is from genome assembly GCF_020497125.1 of Mauremys mutica. Classification (NCBI taxonomy): domain Eukaryota; kingdom Metazoa; phylum Chordata; order Testudines; family Geoemydidae; genus Mauremys; species Mauremys mutica. The sequence goes on from NC_059073.1 coordinate 113,551,138, forward strand.
ACTTGATGATAAAGTTACATTATTAAAATAAAGCTGGTTAAGGTTATAAAAATATCCAAAGAGCAAGCAGTTCTTTAAAAGCCACAGTAACTCAATAGGTGTATTTGTATTTAAATTTCTAACACCACATCAATTGTTTCACCTCCTTGGATGTTGTAGCCTAGGAGCACCTCTGTTTACAAGAATAGGATATTAAGATTCCTTGTAATATGCCAATTTGTCTTCAGACATTCACATCAGAATAATGCTTGTAACAAAATTATGCCTTTTGGAATAAAATAGAGTAACTAAAAGATCTCAATTAAGGTAGAACAAATATTTAAGGTAATCCTAGTAGAATAAACACATACATTTACACATCTATACAATAAGCATAAACACACTTGTAAAATCATAAGATATGTAAGTGGTTCTGCATGTAAAAACTGTAAAGTGTAATGTTGGCTATTAAAAACTGATGTTTGTTTGGCTGAGGTATTTTGCAAGGCGCCATTTTCCACCTGTTATTTGAAACAGGTCAATCTTTATATTACACATACTTTTTTAAAATATGGGAAGTGTGACTGTTTTAATCAGAAATTGACATTAAAAGAAGTGTTTGAATGTAGAGGGGTTGGAAAACAACTTAACTGGCAACACTGCTTGGTTGACCACTGGAGGGGGATAGGGATGTTCGGAGGGAGGGGGAGTGTAGGGAAAAATCATACTTGCAGGTGTGACAGCCTGTTTTTCTAGATGCTAATGCAGAATTTACAGAAAACTATAATCACGTGATGCTATTCGAACCAATCAGAAATTAGAAAAAATATGAAAATTGTGAACTTTTTACATTTTGTAGACCTGCATCTATACTACTGTATTCAGAAATGAATTCAGCACATAAGTGCTGGTTCCAGAATTATTGGTAAAATGAATAATTGTGTCCTCCCAGTCAGTATCTTCCATGAGGAAGGGCACGTTAGCTTATCCTCTACTTCTGAATAATTTCTCTCTCTCTAATGACTCACTAGATTATGATAGAGCAAGTTCCACAATACGCATGACTGGAATATTGGAATAAAAGGGTACAGTTTGCTCAAGAAGAACAGGCAGGGGGAAAAAGAAGGAGGTGTTGCCTTGTATATTAAAAATGTATACACTTGACTGAGGTTGAGCTGGAAATAGAAGACAGACTTCTTGAAAGTCTCTGGATAAGGAAAACAGGGGTAAAAAAAAGGGTCATGTCATTGCAGAGGTCTACTACCAACCACCAACCAGGAAGAGGTGGAAGAGGCTTTTTTAAATAACAAAATCAACTACCCAGATATATGTTGGGAAAATAACACGGAAGGGCACAGGCTATCCAACAAGTTTTTCTAATGTATTGAAGACAATTTTTTATTTCAGAAGGTGGAGAAAGCTACTAAGGGAGAGGCTGTTCTAGATTTGATTTTGACAAATCGGGAGGAATTGGTTGAGAATTTGAAAGTCGAAGGCAGCGTAGGTGAATGTGATCATGAAATTGTAGAGCTCATGATTCTAAGGAATGGCAGTAGGGAAAACAGCACAATAAAGATAATGGATGTCAAGAAGGCAGACTTAAGCAAACTCAGCAAGTTGGTAGGTAAGATCCCATGGGAAACCAGTCTACGGGGAAATAAAGTTCAAGAAAGTTGGCAGTTTCTCAAAGAGACATTCTTAAAGGGCACAAGAGCAAGCTATCTCAGTGTGTAGGAAAGATAGGAAGTATGCCAAAAGACCAGCCTGGCTTAACCAGAAAATCTTCAATGATCTGAAAATCAAAAAAGTGTCCTACAAAAAATGGAAACTAGGTCAAATTAAAAAGAATGAATATAAACAAATAACACATGTATGTAGGGACAAAATTAGACAGGCTAAGACACAAAACGAGATTAAACTAGCTAGAGACATAAGGGGTAACAAGAAAACAATCTACAAATACATTACAAGCAAGAGGAAAACCCAGGACAGGGTAGGCCAATTACTCAATGAGGGGGGAAAAACAACAGCAGAAAATGTGGGAATAGTGGAAGTGTTAACTGACTTTTTTGTTTCGTGGCGATTGGATGTGTAACACAGTGAATGCCAGTGAAAATGAGGTAGGATTAGAAGCTAAAATAGGGAAAGAATAAATTAAAAATTACTTAGACAAGTTATATGTCTTCAAGTCACCAGGGCCTGATGAAAGAATTCCTAGAATACTCAAGGAGCTGACTGAGGACATATCTGAGCCATTAGAACAGTCATGGAAGCAGAGAGAGATTCCAGAGGACTGGAAAAGGGCAAATATAGTGCCAATTTATAAAAAAGGGAAATAAGGCCAACCTGGGGAATTACAGACCAATTTGCTTAACTTCAGTACCCAAAAAGATAATGGAACAAATAATTAAGCAATCAATTTGCAAACACCTAGAAGATAATAGGTGACAAGGAACAGCATGGATTTGTCAAGAACAACCTGATAGCATTCTTTGACAGAGTAACAAGCCTTGTGGATAAGGGAGAAACAGTAGATGTGGTATATCTTGATTTTAGTAAGGCTTTTGATACTGTCTCACATGACCGTCTCAGAAACAAATTAGGGAAATACAAACCCAGATGGAATTACTAGAAGGTGGGTGCATAACTGGTTGGAAAAACCATTCCCAGAGAGCAGTTATCAGTGGTTCACAGTCAAGCTGGAAGGGCACTGAGTGGGGTCCCACAGGGATATGTTCCGGGTCCAGTTCTGTTCAATCTTCAATGTAGCACGTAGAATATATACACTAATCAACCCCTCAGTATGGCTACAGACAGCAGTGCAGTGAGGCATGGGTTAGGCAAATAAAGACACACCTGAACCCTGTGGGTACATACCCTACATGGTTCTCTACTCAATCAAGCATTGCCTCCCTTGTCTACATTGCTATTTTTAGCAGCATATGTCCCACTGATTCCCTGCTGCTGGAGTCTTTCCCCGTTGCACAGAAAGGCTCCAGCAGCGGGGAAAAACTCCAGCAGCCCCCTGCCACCAGAGCCTTCTCCCACTACCGCCCCCTGCCAGAGCCTTTCACTGATACGTGTAGCTATACACGGCAGTGTGGATGCAGCCTGCTTTTCACTGCAGCACATAGCTGCACATATCCTAGATGGCAGTAGAAGTGGTGTGCAGTGTAGATGTAGCCTAAGTGGGACTAGGCAGTAGGGGGCTCAATGCAGTCCTAATTGCTCCAAAATGTATTCTTTCAGAGTACTATAGAAACTTGTAAGAACTTTTCAACTAATCATTATGAATAGCAACTACATACATGAGGCATTACATAAGTAAACAGATTCTTCATGTAAGCTTCTCAATAGTTTGACATCAAATGTATGAACAATGAGAAACACAATATACCTCTATCACCATATTGCTGTCCCAAACAGTTTCATGAAAATCAGATCAGCAGATATATCCCTCCTCAGAAAAAAGAAATTATATGGTATGACAAACGTTTTCTCTAAGTCAGGCAGGTCCACTTACGCTATACGTGTGGAAGGTAAGCCAGCAGCAAAAAAAGACTAAAGAAAGGTATGTGAGGGAATTATTAGTTTAAAAATTACACAGGATATAAAAGATAAATAAAATAAACAGCTATCATTAAGTTGGCGACTTTTCTGCCAAAGGTTTCATTAGCAAATGCATGGAAGATTAACTCAAATTTTTCGAAAAATGTGAAGTGCTGAAGATAAGCCAGCTTGCACATCTCATCTACCAAGGCCTATGATCTATACAAGTTATGTGAAATTCTTGCAGGAATTCCATGTGCCATATACGCTTCCCATGGAGAGTAAGGATGGTTTTGTGACTAATGACACTGGACTGGAACCTAGAAGATCTGGTTTCTAACCCAACTATGACACATTCTCCTGTGTAACCTTCAAGGAATCTCTAACTTTTCTATAAAATTAGGATACTATTTTCCTACTAAGGGGTGTTGCAAAGATAAAAAATGTTGACAGCCAATCTTTAGTGAAAGGTTGCAAATAAAAACTTTCATGATGTGGTCATGTTTTCATAAGGACCGTCTCATGACCATCCCAGCTTCTAAACATGAGCTCATACTACCACTGCTTATATGGAAAAATATAAAGAATAAGAAAAGTATTTTCTTATGTTATTGGCTTTAGGTGCAAAACACTTTTTTAAAAAGGGTTACTCACACTGTCCACTGCTGCTCTGAATTTAAATTTCTCCTTTGTCTTCTCTCAGCTGGAACCCTCCCCCCCCCCCAATCAAGAACCATAAGGCTTTATGCAGACCACTGGGAAGTGGTCCAAAAATTACATGTGGGAACCTCTGTTAGATGACTCTGCTGCATGGCTAGGTTGGTAACTGCCAATTGGCTAATCTACTCTAGTGTCTGCACTGAGAGCCAAAGGAGGAGGGGAAAAAAAGTCAGACTACAGGTCTTCTGGCTTCTCTCTTCCTACATGATTCTAGTCATTTGGATGGTTCATTGATACTGGAAGGTTGGTGATATATATAGACCAGAGAACTCTTCTGTGTTGCTGTGGAAAGCCAGTGTCAGATGTGGTGAAAGGCAAGTTTGACTAGGCAACACTGAGAAATCTGGAAGAAATCTACTCAGGCACCCCTAAAAAGGAGATCATCTGGTTCTAATGATTGAAAATCTAATTAATTTAAAGTTCCCAACCGTTTATAAGAGAAAATCATCACTCCCAAGCTTTCTGTTTTGGAGAACAGCAAACCTAATACTACCCTCTAAGTAGAGGCAGTAAACTGGAGTCAGAGTGTGGTGGTATAACTGTACACCAAGAAGAGACTGATCTAAAACCCCTACACCCTCAGTTGTTTCCATTGCTGTGAGATAGGCAACAGTTAGATGACCAACAACTAATTAATTAAAAATTAGCATAACAACTAGTGCCCAGTTGTTGGCCTGTGGTTAAATGAGCTGGTGACAGTAGACAGATGCCCCATTAAAAAACCTCACTGTAGTAGGAAGAGAGCCTGAGACATAAGCCCTTGTATCAGAGGCCTGATATGAGGCAGGACCTGCTCACAGAATCTGGCAAGAACAGGGCTGATAATGCAGAAATACACATTTCTAAGAAGTGCTAAGCAAAGAGTACTCATGCAAACACATCCCGATATCACATAGTACCAGAACATCCCAATATCAAGGATGGTACAAAAACATTCCACAAGGATAACAGGAACACACTGATCCCTTCTAAAAGATAAGGTCAGGATGACAGTACGTAATAGAGATGTTTTGATCAAACCAACATGTATAAGGTGATGGGTAATAACTAGCCACGTCAGGGGGCAGTAACTAACTAACTATGTCAGAGGCAGTACTAACTTGTTTGTATCTGGCTATAAAGATGCATCTCAGAGGGAGTATCTTTGTCCATCCGAGGGGGGAATGGAAAGTCCCGCATTTCACTGAGCTGCATCCATTGTCACGGGCATACATATATTAGTATCCTAGTAGAGTCTGCCAGGTGCTACTACCATGCTTTGTCAACAATAAACCTGGCCTGGTGCCTTCATACCTTAACAAATCTTGTGGTCATTGGGCAGTTCGCTCAAGGTCTGCTGTGATGGCTGTTTGCGCAGAGCTGGGGCAGCACAGAGAGAGAACACACTCATGCAGCCGAACATCTAATCACATCCACCACTATAACTGGCATGTTTGCTGTCAATATCAGTAGAGAAGAGAAGGAATGAGTGAGCATGGAGACTGAACTACCCCCTCATTAGAGTTGATATCTCCAGGTCAGAGCTGGGGCTTTACTGATGAGGCAGTACACACATTTAATTTGCACGTTCACTGTCCATGTTGTGATTATTCTGTTAATAAATATAGGACTCATTCCCCAGACTGTTAACCTGCACAAAATTCTTAAGTCAGGGACAAAAAAAAATAAAAAAATCAAGAAGCTCATTCTTTAACTATTGTATAGATCAGATTTACACCTGAAAAGATAACAGGGTTTTTTGTTAAAGATCGACAAGACCAGCAAGTAGCTAAAGCCTAAATGACCTGTAAAAACTGTTACATGGAAAATATTCCTTTGGTTATAACACAGTTTTCTTAATTATAATATTTCTCACTGTGAATGAGAAATGGAGGCTTCCCCACAGCACAATCAGCACTGTTAGAAAAAACATACTTGTCAATGTGTAATATATAGTTTCCAGCCAGCCAGAGTCTAAAGCTGAGCTTCTGAGTTTTTAAATTACAGGCTTGCAAAGTGTATTACGTTGTCACACCAAATCTGCTCCCATTCCTTTGGAGATGTTAGATCAGTCACCCGCATGTAATTCTACCTCTCTGACTGTGAAGGGCAGAGATAGATGACTTACAGTACCACTGCTTATGAGCTTTAATGCAATGTTCTGGCACTCCTCCAAAACTGTGGAATGAGTGGGAGACAGCTCTAAAGATTTCCTTACAGCTGGTGACATCAGCGATCACAAGGATCTCCATTAACCTTTTTTTACAAGTGCTTATAGACATTGACAACTTTCACTTACAGTTATGGTCACAATTCATAAAGAACACGTTGGAAAACAGTTAAGGATACCAGAGGAACTTTAACTAAATTTTCTGATTTTTAAAAAAATGCAACACAACATTATGACTACATAAATGCATTTTGCATTAAATATACATCCTATATAAACACAAGATATTACATATTAAACATAAAAAGAGCAATAAAGAAGATATACACAACAGAAATGTCTGCTTTTCAAATCTAATGGGAACAGGGATTTAGATTCAATGCCCTATGCATTCTGTGACAAGGCAAATTTAAAATTCTGGGGCAAGATCACTTGTTTGTGTGGCATACCAGTATTGCATCCAGATAACCTACCAGAGAGAATTTTAAATAATAAGGTATTAACTGAATTAAATATGAAAATTAACATTCAGTGGAATAGTCATTTTTTAGATTAAATTCAACTTTATACTACCCCCAAATCTTTATTTTAAAAAAAATTCCTGGAGAATTTCATATTTAAAATGCACAACTGCATTATAGAAGTTGTTAGTGGAGAAGCTAGATCTTTTGTCAGATGGGAAAGGGGCATTTGTTACCTAAGTTTCTAGCCCTCAGAAGGGTGAGGAACAGCTTCCCAATAGGAATTCTGGGGGCAAACAACGTAATTAAGAGACAGAGCTAGACAAATTTATACGTGAATTTGTATGATACACTGCTTGTGATGGTAGGGGGGCTCACTTTTGGTTTATGTTCCTAAAAGCTCATACTTCATAGTTTCATATGGTCACCGGCAGGAATCAGGAAGGGATTCCACCCCCTTCCCCAAACATATTCTGGTTTTGTTTTTCATCTCCTTCCTCTGAAGCACCAGGGAGGCCATGGCTGGAAATGGGTTATTGGCCTGAAATGGAAGCACTCTCTTTCTTAGGTGTTTTGCTGGCTGGTTCTCTCTCACATGCTCAGGGTCTAACTGATCACCATAAGTGGGGTGGGAAAAAGAATTTTTCCCCAGGTAGACTGGCCATGACTTGGGGTTTCTTCACCTTCATCTGCAGCACCTGGGTGTGGTAACTTGATAGGATCATCTGGTTATCTCTCACTTAAATCATATCCTTTCATTGTGGGGGCCACAGGCACAGGTATGGTATTGCTAACCCTGCATACCTAAAGCAGCAGTGTGGACACATGTATATGTGTGGACACAGCGTTATACCGATGTCCAGCACAGCATATTATATACTCTTGGGCACAGGCATGGGAAGCACAAGGGAGCATGAACACCATCCAGTACTAAGGTATGTGCCCCAGTGTAGACATAGCCTATAAGAGATGCATCTGTCACTACAGTCATAGATAGGAATAGGGGAGTAAACGGGACTCCAAAACACACTTTTTGGGGTGGTTCTACTAATTTAGAGAGTCTAGAACCTCTAAATACTAATTTGCTGAGACGGTGTTCGTTGGAGATGTAAACATTTCTCAGCCAAGCCTGGAAACAATGAAGGTGCAACCTGGCATACAGTGTTACAAAGATACAGGCTGTCGTATGACGCAGGAGCTGCAAATACATTCTGTTGTCTGTGGGCTCATTTGAACATGAGAAATGAAATTTATCAATATGATAAACCTGTCCATGGATAAGTAAGGCCTAGATGTCATGGCTTCTATGATGGCTCCTATAAACTCTATGTGTTGGACTGGCATCAAAGTGGACTTCCTGTTGAGCTCAAGTCCTATCATGTTGAACAGAGCTATGGCTTTTCTGACTACAGAGTGACCTTTGCTGTGAGAGGGAGCCTTGAGAAGCCAATCGTTGAGGTAGGGGAGATAACTATTCACCATTCACACAGTTGAACAGCTACCAGTGTCAGAACCGTCAAAGACTCTAGGGGTAGTAGAGAGTCCAAAGGGGAGCAGTCATTATGAGAAATGCTTCTGACAGACTATGAAATGTAGAAACCGCTCATGAACTGGGTGCTTTGGGATATAAAAAATACACATGAACCAGTCCTCTGGATCTGGAGATGGTATTATAGATGTCAGTGTCACCATCCTGAACTTTTGTGTTTTGATTAAAGTATTTAACATCTTGAGATCCAAGACTCATCGCCCTCCACCCTTCTTCATGGGAACCAGAAAGTAATTGGAATAGCACCCCTTCCCTCTGTATTGGGTAGGTGCTGGTTCTATGGCTTCTATATGAAGAACAGAACTTCCTGTCTCAGCAGATGTTCAGAAAATGGGTCCCTGAAACAGGATGGGGAAGGAGGCAAAGTGGGTGGAGTAGCCCAACTTTATGACCTTCAAACCCATTTGTCAAAAGTAACTTATTCCCAGGACCATCAAAAACAGGCGAGAGAGTCCTCAAAAGGCAGGAGAGGAAGGACGGGAGAACACTGCTGTGGGTCTGGCTGGAGGGAGTGTCCTCAAACAAGACATTCAAACAGATGTTTGGCTGAAGATGAAGTTTGTGAAGTTGCTGCAGTGGAAGTGAAAAGTCTCTTCTTTCTGGAACTTGGGTTTCTTCTTTAGAGGTTCTGGTAGCCTATGGTAGATGGGGAACTGAACAGCTTGAGCCCTCTGTGCTTTGTGACCTGCTGAATTTCCTTTTGTTTGCCATAGTGTAAACACAGAGATAAAAGCATAAAACTTGAATCCTTCAGAGTCTAAGAACTCAGAGAACTTGCTAAATACTTTGGATCTGTCAAGGGGACATCTCTCGACTGTTTTTGGACCTTTCTTGGGATTCCTGATGATCATAGCCAAGACACATGGCCCATAATTAAGGCTACAATTGTGTCACAGAGGTCACAGAAGTCACAGATTCCGTGACTTCCAAAGACCTCCATGACTTCAGCCTGCGGTGGCTAAGAGCTGCAGGGTACCGCCGCCTACCACAGGGACAGGGAGTTGTGGGGTACCCCTTGCCACCTGAGGTGGGGTGGCTCCCAAGCTACCGTAGGCCACAGGGGGATCCCTGCAGCTCCCAGGCCCCAGCCAGCAGCAGAGGGATACCTGCAGCTCCCTGGCCCTGGTGGACAATAGAGAGATCCCCGCAGCTTTCTAGGGCTGGGGGAATCCCTCTAACACCCACTGGGGCCAGAGAGCTGCAGGGATCCCCCTCCGGTGGACAGCAGGGGGACCCCCGCAACTCCGAGCCATGGATGGAATGGGACCCTGGAGCTCTAAGCTAGCTCATGCAGCTGCCCATATTTTGTCACGGATATTTTTAGTAAGAGTCAGGGACAGGTCAGGGGCTTCCGTGATTTTTTCTTTATTGCCCGTGAACTGTCCATGACTTTTACTAAAAATATCTGACAAAATCTTATCCTTACCCATAATAATAGCTGCTCACAGAGCGTAATGCTGTGTCAGCTGCATCCAGGGATGCTTGCAGCAAAATCCTTGTTAACAATTTCTCCTCGTTGCTCTCATTGTTCTTCAGGCAAATGATGAACTTCCCATAATTGGGTAGTTCTTTTTGCCATTAGGGCTTGATAACTGTTGATTTTAAATTATAGTAATGCAGAAAAATAATTATTTGAAGCCAAACAAGTCTAATAGTTTCTAGTCATCATGGGGGTGGATCTACAGGGTACAGCCTGTTTCGATTGCTGACCACAGCAATGACCAAGGAAGCTAGGTGTACATACAGGAACTCAACCTTCGCAGGAATGTATTATTTCTTATCCACTCTCTTGCAGGCAGGGTATGGTAGCTGGAGTTTGCCAAATTGCCTTTGCAGGTTCAAGTAGAGTCACATCTATAGGCAGGGTTACACTCCCAGAGGTGTCAACATAAATAACGTCAATTTGTGTTGAGTCGCATGAATCTCTTCCAAGAGGAATTTGAAGGGTTATCGGCAATCCTTTTTATGAGATCCAGAACTTTGTTTAAAATTGTTCATTTATGAGGAGAGAGGAGAAAAAGATATGAAGTATAGCTTCCTCATCGGCCCTTCTTTCTCCTGATCCTTGAAAGATTCCTCCTGAGAGGTTATGGATGTGAACAAGCTGGAGAAAGAGGAGGTTGATTTCTTTCACACTCGCCCTGGGTGTAGCTCAGTGCTCTAGGGAAGTGCTCTCTATAGGTAGCCCATGATCCCAGAATGACCAGTGGGGCAGGTCATAAGGGTAAGAGTGGGAAGCCATGAATGCTTAGACCAGAAGTGTAGAGTGACCCATGTATGTCTATGCCATGAAAAAGGTTTTGATAGAGGCAGCTCTGGACTGAGCAAAGCTTGAACAAAGATCTTAGGCTTTGGCTACACTTGCATTTCAAAGCGCTGCCGCGGCAGCGCTTTGAAGCGCTAAGTGTAATCAAAGCACCAGCGCTGGGAGAAAACTCTCCCAGCGCTGTCCGTACTCCACTTCCCTGTGGGGAATAACGGACAGCGCTGGGAGCGCGGCTCCCAGCGCTGGGGCTTTGACTACACTGGCGCTTTGTAGCGCCGCAATTTGCAGCGCTGCAGAGGGTGTGTTTTCACACCCTGCTGCAGCGCTGCAAATTTGTAAGTGTAGCCAAGCCCTTAGTCATAGAAGCACTTTCATCATAGTTGGGCGGAGGAGGGGAGATGATGGCAGAGCTGAGATAGGGAGTCTGCCCATTCGAGTGGGTACCCAAGAGCATGTCTGCGCTGGGAAATCACGTTACAGATTAGACGCAAGGTTCCACTATTGTCAGTCTTTCAGTATCCATCAGTAGAGGTGACTCTGGCTCCTTCAAAACAATCAAGTCTTTGCAAAATCTAAACTCCTCCAGTATCAGGGGAAGCTGAGCAGGAACCTAGCGAGGTTCAGGACTTGGAAGGTGGTGATACGGCGATTGACCCTGACTTTGACAGTACCGGTCTGACAGACTGCGGTATAGTTTTGGTATTGCTGGTAGTGCAGGAGCCATTGACGCTGAAGACAGTACCAGTCTAGTCAATGCAGAGTACTTAGAATTTCTAGCATCACAAACCTACTTAGGTGGTACTGAGACTGGCTTAGGTACAAATGATGGGTACCGTGAGCCTTAGAGGTACATGGTGCTTTCACAGGACTTTTAGTCCAGGAAGACCTTGGACCCTCAGCTGTACTCTTTTTAGGATGTGACTTCTCAGCACTAACTTCTTTTTGAGGGGATCCAAAACTCATCTTTTTAGAATTCTTTGAATTGTCTCCCACAGACGTATTGGATGAGTAGGCTTATTAGGCGAGTGGGCTGCAGAGATGGTCAATGGGGCTCTCTGGTTCTCAAAGGTCCCAATGTATGCGTGGAGGTACCTAGGCCTGAAAGACAGAGGGAGTGCTCCATCATAAGAAGTCTCAACTTTATCTCCCCGTTCCTTCTAGATCTACTCTTCAACCTAGAGTAAATCCTACACTTAGAACAGACGTTGGTGTCCCCTAAAGAACAGAGACGGTGACCATCATTAAACTGGAACAGGCTCCCGACAAGCTGGGCTCCTTAAACCCCAAGGATCTAGGCATAGCCTGAAGGAGATAAAAATTAATTCCCTCAAATAAAAGTAGAAACCCTCCAGGAAAGGAAGAAGGGGAGATGAAAATCCCTAAAAACTAACAAAAACAAAGGGAAGCTAAATTAAAAACCTAACTAAACTACTAAAACTACAGAAAATCTAACTCTAAAGCAGACTAGTTAAAGAAGCAGGCAGCACAAGTCACTCTGTATCAGGCTGAGGCAGCTGAGAAGGAATTGAGGGAGGTCTGTCAGACACTGCCCTACATAATCTGAGTATGGGGAACAAGGATACCTAGGAAACATGGGTGGACTCAACAGGTATTGCTATCAGAAGTCTCGGATCAAAAGTGCATGCACTCTGGAAGTGGAACACCTAGAAGGACAGTACTCAAAAAGTATGGTCCTCAGCTTTCTTTTCATTCCTTCCTATTGCACTTCAGATAAGGTTCAGATCTCAATGTTCACACTTTTCAACTGCTTGATGAGGAGGATGGCATGTTAGCAATTTCAGACAACGGTTGAACATGCCATGCACCAATTTTACATTTGCCACCAAAATGCAGGATACAGAAACACAAAGATTTCCACTGGTCATTTTTGCCTCAATGGCAGAGGAACTCAACTGTTTTGGCTACAAGGACAATTGACTAGACTGTTGGAGGTGGCTGGCTTCAGTTTAAATACTCTCACAATGTGAACAGACTGACCCTAGAGGGCAATTTTGCGCTGTTTGTGGGGGAAAGCAGCACCAGCTTGTCCAGTAAAGAACTGAAACGGCAGCATCAGCCAGCGTCTGCAAAAACTCTTTATCAGAAATATAGTGTTTTGTTCTATTTAGTGAACATTACAATACCTGTAAGTAAATTAAAATAAAACCAGAATTCCCACATGTCCCCACACAATTCAACGGTCTCTCCTTTAATCAACTTAAACGGACATAGATAAGAACAAGTAGTTAACTAACAGATGAGAAGCATGGATCATGACTAAGGCTATGATTTGGTCATGGATGTCACGGAAATCACAGAATCTGTGACTTCCGCAGACCTCTGTGACTTCAGCCCGCAGCGGCTGGGAGCTGCAGGCTACCCCCACCTCCCGTGGTGACCGGGAGCTTTGTAGTATTCCTCCTGCCTTGCGTGGCGGTGGTCCCCGACAGCTCCCCGGCCGCCGCAGGTGCAGAGGTTCCTCACAGCTTCCCAGCCACCGCGGGTGTGGGGGTCTCCCACAGCTCCCCAGCCACCGCGGGCAGCAGGGGATTCTAGGCAGCTCCTCACCCACCACTGGTGGGGGAATCCCCCCACAGCTCTCCCACTGCCACAGGCGGGGGTCCCTCTCAGCTCCCAGCCATGGGTAGGGGCTGCAGCTCCCAGCCACAGCAGGGAAGGGTACTGGACCCTCTTCCCTCCCCCTTTTTGTCATGGACATTTTTAGTTAAGTCAGGGACAGGTCATGGCTTCTGTGGATTTTTGTAAATTACCCATGACCTGTCCGTGACTTTTACTAAAAATGTCCATAACAAAATCATATCCTTAATCATGACCATCTGTTTTGAGATCATGCTGTATGAAAGGAATAGTTCACGTCTAAGAACTACTACTGCAGCATTTAACAAACACACAGTACTTCTATCTCAGTGTGATGTAGGCATAAGAACCATTCTGTATTTTTATAGTGCCACTATAAACATATCAGGCACCACCTCGGGGCTGATACAGATAAATGTATATTTACACTGTTGCTCTGGAGCTCCATATCAGACTGAACAAAAATGCACTCATGTTAATTTTCTAAAAACAAATAAGTGAACAAACCAATAAAAAGAATATTGCATTAGTTAATTATAATGGTTAAAAATGAATTTTAAATATTCATTTTACCATGATGCTTTCACATAGTCATTTACAAGAACCTATAATTCCATGTATTTCAGCCTTGCAAAATGTTACTTGCAATCTTACCATAGACAAATAGTTTAACAGACAGAAGTTAATAAGGGGTAAAGGAATATTTTTATCTATCATCATAAAAGGTCATTTTTCATGAAAACTACAATACCCCAATCACAGTTTTGCAAGGGTCATGTATTTGTACTTCACCTCTTACCACCAATAGGTTTTGGAACATAACGTGAGAAAAAACAAACAAGCACCCCTCAGACACATAGGGTGCTTAAATTTCTTTTCCAAAATCAATACAATACTGCCATAAAGGGGTTTCTATTTCCTTTTCCAAGGCAGTTGTGGAGGAATTTGATAATGCTTGGGACTGCATTGAGATTTCATATTCTAGTCCTTGGAGAATCTTCAATTTTGTTTTCAATTGTTTAGCCCACATAGGTACAAAGATAGCAATCCTGAGCTTCAGGGTACTATTATTTAGGAAGGAAGGAGTTGCAGGAAGATTGTAATTGGAATTTGGGGGAAGGAGGAAGTTGTATGATAAATTTCAATCCAATCCAACAAAATAAGATTAGAGATTCTTGGAGGGTTAGAGGAAAAAGAAAGGTGTTATAAACTGGATTATACCAATAATAGTAGGGCTGTCAAGTGATCAAACAAAAAATTAAACACACGATCAAAAAAAAAATTTTATTGTGCAATCAATTGCGCTGTTAAACAGCAATAGAATACCATGTATTCTAAATATTTTTGGATGTTTACTGCATTTTCAAATATATTACTTTCAATTACAATACAGAATACAAAGTATACACTGCTCACTTTATATTGTTTTTTATTACAAATATCTGCATTGTAAAAAAACAAAACAAAAAATCCCAAATCACCTCATATTAGTACTGAAGTGCAATCTCTATCATGAAAGTGTAACGTACAAATTTAGATTTTTTTTTTGGTACATAACTGCATTCCAAAATAAAACAATGTAGACGCTAAAGTTTTACAAGTCCACTCAGTCCTACTTCTTGTCAGCCAATCAGACGCACAAGGTTGGTTACAATTTGCAGGAGATAATGCTGTCTGCTTCTTGTTTACAACATCACCTGAAAGTGAGAACAGGTGTTCACATGGCACTGTTGTAGCTGGCGTTGCAAGATATGTGTGTGTCAGATGTGCTAAAGATTCATATGTCCCTTCATGCTTCAACCACCATTCCAGAGGACATGCTTCCATGATGGGTTCTGCTTGATAACAATCCAAAGCAGTACAGATTGATGCATGTTCATTTTCATCATCTGAGTCAGATGCCACCAGCAGACGTTCGATTTTCTTTTTTTGGTCGTTTGGGTTCTGTAGTTTCTGCATCAGAATGTTGCTCTTTTAAGACTTCTGAAAGCATGCTCCACACCTCGTCCTTCAGATTTTGGAAGGCACTTCAGATTCTTAAACCTTGGGTTGAGTGCTGCAGCTATTTTAGAAATTCCACATTGATACCTTCTTTGTGTTTTGTCAAATCTGCTGTGAAAGTGTTCTTAAAATGAACATGTGCTGGGTCATCTGAGACTGCTATAACACGAAATATATGCAGAATGCGGGTAAAACAGAGCAGGAGACATACAGTTCTCCCCCTAAGGAGTACAGTCACAAATTTAATCGACGCATTTTTTTAATGAGCATCAGCAGCATGGAAGCATGTCCTCTGGAATAGTGGCCGAAGCATGGAAGGGGCATATGAATGTTTAGCATATCTGGCATGTAAATACCTTGCAACATCGGCTACAAAAGTGCCATATAAATGCCTGTTTTCAGCTTCAGGTGATACTGCAGATAAGAAGCAGGCAGCAGTATCTCCCATCAATATAGAAAACTTGTTTGTCTTAGCGATTGGCAGAATAAGAAGTAAGACTGAGAGGACTTGTAGGCTCCAAAGTTTTACACTGTTTTGTTTTTGAGTGCCGTTATGTAACCAAAAAAAATCTTCATTTGTAAGTTGCACTTTCACAATAAACAGACTTCAGTACTTGTATGAGGTGAATTGAAACATATTATTTCTTTTGTTTATCATTTTTACAGTTCATATATTTGTAATAAAAATATAAAGTGAGTACTGTGCACTTTGTATTCTGTGTTGTAACTGAAATCAATATTAAAAATGTAGAAAAACATCCAAAAATAGTGAAATTTATTAAATTGGTATTCTATTATAAGCGCAATTAATCACAATTTTTTAAACTGATTAATTTTTTTTTAGTTAATCGCATGAGTTAACTGTGATTAATTGACAGCCCTATATAATACATATGCTTTTGTTAACCTGGCACCATTTTTACTGCATGGCTGCTATGATAAGTAGCTCATGTAATGACACATGGGGTAAATTCTGCCATCTTGAAATGAGTGAACAGTCAACTGTCATCTTTAAGCTTAGAGGAAAGCAATGTATCCCAAATTGCAAAATTTTTGCTGTCAACCTGAATTTGAATAAATTTCCCACTGCCACATTAGCAGTTTAAGAACAAATACTGTTCGACAGTAAGGCTAAACATCAAGTTTAGCATTCGTGTAGCGTACGTATCAAACCAATTCTACTAGTTATATTTACAACCCATACAGGTAGGAGTCTGATAAAAACATGGCCTTTTGTCTAACAGGTGTTATTTTAAAAAAATATCCGTTTGATGCCTAGGGCTGAAAGACACTGGCATACTAATGAAAAAATGCAAAACATTCCAATTGAACAAAATTAATCCAGTCAACAGCAGATTAAAAGAATCAATAACGTAAATATAACCAGTGCAGATATCTGGTTTGTTTTGATTTTCAAATAGCTAATTTACAAATCCCACCAACTTAGTTAAAACTATTCAAAGCATAAAATGACTTATGTTTTACAATGCTATTTCATATGGCACATGAACAGCTCACATTAAACTGCTTTATGTTAAAAAATGTAATTGAACTAAAGAAGGCTAAGTGTTAGCATTACAAAGCTGCATCTAGGAAAATTGATTCATTACTACTATACTTGGCAGTCTATCTTCTGATAATACATCTCCCTCTCCTCTCTAATATGAATGCATTCCTAGTAAAAGGTCTATGTGATTACCGTAATTTAAACCACTGAGTGGTAATACAGACTTTCATAACAGTTAAAGCCCCTATATATCCATGCATTTGTGCTCTTTTATTAATCTTGATTCACGCATGCTGCCTCATGAATATTACTTTGTTAATAATACAAAGGAACAGACAACACTCCTGTGAAAACTGACATTCTTTACAACCCTGTTTCAACCTGTTTTGCCAAATCAAGTCGTTATCTAACCCCTCATTCACAGTAGAAACGTTATAAGACAAGCTATGGTATTGCAACACAATTTATTAACTAATCTAACTTTAAATTTTGTTTTGTATTTGAATTAGCTTTGAACATGAGCTTGACTGATGATAAAAACAAAATAAAGCTGCACCTACAGGAACTCCTTTGATTATTCTCGGTGGCTCCTGGAGATGACATGGCAGTGAAAAATTAGCAAGTAAACAGAAGCACAGTGCTGGTCAAGTGAAACATCCAGTTATGAAGCAGCTCCACTGATGTGCATCTTCAATGATGCAGAACAAAGCGATGTTAGAAGCCTGTTTTTTCAAAGGAATAATACTGAGCCTGCCAATTTTCAGTTTGGTCACTCATACACAGATATACATATATAGACACTTCAACTCACTGCCTTTCCAAAACCTTAATGCAAGCTGTCAGGAGCCGTGCTGTACCAGGATGCGAGCATGTATTTGAGAACATACCACATGCTGTTAAAGAAAGGGGTGGTAAGAACAGTTTGACACTACAGATTTTTTCAGTCCAATAATACATAATTTACACTATGCATTTCTTTGATAGAGATAATCACATTTTGAAGCAAGACAGTGCTTAAAAGGATTTCTGGTATGTTTGTATCAAACATTTACGTAGCTCTCCCCTCCAAATTTTTGCTTAATGTGTCAGCTCAAAAATCTTACCCACCAGATTCTATACAATAGTCTTACTTCAGATCTAAAATATTAAAAAATACATTAATATGATTTTTGAACAAATGAGAATGAGACTTCTGCAATGAACAATGTATTTATGCATTACAAATCCAAGTTACCATTAGATTGCATGTGTACTAAATATAAAGCTAATGTTCTCCTTATTCTTAAGCATACATACAACAAATTTACAATAAAATGAACCTTCCCCCACACCCTCCTCTCCCTCAAAAAATGTTGCATCTGTGCAGCCTAGAATTTTCAGGATTTTTTTTAACTCAAATCCTTAAGGTTTTTACTATAAACAAACATTTCTCTTAAGATAATTTCATTATTTTGAATACAGGCATACAATTACTTCCTCAGTTTAAGAGTCCCAGAGTACTTAATGATGCCATGAACCAAAACAGCAATAACCACTTAAAAAGTCCCTAAATACACTGTAGGTTTAGGTAAAGAACTCTGATGTTTTCTAAAAACCTGTTACAGTTAAATAAAGTCACAATTTAAAAAGAAAAGTATATTTTTAAAATACTGTATATTTGTAAAAGCCTCGTGATGAATACTTGTGTAACTCCCTTTTTGCCTATGAGTCTATTATTTTTTTCAAAACCATTATTAAATGAAAAATCAAGCAAAAAATTAGAGGCCTATGAAAACCCTAGTTTTCTTTCATCGAGATGCTGAAGATAATATATACAATCATTTCTTAGGAAGACTCAAAAATACTGAGAGTAATCTTATAGGATACTCAGTTTGGATTTTAATATGTAAAAGGAAGAAGTTAAGGATAAAGTTGCAGAATTAAGTGAAATTCCATTTTTGTCTGCATTTCAGACAAACATATTTTCAAAACATTACCTTTTTGAAATGTTATATTTTCTGTATTAATTCAGTAAGATTAGAGTTACATCACCTGGACAATTTTCCTGCCTGGAATTCAAAAATTGACTCATTTTCCCTGACAAACACTATTGATATTTTAACCATCAGTCCAAACAAAATGAATCCTGATGAGATTACAACACTGCAAGGCTGATTGACACTGATGGCCAAATTCTGCTCAAAGTGACTTCTGTGCAATCCTCTGAAGTCAATGGGAGTTGCAAACGCATATCCAAAGACTATCTGGCCCTTAGCAATGACACTAGTAGTCTTGAATTTGCTGCAATGTGTGTACACATGTGAACTTTGACAGAACAAGACTGGACTACATGTAGAATTAGTTGCAAATATAGGAAGATTACCCACTGAATGCCTTTAACAGAAACAACAAAAATCCAACTGCTAGGAGAATACGCTAGTCCCAAAAGTCACATTGCAACATAATAACATAGCATGAAAAAGCAGAATAAAATATTTATTGCAAGAAAACAAAGTTCTCTAGCAAAATTTAAATGAAGCAAAGCTTAAAACATGAATACAAGCCTGTTTTGAGTCTGAGATAGCTAAAGAAACCTCTTCAAGATAAGGTCTCCAATGCCTGAGCTTTCCAATAATCTCCAAACGACAAACTGATTACTTGCATACAAATTTCGTGTGGCAGCCACCACATAATACTGCTGATATAAAATCATATAGACAGAACACTGATGAAATAAAGCCGTATGTTCAGATAACATGTACACAAGCAGAAGCATCATAAATCACAAATATAAAATTATACTGAAGCCAACTGGCACTATACCAAAGTATCTAAGAGTTTAAACTTGAATATGATAAGAGGGCTTGCAAAAAATATACCTTTCAGTAGTTTTTTTAAACTGAAATTTGCACAAGTATTAATCCCAAGAAAATCTGACAATTCAGTATGTCCAGGCCTTCTATGAAATCTCCCACTGTATCCCTTTCCATCTCTAAAATTTCATTTTTCCTCTAGACACTCAAACTCACATTTACAACTACCGAAATAAGATCTGTAAATGCTTTAAGACAATAACTGCAAATGCAAAAAATATTTCTAAAGGCAGAAAACCTTTTAAACAAATTCAAAATGGAAATGTAGTGCAAGAAAACGTACACAGCATTCCAGTTTCTTCAACGCTGTCAGATGTAAAGGTTCTATTCATCATGTAAATGGACATATAATTTGGAAATTCTAGACATGCACCAATTAAATAACAAATCTTTGTCTAGTTGTCTTATAGATTCAAGGACTGGAAGGGACCTCGAGAGGTCATCGAGTCCAGTCCCCTGCCTTCATGGCAGGAACAAATACTCTCTAGACCATCCCTGATAGACATTTATCTAACCTACGCTTAAATATCTCCAGAGATGGAGATTCCACAACCTCCCTAGGCAATTTATTCCAGTGTTTAACCACCCTGACAGTTAGGAACTTTTTCCTAATGTCCAACCTAAACCTCCCTTGCTGCAGTTTAAACCCATTGCTTCTTGTTCTATCCTTAGAGGCTAAGGCGAACAAGTTTTCTCCCTCCTCCTGATGACACCCTTTTAGATACCTGAAAACTGCTATCATGTCCCCTCTCAGTCTTCTCTTTTCCAAACTAAACAAACCCAATTCTTTCAGCCTTCCTTCATAGGTCATGTTCTCAAGACCTTTAATCATTCTTGTTGCTCTTCTCTGGACCCTCTCCAATTTCTCCACATCTTTCTAGAAATGCGGTGCCCAGAACTGGACACAATACTCCAGTTGAGGCCTAACCAGCACAGACTAGAGCGGAAGAATGACTTCTCGTGTCTTGCTCACAACACACCTGTTAATGCATCCCAGAATCACGTTTGCTTTTTTTTGCAACAGCATCACACTGCTGACTCATATTTGGCTTGTGGTCCACTATAACCTCTAGATCCCTTTCTTCTTCCTAGACAGTCTCTTCCCATTTTGTATGTATGACACTGATTTTTCCTTCCTAAGTGGAGCATTTTGCATTGTCTTTGTTAAACTTCATCCTGTTTACCTCAGACCATTTCTCCAATTTGTCCAGATCATTTTGAATTATGACCCTGTCCTCCAAAGCAGTTGCAATCCCTCCCAGTTTGGTATCATCTGCAAACTTAATAAGCATACTTTCTATGCCAATATCTAAGTCATTGATGAAGATATTGAACAGAGCCGGTCCCAAAACAGACCCCTGCTGAACCACACTTGTTATACCTTTCCAGCAGGATTGGGAACCATTAATAACTACTCTCTGTGTACGGTTATCCAACCAGTTATGCACCCACCTTATAGTAGCCCCATCTAAATTGTATATGCCTAGTTTATCGATAAGAATATCATGCGAGACCATATCAAATGCATTACTAAAGTCTAGGTATACCACATCCACCGCTTCTCCCTTATCCACAAGACTCATTATCCTATCAAAGAAAGCTATCAGATTGGTTTGACATGATTTTTCTTTACAAATCCATGCTGGCTATTCCCTATCACCTTACCACCTTCCAAGTGTTTGCAGATGATTTCCTTAATTATTTGCTCCATTATCTTCCCTGGCACAGAAGTTAAACTAACTCAGGGGTCGGCAACCTGCGGCTCCCGGCTCGCCAGGGTAAGCACCCTGGCGGGCCGGCCCGGTTTGTTTACCTGCCGCGCCGGCAACTTCGGCCGATCGTGGCTCCCACTGGCCGCGGTTCGCGGTCCCAGGCCAATGCGGGAGGCAGGAAGTGGCGCGAGCCGAGGGATGTTCTGGCCGATGCGGCAGATAAACAAACCGGGCCGGCCCGCCAGGGTGCTTACCCTGGCGAGCCGGGAGCCGCAGGTTGCCGACCCCTGAACTAACTGGTCTGTAATTTCCTGGGTTGTTTTTATTTCCCTTTTTATAGATGGGCACTATATTTGCCCTTTTCCAGTCTTCTGGAATCTCTCCCATCTCCCATGATTCTCCAAAGATAATAGCTAGAGGCTCAGATACCTCCTCTATTAGCTCCTTGAGTATTCTAGGACGCATTTCATCAGGCCCTGGTGACTTGCAGGCACCTAACTTTTCTAAGTGCTTTTTAACTTGTTCTTTTTTTATTTTATCTTCTAAACCTACCCCCTTCCCATTAGTATTCACTATGTTAGGCATTCCTTCAGACTTCTCGGTGAAGACCGAAACAAAGAAGTCATTAAGCATCTCTGCCATTTCCAAGTTTCCTGTTACTGTTTCTCCCTCCTCACTGAGCAGTGGGCCTACCCTGCCCTTGGTCTTCCTCGTGCTTCTAATGTATTGATAAAAAGTCTTCTTGTTTCCCTTTATTCCCGTAGCTAGTTTGAGCTCATTTTGTGCCTTTGCCTTTCTAATCTTGCCCCTGCATTCCTGTGTTGTTTGCCTATATTCATCCTTTGTAATCTGTCCTAGTTTCCATTTTTTATATGACTCCTTTTTATTTTTTAGATCATGCAAGATCTCGTGGTTAAGCCAAGGTGGTCTTTTGCCACATTTTCTATCTTTCCTACCCAGCGGAATAGCTTGCTTTTGGGCCCTTAATAGTGTCCCGTTGAAAAACTGCCAACTCTCCTTAGTTGTTTTTCCCCTCAGTCTTGATTCCCATGGGACCTTACCTATCAGCTCTCTGAGCTTACCAAAATCCGCCTTCCTGAAATCCATTGTCTCTATTTTGCTGTACTCCCTTCTACCCTTCCTTAGAATTGCAAACTCTATGATTTCATGATCACTTTCACCTTGTGAAAGTATTGAGGCTCTTGAAAATAAAAAGTATCCTTGTGTGACAGTTGACACTAAACTGGGAGAAGAGGTAGATACGCTGGAGGGTCCAGAGTGATGTAGACAAATTGGAGGATTGGGCCAAGAGAAATCTGATGAGGTTCAACAAGGAGACAAGTTCAGAGTCCTGCACCTAGGAAGGAAAAATACTATGTATTGCTACAAGCTGGGGACTGACTGGCTAAGCAGAAGTTCTGCAGAAAAGGACCTGGGGATTACAATGGATAAGAAGCTGGATAAGAGTCAACAGTATGCCCCAGTATGCCTTTTATCACAAAACTACATATTATTTGTTCCTCAGAATGAACAGTTACTTTACAGTAACTGTGGTTCTCCAAGATGTGGTCCACAGGTTTTCCATTTTGGGGGCACATGCACCCCGTGAGCACAAGGCTGGAATTGTTTTAAGTATCAGCATCTGTTGGATCTGTGCCCGTGCACTTTCCAGTGCCCTGTAGCCAAATGTATAAAGGGCAGAGCAGCTGCAACCACTCTCCAGAATTCAAACTGGCAAAGACTCCAAAATAGTGGCTAACGAGGAGGGGTCATGGAATATACGTGGACAACAAGAACCACAGTTACAGCAGGGTAAGTAACTATTTTATCTTTTTCTAGAGCTAGCCCATATACGTTCCACTCCCGGTGACTCTCAAGCAGTAACTCATGTACTGGATGGTGAGTGCCCTGATATACTGGATTAATAACTGCAGGACAGTTTTACCACAGCAGGTATCAGATTTGCAACCCTCGACGAATGAATAATGCTAAGCAAAGGCGTGAACTAAACTCCAAGGACCAGCTTTACAAATCTCTGAAATTGGGACACCTCAGAGAGATGCAGTAGAGGCTGCCTGGGCTCTCATGGAATAAGCTCTAACTTGCCCAGGCAGGTCTAGGTAGGCCAGCTCACAGAACACCTTAATACAGTCAAAGACTCATTTTGACAGTCTCTGAATGGAAGTAAGTTGTCCCTTCATTCTGTTGGCAAATTCTAGGAACAGCCTAGGAGAATGCCTGAGCAGCTTCATTCTGTTCAGATAGCATGAGAGGCATCTAGGGTATGAAGCCTAGCTTCTCTCTGAGTAGTGAGAGGCTTGGGGAAGGAGACAGGTAGGTGAATCATCTGATTAAGATAAAGTCAGGAACCTTGAGGGAGGTCTCAGTCATTTTGGCCTTGTGCAATACTGTGTAGGGAATAGACCTAAATAAACATTAGCCAAAAAATACTGTTTTGGTCAACCTGAACCAATAGTGAATTTCTGTTGAGTTCACCAACAGTTTCAACTGAACCGAAAAATCAAAATGTTTAGCAAATACTGATTCTGAACAATTTGATTCAACATTTCCAAAACAATTCAATTTTTTGGACTACATTCACAAAACAGCTAAAGGGGGAAGTGGTACTCACTCTCCTTATATCATTTAACTCCTGAAATCTGAGACCTGGGTTTTATACCCCCCACTACCTAATGTGGAAAAGGGATGGATGTGAAGTTGGATCTCCCATGTTGCAGGAGTGTGTCCTGGACACTGGCTATGGGATAATCTGGCCTGGGTTTTATAAGCTCCTGCTGAAGCTGTTCCACTTTTTATAAATAAATTGTCACTGGAGTCAGGGACTTGAATTTGGGTCTCCTAAATCCTAGCTGAGTACTCTAACCACCAGGCCTAATGACTATTCATTGTCATTCATAGGGGAAATTCATAATCACTAGGAGTGGCATATGTTCAGCACCTCTGAAAGTTATGCCTTTAATGGCTGAAGAAAACATTTTATAAAATTATGTGAAATTTCCAGGTGGTACAATGACCAAATTTTTGCAACATCTGATCTTCATGAATCAGAACTCGTAAGAATTAGCCCATATAAAACAGCTAGACTTTTCCCTCTTATTTTCCTTCTTTTCTTGAGTGCTATCTACTTCACTTTGTGATGTGCACTCTTCTCCGTCACCCTTTTGTTTCTGACTTACAACCAGAAGGGCCAGATTATGATGTAAACAATGTGTCTTATTAAACATAGTATGCTACTATCTGAGAAGTTCCATTAGATCTACCAGTAATGGGATCCTGAATTATGAAAGGATCATTGTAGTTAAGTTCACCAGTGTGCTTTACACCCACACACACCCTTGGCAGCAGAGACACAGTAGGTTCAGAGACCTGAGGTTATGTATTAATGCATGTAGGCACGTGGGTGCTTTGTTGAAAGCTTTTAAAAGCAAACACCATCTATTAATTATTTCCTACTGCCAGAGAAGATTCAATGAATATCAGGTTTCAGTGCGGCTGAATGATGCAAAAAGCCATTGGCAATGACTGTAATGGATTTGTGCTTTCTAGAGCAATGATTATTTTCCCCACATTCCCTCAAGTCAATATCAGTTACAATGATTCCGTGTCTCAGAAACATATTCTAGTCAAAATATAAAAATATATAGCTAACTTGAATAAACTGGTTTAAAAGATTTATTAACCTTAATGCTTGGAATCTTTTTGAGCCCTTTTAGTGACTAGCAGGGCTGCTGTGACAGAGCGTCTGGGAGGGTGGAAAGAGGTAAGCTAGAATGTGTTTTAGGGACAGTACACAGGAATCCCCAGAAATAAAGGGAAAAAAGCCATTCTTCCAGCCAAATGAATATACACTGTATACCAGTAGGAATAAAGATAAGGAAAAAGTCAGTGTTTCAGTTGGTTCAAATTTTAAAAGGCAATTATGTAAGGTGATGAGTCATTCCTATGATAGAGTCCAGCCAATTCACAAGCCAGGAACTGATCTGGTAACTCTCAGGACAGGTATATAAGCACTACAGGAGGAACAGCAACTCAGTCTGCTCAATGTCATTCCAGGACTTGGAACTCTCTCCTGCCTGACACTGGCAACAGACTCCTCAAGCCTTAGCCAGCTCCAACTTTGCTCTTGCTCCCTCCCTGTTCTTAGTCATGCTCCAATTCTGCTGTGGACTCCTGATTCGGCTCTGACCCCTAGGCCCGACTGCCACAGCTCCAACCACTAGGCACAATCACCCCCATCACAGTTTCTGACAAATTATTTGGTATTACTGTACACCTGCTTCATTTATTTGAAGGTAATACCTTAAATATGTTGGAAATGCTAGTGGATTCAATTGACTTTTCAATATTGAAAAAAAAGATCAAAACTTAGTTCAAGTCCCTTTGTTATGACATCTGGTAAACTATGGAAAATCTATATAATAGATTAATGAATTGTTGCTTTGATGAAAAATAAGAATTTATTTTTCTGATTAAACTCTATCTTGGCTATAAGAATGTTTACTGATTAGGATTTTCATGATGTTTATATTCTTCCTTATTTAATGAACTTAACAAAAGGGCATTTAGAAATAGGTTCCTGAGCATAAGCATGTAGAGATTCACTGCTTTCAAGTACTCACTTCTAGACAACCACGGCATTTGCATACAGCTCTGAAAGGGTGCAGTTTTAAAAATAGATTTGAGACAGCAGTGAGGCTTGTTCTCTCTGTTGCTTCATAAACTGGATTCCTGTTCTCTTATTCTTGCCAACAGGTAACTACTATTTTTTTCTTCTTAAACATGCAGTTACATCAATTTGCACACTGAATTCATATTTCCTGTGCTTGGCTGCTTTGACCCTCTGAATACAGCCTACCTGAATTCCTAAAGGCACAAGTTTACTTTTTGTAAAAAACTATCAATTCTGTACAATTCATAGAGGCATTAACACAATGCTTCAAGAACTGCACTGTTTCTCCTTGAAAATGTGCAATATGGTTGTATTCCTTTCCTCTAATAAAATATCTAAGAAACACTGATTTCCATGAATACCTTGACTTTTCTAGATTCCATCTGAATTTGTATTTACAATATTAATATTCCACTAACTTGTTTTATACAAAAAGTGAAACACCTATCTGTGGGCCAGTACCCTTTTTAAATTAACAATGAGCAATAATGAAGATAAGGATATGAACAATTATTAAGAATATAGCTATATAAAATTAAGGACCAGTCCAAACTTAAGTGTCTTTTTCAACAATTATCTCCCCACTCTTGGAAACTCCATGAGCTTGTAATCTTTAGCAAGCAGTATCAACTTGGGTAGGTATGCACTTTCACTCATACACAATATGCTCTAGACAAATGCTCCTCAATTCTCTGACTGCTAAAACAAAATCCTCAGATTTACTAGTGGTGCCCCTTATCAACTTCTGTCAGTTTTTGGTCTTTGTTTACTTACCTTAAATTTTTTATCATTGGACACCCTCCCACCCCACCCAATAAACAAAAAAACAAACTTTCTTGTACCTCACATAGTTACAATTGAGTTCTGACAATTGACACCCAGTTGGGATGTCCCTCTCTTTCTTCATAACCCACTACTACATTTTGTCTTCTCCTAGATTATTTTGGTCTGAAAACAGCAAACAATGTCAAAAAGCTTTTAAACCCCTGTAAATTGTGGTCACACTGCCCACTTAAAACAACAAAACAAAAAAAAACTCCAAATACAGTGCACTCCTTTTGTAAGAATCACATTCGTCCTAGATTATTTGATTCTTATAAGTAGCCGATTCTTACAAGAGGAGCATAGGTTAGTATAGGAATGATTTTGTTCCAGTGGTTTTGATCACTATATGAGGTAGATTCTTATCAGTGAGTCTTATAAATGGAGTGTACTGTACAAAGTGTCTGTATGAAGGGCACAGTATGGAGAGATATTTTATACCTCTTTCCTTCACTGCCATGACCCAGAGAAAAACCTTAGAGGGCTGCCTCAAATTCCTGTACATTGAAGAGGACTATTAGTGCCCAGTCAATCAATTCAATTGTCAAGCACCTGGGGCCATCAATATAAAAGGGTGCAGTGATGCTGAAAGTCAATGGTAAGCACCAAAAGTAGTATCTCTAAAGCTTATCAGAGGCTTTAGTGCAAAAGCAATGTACAAAGCTTGGTCCCAGGCCCTGTTAGGAATGCACAAGGGCACATTCAGCATTGTCTTCTCAACATCAAGATCGTCTCCAAAGGAGACCTGTCAATATAATAAAGCAGAGTCCTGGATATACCTATTGTGTGTATAATTTATTTTCTCCCAATGCCAAATGTGGTTTTGGGAAGAAGACAAGTAGGTTGATGGTTTGGTTCAGACTGGAATCATTTTGTGGATGAATTTTGGGTGAGGTCTTGGCACCACCTTGGTCCTATGGATTGTTGATTATGGAGGTTTGGCCAAAAGCACCTGAAGCTCACTCACTGATTCTTCTGGCTGAAGTGACCATGACTAGTGGCTTGTCAACACCATTACAACATGGCAAGCAGGGTGTGAATCTACAGCCACTAGCTTGCCATACACTAATTGGCTGTGTGGACCCTACTAACATGCACTAAAAGTTCAACAGCACGCTTTGACATACTCGCACTATAGAACTTTTAGTGTGCAGCAGCATGTCCACATAGGCAGTTTGTGCACCACAAGCTAGTGTGCTGTACATTCAGACCCTTGCTTGTCACGCACAAATTTTCGGTGTAGAAAAGCTCTAGGAAGTTTGTCTTCAGAGTGAAGTGGTGCAAGGAGCATTCTGAAAGAGGGGCTTGATGAATCTCAGAAGGGCTCTATTGAGGCCCAGGGCAGGAAGAGTCTTGTGGGTAAATATGTAGGAGCTCTTTAAGAAACATCTATACCAAGCAGTGAGAAATGACTGAGCAGGACTACAAAGGCAGGTGACTAGATGAAATTGCTAGAGACATATATTTTAATATAGAACTGAGTAAAAAAACTGGCCTGTTTGAAGTGCTGTAGTTTGTCCAGAATCTTTAATATCGAGGCTTGAACTAGACCATGGCCTTAGTGGGCTGCCCATATTGAAAGTCATTTACACTCTGAAGAGTGCATTCTTCTGTTAGATATTTTCCTGCTTTGTATCAGTATTTTCTAGAGCTGTAGGGAGCAGTTCTTGTCCATTGCACTTAGCCACCCTACAGTTACACTAAAAGGTGGAGTGACTTTGGATCTGGATAGAGTATCTGGTAGTAATGCTGAGATCACATCCAACCAGACTGGGAACTGGATAGAGGGCTAAATAGACCTCTGTAGTACATCCATCAGCCACAGTGATCTCTGCCACTACAAAGCCACCAGAATGACCACAGCTTTGTCTCTATTTATTTTGGAAATTATCCTGGGAAACAGGGAAATTGGTGGGAAGGCGTACGCAAACTTTTGTTCCATTGTAGGAAGAAAGCATTTGGTAGCAACCGTGGACTCAGACCTCCTCTGGAACAAAAGTTCTGACATTTTTGGATTGTCCTCAGTGCCAAACAAGTCTACTGAGGGGGATTCACACTGATGGAATGTGACTGCAAGGACCATTCGTGATTGGTCATTGACTGTCTGCTCAGGAAATCTGCTAAATTGTTGCTTACTCCAGTGAAGTGAAGGGCCATCGATGTCACCCCATTCTGATGGCACCAAATTCCATAATGGCTCCCAGGCAGAGGGATAAGGAACAGACACCCCCTTTCTTATGTAGTGCATGACTGTTGTGTAGTCCAGGAACATCTACATTATCAAGTTTTGGAGAACAGATAGGAGAACAGATGGTAACCATGATGGCTACAAGCTCTTGGACATTAATGTGTAGCTTCACATAGCTTGAAGACCAGGTTCCTTGGATCTGCAGATAGTCCAAGTGACCTCCACAACTTGTCCCTGACAAATCTATGATTAGTGTCTTTGTCAGGAAGGGAAGTGAAAAAAGGGAATTCCTTTATGCATGTGTGGGGGTTCTAACCACCAAATCAGTTCAGCAGTGATGTGACTTGGTACTAGGATCTTCCGTCTACTGTGTTTACCAGAGAATTGATTCTGAGCCAGAGCTGAAGGGGCCACAGATAAAGTCTAGCAAGTGACATCATGTACGTATATGTCAACACGTTAGGTCACGCTAGACTGTAAAGTATGTTCATACCATTATAGGTAGCTCTGATGTCAACAGAAGTAAGAGTCCTTGTACCTGGAATCTGTTAGGGAGATATGCTCTTTTTGATCTGGAGTCAATCCAGATTCTTCTGAACTTCACCATCTGAAATAGGGTAAGTACATTTTTATAGTTCACTGAGAGGCCTAGTCAGGTAAATAGGAACAGAGTGCTGTCCTAGCTCACTGACATCTCCATTGTGACCTGCCTCTGATCAGCCAGTCACAAGTAGAGGTAGATGTGAATGCTTTGTCTCCTCAGGTGCGCTACTATCCCTGTTGGCATTTCTTGGAGACCTCGGTGCCAGTGAGAATCCAAATGGCAATACCTTGTACGGAAAGTGATTGGATCCCACCACAAATTGCAAATACTTCCCACGGACTATGTGGACCACTGCATGAAAATATGCATCCTGCAAGTCGAGAGCTACAAACCAGTCTTGAGCCTGAAGAGATGGAATAATGGAGACAAGTGCTGCCATCCTAAACCTGAAGTGGTGCATATATTTGTTTAGTCTCCTCTGGTCTAGGATAGGAAGAAGACCCCTTTTTTTCTTTGGGATAAGGAAGTACCATGAGTAGAAATCTCTTCACCTGTATTCCTGTGGAACCCTTTACAAATCTTAGATGAAACAATGAAGCCACTTCTTTTTGTAACAGGCTTTGTGTGAGAAGAGTTCCTGAACAGGGACAGGGAAGAGATAATGATAGGTGACTATATCCAACATCCATTTGTCCAAGGTGATATCAGCTCACATCCAATGGAACAGGACAAGGTGGCTTCCAATGGTAGCTGCTGGCTCCTGAATGGCTCTGATGTGGCTCCTGCCATTCCTGTCAAATCTGCTGTCTGGCTGATGGGGCAGTGTTTGTGACAGAGGTGGTGGATGAAGGACATCTCCTGTTCTCACTGTTGGTAATCTGGTTGTGTGCCCTGGGAGTAATGATGTACCCATCTGCTGAGGCTGATATTTATATTCTTGTAGGAGGACAATGTACAGATCCCTAGGGATCTCAGGGTGGCCCCCCAAGTCCTTTATGGAATGGAGTGCTTCATCAGCCCTTGAGTTGAACAGCTCCAACCCCTCGAATGGGAGGTACATTGTGCCGCTCTTGGTTTCCTCAAAGTATTCCTTTATTTTGATGGGGTTTTCTTCCCAGCCTTCCCTCTCATTGGACTCCAGTGGTATCTGCCTAAAGGAACACTTGCTAAGGAAGATTCCTGGGAGTCCTTGGAGGTTGATGTTGATGTCTCTTCCAAGTCTGAAATTTGGCGCATTGATTTCTCGAGCAGGTGTAGTTTGATCTGCATGTCCCTTGCCTTGGGAGTTCTTGATGAGAAGGTTTACACATCTCAGAATTATCATGAAAATGACTTTCCCTAGACCGAAAAGGCATCAACTATGCCCCTTGACCAGGGGGATGAGCATGCTGCATGTGAGGCAGGCCTTAAACCTGGAAGGCAAGGGGGAAGAAGGTGGAAGGGAGTCTTACCTGTTGTCTCTTCCCCCCCCCAACCCTTTTTTTTGAATGCCCAAATTAAAAAATTGGCACAAATAAGTCAGTGAAGAAAGATTTCTTCAAAAAAATTAGTGTGGAAGGTGAGTTTGAAGCTCAAGAAAAATAGCGGTTGAACATTTGCCAGGTTGCATCTCAATTCAATAAGAGGAAACTGAGGGAAGGCCATGGCAGCTCCATCCTTTATGCCCTCACATAAGAGGGCGCAAGAAGGGTACAGAGCACATGCATAGTCCAACAGACACTTACCCAAAACAAATTCAATTTTTCACAGTAGGCACACATCCACCTACAATGGGATCAACACTGACACATATTTGAAGGAAAATGTTTCACCCCTGGTTATATTTTAGTTAGTTCAGGGTTTATTTTATTGCTGAAAAATATAATTTACATAATTTATAACATTTATATACCACCACTTTCAAAATATAAAGTTTGTTTTACAAACTGATCGTCAAAGTAACTCTATTTTACAGATGGGAAAGCAAAGAGGTAAAATGATGTGTCCAGGGCTGCACAGTAAGTCACTGGAAAAAAAGCTTAGAACCTTCTGGAATTCAGTATTCTTTCCTCCGTGGTATTCTGTTTTATATGGGCATGTTAGAATTGGTTTGAAAATAAGTTCTTACCCCTTGCCTGGAACAAACTATATACTCATGAAAATCATTACACAAAGGATACAAAGTACAATATCACTCGTACTGCTTGTATGCCTCAAAATAAAATGAGGGAATAATACATATACTGATATAGACAGCAAGATTACATAAAGTTTGCCAAAAGGCATTTACAGCTGTTGAAGACATAACAGCAGCTCATCTTGCCTGCTTTCAATAGCCTGAATGAGGGTTCACAGAAACAGGGATAAAGACACTTTTTGCTATTTCAATTACCTAATCAAAATTAATCTAGCTGTACTAGCTATTTAAGTAAAAAACTGTTTTTCATTATCTACAGTAAACATTAACTAAAAAAAATATTTAAGAATCATGCCTCTTTGTATCAAAATGAAAAATTATTCAAAGTTCATTTGTTTTGTCTGCATCTGCCTTTTCATTAGGTCCATATGGCAAACTAGTCTGAAGAGTAATGTAATAAATGCAAGTGTAAATATGAATGTCTCACAATTCAGTCAGTTAAATCATTTGCACTCTATGCACCTGAAAGCACCAGAGACCTCCAGAGACCACATGGCCAAGCTACGCAACCAGCTACAGGCGTCTCTTGATGTTCACAAACTGACTCCAGAAGTCATTAAGGTATCAATACAAATAAGGAGGATTGTGTTTTTCAGCCTATGAAGGAAAACTTAGCATCATAAAACTAACTGCACTGCCTTGGAACAGAATCAACTTAGCCAGACAACGCAATCTACTGAGTGAGTCTGTGCTTAAGGCTGTCAAACCAATGAAAAGAACTGTAGTACAGAGCTGCAGACAAAGGTGACACTTTACATAATCTGTGTCACTTGTTGTCTGGTAATGTTAACTTGATTGTTTTTCTTTTTTTTTTAGCAATATAATAATAATAATAAAATAAGTTAATGAACCAAACAGGCAAAGACAGTGCATTCTGTAGAAATTTTCAGCCATATTTTAAATTGCACAAGCTAACATGCGTGAATCAAACTTCACTAATCTTTATAATATACATGAAATGGAAAATATCAGCTCACACTTGTGTTTTACCTAGATCAAAAGGGTACAGCTAACTTTTAAACTGATCACACATTTAAAATTCTTAAGTAGCAAATTATAAATTTAAATGCAAGGTTTATTAAAACCATAAACACCAAAATCCTCTGCCAACTCACTACAGTGGCAAAACACTGTCATACTATATAAAGTTCCCAACCCCTTTGTATTATGTTGGACTGACATATAGTACATTCTTGCTTTAAAACAAACCCAACTGGAGAGTAAGGGAGAAAAAAATAAGCTGTCAAAAATCATATATTTTTCTCTCTGATATAGTGTAATACAGTGATAACTATCAGACTTCTGCATAGCTGTTTCTAGATAGTGTCAAAAACCAATACAAGTTGAAAAAGACATAGTAACTACCCTATGACCTGATGTCTTTCACTTCTAGATAACCCTCCAGGAGAGAGTTAAACTAGGTATGGGATCTTTGAAATTTAGTATGTCTCTCACAATACCCATAGAAGAAAGTCCCATCTGTGTTTCTACAGCATTTACTACTATCCTAAAGATGTCAGTAGCAGAAACAGATAGTGACAGAGTAACAAAACACTGTGTTTGTGACATAAGATGAACATTAGCCAATGCAAAATAAAAGCCTTTTACCATTTTCACATTTAATACAATAAATATTGAGAAAACTGCAGCAATTCTAAAGTGTAGAACTAAAATGAGAAGTTACCTTTGAAGCTTTCAAGTTCTTTCCTGTAGGGGAGAGAAAGCAGAATATAAAGTCTCAGATTAAAAATAGATATGTTCCATAAATTCAAACTGCAACTGGGATTATCTATGAAGATTTGCAATGGTTTAAAATGCATGAAAAGGTGAACTGAAGGATTTGAGTATTGTGACATTTTTAGAAACTTGATTAATGGAAACTTCTAGCTGCATATACAGAGCTTGAAAAAATTGCTTTCCTGAAGCAAGTAACTGATATCAACTTCTTTAGAACTGAGCTATCACATATTACAAATATATATTACATATAAATATCTATTCTCACTGTTTCTAGATCTTCTGGTTGCAAAGATAACATGAATATGAACTCATTATAATCAAATAATAAATGAAGGCTTCTTAAGTCCACTGACAGACACTAAGGCCTGGTCTACACTAGGACTTTAAATCGAATTTAGTAGCGTTAATTCGAATTAACCGCTCAACCGTCCACACCAGGAAGCCGTTTAATTCGACCTAGAGGGCTCTTTAGTTCGAATTCGGTACTCCACCCCGATGAGGGGAGTAGCGCTAAATTCGACATGGCTATCTCGAATTAGGCTAGGTGTGGATGCAAATCGAACTTACTAGCTCCGGGAGCTATCCCACAGTGCACCACTCTGTTGACGCTCTGGACAGCAGTCCAAGCTTGGATTCTCTGACCAGCCACACAGGAAACGACCCGGGAAAATTTGAATTCCTTTTCCTGTCTGGGCACTTTGAATCTGATGTCCTGGTTGGACATCGGGGCGAGCTCAGCAGCACCTGCAACGATGCAGAGCTCTCCAGCAGAGGAGTCCATGCAATCCCAGAATAGAAAGAGGTCCCCAGCATGGACAGACCGTGAAGTCCTGGATCTGATCGCTGTGTGGGGCGATGAGTCTGTGCTTTCGGAGCTGCGCTCCAACAAACGGAATGCAAAGACCTACGAGAAGGTCTCCAACGCCATGGCACTCAGAGGATACAGCCGGGATACAACGCAGTGCCGCGTGAAAATCAAGGACCTGAGACAAGGCTACCAAAAAGTCAGAGCGGCAAACGGACGGTCCGGAGCACAGCCCCAGACATGCCGCTTCTACGAGGCACTGCATGCCATTCTAGGTGGGTCTGCCACCACTGCCCCACCAGTGACCGTGGACTCTGAGTATGGGATAGTGTCGAGGGGCAGTTCCTCGGCGATGTTCGCCGATGGGGAAGATGAGGAAAGGTTTGTGGAGGACGACGCAGGCGACAGCGCTTACAATACCGCTTTCCCCGACAGCCAGGATCTCTTCATCACCCTCACAGAGATCCCCTACCAACCCTCCCCGGCCGTTAACCCGGACTCAGAATCAGGGGAAGGATCAGTCGGTAAGTGCTATAAACATGGAAACCTTTATTTTTTAAAAAACAGGAATAAAAAATACCGTATATTCCGGCGTATAAGGCAACGGGGCGTATAAGACGACCCCCTAATTTTTTCATTAAAAAATTAGTTTTGCCATATACTTGCCATATAAGACGACCCCCCCCCTTCTGCGGGGGGAAGTCAGAGGGTTCTGCGCTGCCCGCTGCGGCGGACAGCGCAGAGCCTTTTAAATCCCAGCCGCGGTCGGGAGTTTATACCCGGCGTATAAGACGACCCCCGATTTTTGGGGGTTGTTTTTTAGCCCAAAAACCCGTCTTATACGCCGGAAAATACGGTATATAAAAACTATATAAAAACTTTTCCATATAAAACTATATAAAAAGAAGGTCCACACATATAGGGATGGAACAGAAATCCTCCTGGGACACTTCCACGAAGCTCTCGTACAGGAGCTTGAAAAGCCTCCGCAGGAGGTTCCTGGGGAGAGGTGCCTTATTTGGTGCTCCGTGGAAGCACACACTTCCGCACCAGGCCATCCTAATGTACAGCGGAATCATTGCCTCCACCAGCATGGCAGCATACGGTCCTGGTCTGTGCAGGGATTCTAGCAGCATCCTCTCTCTCTCTCTCTCTCTGAGTGACCCGCCTCAGGGTAATCTCGTTCGGCGACTGCTGCATCTAATTAGGGCAATTAGTGTACTGTTACTATTGTGAATGCTTGACTTTTACTTTGCATAGCAATGACCTTCGTTTAACAGCCACGTGTTGGAGGCCGCAGAGGAAAAGCATACAGTGATCTTTCCCGGGCACAGCCGCGAGGGGCTGGAACGGGGTCAGACTTTATGCTTTACAGATTGCCTTCAGCGGGAGGGCACAGCTATCCATTAACTGTTAAGCAGCCTATAGTGTAGTGCTTACCAGGCCTGGCTGCTACACGGATTCAGCTGTACCGCCCCGCTTGTCCGATCTCCTGTGCAAGACCGCAGCCAATGAAAGCGTATTCTGAAATCTCGAACTTGTCCTGAGAGCTCGTGAGAATAGGTGCCCTGTATGGTCTTGTTCACTGAAACTGAGTAGACTGTGTTCAGTGTTCGCAAACATGTATCTTTTCAAGGAAATCACTTCCTTTTTCCCATCACACAGCTGCGGCTCTTTCACGAACTGCCCCGGCATCCCCCTCACAGAGGCTGGCGCAGATTAGGCGGCGAAAGAAAAAGACTAGGGACGACATGTTCTCGGAACTGATGGCTTGCTCCAGAGCCGAGGCGGCCGAGCAGAGACAGTGGAGGGAGACCCTATGTCAGCACCAGCGCTCACACAGCGAACGGGAGGACAGGTGGCGGCAGGAAGACCAGCAGGCGACTCAAACGCTGCTTGGGCTAATGAGGGAGCAAACGGACACGCTCCGGCGCCTTGTAGATGTTCTGCAGGACCGCAGGCAGGAGCAGAGAGCCCCCCTGAACTGTATCTGCAACCGCCTTCCCCCGCCACAAAGTCCTGTCCCCCCCTCACCAAAAATCACAAGAAGGAGGGGCGCTAGGGGCCGTGAAAACTGTCACTCCACCCCAGCAGAGCGCTCATGTACCAAACAGCTCTCATTCCCTAAAGTATGAGAAGTGCTTCCCTTCCTGGATCACCCAGTCCCAAATCCAAGTTTCAACCCCCCACTGTGTAGTTGAGTATTAAGAGTAGTTTGTTGTTATTCACTGTTTCCGTCACGTTTTCCTTGTCAGAAGACTTTGTGTGAAGGGGGGGAGGGGTTTTTAATTGCATAGGACAGCCTCCATTACCAGGGTACAGACTTGGGGGCAGGATCAACAGCAGGACACACACAGACTGCAGTCACTAGGCACCAGGGTCATTCTGGGAGATGAATGCTGCCCCGGGTCAGTCTGTGAGGTGTATGCTGCCCCAGGGTCCTAGCGCCTGACATCCACAAATGGCAAGGCAGGCTGCCCTTACCATGCCCTTCCACCCTAGCCACGAGCCTCTCCGATGCCCTGAGCCCCAGCAAGAGCCCTCATCCACGGAAACATACCCTTCCCACACACCCCTCAACCCTTCCTACGCCCCAACCCCCAGCCCAGAGCCTGCATCCAAACTCCGTCCCAAAGACGGCACCCCTCACCCCTTCCTGCAAACCCACCCCTTCCTGCACACCCACCTGCAACCATCCTCCCCCCAGAGACCGCTGTAGGAGCAGAAGCATGTCATTCCTCTAGTGTAGAAGCGGTCTGTACATCAGTGCACATCGTACCCACCACAGTCTGCGTCCATGTTTCAACCCTTGAACAGGAATTCATAATTAAAGAAAAAGTTTTTAATAATCAGTGTTCCATTAAATTTATTTTAAAACGTGTGTTGGAAGGGGGGAAACCTGGAGAACGGGGTATGTAACCGCAGATCGAAGTCAACAATCACTGAAACAGGCTCAGGTTCAGCTTCTCTGTAAATCAACTGGAGAGTCATAGGTTACCCTGCTCTCCGAGGAACCTAGCTTTCAAAGCCTCCCGGATGCACAGCGCTTCCCGCTGGGATCTTCTATCAGCACGGCTGTCTGGCTGAGCGTAATCAGCAGCCAGGCGATTTGCCTCAACCTCCCATCCCGCCATAAAGGTCTCCCCCTTGCTCTCACAGAGATTGTGGAGCACACAGCAAGCAGCAATAACAACGGGGATATTTTTTTCGCTGAGGTCCGAGCGAGTCAGTAAGCTCCGCCATCTCCCCTTGAGACGTCCGAAAGCACACTCCACCACCATTCTGCACTTGCTCAGCCGGTAGTTGAAGAGTTCCTTCTCACTGTCCAAGGTGCCTGTATAGGGCTTCATGAGCCAGAGCATTAGCGGGTAGGCTGGGTCCCCGAGGATCACTGTAGGCATCTGCACATCCCCAACCGTTATTTTGTGGTCCGGGAAGAAACTACCTGCCTGGAGGCGTTTAAACAGACCAGAGTTCCTGAACACACGCGCGTCATGAACCTTGCCCGGCCACCCGATGTAGATGTTGGTAAAACGTCCCCTATGGTCCACCAATGCTTGCAGCACCATAGAAAAGTAGCCCTTTCGGTTAATGTACTCGCTGGCCTGGTGGGCCGGTCCCAGGATAGGGATGTGAGTGCCATCTATAGCCCCACCGCAGTTTGGGAATCCCATCGCGCCGAAGCCATCTCTGATGACCTGGACGTTTCCTAGGGTCACTACCTTTGAGAGCAGTTGCTCAACGATTGCGTGGGCTTTGAATCACAGCAAGCCCTATGGTAGATTTGCCCACGCCAAAGTGGTTCGCTACTGACCGGTAGCTGTCTGGCGTTGCAAGTTTCCAGAGGGCTATGGCCACTCGCTTCTGCACAGTCAGGGCTGCTCGCATCCGGGTGTCCTGGCGCTTCAGGGCAGGGGACAGCAAGTCCCAGAGTTCAAGGAAAGTGCCCTTACGCATCCTGAAGTTTCGCAGCCACTGTGATTCATCCCAGACCTGCAGCACTATGCGGTCCCACCAGTCTGTGCTTGTTTCCCGGGCCCAGAATCGCCGTTCCACACCATGAACTTGACCCATTGCCACCATGATCTCCACTGCGCGGCGTACCCTGCTTTGTGAGAGGTCTGCGCCACTCTGTGACTTCCTGTCCTCACCGCGCTGACGGAGCCTCCTCGCCCGATTTCTCAGCAGCTGACTGTGGAAGAGGTGGACGATAAGGTGCGAGGAGTTGACAACGGCCATAAGTGCAGCGATGATCGCAGCGGGCTCCATGCTCGCAGTGCTGTGGCGTCCGCGCTGTAACCGACCAGAGAAGGGCGTGAACAGATTTCCCGCCGGCGCTTTCAGGGAGGGAGGGCGTGATTGACGGTTCAATGATGACAGTTACCCAAAACCACCCTCGACACATTTCTCCCCCCAGCAGGCATTGGGGGCTCTACCCAGCATTCCAATGGGCAGCGGGGAGTGCGGGAACTGTGGGATAGCTTCCCACAGTGCACCGCTTCCAAAGTCGACGCTGGCCCCGTTACTGTGGACTCAGACAGTCGAATTAGTGTATTTAGTGTGGATACACAAATTCGACTTCATAAGGTCGATTCCACAAATTCGAATTAAGTAGATTCGAAATAGTCTTGTAGTGTAAACGTACCCTAAGACATCCCTGCTGCTTCTCAGAGCTTTGTCAAGCTGTAGAAGAATGAAAACTGACTACTGTCTTGTCAGTTTTCAGGACTGACATTCAAAACCCTATGGTTAGCAGTGAAATAGAAACAAATCTGGTAAATTTCACTATGCTGCTTGAGAAAGCTGATTTTGGAGTTATTTACTGGAAGAGGAGGATTCAAAAATATGGAAGGAATAGTGACACCACAAAACTCTGCAACCTGAATGAAGGAAGACAGGTAGAGCAGCAGATACTCCCTTCATACACATGCACTTCCCTTTCTGAAAGTATTACAGTGAGAGGTGAGTAAGAATAATTTAACATTTTTTCTTCCTTCTAGCAATTGGGGGGGAGGGAGAGAAGGGGGATTAAAGGGCTTGTGTCTTGGAATTATTATTTATGCAGGGTATTACAACGCTAATTGAACCATAAATTCTTTATTACATTCAAAGGCCCAATGGTATTTATACAATTGCTCTAAACATGCCTAAAAAGCCTAAATAATAAGCAATTTATTACATCCAAAACAGTAACAAAACATTTAAGCATTTGATCAAGATACTTACAAATGGGCTAAGCCCCAGGGTGCTTAGACCCATATTAGTCGGCTCCAACATGGTCAGGCATATATTAGCAACAACTCCTTTAAGAGTTTATGTTTTTATACCCTTTAACAAGCAAGTGCTGTCACTGCCAATTACTGACTTCGGCTAAAAACCAATTTGAAACACTTCATGCTCATTTCCAGTCTCAATTGAGGTAAGATTTATAATCTCCTTTCTCCCCAAGGCTATTTCTCCTTATCTTTTCCCCTCCTTCTTGCTGACTGTGATGGTGCAGAATGGCCCCACACTGGTACCGCAGGGGTTAACCCTTCTTTCCTAGCAGAGGAAGCCATGCCCCGGAAGCTCTGCGGGCATGCTCCAACTGGAGAACAGGTATAAAAGCCTGCAGAACAGCTCAGTCTGACCGCCGGAGAAAGAGGCACGCTGCTAACTCCTGAGGAGGGAGAGCCTGTGTGCCAGGATCCGGAAACCAGCCAAGCCAGGACACTCCCTGATACCCCAATGGAGAATGTCATAGTAGGACGACGGATCGGAGGACGCCCCACAGCAGAGAACCTGGCATTTATGGTAGGAAGTGACCCAAGGGAACTTTAGAGGCAAACTGTGTTAGAGCCACATAGGCGCTCGGCGTGTTGCGGGCAGATCCCTGCCAGGCGGGTGGCAAGGGGAGCTTGCCACTACCAGGGCCCTGGGTCAGGACCCAATGGAGAGGGTGGGCCCAGGTCCCCCTACCACCTCACCCCCGAACCGTGAAGGGATTGTATGGACTCCAGCCGCTAGGCCGCAATACCCCACTTGCAAGGGGGAAATGTACTGACTCTGGCCGCTAGGCCACCCTGCCCCACTTGTGAGGGGGAAATGTACAGACTCTGGTCGCGAGGCCACACTACTCCGCCTGTGAAGGTGATCGCACGGACTTTGAACGCTAGGCCACGCTATCCCGCTTGCAAGGGGGATTGTATAGACTCTGGCCGCTAGGCCACCCTGCCCCACTTGTGAGGGGGACTCTACAGACTCCAGCCATTAGGCTGCGCTTCTCCCATGCAGGGAGCAATGTATGTGGACTCTGGCCATTGGGCCACACCACCCAGGTATTTGGGGCAAGGTACATGGACTCTGGCCGACAGGCCGCACTACCTCGCCGGCCAGGGGTGATTGTGTGGAAGCAGCAAAGAGTCCTGTGCCACATTACAGACTAACAGACGTATTGGAGCATGAGCTTTCATGGGTGAATACCCACTTCGTCGGATGCATGTAGTGGAAATTTCCAGGGGCAGGTATATATATGCAAGCAAGAAGCAGGCTAGAGATAACGAGGTTAGTTCAATCAGGGAGGATGAGGCCCTCTTCTAGCAGTTGAGGTGTGAAAACCAAGGGGGGAGAAACTGCTTTTGTAGTTGGCTACCCATTCCCAGTCTTTGTTTAATCCTGAGCTGATGGTGTCAAATTTGCAAATATACTGAAACTCAGCAGTTTCTCTTTGAAGTCTGGTCCTGAAGTTTTTTTGCTGCAGGATGGCTACCTTTAAATCTGCTAGTGTGTGTCCAGGGAGATTGCAGTGTTCTCCTACAGGTTTTTGTATATTGCCATTCCTAATATCTGATTTGTGTCCATTTATCCTTTTGCGTAGGGACTGTCCAGTTTGGCAGATGTACATAGCAGAGGGGCATTGCTGGCATATATTACATTGGTGGATGTGCAGGTGAATGAACCGGTGATGGTGTGGCTGATCTGGTTAGGTCCTGTGATGGTGTTGCTGGTGTAGATATGTGGGCAGAGTTGGCATCGAGGTTTGTTGCATGGATTGGTTCCTAAGCTAGAGTTACTATGGTGCGGTGCGCAGTTACTGGTGAGAATATGCTTCAGGTTGGCAGGTTGTCTGTGGGCGAGAACTGGCCGGCCACCCAAGGTCTGTGAAAGTGAGGGATCATTGTCTAGGATGGGTTGTGGATCCCTGATGATGTGTTGGAGGGGTTTTAGCTGGGGACTGTATGTGATGGCCAGTGGAGTTCTGTTGGTTTCTTCCTTGGGTTTGTCTTGCAGTAGGAGGCTTCTGGGTACACGTCTGACTCTGTTGATCTGTTTCCTTATTTCCTCGTGCGGGTATTGTAGTTTTGAGAATGCTTGATGAAGATTTTGTAGGTGCTGGTCTCTTTCTGAGGGGTTGGAGTAGATGCGGTTGTACCTCAGTGCTTGGCTGTAGACAATGGATCGTGTGGTGTGCCCGGGATGGAAGCTGGAGGCATGAAGGTAGGCACAGCGGTCGGTAGGTTTTCGGTATAGGGTGGTGTTAACGTGACCATCACTTATTTGCACAATGGTGTCTAGGAAGTGGACCTCCCATGTAGATTGGTCCAGGCTGAGGTTGATGGTGGGGTGGAAGCTGTTGAAATTGTGGTGGAATTTTTCCAGAGTCTCCTTCCCATGGTCCAGATGATGAAGATGTCATCAATGTAGCGTAGGTAGAGAAGGGGCATGAGTGGACAAGAGCTGAGGAAGCGTTGTTCCAGGTCAGCCATAAAAATGTTGGCATATTGTGGGGCCATGCGGGTGCCCATAGCGGTGCCACTGATCTGGAGGTACATATTGTCATCAAATTTGAAATAGTTGTGTGTGAGGATAAAGGCACAGAGCTCAGCAACCAGTTGTGCTGTGGCATCATCAGGGATACTGTTCCTGACAGCTTGTATTCCATCTGTGTGTGGGATGTTTGTGTAGAGAGCCTCTACATCCATGGTGGCTAGGATGGTGTTTTCTGGAAGGTCACCAATGAATTGTAGTTTTCTCAGGAAATCAGTGGTGTCACGGAGATAGCTGGGAGTGCTGGTGGCATAGGGTCTGAGTAGAGAGTCCACATATCCAGACAGTCCTTCAGTGACAGTGCCAATGCCCGAGATGATGGGGCGCCCAGGATTTCCGGGTTTGTGGATCTTGGCTAGTAGACAGAGCCCCGACCAGGGTTATTCTAAAGGTATGTTGATTTGTTCCAGTGTTTGTGTAGAGAGTGTCCTGAGTAGATGGTGCAGTTTCTTAGTGTATTCCTCAGTGGGATCTGAGGGAAGTGGCCTGTAGAATTTGGTATTTGAGAGTTGTCTGGCAGCCTCCTTTTGGTAGTCAGACCTGTTCATGATGACAACAGCACCTCCTTTATCAGCCTCTTTGATTATAATGTCAGGGTGGTTTCTGAGGCTGTGGAAGGAGGCCACTAGGCCGTGATTGGCCGCCCACAGAGAGACGGGAGCGGGAAC
This sequence comes from Mauremys mutica, assembly GCF_020497125.1. NCBI lineage: Eukaryota > Metazoa > Chordata > Testudines > Geoemydidae > Mauremys > Mauremys mutica. The sequence goes on from NC_059073.1 coordinate 113,593,920, forward strand.
TTGAGAGTGGCGAGGCGCCGACACCACAAAGGGGCGCTGCAGTGCCAGGACCGCCATACTGACCAATAGTTTCTCCTTTGCACCTTGGTTTACATAGGCCCTAATTTTTGAGATAACATTGCTATGTGGGGTGGGAAGAGCCAGGTTGGCTCATTTTAAGACAGATTCTCTTTGTCATAATGAAAACCCTCTGCAGTTACCCCTATTGGTCAGAAGCCTTCTTTTTAGAAACTTCCCTTTATTTCATTAGTTATTCTTTGAACCAGACATTCACCCTACTTCATTCCTTCTGGCCTTACAAGTCATTACTTTCAAGGCCTTTCTTTTACTTGCTAGTTAGGGCCTTTCTTTTCAAAAGATTTCCTTAAACAAACTTAAGCTAATTTTAATTCTCTAATTTTATATTTACTCTACACAGTGAGTACTCAATTTGTCCATATCCAGCTCCACGTATTAGGTGTATGATAAATTTGGAGACCAAAGCAAAGTCGCAGTAGTAAGCTTATGTGGGGCAGGGGAAAGCTGGCTTCTTCCCAGGGCAATGCCCTTGTATAATGCCCATTCACTCCCTGCCCCAGTCTTTAAAATCAATCATTAGCTAATAAGTTTAAACTCTCTAGATGTTAGGTATCTAGTAACTTTCCAAGCCTTGCATGGAAGGCAGACAAGAGAGCAAGAGAAAAAGTGATGGGTTGCGTATGGAAATTTTTATTTTTTTTTGCAAGGGACGGGTTGGAAGTAGCGAGAAGAAAGACGACAAAAATCTTGAGATTAGGTGGATAACATAGGGAAACAGATAAAAGGAAAAAAGCAAACAGACACAATTCTGGAAAAAAGGACAATAAGCTATTATAGGAAAGAAAAACGTTAAATGAAATCAGAAAGGGAAAGGTGGCATAAGAAGAGATGAAGTAAGTAGGGCCTGCAGAATATTATTCAGTCAGTATTTTAGACTAATTTCACCTATATTCATAGGATAATTTGACAAATACTTTTTGATATGCTTTGCAGCTAGTCAAATACTATTTGACAAATATATTATTCAATACCAGTGATATTCAATGAATATAGGAAAATATTTTCCTATCTGACCAGTCCAAATAAGAAGTTACAATATTAAGATGTGAATAAAGCGATATCTGAGGCAAGAATATTGCACATTTTGGGTGCTACAGCAATATAAAAAAATTGTTTGACAATGTTGCAATTAGATACAGCCTACAAGTGTTATTCCTTTAAATTGCTGGACTGTGGCAGCATAGGTATTTTTTATTCTGTATAGTAAGCTTGTCTGAGGCTAGTATGTGGTGGGTAGGGCCCTACCAAATTCACTATTTGGTCAATTTCATGGGCATAGGATTTTAAAAATAGTAAATTTCATGATTTCAACTATTTAAATCTGAAATTTCATAGTGCTGTAACTGTAGGGGTCCTGACCCAAAAAAAAAGTTTGCAGGGGGGGGAAGAGGGTTGTGATACTGCTACTTTTACTTCTGCGCTGCTGCTGGCGGTGGCATTGCCTTCAGAGCTGGGAAGATGGAGAACGGCAGCTGCTGGTCAGGAGCCCAGCTCTGAAGGCAGAGCCCCGCCAGCAGCAACAGTGACGTAACGATGGCATGGTATGGTATTGCCACCCTTACTTCTGCGCTGCCTGCAGAGCTCGGTGCCCAGCCAACTGTCGTTCTCCCGACGCCGAGCTCTGAAGGCAGCGCAGAAGTAAGTGTGGCGATACTGCAACCCCCCTAATATAACCTTATGACCCCCCCGTAACTCTCTTTTGAGCAGGACCCCCAATTTGAAAAACACTGGTCTCCCCCGTGAAATCTGTATAGTATAGAGTAAAAGCATACAAAAGACCAGATTTCACGGTCCGTGAGGCGTTTTTCATGGCCGTGGATTTGGTAGGGCCCTAGTGATGGGTAAGCTTTAACTCTGTATTTTGGTTTTTACTAATAAGATATATTTAATAGTATTTTTTTAAAAACAATTAAGAGGGCTATTTGAAAATCAGAGCATACTTCTGATAAGGCTCTGTGATATCACTGATGTTTGGAAACCCGTGGGAGGGACTTCCTTTTCCACATATTACTTTCCCTCTTACTCTTCCAACATAAGTCATGGGGAGGAGAAAGGGAAAAAACTGATTCAGCAGTAGGAACTAAGATTATTTATTCATGTACTAGTGATATTATATTACTAAATTAGGTTTCCTCAGTTACACAGTAAGAGAGGGCAAGTCAGAAATGTAAAGCTTCAAATGATCAATAAAATACAGAGTAAAGGGTTACTTGGGGTTTTTTTTTTTTAATACGACAAAACATTTGATGATTAAGTAATGCTTCTTGAATTTCTCCTTTAAAATCTCAAATATAAGCAAAAATGATTTCCAGTTGATATAGCTTTATTCACAGAGTAACTGGAATCATCATTTTAATTGTCACAGGTAAATTACTTCTTTTGCAGGAACTACTGACATCAATTACAAGCAATTATATAAACTATCTACAGACCAGTAAGAATGCACCCTCCATCAAGACATGGTTAAGTATGGTTTTGGACCAGTGCCCAGAGAAGGGGAAAAAAAAAATGAAAAACCAACATGAAAAAGTTTATTATAAAGCCTTTTACCCTCTAAAATACCAAATCAAGAAGTTTCTTGGTCTCTAAAGCAATACACTTGCTCTCCCTGGAAAGCAATGTTTGAAGCTTGATTTGTAAAAGAAGCCAGTGCATCACTGTATCCTAATCTGGATATAATACAAGTCTCTGCATGATCATCTTGTGATGGCCCACAGGAATTTCAGTGTCAATCAAGAATTTTATTCTTGCTTAAGGAAGAACATAGCTGGAGAAAAACAGAGAAATGAATGCATGATAAAACTGCATTTTTGGGTAAATATAAAAAGATAACCAGAACCATCAAGCAATTAGCAACTCTTTAATGATAATAAATATTGAACATAGAAGTGGGAAGAGGGATATGCTATGGCAGCAATATTCTATCAGTTATCTAGACACAAGCGCTTATTATCCATGAACTAACATCAACGTCTAGTCTCCCTCCATACACACCATTTCATTATAACATATACAGCATGATTCCTTCAGCTTCCAAACAAATTACTCACTGCTGCATTCATTCTTGCACAAAGAATAGCAAATTGCTTCATCCAAATCTGAAACAGCTGCTATAGGGAAGGTCAGAAAACAAACCGAAGTAGAAGGCCTCCTAAACCTATGTACATACAGCAGTGCAACTGTGCCACCAAACGACAGACCCAGGTTTCCAAATATTCTAAATGAATTTAGAAAGTTGCTAAACACACTCTCACATTACCACAGGCAATGAATCCTGTAATACTATTTGATAAAAAAAACAAGAACAGGAAAGAAAATGAACATTTTCCATAGACAGAAATAAACCTATGTTGAGGAAACATCTTGCAAAGAATTTTTCCTCTTGTTTTTCACACTAGCTGCTCCTAAAATTAGAAGCACTGATGCCGCTGCTGTCCAAAAGAAGAGGCAGCTCATAGGTGATGATGGTTGTATTAGGGCTGATCAGCAAGCAATCCAGATTACCTTTTCTTGGAAACAACACTTCCTTTTGTCTAACACCTGAAAGTATTACTCACTTAATCCAGCAACTCTTCTAGTTGGTCCATCAAAATTTGTGCCTTATGTCCAGTCTGAATTAGTCTAGTTTCAACTTCCAGCCATTGGTTCTTACTACATCTTTCTCAGAGACTGAAGAGCAGAACTCTATCATCAAATTACTGTTCCACATGTAGGCATTTATAGACAAAGTCACTCTTAACCTTCTCTTTGATAAGCTAAATACATTGAGCTCCTTAAGTCTTACCCCATAAGGCATGTTACCAATCTTTTAATCACTCTCTCAGTTCTTTTCAGAACCCTCTCCATTTTAATCAACATCCTTCTTGAAGTGAAGGCACACAGTATTCCAATAGCAGTTGTACCAGTGGCAATTACAGGTAATATAACCTATTATTACTCAATATTCCCCATCTTATACATCCAAGGATCACATTGCCCATCATTTAACCACAGAATTGCACTCAGGAGCTCAAGTTCAGCTGATTATCGACCAGGACCCCCAAGTCTCTTTTCAGAGTCACTGCTTCACTCCCATCTGTCAGTATGGCCTACATTTTTTGTTTCTAAATGTATGACCCTTATATATGGCCATCCGCACAATGGATATCTTGGCAAGATGGATGCAAACAATCTTCATGTCATCTGCAAAATGTGTTAGTTTTTTTCAAGTCACTGATAAAAACATTAAATAGTAAAAGCCAAGAACTCATCCTTGTAGGTCCCAACTAGAAATACAGCTGCTAGATGACTTCCCCATTTGTAGTTTAATCTTGAGATCTATCATTTAACCAGTTTTAAATACATTTAATGTGCGCCATGTTGATCATGGATTGTTCTAGTTTATTAATCAAGATACCATGCAGTATCAAGTCAAATGCCTTAGAGAAGTCTAAGCGATGGGGACAGCACTCTTGGCAGGAGCTGACAATCAGAATGCCAAAAAATACATGATACTTCCTGAATGACCATTGTTTCTATATCCACGGTTATTACCACATATGTTAGGAGACCCCGAGAGGCCCAGATATCAACTGCTAGGGCACGGGCTGGCTGGACTGCCTTGTCCAGTGACAATGATGCATTTGATAGAGACTTTTTTTAAAAAAATGCTTAAATTGGGATGGATGTCAGCAGACTTGTCGGATGTGGACAAGCAGCCACTAACTGAGAAGATTTCAGTCAGCAACTGCGCAGAAATCCCTTATCTATTGTAGGATAAAATATGACAGGAAAGTATTGCTCCTAATGGAGAAGATTCTGTGGGGGAAGAGTCCATCCCAGCTTATGAGCATGCACATAAATTTTCTCTGTCTGCATCTGTTGGTACATAAATTTCTAGTTCTGATGACTAATGGTTAAAATGGAGGTAGACAATATTGTTGACCTCTCTCAAAGACTGAATGGTTGAACTACCAAGGAAAAATTTCAGCCAGACTCACTGCATACTCCTTACAACTTTTTAAATAGGAAGAGAAACCTCACCCCTACGTGAAACGTCCCACCTAAAGGCATCTACTTTGAGAAAGAACTAAGGATTCATGTTAAGACTACTTAAGAATGCACTTGTATGGGTTTAGCTACACTGCAGCTCAGAGTGTGCTTCCCAGCTCAGGCAGACAGAAGTACTAACTCTGCTTGAGCTAGCCCACTAAAAACAGCAGTGTAGCTGGGCATAGCTTGGGCAAATCACCTGAGTACAAACCCACCTATATACTCTGAATTCATACTCTCCTGATCCACCACACAAGCTACCTCCAGCTATGCTGCTATTTTTAGCATGCTAGCTCAATGCAACGTAGCATGTCACATGCTTCCCCCACCACTACCTGTCCCCAGCAGACAAGCCCAGGCAGAGAGCGGGCAGCCACTGCCTCCCAGCCAGGCTCTCTCAGGTGAAAGTGGCACCATCCCGCTACCTGCCTGGCTGCCAGGGAGATCAGCCGAACGTGACCGGAAGCACAGGAAGAGAAGGAGAGAAAGCCCCTTCCCCTCCACCTCCCCACAGGTAATGTGGGGCGGGGAGAGTGCTGCAGCCCTGGGCTGGGCACAGGGTCACTGGGCAAGGGAGACACGTGGAGTGGTTACATGCTGGGGAGAGGCACAGGGAGAGAAAGACGGAGCCCCTCTTTCTCCTCACCGCCAGCAGGCCAATCTGGGGGGCGGGGCACTTGACCCCCCCCCATGTCCAACCTACGCATCACCTGTGGTTTGTTATATCAAAGTCCTTTTCTGTGACCAGTCACTTTTATTGATAACCTATTTTTGCTGTTTAAGCTTTTCAAGATTCTGTCAACACTTTTTTTTTTTTAAATATTGGGCCATGTATAAGGCCCTACTTAATTTGCGATACTGCAGAAATTCTGGATCCCGCAACATTAGGCTTCCACTGCAATTTTGATTAGCTTCCTTTGCACAGTCCATAATTTTGCATATATTTTGAGGTTTGCAACACACATTTCCCCCCACCCCCAATTAGTACAGTAGAACCCCTTTTATCTGAGCTGATAGCAGCTACAGCTCCTGCTGTCAGCCCCCCACATGGCAGGGCTCCCGCTGTCAACCTCGTGCATTAATGACTGTAATACAGTTGCAGCAAAATGTCAGTTATCAAAAAGTATTAGCAGGCATAACATAATACTTGAGTGTTTATATTATTCCAGCAAATTTTTCTTAAAAACAAATACTGCCATTAATAAAGGCCTATTGTTACTTTTCCGCAATTTTCCACTTCTTGTCTGCAACTCGGCCGCAATTATTTGACAATCATCCTGCAATTCAAGTAGGACCTTAGCCATGTATTTATTCTTATTTAACGCTATAGTTCGACACTTTTCCAGAATTTACAGTTGTGATCTCAATTTCAACTCTAGTTCATCTATAATTGCTATTATAGCCGTCACAAAATGCAGAAAAGAGCATTTGATTCTTTAGTCAGCCCTCACTATAATTAATTAACTGAAATACCTATCTGCAAGATGCCAAACATTGAGAGCTGAAGGTTTGCTTTAATCTCAAGGTCTCTTTCCCCTTGGATGGATTCCTGAAGTACAGCTCATCTTGCCTATCTAGGGAAACCTGGAAGGTGGCAGTAGTGTAAGCTTGACACAGCTGATTAAGGCTAAGAGTCTGTCACAGAGGTCACGGATTCTGTGTTTCCAGGACCTCCACAGCAGCTGGTGTGGCTGGCCCGGGGGCCGACTAAGCAGCTCGGGCAGGCCTTAGGCCAGGCGCACTGGCCGCTGCTAGGATAGTCTTGGGCCACCACCCCAGCAGCAGCAGGGGTTTGGGTGTGGGAGGGGGTTCAGGACTGAGGCAGGGGCTTGGGGTGCAGGAGGGGGTGACGGCTCTGGGTGGCACTTACCTCGGGGTCTCCCCAAAAGTGGCAACATGTCCCTCAGCTCTTAGGTGGAGATGTGGCCAGGTGGTTCTGCGCACTGCCTCTGCCCGCAGGCGCCGCCCCCACAACTCCCATTGGCCACGGTTCCCAGCAAAACTGCGGAGCTGGCGCTCAGGGCAGAGGCAGCATGTGAAGCCCCCTGGCTGCACCTCCGCCTAGGAGTCAAGGGACATATCACCACTTCCAGGGAGCCTCACAGGTAGGGAGCCTGCCAGCCCTGCCCCACACACACCCTGCAGCAGCAGTGGTCCCAGGCAGCATGCCACCATTCTTCTCTTTTCCCTCCCCCCCTTCCCGAGCACCCAAGATTTATTCAGAGGTCTATAGTAAGTCATGGACATGTCACAGGCCATCAATTTTTGTTTGCTGCCCAAGACTTTTACTAAAAATACCCGTGACTAAAATGTAGCCTTACTTCTGATAAAAAACAAAACAAAACATGAAGCCTCCTGAGTGCTTAACTTAAAATATATATAAAATGTTCATAGGTTAAATGCACACTTAAAATACTATATCTGAGATGTGTAATTTTTTGGCAATGCAACTCAAATATCCTTTTTAAAATTATGCATTAGCTTTTAACTCAGATTCCAAAAGTAATAAAAATAATCACTTTCTCACATTTGATGTAAGAGCTCAGTGTGAAATGGTATGTAGCTGCAGCACTTTCTAGGATTAAAGCATTGCAAGCAAGCATAAATTTTACTTTTCCAGAACTACATTGCTAGGAAGCAAGACTGTATTGGTAGAGCCTATCAAACAGATATTCTTGAGCTAAATTTTCAAAGATTTTCTGTATAGACTAGCTCATTATGTACATCAGGCAAGAGAACAGTTGACATTTTTAATGGGATACATCAGGCAATAATATTAAGACAATATTAAAACAGATTGCAGATACACAATCTGATATTCTGGCCAACATCACAAAGATGGCAGAAACATTAGAAAGTTACGGAAAACTCTGGAGAACCTCTGGGTTTATTTTTAGTTCATAAGTCAAAACTGACTTCGCCAAACTGAAAAAAATCCACTTACTTTTCCAGAATGTTTCCTCCTCCCCACCCCAAACACTAGAAAAATATTGTGGAAAAATCCCAGTAAGTTTTATGAGGATGAGATTCACTTTATACTCATATTTATTGCTTCAAAAGTGTGCATATATTGTTCAAAATGAAAAGTTTGCAGTTTTGTAAGTAAAACAGATCACCAATTGAGTCCCCAGTCTACTAACTTGCTAGACCTACCACTCTTTTGTATTTGCCTTTGGTAAATGTATCATGAATCTGTTTGCTTTCTTAGGAACTATGCTATTATGAAATTTCAACCAAACAAATTTGAATGTTCTGAAATACTACTCTCATGTCGAGTGGGCTGGACAGAAATGCAGATCTCTTGCTTTCAATGATTTTGTTTCCACCATTTTTCTGTCACTTTGATGCAGTCTCCATAATTTTCTCTGTGTCTTGAATGACATTTGCAAAGTGGATCAAAGCATCCTGCAGGGTTTTTTTTTCCAGATCCAGAAGAAACAGAATTGAGTAGAAATACTTTTTTTTCCTGTATCTGTAACCATTCTTAGGTAAACTTCCATGTTCAACTGACCATCTTGCACTCATATCAATATGGTTTCTTTTAGTTCTTGTTTTAATTCCCCCCTCTCCTGCAGCTGCAACATGTAGTTTAAATCTGTAGGAACACATGGAGGGCAAAATGCTTCTATCATTTTCTTTAAATTGCTAAGTTGAGGGCTGTATTATAATAGTAGCGGTTTTCATTTGTTTTTAATAGATTGATTACCAGTTGATCTTTGCCATCTTTGTGTGCATAAAAACAAAAATTGCTCCTTAATTAACTGATGTGGCAAGCTGCTGAAAATACTGGTATAGGGACTTCTGAATTATTTTTATGGATACGTTTTGAATACAGCCATCAAAAATGTCTCCTCCCTTACAGAATCATTGATCTATCTTCTATTTCACTAGACAAAAAGTTTTACATTTGATTTTGAAGAATCAAAACAGAACTATTTTCTGCACCCTTTGGGACAATAGATTAACATGAATCCTTTTCTGCTACATACATCTTGATATGTAAAGTTTACTTTGGAGAGTTGTTTTAATTACTTCAGTCCATTCCATCTCACTTATTCATGTAAGCACTTCAAAGTGACATTTGAGCTAAAAAGAAAATTAGACCTCCTGGGGGAAAAAAAAGAGGCCACTGTGTCCTTCTTGGAGGAAAAAACAAAATGGTTTTTTTCCCAATCCTGTCAAATATTCTTCATAAATATACAATACATAATTTAGTGACTCTGTCCCAATGAGGCATCACAAAAGTGATCTGAAAGGCTTTATCTCGGACAACATCTGAGATGGTGCCCTCTCTGTTGCAATTGGTATCACTAGGACCTGACTCAGGGAATGCAGCTCCCTGCACCACATAAGCTGTTAACTTTTCCTGCCACAGCAGGGATGATGCAGCATCTTCTGGATTTTATCTTGGATTGTGATAAGCAAGTGATGGGAAATATTTTTTTTTTTTAAATTGCAGAGAAACAATCTATAACTTGTCTAAACACACACTGTATGTTATGAATTTCAAGTTGCAAACAATATTTTGTATGTACTTGTTTGTAAACACACTTCAGCTTAGCTTTCAACTTAATGGCAATATGTTGAACTGCTGCACTGTGACTTTTTACTTTGTCACAGGAGCATTTGTTCATTGGTTCCCACTTACTAGTTACATAGTCTCTCTCTCACTCACACACACACACACACACACACACAGTTAATTCATGCTTACCATTCATATGTGACTCATGCAATTTCTCTCTCTTTTTTTTTTTTAATTACTCTTTCATTGCTACCTACTCTTTCCCTGAAAACAAAATAGTGAAATGTCAGTTGTGCCTGCTGGCACTGTACTATAGAACTTGATGTTCTTCTTTAAGTATGTGTCCCTCTATAGATATGCACGCATCTGATGCGTGAGAAATCAGGCTATTTTGAATAGCAGTATCTGTCAGGGCCACAAATGCACCACGTGCCTCCTTGGGTTTCCATGTGAGCATATAAAGGGTGGAGTGGCCACAACTCTCCCTCAGTTACCTCTTACTGCCTGTGGCAGGGAGAAGGAAAAGTAAGAGTGTGTATGTGTAGAAACATTTCATTTCCCTCATTTGTTAATTCTTTTAATTTGGACATTCCGAACAAAGACTAGGCGACGCTGTGTGCAGTGGGGCAAGCCACTTTGTACACATGCACCCTGAGTGTCCTTGTGTCCTGCACCAAACACACAAAAGGGTAGTTTGGGCCATCTGCCACTCAGTTTCCTCCCCACTGAAGAATGCTGGGTGGTTACGGACTTTTAGGTAGAAGGGATGGAGGGCGAGTCATGAAATCTGCATATAGAAAACATGTGAAAGAACTCCAGTTACTAAATAGGTAAGTAACTCCTTTTTTTCAGCAATGCTGCAGGGACTGCCTGAGCTCTGGTGGACTGAGCTCAGAAGTAAGAGGATCCACCTTAGCCAACTCAAAGCAGGTTCTCACACAGTTAGATATCCATCTCAACAGTGTCTGAGGTGAGCTGGGTTTGCCTTTCATCCACTTCAGGATGGAAAAGTCTGGGTGCAGATCAAAGTCAATCTGAAATGTACTGGGAGGGACCACAGCTTTGTCAGGAGATGACTAGGACAGCGGAACCCAATAAATTAACTGAATTAGATAGGATATCCCTGGTAAATCCACAGGTTGGAGGGAAATCTAAAGTGTCTGTTGCTCAGAAGCAGCCTGGGTGACGGAGTGTAACATTACTCAGGGTACAATCTGGACTTATGGACAGCTGTGTCCCCTCAATTCTCCAACCTGGGGTGCCTTTTACCCTGCTTTGCTCTGAAAACCACCATTCCTGGTCTGCTTGCGCACAGCCTTCTGCATGTAAATCACTCCCTGCTATACTGTATGCGTGCTATAGCCAGCCACTCACAAATTACATTACAGGGCCACACCAACAAACTCCCAGTCCCACACTTTCCCCCAGACGTGCGCCTTGTACTGCCCTCCTAGACAATACAAGCTCATATAAAATCCATCATTTATTAACAGAAAAATGATATGCACAAATCTTATCTTATTTCCCCAAACACTTCAATCCAAACACACAAGGTTAGAAAAAACACAAGAAATTGACTACAGAAATATTTTAATTAACTACAAGTAATGAGGCATACAATTCAGGATTACAAAGAAATAAAAGGTAAAATGCAACTAACACCTAATTTAACAAGTCAAGTCAATACTAAGCAAAGGTCTCTCTCCCCACATGTTCCAGCAATCTTACTAGCTGAACCTCTGAGTCAGAATCTAACTTCTGCATCCCCTCCCCCCATGGCTTCCTTTCTTCTTCGGGTGTTGATAATGCCATGGGTAGAGAGCAATGCAGAGATTATCTGGGGCATCTGTCCTCTCTTCTTAAAGCCCTTTCTCTAGCACAAGAATCATCTCCAGCTGATGTTCAGAAAGTCTGTGGGGCCAGGAACCTTAAGTTTCTTTTGTCAAAATGTAGCTTTTTTTGCCCACACCCTGTCTCCTGCCCAAGACTGGCCACTTACTCAGGTGTTGCTCTATTTGAACTTGTTGACACCTGGCTGAGCCAAAAAACAATTTTGTCTCTGTGGAACTTGTTTGTGACTGCCCTCCAGAACACGTTGGAATATGTCTTTGTAATATTATACAATGGAATTTATATCTTTACATACAATGTTGCCACACATTTAACCAGGACAATAATGATCAGCAAATCAAGTATGCTTTGTACAAAATTTAACACGGTTTTGTAAAAGGGGTGAACAGAGGGGTATAGATGGTCACATTGAGCTATAGATCAAAAAGCTCTACAAGGCAGAGGTCTGTCCAAGTAATCCTCCCTTCCATGAGGGATCGATGGCCCCCAATAAGCCACACAGGTATTGAGGGTAAGTGCCCGGTGGCCATGGACAGGAACCAAGGTCTGTGCCCAGCTCAGTGAACACCACATCTGTTGAGAGACCAATCTCTAGATCAGGCGTCGGCAACTTTTCAGAAGTGGTGTGCCGAGTCTTCATTCATTCACTCTAATTTAAGGTTTCGTGTGTCAGTAATACATTTTAAAATTCTTAGAAGGTCTCTTTCTATAAGTCTATAATATATAACTAAACTATTGTTGTATGTAAAGTAAATAAGGTTTTTAAAACGTTTAAGAAGCTTCATTTAAAATTAAATAAAATGCAGAGCCTCCCGGACCAGTGGCCAGGACCTGGGCGGTGTGAGTGCCACTAAATATCAGCTCGTGTGCCGCCTTCGGCACCCATGCCATAGGTTGCCTACCCCTGCTCTAGATCCACTATCTAAGACAGGAGATGGTTGCAAGGTCAACCAGCCTCTCCTGTGTCATTGTCGAGCATAGATGTGTTTTCATTAACTTCAGCTTGGAGAAGCTGCATTCTCCACTGGCAACTGTTACAGGAAGTGTTAGAAGTATGTGCAGACCAACAAAAGCATTTGGAAAGAGGGTGATCACCTTATTTGTGCACATATATTCCAGAACAGCCTTTGGAGTTGATCCTTCTGAAATGTATCTTGAAAGGGCTTTCAGTTCATCACCTAAATCACTCGCATCAATATCACGCATGTCATCATGTGTAAACACTGTCTCTAGTGCCCTGCACTGCTGGTGTAGGGTCTTCAGGTATAGTGAGGAGTTTTGGAATATCATACAACATCACAAATATACTGCTGTGTTCTCTGAGCTGCATGAAATGTTCTTCAACTGACTGTATTGCACAATCTAGCACCTGGTTAAAGAATTCAACTTTGAATTGTTGTTTGGGGGTCTCTGATGGGATTATCCCGTGCCTCGTAACAAAAATGTCGTCTTCTTCGGTGACTGTTGTATTCTTGAATGGATGGGAAAATAGCTTCAGTGTCAAGTTCCTCTGCCAACTTCTGTGCACTCTTTAGAAAGTTTTGAAATCACTCATCTGCCTGCCCTGGTCTTACCAGTCAAACTTTTTGGCCTGAGGACCACATTGGGTTTTGGAAATTGTATGGAGGGCCGGTTAGGGGAGGCTTTGCCTCCCCAAATAGCCAGGCGTGGCCCGGCCCCTGCCCCTTATTTCCCTCACCCCCACTTCTCCCCCCCACCCCCCCCGACAATCCACCCTGGGACTCCTGCCCCATCCACGCCCCCAGGACCCCTGCCCCATCCACACACCCCCACTCTCTGTCTTCTAACCACCCCGGAAACCCCCATACCACCCCATCCAACCCTCCGCTCCCTGATGGCCCCCTGGAATCCCTAACACCCATTCAACCCCTACCCCGTTCCCTGCCCTCTGATCACCCTGATCCCTATACACACCCCCGCCCCCTGACCACCACCCCGAACTCCTCTGCCCTCTATCGAACCCCCCCTGCTCCCTGTCTCCACCTCCCCACTCCCTGTCTCCACCCCCCCACTCCCTCCGGTTACATCCATTTGAGATGGCGATATGGATGTTGTAGCTGCCAGGTCACCTGCACTCTGACTAACTGGAAGATCAGGCATCTTCTCACCACTCAACCTCACTGGGGCCGGAAGGCTCACCATGAACATTTGTTTATGCATCTCAGGAGAGCTCCTTCCTGCTTACACAGAAAAGCTTCCTTTGCTTGCTTTCTTTTTCTGAATGCTGCCCCAGAGGGGCATTTTCTTCTTTCACTCATGACTGCTGTTCTGTGCCAGCTATAGTGGCTCTCAACACTCAGTTGAAGGGGACAAATAAGCAGGCAGGTAGCAGGGCCTGAGTGAGGGAAGATATCAACATCTTAAGGGCCTAACTGGCTCCTACTACTTCAGTTGACTGCCTGTTCTCCTCAAGTGGGTTCAGGGGAGTGGTGTCAGTCACTGGAAGGTGCTGAGGGATCACTGCACGCCGACGACAAAGTGCCCAGTGGCGATTATGCTCGGCGCACCGGAGTAGGAGCCAGTGCCTACTCCATGAAAAGGGCCCAAAGTCTAATGTATCTCTATTTTTTCGTCCTGGGTTTGAAGGACCTGCAGATTTTACAGCAGTCGCTGTTATGGGATTCGCCCAGGCAGTGGAGACAGTCGGCGAGCAGGTCACTTCTGGGCATCGAATACCTACAAGACTCACACGATTTAAACCTTGGGGCCCGGAGCATAATCTGGCCCGAACTCTAACTAGCTAAACTAGAACTTTTAATGGACTAACTGAAACAGGTACTATTGAACAAGACGAGATTTGGGACGAGCTGCAGCAAAGCTGGAGCAAGTAGTTCTGATGCACCAGTACGTGGCAGGTAAACAAACTAGCCCGGCCTGCCAGGGTGCTTAACCTGGGGAGCCACGTGCCAGAGGTTGCTGACCCCTGGTGTCCACCATATTGAGAGATATTAGAGAAACAATTAAGCCTAATAAAAGTACCAAAGCTCATGACTGAGCAAATTAAAAATCAGACTCTGCACAGTGTCTATTTAAGCATATTATGGTTACAGAAGATATGCCTAGCCATAAAACAAAGAATAAAGCAGGAAAACGAGAAAAAACAGAAAGGTTAAATAAAAAGGTAAAAGCTTATTCAAGCCAAAAGAGACTCTTTAGAAAATGAAAAGCCAACCCTAATGAAGCCCAAAAAAAGGATAATCTACAGCACAAAATATAAGACGGCTATTAAGAAGTGGAGGAGGGAAACCGATGGACAAATAGCCAAAGTCAAAAACAAGCAAGAAATTCTTTAAGTACATCAGAAACAAGAAGTCTGTGAGAGAATTACAAATCTATCTTGAAAACAAATTTCACTTTGAGTCTATTATGTTTAAAAACAATTTACCCCTTAGTTAAATGGATCTGTCTCTTTAAAATGTCCCCAGAAAAAAAATAGTCCTGCCAAGGATTACAGTAATGTTAAATGCTCAGCTCCTAAAAAAGATTACCCTACCAATAATAAACCCAGAATTTTAGATTTGTTCTAATCAAGAATAGCTTCCTTCCTTCATCTTTCTGTTGGCTCTGTTCTTAAAAGCATGTATGGGCCTTTGAGAGAACAAGAAGCCTACTTGTTTTTCAAAGAACTTCAAGTGCAACAAACAGTCCTGTCAATTTCAAACCCCATGAAATTAATATGTTTGAAACCAGATAAGGAACAGCACAACATGCACACATGTTCCTAACTGCAGGAAATGTAGAGACTGTGCTCCAAATTTTGTTGTTGTTCGGTCACTCAGCCTAGCAGCTGTGACACGATATTTAATTGTATGTGTTATATTAGCCTCGCCTGATTTTGGAAAATAGTGAACTATAAAAAAAAATTTTAAATAGAAATGTGCAAATCAATTAAGTGTGTGATTGTTAGACCTACCAACATTTGGAACCGTTAGTACAAGATTAATGTGAGCAAAACCTTTGAAGTTTTCTTATTCCTGACACTGATACTGCCTTGTCATCTGAAATTTACCTACTGATTCCATTAGTGACCAAATCTCAAGCAATTAACGCAACACAAATTAACTAGATTAAAAAAATTAGCCACAATTAATCGCAGTTTTAATTGCGCTGTTTAATAACAGAATACCAATTTAAAACTATAAATATTTTTGGCAGTTTTCTACATTTCTCAAAAACAATGTAAAATTTGAGAGCCTGCAAGTCCACTCAGTCCTACTTCTTGTTTAGCCAATCGCTCGGAGAAAACAAGTTTGTTTACATTTATGGGAGATAATGCTGCTCGTTTCTTATTTATAATGTCACCTAAAAGCGAGAACAGGCATTTGTATGACACCATTGTAGCTGAGGTTGCAAGATATTTATGTGCCAGATATTATTTGACGCTGAACATTCATATGCCCCTTCATACTTCGACCACCATTCCAGAGGACATGCTTCCAAACTGATGACACTTGTTAAAAAAAAATGCGTTAATTAAATTTCTGACAACTCCTTGGGGGAGAATTGTATGTCTCCTGCTCCATGGTTTTACCCACATTCTGCCATATATTTCTTGTTATGGCAGTCTTGGATGACAAACCAGCACATGTTGTTCAATTTAAGAACACTTCCACTACAGACATGAAAAACCGCAGAGATTTTTAGAGGTTTCTAAAGATAGCTACAGCACTCAACCCAATATTTAAGAATTGGAAGTGCCTTCCAAAATCTGAGATGGATGAGCTGTGGAACATGCTCTCATCAGTCTTATAAGAGGAACACTCCGATGTGGAAAGTACAGAACCCGAACCACCAAAAAAGAAAATCAACTGTCTGTTGGTGGCTTCTGACTCAAATGAACATGCATCACTTGTGCACTGCTTTGGGTCGTTATTGAGCAGAACCCTCATCAGCATGGAAACATGTCCTCTGGAATGGTGGTCAAAGTTTTACATTTTGTTCTTGAGTGCAGTTACGTAAAAAAAATTCTACATTTGTAAGTTGCACTTTCACTACAGTAATTGTATGAGGTGAAATTAAATATGCTATTTTAATCTTTTTTACAGTGAAAATACTTGTAATTAAAAATAATATAAAGAGAGCACTGTACACTTTGTACTGTGTTGTAACTGAAATCAGTATATTTTAAAATGTAGAAAACATCCAAAAATATTTAAATAAATGGTATTCATTATTAACAGTGCATTTAAAATTGCAATTAATCATGACTATTTTTTCATCTCGCGATTGTCATTAATTTTTTTAATCATTTGACAGCCCTAGAAAAGTGATGCTCTTGTTCTTAAGGCACTGGTCTGGGAATCAGAAGATCTGGACTCAGTTCCCGACTCTACCACAGATTTCCTGTGACACCTTGGACAAGTCACTTAGCCAATTTGTGACTCAGTTCCCCATCTATTTAATGGAAATAATGAAGCTTCTTTTCTCCCACCCTCGTCTTTTTCTATTTAGGCTTCAATCCTGCAAACACCTACATGTATGCTTAGCTTTACTATCACGAGTAAGGTTCCGTTTTTGTCATGGAGGTCACAGAAGACACGGATTCCGTGACTTCTGCAGCGACCCATGTGGCTGGCCCAGGAGCTGCATGAGCAGCTCGGGCAGCCCTTGCACCAGTCATCTTCTGCCGCTGGGGCAGTCTCAGGCCACTCCCCCACCTCCAAGCAGTAGGAGTTTGCGGGTGTGGGGGGGCAGGCGGCAGCTCAGGGCTGGGGATTGGGGTGGTGCTTACCTGTGGTTTTATTCATATTTAACTAGAAGACTTTTTAGTCACTCTCTTCACAAAAACACAAAGATCCAGCAAGTGATTAGTCCATTTCTAGTGTCTTTTTTTGCTTTTTTAAGAGACTCTGCACACTCCTACTTATTGCTACAAGTGGAACACTCTAGGACAGTGCATGTAAAACAGTGACAAGTGAGCAGTAGTGGCAGCAAAGGCTAATTTGGGAAGAGCATTTATTAGAGGCAGAGGTAGAAGGTGGATTAGAGAAAAAAGTAGTTCTACTTTGTAGATTAGAAAGTATGAAAAATACAGGTATGGGATAAACAAGAACTTTTTTTAAAATGACAGTTAATTGAATGTTTTCTTAGTGCCTTTATTCTTATTGCTTGTGGCAAGCAACAACTGAAATTCAGAGGAATCATTTTACCCACATCTGAACACTAATTATACACTGATGTTTTTCCAAATGCATACTCTGCATACTTCACTAACAGCAAAACAAATATGTTAAATGACCCTATTGTAGATCATATGTCAACTGCCATAGATAACCCTGACATTTACAAATTATTTGACAACAAAATGGACCACATCCTATGATAAGGAAAAGCACCAAGATCATTTTACATTGAGAATTAAAGATTTATAAACTAATGGCTTGATAGTTATTTTTATGTTACCATTCATAGCATTTGTAGTTTAGTTACCTTTTTGTTTTCTTGTAGTTTTCCAGCTGTAGTGCCTGCATATGTTTGTACCTTTCCAACTCACACTGTCCACATAGGTCTTCAAGATGCAACAGATGATTTTCCATTTCCTTAAAGTTTACCTCTAGCTCGGCTGCAAGAAAAACAAGTAAGTATTAGCCAAGCTTCATATATATGAAAGAAAAACATTTTTCCCAGTGAACCAGAGGCAAGTATTAAAATTGCTTAATATGGTAAAATTATGCACACATTTGCATTTATCCACTTTTTCTGGGTTAAATTCCAGTCCAAGTAAGCAAGAAAGGCACAACAGACTCTTATGAATAGGTATTATAAACATGATCCAGTTGCCCCTTGTGGTCAGATACCAGGCTGCTGTACTGGATTCAACCTTTGGATTCCATGTGCTTTTAATCCTACTGACACTTAGCAGCACCTACACCAGAGGTGGGCAAACTACGGCCCGCAGGATCCTCCTGCCCAGCCCCATAGCTCCTGCCCCCAGACACTAATCCCCTCCCCCACAGCCTCAGCTCACTGCGCCGCTGGTGCAATACTCTGGGCAGCGGGGCTGTGAGTTCTTGCCAGGTAATGCAGCTGCAGAGCCCAGGCCTGACCCAGTGCTCTGTGCTGCACGGTAGCGTGGCTGACTCCAGCCAGGCGGCACGGCTGCCTGTCCTAGTCCACTGGGCGACGCGTCTGTAGCGCCACCAGCCACCGGTGCTCCAGGCGGCATGGTAAGGGAGTAGGGGGGGTTGGATAGAAGGCAGGGGAGTTCAGGGTGGTGGTGTGGATAGGGGTCGGGGCTGTCAGAGAGCGGGGAACAGAGGGGTTGAATGGGGGCAGAGGTCCTGAGGGAGCAGTCAGGAATGAAAGGAGGGGTTGGATGGGGCAGCAGGGGTTCCAGGGGCGGTCAGGGAGAAGGGGTAGTTGGATGGGGCAGGGGTCCCCCGGGGGCAGTCAGGAATGAGAAGAGGGATTGGATGGGGCGGCGGGGGGGCAGTCAGGGGCCGGAGTTCCAGGGGCGGTCAGGGAAGGGGAGTGGTGGATGAGGCAGGAGTTCCAGGCGGGCCATCAGGGGGCGAGAAGCAGGAGGGGTTGGATAGGGGCTGGGGCCAGGCCACACCTTGCTGTCTGGGGAGGCGCAGCCTCTGCTAACCAGCCCTCCATACAATTTTGGAAACCCTCAGGCCAAAAAGTTTGCCTGCCCCTGATCTACACACTGCCTTAGTCCAGCCTTTCATGCACGCTCCCAGCATCCAGATTCTTGGGATGTGGTACTCCACAGCCCACATGACCATGCCCCTGCCCCAAGACTGTGCTGCCCCTCCAAAGACTCCCCAGTAGTTTAAGCATGCCCTACCAGAGCTCCACTGCATGGGCACTCCTATTTACAGTTTAGCTCATTGTGGACCTTGTGACAGCTAAACCAAGTAGAATGCACAGACTTGGCAAAGAAACTTCTAAACCAGAGTTTACTTATTAGACAAAACACAGAAGTTACAAATCCATCCCACTCTATCTACTCAGTCTTCTCTTCTCTTCCTGTTCAACAGATGGCCCATGACAGCCACAGACTCAAGAAGCTCTGGCCCCTTTTGTTAGGTGACCTCCCAGGCAACTTCAAAACCAGCCAGTTCAGCCTGGGGTTCCAAAGTGAGAAAATGAATTCCTCTGGATTCCAGCAAGCCTAATGTACTAAGGTGGACTCATTTGAATGAAGGACGATGAAGGTTGAAGACTCTTGCTGGCTTTCCCATTGCTAGCCCCCGCACTGCAAGCCCCTCTGTGAGGTGAAGGGATTTCTTCTAACACCTCCTGGGTGTCCCAGCCCAGGCTGAAGGCTACACAGCAGAAGTGAAGATATAGTATAGGTTACAATCAAAATGAAGTTCACAGAACAGAATGGAGTTTGGAGATAGCATGTGTCTGTATCAGTTTGCCACAGTGGGTAAACTGGCCACTGACCAGTCCTCCCAATCCTGGAGATGAAGAATCCTATATGTGATGGGAGATGAGGACAGAGACTACTCAAGCAGCATTGAACTCCAGCAACCTAATGCAGATCCTAACCATTTTTCCCCCTTTGCTCTGGGATCTCTGAGGGCTGGAGTAACCCTCATGCAACAACAACAAACAGGGAAGAGTGCAGAGAAGTGGTTCAAAGGTGAAATCTCCCTGTGTTTTGGATGCTCAGCAGAAAGGATCATCAGGCTGAAAAAGCATCCCTGTCATCTTGTCTGGCTGATAGCTTCATTTTGGCTGTGTTAAGCTGGGGACTATCTTGGGCTATACAAGCTTTTCAATTTTCTTAGCTGTCACTCAGCCAGAAATTGCAAATCCCAATGCCCACTAAGAGAGCAGGGAGCTACCATTTCACAAACAACTCACAAGCTTTCCATATATGGCAGCCAGACTCTGTGGAATTCAGCACTGTTTCAGCCCCTCACCAGAGCGCATGGGAGGGCAGCTGCTGGCTCTACACAGCAGCCTCAGAAAATGAATCTCAGGAGTCACCTAAGCATCTTTCAAGCACTGCTGAGCTACTGATGTTTTCCACACTGCAGATGTTACTAGGACCAGGAATTGATAACTTTTGAAAGAAAGCAGTTTTCTTTACATTACTTGTTTGTATGTACATTAGTTTTTGACTCTTGCTTGATTAGGAAGATAATTTTAAAAAATTGAATGCGTGTTTCCTGGAAAAATGTTTTCACTTAGTCCTAAAAGATTAATATTGTTGAATGTTTGTCTACCACACGCCACGCTAATACATCTCTATGCTTCACAAATCCTGGTGTATGCTTTTAAATTATGTACACCTCTACCTCGATATAACGCTGTCCTTGGGAGCCAAAAAAAATCTGACCGCGTTATAGGTGAAACCGCATTATATCGAACTTGCTTTGATCCACTGGAGTGCGCAGCCCCCCCCCCAGAGCACTGCTTTACTGTGTTATATCCGAATTCGTGTTTCATCGAGGTAGAGGTGTAGTTTGAAACTGTATTTATGTGCATCTGTAGGCTCCATCAATGAGCTCTGACAGTAATACACCTCAAAATGAAAAAAAAATTAGAAATAAAAAACAGTATTTATGTAGGGCAGTCTTTTGTGAAGCATACACTGTACCACCCTGCAGCAGCACCCCTGGGAACAGGGTGAAGGAGGGGACTGCATACAGGCCTCTCAGTTGTTCTCTGGAGCCTCAGCTTTCGTTTCACAAAGAAGTCAGTCTCTAGTTGTTATGGTTGCAAAGAAAACCATGAAAACATGACCCAAGTGTCAATGACTCCTGTCTCAGTCTACAAACCGCCTCAAACAATAGCTCTGAAGTGTCAACTGCTCTATTCATTTCCATAGCTTCTAACTCAAATGTCAATGATAGTACTGTAAAAGTCACTATTGTTAACTCATTCACTGCTCAAAGCATGGAAGAAAGCAGAATATTAAAAGGATCTAGATAATCTTCTCTTAGGCCATGTTTACACTACAAAATTATGTTGACCTAACTTTCATCAGCATACAGCCACCAGTTATAAAATCACATGTGCGTATGCACACTTGACTCCTTGTGTCAGCAGCATGTGTCTTCACCAGGAGCACTTGTAATGATTGTATTGTCCATGTGAGGCATTGTGGGACAGCGCCTGAAGGCCAGTAACAGTTGACTTAAGCAACACAATGTCTCCACTGACACTGCGTAAACCTAATTACATCAACTATGGGCTTGGCTACACTTACAAATTTGCAGCGCTGCAGCAGGGTGTGAAAACACACCCTCTCCAGCGCTGCAAATTGCGGCGCTGCAAAGCGCCAGTGTGGTCAAAGCCCCAGCGCTGGGAGCCGCGCTCCCAGCGCTGTCCGTTATTCCCCACAGGGAGGTGGAGTACGGACAGCGCTGGGAGAGCTCTCTCCCAGCGCTGGCGCTTTGACTACACTTAGCGCTTCAAAGCGCTGCCGCGGCAGCGCTACCGTGGCAGCGCTTTGAAGTGTAAGTGTAGCCAAAGCCTAAGACTCTACGCCGCTCGGGGATGCGGTGTTATTAAATCAGCGTAAAGAGGCACTTACATTGGTGGGAGCCAAATTTAAATGAAGACACTTCCATTGCTAGGTCAACGCAAAGCAGCTTACATCAACCTAATCCTGTAGTGCAGACTAGGCCTGAGTGACTGATCATTTTGGTTTAATGCCATGTGGCAGGAACGAAGGGGGAGATGCAGTTAGTTTCATTTTCTTGGAAAGACTCAGCTTTCCAAAGTTTGGTAAACGTTAGTGTGGGGTGTTGAAAGTTTTCCTGCTGCTTGTTTGGAAAGTTCTGCAAAATAATTATTTCCGGATCTGTCATCGTTCAAAATGACATCCAGAATTTATGGCAAGGTTAACTTCATGTTATGATGTGAAGTATCATAATCTTTTGTTTGCACAGCATGATGCTATGCTGCGTTTAAGGCTGGGATAGCACATCCATTCTTAACCACCATTTTCAATAATTTAATTTCTCCAGAGGTTTTAGACTGATTTCTCTAGTTTGTTCTCATAGCTCAGAATATCTTTTGTTTGGAAAGTCTGATAAAAATCTGTTGAGCTATTTGTGTGCATAATACACATAGCCTATTCAGTATATATTATGACTCACACCTAATAGTTTGTTATGACTAATCTATATTAGTCCAAATTATATTAGGTTTTCAAAAATCTAAAATCTTCATTTATAATGTGATATATTTACACAAATCACACCAACATTTAGAGCTTCGCAAAGGACTACTTTTAAAAATAAATTAAAGTTTTGCTACATAAGTAACTCAGGTGGAGAGCTTTCTGCTGTTAACCAAAATGGCCCAGAAATCTTAAAGGCAGACTTTTTTCCCACACTGCTCAACCAGAGATCATCCAAGCCATGAGGTGAAGAAATTGTAAACTGGGGTGCAGTGACTAGGTCTGGCTCTGAGACAAGAGATCCTCAACCAAAGGTAGAGCTATAGTTGATTAAATTGAGAGTTGATGTAGGTCCATGTACCAGTACTGTTTTGGCCAGGCAGAAGATACAAGGATTAAGATTGCCTCATCTCTTCTTAGTCTCCTGATTATCCTCAGAAGTAACAGAACTAGAGGGAATGCAGCAGATTACTCAACCAGGGAAGTAGTAAGCATTTATCATGGAGTCAGGGCTGTGACCTGCCCTGAGGCAGAACTTTGGGCATATGTTGTTCAGGATGGTTGCAAAAGATGCTATTACCAGGTACCCTCATGGACAGAAAATCTCTTGCAGAATCTCCTCCTTTACTGACCACTTATGCTCTACAAAGTGTCTGCTGAGGAATTGTGCTATACTGTTTATCACTCCTGGGAGCTGAAATTCCTTTAGTGATATGTTGTTCTTTTATGCAAAAGAACAACTTCTTTTTGCCATGAAGTGATCCACTTGTGGATCTTGCATCTCCCTGCTTGTTCAGATAAAACACAGCAGTGTGTTGTCGGTAAGAACTTGAATCACCTGATTCCTGACGGTAGTAATGAAATTTCACAGGCGCAATGAATGGTTCAAAGCTCCAATACATTTATATGGAGGGAAGACTTGTGATGTCCATAGTCCATGAGCCTAAAAAGTTGCCACAGATGGAAGCTTAGCTCATGATGGATGCATCTGTTACAAGAGTCATTGTTAGCTCTGGTGGTAAGAGCCTATTTGCAGATGTTCCAGGGACCTATCCACCAATTCAGGCCCCGAAGCACCTGTGCAAGTAAGCAAATCAGCATGTCAACAGAGCATATGCTTGGATGGTATACTGAGCGAAGCCAGGCTTGCAGACATCTGAGGTGAAGTCTGGCATGCTGAACATGTAGACACCTGAGCCCATATGCCCCAAAAGCTGAAGGCAAGAATGCACTGCTGTCCATGGGTCAGATTTGGGGTTTTCACAAAGGAAGACTGAAACCAGTCCATTGGAAAGAAAGTCTTCGTGGGCACGGTCCAGTTCTGCTCCTATAAAATTAATTTGTTGTGTTGACAGTAATGTCAGTTTCTCTACATTCAACTTTAGCCCCAGATGAGAAAAGATCTCTGATAAGGATGCTGTTTTGTACATTTCCGTTTGACGTTCTTTGTGCTAATCAATCAGCCAGGCAGGAAAATATGTGCACTCCAAAATGATGCATATGGGCTGTTCCTACTGTCATAAGCTTGGTGAACACCCTCAGTGCTGAGGACAGACTGATGGGTAGCACTGTGTATTGGTAGTGCATGTTCCTAACTACAAATCAAACACACTTCTTATGGCTTGAATGTACTCTCACACTGAATAAATGAACCAGGTGAGGTAACCCCTCCTTTACTGTGTTAAGCACCCATTGGTCAGACTCTAACCTCTGTAAAAAGAGAAATCCCGTAACAATTTGGGGTTCACCCAGACCAATAAAGGATTCTGCCAATGCCTGCCCTGTAACCCCAGGTGCTTCTGTGGAATGCAGTTTGGCTCAGAGCCCTGAAACCAGCAGCATGTTCACAGCACAATGGCATCACCCTGACTTCATCAGCTTGGTTACTTTTTGCAGGGTGATACCAACAGTCCTTCCCATCCCCCTTGTAGTCTCTAGTCCCTCCCACTGGATCCTCACAAAAGTCATCAAGTTTGCTGCCTCCAAAGAGACAGAATGCACACCAGCCTGGTAGTTTACTCAGGATTTTACCCTGTAGTTCAATATACAACAGTGAAATGGTTTTGTAAAAGTAAAACAAGTTAACAGAAAAAACAGTTACTCACCTTCTCATAACTGTTGTTCTTTGAGATGTGTTGTTAATGTCCATTCTAATTAGGAGTGTGTGCGCAGCAACCCGGAAATTTTTTCCCATAGCAGCATCCATCGCATCGGCCCAGGCACCTCCTTGAGTCATGCCTTCATGACGCTGAATCTAGAGCCCTACCAACCCAATACCCACTCTGTTCCTTATTGTCGACTACTCCGACAGAGGAATAGGAGGGTGGGTATTGGAATGGACATGAACAACACACCTCTAAGAACAACAGTTACGAGAAGGTGAGTAACCGGTTTTTCTGTGAGTACTTATTCATGTCCATTCCAATTAGGTGACTCCCAAGCCTAAAGTTCTGGAAGTGGGGTTGGAGTTGACTACTGATTGGAGTACTGCTCTACCAAAGGCCGCATTGTCTCTGGCCTTCCGGGTGATTGCATAATGCGCAGTGACCTCTGTGTATGACGAGCCACATCACCACTCTACATATTTCCTGGGTGGCAACCTGCGCCAAGAATGCTGCCGAGGAAGCTGCGCTCTGGTGGAGTGCGCCGTGAGCAAAGGAGCAGGCACCCCTGCCAAGTTGTAGCACTCCCAGATGCAGGACGTGAGCTATGATTAAATTTGTTGGGAGGAGACTGGGACACCTTTCATGTTGTCTGCCACAGCTACAAAGAGTTTAACAGACTTCCATAACAGCTTCATTCTTGCAACGTAGAAGGCTAGTGCTCTGAAGACATCCAATGAGTGCAGCCTCTGCTCCCTGCCACTTAAATGTGGTTTAGGATAGAACACTGGGAGGAAAATGTCCTGGTTGATGTGGAATTGAGAAACCACCTTCCAGAGGAAAGCTGGATGTGGTCTGAGTTGAACCTTGTCCTTATAGAATACTGTGTAGGAAGGCTCTGATATTAGGGCCTTGAGCTCAGACACCCTCCTGGCTGAGGTTATCACCACCAGAAACGCCACCTTGTATAAGACACAGAGAGAGAGCAGAGAGCATGTCACAAGTGGTTCAAAGGGCGGCCTCGTCAATCTGGAAAGGACCAGATTGAGGTCCCGGAATGGGACTGACTGTCGGACATGCAGGTATAGCCTGTTGAGACTCTTGTGGAAACGGCTAACCATAGGATTGGCAAAGACCAACCGGTTCTCAGTACCTGGATGGAAGGCCGAGATAGTGACCAAGTGAACCCTTACTGAGGACATGGACAGCCCCTGCTGCTTTAGATGGAGAAGGTAGTCCAATATACATGGTATAGAAGTGAGAGTGGGTGGTGAACTGTGTTGCGTCACCAGACTGGGAATCTCTTCCACTTGGCTAGCTAGGTAACCCTGGTGGAGGGCTTTCGACTGCCAAGGAGGACTTGTCTGACCAAATCCAAACAGGAAAGTGCCACTGGATTCAGCCATGGAGCTTCCATGCCGTGAAGTGTAGTGACTCGAGGTTCGGGTGCTGGAGATGACCGTGATCCTGGGTCAACAGGTCCGGGAAGAGCGGCAAGGTGACTGGGGCTTCCATGGACTCATGATGTGTACCAGTGCTGGTAGGACCAGGCTGCAGCTATCAATATCACCAAAGCTTGTTCCCTCCGTATCTTGAGAAGAACCTTGTGAACGAGCGGAATGGGCAGGAATGCGTAAAGAAGATGGTCTCCCCATGGGAGGAGGAATGCATTTGTGATGGAACCCAGACTGTAACTCAGGAAGGAGCAAAACTGCTAACACTTCCTGTTGCACCATGTGGTGATCAAGTCTATCTGGGGAAAGCCTCACTGATGGAAGATGGAGTTCATGACATCCAGGCATTAAGGACCACTCGTGGCTGTGGAATGACCTGCTGTGATAGTCCGCCAACTTGTTCTGTACCCCAGGAGGTACGATGCTTGAAGGTGTATTGAATGCTCTACACAGAAGTCCCACAATACGAGGGCTTCCTGGCACAGGGGAGAGGAGCGTGCACCCCCATTTGTTGATATAGAACATTGCCATGGTGTTGTCTGGCATTACCAATAAACATTTCCCTGATAAGTGGGTATGGAAAGTCTGGCACGCCAGGTGCACCGCTCTCAGCTCTCAGAGTGATGTGGAGAGCGAGCTCTGCCCCAGACCAGAGGTCTTGAGTCCAGAGGTCTCCCAGATGTGCTTCCTAGCCCAGTACTGATGAGTCCATCACTAGGGAGAGAGACAGCTGATGGCTGGAGAAGGGAACCCCTACACATACTACCTATAGGTCAAGCCACCACAGGAGGGAGTTGAGAACCTGGCAGCATAGGGTTATGACCCTGTCCAAATTGCCCCAGGCTGGCTGATACACCAACGCTAGCCAGGACTGAAGGGGCCGAAGTCTAAGCCTGGCATGCTGCACCACATAGGTACAGGCTGCCATGTGTCCTAGAAGTTTCAGGCAGTTCCTTGCTATAGTGGTGGCGAACTGCCTGGGACTTTGAATGATTTTGCCGAGGGCTTGGAACCTCATTTCCAGGAGGTACTCTCTGGCCTGGGTTGAGTCCAGCACCACCCCTATAAATTCTATCCACTGAACTGGAGACAATGTCAATTTCCCCACATTCACAAGAAGGCTCAGATTGTCAAATGTCACTCTTATGAAGTCGACCTGTGCCTCCACTTGAGCTCTGGAGCGGCCTTTGATGAGCCAGTTGTCGAGGTACGGGAAAACCTGTAAATGCCGCATGAGCAGGAATGCGGCCACGACTGCCATGTACTTGGTAAACACTCAAGGTGACGCTGACAGGCCGAACGAGAGGACTGTGAACTGGTAGTGGTTGTTCACCACAAACCTGAGGTATTTTCTGTGGGGCAGAATTATTGCTATGGGTAAATACATGTCCTTCAAGTTGAGGGTGGCATGCCAGTCTCCTGGATCCAATGAAGGGATGATGGAGGCCAAAGAGACCATGTGGAACTTGAGCTTCTTCATTAACTTCTTGAGTTCTCAGGTCTAGGATGGGCCTGGAAATACCAGGAAAAGAAATCCTTGCCCTTCTGCTCCTGAGGAACCTCTTCCACTGTCCTATGCGAAATGAGCGAGTGCACCTCCTATATAAGGAGCTGCTCATGAGAGGGGTACCTGAAGAGGGACGGGGAAGGGAGGGTGGAAGAGCAGGAGGGTACAGCATTGGATGGAGTATCCCCACTTTACTGTGCAGAACAGCCAGCAGTCCGAAGTGATATGGGACCATGCACAGTAGAAAGGGGATAGTTGGGATGAAAAAGTAAGGCAGGGTAGATCCAGTTCTTGTTCTGGTGCGCCGTCCTCGACTGCACCTTCAAAAGGTCGGTTTGGGGCCAGGGAGCTAGTTTGGGTTGGCCAGAGCCCTGGCCTGAGGATGGGTGTGGCCTTTTCCTGTCACTCCTATTTCTCCTACAGGAACCGGCCAATAGGTTCCATTGGTGGTAGAACCGCAGAGGAGGTTGCGGTCTGAAATGTTTCCACTGCGTGGCGGGAGTATGGAGGCCCAGCGATTTGAGGGTGGCTCGAGTCTTTTAGGCTACAAAGCCTTTTATACGTCTTCTCAGAAAAGAGAGAGTCACACCCTCAAAAGGGAGATCCTGAATAGTCTGCTGGACCTCATATGGCAGACCTGAAACTTGGAGCCATGAGCCCCGTCTCATGGCCACCCCTGTAGCCATCACCCTGGAGGCAGCATCAGCTCCATCTAGCATCGCCTGCAAGGAAGCTCAGGAAATGAGCTTGCCCTCCTTGACCAAGGCCGAGAACTCGGCATGGAAGTGTTGTGGCAGCAGCTTTGCAAATTTTCTACTGCTCCACATGTATTATAGCAGTACCTGCTAACAACAACAGCCTGCTGGTTTGAAATGCGGAGTTGCAACCCACCCATAGACCTTTCTACCAAAAAGGCTGAGTCTTTTCGCTTCCCTGTTCTTAGGGGAGAGTCCCTGATAGCCCTGCTGCTCATGCTGGTTAGCAGTGTCCACGACCAGGGAATCAGGCAGCAGGTGCAAGTACAGATGCTCGATGACAGAAAGTAGCGCCTTTCATTGCACTTAGTTGTGAGGGGCAACAAGGCTGGGGTCTGTCAAAGTTTTGGTTGTGACAGATACAGTTTTGATGACAGGGAGGGCAATACGTGCGGGCTTGGAGGGCACTAGGATGTCCACCATGGGGTCCGTGTCTTTGACTACTTTCTCCTCATGAATGCCCAGGCTCTGGGCAACTCGTCACAGCAACTGCTGCAACACCCTGTTACCCTCCAAAGCTGGGGCTATAGCAGTGCCTGCCAGTGCCTGCCAGTGCCTCACCTGGCGAGGAAGAAGCCCCCATAAAGGGTGGCTGTTCTCTCACCATGGCACCCAAGGAGTTCTGCAACTCCTGGGGATCCCAGGCTGGAGCCGACCTGGACAGTGCCATTCCTGTAGGTGCCGGGACAGAGGACACCCATGGCAGGGCTGCAGGTGGCACTGTAGGTGTCAAGGTCAGCACCATCGGTGTCGTCAGTGCCGACTGCGCAGGCAATGGTGCCATAGCCAACGGCGTCATTGCATGCTGTGGCGGTGCCTCAATAGCTGGCTGCAGTGGCTGGGAGATCGCCAGGGCTGCAGGTTCCTCAGGGGGCGGAAGATGGAACAGAAGTAGCTGAGGCTACTGATGTTGCTGCCGAGAACGACCCTTGACTCGGTCCCTAGCTCTGATAGAAGGCCCAGGCGTCCAGAAAGGCCACTACACTGGGTTCTGCCACTGCGGGGGCCATGGTGCCAGGTAAGCTAGTCTCTCCCGCCGTGACCTGGACCTTCTGCTCCAGAAGTAGTTAAAATTCATGTAAATGATGTATGTGAAGTTCCCCAGCTTGAATGTTTGTACGTGACCTGAATAAAACATACAATTTCAACTTCACCGACCAATATAAAATTGTAGAACAGTAAAACCTCATTAATCCACACATTTTATAATACTGCAATAAGTGACCCGTCCTACCGCCTAGCAAAAATTTCAAAGAGATGTGATTAAAATATTCTTCTATTTCTGTAAAAGCAGCAAAGAATCCTGTGGCACCTTATAGACTAAGGGCTTGGCTACACTTACAAATTTGCAGCGCTGCAGCAGGGTGTGAAAACACACCTTCTCCAGCGCTGCAAATTGCGGCGCTGCAAAGTGCCAGTGTAGTCAAAGCCCCAGCGCTGAGAGCGCGGCTCCCAGCGCTGTCCATTATTCCCCACAGGGAGGTGGAGTACGGACAGCGCTGGGAGAGATTTCTCTGGTGCTTTGACTACACTTAGCGCTTCAAAGTGCTGCCGCGGCAGCGCTTTGAAATGTAAGTGTAGCCAAAGCCTAACAGACGTTTTGCAGCATGAGCTTTCATGGGTGAATGCCCACTTCGTCGGATGCAAAAGTGGAAATTTCCAGGGGCAGGTAAATATAAGCAAGCAAGAAGCAAGCTAGAGATAACGAGGTTAGATCAATCAGGGAGGATGAGGCCCTGTTCTAGCAGTTGAGGTGTGAAAACAGAAGTCTACAGAACCAGTTTCTCCTCCCTTGGTTTTCACACTTCAACTGCTAGAACAGGGCCTCATCCTCCCTGATTGATCTAACCTCGTTATCTCTAGCTTGCTTCTTGCTTGCTTATGTTTACCTGCCCCTGGAAATTTCCACTCTTGCATCCGACGAAGTGGGCATTCACCCATGAAAGCTCATGCTGCAAAACGTCTGTTAGTCTATAAGGTGCCACAGGATTCTTTGCTGCTTTTACAGAACCAGACTAACACAGCTACCTCTCTGATACTTCTATTTCTGGTAAATCTTTAATATTTTGTGAAAATAAGCATTTACAGTACTAGCTCATGAAGTATAATGAACCATAATTTTCAAAATAAATCACAGAAAACTGATCCACTAACTTGCTTTTTAAATAACTGCTCACTTACTAATTTGCAAAATTCACTAGCACACAACAGATCTCCCACAGTGTAATTTAAATTTTACTAGTATTCTTCCTGTTTTAAAAGAAGAGGAAATCATGTAATAAAATCAAGCAATTAAAAAAAAAAAAAAAAAGAGAGAAAAGGTGAAAACTAGAGTCCAGCAACAGGCAACCATTTCTGAGCAGCAGTATTTGAGCAGCCTCTAGTGGCAGCCTGGGAGAAAATTTATTTACTTGCTTGAAGAACAGGGATTTGTGTTTTAATCCTAATTAGAGCTCTCTACAGGACAACAATTCAGTTTTACAGCAACTTTCAAGGTTTTGAAATTTGTATACATTCCACATTGGAAGAAAAGCAAAACCTTTTGACCATTTTCACAAAAACATAATTGGGAGAGGAGAAGAACTCTATAGCTAAGTGGTTATGGCACTGGTCTGGGATTAGAGCTTGCTGGGAATTTTTCAACAAGAGGTTTTTTTCCCCCAATCAGACATCAAATCATTGACACCAGAATTTTCACAAAAATGTTCTCGGGTCCGGGAGGGAAGGAGAGGAGAAGACGCAGGGGAAGGGGAGAGGGAGGGAGAAAGGGGAAGAAGGATAACTGACCCATCCCACAATAGCCAATAGCTTGGTGGTTAGGACACTCATCTGGGATGTGAGACACCCAAGTTCACGTTCCTGCTTTGCCTGATTAGGAGCAGTGTGATATCATGGATCTGAACCTAGGCCTCCCACATCCCAGACCTGGGCCCTAACCACCACCACCACACTGCAGAAGTAAATATCAGAGCTGGTTTACCTGATTCAGGTTCGTGCTATGGGGCTACAAAATGGGAAGTGTAGATGTTCCCACTCAGGCTGGAGACTGAGCTTTGAGACCCATTCCTCCACTGGGTTTCAGACCCTGGGCTCCAGCTTAAGTGGGAACAGCGACACTTCCCATTTTTCAGTCCATGATCCCAAGTCCGTTAACCTGGGTTCAGAGATCTGCTGTGTGGTAGGTTTTTTTAGGGTTTTTTTTTTGAGGGGGGGGTTTAGAATAGATGTACCCCCTCTCCCTTTCAAGAGCAGGCAAGCACATGAGGAGCCTGACCCAAAAACATTCCCAACCAGCAGAATTTGTCAAAATTTAATTTTAGTGAAAATGTTGCAAACAGCTCTAATCCTTATCCACAGTAAATTCTAGTAAATACATTCTGAAGTCACGGAATCCAGTTAGTGTCCTTTATCATTCCTTGCAGTGCAACATTCTATAGGCCAAGGATATAAATACCCTTCAGTTGCTCTCTACCTCCAGCAGCTCTATTTGCAATTGGGCTCAGAAGTAGAGGAAAAGAGGCAGTATCACTGCAGCTGAGTGGATAGAATACAATTGAAGAACAAGAGCTACTGTTGAAAAGTAACCCCCTTTTCTTCCCTTGCCTTCCCCTAGCCCTACTGTAGACAACTAGGCGCAACCTCCCAGAGGAGGTAAACAAGGAGTCTTTCAGAAAAGGGGATTGAATTAGTACCTGTGATGCAGTGTCAAGATAATACTGAATCATGAAGGTGCAAGCCAAAACTTCATACAGCAGCTCTACAAACTACACAAAAAGGTCAGTGTACGTCTGTGCCATTAAGGTTGCCATTTCCCTAGTTGATCAAGCCCAGACACATCAGCTGGTTCCTAACTGAGGTGGGTTAGTCTTTAGATTTGACAAAGGGCCATAAATAAATCACATTTCACACTGGTGGGGTTGTAGTTGTTAATGCCCCGAGACTCAGGCCATGTAGCCTTACTTCACTATAGTTCTACAGCTTTGGGGGAAAAGGCAGGCAGCAGTATGAACAGAGATGGAAGTTTGATAAAACTTTTGTCAGGAATTTGAGGATGGGGTTTGAATATCACCTTGTCTTTGTGAAATAGTGTAAAGTGAATGGGCCACCAGATAGTCTAGGAGGGTTTGAGCTGCACAAAGTAATGCCCACAAAAAGTGGAAGCATGTAACCTGAAGCAAGCAACAGCAAGATTTTTCATTGTTTTCATAGAATCATAGAATCTCAGGGTTGGAAGGGACCTCAGGAGGTCATCTAGTCCAACCCCCTGCTCATAGCAGGACCAAACCCAACTAAATCATCCCAGCCAGGGCTTTGTCAAGCCTGACCTTAAAAACCTCTAAGGAAGGAGATTCCACTACCTCCCTAGGTAACCCATTCCAGTTCTTCACCACCCTACTAGTGAAAAAGTTTTTCCTAATATCCAACCTAAACCTCCCCCTCTGCAACTTGAGACCATTACTCCTTGTTCTGTCATCTTCTACCACTGAGAACAGTCTAGATCCATCCTCTTTGGAACCCCCTTTCAGGTAGTTGAAAGCAGCTATCAAATCCCCCCTCATTCTTCTCTTCTGCAGACTAAACAATCCCAGTTCCCTCAGCCTCTCCTCATAAGTCATGTGCTCCAGCCCCCTAATCATTTTTGTTGCCCTCCGCTGGACTCCCTCCAATTTATCCACATCCTTCTTGTAGTGTGGGGCCCAAAACTGGACACGGTACTCCAAATGAGGCCTCACCAGTGCTGAGTAGAGGGGGATGATCACATCCCTTGATCTGCTGGAAATGCCCCTACTTATACAACCCAAAATGCCATTAGCCTTCTTGGCAACAAGGGCACACTGTTGACTCATATTCAGCTTTTCATCCACCGTAACCCCTAGGTCCTTTTCTGCAGAACTGCTACCCAGCCATTCGGTCCCTAGTCTGTAGCAGTGCATGGGATTCTTCCGTCCTAAGTGCAGGACTCTGCACTTGTCCTTGTTGAACCTCATCATATTTCTTTTGGCCCAATCCTCTAATTTGTCTATGTCCCTCTGTATCCTATCCCTACCCTCCAGCGTATCAACCACTCCTCCCAGTTTAGTGTCATCTGCAAACTTGCTAAAGGTGCAGTCCACACCATCCTCCAGATCGTTAATGAAGATATTGAACAAAACCGGCCCCAGCACCGACCCCTGGGGCACTCCACTTGATACCGGCTGCCATCTAGACATGGAACCATTGATCACTACCCGTTGAGCCCGACCATCTAGCCAGTTTTCTATCCACCTTACCGTCCATTCATCCAGCCCAGACTTCTTTAACTTGCTGGCAAGAATACTGTGGGAGACTGTATCAAAAGCTTTGCTAAAATCCAGAAATAGTACATCCACTGCTTTCCCCTCATCCACAGAGCCGGTTATCTCGTCATAGAAGGCAATTAGGTTAGTCAGGCATGACTTGCCCTTGGTGAATCCATGCTGACTGTTCCTGATCACTTTCCCCTCCTTTAAGTTGTTCAGGATATGTTTTGTTTAACATATTAAAATTCCCGAAGATCAGTAGGTTACTGGATAGAATTCCTGAGCATTTTAAATTTGTTTCATCATGGGATGGTAAAACACCAGTGACTAACATATCCCTGTATAAGGAACAACATAGAAGATAAATAAGCATTTGCAATGAACAGGAATAGTTGCCTTGAGCAAACCATTTAAACCAGTTACATTCGGCCATGTAAAGCTTCCCAGCAGAAGGCTTTTGGATTCCAACATTACTTCCTTTATCCCCTCAGCTAAGCACAAGACATCCTCCCCTAAAAACTCTGCAGCTAAGATGTCTGTTTTAGGGTTCCAGCGGTGGTATTATCTGGATGCACTACTCTACCTTTCTGATGAGACAAGCTTCAGAGGAGAGAGAATAGGTGAACTTTTAACAGGGCTAGAAACTCCAAGAACAGGTCTGCAGGATCACTAACTCTTGTCTTGCCAATTCTTCAATACCCTGAAAGCCAGAAGAATTTGAAGGAAGGCATGAAGGAGTTTTTCTTCAGTTTAAATGAAGAAGTTATATTTATCACCTTAGAATGAGCACCTGTATTTAGGCAGCACTGAATATTGGGTTCAGGATATGTTCCTGTGGCACTATGGTGTGTGTTGGGAGTTTGAAAGAAGGTTCCTGTTATATTTAAATGAATTTAAATTTAAAGTCTAAGAACCAAGACTTCAGGGTTAATGAGGAGGGGATTATTGCCATGGCCTGATCCTTCACAATCTTTTTTGTCATCTTTACTCTCATGTGGGAAAGGTGTAAGGCATAAAGGGGACATTTTAGCCCAGGGGTGGGCAAGCTACGGCCCCTCAGGACTTTAGATCTGGCCCACGGGATTGCCCCCCGTGGGGCCGTGGACCCCATGCTGCTCTCAGAAGCGACCGGCATCACCTCCCTGCAGCCCCTGGGCAGGGGGGCAGAGGGCTCCATGCATTGCCCTTGCCTCCAGGCACTGCCCCCCACAGCGTCCAATGACCGGGAATGGGGAATCACGGTCAATGGAAGCTTCGGGGGAGGTACCTGGAGGCGCGACAAGGGCAGCGCAGGCAGAGCCCTCCGCCTCCCCTCCCCCAGGTGCCGCAGCGCTTCCTGGAGCAGTGCAGGGCCAGGGATAGTGCAGGTATACAGGGAGCCTGCCCTGGCCCGGTGCGCACCGCTGCCACCCCGGAGCCGCTTTAGGTAAACAGCGCTGGGCCGGAGACTGAACCCCTCCTGTATCCCATCCTCCAGCTCCCTGCCCTAAGCCCCCTACCTGCACCCCAACCCCCCTCCCAGTCCGTGCTCCCCTCCTACACCCCACACCCCTCCTCTGCCCCAATCCCTTGCCCTGAGCTCCTTCCTTCACATGGCACCCCCTCCCACACCCCACACTTCCTCCCGCACCCCAACCCCCTGCCCTGGCCCTGCATACAATTTCCCCACCCAGATGTGGCCCTCAGCCCAAAAAGTTTGCCCACCCCTGTTTTAGCCCATGTCTGAGATGATGTTGGTTTGGCATGATTTGTTATTGACAAATCCATGCTGGCTATTCTTTATAACTAAGGATACGATTTCGTCATGGATTCCGTGACTTTACCAGACCTCTGACTTCGGCTTCAGCTGTTAGCTACGAGGGCAAAGTTGCAGCTGTGCATCCCCAACCCGTGTCTTCTGCTGGGTCTGTGTGCCCCCAACTCAAAGCTTTGGCCAGAGCCTGGGCTGTGCACGCCCTCACATGGCAGTGGGGCTGTCAGTCCCCTCCACGAGGCTCCAGTTGTCATCCGTTTCCTGCCCCCACCCTCTCTCCCCCCATTATTTTTAGTAAAAGTCACGGCTTCCATTAATTTTTGTTTATTACCCACGACCTGTCCATGACTTTTACTAAAAATAACCATGACAAAATCTTAACCTTACTTATAACCTTATTATCCTTTAGGTACTTACAAAATAATTCGTTCCACTATCTTTCCAAATTTCAAGTATCAAAGTTAAACTGACTGACCTAAGTTTCCCAGGTCTGCTTTGTTCCCTTTTTTAAAGATAAGTCCTATGTTTGCCCTTCTCCAGTCCTCTAGGACCTTTCCAACCCTCCATGAATTACGAAAAATAATTGCTAGTGCTTCCAAGTTTGCTTCAGCTAGTTCCTTAAGTACCTAGGGTGAATTTCATCAGGCCCTGAAAATGTGAATACATCTACAATTATCTAAATATTCTTTAATCCATTGTTTTCCTATTTTGACTGATTTTCCTTCCCCCTTATTAATAGTGTATTGTATATCCAGTTACCATTAACCTTTTTTGGGAAAACTTACACAAAATAGGCATTGAACACCTCATCCTTCTTGATGTCACCAGTTATTAGCTCTCCTTCCCCACTATACTTTGCTTCATCTTCCTCTTGCTCCTCGTGTATTAATAGAACCTCTTCTTATTGTGTTCATGTCCCTTCCTAGGTATAAATCATTTTATCATTTAGCCTTTCTGATTTTGTGCTTACATGCTTATGCTATTCTTTTGTAATTAGCCTTAGCAATTCATCCATGTTTCCACTTTTTGATTTTCAGGTCATTAAAGAGCTCCTGGTAGAGACTGCAATGCTATGTATAAGAAAGATGACCATTTGTATCATTGTTGCTACCACTGTTATACAATGCAACGAAACTTGTACAATTTCATGTAAGGAGTAAATTGCAAAGTTATAATTATAACTTATAAAGTATATATTATCCTGTTTATATGCATGTAACATCTCAGTATCTGAAGTTATGAATACTGGCTTTGTACTTGTATCTTAAACCTTTGTTGTAGTATTCCTGGGTGACAACCCCAGACAGAATTTACATTAGGGCTAGACAGCTACGTGTTGACAGCCTATCAAGGACACTCCACTCTCACAATGGACCACTGAAGAAGCTCCTGTTCAGATAGCTCTTCCTGAGAATGCCTCAGACAGCAAACAAGCAATGGCCACCCCCTGTGATTGAGCAAAATGAGTAAGGGCATGTGATGTGCTCATGTGACCATGGACTCCATCTTGGGCCAGTAACTTTCCACATACATGGGCTCTGGGCTTTGTTGGGGACAATAAATTTCCATGCACATGGCAAAGGATATAAAAAGACCTCTGAGACACCTCCATGTTGCTTCTTCCCTGCTCTAATTCTCTGGGACTGTGAATTTACAACTAAAAGGAGCATCTTGAACTATGGACTGAGGACCTTTCAATCTTTTGGAAGTCACAAGAGAGACTTTTGCAAGCCAACAATCTATTCCATCACTGCTACAAACCTGATAAGGATTTTACAATCATTTGTATGTATATGATTAATCATTTATAACTTTTATATTATTAATCTTTAGTTAGTAACTAAGAATTGACTGACAGTTTGATATTTTGATAAAATCTGAGATCTGGGGATATGTGCCTGATCCTATGTGATGTTCTTTCTAATCCCAAATGGTGAAATAGGTTTCTAATAACCTCTCACTATATTAGATTTGGTTGTCCGGATCAGAGCCAAGGGCTGCAATTCCCAAAGGGGACTGTGTTTGGCTTCAGGTTAACCAGTGTGCTGGAGAAGCTCTTGTGTTATTGGCTTGGTGAATTAACTTATAGAGCAGGAGACTCAAACTCAATTTACCTTAGGGCTAGTGCCAGTCCTCAAATCTTCCCAGCAGGCTAATGTTACTCATGCCACTCAGAATCTGTCCCCCAAAGACTCCACCCCCCACCTGCCTACGGCTCTGGGACAGAGTTTGGGTGGGGGAGGAGGTCTGGGGTAGGGAACTGGGGTGCAGGCTCTGGAAGGGAGTTTGGGTGCAGAAGGGGTGAGAGGTTGGGCTCTGGGAGGGAGTTTGGGTAGGGGAAGGGGTCTGGGGTACAGGATCTGGGATGGAGTTTAGGGGCTGGGGGATGTGTGGGAAGTGGGTCGGGGGGTGCGGCACTTACCTAGGGTTCCAAGGCGGGGCAGGCTGGGGGGCCTCCGCGCGCTTCTTCCCCCAGGCACTGCCCCTGCAGCATCTCATTGGCTGAAGGGACGCTTGGGGCAGGGGCAGTGTGCG